>NC_134100.1:46897060-48147060 GCF_000715075.1 Nicotiana tabacum
GGCTGATTTTGTAAGCCTATCAACAATCACCCATATAGAATCGAACTTACGCTGGGTACGAGGTAGGCCTACGATGAAATCCATATTGATTACTTCCCACTTCCAAGTCGGAATCTCTATAGCCTGCAATAATCCACCAGGTTTCTGATGCTCAATCTTGACCTGCTGATAGTTAGGGCACTGAGCAACAAACTCCGTTATATCCTTTTTCATTCCGTCCCACCAATATACTTCCCTGATATCATTATACATTTTGGTTGCTCCTGGATGGATAGAATAACGAGAATAGTGAGTTTCTCCCATAACCTGCCGACGTATCCCTGCAACATAAGGGACACATAATCGTCCTCGATATCTGATATTTGAGGACCCCATCGTCTGTAATCTCAAATGGTGTATTCTCCTTCTGAGGGGTTGTATCCCTATAATGAACTAACATAGGATCCTCGTACTGGCGTTTCTTCACTTCAGTTACTAACGAGGATGTTGTCGTATCCTGAATAGTAATTCCAATATCACCGGAGTCCAGTAACCAAACTCCAAGACTAGCTAGATGATGAAGCTCATGGGCTATTCCCCTCTTTTCTAGCTGTAAATATGATAGGCTACCCATAGATCTACGGCTGAGGGTGTCGGCTACCACGTTCGCCTTCCCCGGATGGTATAAAATATCAACGTCATAATCTTTAAGTAGCTCCAACCATCTCCTTTGATGTAAATTCAATTCATTTTGCTTGAAGATATACTGGAGGCTCTTATGATCCGTATAGATATCAACATGAATGCCATACAAGTAGTGCCTCCATATCTTTAGTGCATGAATCACTGCGGCTAACTCTAAATCGTGGGTCGGGTAATTCTTCTCGTGCTTTCTTAGTTGTCTAGAAGCATAAGCTACAACCTTACCATGTTGCATCAGTACACAACCCAATCCAACGCCCGAGGCGTCACAGTAGATAACATAACCATCAGTCCCTTCTGGGAACGTTAGAACTTGTGCTGAAGTTAATCTGTCCTTCAATGCTTGAAAACTCTATTCGCAAGCATCAGTCCATTGAAACTTTGCTCCCTTCTGAGACAACTTTGTCAAAGGTGTTGAAAGGGAAGAGAATCCCTCTACAAATCTCATGTAATAACTTGCCAAACCGAGAAAGCTACGAACCTCTGTCGCTGTTGTGGGTCTAAGCCAAGTCTTTACTGCCTCAATCTTTTGTGTATCAACCTAGATACCTTCACTTCAAATGACATGCCCAAGGAAAGCTACAGAACTCAACCAGAATTCATACTTAGAGAATTTTGCATACAACTTTCCTTTTTGTAAAACTCTGAGCATAGTACGCAAATGATCTGCATGCTCAGTCTCTGAACGAGAATACACCAATATATCATCTATAAATACAATTACGAACAGATCTAGAAAGGGTTTGAACACACGATTCATCAAGTCCATGAATACCACTGGGGCATTGGTCAGACCGAACGACATAACACGAAACTCAAAGTGCCCGTACCTGGTCTTGAATGCTGTCTTTGGAATATCTTTCTCCTTAACCCTTACCTGATGATACCCGGACCTTAAGTCTATCTTTGAGAAACATTTGGCACCTTGCAATTGATCAAATAAATCATCAATCCTCGGGAGTAGGTACTTATTCTTGATCGTCACCTTATTCAACTGTCTATAATCAATACACATCCGTAAGGAACCATCTTTCTTCCTCACAAATAACACAGGTGCTCCCCATGGTGATGTACTAGGTCTGATAAAACCTTTTTCAAGCAAGTCCTTTAGTTGTTCCTTCAACTCTTTTAGCTATGCGGGGGCCATTCTATAGGGAGGAATAGATATTAGATGAGTATCTGGTAGTAGGTCAATAGCAAACTCAATTTCTCGCTCTAGCGAAAGACCCGGAAGCTCATCGGGAAAAACATCGGGAAACTCCTTAACCACAGGGATAGATTGAATGGTTGGTGACTCATCATGAACCCGAACTAAGTGATAAATAGCCCTTTCTGATCATCTTCCTTGCCTTGAGATAAGAAATACATTTACCTCTCGGGGTTGCCGTATTACCTTTCCATTCCAAAACAGGCTCCCCTGGAAATTGGAATCGGACCATCTTTGATCCACAATCAACGTTGGCATGACAAGAAGCCAACCAATCCATACCCATTATAACATCAAATTCTACCATATCTAACTCGATTAGGTTCGCTACTATAGATCGACCATGAACTACTATTATACAATCTCTATATACTCGCTTAGCTATCACTGAGTCTCCAACAGATGTAGACACCTCAAAAGGTTTAACCAATTCAGGTTTTATTCCAAACTTACTAGTAACCAACGGAGTAACATATGATAAGGTGGAACATGGATCAGTCAGTGCATGTACATCATATGAGGAGACTGATAATATACCTGTAACAACATCAGGCGATGACTCCTGATCCTGTCATCCTACCAACGCATAAATGCAGTTCTGAGGACCGCTCGAGCTAAATGCTCCGCCTCTGCCTCTACCACGACTCATTGGTTCTTGTGAACCTTGCCCAGGAGGGCGTACTGATGATGACGAACCAGCTACAGTTCCTGTAGGCTGAGCTATGCTTGCATCACCTCTCATCGGACAATCCCTCATAACGTGGCCCGGATAACCACAAGTATAACAAACACCCAACCCCATATGGCATTGCCCGGCATGCTGCTTACCACACTGAGCATATCATGGCAAGGGCGGCCTCATCTGACTTGACTCACCCCTATGCTGAGAACCTGAGGCCCTGGAATTCTGACCAGGTCCTGAATATGTGGAACGATCAAATCTCTTACCGCTAAACTGAGGGGGCGCGCTAGCCGATGGCTGGGCTAGATACCTCGGGTATTGTTGTCTCTGACCACCTCAAAACTCACCAGAAGGACCCGAAGACCTCGCTCTCTTATTCTGGGCCCTATCATGCTCACGATCGGCCCTCTGCTTCTGCTTATGCTCCTCTACACCCTGAGTGTATGCCTAAGTACAAGAAATATCCATGTCTGCCTGAAGTGAGACCGACATACAATCGTTAAGCAAGTGCGGCTCTAACCCCATCACAAATCGGTGAACCCAATCCTCCATCTTAGATACAATAGCGGGAGCATACCTAGCCAACGAATCAAACTGAAGACTGTACTCCCGAACACTAATGTTACCCTGTCGAAGGGTCAAGAACCTATCAACTCTGGCCCGTCTAAGCTCTGGTGGTAGATAATGATGAAGAAAAGCTTCTGTAAACTCCTGCCATACCGCTGGAGGGGCATCCTCACCTCTGGACAATTCCCAAGACTCGTACCAATTAACTGCAATGTCTTGGAGTCTATAGGAAGCTGGCTCAACTGACTCAGTCGCAGTGGCCTTCATTACCCTCAAAGTCCTCTGCATTCTATCGATAAATACATGAGGGTCCTCATTTGGATATGCCCCAGTGAAAACCGGAGGGTCCAAATTAATGAAATCACGAACCCTCGCACTGATGGACCTATCTGCATGACCAATACCTACTTCCCGATAACGAGCCTGTGCGGCTACTAATCGAGTTAATAGTTGAATAGCATCTCTCATCTCCTGACCCAGTGCATCTGGCTGAGGGGCTGAACGTACATGGGCGGATGCTGGTGCCCCTCGGAGCTCTTCCGGAGAGGGCGGGGTATGTGAAGTCTGAGATGGAATCTGACCATGAGACTCTCCCCGATCCCTGGTAACTCGTGGTGCTCGACTAGTAGTCCTACCAGCCACGGACTTTCCCTTCTGGGCGGCTGTAGTCTTCGGAGGCATCGCTAAAAACGTAACATATCGCTAGGAACATGAATTCTTATATCGCACAATCTAAGATAAGAAGAGAGAATAACATCCTATATGTCCTGTAGCCTCATGTCTATAAGTGTGGTGCATAACACACCCATAAACAAGACTCTACGAGACACGGTCTGTAGATAACCCTAGGACAGAACTGCTCTGATAAAACTTTTGTCACAACCCAAACCGATGGGCCGCGACGGATGCCCGAGTCCTACCTGTCGAACACCCTTAAGCATGCGTCTAAGATATAAACATGATTAGTGTACGTGAGGGAAACCTGTCCAAATGACATATATACATAAACATGCGGAATATAGTGGGGCGAGCCAGCAAGGCTGCTATAGACAACTATATATCCAATACTGGAAGCCGGCGAGGCCACATACTATCCAACTATACATACTGTCTACAGACCTCTAATAGAATATACAACTGTACAAGGACGGGATTTGGCCACGTCATACCCATACATGTATACAAGCATATCATACCAAAATCAAAAGTAGCTCCGGATCAAAGGGAGCACGCCAACTCTCGCTGATCAAGGATCCTAAGAAGGGGGACCGTCGGCTTGTCTACCTACACCTGCGGGCATGAAATGCATGCCCCGAGAAATAGGGCGTCAGTACGAATAATATACTGAGTATGTAAGGCATAAAAATCGGTACATAAAAGACATAGATGAAATATGGAATAAAGAATTCCACCTGTAAGTCTATATAACTTTGTAAATCCTGAAACATTTATAATGTCATGCACGTGCGTATAAATATCGTGTCATGCATAGGTATAGGTGTACATAATATCATCAAGCCTCTGAGGGCATCCCATCATATCATCTTGGCCACTATGGGCAAAATCATCAACATATACCAACTGATCAGGTGGTGGTGCGTATATAACACCGTAACCTTTTTTCATATCCCATATACATATATTATACATATATACGCGTATATAACGCCATCTGGTCATGGGTCAATGTAAATAAATGCAATGCATGATAAGTACGTCAATAAAATCTTTCGGAGTGTCATAAGACCATTATGCCTCTGATTAATATCATGAAATAGACTTTATCAACTTACGTATTTTCTGATACCCATGAACAGATGATAGAATAATAAGACTTATGGGAAAACAAGAATATACGCATCTCTAGCATTTCTACGAATAGAATAATTTATAAAAGTTGTGCATTTGCTCGTTTCGTTTGTGTCGTATAGATCATGCCAAAAAGAAAGAAGAGATAGCCTTAACATATCTGGAGTAGAGAAAATCTGTATGATATTCTTGGAAAAGGTTGCATTGTACTCCTTTAGAATCGAAAAATCTCACGTTGCTAAGGTGTTACGAATTACCGTTGGAATTTTTTTGTTTCAAGAAATTGTGTTGAAATCTCGTTGGATTGAGGTTAACATCTGTTTTGCAAGGTTTGAATAAGGAAGAAAGTTATAAGATTTCTAACTTGGTTATTTTAAGGCCAAATGAAGCCAAACTTCTAAATGTCTTTACGTAAGTGTCATGTGTATATTACTTAAGATGGCCAACTTTCAATCAAATGGTGAGTCACGTAAGTGTCATGTATATATTACTTAAGAGATTCCACCTATCAATCAAGATGGTGAGTCACTTAATTTGAATGGGGGGCTGCCACATCATGCCATTTAATCCTTATCCAATATATATATCCCTAATTAATTAGGTAATATCCCATTACCCAATAATTAACCAATTACCCACATAATTAAGAATTATCTCAACTCACTTAAAATACTACTCACTTTTAACAAACCTTGTACACCTTACTATCATGGTCATGTAGTACCTTGTATGGCACTAGTCTATAAATACCGGGCGTTATCGCTCGGACCATATTTTATCTCAAATCAACAACTTTCAATGAAACTCATTTTCTTTTATTAGTTTACCCTTTAACCTTCACGGCACTTACTTATCGCTTGTTATAAGTAGCATAAATGATTATAACCTCAAGATAATCTCATCTCCGAGTCTACGTCGATTAACTTACGACGAAACTTTTACGTACGAAAATACGAGATGTAACACTAATACCAGGAGTCATAGATAGGAAGATAGCTTAAGCCTACATAATGGCTGATTAGAAGGAAGAGGAAACTAAAGAGTTACATCAACTAAGTAAATCAAGAGTCTTGTTATTAGACCCAGAAAAGTATAGAAATCGTGATTGAGAACATTGCAGAATCACTCTTAATATCAGAGGTACAAGAGAGATAGTACAACAACCATATTCTACAACGGCTCTGCGATAAAGCCAGTTAGAAGAGTACCAGCCTCATAAGAAGTCAGTATGAAGCTCCCACCGGATTGTGTATGCACCAGAGGTGCAAGTATTATAATAGAGCTTCAAGTTGTGGAGGTGAATTATACCTATGTGGAAGGGAGGTTATGAAAGGAATAGAAAAGGTGAAGTGATATCTTAAGGTATGTAAGGTAAAGGTGAACAACGTATAAGATACTCAGGTGCAGAAGATTGTGAATAATCCATACTTCAGATAGAGAGCTAGAAGTATTGGGATTCAGTATCCATGAAGGATAGCGGTGTCATTAGTGGCATATCTTCCAGCCTATGGTTTCTAGGTATCGAGATGGCTAGTTAAAAGAGTAAAGAAGAGTTTGAGACGATGTGATGTCTCGCTTGATATTCCAGAATAACATAAAGAAATCTATGGTGCAAGCAAGTTGAAGGAAGATTACGAGTAGTATAAATGAATATATGTAGGTCGCAAGCTAAAGTATGGTAAAGCGACAAGGTTTTAGGAAGATAGGAGTAAGGATAATAAAGGGCGAGTGAGAAGGTGATGAGAATGGATAAGTCCTCAGGATTAAGCCCGTGAAAACAAGAGAGCTGATGGTTTCTCTAAGTTATAGAAAGCTCAGTATAGCCTGAATGAACTCAAAGGAGTCTAAGACTAGTAGCATTTAGAAGAGATTGAATGCTTCCCTGGTAGTAGAATGAAGGTGTAATTGTGATAGATGAAGGATGACATTTGGGCCTTCGATTTAGTAATGATTTCATGAATTGTACAGGAATAAAATACCACGTAAGGTAAATCACATTAGGATGCTATGAAATACGATTATGGAAGTATAGTATCGTATCGCCCCCAGGTGGATCAGGAAAATCACTTCAAATGTTCCACGATGCAACGTGAGCCCTAGTGATTACATAAGAGGTTTAAAGTTATCAGTGGTAGATTGTAGATCAATATTGAGGTGAATCAACAATGGATGGACAAAAGTCACAAAGTATGAGATGAGATTAGGCCGTCATTCTTAAGATGAACAGTAATGAGGAAGCATTAAAGGACTTAGATTTATACATATGGGATATGCAACAAAAGTAACCTGGAGTTTGGTAGCAGACCTCAGTAACGATAAATCAAGGTAAGAGTTATGGTATGACCTACTTAGATACAATAAAGTCATGCGGATAGATAGTCGGGCCTATGAAATAAGATATAGCAATATTCGTAAGTTCGACAAAATACCGAGTGAAGAATTTCAGTATACCTATAGATGCCCAGAGGGACACCTTGTCAAGCTCTGTATATGTTTACAAAGTGAGGCCTAGAGATTGGCTAAAAACTGGAGGGAAAAAAGGAGAGAAGAATCGCATAGGTGTACTTACGAGGTCAGAATCGTACAGGCTCCATAATAAAAGGTAGCAAGAGTTACGAGATTGGAAAAATTCTGACCACATGTCGTGATGTGAGAAAGAGGCCTAAAGGGGGAATGCCCTGGCCTTTGGATTTATTCACAGAACAGTTGCCTAGATGGCAAGGAGAGTACTAAAGTTTTCGCAAGAGCTATGGGTTATGAGAATGATAAGTGTATCAGTCAACATTCGAGGACGAATGTTCCAAAGGGGGAATGATGTTATACCCCATGTCTTCGTACGTGGAAGTACGCCATAAGTAAATTGATATAAGCTCGGAAATGAGATGTTACATTCCGCATTTTCGTACGTTAAAGTTTGGTCGTAAGTTAATCGACGTAAGTTCGGGAAGGAGATTATTTTGGGATTATAAGTATTACGCTATTTCAAACAAGTGATAAGTAAATTCGTGAAGGTGAGTTTTGTCGAAGTTTGATATTTTGGGATAAAATACGGTCTAAGCTATAATACCCGGTATTTAGGGACTTGTGCCATACAAGGTACCACATGACCATGATAGTGAGGTGTATAAGGTATGTTAAAAGTGAGTAGTATTTTAAGTAATTTGAGATCATTCTTAATTATGTGGGTAATTGGTTAATTATTGGTTAATAAAAAATTAATAAGTTAACCAAGAGATTGATGGATAATTAATGAAGATTTTTGGATAAGCTTAAGGTGCCAACGTGGCAGCAAGGGAAATGGGATTCAAAAGCTAATTAGTGACTCTTTACTTACATTGTTAGGTGGCACCTTTAGAGGGACTCTTGGCTAAGCCATAAAAGACTCCCAAATTCACAAAAGGCTTCTTTAATATTTAGAATAGAGATGCTTACATCCCATCTTTAAGAAACGATCTTCAGCAAGATTTCATCAAAGAACATATATGATAGTAACGTGAGTTACTTCAACAAGAATTCATACGAGAATTCTTAGCATAATAGCAACGGGATTTTGCAATTCTAAGGGAGTACGGTGCAATCTTTCTCAAGAATATCATACGTATTTTCCCCTACTTCGATATATCGTTACGTGTTGTCACAATTTACGTGTGTTAGAGGGATTGTCAAGAGAATCAGCTCAGGTATGTTAAGGCTATCCCTTCTTTCTTTTTGGCATGATCCATACGATACAAACGAAACGAGCAAATGCACAACTTTCATAAATGACTTTATTCATAGAAGTACTAGAGATGCCTATGTTCTCGATTCCCCATGTGTCATATTGTTCTATCATATGTTTATGGGTCTCAGAAAATACGTAAGTTGATAAAGTTTATTTCATGATATTAATCAAAGGCATAATGGTCTTATGACATTCCGAGAGTTTTTATTGACGTACTTCTCATGCATTGCATTCATTTATTCATGTACATTGATCCATGAACAGATGGCATTATATACGCGTATATATGTATATTATATATATATATGGGATATGGTAAAAGGTTATGGCGTTATATACGCACCACCACCTGATCAGTTGGTATACGTTAATGACTTTGTCCACAGTGGCCGAGATGATATGATGGGATGCCCTCAGAAGCTTGATGATGTTATGAACGCATATACCCATACATGGTGTGACATTTATATGCATATGCATGACATTATAATATTAAATGATTCACAGAGCTATTCAGACATACATGTTGAGTCTTTTACTCCATGTTTCTCTCATGTCTATTATTTACTGATTTTCATTCCTTACATACTCGGTACATTATTTGTACTGACGTGACTTTTGCCTGGGGACACTACGTTTCATGCCCACAGGTCCCGATAAATAGGTTGAGAGTCCTCCAAGTAGGCTATCAGCTCAGCGGAAGGTGTTGGTGCGCTCCATTTTCTCTGGAGTTGCTTATTTGGTCAGTATGATTTGGATGTGTATTGATTAGTATGGAGAGGCCCTGTCCCGACCTTCATATTATTGATCTACTCTTAGAGGCTTATAGACATATGCCATGTATATGAAAGATAGTATGGCCTTGTCAGCCTATGTTCAGTGTACGAGTGATCATTTTAGCCTTATAGGCCCGTATGTCACATGTATAAGTTTTTATATCAGATTGGGTCGTCCTATATTGAGTTTTCCCTTATGTTTATTCTGGTTAGCCCATGACAGCCTGTTTGGCCCATTTGCCAATAATAGTACGATAAGAAGGATATGTAATGTTGGTACTCGGTTGAGTAAGGCTAAGGGTGCCCGTCGCGGCCCATCGGTTTGGGTCGTGACATAGCATGAGCAGAAAAACCTTGGAGGCGGCCAAAGCTGGTATCATCGACTTTGATGCCAAAATTGCTAAGGCCTGAGAGCTTGAGTTAGCTGCTAAAAATGGGCTCCCGGTGCAGTGAGATGCCCCTGGTTCTTCTGGTTCCGGTTTAGAGTTTTCAGAAACTGAAGAGGGATCGGAAGGTGACAATGCTGAAGATCAAATTAGGGAAAATGTCGAGCCATCGGTGGACCCACCTACTTCTCCCGGGAATGCGGATATTTCTCTTCCTCCTGGTTCCGGAGGCGCTGCAGTTTAGCTTTTTTTTTCTTTTTCCCATTTTGAACTTTTACCGTTTTGGAACATTCTTGTAAATAAAGACATATTTTTGCTCAAGTGTCGTTTGAGTCTTATTTTTGTTTGAATATCCATGCAAGTTTTTAGTCTTTGCATTTGCTCGAGAGTTCTACGCACGTTTTCCTATTCATGCTTTACTATGTGTAATCTCGAATGTATTTTCCTCAAAGCACTTTGGTTCTAATCATTATCCCTTTTTCGTGAGGGTTTCTATAAGTATTTGCGCAAGTTTACTTTTTGCTTCCTTTTCATATGTGGCTTCGGGTGTATTTTTTCCCGAAGGCATTTTTTATTCAGGGCATAGATTCTTTCAGAACTAACCCTTTAACGTGAGGGTTTTTTTAAGAGAAGGCCTCTTATGTTTACGGTGCTCTTGAAGAGGACATCTCTTGTTACGGCACTAACATTTGAAGTACTTGTTAAACTTTCAAATGACAAAGTTTATTCATCGTTTAAACAAGAAACAAAATAAAAACAAAAGGTTTTTATTTTATTCCTTCTATTTTCAAAAAAAACATAAGCATTTGCTATGCTGAAAAGAAATTGACATTACTTGTGGCTATCTTGTACAACTTGTTTCTACGGGGCTGGCTGCGCAGTCCCCGATCCCGATGATGTATTTAGTTTTTGGATTTTTGTTCCTCGGTTGACATAGCAGTCATTGTTGTTGTATCCTCATATCATCCCCCCCCCCCCCAATGTTCGAATGCGAAGAGTGCGAATTGGAACACTGAAAATCTTGTATCTTCGAAGAATTTATGCTATCGAGCGAAGGAATATCTAACAACCCTCTAGTGGTTGTGCTCGTGAACGGTTGGGTAACCTTTGTTCGGTAGCAAACTTAACTTCCTAGTGGGAATTTGCTATCGAACCAAAGATTATCTAACCGTCTATGAGTGTAAGATTGCTTGTTTGCCTTGCTATCAATGGTCTTATTGTTGTTGTCTTTGTAGTATGCTTTCTGTTGCTGCCTCATTAAAAACCTTGCCAGAAAAACCCAATTGGGACAAAAACTGAACGAAGGGAAAAAGAGTGCAGCACATACTTTCCGCTTGAATAATGTTCATCATCAATAATATCTTTTGAGGTGTGCCACATTCCAGTTGCTAGGCAACTTGTCTCCATTCTGGTTCTCCAACTCGTATGATCCTTTCCCAGTGATAGCTGAAATCTAGTAGGGACATTCCTACGTTGGACCTAGCTTCCCCGCGTTGAGCACCCGGATGTTTTGGATTACTTTCCTCATAACCAAGTCTCCTACTTTGAAATAACAGAAGTTGGCTCTTCGCTTATAATATCGCTCCATTCTCTGCTTTTCAGCTACCATTCTTACATGCGCCAAGTCCCTGCGTTCCTCAAGCAGTTCCAAGTTGATTAACATTACCTCATTATTCGATTCTTCATCTGCTCGAAAATATCTGAAAGTAGGTTCACCTACTTCTACCGGGATTAGGGCTTCAGCACTGTACACAAGGGGAAAAGGAGTTTCTTCTGTACTCGATTTGGCCATTGTTCGGTAGGCCCATAGAACTCTGGGCAATTCATCGGGCCATTCGCCTTTTGCCGCTTCCAACCTTTTCTTGAGATTTTGAATAATCACTTTGTTTGTTGACTCTGCTTAACCGTTTCTACTCGGATGATAAGGCGAAGATGTGATCCTCTTTATCTTAAAATCTTTGAGGAACTTTGTAACGTTTGCACCGATAAACTGTGGCCCATTGTCGCATGCTATTTTTTTTGGTATTCCAAATCTGCAAATTATATTTTCCCACAGGAAATTGACCAATTCGCATACTTCGATCTTATGATAAGGACCTGCCTCCACCCATTTAGAAACATAATGAGTCAAAATTAAAAGAAACCTTACCTTTCCGGGAGCCAGTGGTAGCAGTCTGACGATGTCCATCCCCCATTTCATGAACGGCCATGGGGACATAGCCGAATGTAAGGGTTATGTCGATTGGTGTACTAGTGGTGTGTAGCGTTGGCACTTATCACATTTTCGTACGAAATCTTTGGCTCTTGTTCCATGTGAGGCATTTAATATCTTGCGCGCACCAACTTCAGCACCAAAGAATCTGCGCCCGAGTCATTCCATCATATCCCTTTGTGGACTTCTCTCATGACATAATTAGCTTCTGACGCTCCTAAGCATCGGGCCAGCGGGCCTTGGAAGAATTTTCTATACAATTGGCCTCTCTTGAAGCTATATCGTGCATCTTTGGCGCGTAACGCCCGTGATGCTTTGGGGTCTTCAGGCAACTTCCCGTGCTCGAGATAGTTGATTATTTCATTTCTCCAGTCCCAGACCAGACTAGGCGAATTTACCTCATAGTAACCATCCGTATCTAGGACTGAGCTCATTAGTTGTACTACCATCCCGGATTCCGATCCCTTTATTTTCGTTGATGATCCTAATTTTGCTAATGCATCCGCTTCTGCGTTATCCTCCCTCGGGATGTGAGTGATTGACCACTCCCGGAATCGCGCCAAAAGAGCCTGAACCTTTACCACGTATTGTTGCATACGTTCTTCTTTGGTATCAAAGATCTCGTAAACCTAATTTATCACCAACTATGAGTCATATTTAATCTTGATAACCTCGGAATCAAGTCCCCGGGCCAATTCGAGCCCTGCAATCAAAGCTTCATACTCTGCTTCATTGTTAGTTAAAGGGAGTGTTCTGATGGCTTGCCTTAGGGTTTCCCCCGAAGGCGTGATTAAGACTATTCTTAGTCCAGATCCCTTTACATTGGAAGCTCCATCTATAAATAAGGTCCAGACCCCCGGTGTCAATTCCGACACCATTACTGCCTTTTTGTTTGCCAGAGGCAGCAGCCCCAGACTGAAATCGGCCACAAAGTCAGCCAAGACTTGCAACTTAATTGTAGTCCTTGGATTTTATTTTATGTCGAACTCACTCATTTCGACGGCCCATTTGGCCAATCTGCCCGAGAGCTCGGGTTTATGGAGGATGTTCCGCAAAGGGAAAGTAGTCACCACAGCTATCGGGTGACATTGGAAGTAGGGCCTCAGCTTCCGAGTAGAGACTACGAGAGCTAAGGCCAGTTTTTTCAAATGTGGGTAGCGAGTTTCTGCTCCCGTTAAAATTTTTCTAATGTAATAAATGGGAAATTGCGTACCTTCATCCTCCCGGACTAAAACTGCACTTACCGCAGCTTCTTAAACCGCGAGGTAGACTAGCAATGTTTCACCTTCTTTTGGTTTCGAGAGCAATGGAGGACTTGATAAGTACTTCTCCAGGTCCCTCAAAGCCTGTTGGCACTCCGGTGTCCATTCAAAATTATTTTTCTTTTTAAGCAGTGTGAAGAAGCGATGACATTTGTTCGACGACCGGGAAATGAACCTGCTCTGAGCTGCTAATCTTCCTGTGAGCCTTTGACTTCTTTTACGTTCGACAATTATTCCGGGATATCCTCTATGGCGTCGATTTTGTCGGGGTTTACCTCAATTCCCCTTTGTGAGACCAGAAATCCCAGAAACTTACCAGAACTGACCCCGAACGCACACTTCTTGAGATTAAGTTTCATGTTATGCTTCCTCACGATGTCGAATATTTCTTGCAAATACTTAAGGTGGTCACCTGCATTCAAAGACTTAACGAGCATTTCGTCTATATAAACTTCCATAATCTTTCCTATTTGCTTTTCAAACATCTTATTTATGAGTCATTGATAAGTGGCTCCGGCGTTTTTCAACCTGAAGGGCATCATATTGTAATAATATATAACAAAATTCGTTATAATGGAAGTCTTTTCCTGATCCTCCGGGTTCATCTTGATTTGGTTGTACCCGTAATAAGCATAGAGGAAACTCATTAACTCGTGCCTGGTCGTGGCATCAATCATTTGATCGATATTTAGTAGTGGGAAGGAGTCTTTTGGGCACGCCTTATTAAGGTCTTTATAGTCTATACACATGTGAATTTTATTGTTCTTCTTCAGAACTACTGCTACATTAGCTAGCCAGTCCGGATATCTTACCTCTAGGATCGAACTGATATCAAGCAAGCGGGTTACCTCTTCTTTGACGAATTTATTCCTGGCCTCGGCAATAGGGTGTTTCTTTTGTCTTACCGGAGGTACGTTGGAATCCAAACTCAGCATGTGCACGGCTACTTCCGTCGGGATACCTGTCATATCCTCGTGCGACCATGCATAATAATCAGCATTAAATTTAAGAAAATCAATAAAACTAGACCTGAGCTCCGAGTACAGTCATGTCCCCAAATGGAATTTTCTTTCTAGGAATTCTTCGAACAATGCAACTTGCTCCAGTTCCTCCGCCGTGACTTCGTTGTGTCCGTCTCTTCTGGAACTTGGAAATACCTCGGCACCTGATAATGTTCTAATGACTCTGCTCGCGGGCTAACTTCTTTTAGCTTGGGAATAGGTGCCAGTTCTTGTAATTGCTACGTTGTGTGTTCTTTCCCTTTGATACTGAAAACCAAAATGGCATTCATCTCTCTTGCTGCCGGTTGATCATCTCTTATCTGCTTGATTCCTTCGGGCGTTGGAAACTTCAGCAATTGGTGATATGTTGAGGGTACAACTTTCATCTCGTGTAACCATGGCCTTCCCGGGATGATATTTTATCCCATGTCACCATGTACTAGTTCGAAGAGAGTTGTTTTCATTACTCCTTTAGTGTTCGTGAGCAACAAAATATCTCCCCGGGTCATCACGCTCGCAACATTGAATTCAGTGAGGAGCTTTTGTTGCCGAAATAATACTTCCGGTGAGTTTAGCTTGCTCCAATACTCTCCATTGTATGATATTAGCCGAACTTCCTGGATCCACTAGAACACGCTTAATCTTAAAATCCAACACATTTAAAGAAATTACCAGTGCATCGTTGTGTGGTAACAATAATTCGTCTGTGTCCTCCTCCGTGAAAGTGATATCGTCTTCCCAGAGTCCTTTACTATGAGTTACTAATACTTTCGTCTTCTTTGCTGCCGAAAAGGTGACCCCGTTAATCTCACTCCCTCCGAAGATCATATTGATCGTTTGGCATGGGGGTTCGTCTCCTGCTTTTATAAGTTCCGCATTGTCTATGTTACGACCAAAATTGTTCTTAGCTCGGTCACTCAAGAATTCTCTGAGGTGACCACTCTTCAATAGTGTTGCCACCTCTTCCCGGAGGTGTCGGCAGTCCCTTGTTCGGTGGCCGTTTGTCCCATGGTATTCACACCATAAGTTGGGATCCCTCTGGTCAGAATCAGATCTCATAGGTCTCGGGGATCGTGCTTCTTTAATATTTCTCATGGCTGATACCAACTCCACTATATTGACGTTGAAGTTATATTCTGATAACTTGGGGTAAGAAGGATCCCGAGACCCTGACGTCTCTTTATCCTGAAGTGATCTATTGTTTCGACCACGATCGGTCCCTCTGTCAACGGTGAACTTATTTGCTGCCTGGAAGATTCAGCCACGGCCTTCGGTCCACTCGTAAGGCAAAAACCAGCCCCTCGAAGTCTGTCTGTCTGCGTCGTAGTCATCCTTTGATTTTTCTCTGCTCTTCTCCCGTCACTTGGCCGATGATGTAGAACTGACCTGGTCATTTTCAATCCTTATCTTTGACTCGTACTAGTTATGGACATCTGCCCAAGTTGTTGCTTGAAACTCAAGCAGGCTCTCCTTCAGCTTCCGGGAAGGGTCTGAGCTTCTCGGATTCAATCCTTTGGTGAATGCTTCAGCTACCCATTCATCCGGGATAGTCGAGAGCAACATTCTTTCATTCTGTAATCGGGTAACGAACTCTCGTAATAATTCGGATTCTCCCTGTGCGATCCTGAATATGTCGGCCTTCCAGGCTTGTACTTTTCTAGCCCCGGCATGAGCCTTGATGTAAGAATCCGCAAGCATCAAAAAGGAATCTATGGAATGCTTGGGTAATAATGAATACCACGTTAGACCTCCCCTCGTGAGAGTATCTCCAAATTTCTTTAACAACACAGATTCAATTTCGTGAGGAGCTAAATCATTTCCTTTTACCGCCGTTGTGTAAGTGGTAATATGCTCTTGTGGGTCTGAAGTCCCGTCATACTTTGGCATTTCAAGCATTTTGAAACGCTTTGGGATTAGTTCTGGTGCCGCACTTGACTTGTACGACAATTGAATATACTTCTTCGAGTTTGGGCCTTTCAATACTGGTGGCGCGCCCGGGATCTGGTCCATGCGGGCGCTTACTTCCCTCATAAATCGTAAAAGTTTATTCTTTAACTGGTCTTTCTCGTTGTTGAGACCGGGTCCATTCTTCCCAGCCCCGTCGGAGACAACTTCACCCTTGGGAGTGCTGTTGTCGACTCTCTTGTTTGGTTTGCGGGAACACCGGGAGGAATTGGATCTCCTCTATTTGCATTATTCGAAGCCCCCGATAACGCCTGCTTCAGCTCCGTCATAACCTTATCTTGTCATGTGAGATGGCCTAGAATGATCGCATGTTGCTCTTGCAGGACCCTCACCGCATCCACGACATGCTCCTCATCAGCATCATCGGGAGTTGTCTCCCGAACCTGTTGAGGGTTCTGCCTATCATGTACCAACGTAGTGTCATTTCCCTCATTGCTGGTGTCATTGATTGAATCCTCGAAATGAGGTTGATCCCCTCGAATTTCAGGGTTGTACGTGTTGTTAATGGTGTTATCTGCTATTTTTGTGATTTTTTCTAAAACAAAATAATCAAATCACGTTAGTAAAAAAGGCAAGGATCAACTTAATTGCACGGCTGTCTAGGTCCCACGGTGGGCGCCAAATTATTTATCCGTAAAACGTTACAATTGAATTTATACGTGATTTCTAGACAAGTGAACTAATTTGATCCTGAAATAATGCAATAATTGAAGAAATGTACAATACTTAGCCATAAAATGTAGATGAAACAACAGAGATGACAGTTCCGGGAACAAGATTTTCGGGCACAATAATGATGAGATCAAAAAGCGGAAAAGTAAGATTGTATTAAGCTTTGTATAGAATGTGGTATAAGTTTTGCCAGAAAATTCGTATATCTTACAATGATAACTGTACTCACTATTTATAGTTGTGTCTAGGGAAGGAGGTCCTAGGATCATGTCAATTATGAAGGTCATCGATGAAGATGTAACGGTGAATATAAATGTCAAATTCTCTGTAACGGGTCGTTGCTCTTAATGCTGTAGAATATTTCTTATTCAATGCTATCGGGCGCAGAGCATTTAATACACCTTTATGAACGTTATCCTTTCCGGTGACAAGCGGAATGGCTGCGTTCGATCTTCGGCCATCCCCGTCTAGGGTTCCATGTGTCTTTCCTTTAGATGACCACGTGTCACATCATATTTCACCCTATACAGTGGTAATTCATGGCTAATTTTTGTTGTGTGTTCTAGATGGAGAAAGTGATAAAGATGATGATGATGAATGGTTGATGTATAGGGCCATGAAGAAAGGCGTTGCTGAATTTTCGTTTGTGTAGGGGAGGTATTTTAGAAATGATCAAGGTGGTTTTTGTGTGTTTGTGGACGATGGCTGGATGTGAATTAAAGTCGAACGAGTTGTGATAACACTTACGAGTGATGGAATGAAGAATGGTGGAGATGAGGTTCTTTGTGGAAGGCCGTTTGAAGGTCATGTTTTTGTTGAGGACGGTGAAGTGGTGAAAACATTGCTAGATGAATATAGCAAGTTAGGATGAGTATTTTTTTTAAGTTATATATATATATATATATATATATATATATACTAGTCTTAGAGTACGTGCGTAGCGCGTGTACCCGATAAGGAAGACATATTGGTTCAATATCAACATAAATAATATTCAAAATATATGTTTGAGATCAATTAAAAGAGATGTTTTTAAATATGTATCCATACTATATACAAAAACAATTGCTAAATATTTGGTGTTGAAGAAAAAATTACTCTGAATCAATAAAGTAAATTAAGCTATATTAGAGGAGGCTTATTTTAGAATTGTTTTCCAACCCAAGTAGAATATTTATTAGTCTATGCCTGATTAGAAATAGAGTCAAAATCATAATTAGATAGACAATATAACTAAATGATATGTAGTACATTTCATATGTTTACATTAAACTTATTGCTATCTGATAGTCTAAAATGATAGATTTATTCTAACAAAATAAAAATAAAGAAACAAAAAGTTGGAAATATGATTTTTCTCCTAACCATTTTTAAAATAATAAAAAATATAAAAGAAGAGAGACCGAAACACTTCCCAACTATTCGAACTTACTACTTTTTTCGGGCAATTGACGATCAAAAACCTTGGCCTCATTTGTTTGCACTTAACGTAGGTCTGAATCTTAATCATTCATATCTCAGACGTTAAGTTGTTTACCCGTAAAACGATACAGTTGAATTTATACGTGGTTTCTACACAAGTGAACTAATTTGATCCTAACATAATATAATAATCGAAGAAATACGCAGTACTTAGCCTTAGAATGTAGATAAAATAGCAAATATACTGATTCCGTGAACACGGTTTCCAAACATAGCAATGATGGGATCAAAAAGCAAGAGAGTGAAATTGTATAAAGGTTTGTATAGAATATAATATATGTTCTTGCCAGAAATTTATGTATCCTTTGCAATGATAACTGAGCTCACTATTTATAGCTATGTCTAGGGAAGAAGGTCCTAGGATCGTGCCCTCCTTTAGTGTCAGTTATGAGGGTCATTGGTGAAGATGTAACGTTGAGCGTAAATGCCAAATTCTTTATAACGAACCATCGCTCTTAATGTTGTAGAATATTTCTTAGTAAATGCTACCGGGCGCAGAGCATTTAATACACTTTTATGAACGTTATCCGTTCCGGTGACAAGCGTAGTGGCTGCGTTCGGTCCTTAGCCATTCCATCTTGGATTCCACGTGTCCTCCTTTTAGTCAGATGCGGAGGACGTTCGCATGCCTCCGACGCTTGTGCCAAGAAATTGGGGAGGAGCTAACCTTAGCTCATGTGATGAATCTATATTCCCCCAAAAAAATGATAAACCTTTGCAAGCGTGACCACCATGCTTTGTTGTCTAGCATGGATGATGACAATGACAGTGGGTGGATGGAGCGGTTCGTTGCAGTTTCCACCAATGACATCATTCCGATAACGGCTTCATCCTTTCCGGTTGCTTGGAACCGCACTCGTTAGTACTTTGTATAATATTCCTCTTACTAGATATTCTTCTATGGCTCATCTCTTCACCCTTCGCATATTCCAGCAACTCGATGGCTCCCACCAGTGGTGGAAGGTTTGAATCGGTGGGTTTAGAAGATTTGTGTTTGCTCGTTTCATTTATATCATGTGTATCATGCCAAAAGGAAAGAAGGAATATCCTTAACATACCTTTATCGTTTACCAAACCACACGACGTCGGTTCAGCCCGTTAGTACTTCAATCTACAACAAACAATAAGGGACCATTGTTAAGCTTATAGAAGCTAGAACTCAACACAGATGGTGCGTATATAACGCCGTAACCTTTCTCCATACCCCATATACATATAATATACGTGTATATAACGTCATATGTTCATGTGTCAATGTATATATATAAATGAATGCAATGCATGAGAAGTAAGTCAATAAGATCTCTCGGAATGTCATAAAATCATTATGCCTTTGATTAATATCATGAAATAAACATCCAACTAAGCTTTACTTCAAGTTCAAATAAGCTCTTTACCCCAAATAATAAAATAGAGAGATAACTAGGTGATCTTGATCTTCCAAGAGGGAAATCACCTTACCAACTTGTGGATTTGGTCTTGAACCCTAGGATAACTTTGAGAGAGATCTTGGGTTGATATTTTGGAGCTACTTCACGTTGCAATAGAGAGAGGGATTATGAATTATTTTCTAAGTAAAATTGAGATATATCTATGTTTATATGGCCCCACTAATGGGCTTGGAAAGATGGGTCTTGGGCTGCCCCAAGACTTACCCATCTCTATTCTTTTCCATTCCCTTTTAATTTGATCCACAAGCTCTAAGTAGGTGATGCACCCACTTATCACCTACTTAATCAAGTAGGTGATTCATGTTGGTCCTTTTTCCATTTTGAAACATATGTCTCGTCCTCATTAAATAATTTGGGTATGAATCGAGTAGCTCAAGCAAGTAGGACGGAAAGTAAGTTGGTGAAGCAGGAACGTCAGGAAAGCAAGCAGCTCGTTTTTATTTGTCCAAAATCTCCTTTCTCACGTTTAAGTTCATTCGTCCTTGTCACGACCCAAAATCCAACTAGTCGTGATGGCACCTAACCCAACCCGCTAGGTAAGCCAACTTTCAATTATCCAATTCCAATAATAATTATTAAAGTAATTTAAGTGAATAAAAATCTTAATCTCATACATCCCCCAAGAATTGGTAGTACAAATCATGAGCTTCTAAGAATAGAGTATACAAAGCGGAAATGAAATAAATACATAGTCTATTTGAATAATACATAAACAGAGCTTTTATAAATCTAAAACTACCATGAACAAGAGGCAGCTACAATAGGAACGCAGGTACATCTTCAAATCCCGCAACCATCGAGCACAGCAACAACAATAGCCAACATCTGCACGTAATGTGCAGAAGTGTAGTATCAGTACAACCGACCTCATGTACTGAGTAAGTAACAAACCTAGCCTTAGGTTGAAAGTAGTGATGAGTTTCTACCAAGGTCGAGTCCAAAACCACTAGTCCACAATAGTCCATAACAATATAAAGCAAATAATACCAAAAGTAACTCAGAGATTAAATGCTCAGCCAAATTATGATTTCAAAAATAATAGTTCTTCCTTTCAAGTACATCAGTGAAAACCCAAATCGTTTGCCGAAGTTGTCAAAAAATGAATAAGTTTGAAAACAATAATTTTTCCAAAAAATCCTTTCAATAATAAATGAGATGTTTCATTTTCCTTCCAGATAACCCGTGTAAAAACAAATGCATCACTATGCCCATCTGTCAAAATGTGTGAGAAATCATGAATGATGTGATATTGTGCAGCATGAGGAAAATACATCTCTATGCCTGTATGTCATGTGTGCATGCCAATGCGATTCAACTCAGTGATAAAATCATAAACAGCCCCTCGGGCTTACTTTACAATCACTCGTAAACAGCCCCTCGGACATACCTCACAATCACTCGTAAACAGCCCCTCGGACATACCTCACAATCACTCGTAAACAGCCCATTAGGCATACCTCACAATCACTCATGCCTCCCAGTCACTCATCACTCGGCACTCGGCACTCGCACTTAGTAGGTACCTGCGCTTACTGGGGGTGTGTATAGACTCTGGAGGGGCTCATTCACCCCAAGCGCTATAATCTGCACGGACAACTCACGTGCTATAATATAAATATCTAGATCTGCACGGCCAACTCACGTGCAATAGTATAATATAAGGATTCGCACGGCCAACTCACGTGCAATAGTATAATATATATAAATCCAACATGGCATGTTGCAGCGTGCAGCCCGATCCCAAAAATATCCTCACAATCAGGCCCTCGGCCTCCCTCAGTCATCAATCTCTCTAGTCTCTTTCTCATGGGTTCATAATGTCATGAGAATAGCCAAAAATGATGATACGATGTATCAATAAATAACAACAGAGACTGAGATATGATATGCAATGAAATTAATATGACTGAGTATGAATTTTCAATTTAAAATAAATAATTCACAACAATATGACCTCTGTGGGTCCCAATAATACTGACACATAGCCTCAACATGATTTTTAATATGTTTTTCAGCTCAATTTCATTAACACATAAAATCGCATGGAAATTGCCAAGATTATTTACTACAAAATTTCCACAAAAATAATTATATCATAATTTCTATAGTGCACGCCCACACGCCCGTCACCTAGCATATGCGTCACCTCCCAACAATTCACATAATACATATATTCAGGGTTCATATCCTCAGTTCCAAGATTAGAAGAGTTACTTACCTCGAACAAGCCAAATCCAATGTCGAGCAAGCTAAGCAATGCTCTAGAAATTCCATTATGCGCGTATCAACTTCTAAACGGCTAGAATCTAGTCACAATTAATTTGATTCAGCTCACAAAAATTATAGGAATTAATTCCATATCAAAATACTAATATTTTCCAAAAATCCGAAATTACGCCCCAGTGTGTGCATCGAATTTCGGGGTTGTGTGCATCGTTGACAGTGTTATCTGCCATTTTTGTGATTTTTTCTAAGACAAAATAGTCAAAACACGTTAGTAAAAGAGGCAAGAATCAATTTAATTACACGGCTGTCTAGGCCCCACGGTGGGTGCCAAACTGCTTACCCGTAAAACGGTACAGTTAAATTTATACGTGATTTCTAGATGTGATGACCCAAAATGTCATCTTTAAATTTAATAAGTAATTATGTATTCTAAGACCTCGAAAAGCATAATTTATCATTCCTCGACTTGCGTGCGCAGTCCGTAAAATTTTTCAGAAAGTTTTCATGTGAAAAATGGATTAAAATGTGAAATAAAGCTTTAAAACTCAACTGAGTTGACTTTGGTCAATATTTTTAGTAAACGGACCTGGATCAGTATTTTAACAGTTCCGGTAGCTCCGTATCGTGATTTGGGACTTGGGCGTATGCCCGGACTTTAATTTGGAGGTCCCTAGCTCAAGTTATGACCATTTAACGGAACTAGCAATTTGAAGGCTAAAGACATCCAAGTTTGACCACGGGGTTTACTTTTTTATATCGGAACCAGAATCCGATTCTGGAAATTTGAATATCTCCGTTATGTCATTTAGGACTTGTGTGCCAAATTTGAAGTCATTCCGGATTCATTTAATATGTTTTGGCACGAGATTTGCAAATGAAAAAGTTTAAAACTCAAAGTTCGAATCGGGGTGTGAATTATAATTTCAGCGTTGTTTGAAATTTTTGACCCCGAGTAAGTCCGTATTATGTTACTAGGCTCGTTGGTATATTCGTACGGAGTCCCAAGTACCCCGAGTGTGACTCGAATCGAAATCGAAACAAGAATTGGACTTAAGCAAAATCTAAAATTTTGTCTTCTGTTATAATCGCACCTGCGGATTTTTGACCGCAGGTGCGAGCTCGCAAAAGCGAGCCTTCCATCGCAGATGCGCCCAGGTGTGGCTGGGCAAAAGTCCGCAGGTGTAGAAACCTGCACGCACCCGCGCGTCCGCAGAAGCGGACACAATAATCGCAGAAATGGAGGTCAGCGCAGGTGCGCATTTTTCCTCCGCACGTCAAGGCCTCGCCTGGCAGCCCCATTTCACAGATGCGAGATTTTTCTCGAATATGCGAGCTCGCATGTGCGAGTCCAGGCACCGCAGGTACGGAAATGCCTGGGCAGTGTATATATCGAAGAGTCCGATATTATTTTCACATTTTGGTCGTTTTGACCTCGGTTAAGGCGGATATTTAAGCGATTTTTACGGAAAATATTGGGGTAAGTATTCCTTATCCTATATTAATTATATTTCATGATTCCATACTCGTTTATATCATGAATCCGTGAATTTATGGAAGAAAAATTAGATTTTTCTAAAATCTTCCAAAAACGAAAAAAGTTAGATTTGAAGGTCCATTTGATATTGGAATTGGATAATTTTTATATGGTTGAACTCGTAGCGGAACGGGTGTTTGAATTTCGTAAGTTTTTTTGGGATTTGAGAGATGGGTCCCACTGTCGAATATTTTAATAAATTTTAGATTTTATCCGAAAAATTAGTAAATTCATATGGAATTAATTCCTATGATTCGTATTGAGTATATTGAATTGTTTATGAATAGATTTGAAACTTTTGGAGACGAATTTAAAAGAAACAGTTGTGGTTGAGTAATTGATTGGAATTTGCAAAGCGAGGTAAGTGTCGTGGTTAACCTTGACTTGAGGGAATAGAACCCTTAATTTAATTGTTACGTGAATTGCGTGTGAACGACGTATAGGCGAGGTGACGAGTGTCTATATGTCGTCAAATTAATTGTTTGCCTGCTTACTTGAAAAATCATAAATTATTTTAAATCATAAATTAATTATTATAATAAATGTTTATCTCATATTCTTTGTCAAATATTAATTCTTGAATTCATGCATTAATTGTTACATGCTATTTGAATTATGTATTTTAATTATTATTTGACATTTAGCATATTAAATATTAAAATATCTATTTTTTTCCTGATTTCCATAATAATCTGCTATTTGTCATTGTTTGTTTCATAATTAAATTATAATTATTGTATGTTTTTTGTCTTATAATTTTATATTAATTGTTGCATTTATTGGGAAAATTTCTTCTATAAGAATTGATAAAAGTCCATATTGGATGAGCGAGTTGCACGCCGCAACAGAATTAATTATAATGAATATATTAGAGGATCGGGTTGCACGCCGCAACAGACTTATGAAAAGTCCATATTGGAGGATCGGGTTGCACGCCGCAACAGACTTACAAAAAGTCCATATTGGAGGATCGGGTTGCACGCCGCTACAGACTTATTTAAAAGTCGACATACATACATATATATATATATATATATATATATATATATATATATATATATATATATATTGGGGGATCGGGTTGCACACCGCAACAGATTTGATTAAAGGAATATATTGTAAGAGCGGGTTGCACGCTGCAACAGAATTAATGTGAATATATTGTGAGAGCGGGTTGCACGCTGCAACAGAATTGATGGAAATGATAATTGGTTATGACTGCTGAGTTGGCTTCAATTATTATAAATGAGTTACCTGATTTGTTTCTATTATTGTTGTTGTTACTAATATTGCGCACAGGTAATGTAAGTGACCCGCCTTAGCCTCGTCACTACTTCGTCGAGGTTAGGCTCAGCACTTACCAGTACATGGGGTCGGTTGTACTGATACTACACTATGCACTTCTTGTGCAGATTTCGGAGTTGGTCTCAGCGGCGTGCCATAGACTAGCTCGGATTTCAGCTACTCGGAGGAGACTTGAGGTATAACTGCATGGCGTCCGTAGTTCTAAAGTCCCCGTCTATTTTACTTTAGTTGTGTATTTATTTCCAGACAACTTTATTTTATTCAGACCTTTATTTGTATTATTCTAGAAGCTCGTGCACTTGTGACACCAATTCTGGGATGGTATTTAGACACCGTTGTTTTTATGGATTATTTCACTATATTTCAGACTTTACTTCCACATTTGTTCTTTGATTATTAATAAATTTAAAAATTATTTTAAAAATAGATAATATTATTCTAACGTTGGCTTGCCTAGCAAGTGAAATGTTAGGCGCCATCACGGTCCGAAGGTGGGAATTTTGGGTCGTGACAGTTGGTATTAGAACACTAGGTTACATATGTCTCACGAGTCACGAGCAAGCTTAGTAGAGTCTGAAGGATCGGTACGGAGACGTCTGTACTTATCTCTCAGAGGCTATGAAGTTTAGGAACAATATCATTTCTTTCTTATTCTGTCGTGCGATTTTATTCTATCATCGATGATTGAACTATTCTACTCTTATTCTCTCGCAGATGGTGAGAACACGTAATACCTCTACCAATGGACAGGGACCAGAACCACCAGTGGCAACTATGGCCAGGGGTAGAGGTTGAGGTCGAGGTCATGCTAGAGGCCGAGGTAGAGCGCAGTCCAGAGCTTGAGCAGCTGCACCTGTTGAAGAACCTCAGGTGGACCTTCATGAGGAGGTTCCAGTTCAGAATGTACCAGTTGGACCAGTTCAGGTCCTGGAAGAATTCATAGCCACTCCAGTACTTCATGACGCTCTAGTCCGTTTGGTAAGTCTTATTGAGGGCGTGGCCCAGAATGGTACATTTCCAGTGGCACCAACCGCCTCATAGGCTGGGGAGGAGCACAAACTCCCACTACTCCCGCTCCGGAGCATATGGCTCCCCAGAATCAGGCTCCAACAGCCCCGCCAATTGGGGTAGTTCAGCCAGTTATTGCGGCACAGATCGGTGATAGGCCCGTCATGTCTTTTGAGGCCTTATTGAGACTGGATAAGTTTGCTAAGCTCTTTCCAGTTCACTTCAGTGGTACACCTTTTGAGGACCCACAGGATTATCTTGAACGCTGCCACGAGGTGCTGTGGAACATGGGCATAGTTGAGACCAATGGGGTTGATTTTGCTGTATTTCAGATGACGGGTTCCGCCAAGAGGTGGTGGAGAGATTATACATTAACCTGACCAATCGGATCGCCTACACTTACCTAGGAGTAATTCTCTCAGCTATTTCTGGAGAAGTTCCTCCCTATCACACTGAGAGAGGAATTCCGCAAGCAATTTAAGCGTCTACAGCAGGGCAGTATGACTGTTATTTAGTATGAGTCCCGTTTTGTGGATTTGGCCCGTCATGCTCTCCTTTTACTACCTACGGAGGGAGAGAGAGTGGGGAGGTTTATTGAGGGACTCACTCACCCTATCAGGCTTCAGATGGCCAAAGAGACTGGAAGTGAATTTTCTTTTCAAGCGGCTGCTAGTGTCGCGAGGAGAATCGAGATGGTTCTTGCACAAGAGAGAGGGCAGAGGTCTGACAAAAGGCCTCGTCAGTTTGGTGGTTTCAGTGGTGCCTCGTCTGGAGGGAGGGGAAATTTTGGTAGGGGTCATCCTCCCAGACCGTTTCATTCATCACTTCATGCATCTCCCGGTGCTTCAGGGAGTCACGGTCCTATTATGCCTTACTCTGGACAGCCGGCATTCAGTGCACATTCAGCTTCTATCAGTGTTTCACCACTCTAGAGTTATTACAGCGGTTATCCGGTCTATTTGGGTCAGCTTCAGCTTCAGTTTCAGCACCCTCGACATCCGGATGGGTGTTATGAGTGTGGGAACATTGGTCACATCAGGAGGTATTGCCCTAGGTTGGCGAGTAACAGATCTCGACAGGATTCACGTGCCATCATACTGGCACCGGTTGCTTCACCGCCTGCTCAGCCAGCTAGAGGTAGGGGTTAGGCAGCTAGAGGTAGAGGTCAGGCCATTATAGGTGGGGGTCATGCCATTAGAGGTGGAGGTCAGGCTATTAGAGGTTGAGGCCCAGCCAGTTAGAGGCCGTCCTAGGGACGCGGTTCAGAGTGGTGGGGCCCAGCCCCGATTTTATACTTTTCCAGCTAGGCCTGAGGCCGAGTCATCTGATGCTGTGATCACAGGTATTATTCCAGTTTGCCATAGAGATGCTTCAATTCTATTTGATCCAGGATCTACTTATTTCTATGTGTCCTCCTATTTTGCTTCATATTTGATTGTGCCTTGTGATTCTCTGAGTGCTTCTGTGTGTGTATCTACACCGGTGGGAGACTCTGTTATAGTACATCATGTCTATCGTTCGTGTGTGGTTACTATTGGTAATCTTAAGACTAGTGTGGATCTTCTACTTCTTGATATGGTAGATTTTGATGTCATCTTGGGTATGGATTGGCTGTCCCCTTATCATGTAATATTGGATTGTCATGCCAAGACAGCGACCCTAGCTATGCCAGGGTTACCTCGATTAGAGTGGAAAGGAACTCCTGGTCATTCTGCCAGCAAGGTTATTTCTTATATAAAAGCTCGGCGTATGGTAGAGAAAGGGTGTCTAGCACATTTGGCTTATATTCGCGATCCCAGTGCGAATGTCCCTTCTATGGACTCAATACTAGTTGTTCGTGAATTTCCAGAAGTATTTCCTGCAGATCTTCCGGGGATGCCACCCGACAGAGATATTGACTTCTGTATTGATTTGGCTCCGGGCACTTAGCCCGTTTCTATTCCACCATACCGTATGACCCCGCCAGAGTTGAAAGAATTGAAAGAGCAGTTACAAGACTTGCTTAATCAGGGATTCATTAGACCCAGTGTCTCTCTTTGGGTGCACCAGTATTATTTGTAAAGAAGAAAGATGGCTCTATGCGGATGTGTATAGACTATCGGCAGTTGAACAAGGCCCTATCAAAAACAAATATCTGCTGCTAAGAATTGATGACTTATTTGATCAGCTTCAAGGTGCCAAGGTATTTTCGAAGATCGATTTGAGGTCTGGTTACCATCAGTTGAAGATTAGGGCATCTGATGTCCCTAAAACAGCTTTTCGAACTCGGTATGGGCATTACAAATTCCTAGTGATGTCATTTGGGTTGACAAATGCCCCAACAACATTTATGGATTTGATGAGTCGGGTGTTCAAGCCTTATTTGGATTCTTGTGTGGTTGTATTCATTGATGATATCTTGATTTACTCCAGCAGTCGAGAGGAACATGAGCAGCATCTTCGAAGTGTGCTTCACACCTTGAAGAATAATCAGTTATATGCCAAGTTTTCAAAATGTGAGTTTTGGTTAGACTCAGTTGCCTTTTTGGGGCATGTTGTATCGGCAGAAGGCATAAAGGTGGATCCTAAGAAGATTGAGGTTGATCAAAATTGGCCTAGACCTACTTAGTTACAGAGATCCAGAGTTTCCTGGGTTTAGCAGGTTATTATCGTCGGTTCGTGGAAGGGTTTTCATCTATAGCAAGCCCATTGACCAGATTGACCTAGAAAGGTGTCCCATTTAGATGGTCAGACGAGTGTGAGTTGAGCTTTCAGAAGCTCAAGACCGCTTTGACTACGGCGCCAGAGTTGGTATTACCCACAGGTTCAGGATCGTATACGGTATATTGTGACGCATCTCACATTGGGCTTGGTGCAGTATTAATGCAAGATGGCAAGGTAATTGTATATGCGTCGCGGCAGTTGAAAGTTCACGAGAAGAATTATCTTGTTCATGACTTAGAATTGGCAGCCATTGTTCATGCGCTGAAGATTTGGAGGCATTACCTCTACGGTGTCTCGTGTGAGGTATTTACTGATCATCGTAGCCTTCAGTATCTGTTCAAATAAAAGGATCTTAATTTGAGGCAGAGAAGATGGTTGGAGTTGTTGAAAGACTATGATATCACCATTTTGTATCACCCCGGAAAGGCCAATGTGGTGGCCGATGCTTTGAGTAGAAAGGCTGTGAGTATGGGCAGTCTTGCGTATATTCCGGTTGGTGAGAGGCCATTAGCTGCAGATGTTCAGACTTTGGCTAATCAGTTTGTGAGATTAGTTATTTCAGAACCCAGTCGGGTTCTAGCTTGCATAGTCGCTCGGTTTTCTTTATATGAGCGCATCAGAGAGAGGCAGTATTATGATCCTCATTTACTTGTCCTTAAGGACACGGTACGTCATGGTGATGCCAAACATGTTGCTGTGGGGGAAGATGGGGTTCTGTGAATGCAGGGTCGTATTTGTGTGCCTAATGTGGATGGGCTTCGTAAATTAATTCTTGAAGAAGCACACAGTTCCAGGTATTCTATTCATCCAGGTACCGCCAAAATGTATCAAGATTTGCGGCAATATTATTGGTGGAGGAGAATGAAAAAAGATATAGTTGCATATGTAGCTCGGTGTCTGAATTGTCAGCAAGTTAAGTACGAGCATCAGAGACCTGGTGGTTTGCTTCAGAAGTTAGAAATTCCTGAGTGGAAGTGGGAGCGTATCACTATAGATTTTGTTGTTGGGCTCCTATGGACTCAGAGAAAATTTGACGCAATTTGGGTCATTATGGACAGGTTGACCAAGTCAGCACATTTCATTCCAGTGGCACTTACCTATTCTTCAGAGAGGTTAGCTGAAATTTACATTCGTGAGATTGTCTGCCTTCACAGTGTGCCCGTGTCTATTATTTCAGATCGAGGTACACAGTTTACCTCACATTTCTGGAGGGCAGTACAATGTGAGTTAGGCACGCGGGTGGAGTTGAGCACATCCTTTCATCCACAGACAGACGGACAGTCAAAGCGCACTATTCATATATTGGAAGATATGCTCCGCGCTTGTGTTATAGACTTTGGAGGTTCTTGGGATCATTTCTTGCTACTTGCGGAGTTTGCTTATAATAATAGCTACCAGTCGAGCATTCAGATGGCTCCATATGAGGCATTATACGGAAGGCGATGCCGATCGCCAGTTGGTTGGTTTGAACTGGGAGAGGCTCAGTTGTTGGGTACCGATTTGGTACAGGATGCCTTGGATAAGGTCAAGATTATTCAGGATCGACTTCGCACAGCTTAGTCTAGGCAAAAGAGTTATGCCGACCGTAAAGTTTGTGATATTGCATTCATGGTTGGAGAAAGAATATTGCTCCGGGTTTCACCTATGAAAGGTGTAATGAGGTTCGGAAAGAAGCGCAAGTTGAGCCCTAGGTATATCGGACCCTTTGAAATTCTTGAAAGGGTGGGTGAAGTAGCCTACAGTCTTGCATTATCACCTAGTTTATCAGCGGTTCATCCGGTATTCCATGTGTGTATGCTCCGAAAATATCATGGTAATCCATCCCATGTGTTAGATTTCAGCTCAGTCCAATTGGACAAAGATTTGACTTACGAGGAGGAGCCGATGGCTATTCTAGCCGGGCAGGTCCGACTCTTGAGGTCTAAGAGTTATCCTTCAGTTCGGGTGCAATGTAGAGGTCAGCCGGTAGAGGCATCTACCTGGGAGTCCGAGTCGGACATGCGGAGTAAATATCCACACCTTTTCTCCAACTTAGGTACTTTTTCTAACTCCGTTCGAGTACGAACGTTTGTTTTGGAGGTGGAGAATGTGATGACCCAGAATGTCATCTTTAGATTTAATAAGTAATTATGTATTCTAAGACCTCGAAAAGCATAATTTATCATTCCTCGACTTGCGTGCGCAGTCCGTAAAATTTTTCAGAAAGTTTTCATGTGAAAAATGGATTAAAATGTGAAATAAAGCTTTAAAACTCAACTGAGTTGACTTTGGTCAATATTTTTAGTAAACGGACCTGGATCAGTGTTTTGACAGTTCCGGTAGCTCCGTATCGTGATTTGGGACTTGGGCATATGCCCGGACTTTAATTTGGAGGTCCCTAGCTCAAGTTATGACCATTTAACGGAACTAGCAATTTGAAGGCTAAAGACATCCAAGTTTGACCACGGGGTTGACTTTTTTATATCGGAACCAGAATCCGATTCTGGAAATTTGAATATCTCCGTTATGTCATTTAGGACTTGTGTGCCAAATTTAAAGTCATTCCGGATTCATTTAATATATTTTGGCACGAGATTTGCAAATGAAAAAGTTTAAAACTCAAAGTTCGAATCGGGGTGTGAATTATAATTTCAGCGTTGTTTGAAATTTTTGACCCCGAGTAAGTCCGTATTATGTTACGGGACTCGTTGGTATATTCGTACGGAGTCCCAAGTACCCCGAGTGTGACTCGAATCGAAATCGGAACAAGAATTGGACTTAAGCAAAATCTAAAATTTTGCCTTCTGTTATAATCGCACCTGCGGATTTTTGACCGCAGGTGCGAGCTCGCAAAAGCGAGCCTTCCATCGCAGATGCGCCCGGGTGTGGCTGGGCAAAAGTCCGCAGGTGTAGAAACCTGCACGCACCCGCGCGTCCGCAGAAGCGGACACAATAATCGCAGAAATGGAGGTCAGCGCAGGTGCGCATTTTTCCTCCGCACGTCAAGGCCTCGCCTGGCAGCCCCATTTCACAGATGCGAGATTTTTCTCGCAGATGCGAGCTCACATGTGCGAGTCCAGGCACCGCAGGTACGGAAATGCCTGGGCAGTGTATATATCGAAGAGTCCGATATTATTTTCACATTTTGGTCGTTTTGACCTCGGTTAAGGCGGATATTTAAGCGATTTTTACGGAAAATATTGGGGTAAGTATTCCTTATCCTATATTGATTATATTTCATGATTCCATACTCGTTTATATCATGAATCCGTGAATTTATGGAAGAAAAATTAGATTTTTCTAAAATCTTCCAAAAACGAAAAAAGTTAGATTTGAAGGTCCATTTGATATTGGAATTGGATAATTTTTATATGGTTGAACTCGTAGCGGAACGGGTGTTTGAATTTCGTAAGTTTTTTTGGGATTTGAGAGATGGGTCCCACTGTCGAATATTTTAATAAATTTTAGATTTTATCCGGAAAATTAGTAAATTCATATGGAATTAATTCCTATGATTCGTATTGAGTATATTGAATTGTTTATGAATAGATTTGAAACTTTTGGAGACGAATTTAAAAGAAACAGTTGTGGTTGAGTAATTGATTAGAATTTGCAAAGCGAGGTAAGTGTCGTGGTTAACCTTGACTTGAGGGAATAAAACCCTTAATTTAATTGTTACGTGAATTGCATGTGAACGACATATAGGCGAGGTGACGAGTGTCTATATGTCGTCAAATTAATTGTTTGCCTGCTTACTTGAAAAATCATAAATTATTTTAAATCATAAATTAATTATTATGATAAATGTTTATCTCATATTCTTTGTCAAATATTAATTCTTGAATTCATGCATTAATTGTTACATGCTATTTGAATTGTGTATTTTAATTATTATTTGACATTTAGCATATTAAATATTAAAATGTCTATTTTTTTCCTGATTTCCATAATAATCTGCTATTTGTCATTGATTGTTTCATAATTAAATTATAATTATTGTATGTTTGTTGTCTTATAATTTTATATTAATTGTTGCATTTATTGGGAAAATTTCATCTATAAGAATTGATAAAAGTCCATATTGGATGAGCGAGTTGCACGCCGCAACAGAATTAATTATAATGAATATATTAGAGGATCGGGTTGCACGCCGCAACAGACTTATGAAAATTCCATATTGGAGGATCGGGTTACACGCCGCAACAGACTTATGAAAAGTCCATATTGGAGGATCGGTTATGTATTTTAATTATTATTTGACATTTAGCATATTAAATATTAAAATATCTATTTTTTTCCTGATTTCCATAATAATCTGCTATTTGTCATTGTTTGTTTCATAATTAAATTATAATTATTGTATGTTTTTTGTCTTATAATTTTATATTAATTGTTGCATTTATTGGGAAAATTTCTTCTATAAGAATTGATAAAAGTCCATATTGGATGAGCGAGTTGCACGCCGCAACAGAATTAATTATAATGAATATATTAGAGGATCGGGTTGCACGCCGCAACAGACTTATGAAAATTCCATATTGGAGGATCGGGTTACACGCCGCAACAGACTTATGAAAAGTCCATATTGGAGGATCGGGTTGCACGCCGCAACAGACTTATTTAAAAGTCGACATACATATATATATATATATATATATATATATATATATATATTGGGGGATCGGGTTGCACGCCGCAACAGATTTGATTAAAGGAATATATTGTAAGAGCGGGTTACACGCTGCAACAGAATTGAATGTGAATATATTGTGAGAGCGGGTTGCACGCTGCAACAGAATTGATGGAAATGATAATTGGTTATGACTGTTGAGTTGGCTTCAATTATTATAAATGAGTTACCTGATTTGTTTCTATTATTGTTGTTGTTACTAATATTGCGCACAGGTAATGTAAGTGACCCGCCTTAGCCTCGTCACTACTTCGTCGATGTTAGGCTCAGCACTTACCAGTACATGGGGTCGGTTGTACTGATACTACACTATGCACTTCTTGTGCAGATTTCGGAGTTGGTCTCAGCGGCGTGCCATAGACTAGCTCGGATTTCAGCTACTCGGAGGAGACTTGAGGTATAACTGCATGGCGTCCGTAGTTCTAAAGTCCCCGTCTATTTTACTTTAGTTGTGTATTTATTTCCAGATAATTTTATTTTATTCAGACCTTTATTTGTATTATTCTAGAAGCTCGTGCACTTGTGACACCAATTCTGGGATGGTATTTAGACACCGTTGTTTTTATGGATTATTTCACTCTATTTCAGACTTTACTTTCACATTTGTTCTTTGATTATTAATAAATTTAAAAATTGTTTTAAAAATAGATAATATTATTCTAACGTTGGCTTGCCTAGCAAGTGAAATGTTAGGCGCCATCACGGTCCGAAGGTGGGAATTTTGGGTCGTGACAGTTGGTATTAGAACACTAGGTTACATAGGTCTCACGAGTCACGAGCAAGCTTAGTAGAGTCTGAAGGATCGGTACGGAGACGTCTGTACTTATCTCTCAGAGGCTATGAAGTTTAGGAACAATATTATTTCTTTCTTATTCTGTCGTGCGATTTTATTCTATCATCGATGATTGAACTATTCTACTCTTATTCTCTCGCAGATGGTGAGAACACGTAATACCTCTACCGATGGACAGGGACCAGAACCACCAGTGGCAACTATGGCCAGGGGTAGAAGTTGAGGTCGAGGTCATGCTAGAGGCCGAGGTAGAGCGCAGTCCAGAGCTTGAGCAGCTGCACCTGTTGAAGAACCTCAGGTGGACCTTCAGGAGGAGGTTCCAGTTCAGAATGTACCAGTTGGACCAGTTCAGGTCCTGGAAGAATTCATAGCCACTCCAGTACTTCATGACGCTCTAGTCCATTTGGTAAGTCTTATTGAGGGCGTGGCCCAGAATGGTACATTTCCAGTGGCACCAACCGCCTCATAGGCTGGGGAGGAGCACAAACTCCCACTACTCCCGCTCCGGAGCATATGGCTCCCCAGAATCAGGCTCCAACAGCCCCGCCAATTGGGGTAGTTCAGCCAGTTATTGCGGCACAGATCGGTGATAGGCCCGTCATGTCTTTTGAGGCCTTATTGAGACTGGATAAGTTTACTAAGCTCTTTCCAGTTCACTTCAGTGGTACACCTTTTGAGGACCCACAGGATTATCTTGAACGCTGCCACGAGGTGCTATGGAACATGGGTATAGTTGAGACCAATGGGATTGATTTTGCTGTATTTCAGATGACGGGTTCCGCCAAGAGGTGGTGGAGAGATTATACATTAACCCGACCAATCGGATCGCTTACACTTACCTAGGAGCAATTCTCTCAGCTATTTCTAGAGAAGTTCCTCCCTATCACACTGAGAGGGGAATTCCGCAAGCAATTTGAGCGTCTACAGTAAGGCAGTATGACTGTTATTCAGTATGAGTCCCGTTTTGTGGATTTGGCCCGTCATGCTCTCCTTTTACTACCTACGGAGGGAGAGAGAGTGGGGAGGTTTATTGAGGGACTCACTCACCCTATCAGGCTTCAGATGGCCAAGGAGACTGGAAGTGAATTTTCTTTTCAGGCGGCTGCTAGTTTCGCGAGGAGAATCGAGATGGTTCTTGCACAAGAGAGAGGGCAGAGGTCTGACAAAACGCCTCGTCAGTTTGGTGGTTTCAGTGGTGTCTCGTCTGGAGGAAGGGGAAATTTTGGTAGGGGTCATCCTCCCAGACCGTTTCATTCATCACTTCATGCATCTCCCGGTGCTTCAGGGAGTCACGGTCCTATTATACCTTACTCTGGACAGCCGGCATTCAGTGCACATTCAGCTTCTATCAGTGCTTCACCACTCTAGAGTTATTACAGCGGTTATCCGGTCTATTTGGGTCAGCTTCAGCTTCAGTTTCAGCACCCTCGACATCCGGATGGGTGTTATGAGTGTGGGAACATTGGTCACATCAGGAGGTATTGCCCTAGGTTGGCGAGTAACAGATCTCGGCAGGATTCACGTGCCATCATACCAGCACCGGTTGCTTCACCGCTTACTCAGCCAACTAGAGGTAGGGGTCAGGCAGCTAGAGGTGGAGGTCAGGCCATTAGAGGTAGGGGTCAGGCCATTAGAGGTGGAGGTCAGGCTGTTAGAGGTTGAGCCCAGCCAGTTAGAGGCCGTCCTAGGGACGCGGTTCAGAGTGGTGGGGCCCAGCCCCGATTTTATACTTTTCCAGCTAGGCCTGAGGCCGAGTCATCTGATGCTGTGATCATAGGTATTATTCCAGTTTGCCATAGAGATGCTTCAATTCTATTTGATCCAGGATCTACTTATTTCTATGTGTCCTCCTATTTTGCTTCATATTTGATTGTGCCTTGTGATTCTCTGAGTGCTTCTGTGTGTGTATCTACACCGGTGGGAGACTCTGTTATAGTACATCATGTCTATCGTTCGTGTGTGGTTACTATTGGTAATCTTAAGACTAGTGTGGATCTTCTACTTCTTGATATGGTAGATTTTGATGTCATCTTGGGTATGGATTAGCTGTCCCCTTATCATGTAATATTGGATTGTCATGCCAAGACAGTGACCCTAGCTATGTCGGGGTTACCTCGATTAGAGTGGAAAGGAACTCCTGGTCATTCTGCCAGCAAGGTTATTTCTTATATGAAAGCTCGGCGTATGGTAGAGAAAGGGTGTCTAGCCTATTTAGCTTATATTCGTGATCCCAGTGCGGATGTCCCTTCTATGGACTCAATACTAGTTGTTCATGAATTTCCAGAAGTATTTCCTGCAGATCTTCCGGGGATGCCACCCGACAGAGATATTGACTTCTGTATTGATTTGTCTCCGGGCACTCAGCCCGTTTCTATTCCACCATACCGTATGACCCCGCCAGAGTTGAAAGAATTGAAAGAGCAGTTACAAGACTTGCTTAATCAGGGATTCATTAGACCCAGTGTCTCTCTTTGGGGTGCACCAGTATTATTTGTAAAGAAGAAAGATGGCTCTATGCGGATGTGTATAGACTATCGGCAGTTGAACAAGGCCACTATCAAAAACAAATATCCGCTGCTAAGAATTGATGACTTATTTGATCAGCTTCAAGGTGCCAAGGTATTTTCGAAGATCGATTTGAGGTCTGGTTACCATCAGTTGAAGATTAGGGCATCTGATGTCCCTAAAACAGCTTTTCGAACTCGGTATGGGCATTACAAATTCCTAGTGATGTCATTTGGGTTGACAAATGCCCCAACAACATTTATGGATTTGATGAGTCGGGTGTTCAAGCCTTATTTGGATTCTTGTGTGGTTGTATTCATTGATGATATCTTGATTTACTCCAGCAGTCGAGAGGAACATGAGCAGCATCTTTGAAGTGTGCTTCACACCTTGAAGAATAATCAGTTATATGCCAAGTTTTCAAAATGTGAGTTTTGGTTAGACTCAGTTGCCTTTTTGGGGCATGTTGTATCGGCAGAAGGCATAAAGGTGGATCCTAAGAAGATTGAGGTTGTTCAGAATTGGCCTAGACCTACTTCAGTTATAGAGATCCAGAGTTTCCTGGGTTTAGCAGGTTATTATCGTCGGTTCGTGGAAGGGTTTTCATCTATAGCAAGCCCATTGACCAGATTGACCCAGAAAGGTGTCCCATTCAGATGGTCAGACGAGTGTGAGTTGAGCTTTCAGAAGCTCAAGACCGCTTTGACTACGGCGCCAGAGTTGGTATTACCCACATGTTCAGGATCGTATACGGTATATTGTGACGCATCTCACATTGGGCTTGGTGCAGTATTAATGCAAGATGGCAAGGTAATTGCATATGCGTCGCGGCAGTTGAAAGTTCACGAGAAGAATTATCATGTTCATGACTTAGAATTGGCAGCCATTGTTCATGCGCTGAAGATTTGGAGGCATTACCTTTACGGTGTCTCGTGTGAGGTATTTACTGATCATCGTAGCCTTCAGTATCTGTTCAAACAAAAGGATCTTAATTTGAGGCAGAGAAGATGGTTGGAGTTGTTGAAAGACTATGATATCACCATTTTGTATCACCCCGGAAAGGCCAATGTGGTGGCCGATGCTTTGAGTAGAAAGGCTGTGAGTATGGGCAGTCTTGCGTATATTCCGGTTGGTGAGAGGCCATTAGCTGCAGATGTTCAGACTTTGGCTAATCAGTTCGTGAGATTAGTTATTTCAGAACCCAGTCGGGTTCTAGCTTGCATAGTCGCTCGGTCTTCTTTATATGAGCGCATCAGAGAGAGGCAGTATTATGATCCTCATTTACTTGTCCTTAAGGACACGGTGCGTCACGGTGATGCCAAACATGTTGCTGTGGGGGAAGATGGGGTTCTGTGAATGCAGGATCCTATTTGTGTGCCTAATGTGGATGGGCTTCGTAAATTAATTCTTGAAGAAGCACACAGTTCTAGGTATTCTATTCATCCAGGTACCGCCAAAATATATCAAGATTTGCGGCAATATTATTGGTAGAGGAGAATGAAAAAAGATATAGTTACATATGTAGCTCGATATCTGAATTGTCAGCAAGTTAAGTACGAGCATCAGAGACCTGGTGGTTTGCTTCAGAAGTTAGAAATTCCTGAGTGGAAGTGGGAGCGTATCACTATAGATTTTGTTGTTGGGCTCCCATGGACTCAGAGAAAATTTGACGCAGTTTGGGTCATTATGGGCAGGTTGACCAAGTCAGCACATTTCATTCCAGTGGCAGTTACCTATTCTTCAGAGAGGTTAGCTGAAATTTACATTCGTGAGATTGTCCGCCTTCACAGTGTGCCCGTGTCTATTATTTCAGATCGAGGTACACAGTTTACCTCACATTTCTGGAGGGCAGTACAATGTGAGTTAGGCACGCGGGTGGAGTTGAGCACAACCTTTCATCCACAGACAGACGGACAGTCAAAGCTCACTATTCATATATTGGAAGATATGCTCTGCGCTTGTGTTATAGACTTTGGAGGTTCTTGGGATCATTTCTTGCTACTTGCGGAGTTTGCTTATAATAATAGCTACCAGTCGAGCATTCAGATGGCTCCATATGAGGCATTATACGGAAGGCGATGCCGATCGCCAGTTGGTTGGTTTGAACTGGGAGAGGCTCAGTTGTTGGGTACCGATTTGGTACAGGATGCCTTGGATAAGGTCAAGATTATTCAGGATCGACTTCGCACAGCTTAGTCTAGGCAAAAGAGTTATGCCGACCGTAAAGTTTGTGATATTGCATTCATGGTTGGAGAAAGAATATTGCTCCGGGTTTCACCTATGAAAGGTGTAATGAGGTTCGGAAAGAAGCGCAAGTTGAGCCCTAGGTATATCGGACCCTTTGAAATTCTTGAAAGGGTGGGTGAAGTAGCCTACAGGCTTGCATTACCACCTAGTTTATCAATGGTTCATCCGGTGTTCCATGTGTGTATGCTCCAAAAATATCATGGTAATCCATCCCATGTGTTAGATTTCAACTTAGTCCAATTGGACAAATATTTGACTTACGAGGAGGAGCCGATGGCTATTCTAGCCCGGCAGGTCCGACACTTGAGGTCTAAGAGTTATCCTTCAGTTCGGATGCAATGGAGAGGTCAGCCGGTAGAGGCATCTACCAGGGAGTCCGAGTCGAACATGCGGAGTAAATATCCACACCTTTTCTCCAGCTTAGGTACTTTTTCTAACTCCGTTCGAGGACGAACGTTTGTTTTAGAGGTGGAGAATGTGATGACCCAGAATGTCATCTTTAAATTTAATAAGTAATTCTATGTTCCAAGACCTCAAAAATCATAATTTATCATTCCTCGACTTGCGTGTGTAGTTCGTAAAAATTTTCGAAAAGTTCTCATATGAAAAATGGATTAAAATGGGAAATAAAACTTTAAAACTCAACTGAGTTGACTTTGGTCAACATTTTTAGCAAACAGAGCCAGATCAGTATTTTGACAATTTCAGTAGCTCCGTATCGTGATTTGGGACTTGGGCGTATGCCCGAAATTTAATTTGGAGGTCCCTAACTCAAGTTATGACCATTTAACGGAACTAGCAATTTAAAGGCTAAAGACTTCCAAGTTTGACCACGGGGTTGACTTTTTGATATCGGAACCGGAATCTAATTATAGAAATTTGAATATCTCCGTTATGTCATTTAGGACTTGTGTGCTAAATTTGAAGTCATTCCGGATTCATTTAATATGTTTTGGCACGAGATTTGCAAATGGAAAAGTTTAAAACTCAAAGTTCGAATTGGGGTGTGAATTGTAATTTCAGCGTTGTTTGACGTGATTTTTGACCCCGAGTAAGTCCGTATTATGTTACGAGAATCATTGGTATATTCGGACGAGGTCCCAAGTACCACGAGTGTGACTCGAATCGAAATCGGAACAAGAATTAGACTTAAGCAAAATCTGAAATTTTGCCTTCTGTTGTAATCGCACCTGCGGATTTTTTACCGCAGGTGCGAGCTCGCAGAAGCGAGCCTTCCATCGCAGATGCACCCGGGCGTGGCTGGGCAAAAGTCCGCAGGTGCGGAAACCTGCAAGCACCCGCGCGTCCGTAGAAGCGGACACAGTAATCGCAGAAACGGAGGCCAGCGCAGGTTAAGGGTGGCAAGTGGGCCGGTCCCGGGCCTAAACGGGCTAAGTGGGCCGGTCCCAAATTAAACGGGCCAAACGGTCCCAGGCTAAACGGTCTTTTTGTAGGGACCGGCCCGGGACCGGGACTAGGACCGTTTGGTCCCGGCCCGCGGGCTAAATGGGCTAAGTGGGCCCAACAGATTTAAAAAAATAAAAAAATAAATAGATATTAGAGACAAAAGGATGTTAAAAAAAATATCTAAAGCAATGCTTTGTAAATTTTATTATAGAATTGTGACCTAAATTTTATTTAATATATATATACACTATACTATATATACATCTTATATCGAATATAACTTATATATATATTATATATATATATATATCGAATATAGCTTATATATATTATACACTTAGTAACAATAAAGTAAAAAATAGTAGCAATTATAGAAGAAAATTAGAGAGAGATTGTGATAGATTGATGATTTTGTAAGAAAAAATGAAAGAATGATGGGGTATTTATAGTTGAAAATAGGGAAAAAGTGTAATTATAAAAAGTTTGGGATTAAAACAAAGTTGGGGGAGGGGGGAGGGGGAGGGGAGGAGTTAAATGGCTATTTTATAAATAGCCAACGACTATTTTTGACAGCCCAACGGCTATATTTTAAAAATAATTTTTTTAAAAAAAAAAAAACAAATAGCCGTTCGGACCGTTTGGCCCGCTAAGGGACCGATCCAGTCCCGGGCCGGTCCTGGTCCCGGTCCCTGACGGGCTAAATGGTCCCGGGTCTGGCAAGCCCAAATCATAGGACCGGCCCACGAGACCGGCCCAGGCCCACTAAAATCGTTTGGCCCGCGGTCCCGGGCCTGGACCGGCCCACTTGTCACCCTTAGCGCAGGTGCGCATTTTTCCTCCGCAGGTGCGAGGCCTCGCCTGGCAGCCCCATTTCGCAGATGCGAGCTCGCATGTGCGAGTCCAGGCACCGCAGGTGCGGAAATGCCTGGGCAGTGTATATATCGAAGAGTCCGATATTATTTTCACATTTTGGTCATTTTGAGCTCGGTTAAGGCGGATTTTTGGGCGATTTTCACGGGAAACATTGGGGTAAGTGTTCCTTATCCTATATTGATTATATTTCATGATTCCAATCTCGTTTATATCATGAATCCGAGAATTTATGGAAGAAAAATCAGATTTTTCTAAAATCTTCCAAAAACGGAAAAAGTTAGATTTGAAGGTCCATTTGATATCGGAAATGGATAATTTTTGTATGGTTGAACTCGTAGCGGAACGAGTGTTCGGATTTCGCGAGTTTCCGGGATTTGAGACGTGGGTCTCACTGTCGAATATTTTAATAAATTTTAGATTTTATCCGAAAAATTAGTAAATTCATATGGAATTAATTCCTATGATTTGTATTGAGTATATTGAATTGTTTATGAATGGATTTGAAGTTTTTGGAGATGAATTTAAAAGGAAAAGTTGTGGTTGAGTAATTGATTGGAATTTGCAAAACGAGGTAAGTGTCGTGGTTAACCTTGACTTGAGGGAATAGAGCCCTTAATTTAATTATTATGTGAATTGCATGTGAACAACGTATAAGCGAGATGACGAGTGTCTATACGTAGTCAAATTAATTATTTGCCTGCAAAAATCATAAATTATTTTAAATCATAAATTAATTATTATAATAATTATTTCTCTCCTATTCTTTGTCAAATATTAATTCTTGAATTCATGCATTAATTGTTACATGCTATTTGAATTATGTGTTTTAATCGTTATTTGACATTTAGCATATTAAATCACGTCCTCTCTCAAAAATAGGTTTAGGTTGGCTTTATATGAGTTGTGGGCGTCTAGGGGTCGAAATAACCGAGTCCTAGTCGAAAAAGGACACTTTCCCGTCTTGAGCGTCCAGGGCAGCGTGGGGCGCTGGCCCTGGCGCTCAAACATTTTGGCTCCTGTAAATTGCGCCACAGCCAGCGCCCCACGCTGGCTGTGGCCCTCAAATCTCCCTTTTTGCGATTTTGTCCCGATTTTGCTCCAATTCGCGCCCTTTCGTCCCAAATTGCATCCGAATGATTCCTACACATAGAAATACCAAAATTTAGCACACATTATCATATTAAACATCTCAAATCGTCGAGACATGAGTAAAATGTGAGGTGATATATATCAAAATATGCATACATTAAGCCGATTATCAGTTGTGTTTGTTGATGATATAGTCATTAGAGGCAATGATTGAGATTGTATAATTAAATTGAATCAACATCTCTTTCAGCATTTCCAGACGAAGGACCTAGGCAAATTGAAGTATTTCCTAGGCATTAAGGTCAAGCAGTCCAAATAAGGAATTGTCATCTCACAACGTAAATATGCCCTAGGCATTCCTGAGGAGACAAGTATGATAGGTTGTAGACCCATTGACACTCCTATGGCCCAGGAACATTAAACTTCTACCACGACACGGGGAGCCTTCTCGAAGGTATAGGCGGCTGGTTGATAGGTTGAACTATCACATAATGACTCAATCTGACATTGCCTTTCATGTTAGTTGTTGTAAATCAGTTTATGGACTCTCCATGTGATAGTCACTAGGATGCAATTATTCATATTCTTCGATACATAAACTTAGCCCCAGGCAAATGATTGCTTTTTGAAGATCGAGGTCATGAGCAGATTGTTGGTTATACAAACGTTGATTGGGCATGATCACCTTGTGATATGGGGTCCATATCTGGATATAATGTTCTAATCGGAGATAATTTGGTGTTTTGGAAAAGCAAGAAACAAAATGTGGTTGCTCGATCTAGTACGGAAGCGAATACCAAGCATTGGCTTTGGCAATTTGCAAACTAATATCTATTAAGCAAATGCTAATTAATTGAAGTTTGGAGAAATCAATCCGATAAAATTTGTGTGTGATAACCAAGATGCTCTTCATATTGCATCAAATCTCGTGTTTCATAAGAGAACTAAACACGTTGACATCGTCTGTCACTGTATCATAGAAAAGATACTCTCAGAAAATATTGTTACAAAATTCGTGAAGTGAAATGAGCTTGTAGATATTTTCACCAAGTCCCTCACTGATTCTTGTGTTAGCACATTTGTGACCAGCTTGAGGGGAAGTGTTAGAATCTCGTAGAATATTCTAGGATCTTGTAGATAGAGTATAGCTTGATTTACTCCTATAATAATATACATTTTGATTCTCTTTCTTTTCTTATAACTTAGCCAAAAGCCCCAATTGCTTTGAGGGAATAATTAAGTTCTCTCTCAAACTCTCTTCTTTCTCACACAACAACAACAACAATACCAAACCCAGTGCAATCCCACACAGTGGGGGTCTGGGCCTCTTCTTTCTCACACAATGGTTGAATTTAGACCAGTTGCTCATGAGATTTGTGAAATGTGGAGTAAACGATTCTTAGAATTCTTGAAGATTTTCAATTTTCAATTTTCTCCCGTGAATGTATACTGCGATAGTAAAGCATCAATTTCTATTGCTCATAATATGGTTCTTCATGAAATAGCAAAACATGCAGAAGTAGATTGACACTTACGAAAAACTTGATAATGGACTGTGTTGTATGCCATACATTACCAACAACCACTGATTTACTTACTAAAGGACTGCAAACAAAGCAAATCGACAGTTTGATAAGCAAGCTGGCAATGAAAACTATTCTCAAGCTGGCTTGAGGGAGAGTGTTGGAGCATAGAAGATTCATCATGATATTAGCAAATCAGTATGTACTGGCGATTGACGCACTAACGCGCCACATTCAAGGGGAGGTGCCATGGTGCATGTTATTTGCGGATGACATTGTACTGATTGACGAGACGCGAGACGGTGTTAACGCGAGGTTAGAGGTTTTGAGGCAGACCCTGGAGTCTAAAGGTTTCAAGTTGAGCAGGACCAAGACAGACTACTTCGAGTGCAAGTTCAGTGGTGCGACTCAGGAAATGGACGAAGACGTGAGACTTGATTCACAAGTCATCCCTAGGAGAGAAAGTATCAAGTACCTTGGGTCAGTTATAAATGGGGAGATTGACGAGGATGTCACACACCTTATTGGAACACGGTGGATGAAATGGAGGGTCGCTTCCTGTATTTTGTGTGATAACAATGTGCCACCAAAACTTAAGATAAGTTCTATAGAGCGGTGGTCAGACCGACTATGTTGTATGGGGCTGAGTGTTGGCCAGTCATGAACTCCTATGTCCAGAAGATGAAGGTGGCATAAATGAGGATGCTGAGATGGATATGCGAGCGTACCATGATAGATAAAATTATGGATGAAGTTATTCAGGATAAGGTGGGTGTGGCCCCTGTGGAGGACAAGATGCGTGAAGCGAGCTTAGATGGTTCGGATATGTGAAGAGGAGAGACACAGATGCTGTAGTGAGGAGGTGTGAGAGGTCGGTCTTGGAGGGCCTAATGAGAGGTAGAGGTAGGCTGGAGAAGTATAAGGGAGAGGTGATTAGGCAAGACATGGCGATTCTCCAGCTTACCGAGGACATGATCCTGGATAGAAAGATGTGGAGGTTGAGAATTAAGGTAGAGGGCTAGGTAGCCGAGTATTGTCCTGACTCGTACCAGTAGTTTTAGTGCATTACTTAATGTTAGTATTGTATTTTCTTATTCTTAGATTTCTGTTATTACTTGTTTCTTTCGCTTCGGTTTTCTGATTGGTTTTTTGTTGTTGTTATTGTTGGTCCTTCCTTTTTATTTTTCATGAGCCGAGGGTCTAGCGGAAGCTGTCTCTCTGCCTTCTTAAAGGTAGGGGTAAGGTCTTGCTGATATTATTCTATACAGATATACTTAAATATTGTGAATTGGGATAGTTACATTATAGGGTTAGCTAGTTTGTTTAGCTTCAAGCATTATGTTCTTTATCCTCTATCAGATGAAAATATGAATGGCTTTCTTTGACAGGAAGCCATCAAAAGCTCTCCTCAAAATTAATTTCTGTCATAAATATTATATTTAAGTTTACATTATTTTTATCAGCCTTTTAGTATGATATAATGACATTTCCAGGAAATAATATTTTACTTATCCTTTGGGTTGGGAACTATGCTAGTACCTCTTACAATGTCAATTTGCCATATGTTTTGTGTATTTCCTTGGAATCTTCTTCAAAAGGAGCTGGTTTTAATCATGAGATCAAGAAAAGTTGACTGTTCAACTTTTCTTGTTTCCTTTTCTTTTAATCTCAAGATAAGCTAATATTTCTATTCCTTCATTGATTATTCTTGAATGTGTTAATGATTTCTTCATGGAATTATGCATATTTCTCTCTTCCGTGTGTGATTCCTTCCACATTCTTCTGCTTTTGAAGAGTAGGTGTGTCGTAACTTAAACACTTAAGTTGACTGGTTAATTTGTTTTCAGGTATTGCTATCCAATGCGGAGCTGGCTAGACTAAGCAAGGATCTAGTATGTAGCTTTTTCCCTATGATATATAGCTGTGACTCATCATTCATCCTGCTGATTAATTCTGTCAATTATGCAGGCAATATTACGATGTGATCTGCCATCCTACATGGTTCCTTTTGCCCCTGATGACTTGATATTTGAGAAACCAGAGGTGAGCCAATATTAATATGAAGTAGCTGTCCCTCTAGAAATCTTGATGCTGCCTATGAGCCTGTTTGGCCAAGCTTATGGGAGGCTAAAAATACTTTTTCTCCCAAAAAGTACTTTTTTAAAAATTTAATCTGTTTGGCCAGTATAGTGAAGTACTTTTGGCCAGCAGCAGTAGAAGCAGTTTTTCTGCTTTTGAGAAGAAGTAGAAAATTCTAGCTTCTTCCAAGAAGCAGAAGTAGAAGTAGAAAATTAATTTATTCAAGACAAAACTATCCTCACCATAAATTTATATTTTCCAAATTATCCCTTACTAATTTAAGTTTTTTATTTTCATTTTTGTTTCTAGTTTTTACCATTCTTTTAAAATTAAAGATATCATATACATGAATCATATTGTAACTTTCCAAATTCTTTATTGATTTTCTTGTTTTCGATTTTTTTCTTTGTGTAATGTCTTGTAACTTTCTAAATTATCTTCTTCTTTTTTTACACTAAAGCAAGTTATCTACTTCCTTCTTTGGATTATCAATTCTTTTCCTACAAATAATCATTTATAATTTCTTCTATTATATGCTATTAGTTCCCGAATCTTTAAAACAGTTATCAAATCTAATTTGTGAAAATTACCTACAAATTGATAATAAATTTACAATTGCATTGCATAATCTATCTATATATTATTAAAAGAAGAAGAAAAAACATCAACATTAAGCCAAGTGGCAGCCTCACATTAGGCCACTTGGCAATTTAAGAAAAAGTTAGCAAGGTTAGGTAATAATTAGTTTCTTTTTGAATTTAAATTTAAAAAAAAATTAAATTATACATTATGTGTTGTTAATAATTAGTTACTCTTTTTGAATTTGAATTTAAACATACTTAACTATTTTTTTACGATTTTTTTATATATTTAAAATTATTTCTATTTTACGCTCAATGCCATTTTTCAAGTTTGACACTAAGAATCATCTAGTTACAACTACCATGGCTATACATAATTTCATCCGACGACATTCTTCTACCGATAAGGAATTCAACTATTATGCTAATGAAGACATTACTACAGAGATGGATGAAAGAGATAGACCTTATGATATTCCTTTAGAAATGCAAGGCAAGTCTTCTACTAATATGAAGGCGTTGTGTGATAGAAATAGAGATGAAACTATTGAGAAATATTATCATGTGTGAGTGATTTTACTTATTATTTTATTGTGGATTATCAATATATAGTAATTTGTGGAATCGACTTCTAATTTATACTGAATGATGTATTTTTATTATTCAAATCATCATGTAAAAATAAGTCTATATAATATTATATGCTTTGGTATAAGAACTATATATGTAAAATTGATTTAAATCTTTAATATGTTTGTTTACTTTATGTTTTATATTTTAATTAAATAAAATAAAAAAAATAAAAGTCTCTTACGATAAATATTTAAGTTCATTTTTCTCTTTAAAAGAATTATAAGACCTTGGTACTTTCCTTTTTGGTAATTTGACACTCAAAAGCACTTTTTAGTAAGATTGACCAAACACAATTTGTTTACCAAATGTTGCAAAAAGTACTTAAATGAATTTGCCAAACACAAACTTCTAAAAAAAGTACTTTTTAAAATAAGCAGATTTTGGCAGCTTGGCCAAACGGGCTCTACATTTGGGTGCAACTCAGCAATTCACTTATTATTAAGGTCCTTAGACCTACAGTGTCCATGTTTGTTGATGTCTATAAGCTATTTGAAGTGTTGACTAGAGCGCCAACATCCAACCATCCAAATATGTCTGGTGGCAAATAGTAAAATAATTTTCCTAGAGTGAGGACAGGGCACTTCAGGGAGTTGAACTTCTAAATTTCTCGCATTATACCTGTAACGTACACGTGGTTATTAATTGTGAAGTATGTCGTTCTTCTAGTCCAAATTTCTCGTATATTTGTTTTCAGCCTATGGAATATTGCTCTTTCCTTGGAAGAATAAATTTTGACATGCAGTATGTCTATACATTGCTCAAAGATAAATGTTCCTCACAACGAATTTCAAGGTCCACACAGACAGCAGCTAGAGCAGTCCATACATTTAAAAGCACCTTGTCTATCCCTGCAAGTGTTTGTTGTGTGAGTTTTGATTAGCCTGATGCCTAAACTTGGTGTAAGCTACTTATCTGTTTTCAAGATTAGGTCTATGTCCGAGATAGGTTTTTGCTATGCGTGTGTATATTGTATTGAAGCTTGAAGTTATATAGTTTGGAACAAGCATTAGAAAATCAGTTCAAGAACTTATGAAAAAATAAAGCAAATGCTGATGCATGTATGATTGCTGGCATCTGAAAGTTGAGATTTTGGATACAGGATGGCGGGGAGAAATTTACTAGCCTCTTAACGGCTATTAGTGCTTATGCTGAAGGATTTTCCGCGGATACCATAATTAGAAGAGCTTTGTATTTGTGGAAGAAGCTTGAGAAGCAAAATACATATACGGTGCACCAGAAACTTCTATCAGCCTGATCGGAGACTCTGATGTCCTGAAAACCGATGGTGATACAATTCCTAGTTCTTCTGTTCATAGCTTTTTTTTGGGATTATAGATTATCATTGAAAACCAAAATGAACTAGGTAGGGTATACTGGTCAGAGCACCTCCTTGTAAAATTAACCAGTGAGCATTCTGCATTAGTAATTGGTCTTTTACTGTAACGTGCTTCATATTACTGAAACATGATATGCAGTAGCATTACTGGAATTCGGAATTATTAAGAGAAATCCAAAAAAATTGGATTTCCTTTGTGCCATTTGGATGGATAAAGAAATTCAAGGGAAAATGGAGATTATTATATTTGTCTGCACTGGATTTTGCAACAGAGAACGATGAGAAGACACAATTCTAAATTACTACAGCTTTTTAAAAGAAAAAATCCCTTGAATTTATCACGAATCACGAGATTAACCAGTAAAATTCTTGGTTTTCGGTATGTTTAAACTCTTATAGCGGGATGTATTTCTTTATGTGATTGAGCTTCTCTTTACGCACCCCTTTTAATTTTAATTTGATGTCAAATTAATGTAGGTATGAACGTAATTGTGTTTGATTATCACCTAATTACTTTTTTATTTATAATCTCGTCATCCAAGAAGAAATTTATGTTTCAATGCAATGTAAAGAAATGAAAAGGATGGTCAGGTTCTGCTATTGATAGTCTAAGTCAGGTTTCTAGAGTTTGTTAGGTCGGGATGTGAGCCTTCGCAACAAACATTGTTTCGAGATTTCTCAATTGTTTACCCGTACAGTTGAATTTGTAACGTGGTTTATAGACACGTGAATTAACTTGATCTAAAAATACGAAATTAATAAGAATGAAATCAAGAATGTAAAAATAACTTAAAGAAATACAAGTCTGATGGTATGATAAGCCTTCCCGAAAGCAGTGATATGAACAAAATTAAGAACAAAGAAAGCGAATAATTTTATAACATGAGAGCAAATTATATCCTTTGTGTACAAATGATTTTTCGTGTCATAAAAATGGATACCAATTCTCCTATTTATAGCTCTATTGAGGGAGATACGATCCCCAAATCAAGCTCCTCTTGAATGAGAATAAAATCATCATTGATGGCTGCATAACGATTGGCTTTTATTAAAGAGATTCTTTGTAACGACTGCTCATGTCCGATGTCATCCCTTTATATCTTTGTTATCAGTTCCCATGCCTTCGGAATTCACACAGTACCGATCACATACTTGCATCCGGTGCCAACTATTTGTTGACTCACATATTACCTGTTTTCAGTTCTACGTGTCATCTCGTCATTTGTCCAACTGCCGCTAACCAATTTTACCCCATACAGATAGTCCCCCTACTTTGCGATGACAATACTTTAGTGTTACCGGGAAGTAGATAAAACTTTATTTCTTAGCGGGTAAGTTTCTGAATGGTTTCAAACACTTGAAAGAACGCACGTCTCTTCGCATTTAATGACCCGAACACGTGTTATCCCATGATTTCGCAAAATTTCTCTTCGCATTTAATGACCCGAACACGTGTTATCCCATGATTTCGCAAATATTTTTTTCAGTTTCCAAGGTAATCATGACCACGAATTATACCGCTTATAAACTCCTTCCCTACTCTTCAATTTTATTTTTCACTTTCACAAACTCTTCTTCTTCTTAGAACCCTACTGCAGAATTCATCTTCCTCAGTAAAACTTCTCTTCTCAAATTTCATACCATCATATCTTTTAACACCGTTGTCCTCGGAAACACTGGCCTTCTCTTCGGAGGTGGCCCTAAGAAGAACAAAACAAAAGAGGTTGATTTCGAGTCTGAACCTCCTACCGTGAACTCCATCATACCCCTTCAACTTAATACCCAGTATGACCTTCAAGTCCAGAAAGAACCCACTAACCCCAAAAGTGACAGACACTGGCATGTTCGTAGATACCCTTCTTCCATTCGTCTTCCTACCATCCCTATCGTGAAGGAAGATTGCGAATGAAACAACATTGAAATCTTCGCACCTAGTGAAGTGGAAAGGGTCACCTTTTCCAAACCAGGGTTCATGTATGTTTATACATACCCTTTAACTTTGAGATTGGGTCAAGGAATTAACCCAATAATTTTATAATTCTGCCACCGGTATCAAATCTGTCTGGCTCAAGCTAGTCCATCAATATGGCGTACGATGGCTTGCCTCCGAAAATTGTGCTCTGAGACTGGAAAAATCCTAACTTTTGCACACATGACGTAACACCCCGAAAAATTTCGAAGTACTTAAGCGCTATTAAGAAAGTTGATGTGCGCTAATTATATTATGTTGTGTGCAGACGAGGACTATTAATATGATAGATATCAATTGGATATGATAATAAGTGTACGAGGCATATTATAAGTGGTGTGGGGTCTAAGGAGAGCCCCAAGTCTAAGTAAAGTTGGAAATTACTTGATAGACTAAAGTTCCAAATGAGTACGCACAAGACCAAACTTTGGACGAGCATATCTACATATATATATATGGAGTTATGTGATGGACAACCTATCAAATGAAAGATATATATAAGGAGTTATGTGATGAATAACCTATTAAATGAAAGATCATCGAGTTTAGTTTCTAACGGTTCAAACCGTTCATCATTTGGATACTCATACAAGAAGGTATGACCAAATTACCAAAAGCTGGCAGAAGGTGACACTACCGCGCCGCCCCATGCGGCGCGCCTGTGGGGATTTCCAGAACACTTCAAAATTTCCTTTCTAGGCACATTTTTCATTGCCGCGCCGCACCCCGCGGCGTCCCATGCGCGGCTGTGCAATTTTTGGGTTTTTTTATAACCGACCCTATTTTAATAAATAACCTTTGGGGCTTTATTTGGGACGATTTTCTGGTGAGTCTAGAGAGAAGTGAGAGTGTTATAGAGAGAGGAAGCTCAAGTGCTTTGTTCATCAAGATCTTGTCCAAGCTTTGAAATCCAATAAGGAAATCTCACAAGTTCTTCATCTAAGAGGTAAGATTCCATACCCTAGTTTTTCAATTTCAAATTTGGGTAGAAGATGGTTGATTAGGAGTATGATTCTTGGGTATGAGAATATTATTTATACATGCATGTACCAATAAGGTTTGTGGGAAGATTGTTGAGCTCAAATGGGTAAAGATTGGGTTGAGGAGTGAAGAAAATCTTGTAGAAGAACCTTGTAGTTAAATTTGCACACCAAGTGTTTGATGAAATGCTCAAATAAGCTGAAACCATGAATATCTTCCTAATTTGTATTTAATTTTGTTATGTCTCAAATAGATTGGGATTGCTAGGATTTTCGGAACGTTGTAGTAATTTAAGGAAAGCTCAAAGTGAGGTATGATGGCTAAACTACTCTCTTAGAATTGAATTCCATGATGTTCCTTTAAGTTTCAAGTATGGTTGTCTCAAGTTCATTATTCTATGTTCCGAGTTGTTCCCAATAAATTCGATTGTCCCGAATAAGCAAAGTGTTGAGAATTATTCATTCAAAACGTGTTCCGAATGTTCCTATCACATTATGTTATCCTTTGGGAATGTGTTCAAGAATGATATGTGTATTAAAATGCTATGTCTTTGAGTCGTGTTTCAAATGAAGGTTATGATGCCAAATTGTGTGAGAAAATATCAATATGCTTAAGACTCTTAATTGCTCATACGTGTACCTAAAGTCTTGATTGGAAATGTCTTATTGTTGATAATCTATAAAGATGGTTGGAAGTGAAATAAGTGAATTGGGGATATAAAGTGTGGCCAACGTGCCAAGGGTGAAAGTTATACTTGTGAATAATGGTGCCAATGAAATGAGATGATGTGAGAAAGATTATGAAGTGAGCTTTGATTCAACACTTTAGAAATTTACTTCGAAAATAGAATTGCCTAAAATCTTATGAACTCAAGTGACGCCCGTATGTGGCTGTTTTAACTAATGCTATGCCTTATAAGTAGTTTCGATGTGTTTTGCGTTCTTACATATTCTTGAGTGAAAATTGTGTATTGCCCTTTTTGTGGAAAAGTATTTCAAGAATAAATGATGTGTTACTCGTTTATGATTTTAACTTGTGCTTCGATTGCCAACCATTTTACTCTATTTCTTGGAAAGAAATCCATTGTGTTTAAAGTCTTCATTACTAATGAACTTAAAGTTGTGATTTCCGGAATATTATATATGTTGATATTTATGATGACGATACATGAGAGGGATGAAATGAAAGTGTGGAATATCAAATACGGCCACCGTGCCTTGAATGATGAATCATATGTATGGCCAAGAGAGACAATGAAATAATGATGTTGAAAGTGGTTGAAAGTGCCAATGAGTCTATATACGATATGAAAAGTTATGAGGTAAACGCATTTGTATTGTTGTTTCCTTTGTAAACAAATCAAAAAATATTTTTTGGGAGTATCGATAGTCACCGAGGAAGGGTAGGTTGAAATAGGTTAAAATAACCTAACCCCGAAACTACAAGTGCCGGTGTAGGAGTGAATTGTGATTATTCCCCTTATTTGAGATGAGATTGATGTGATAAAATTATTCCCCTTATTTGGGATGAGATTGATGTGATAAAATTATTCCCCTTATTTGGGATGAGATTGATGTGATAAAATTATTCCCCTTAATTGGGATGATGATTGATAGAAAAGGATGATGTCGATCCACACGGCATTGTGGTGAGATGGCCTAGCCGATCGGGTCATGATCGGACACCATGCCGCACACATGGTGGTGATTTTGCTGGAAATTGTAATTGAAATTGTGATTGTGGTTGATGTCTCTAATGAGATGGCCTAGTCAATCGGGTCGTGATCGGACTCCGTACTAAAAGTACGGTGGTATTGATATTGTGAATATTGGTACTGTGAACGGTGTTATTGGTACTCTGAATATTGGTATTGTGAACAATGGTATATCGGTGCTAAAGATCTCCCAACCAAAAATAATATTATCTTCGTATTTTGGAAATTAATATGTTTTATCTTGGAAATTGGATATCATTGATTGTTGATTGTTATTTCCATGGTTTTCCCTTTTATGTTGGCATTTTATTTTGAAAGAGGACAGTTAGTTTTACATACCAGTACTATTCCATATGTACTAACATCCCTTTTGCCGGGGGCGCTGCATCTTCAATGGATGTAGGTGGTTCATCAGCGGGGCAACTTTGGTCCTCGTTAGCAGTCACTCTCTCTATTCAGCAGGTTTTGGTGAGCCCTACTCTATTCCGGGCCTGATGTCATTTGAGTTGTATATTGTGTTTTAAGGTATAGTTGAGGTCTTGTTGTCGGCACTTCCATACTACTCTTCTGTTGTACTTAGAGGCTCCGTAGACAGGTTGTGGGTAGTAGTCGATGTTGGGAATTGAACTAGAAATGTTGGTATTTGTCAGACATGTTTTTCATTATATCTATAAACCTGTAATATTTTGAAAATTATGAATGAAGCTGCTAATGAAAATGAAATGGGAGTTGTTAATGAAATCTTATTAGTGTTTGATTAATGGAGTACATATCCTCTTTATTCGTGGTTGAATTTGGGTAGAATGAAATCTAACAGTCTAGCTCAGCCGGGTTTACTCGGTTGAACGCCGGTCGCACTCCCCGAGTTTGGGGCATGACAAACTTGGTATCAGAGCCTAAGGTTTTAAAGTGTCTTAGGATGTCTCGGAGTCGTGTATAGTATAGTCCTTCTTATCGGTGTGTTGTCGACCACATCTATAATGAGGAGGCTACTTGGACATTTAGGAATTTCACACTTCTTTGATATTCAAGATCGTGCGATAGAACTCAAGATAGGGAGCTAATTTCCTCATCATGTCTCATTTTCCATATGAGTAACCCACGAGTTCGAGTCAGCGAGGAGGAAATTAAATAACCAGTTGCTAAGGGAAGTGTCCTTGTCCCTATTAATGTTATCGTGCCACTGGATCATGTGGTAAGAGTACCTAAGAAACGAAAGAGGGTTGTTTGTACCAATAAGCCGGGATGTTTGATTGTAAGAAACGCCATTTGGGGACGTGTTAAGTGACTCTTGAATTATGTTATGGTTGTGGAAAGAGGAGACACAAGATGAACAAATTCCCTAGGTTGGGTATATCCATCACGGTATGCTCAGGAGAGTGTTAGGGGTGATAGACTTGGGCAATTTCAAAGGCCCACACAACAAACCGGTATAGAGATTGTTACCCCTGCCATGAAGTCTTGGAGGAAGGATAAGGGGAATATTTTTTTATGTATGCAAAAAAGGTAAATATTAGGTAAGTGGGGCGAGTCAGTTTAACGGACCTCATCCTCATTGTGTGAAATGTAGGAGATGTCATTCAGGGGTATGCCACTATGGTACCAATGTATGTTATGGATGTGGAGTCGAGGGGAATCAATTAAGGTATTGCCGTGTCAATCTAAAATCACCATGTAAGTCACTCCTTAGTACATCATTATGAACACCGCATTATTTTTCCTTGTTGTATATGTGCATCCATATTGGAGAGCCCTCATAAACATGGTCTTACATTGAATCACAAAACGTTGCATGTACTTACTTTTTGAATGAGACACATTATTCGTGAATCTACTCTATCACAAATTCGCTTATTTACAACCTCTTGTGGAATTGAGCTCTATAATTATGTCCTTGAATTGAGTTATAACTCTAGGATTAATACTTCCCACTTGCTTTCCTGAATTCTCAACAAGAGACTATACCTGATGAATTTCTTACAGAACCTTTTGAATCGAATGGATAACATCTGCTCACTTGTGCCTATGAACGCACCATCATAATATTTACCTATGTGGTATCAAATATAATGTAAAGCAGCTTAGTGTTGAGATCCTTCTTGAGCCACTTTTTTTTTCTCTCCGGTGTATGTGGCTCCTATGATTGGAACAATCACTTTACTCCTTTATGAATAGTATCATGAATCCTTTTCACTGTCTAATAACAAGAGAGCATATCTCAGCACCTATCATGTGCGTACATGTCAATTGAAAGGGGCCGCTTGTCCGCATAAAGTTTCTGAGAAATTTGAGATTTATCACAAATTTGTCACAAGAAGATCTTGGTGTTTGCCCATCTCAGTATGAATTTCATGTTCACCTAAATCATCTCACAGTAAGTAGCTCACTTTGTACCTAGTATTGTAGTCTTCTATGAAGTGGCCTGGTATTGCAGCCTAAGAGTTATTATGGCAGAAACATGTCTATCTCATAGAAAAGTGTTCATTTTCTCTAACAAATACATGATTTCATCCCAAATATTTAGATGTCCTAGCTATGTGGTTTCACTCGTGAAAGGTTGAAATTAGATGCTTCCAGATTTTGGCACATATCATGAGTAAATTGATTTGAAATACAAGTTCGTCGTATCTCTAGTCCTCTCATATAGGATCAACTATTGGCAAAGGTTAAGTTATGAGAATGATAATAATCTCACAAGTGTTCAACTTTCTTTTTCATCCTCGTAGGCTTGTGGCATAGATTCCTTGTGCTAGTTACTGTTAAGAGCATAATGCAACTTCATGTATTTTGAAACCCATATCACATTCAGGGTGCCAGAATATTCTCATTTCGAATTAAATAATTCTTCCCTACACTCAAGTAGGTAACTGGTGTCACGTACTTGACTATTCTTCCTTAAGGATTTCTATTGCCAATATACTAGTTAACTCTATGCCTCGTTTGTCAAATCAATGATGTCATCACTATGATTAATCTGGTCAGCATTATCATTAGTAAGCTTCATGTCTCTTAGGATATATAACCTCATGAAATACTCTGCTGAGGCTCATTGATGGATTCTTGATTAATTACAGCCCAATCTCAAACCTCGTTGTCTCTCTTTGTATTAAATCTATGAGGGGTGAAGGTTCAAACATCTCAAAGAAGAAGCATCATCCCATGATCAAATATATGGGATAGGAAATTTTATCATCATATTCATGCTAGCATATCTTAGAGTAATTGTTAGAGGTCGCCAAAGTTTTAGTTTGGGTGTTCGGCGTAGAGATTTAGAGTTGAAAAAAGTGAACGGGTTATTCTCAATATTTGCTCCATAAAGATGTTATGTGAATTTCTAATAAGGGTAAAGTATGTGTATGTCACGACCCAAACCAATGGGCCGCGACGGGCACCCGGTACCTTACTCAACCGAGTACCAACGTAACATATCTTTCTTATTATTTCATCATATACACGTGACATACGGGCCTAATAGGCCAACATGATCATTTATAAACTCAAAACATAGGCCTACAAGGCCGTACAATCTTTCACGTACACGACATATGTCTACAAGCCTCTAAGAGTACATAAATGTCATAAAGGTCGGGACAGGGCCCCGCCATACTAATCAGTTGTAACGACCCGACCGGTCGTTTTGAGAGTTATAACCCCGTTTTCCCCATTCCTACTTCTTTTTGTGTTATTCAGCTATATTATGTTATATCGGGTTAGTTGGTTCGAGTCCGGAAGGAACTCGGAGTGAAATGAGACACTTAGTCTCATAATTGAAAATTTTAAGTTAAAAAAGTGGACCGGATATGGACCTACGTGTAAATGACCTTGGATTTGAATTTTGATGATTCCAATAGCTCCGTATGGTAATTTTGGACTTAGGAGCGTGTCCGAAATATTATTTGGAAGTCCGTAGAGGAATTAGGCTTGGAATGCCGAAAGTTTTATTTTTGAGAAGATTGACCGGGGGTTGACTTTTTGATATCGGGGTCGGAATCCGATTCTGAAAATTGGAATACCTCTGTTATACCATTTAGGACTTGTGTGCAAAATTTGAGGTCAATCGGACGTGATTTGATAGGTTCCGGAGTTGTTTGTAGAAATTAGAAATTTCAATGTTTATTAGGCTTGAATATGGGCGTAATTCATGATTTTAGCGTTGTTTGAGGTGATTTGAGGATTCGACTAATTTCGTATGATGTTTTAGGACTTGTTGGTATATTTGGTTGAGGTCCCGAAGGCCTCGGGTGAGTTTCGGATGGTTAACGGATCAAAAATTGAACTGCAACAACTGCTGCAATTTCCTTCTGTTGGAAATTTCTTTTGTCAGAAATCGAGGGCCACGATCGAAGGCCTAGGATCGAGAACCAGGATCAAGGGCCAGGATCGAGGACCAGGATCGAGGGCCTGGATCGAGGACCTCGATCGAGGGCCAAGACCGAAGGCCAAGATCGAGGCAGAACCGAGGTTGTCTGGGCAGAATTATAAAAACAGGGACTTCGTCCCATTTGCCATTTTTGACAAATTGGAACTTGAGGAGAGATGATTTTTGTTAAATTTTCAAGGAAAACTTGAGGTAAGTCCCTTGTGATCATTTCTACTCCATAATATTGAATTATCATCGAATAATCCGACTAGATTACATGATTTTGAGGTGTAAATTGGAGATTGGAACTTAGAAATTTGGAAATAAGATTTGTAGATTTGAGGGTCGAGTTGAGGTCGGATTTTGGTAAAATTAGTATGGGTAGACTCGTGGTTGAATGGGCTTTCGGATTTTGTAACTTTTGCCGGGTTCCGAGACGTGGGACCCACATGCGATTTTTGAGCCAATTTCGGGTTTTGGTCTAATTTTGTAGTTTTTCTTGTGGAATTCATTCCATTAGCGCGTATTGATGGTATTGTACTGATTTTGAATAGATTCGAAGCATTTGGAGGCCGAGTCCAGAGGCAAGATCATTGCAGGTTAGAGATTTGACCGGTTTGAGGTAAGTAACGATTGTAAATCTAGTCCTGAGGGTATAAAACCCCGAATTTCGTATCATTCTACTATTTTGAAGTGACGCACATGCTAGGTGATGGGCATGTGAGCGTGCACTATTGGGGATTTGTGACTTGGTCAGTCCCGTAGCAACTGTAAAGTTGCATACTTTATTGAAACCATTTGATACTTATATGTTTTAGAAAGAATTTCTATAAATTGGGCTGAATGCCATGTTTGGGCTTTGCGCCAATGCTGTTTGGACCCTTAGGGGCTGTTTCTTACCATCCTCTCATTGTTTTCGATTTGGAAATCTATACTCAGTTATGTTTATACTTGTTTACCGCATAACTCAGTTTTTATGACTCTATTTTGATGCATATAAATGTTTTGGGCCGAATGCCCTGTTTTACTGAAATGCCCGAGTAGCTTGAGATATTTATGACTGAGTGAGGCCGAGGTCCTGATTGGTGAGGATGAGTGTGGATCGGGGTTGCCTACCTGCAGCATACTTATGACTGAGTGAGGCTGAGGGCCTGATTGGTGAGGATGAGTGTGGATCGGGGCTGCCCGCCTGCAGCATACTTATGACTGAGTGAGGCCGAGGGCCTGATTGGTGAGGATGAGTGTGGATCGGGGCTGCCCGCCTGCAGCATACTTTATTATTATCGCACGTGAGTTGTCCGTGCAGATTATAGCGCTTGGGCTGAAGGAGCCCCTCCAGAGTCTGTACACACCCCCAGTGAGCGCAGGTACCTATTGAGTGCGAGTGCCGAGTGCCGAGTGCTGAGTGACTGGGAGGCATGAGTGATTGTGAGGTATGCCCGAGTGGCAAGAGTGATTGTGAGGTATGCCCGAGTGGCAAGAGTGATTGTGAGGTATGCCCGAGTGGCACGAGTGACTGTGAGGTTTGCCCGAGGGGCTCATATGAATGATGTTTTGCCCGAGGGGCTGTTTATGACTTCATCATTTTTTCTCACCTTTGAATTGAGCCTTTGTTTGAAAAACTGTTGGAAAAATGTCTTTAAATAATTTTTACTGGAACCGGGTTTAAACAAGATGATTTGATTCAAACACTGATTTTAAAGCATGTTGTACTTTACTGAGATTTCCTGATATGAACGTTATATGCTTTATTGCTCGTCACTACTGCTCAGTCTTTATTTATTATTGTTACTTACTGAGTTGGCGTACTCACGTTACTCCCTGCACCTTGTGTGCAGATTCAGGTGTAGCTGGACACGGTAGCGGTTATTGAGTGTTCTGGTTGCAGATTTTCTTGGAGATAGCAAGGTAGCTGTTTGGCGATTGCAGCCCCTTCTCTTCTCCCTCCTATCTTCCTCTAGTTGTATTTAGCCATTTTCCGGGCTGAGTTAGCCTTGATATTGTTAGACAAATTGTAGTATATGCTCATGACTAGTGACACCCCGATGTCGGGCTTTTCTTTTCCGCACTTCTATTTTTCTTTAATTTGAACTCTTTAAATGGAGGTTTTATGTTAAATAACCTTGAAATTATCTTTGAAATGAAAATATCAGTTTGTTTTGGAAATGAGTCGGCTTGCCTAGTTCCATGATAGGCACCATCACGACAGATGTTAGTTTGGGTCGTGACAGATTGGTATCAGAGCCTAGGTTACATAGGTCTCACGAGTCATGAGCGGGTTTAGTAGAGTCTTGCGGATCGGTACAGAGACGTCTGTACTTATCTTCGATAGTATGCAAAACCTTTAGGAAACTTCACATTTTTGTATTCTATCATGCGAAAATGATTCATCTTGAGACATAACTCTTTGAATTCCTTCCACGCATCTCGTATGCACACATGAGCGCTCGGTATCAGTTGTGCATCGCCGGCTTGTGATTCTATGAACAAGGTTGAGATGTGTATTCTGTGTTATGGTGGTGGGCCAGTCTGGAGGACTTGAGGCCATGGTTAGACCGCAGCTTAGGCTCGGTAGCTTCAGTTGTAACCTATACATTTGGACTCATATGTCCGATAATGTCCCTACGAGTTGAATTGTGGCTCGATGAGCAGTGGAATGGCTTTGTGGTGAGTATGACGTAACTGCTGGAAGTGTTAAGACTATGTGAATGTGACGAGAAGTGTTTTCTTTGAATGTAAAGGAAGGCCATTGGGTGCTTGGATTTTTGTTTTGATGCGACGTACCGTCTCGAGTGTGAATGTTTTGAAGGATCTTTCACGTTGTTAAATTTTGGGGCACATTGAATTCTCATGTCTGTTGGTGAGTTTGAACTCAAGAAGAGTAAGTGGTTGTGTAGTAATGGTGGTTGCGAATGGGTATTTTGATGTTGATGGCTCGGGAAAGATAATCTTTGAAGAGACTTAGAGTCGGTAACATTTTATTGGTTCAGGTACGACAGAAATACATTTTGATTTGATACAGCAGTTGGGTAGCAAAGTATGAGGGAAGACATGGCGGGAAGTGTTCGCGGTGGTTGAAGTACTAGCAGGTCAAGTAGGAGAAGCATAGGTTGAGAAGTTTCTTAAAGGAGATGGTTTAACCGAAGTAAGAGTGGCAGATTAGCATATGAATTCACTAGTAGGGTAGTCATGCGCCTTGAGAAAGTGTAGAATGGTTTGGAATCGTGTTAGTATGTGAATCGGCCTGCAGACTCTATTTGGAGTGATGGTTAGTGTACAAAGGAAAAATTGAATATGGCAGAAAGGAGTGTGTTTGAAATGAATAGAGGCGTGGAGATCTGATTATCGTGTCAGGTGCAATATGACTTGAGTTCGGAAGGTATTGTTGACGTACAATTGATGTCAATAGGGAAAGTGCAGACTTATATAAATGGTGGGCGAGCATGAACTCAGGGGAATTTACGAATTTCGTGGTTGTTGCACTCAGTGCAGTGTCATTGGAAGTTGTCGGTAAGGAATTCCACATGTGGGTTATCTCCTGTGTGCAGCTAGCGGTGGCGTGATGTTGATGAAGCTTTGCGAGGAATATTACCTGCTACCCGGTAGGAGGTCGCGTGTGTAATTTTGGCTGGAGATTCAGAATGTTCATGAAAGGCTTAATAAAAGACTTCGAGAAGTCTGGCAGGTTAACGGTGCGAGACCTTGGTAATTGAGAAGGAGAAATCCTTACGGGTTCTAATTTTATATAATTGCAGCATAAGGCTAAATGGGGGAGTCTGCTATCGATGAGTTGATTGCACGGTTATGTGTCGTATTAATTTCGGTTCGGGGTATACCGGTGAATCAGTTATGACTTGTAGAGGTCGAGATCGAGGATAACTCGGGTAAAGGAATTTTTGGACACAAGTTGTATTACACTTTATGGTTATAGGAGGACCATAAAAATAATTGGGTATTTATTTACAGAGAATGTAGTGTACATGGAGCAGAAATTTGCTCGGTTGCGTAGGAGTGAGGATTACTCTTTATTCCCTTGGGTGTTGATGTGCTAATGGGGCACATGTCGTTTCTGTCCGTTTGGTCGGTTAATTCGAGAATGGTTACAATGGATTCAAGATTTATAAATATGGTTAGAAAACTGGGAGTCACATTGAACAGTGTTGAGACTCGTTGCATCTCATATCATTGCGAATTATGCATTTCAGTATCAAGAAGGTGAAGGAAACGGTTTTAGGTTCCTGTAAAGTCTCTTCGGAGTAAAAAAGGGGTATTCGGCGGCTTATAAGTCTTAGGGCAGTGTGATTCTATGCTAAAGTTCGCGGGGCAAGTTTTAGTTAAGGATAGTAGTGTTCTAACAAGGAAATAAAATAGCAATTTGAAGGCAATTTGGGAAGGACTTGGGGAAATAGGACAGCTTGGTAGTAGGTAGGGTTAGCACAGTAATGGGTATGATCGGTTCTTTGGGTACTTATGATGTGGCTAGTATCTACAGGTGTTTCGTGGCAATGCTCTCGAATTTGGCAACTTGTGTGGCTTGGTGGAGTTAGAGGAATTCAGTTCAGGTAGCTTGGTTATGTGCGAATATTTTTCAAAGTGTTCAGGATGGGTTCTACCATGGTTTAAACCGGATAATTTCTACCGATGTACGGAGCGTGTTGTGTGTTATGATTTTCTCCTAGAAAGAAGCAAGAAAGAGGTTTCTGACTAATAAGGTATGTAATTGCTAGTGACTCAGAGTTGATAATGGAATTTCTATGTTTGTCACATGATGGCATAATAGATGTGGTGTGTTGTGCGGGAATAGGATTTATATGTACCAGGTCACAATTCAGTTTTGAAGGAGAGGACATAAATTCTTAGGCAGCATGAACGGTTTCCGATGACTAGGTAAATGATATTACTTTCTGGTATAGCTTGATGAGAGTGTACATTTCAGAAGGGGCAGTGTGTTTTGATTTATGGGTACTTCGCTAGTATTGCGGCACTCTCCTGGTTGATCGATTGTTGATATTCAAATTTTTGCCAGGAGGCACGGGAGAAGTTTCAAAGTATTTCTCGTGGGAGGATTGTGTATGAGAGAGGTGTTAGGCATTCGGGCAGTGGAGGTGGAATCAAATAGGGTGATTCATGTGATCTATGGAATTGAAGATTGGGAGTTCTCATGAGCAGATTGTTTCATGGTGGTGGACCGTGAAGTTGTGGCCGGAGCTAGCCAAATGATAGAAGGTGTTATGATTCCGTCATTGTGGACTTTCGGAGGTTGTTTATCTATTGGTGGCTGACCATAGTTGATTCGGGGACCATTGGTAGGCCCAATTAGGATGCGTATTCTACACTAAGCCGGATTGATTGGCTCCATACTGCTATTGTTGAAGGATGTGCCATTCGGTTGATGTGAAGCTTAATCGTGCTCTGAAATGATCGGTGAGTTACTCTTCTATGCTACGAGGAGTTGGGATTCGTGGTTATATGCACATATGGTGCGGTTCTATTGTGGCCTTATAGCGGAATTTGAGCGAGAATAGTATTGGATATTGCTTAGTTGATGACGTATTGGTCGTGTTCTTTCGGGTTTTATGTGGCATTGTATCGTTTGCTTCTCTATGGTTATGGTAATGCACTTTGGGTACTTGATGTCGAATTGCGCATGGTTATTGATTTTTTTTTGCAGGGTGACTTGAGGTGTTTTATATGGACCAGTATTTGGATAGGGTCGCGTATTGCAGCAGAGTTATGTGGAAATATGATCCCTTGTGTAAGATTTGTATGTTATGGTTCTGCGGTGTGTGATGGGTTCTTAACATTGCATCGGGGTGGTACTCGTCGAGCTTGCGAAACGGATCTCCTGTTTGGGTCATTATTACGATTGGGTATATTTGGAATGCTGCTATCTGGTGCATTGATTGCACGAGTTGTGGCTTTAAATTGTATTGATGTGTCATGTCACTAGAGTGGTCGTGTTGGAGGAGATGAGGTCATTGGGCCTAGAATGGATGCTATCAGATTTGATTGTGGTATAATTAGGAGGATAATATCGGAAGTCGGCTTTGAAATTGGCTATAGTTCTTGTAGAAGGAACGAGAGCTCCATGGCCTGATGGTCTAATGAATGGTTATGAATTCGGTATGTTTCTTTCATCATCGGCATTGTACGAAGGTTTTAGAACGAGGGTTTGTTTGATATGAGGTTTATTACTGGCACTGGATTGATTTGAGTCGATACTGTGATTTGAAATCATTGCTTCGAGCATTCGAGCTATGCGGTATTTGAATTTGAGTATTTGAGTTATGGTTACAGCTTTTGGTACAGATTGTTCAGAATTATACGGTATGTAGATGCAAACTTCTCATCTTATAGGAAATTTCGGATATTGGAAATTTGATTCGAACGCTTCTGGGCTAGGTTGAATTGAGAAATTTCAGTTATGCTGTGCTATCGGACCTGTATAGGATAGGGTGACGTGGGATCACCCCCGGGTATGTGCATGTGAAAGCTACACAGCGATTTGATGGCTTTTGGAACAACTCTAGGCACGTCGAGGACGAACGTATGTTTAAGAGGGGGAGGATGTAATGACCCGACCGGTCGTTTCGAGAGTTATAACCCCATTTTCCCCATTCCTACTTCTTTTTGTGTTATTCAGCTATATTATGTTATATCGGGTTAGTTGGTTCTAGTCCGGAAGGAACTCGGAGTGAAATGAGACACTTAGTCTCATAATTGAAAATTTAAAGTTAGAAAAGTGGACCGGATATGGACCTATGTGTAAACGACCTCGGATATGAATTTTGATGATTCCAATAGCTCCGTATGGTGATTTTGGGCTTAGGAACGTGTCCGGAATATTATTTGGAAGTCCGTAGAGAAATTAGGCTTGAAATGCCGAAAGTTTTATTTTTGAGAAGTTTGATCGGGGGGTTGACTTTTTGATATCGGGATCGGAATCTGATTCTGAAAATTGGAATACCTCTGTTATGTCATTTAGGACTTGTGTGCAAAATTTAAGATCAATCGGACGTGATTTGATAGGTTCCGGAGTTGTTTGTAGAAATTAGAAATTTCAAAGTTCATTAGACTTGAATTGGGGCGTAATTCATGGTTTTAGCGTTGTTTGAGGTGATTTGAGGATTCGACTAAGTTCGTATGATGTTTTAGGACTTGTTGGTATATTTGGTTGAGGTACCGAAGGCCTCGGGTGAGTTTTGGATGGTTAACAGATCAAAAATTGAACTGCAACAGCTGCTGCAATTTCCTTCTTTTGGAAATTTCTTCTGTCAGAAATCGAGGGCCACGATCGAAGCCATGATTGAAGGCCTAGGATCGAGAACCAGGATCAAAGGCCTAGGATTGAGAACCAGGATCGAGGGCCAGGATCGAGGACCAGGATTGAGGGCCAGGATCGAGGACCAGGATCGAGGGCCAGGGTCGAGGACCTCGATCGAGGGCCAAGATCGAGGCAGAACCGAGGTTGTCTGGGTAGAATTATAAAAACAGGGACTTCGTCCCATTTGCCATTTTTGACAAATTGGAGCTTGAGGAGAGGCGATTTTTGTTATATTTTCAAGAAAAACTTGAGGTAAGTCCCTTGTGATCATTTCTACTCCATAATATTGAATTATCATCGAATAATCCAACTAGATTACATGATTTTGAGGTGTAAATCGGAGATTGGAACTTAGAAATTTGGAAATAAGATTTGTAGATTTGAGGGTCGAGTTGAGGTCGGATTTTGGTAAAATTGGTATGGGTAGACTCGTGGTTGAATGGGCTTTCGGATTTTATAACTTTTGTCGGGTTCCGAGACATGGGTCCCACAGGCGATTTTTGAGCCAATTTCGGGTTTTGGTCTAATTTTGTAGTTTTTCTTGTGGAATTCATTCCATTAGCGCGTATTGATGGTATTGTACTGATTTTGAATAGATTCGGAGCGTTTGGAGGCCGAGTCCAGAGGCAAGATCATTGCAGGTTAGAGATTTGACCGGTTTGAGGTAAGTAACGATTGTAAATCTAGTCCTGAGGGTATGAAACCCCAAATTTCGTATCATTCTACTATTTTTAAGTGACGCACATGCTAGGTGACGGGTGTGTGAGCGTGCACTGTTGGAGATTTGTGACTTGGTCCGTCCCGTAGCAACTGTAAAGTTGCATACTTTGTTGAAACCATTTGATACTTATATGTTTTAGAAAGAATTTCTGTAAATTATGGTGAATGCCATGTTTGGGCATTGCGCCAATGCTGTTTGGACCCTTAGGGGCTGTTTCTTACCATCCTCTCATTGTTTTCGATTTGGAAATCTATACGCAGTCATGTTTATACTTGTTTACCGTATAACTCAGTTTTTATGACTCTATTTTGATGCATATAAATATTTTGGGCCGAATGCCCTATTTTACTGAAATGCCCGAGTGGCTTGAGATATTTATAACTGCGTGAGGCCGAGGGCCTGGTTAGTGAGGATGAGTGTGGATCGGGGCTGCCCACCTACAGCATACTTATGACTGAGTGAGGCCGAGGGCCTGATTGGTAAGGATGAGTGTGGATCGGGGCTACCCTCCTGCAGCATACTTATGACTGAGTGAGGCCGAGGGCCTGATTGGTGAGGATGAGTGTGGATTGTGGCAGCCCTCCTGTAGCATACTTTATTATTATCGCACGTGAGTTGTCCGTGCAGATTATAGCACTTGTGCTGAAGGAGCCCCTCCGGAGTATGTACACACCCCCAGTGAGCGCAGGTACCTACTGAGTGCCGAGTGTTGAGTGACTGGGAGGCACGAGTGATTGTGAGGTATGCCCGAGTAGCAAAAGTGATTGTGAGGTATGCCCGAGTGGCAAGAGTGATTGTGAGGTATGCCCGAGTGGCACGAGTGACTGTGAGGTTTGGCTGAGGGGCTGTATATGAATGATGTTTTTCCCGAGGCGCTGTTTATGACTTCATCATTTTTGCTCACCTTTGCATTGAGCCTTCGTTTGAAAAACTATTGGAAAAATGTCTTTAAATGATTTTTACTGGAACCGGGTTTAAACAAGATGATTTGATTCAAACACTGATTTTAAAGCATGTTGTACTTTACTGAGATTTCCTGATATGAACATTATATGCTTTATTGCTCGTCACTACTGCTCAGTCTTTATTTATTATTGTTACTTACTGAGTTGACGTTCTCACGTTACTCCCTACACCTTGTGTGCAGATTCAGGTGTAGCTGGACACGGTAGCTATTATTGAGTGTTCTGGTTGCAGATTTTCTTGGAGATAGCAAGGTAGCTGTTTGGCGATCGCAGCCCATGCTCTTCTCCCTCTTATGTTCCTCTAGTTGTATTTAGGTATTTTCCGGGTTGAGTTAGCCTTGATATTGTTAGACAGATTGTAGTATATGCTCATGACTAGTGACACCTCGATGTCGGGCTTTTCTTTTCCGCACTTCTGTTTTTCTTTAATTTGAACTCTTTAAATGGAGGTTTTATGTTAAATAACCTTGAAATTATCTTTGAAATGAAAATATCGGTTTGTTTTGGAAATGAGTCGGCTTGCCTAGTTCCAGGATAGCCGCCATCACGACAGAGGTTAGTTCGGGTCGTGACATCAGTACATGTCCTAATCATTTTGACCAAACAAGCAACTCCAGAGCAAATCGAGTGCACCAACATCTTTCGCTGAGCTGATCGCCTACTTGGAGGACTCTCGACCTGTCCATCGAGACCTGCAGGCATAAAATGTAGCATCCCCATGCAAAGGGGACGTCAGTACAAATAATGTACCGACTATGTAAGGAATGAAAATCAGTAAATAATAGACATGAGAGAAACATAGAGTAAAAGACTTGACATGTACGCCTACATAGCTCTATGAATCATTTCATCTTTATAATGTCATGCATATGCGTATAAATGTCATACCATGCATAGGTATATGCGTTCATAACATCATCAAGCCTCTGAGGGCATCCCATCATATCATTTCGGCCACTGTGGGCAAATCATCAACGTATACCAGCTGATCAGGTGGTGGTGCGTATATAACGCCATAACCTTTTTCCCTATTCCATATATATATAATATACATATATACGCGTATATAACACCATCTGGTCATGGGTCAATGTATATGTATAAATTCATGAAATGCATAAGAAATACGTTAATAATATTTTCTCGGAATGTCATAAAAATAATATGCCTTAAGAAATACGTTAATAAGATTTTCTCGGAATGTCATAAAAATAATATGCCTGTCGGATAAATTTTACCAAATACGTATTTTTCTAAGACCCATGAACAGAAGATATAATAATAATTCACATGGGGAATCAAGAATATAGACACCCCTAATATTTCTATGAATATAGTCGTTTATGGAAACTGTTCGTTTGCTCGTTTCTTTCAGTATCATTTGGGTCATGCCAAAAAGAAAGAAGGGATAGCCTTAACATACCTGAACCGATTCTCTTTTGCGAAAAGACGTAACGGTGGATCGAAGTAGGGTAAAATCCGTATGACTTTCTTGAGAAAGATTGTACCGTTCTCCCTTAGAGTTTGTAGTTCACGTTGCAATAACTTTGTAAAGGTTCACATGAATTCTTTGTAAAGCTTTGTAATTCATGTTGCAATAGCTCTCTGTGGAGTCATCACCTTAATGCAAACATTTTCCATTCTCTTTAATGATGTAGAGAGTTATTTTGCTCTTTGAAGGATTCATTTCGACCAGCCACTCTTTTGTTCTTGGTCTTTGGATATTAGGAAATGAAACATAACACTAGTGTAGGAAAGCTTTTATAGTGGGTGTGGCCCACTTATTTGATGAGTAATATCACATAATCTACTAAAGGTTTTCCACCTTTCAAGTATTATATAAGAGTCACCATGTTAGATTAATGGGCTGCCACGTTTTTTTGTAGTTCAAGCTTTATCCACAATCACCATTATTTAGTCACTAATCTTATGATTAATTTGATAATTTTCCACTATCCAATAGTTAACCAATTACCCACATAATTAAGAATTATCTCAAATTACTTAAAATACTACTTATTTTTAACATACCTTATACACTTTACTATCATGGCCATGTGGTACCTTGTATGGTAATAGTCCATAAATATCGGGTATTTTAGCTCGGACCGTATTTTATCCCAAATTGCCAAACTTTGATGAAATTTTAACGTACGAAAAAAATGCGGGATGTAACATCTCATTTCCGAGCTTATATCAATTTGCTTATGGCGTACTTCCACGTATGAAAATATGGGGTGTAACATTATTCCCCTCTTTGGAACATTCGTCCTCGAATGTTGACTGATGCACTTATCGTTCTTATGACCGGATAACTCTTATGAATACTTTAATACTCTCCTTGCCATCTAGGCAATTGTTCTATGAATAAATCCAATGTCCAAGGTATTCCCTCCTTTAGTCCTCTTCCTCTCACCATGACTTGTGGTCGGAATCCTTCCAATCTCGTAACTGTTGCTACCTTCTCTCATGCAGCTTGTACGACTCTGACCTTATAAATGTGCCTATGCGACTCTTCTCTCCTTTTTCCTCAAGCTTTTAGCCGATCTCTAGGCCTCACTTTGTAAACATATATAGAGCTTGATAAAATATCCCTCTGGGCATCTGTAGGTATACTGAAGTTCTTCGCTCGGTACTTTGTGGAACTTACGAGTATTGTTATACCTTATTTTATAGATCCGCTTATCCATTCGTATGACTTTACTGCATCTAGGTAAGTCTTATTATACCATAACTCTTACTTCGATTCATTGTTACTGAGGTCTGCTACCGAACTCCAAGTTACTTTCGTTACTTATCCCATATGTATAAATCTAAGTCCTTTAATGCCTCCTCATTACTTGTTCATATTAAGAATGACGGCCTAATCTCACCTCATACCTTGTGACTTTTGTCCGTCCACTGTTGATTCACCTTAATGTTGATCTATCATCTACCACTGATGACTTGATCTCTTATGTAACACTGCCGCTAGGGCTCACGTCTCATCAGGGACATCTTGAGTAATTAGATTGATCCACCTAGGGGAGATACTATACTTCCATAACCGTATTTTTTATCATTCCAATGTGACTCACTTTACATGGGTATTTTAATCCCGTACAATTTATGAAATCCTCTTCAAGTTATTACTTAATCGAAGGACCAAACGTCATCCGTTATCTATCACAATTACACCTTTATTCTATTACCAGGGCAACATTCCATCTCTTCTAAACGCTATTAGTATTAGACTCCTTTGAGTTCATTCCGTCTATACTGAACATCCTATAACTTAGAGAAACCATAAACTCTCTTGTTTTCATGGGCTTAATCCCGAAGACTTATCCATTTTCGTCACCTTCTCACTTGCCCTTTTCTTATCCTTACTCTTGTCTTTCTAAAACCTTGTCGCTCTACCATACTTTATCAAGCGATTTACACATATCCATTTACACTACTCGCAACCTTCCTTCAACTTGCTTTCACCATAGATTTCCTTGTGTCATTCTAGAACATCAAGCAAGACATTGCATCATTTCTAACTCTTCTTTACTCTTTTAACTAGATTTATCGATACCTAAAAACCATAGGTTGGAAGATATGCCACTGACTATGCCGCTATTATTCCTAGATACTGAATCCCAGCACTTCTAGCCTTCTATCTGAAGTTATAGATTATTCACAACCTTCTGCACCTGAGTATCTCGTACGTTGTTCACCTTTAACTTACTTACCTTAAAATCTCACATCACATCTTCTATTTCTTTCATGACCTCCCTTCCATATCGGTATAATTCACATCCACAACTTGAAGCTCTATTATAATACTTGCACCTTTAGTGCATACACAATCCGGTGAGAGCTTCATACCGACTTCTTATAAGGTTGGTACTTCTTCTAACTGGCTTCCTTATAGAGCTATTATAGAATATGGTTGTTGCATTATCTCTCTTGCACCTCTGATATTAAGTGTGATTCTGCCATGTTCTTAAGCACAATTTCTATAATTTTCTGGGTCCAATAATCAGACTCCTGATTTACTTCGTTGTTGTAATTCTTTAGTTTCCTCCTCCTTCTGATCAACCTTTATGTAGGCTTAAGCTATCTTTCGATCTGCGGCTCATGGCAATAGTTATTACTTTAGCCCTTTATGGACGCTATGGAATATCCATGATACAATCTTATAACAATTCAATCTTTTGTCTATGACCTGGGCTCAATTCTTTCTTTTAACCTGTACCAGAATCTTCTACGGCTGTATGATTGTCAACATATATGCTGCATGGATAATACTCTGAAATCTTAGGTACATTCATTATGTAATTAGCTCTGGATCATTGATCGAATAATTCCTTTCATTCCTTCTCAACTTTCTTTAAATGCAAGCAATTGCTTTTCCTGGTCGTTCTGCCTCCTTGTTGTGTGCATACATTAGCTTATTTTAGTGCCCACACATATTGGAATTCCATACAACCCATATGATCTTGAATATCACCTTTTGATTTTGATATATATATATATATATATATATATATATATATATATATATATATATATATATATATATATTTTTTTCTTCCCGTTCATTAGCCACCATAGGTGCCACCTGCTGATGGAGTGCATACAATGTTGTTGTGAGACTGTTGTTATAAGATCACTTCCTCTTTAGGTCACTGAGCTTAGGTCAAAGCCTTCTTCCTTACTTCATCATCTAGGTTTTCATTGTAGTACTTAGGGAGGACCCTCTAATTCTTGCAAAGTTGTGAGCTTATTATGGAACTTTTGATGTCCTTCCTTGCTTATAATTATTTGTAGTTACTTACCTCCACGCCCTTGTGCTTGTAGGGTTGCTTGTGAACTGATATTTTGACTGTCTTCCCAGTGGCACTCTCTTTTATTCCCGTAACATTCATACGATACCTTTAACTATCCCGACTCCTATATGAATATATTTCGAGTAGTACAATGACATTACTGCGAGGCTGAATTTACTATATTGGGTTTTACTATGTTTATCTTGCACGATCTGCTGATTCGTCTGTAACCTCCTGTCTATCCATAACTAGGCTCTTCCTGAATCAACTACTAACTACTCATTGGCCCATTCTCATATCAATATTCCGCGTAATCTCTCTTGGGTTATTTCTTTTGTTTAACTTACCTCTTGCACTGACTCCTTATTTATCAATAACATTCCGGGCATGAACCCTTACTTCCTTTCCTTGACGTCGTGCTTGCATAATATTCTGGAATTGTAGCATGTCTGTAGGATTTGGATAAGTGCAATCTCACTCCTTTTCTCATTTGTTTTTTTGGGCATTCTTCCCTTACCATTCTACAATTACTAGAACCACTTAATTCTGACTTAATACCACATCACTCCATATTCCCCCTTTAGGGGAGCACTAAGATTTAGTGTTTAGATGATCTACGTGTAAATGTTTTACCTTCTCATATGTTGCATAGTTTCATATCATCGATGATCTTTACTCACCTCGCGGTAATCCTTCTGTACCAAGGATAACAAAATTCCTCGCTCGCGAGGGTGACACTTAGTGTAACTGGCACATACAGACCCTTAAGCTTAACTTTACTCACCTTGCTTACTTTGGGGAAGCGTCTTCCTGAATGACCTTTAAAGGGTATTCTTCTGTCCTCCATTCTATTATCACCGGGACGCAATCTCTGAAATTCTCATGATGCCGACTACTACTCAGTCCCTAGTTCATGCTTAGTTTATGTTGTTCATCAGTCCATGCTAATTTCTTATTACTCTGGGGTCTAACTTTTTCTTTTGGTAGTCGCGTTGGAGTCACGAACTTATTTCTCGAAATGAAGATATGACTTTATGGCCTATACTCTTTTGTTGTCTCAAGGCCTATCACCTCTCGTATTTTCCTTCACTTGAGTATAGACTCAGTAATACTGTCATCTTTTTGATCTACCGTTGTCGTCCATGTATCACATCTTACTCATAATGCTTCATTAATTATCTTCTTATTTCCCGCTAACATTTATGTCTATTACTTTATCAGAAAACTTCAACATGACATTCTTTTGCTGTTAGCTCCCTTTGCTCCATCTACTGGCTCTTTGGGTTGCCTAACATTATTTTTCCACTATGGACAGGAGCTACACTAAGGTAATATTTATCCTTTCATGGCTTCCAGTGCCTATCTTTGTAGTATTCATATCTAGCTGTACTATTTTAGAGTGCATCCTCTGGGTGTCTCACAAAGAGATCTATTAGCACATTTGCAATATCCTTCGAAAATGTTAGCTAATGCTAATAATCCATCCATCATTTTAGGTTACCCTAACCCCAGCTAGATACTGACATCCTGCCTTCTCTTATACTAATTATGTTAGCCCCCATAGGGCATAAATGAGATGGGTGTGGTCGATTGTACATACATCTGTTACAGTTGAAGGTAACTCAAAAGGCTTATATTTCTCTGCCTGAACTGTAAATACTGATAATCTCCATTAGCTGTGGGTACCTCGTACCCTTCTTCGTCTTGATTCTTTTACTTGTTGAAACTTATATCTATCTTCTGAATCTCTCATTGCCTTTCACCATAGGAGTGGATAGATATTCCTGCCTTAAGGCTCCTTATTTAAAAGGCTTACACGTCTTAGTACACACATGATCTGCTGAAGACCTTTCATTTATCCATCATAAGCATCATGCTAAATCGAGTTCCTCTGACTCAACTCTTCCACAGCTATATCTCTTACCATCTTTCTGGATGTAGACATCGTCGTATTATGAATAAGATAGAGTTTAGGAAATTGAGTTCTTACAACTGAGCTCTACCACACGATCTAGAGTAAGAAGAACGAGTGACAGTCCTAAATGCCCTGTAGCCTCCTACTTATAAGTGTGGTGCACAACACACCCATAAACAAGACTCTACTAGACACGGCTTGTAGACTCCCTAGGACAGAACTGCTCTGATACCACTTTTGTCAGGACCCAAACCAATGGGCCGCGATGGGCACCCGGTACCTTAATCAACCGAGTACCAACGTAACATATCTTTCTTATCACTTCATCATATACACGTGACATACGGGCCTAATAGGCCAACATGATCATTTATAAACTCAAAACATAGGCCGACAAGGCCGTACAATCTTTCACGTACACGACATATGTCTACAAGCCCCTAAAAGTACATAAATATCATAAAGGTCAGGACAGAGCCCCGCCATACTAATCAGTACATGTCCTAATCATACTGACCACATAAGCAACTCCGGAATAAATGGAGTGCACCAACATCTTCTGCTGAGCTGATCGCCTACTTGGAGGATTCTCGACCTGTTTATCGAGACCTGCGGGCATGAAACGCAACGTCCCCAGGAAAAAGGGACGTCAGTACAAATAATGTACCGAGTATGTAAGGAATGGAAATTAGTAAATAATAGACATGAGAGAAACATAGAGTAAAAGACTCGACATGTACGTCTGCATAGCTCTGTGAATTATTTCATTTTTATAATGTCATGCATATGCGTATAAATGTCATACCATGCTTTGGTATATGCGTTCATAACATCATCAAGCCTCTGAGGGCATCCCGTCATATCATTTTGGCCACTGTGGGCAAATCATCAATGTATACCAGCTGATCAGGTGGTGGTGCGTATATAACGCCATAACCTTTTTCCCTATTCCATATATATATAATATACATATATACGCGTATATAACACCATCTGGTCATGGGTCAATGTATATGTATAAATTCATGAAATGCATAAGAAATACGTTAATAATATTTTCTCGGAATGTCATAAAAATAATATGCCTTAAGAAATACTTTAATAAGATTTTCTCGGAATGTCATAAAAATAATATGCTTGTCGGATAAATTTTATCAAATACGTATTTTTCTGAGACTCATGAACAGAAAATATAATAATAATTCACATGGGGAATCAAGAATATAGACACCCCTAATATTTCTATGAATATAGTCGTTTATGGAAACTGTTTGTTTGCTCGTTTCTTTCAGTATCATTTGGGTCATGCCAAAAAGAAAGAAGGGATAGCCTTAACATACCTGAACCGATTCTCTTTTGCGAAAATACGTAACGGTGGATCGAAGTAGGGGAAAATCCGTATGACTTTCTTGAGAAAGATTGTACCGTTCTCCCTTAGAGTTTGTAGTTCACGTTGCAATAACTTTGTAAAGGTTCACATGAATTCTTTGTAAAGCTTTGTAATTCATGTTGCAATAGCTCTCTGTGGAGTCATCACCTTAATGCAAACATTTTCCATTCTCTTTAATGATGTAGAGAGTTATTTTGCTCTTTGAAGGATTCATTTCGACCAGCCACTCTTTTGTTCTTGGTCTTTGGATATTAGGAAATGAAACATAACACTAGTGTAGGAAAGCTTTTATAGTGGGTGTGGCCCACTTATTTGATGAGTAATATCACATAATCTACTAAAGGTTTTCCACCTTTCAAGTATTATATAAGAGTCACCATGTTAGATTAATGGGCTGCCACATTTTTTTGTAGTTCAAGCTTTATCCACAATCACCATTATTTAGTCACTAATCTTATGATTAATTTGATAATTTCCCACTATCCAATAATTAACCAATTACCCACATAATTAAGAATTATCTCAAATTACTTAAAATACTACTTATTTTTAACATACCTTATACACTTTACTATCATGGCCATGTGGTACCTTGTATGGTAATAGTCCATAAATATCGGGTATTTTAGCTCGGACCGTATTTTATCCCAAATTGCCAAATTTTGACAAAATTTTAACATACAAAAAAAAATGCGGGATGTAACATCTCATTTCCGAGCTTATATCAATTTACTTATGGCGTATTTCAACGTACGAAAACATAGGTGTAACAGTGTAGTCACATTAGGCCTTATGAAATCCTGAAGGAAATATGCCAAACTATGAGTATGATGTTTCCCTATTATTGTCCTCCATGTACCTGGTGTTTCATGTGACTGTGTCTAAGAAGGCAGTTGGAATTCTTGGTCTATCGTTCCGGTGAAAGCTAGTGGAGGTGAAGTAAATGGATAATTGGTCTATGAGAGGTACTTAGTTGTCATCCTCGTTAGGTAAGTTTGGGAGTTGAGATTTCCTCCGTGAATGTGTTATGGCGAAGTCTGTGAGTCGAGGAGTCCACCTCGAAGGCCGAAAGTGTTAAGGAAAGAAAATGTTCTCACTTGGTTGTATAGTCAAATAATTATGAATCGAAAGGTAATTCCTATGTGTTATGATTTAAATATGTGCAACTCATGTTCAGATACCCTTTTTTGAAGATTTAACACCTCTAATGTTGAGATCAATGTTGTTGATATATATTACGATTCTTTGTTGAGATATGAATGTATTATTAGGGTGGTTTTGGTGATTCTCTGGCAGGTGGATAGGCCCAATTACAAAGAAAACTCTGTCAAAATTTCTTAAATATTTGGGAGATTAAGATGTGTGAAAGAAGAGATAAGTATGTTATGTGTTTGGGGGAGGACTCTACTTCTCATTCGAGGACGAATGATCCTAAGTGGTGTAGAATGTAACACCCCAAAAAATTTTGAAGTACTTAAGCGCTATTAAGAAAGTTGATGTACGCTAATTATATTATGTTGTGTGCGGATAGATATCAATTGGATATGATAATAAGTGTACGAGGCATATTATAAGTGGTGTGGGGTCTAAGGAGAGCCCTAAGTCTAAGTCAAGTTGGAAATTACATGATAGACTAAAGTTCCAAATGAGTACGCACAAGACCAAATTTTGGACGAGCATATCTACATATATATAAGGAGTTATGTGATGAACAACCTATCAAATGAAATATCTTCGAGTCTAGTTTCTAAAGCTTTAAACCGTTCGTCATTTGGACACTCCTACAAAGAGTTATGACCAAAGTACCAAAAGCTGGAAGAAGGTGACTACCGCGACGCCCCATGCGGTGCGCCTGTTGGGGATTTCCAGAACACTTCACAATTTCGTTTCTAGGCACATTTTTGACTGCTGCGCTGCCCCATGCGGCGCAACTGTGGAATTTTTGTATTTTTTATAACCCGACCCCATTTTAATAAATAGCCTTTGGAGCTTTATTTGGGACGATTTTCTAGAGAGTCTAGAGAGAAGTGAGAGTGTTATAGAGAGAGGAAGAAGCTCAAGTGCTTTGTTCATCAAGATCTTGTCCAAGCTTTGAAATCCAACAAGGAAATCTCATAAGTTTGTCATCTAAGAGGTAGGGTTCCATACCCTAGTTTTCAATTTCGAATTTGGGTAGAAGATGGTTGATTAGGAGTATGATTCTTGGGTATGAGAGTATTATTTATACATGCATGTACCAATAAGGTTTGTGGGAAGATTGTTGAGCTCAAATGGGAAAGATTGGGTTGAGGAGTGAAGGAAATCTTGTAGAAGAACCTTGTAGTTAAATTTGCACACCAAGTGTTTGATGAAATGCTCAAATGAGCTGAAACCATGAATATCTTCCTAATTTGTGTTCAATTTTGTTATGTCTCAAAATAGATTGGGATTGCTAGGATTTCCGAAACGTTGTAGTAATTTAAGGAAAGCTCAAAGTGAGGCATGTTGTCTAAACTACTCTCTTAGAATTGAATTCCATGATGTTCCCGTAAGTTTCAAGTATGGTTGTCTCAAGTTCCTTATTATATGTTCCGAGTTGTTCCCAATAAATTTGATTGTCCCGAATAAGCAAAGTATCAAGAATTATTCATTCAAAACGTGTTCCGAATGTTCCTATCACATTATGTTATCCTTTGGAAATGTGTTCAAGAATGATATGTGTATTAAAATGCTATGTCTTTGAGTCGTGTTTCAAATGAAGGTTATGATGCCAAATTGTATGAGAAAATCTCAATATTCTTAAGACTCTTAATTGATCATATGTATACCTAAAGTCTTGATTGGAAATGTCTTATTGTTGATAATCTATAAAGATGGTTGGAAGTGAAATAAGTGAATTGGGGATATAAAGTGAAATAAATGTCTTTGTATTGTTGTTTCCTTTGCAAACAAATCAAAAAATATTTTTGGGAGTATCGATAGTCACCGAGGAAGGGTAGGTTGAAATAACCTAAACCCGAAACTACACGTACCGGTGTAGGAGTGGATTGTGATTATTTTCCTTATTTGGTATGAGATTGATGTGATAAAATTATTCCCCTTATTTGGGATGAGATTGATGTGATTAAATTATTCCCCTTATTTGGGATGATATTGATGTGATAAAATTTTTTCCCTTAATTGGGATGATGATTGATAGAAAATAATGATGTCGATCCACACGATATTGTGGTGAGATGGCCTAGCCGATCAGGTTGTGATCGGACACCATGCCGCACACATGGTGGTGATTGTGCTGGAAATTATAATTAAAATTATGATTGTGGTTGATGTCTCTAATGAGATGGCCTAGCCGATCGGGTCTTGATCGGACTCCATGCTAAAAGTACGGTGGTATTGAGAGTGATTATGGTTGATGTCTCTAATGAGATGCCCTAGTCGATCGGGTCGTGATCGGACTCCGTGCTAAAAGTACGATGGTATTGGTATTGTGACTATTGGTACTGTGAACGGTGTTATTGGTACTGTGAATATTGGTATTGTGAACAGTGGTATATCGGTGCGAAAGATCTCCTAACCAAAAATAATATTATTTTTCGTATTTTGGAAATTAATATGTTTTAACTTGGAAATTGGATATCATTAATTGTTGCTTGTTGTTTCCATGGTTTTTCCTTTTATGTTGGTATTCTATTTTGAAAGTGATAGTTAGCTTTACATACTAGTACTATTCCATATGTACTAATGTCCCTTTTACCGGGGGCGCTGCATCTTCAATGGATGCAGGTGGTTCATCAGCGAGGCAGCTTTGGTCCTCGTTAGCAGTCACTCTCTATTCAGCAGGTTTTGGTGAGCGTTGCTCTATTTCGGGCCTGATGTCATTTGAGTTGTATATTGTGTTTTAAGGTATAGCCGGGGCCTTGTTGCTGGCAGTTCCATACTACTCTTCTGTTGTACTTAGAGGCTCCGTAGACAGGTTGTAGGTGGTAGTCGATGGTTGGAATAGAACTAGAAATGTTGGTATTCGGAAATTATGTTTTTCATTAATTCTATAAACTCGTAATGTTTTGGAAATTATGAATGAAACTACTAATGGAAATGAAAAGGAAGTTGTTAATAAAATCTTTTCAGTGATTGATTAATAGAGTACATTTCCTCTTTATTCATGGATAAGTTTGGGTAGAAGGAAATCTAACAGGCTTGCTCGGCCGGGTTCTCTCGATTGAGCGCTGGTCGCGCTCCCCGAGTTTGGGGCTTGACAGCGGACACAAGACAGAAGGCTGCATCACCCTCAGGCAAGAGGTTATGAACATGTTGCAGCAAGGATATATCAAAGAGATGCCGAGCGACAAGGGGAGAAACAACTTCGCAGAGGTCGTGAACTATTCGTTGTAATCGCTACCAGGGATATTCTCCCGACCACATCACCCGCTTTTCCTGAATTATGGAACCTTTTTCGTAAGTATTCAGATATCTTTTCCTTTTCATATTTAGAAATATTTTCCTTTTTTGTTAACTTTGTATTTCCATTATTCTAGCTACTCATTGGAAATTACCACTGGTTCAGAACCTGGCCCAATGGGTACAAATTATTTTGGATATTTCCACACTAGAATCTCGAAGGCGGAAAGAAATGGCTCCTAGATTTAATTGGAAAGCCACAGACCATGGTATGTAAAGGTTCTTTATTTCTCCCTTCATCCTTTAGAATGACTTAGAATCAATTTGTTAACTATATTTTTGTACCACACACGACTTCTGAAGGGATCTATTATTTGCCCCGACATCGAGGTTCTCGATCACCAGGAGGAAGCTCAACGGGCATTGCAAAATATTCTTAACCGGATGAGAGCTCATGAATCTACTTTCGCTTCCGGTGTAGGAGCCTCCTTCGGAGTCCTTAACCAAAAACAAGAAGCCAAAGAGAAACTGCACCTCCTCGACTGGGACTCGGGAGGAGAATGTGAAAGAAACACCAATCGTACCATCCACAGTGGTCCTTGATGATGAAGGAACCAATGATGAAGCGGCTCCTCTTCAGAGAAGAAAAAGATCTTCACCAGCTCCACCGAATACTCAGCCGGGTGAGCTTCAAACTCCAGAACCGAAAAAAGTTTAAGGACTCTTCATGGAAATAGGATTGGTAGAAAATGCTGCATCTCGTTTTCGAATCCCCATTATTTCTTCTGGTCAAAGGAGTTCTACTTTTGACACTCCTCCGCCATCAACTTCTGAGCCAACTGCAATCGCATCTCCTTCTTCACTAGCTGTGACCTCTCCACCGGCCCCATCTGAACAAATAGAAGATGTTCCTTCCCCATGGTCACCCAGCCATGGAAATTTGGGGAACACTTACCCGACACCCACTCAAAATCCCAATGGAAAATGAAGCGTCATCCTAACGGTTTTGAATGAGTTCCACCTACTCTCCAAGCTGGTGGAAGTTTCCAGTTACCAGAAGCCGCTGGCCATGGAAAAAGATTGGAGAAAGATGGACTCTCTCTCTGCTGAGTGTCTGATAAACAACAACATTCACTGTTCGGCTTAGGTATCAATCTAACCATCTTCTCTACTCTTTTTGTTTATCAGATTTTGCCTTAATAACCTTTACTTTAACTTTTTTAGGCTTACCTCATTGCTTCCGAGGGCCTGCAGAGGTTGATTTTGGATAAAGAGGAACTTTCTAGAGAACGAAATCAACTTTTGGCCGAGCAGAATCAACTTTCCGAGCGCCTCCCAGTGTTGGAGGCAAAAGTTTCCCAAATGGGCGAACTTGAGGCTCGATTGCAGCAATCCGAGCAAGAATAGATATCCCACAACCAAGAAGCCGCTCAATTACATGAAGATCTTAAGGAGGCAAAGGCTAATTGCGCTGAACTGCATGATACCATGACTGTTGCGGCCGAGCGCGAGTCTGCTTTTATGGGGCATGTTAATAACTTGGAGCCTTGCTTACGCTCCAAAACCGAAGAGGCCAATGCTGTCGAGGAAAAGAGAGCTAAAATGGAAGAAAGGCTCAAAAGAGTTATGGAGCAGAACCAACTTCATGCGACAACCAGTGTTGAGCTTGATTCCAGGATCAGCCTTGTGAAAGCTGAAAATGATAAGCTCCAAACAAAAATTGAAAAACTCCAAGCTAAACTCCAAGACCAAGAAGATTCCTTCCTTCTCGAGAAAACGTATGCCATTTATCACATGAAGAGGAAAACCTTGAAGGAGGCCAAAGAAGGTATTTCAAACATCGATGACTACATTGACAAAGCTCGTGAATTGGAGACAACTGCTCTCGAGAACCTCTCAACTCGACCCGTTGCCTCGGACTCCTTAAACACTGTCTCCGAGTATTTGGGAACCGAAGAGGAAGCTGAAGAGGAAGAAGATAAGGATGAAGGCCTCGAACTGGAAATGAAATAGCCTTCTCCTGAAAATGAAAACGAAGAGACTCTTCCTTCGGGCTCTGGTAGCAAGAATAACTGATGTATTGTTTTATAACTATTGTAACTATGCCAAAACATCTTTATTGAGGTTGAGATTTTAAGTAATGAATTTTTTTTTTCTTAAATATTGTGCAAGAAATATTCTCATTTATTTTTATTTAACTGATAAAGCTCGGAAATTTTTTTTACATCCGGCAACTTTTGATCCCGTGCATTCATACTTCCGGAATATACCCTTTAACTATGAGGGTTTCATAATAGAGGGCCCTTATGTTTATGGTGATCTTAAAGAAGACGTCTCCTGTTCATCCCGACATAAGCATTTGAAGTTTTAACTAACTTTCAAACGGATAAATTAACTTATGATTTGGACAAGAAATAAGATAAAAACAAAATGACTTTGATTTATTCCTTCCATCTTTAAAAATACATTTACATAATTATTCGTTTGCTTAAGTAAATAAAGATGCCAATGCATGTGGCTAACTTGTATAACTTATTTCTACGGGGTTGATCATGCAGTCCCCGGTCCTGATAAGACATTGATCCCGGTTCTAACAGTCCACGGTCTTCATAACGCTTTTAGTGCAAGGTATGTAATGGTTTCCCCCTAGTGTTCGGATTCTAAGCATGATAATTCAAACACTGGGATCCTTCTATCACCAATGACCCTTTCTTTGTAGTATGCTTTACATTGCCGCCTCATTAAAAACCTTGCGAGAAAACCTAATTGGGATAAAAACTGATTGAAGGGAAAAATAGTGCAACACATACTTTCAGAATCAGTAAGGATCTTCAATAATAATACATTTTTAGGTGAGTCACGTTCCAATTGCTTGACAATTTAACCCCGTCTTGATTTTTCAATTGATATGAACCTTTACCGGTTATAGTAGGAGTTCAGTAAGGTCTTTCCCACGTTGGTCCCAGCTTCCGGATGTAAACCTCGCGATTACTTTGAGTTACCTTCCTCAAAACTAAATCTCCGACTTTGAAATATTGAAGATTTGCTCTGCAGTTGTAGTATCTTTCCATTCTTTGCTTTTGTCCCACCATCCTCACATACACCAGATTCCGATGTTCTTCAAACAAAAGAAATCTTACCTGCCCGGGTCCTTGTGTTAAGGGATCAACCATGTCCATTTCTCACTTCATAAATAGCCATGGTGATACCACCAAATGCAAAAGTTCCGCCGGTTGATGCACTAACTATGCATGACGCTGACATTTAGCACATTTTTGTACAAATGTCTTTGCATCTTGCTCCATCTGGGGCTAATAGTAACCAACCCTAATTTGTGAACCAACGAGTCTGCACTAGAGTGGTTCCCGTATACTCCTTCATGAACTTTCTTCATCACATAATCAGACTCTAATGTCCCTAAACATCGAGCCGATGGTCATTGAAATGATCTCCTGTACAGTTGACCGTCAACAAGACAATAACGAGTTGCTTTAGTTCGTAATTCCCGGGATGCTTTTGGATCTTCAGGCAAATTAGGTTGGTTGAGTTAACTTCACAATATTCGTCCACATCTAAAATAGAATGCAACAATTGAACGATCGCACAGAAATCAGTTCCTTTCACTTCTGTGGATGACCCCAAATTGGCCAATGCATCTTCCTCCACATTTTCTTTCCTCTGAATGTGTATAATCGACCATTCCTTAAACCGGGAAAGCAATACTTGAACCTTACTCAAGTATTGTTTCATGCGTTCCTCCTTGGTGTCAAAAATTATGTACACCTGGTTCACTACCAGCTGGGAGTCACACTTTATCTCAATCACCTCGGAGCCTAGTCCTCGAGCTAATTCAAGTCCTACAACCAAAGCCTCGTACTCAGCTTCATTATTAGTTAAGGGCATAGTTCTAATTGCCTGTCTCAGCGCTTCTTTTGAAGGAGTTATTAAAATTATCCCGAGACCGAACCCTTTTACATTAGAAGCTCCATCCGTAAACAAGGTCCAAACACCCGATACCATCCCCGATACCAACACTACTTCTTTAGCAGCTAAAGGCATTAATCCTAGACTAAAATTAGCCATGAAGTCGGCCAAAACTTGTGACTTGATCATAGTTCTAGGCTTGTATTCAATGTCGAATTCACTAACTTTGACTGCCCATTTAGCTAAACGACCCGATAATTCAGGCTTATGAAGGATATTCCTCAAGATAAAGGTAGTCACAATGGCTATTTGATGGCATTAAAAATAAGGCCAAAGCTTTCGAGAGGTGCCTACGAAAGCTAGGGCCAATTTTTCAAGGTGTGGATAACATGTCTTCGCTCCTGATAAAATTTTAATAACATAATACATAGGACATTGCGTACCTTCTTCTTCTCGGACCAGAACGGTACTTACCGCTACTTTCAAAACTTCCAGATAGATTAACAATTGCTAACCTTCCTTCGGTTTTGACAACAACGGAGGACTAGATAAGTACCTTTTTAGGTCTTTCAATTCTTGCTGGCATTCCGGAGTTCACACGAAATCATTCTTCTCTTTTAAAAGCAAAAAGAAATGATGACACTTCTCGAAAATTCTCGAGATAAACCTGCTTAAGGTCGCCAGCTTGCTGATCAACTCTGCACTTCCTTCACACTTGTCAATTAATCTGGGGTATCCTCGATGGCTTTGATCTTATCGGGATTTACTTCGATTCCCCTTTGAGAGACCAAAAACCCCAGGAACTTACACCAACTCCGAAGATGCATTTCTCTGAGTTGAGCTTCATATTGTACTTTCTCATAATGTCAAATGTTTCTTGGAGATGATTCAAATGATCTCCTGCATTAAGAGACTTAACCAACATGTTGTCAATATAAACTTCCATTGTCTTACCAATTTGTTGTTCAAACATCTTATTAACAAGCCTCTGGTAAGTGGCTCCAGCATTCTTGAGCCCGAAAGGCATCACATTATAGCAGTATGTGCCAAAAGTTTTGATAAATGATGTCTTTTCTTGATCTTTCCGATGCATCCTAATTTGATTATACCCGGAATATGCATCAAGAAAACACAGTAACTCATGCCCGACCATAGCATCAGTCATTTGATCAATGTTTGGCAACGGGAAAGAGTCCTTAGTGCATGCCTTATTTAAATCCTTATAATCTACACATAATCTAAATTTATTATTCTTTTTAGGTACTACTACTATGTTAGCTAGCCAATCGGGGTAATTTACCTCTCGAATTGAACCTATATTGAGTAACTAGGTTACCTCTTCTTTGACAAACCTATTTTTGACCTCTGCTATCGATGGTTTCTTCTTTCTTACCGGAGGGAAGTTGGGATCCAAACTCAACTTGTGGACAACCACTTCCAATGGAATACCTGTCATATCTGAATGCGATAATGAAAACAATCGATGTTAGCTTTTGTAAAATCAATAATTTATAACCTGAATTCGGGACTCAACCCCATTTCTAAGTGAAATTTTCTTTCTAAAAACTCTGTGAACAAGGCCACTTGTTCGAGCTATTTTGCGGTTGATTTGGCCGCATCCGTTTCCTCCGATACCTGAAATGACCTAGGTACCTGATAAAATTCCGATGACTCCTCTTCTTCAATCGAGGTGGAAGAAGGCACCGGTTCCTATAATTGCTATTTTCTCATTTCTGTGCTACTGGACAAGGTTACTACATTCATCTCCCTTGCAGTTGGTTGATCTCCTATGATGTGCTTGATCCCTCCCGGTGTGGGACATTTCAACAGTTGATGGTATGTTGAAGGCACAACCTTTATTTCATATATCCATGTCCTTCCAAGGATCACATTGTATCCCATGTCACTGTATACCGCTTCGAACAGAGGCGTTTGTTATGGCTTCGACATGCATGGGCAGCAATATCTCTCCTCATGTCGTAACACTTGTTAAATTGAACCTAGCTAAAAGCTTTGTTGCCGCAACTATGTTTTCGGTTAGCTTTTTGTGGTACAAGACTCTCAATTGTATGATGTTGGAAGAACTTCTTGGATCAACCAACACACGTTTAATTTTGAAATTTAACACATTAAGAGAAATTACTAGAGCGTCGTTATGTGTTAAGAGAAGTCCATCAGCATCCTCTTCTGTAAATGCGATGTCATCTTATGAAACTTCTCTAATCCTTTTGCCATGAGTTATCGATATCTTCATCTTCTTTGCTGTCAAAAATGTCACCCTATTTACTTCGTCTCCACCAAAGATCATGTTTATCGTCATGCGAGGTGAACCTGCAACCGGTTTTGATTGTTCTGCAACATCTCAATTTTTTCCATAGTTATTCTTAGCCCGATCACTTAAAAACTCTCTAAGGTGATCATTCCTCAACAATGTTGCCATCTCTTCTCGAAGGTGCCGACAGTCCCCAATCCTGTGACCATGCGTCCCATGGGACTCACACCATAGATTAGGATCTCTTTGGCTAGGATCTGATCGAATTGGTTTAGGGAACCTAGACTCCTTTATGTTCCTCATAACCGACACTAGTTCTACCAAGTTGATGTTAAAGTTGTAGTTGTATAACCGAGGATATGTTGAATCTCGGGACCCCGATACTTCTTTCTCCTACAAAACTCTACTACTTCGACCATGATCCGCCCTTCTATCGAAAGAGAACCTATCAGATGACTTAAAACCTTTATTACCTCACCCATCGGCCCTTTTATAAGGTTGAAAATGACTCTTAGAGGACCTCCGATCTGCATCAAAATCACTTTTTAATTTATCTTGATTCCGATCACAATTACGTCCTTTGGAAGACACCGAAGAACCTAGTTGATCATCTTCTATTCTAATCTTTGACTCATAGCGATTATGAACATCTGCCCATGTGGTTGCCTGAAATTCTAGCAAGCTTTCCTTTAGTTTCCTGGAGGCATCAGAGCTTAACAGGCTGATACCCCTTTTAAATAATTCTGCTTCCCATTCATGCGGTACTACTGGTAACAACATCTTTTCCTTCTAAAATTGGATCACGAACTCTCGCAATAGTTTAGCTTCTCCTTCGGCTATTTTGAATATATCCGCCTTCCTTGCTTGAACCTTTCTTGCTCCAGCATGAGCTTTAATAAAAGAATCTACAAGCATTTCTAAAGAATCAATGGAATGATCAGGTAAAAGAGAATACCAAGTTAAAGCACCATTCGTTAGGGTTTTGCCAAAAATTTTTAACAAGTTCGATCTCGTGTTGGGCCAAGTCATTTCCCTTCACAGCCGTAGTGTAGGTCGTGGTATGCTCCTGTGGATCCGAAGTCCCATCATACTTCAGAATATCTGGCATCTTAAACCTTTTCGGAATCAACTCTAGGGCCGCAATTGGTTTGAACGACAATTGCATATATATATTTTTGAATCTGGTCCCTTTGCACTGGTGCTCCCAGGATCTGATCCATCTAAGCGTGAAATTATTTAGCATTTTGGTCCATTCATTCATTCATTCATTTCCCTCATGAATCTCTTGGGATCTATTTTGAAAGGGTCATTTGCGTTGTTGTCGTTCCCATATCCACTACCGGTACCTCCTGCCTCGTTAAAATTGAACTCCTCCCTTGGAGCGTCATTTTCGGTTCTTTGAACTGTTTGATTTGCAGGGACGTTGGGATGAATCTGAGCTCCTCCAATATAATTATTGGAAGAAATCGATAGCGCCTGCTTCAATTCTATCATCACCTGGTCTTGTCTTGAGAGGTGATCCATAATTGCTCTTTGTTGCTCTCTCAAGATTTTGACCGTTTCAATAACATGTTCGTCATCCGCATCATCAGGAGTTGGGCTCCTCACATGACGAGGATTTTGACCTTCGCGAACTGGAGTTGTTTCATCTCCTTCATTGTGGGTTTCGCTAGTTGAATCATCACGTTGGAACACATCTTCACGTTCGTTGTGTGCTCCAACATTATAGGAAATGTTGACATCGTTAGCTGCCATGTCTGATTTTTCTTTTGCTAAGAAAGGAATCAAAATTCATTAGTTATGAGTCGATCAAAGCAATTACATAATTGTCTATGCCCCACAGAGGGTGCCAAACTGTTTACTCGTAAAATGGTAAAGTTGAATTTGTAACGTGGTTTATAGACACGTGAATTACCATGATCCAAAAATATGAATTAATAAGAATAAAATCAAGAATGTAAAAATAACTTAAATAAATACAAGCCTGATTGTATGATAAGCCTTCCTAGAAGCAGTGATATGAACAAAATTAAGAACAAAAGAAAGCAAATAATTTTATAATATGAGAGCAAATTATAGCCTTTGTATACCGATGATTTTTCGTGTCCTAAAATGGATACTAATCTCCTCTTACAGCTCTATTGAGGGAGAAACTATTCCCAAATCAAGCTCCTCTTGAATGAGAATAAAATCACCACTGATGGTTGTATAACGGTTGGCTATTAATACAAAGATTCTTTATAACCGCTGCTCATGTCCGATGTCAACCCTTCAAATCTTTGTTATTGGTTCCCATGCCTTCGGAATTCACCCAGTACCGATCATATGCTTGCATCCGATGTCAACTATTTACTAAATCACATATTATCTGTCTTCAGTTCTACGTGTCAGCTCGTAATTTGACCAACTGTCGCTAACCAATTTTACCCTATACATCCATTTTATTATGTTGGTCAAAATCGAGATATCTCTATCTACTCTATAAATTATATTATTCAGCAAGCATGTGAAGTGTTAGCTATGAATGAGATGAAATCAATTTCATCATATTTTATCTAACTGTTCCTTCTGCATTTCTATTTTACTTTCTCTATTTATGGTCTAGCTATCGGAAATTTTCGAAATCATTCCAATCGGTCAACCTGATTTGGCCTTCTTCTCTCTCTCCCTCTCTCTAGTTGTCTAGTATCAACTCTTATTCAGATTATTATTTTTATTCACTCAATACAACTTTAATTTTCTTTTTAAGTTGTGTTTTGAGGTACAAATCACCAAAGATGGGTGGATATTCCGTCTTAATGGTAGAAAACCAATAATGTTTGGAACTTCATTTCTAGATCCCAGAATCAAAATCTTGTTATGAAGGCATGACTTTCTCGCATCTAATTCTTACATTTTGTAGAGAAAATCAGTAGTGAATCTCGGTATAACTTTATTAACTTAGCCTGGAAAATAGCCTAGGAAATGAGAGCCTCCTTCTATCCTAATATTGAGCCAAGATCGACACCCCCGATTATGCTACAGATTTAGTTTCCAAGAATAATCCAATAATTCGTAGCTCTAATTGTGTGATGTGATCGACTGTTAGGATGATGAGGACGATAAAGAGTCCTCTAGCTCGGTCCCGTACTTGCATCCTAGTATTCTTATTGTTCTTATCAAGCTAGCAAATCTAAAATCTTTCGTTTATGGTTATGCATCTTTCTATGTTGCTTCTTTGTTTCATACGGATCAAAGCTTTCCTGGGATCATACTCGCTCAGGCATTTTAGCTATATGCTTTTATTACTAAGGTAATCTGTTCTCCATATTGAGATAAGGGCCACACTTTAGATTAGCTCTATATCCTATAATAAGAGAAGAGGAAAAATGGATCGATCAGTGCTTCTTGCTTTACTCTTGCTAGGTGGAACACTTCCTTATTGTTCTCTTAGTGGAACACATTCTAATAGTTCTTGCTTCTATACATTCGAAATGTATACTTGCTTTTAGATTTATAAAGGATATGATAGATCATAATGTATACTATTTTTCCGCGCCGGAGAGCCTTTCCTCTTTAACTTCACATAGCTTTTCACTCTTCTTGCTCATAGCGGCATAGTAAGTTTTATTGCCTACAAATTAAAATACCCCCATTAGCTCTCCCTGAAAGAAGAAATAAGACTGGAATGTCAACATGCGTCTATTATTGAATTTACCCTACCCTGACTCATTGTACTAGTTACTTTTATACCTAGTATTGTATTGTTATATTGCTAGTGAATTTATAGAGCAAGCTGCAAAGGAAGAAAAAGACAGATCAATTCTCACAACTTAGCTTTTAAATCACCTTTGACCATCAAATGAAATATGAATAACTCGTCCTCCTCTATTTGGAAGAAAGGGCACTTTCGGTTTGTCGGTACTTGAAATAATTTTGTCTTCTCCATATTAACATATCTCTAGGGTCAATAGTGTTATATGAGAAACTACTGAGCTCAATCATTTACTGTAGGTACTCTTTAATTTTCTGTTAAGGTCTATCCTGGAGAGGTACTTAAATTGGATCAATGATCGATTTTTAGGTTTCATCATAAACCTAGTTATTTTTAATTACGTAAAGCAATTATTCAAAGTGCACTTAAAGGTAGGAAATTTCTTATTTTATAGGAACTTATATACCAAAAATAATGGTATTTCTAATTATAGCCCCTATGGGATATAAACTATAACTCTTCTCACCATCTCCTTAGTGTATGAGACAAATTGATGCATTTCGATTAGGATCGTATTATGTAGTTACGATTCTACCTTGTATATTTTTTTTCATTCTGTGAAAAGTCTATTTTACAATATAGATGCTTATGACCTCCCCTTTTATGCCTTATGATAATGATTCCTTTGGAATTTTGACTTTATTACAATGATATTGTCTATAGGTCAAATTATTTTGTGGATTTTACTTGACTGACTATAGTTCTATCGCGTGTGCTTGGGTAGACGTTTTGTATAAATATACCACCATGCTATTAAGTATTTTTATTTAAGTTCTTTTTTTTCCTAAGAGGTGGAATAAAATAACTCGGTTGAGGTGTAATGTTCATACGTATGTACTATATTGTATGTCCCATAATAGGTCCTATTTTTCTACTCTTTCAGGAAAGTTGATAACTTTTCATAGTTATTACCTTGACACTAGAAAAAAGTTCGGTCCAATGCTTTATTTCTATTCTAATTAATCCTTTTCTTAAGCGAATATAACACTAGGCAGAATGCCTAGAGGCTATTTTTATTAATAATAAAATAAAAACACCCAGTCTTCACAAAATAAAGTGAAGTAAAACATGCAAAATAACTATCTAACTACTAAATTAGTACATGATGGAATATAATCAATGTGACTGCCTCTAACTGCCTTGGCCTGATGCCATCTCTAAACACCTCTAAAGTCTCATCAGGTGCCATGGGATCAAAACCAAAAGAAGAAGTGTACTTCAAGGTCAGAGTTAAGTCTGCCAACAACTTGATCATCATATAAATTGTCAGTAATTCTTCTTAACTTCCAACCTCTGCACCTAAAGCTTCCTCATTGAATGTGAAATTGGGGAGTACAATTAGTGCCAAAGAACTGTGAGCCTTTCATGTGAGTTTCCTAACTTCCTGTGTTGATATGCTACTTCATGATAAAAGCAGCTACCACGTTTCCTCCAGCATTACCACCAATATATATATATTGTGAACTTCAAATATAAACTGTTAGTTGTCTCGATCATGGGGACAGTAGACTCCATGTAGTGCCTCCACCTTAAGGAATCTTCTAAATAGGAACTAGTTCTCCTCTTGACTTTCTTCGCTTGACTGTCGTAATCCTTAGATTAGGAGTTTGTATTTTGTGACATGGGTAAATTTCACTTTGTTTGATACTTTTCACCTCTATCACTATGCTCCAATACACCTCCCAAATACCAGCGAATATCTTAGTTCATACTCAACGAGTTTATCTCCATGATAATAGGAAGGAACTGATTCTCCACACAATATTTCAACCCCTCCATTATAGCAATTGCCTCTGCCACCAAATTGTTTTTGTCATGTATTTTCTTTGCCTTCCTAAAAATTAAATTTCCAGCCATATCCCTGACACATAATTCAATAGAACCAGCTCCCAAATTTTCCTTGAAAGCACCATCTTTGTTACATTTATACTAACCATCCGAAGGATATTCCTAATAAATCCTTTTGCACTTAATCTCTGGTTTATACTCTTAAAATAATTGAACTATATTCGACCACGAGGAAGGAATATTATGAAGTCGTGGATACCTTAACCGTGCAAAGTAATATAGATTATTATTGATCTCATGAATTACTCTTTTAAATGACACTGTACCCCATGTTTCACAGTGCTTCTCTACTTCCAAATTTGACATACAATCATAGCTGGAACATCTTTGTAAAGAGGCTTCGAGCTTCCCCCCCATAATCTTATTACCTTGTGCAATTGAACCATAATACCATGTATCCCTGCATCTTTAGCAAGATGATTCCACACCTTCTGTGCTAGTTCACTAGTAAAAAACACATGAGAAATTGTTTTCCGTTGAGGACGAGTGCAACACCAATATTTGGATATGATGTGAAACCCTATTCTCATAACAATATCATCAGTAAGCAACTTAAACTTCCAAAGTACCAAGAAAGTTAGAAACATGAAGGTTTGGAGAATTGATAAGTTTGGATCGTGCGGTGATTAATGACTTGTGCACAAAATTTGGTGTCATTTTAAGTTGGTTAGACGTGGTTCAACATGAGTTTGGAAGTTTGAAGTTTGATTAGTTCATTAAGTTTGAATTGAAGTGTGATTTGTGGTTTTGATATTAATTTGTGTGATTTGAGACCTCGAGTGGGTCTGTGTTATGTTCTAGGACTTGTTGGTATGATTGGACGGGATCCCGGAGGGCTCAAGGGTGTTTTTGATGTATTTCGGACCATTTGCATATTGGTTGGCACGTTTGGTTCTGGTGTGTCACATCTGCGGAACTTTCACCGCAGGTGCGAAGTCGTAGGAGCATGGGGAAGTCCGTAGAAGCGACATGTCAGTGTTTTAATTTGGTTCCGCATCTACGAGGTTTTTTTTGTAGATTCGGTGTCGCAGAAGCGACTGTTGGGCTCACATAAGTGATAATCATTGCGCTGAGATTAAAAACGAGGGTTTGATCTATTTTTTATTATTTGGAGTTTTGGAGCTCAGCTAAGGCAAATTTTGGGGAGAATTTCATTATCTCTTTGAGGGTAAGTAATTTTTACTTGATTTTGATATTGTATCCTATTTCCCATGGATTATCACACATAAATTATGGGATTTGAAAGGGAAATTTAGGGGGTTTTCCTATTAAGAGAGAAAAAATTGAGGATTTAATGGTTAAATTGGACTTGGCTTTTTTAATCTAATCACATATTTGGGCTCGTGGGATTAATGGTAGTCGGGATCTACCCCTTAACTCGGGTTTTGACCATGTGGGCCAAGGTTGAATTTTTGGGAATTGAATAAATATCGAAACTTTATTATTTAGAATTGATTCCTATGGCTTTGTCTTGAGTTTTTTTTGGCTAGATTTGACCCGTTCGGAGGCCTATTTGAGAGACAAGGGATTTTTGGAGTATTGATTCTCGGTCTTTGAGCTATGTATCTTGCCTAGGCTTGGTTTGAAGGTAATTTCCTCGTTGGATGTGATATTTGTTGTATGTTGGGGGTGACGTACATGCGAGATGACGTTCGTACATGCGTGAATAGTGGTTATTGGTAATCTGGGTAGACTTTATGCTATTATGTGCCTTGTTTTGCTATCATTCCTCCTTGTTACCGTATTTTCTCCACTTGTATAACTACTTGAGCTATTATTCATGCTAGAAATCATATCTAAGCTATGTGCTTATCTGTTTGAGACATGATATAGCTATTTTGCTATGTTAAGCTATTTACCTTGATTGTAGTCATATTGTTTAGTCATGATATTATATCCACTTGTTATATCACCATCTTTGTACCCTTTATCTCACATGTTTTTAGTGGCCTTAGTTTTGTGACACAGGTTTGAGCGGACTGGTGGTACGATGGTATAATTCGTGCGATATATTGATTTTGATACTGTGAGATGTTGGCATATTGAGATTTGAGCGGATTAATAACTGAACTTGGGCCATAGAGCCATGTTGATATTGTTAGTGAGGTGATGCATACGCCAGGCCCCATATTGGGCTATATGGTGTTGATAGTGAGGTGACACGTGCACCAAGCCTATTTGGGCTGAAATTAATGATGATTGTTGACTTTTGGTCCAATCGCCCCTCTAGAGTCAGGTAATAACGCATGTTACTTTGGGCCATGTGAGTGCAAGAACTCGATACGTGCTTGGTGAGGGACTTATGTCAGGCACCCGTACAGTGCTGAGTCTGTGTGTGTGTGATGATTTATGGGTACTTGTGCCAGAAACCATACATGAGCTGAGATTCGGTAATACTTAATGATTATACTGCAATGTCATGGATTTTGGCATGTATACTTGTCATGCATGCATATGGTTGTATTTCTTTCCTCATTTTAATTGGTACTTGATGTCTATATTTGATGTTTAGGACTTGGAATCGGAGTTAACTTGGTAAATCCTTGTCTAGGTGATTGCTGTGGAAAGATTTATGCCTTAACTGTCATACTTGAAAATCATGATTATTTCTCCTCTTATGGTGAAAAGGTTGAACTTGAAATTACTTGAGCTACTTTTTCTTTTGCCATTATTATACTGTTATAGTTGTTATTGGCTATTGAAAATGAATGTTGGACCTTGCCAAGCTCGTCACTACTTTCAGCCCGAGGTTAGGCTTGCTACTTATTGAGTATACGGGGTCAGTTATACTCATACTATACTCTATAATTTATGTGCAGATCCAGGTGCTGTTGAGAGAGGTGATTGCTAGAGAGCGACATTTGTACCTATTGGAGATTTCAAGGTAGTTGTTGCTCCATTCGTAGGCCTTGAAGTCCCTTTTCTTAGTCCATGCTATTACAGTTTAATCTTTCAAACAATTCTGTATTTGGTTCAGAATCTGTACTTAAATCTTGTAGAGCTCTTGTACTCGATGACACCAGAACGTGGGATAGTTTTTAGTTGTATGGTTGCTATTGACTTCGATTATTTATGTTATCCCGTTGTTGTGACTATTTCATACTATTGTTGAAGTTCATTTCTACCTATTGGTTGTTGGCTTTCCTAACAAGTGGTGTTAGGCGCCATCGCGCCTCCAGTGGGATTTTGGATCGTGACAAGTTACTTTTAGAGCACTAGATTGCTTAGGTTTCATGAGTCATGGGCAATTCTATGAGAGTCTTGCGAATCAGTACGAAAATATCTGTACTTATCTTCGAGAGGCTACAGGGCTGTTAGGAAAGCTTCTCTTTATTTCATTCTCTTTCATGCAGATTTGTTTATCCCTAAGTCTGAATCTTTCCTGCTCGGTACCCCAGTCCAGGGTCGTGAGAGGCCGGGGTCGGAGCAGAGGTAGGGGTGGATCACGTACGCGGCTAGGGGCCTTGCTCATGCAACACCTATGGAGCCACTAGTAGATCCTATTGAGGAGCAGGTTCATGACTATGTTTAGTTGGAGGTACCAACTTACGTTCCCCATGGTTTACTTATTTCACCAACTGTTCAGGATGCTTCGATTCGTATGGTCGGTTTGTTAGAGAGTTTGGCTCAGGTTGGGGCATTTCCTACTATACTAACTTCTTTCCAGGCAGAGGGTAGAGTGCAAAATCCAGCTATTAGTACCCAGAGTAGATGACCTATAGTTATCATACCCCAGAGTATTACCAGTTAGGGGAGTTCATCCTACTATTGCCGTGAAGCCTAAGGATATGACTACGATGTCAGCTGATGAGCTGAAGAGACTAGATAAGTTCACGAAGTTGCATCTTCCTCACTTCAGTGGTACCCCTTCAGAGGATGCCCAGGAGTTCTTGGATCGTTGTCATGAGATTTTGTGTAATTTGGGACTAGTTGAGTCCAACGGAGTTGACTTCACCTCCTTCCAGATGCAGGTTCTAGCCAAGAGGTGGTGGTAGGTTTATGAGTTTGGAAGACCAACAGGATCACCTCCTCTTACCTAGGATTAGTTCTCCAAGTTTGTTTTGGACCATTTTGTGCCTCGCACCAAGAGAGAGGAGTTGAGGAGGTAGTTTGAGTACCTTCAACAAGGTCCGATGTCAGTTACCGAGTATGAGATGAGCTTTACCGAGCTATCCCATGTGATACTATTTTGATTCCCTCTGAAGAGAATAGAATGAGGAGATTCATTGATATAATCTTCACCATGGTATTCTCCTTGCTATGGATAGAGAGGTAGAGACCTGGACTTTATTTCACTATGATGTGGAGATAGCGCATCGTATAGAACGTATCCACATCGAGACAAGGGAGATGATGTAGGGTAGGGACAATAGGTCCCGACATTCAAGTAGCTTCAGTGGTGCCTCATCTGGGGGCCGAGGTCGATTTAAGAGAGGCCATTATAGCAGGCCGGTTTATTATTCACCACCACCCAATCGAGGAGCTTTTATGCAGTCCTTATTCAGTGCATTTCCAGCACAGAGTTCTCATTACGCTCTATCCATTCAGGGTCCATCAGTACTAAGTTCTTTTTGTGGGTATTCTGGTTCACAGGGAACTAAGGCCCCACAGTCATTTCCGGTCAGAGGTTGCTATACGTGTGGAGATCTGGGGCATGTTAGGAAATACTGCCCGCAAGGAGGAAAAACTATGATTCCTATGCTGGTTGCTACACCACCCGCTGAGCTAGCTCAGGGTGGAGGTCATCTAGGACGTGGTTGTCCCAGAGGGGGAGCTTAGTCTAGTGGAGGTGAGGCTAGATGCTATGTGTTCCCAGGGAGGACCGAGGCTATTTCTTCTAAGGCTGTTATTACAAGTATTGTTTCTGTGAGCCACATAGATGATTTGGTATTATTTGATCTTGAATATACTCATTCATATGTGTCATCATACTTTGCTTCTTGTTTGGATATGCCATGTGATTCACTTGCTACCCTTGTTCATGTATCTACACTAGTTGGGGATTCTATTTTGGTGGATCGAGTTTATCGGTCATGTGTCGTCAGTATATGTGGTTTTGAGATGAGGGTGGACCTTTTATTATTAGGTATGGTGGATTTTGATGTGATATTGTGTATGGATTGGCTATCTCTGTATCATAATATTCTCGATTGTCACGATAAGACCGTGACGTTGGCTATGCCAGAGTTGCCGAGGCTAGAGTGAAAGAGTTATCTTGGTTGCACTCCTAATAGAGTGATCTCATTTTTGCAGGCTCAGCGGATGGTTGAGAAGGGGTGTTTGGCATATCTAGCTTTTGTCAGAGATGTTAGTGCTACAACTCCTACTGTTGAGTCAGTTCCAGTAGTGAGGGACTTTCTAGATGTGTTCCCTGCAGAATATCGGACATGCCACTCGATAGGGATATTGATTTCGACATTGACTTGGCACCGGGCACCAAACCTATTTATATTCCTATGTATCGCATGGCTCCTGCTTCGTTGAAGGAATTGAAGTAGCAGTTACAGGAGTTGCTGGATAAGGGGTTCATCAGGCCTATTGTATCACCTTCGGGTGCACCAACATTGTTTGTTAAGAAAAAGGATGGGTCTATGAGAATGTGTATTGACTACAGGCAGTTGAAAAAAGTTACCATAAAGAACAAGTATACACTACCGCGCATTGATGATTTATTTGATCAGCTTCAGGGAGCTAGGGTGATCTCAAAGATTGACTTGAGATCGGTGTATCACCAGTTGAAGATTAAGGCTACGGAAATCCCTAAGACTGCTTTCAAGACTTCTTATGGGAATTATGAGTTTTTTGGTGATGTATTTTTGTTTGACTAATGCCCTAGCAGTGTTTATGCATTTGATGAATAGTGTGTTCTAGACTTATTTGGATGCTTGTGTCATTGTATCCATTGATGATATATTGGTGTATTCCAGTAGTTGGGAGGAGCACGAGCATCATTTGAGGATCATGCTTCAGACTTTGAGGGAGAAGAAGTTGGATGCTAAGTTCTCCAAGTGCGAGTTTTTGTTAGACTCTGTGGCATTCTTGGGTCATGTGGTATCTAATGATGGGATCAAGGTGGGCCCAAAGAAAATTGAGACAGTCTAGAGTTGGCCCAGACCTTTTACCGCTATAGAGATCAGGAGCATTTTGGGTATGGCTGGTTACTACCATCACTTCGTAAAGGGATGTTCATCTATTGCAACCCCATTGACTAAGTTGATTAAGAAGGGAGATCCATTTAGGAGGTCGGATGAGTGTGAGGAGAGATTTCATAAGCTCAAGACAGCTTTGACTATGGCTTCAATTTTGGTGTCGCCTTCAGGATCAGGGTCGTATACGGTTATTGTGATGCTTCGCAGGTTGGCATTGGGTGTGTGTTAATGCAAGACGGTAAGGGTGATTGCCTACGCATCACTCCAGTTGAAGACCCATGAGAAGAACTAACTAGTGCATAATTTGGTGTTGGCATCTATTGTACATACACTCAAGATTTGGAGGCATTACCTATATGGCATATCTTGTGAGGTGTATACGGATCATCAGAGTCTTTAGCATCTATTCAAGAAAAATGATTTGAACTTGAGGTAGCAGAGGTAGTTATAGGTATTGAAGGACTATGATATAACTATTCTTTACCATCAGGGAAAGGCTAATGTGGTGGCTGACACCTTGAGTAGAAAGGGAGAGAGTATGGGGAGTTTAGCATTTATTCCAGCTAGGGAGATAACTTTGGCTATGGATGTCCAGGCCTTGGCCAACAGATTCGTGAGATTGGATATTTCGGAGCATAGTAGAGTCCTTGCTTGTGTTTTATCGTACTCATCCTTGTTTGATTAAGGCTCGTCAGTGTGACAATTCCCATTTGCTTGTACTTAAGGATACAGTGCATAGAGGTGGTGCTAAGGAGGTGACTATTGGTGATGATGGTATATTGAGGCTTCAGGGTCAGATCTGTGTTCCTAATGTGGATGGTTTGAGGGAGTTGATTCTTGAGGAGGCTCATAGTTTGCGGTATTCCATTTATCCAGGTGATATGAAGATGTATCGTAATATGAAGTAGTATTATTGGTGCTAGAGGATGCAGAAGGACATTGTTGGATTTGATGCGCGGTGTTTGAATTTCCAGCAGGTCAAGTATGAACATCAGAGACCGGGTGATTTGGTTTGAAGATTGCGATAGTAGAGTGGAAGTGGGAGCGCATCACCATGGACTTTGTGTTAGGTTTGACACATACATTGAGGAGGTTTGATGCTATATGTCATTGTGGATAGACTGAACAAGTCTTCGCATTTCATCCTAGTCATGACTTCCTATACTTTGGAGCAGTTGGCTAAGATCTACATTAGGGAGATTGTCCGCTTGCATAGTGTGCTTGTGTCTGTTATTTCAGATCGAGGCACTCAGTTTACTTCGCATTTTTGGAGAGCGGTTCTGTCACGACCAAAAATTCCACCAAAGGCCGTGATGGCACCTAATCTGCTCGCTAGCAAGCCAGCACTCAATCAACATCACAAGATCAAGTTATTAGGCCATTAACTATTTTGTGATACAAATAACAATGCGAAAATGAAAGGCAGTTTATTAATACAAGTGCAAATCAACAACAAGATCTTGTCTAACAAACGCTCCAAAATCCGGTGTCACTACATCATGAGCATCTAATAAGAGTATGTAGAGTCAACTGAATTAATACATATATCTGGAAAAGAATACATGAACAGAAAATTAGATAAGTAGCAAAGGGGACTCCATGTGCTGTGAATCGGATCACGTATAACAGTTCACCACGAAGTCTCCAATATATTGCTCCTACTAAACCCAATGATACCGTAATATTAGTTTCAAGAACAAAATGTGCAGAAGCATATTATGAATACAAAGTACTCAATAAGTATCAAGTCTAGCCTCGAAGAAGTAGTGGCGAGGGGTTGACATCGACACTCACTATCCATCCAATAATCAAGTATGGCATAAAAAAATACGAAAATAAGCATGCTATCACCAAATGAATACGACATCTCAAAGAAACATAGGTTATACAGAATTTAGGCATGCTTAATAAATAAGGAGAGTAATTAAGATATCAACACCTCAATCCTCATTCCAAAACATGATTCATGTCAATAACAATTATTTCACCCTATGTGGCACTAGTCAAAATAAGATTGTGATTTCTCTGTTGTTGATAAAAGAAAGTCGCCACCTAATATTTAAAGGTATACTAGGGTACCTATTTAATTACTAAGTCACATTCTTTATTAGTCTGCTAACCAGTGAGATTATGGGTTAGGGTTTATGTTCTTCTAAGGGGAAGTTGTTAGGAACCCCTTAAAATCTACCTGAGGTAGCTCCATAGGATTTAGACTAGATTTAGAATTAATTATTTATATAATGCCTTAACTAGTGTTCTAGAGATATGGCTTACCTTATATTAGGACATAATTCTTATAAAGGTAGGGTGTAGTTTAAAAGGGGTATAAAGTTATAGAGGAAAATAACATTAGTGCCTACTTGAAAAGAGCTTTTGGAAAGAGATACAATATGTTTGTATTTAAGAAAGTATGTGAAAAGGAGAACTAAATTTAAGCACTTGTTCCTAAAGCAAGGAGGTATATATTATTCTAATGATATGGGGGTAAGCCTAAGATATACCTGGATTTGAAGACTTGAAGAAAAACCATTTTTTGAAAATCCTTTGAGGCGACAACACTTCATTTTTTTGAAATAATTTGATTCCCTTTTTGAATATAAAGCTTGTGTTTCTAATCTGAATTTTTTTCTTTTGAAAGTGTGGTTGCCGTTCTTTGCTAAGCCCTGAGCTTCAAAATCTTTAGGACAAGGTAAGCGAAAATATAGTAATAATTTATAATTAGCGAACGGGAGATTATTTACTAACTAATTCTTCTATTAATCCTATGTTATTTAAGGCTTGTATAAGTTTTATATGACTTAAGATATAAATTAAAGTATTCAATCCAATATAATACTGTTGTATACATGTGAGATAAAATAACATCAAGAATGCAGCAAAATGCGGCAAGGCAGTAAACTGGGGTAACAAAGCAGTAAATAATAAAAGGAGTTTAGAGGGAGAGGATCGGACTCTGGTATTTGGGCCTCAAAGAGGCAGGCTCAACAGTAAAGGGACGGCTACAACTGACTTCGAGATTTCCAGAAAAATATAGTAATGCTGGACTTGGGCCTGAGTCCTTCAGGAACTCAGCAGGCCCAAACAAATGTACATGTTCAAAAAAAAAGAAGGTCATTAGATACAAATTCGGTATGTTCAATCATGCATGAAACACATAAGTAAATGATTGGAGCAAAATATATAACAAGCTATCAATACTCAAATACTATGAGAAACTTATACTAATGTGGCGGTTATACATGGAAAATAATTTACATTAAAAAATTTTCGTTGTCATTAACCACTAAACCCAAAGAGAAAAATAAATGTCAATGGATTAAGGGCTAAGAAGAGAGTTCCACTCAAGGTCGATGCCCCCTTTGAATCCTCCGACACTTCAAAGTTTCCAAGGGTCTCAAGGCCCAGGGCAATGCCTGTGCAGGGGAGAGCAGCCCAACCTAGAGTTAAATTCTACTCCTATATACCTCTAACCACTAACAACTTATTTTTTCCTATAGGTTTTAATGCCAATGAGGCTCCAACAGAATATAATAACGTAACATAAATAGGGAAATACAATGCATAAGTCCTCTTGGACAATCCAATATAATATAGTAGAGTGAAATAGGAAGCAAATAAAGGAAAATAAGCAAGAAAAAGCATATATCTAATAACATGTAAGAGCATATAACGAGTAAATACGGACAATAAATAAAGGCATGAGTAAGTGGAAGCATGTTAAAAATAAAGACATGTAGTAAAGGAAGGCATATATTTATCAAGTAAGGACATATAGCAGGTAAAGTACATAACAAGTAAAGACATTGAATAAATGAAGACGTGGTATAATTGAAGACATACAATTAAGTGGTACACCCCGCATGCTTGAACCCATGACAATACATACACACTTATCACCTTGCATATACACCATCCCCACACATAAATCACATAGCAAATAGACCAATCAAGCCCTAATTCCCTCAAATTAAAGTTAACCATGACACTTACCTCATTTAGGAACACAATCAACAATCCCAGAGATGTGTCCCTTGGGAAAAAGCTTCCAAACCACCCGAATCTAGTCAATTATTGTTCAAACAAGTAAAAACAAGCTTTATAAACTACTCCCTTACGATAAAGGTTCAATCTTTAACATAATTGTAAAGGTCAACAAAAGTCAACCGGAGCCCACATGGTCGAAATCCTAAATTAAGATAAAATTCCAATTACCCATTCACCCTCCAGCCCGAATATGTGATTCATTTTAAAATCTGACCTCAATTTGAGATCTAAATATCAATTTTATAAAATCCCTAAATTCTACCCAAAATCCCCAATTTATACTCTAAAAACCCTAGATTTGATAATGAAATTCATGAAAAAAGTAATGAAAATTGAATGAAAACAAGTTAAGATTACTAACTTATGAAGTTGAGAAGAAATGGCTCTCCAAAAATTGTCTCTAAGGAATCTAGGTCTCAAAATGGTGTAAAATGAGCTATGTCCCGAAATCTCAACTTTTACCCTGCCGCAGATATCGCAATTGCGAATTCTTGTTCACAATTGTGATGTTCACAAATGCAAACTATTGATCACAAATGCGATCAGTGCCTGAGCTTCACAGTTTTCGCAAATGCAAACCCTTCGCATTTGTGAAGGTCCCATTCCTCGCAAAACAGAACCAAGCTTCGTATTTGCGAAGCTGCCTTCCTATGTTCCAGTGTCGCAAATGTGACACAACATTCGCAAATGCGATGAGCCCCCTGTTTGCAAAAGAGAAGTTCCAAGCCCCTGCCTAACATCGAAAATGCGAGCCTGACATCGCAAAAGCAAAGCTCGCATTTGCGAATAGGTCATCGCAAATGCGAGACCTGTAGATTAACAACACCGAAAAATTCTCAGTCATGCCAAAACCATCCGTAATCCATCTTAAACTCACCTGAGCCTCTCAGGCTCCAATCCAAAAATCCTTACAACTGTATTAACATCATACAAACTTGCTCGAGAACTGAAATCATCAAAATTAAAGAATCTATCATTAAAACTCAAAATTGTCAAGTTCAAAACTCAAATTTTTCCATCATTTCACATAAAGCACCAAGACAATCTCGAGTCACATGGGACGCCAACCAAACATACGTACATGTTACACCCTGTACTTTAATTATTGGAATGCGTCACAAGTGAATCAATATAAGCAGAGAGTTAAAGGACCTTTACAAAGACAATGATGAGTTAAAACAGGTGTTAAGGATGTATCGTGAGGGTTGGAGACTGATAAGCGCATCAGTCAACATGCGAGGACGAATGTTTCAATGGTGGGGAATGATGTTACACTCCATATTCTTGTACGTAAAAGTACATTGTAAGTCAACTGATGTGAGCTCAAAAATGAGATCATATTTGAAATTATATAAAGTACGTTAGTCATTTTACCTTGGAGGTTACAAAAGTTTAAGATCATGAACACCAAGTACCAAGAGGGTTGGATGGTTTATAAGCTAAACAAATCGAAGAAAATAAGTTTAGTCCAAAGTCGGCAAGATTGGGAATGTTATAACCCGTACTTTCGGGGTAAAACTAAGAGTGCTTAATATGTTAAGGAGGTCATGTTTTAAGGTACTTGAATCTTATAATATTCGTATGTTATGTTTTGATGCCCAACAAGTTGTAAAATAAAAGTTGGCAAAAGTTGCCGTCAGTTACTTTTATAAATGTAACGACCCGGCCGGTTGTTTCAAGAGTTGTAGCCTCGTTTCCTAATTTACTGCTCCGTTTGTGCTTTATAGTTGTTATATGAGTTATCAGGTTAGTTGGTTCGGGTCCGGAGAGATTTCGGAATGAATTGAGACACTTAGTCTCATAATGAAAAGCTTAAGTTGAAAAAATTGATCGGATGTTGATTTATGTGTAAACGACCTCGGATTTGAATTTTTATGGTTTCGTTAGCTCCGTTTGGTGATTTTGGACTTAGGGGCGCGTCCGAATTACGATTTGGAGGTTCGTAGTAGAATAAGGCTTGAAATGGCAAAAGTAAGAATTTTGAAAAGTTTGATCGGGAGTGGACTTTTTTGATATCGGGGTCGGATTCCGATTTCGGAAGTTGGAGTAGGTCCGTGGTGTCATTTTTGACTTGTGTGCAAAGTTTGAGGTCAATCGGACGTGGTTTGGTATGTTTCGGCGTCGTTTGTAGAATTTGGAAATTTGAAAGTTCATTAGGCTTGAATTGGGGTGCGATTCGTATTTTTGATGTTGTTTGAGGTGATTTAATGGCTCGACTAAGTTCGTATGATGTTTTAAGACTTGTTTGTATGTTTGGTTGAGGTCCCGGAGGGCCTCGGGTTGATTTCGGGTGGTTAACGGACCAAGATTTGAAGTTGAAGAATTACTGAAGATTTGCAACTGCTGGTGTAATCGCACCTGCGAATTGGGAACCGCAGATGCGAGCTCGCAGAAGCGGTCAAGAAGGAGGCTGGTAGAGATCACAGGTGTGAGGTCCTTTCCGCACCTGCATGTTCGCAGATGAGGGTGTTGGATTGCAGAAGCGCATGGGCGCTTGGTGAGGCAGCTTCGCAGAAGCGGATGTCCCTTCGCAGGAGCGTGTCCGCAGAAGCGGACTGGCGTCGAAGAAGCGAAGGCACGCTGGGTAAGTGAATACCGCAAATGTGTAAAATTTCACCGCAAGAGCGGGACCGCAGGTGCGATTTGACTGGGCAGAACATATAAACATAAGGGTCCGTGATTTTCTTCATTTTCTAACATTTTGAGCTCGGAATTTGGAGGTTTTTGAGAAGATTTTCAATGGGATTCTTGCGGTAAGTTCCTTGTGTTCATTTTTCTTCAATAATTATGTTTCCCCACTGATTTTCCACCTAGACGGTGTGTTTTTGAGGTGTAATTTGGGGGTTTGAGGCTAGGGATTTGGAGAGTTGATTTTGGGGATTTGAATGACCAATTTGTGTTGGATTTTGATGAATTTGGTATGACTAGACTCGTGAGTGAAAGGGCTTTCAGGTTTTGTGACTTTTGTTGGATTTTGAAATGTGGTCCGGGGGGGCTGAGCCAATTTTGGATTTTTGAGTTATAACCCCATAATTTCTTGTAAAATTGATTCCTTTAACCCGTATTGATTGTATTGTACTGCTTGTGGCTAGATTCGGGTCATTTGGAGGCTTATTTTTTAGGCAAAAGCATGTTGGAGTAGAGTTTTGCTCAGATTGAGGTAAGTAACACTTCTAAACTTGGTTCTGAGGGTTCTAAACCCCGAACTTATATGTTTTGTGATTGGTATTGAGGTGGCGCATATGCCGAGTGACGGGCGTGCGGGTGTGCACCGTGAGAATTATTACCTGGTCGATTCCATGGCACTGTATAGTGGTTCTATCTTGTTGATATCCATATTTTCATCATGTGATAAAGTAATTGAGCTGTCACTCATGCTAGATATCATGTTTTAGGCTTATGCCGTTACTGTTGGGGGCCATAGTGGTTGTTTCTTGCCCGTTGTCTTACTGATTTTATTGATATTTCATACTCAGTCATATTCATTCATTTCATATCACATCTCAGTCTCTGTTGTTATTTATTGATACATCATATCATTATTTTTAGGCTAGTATCATGACACTGTGAGCTCGTGAGAGAGAGAGACTAGAGAGATTGATGACTGAGTGAGGCCGAGGGCCTGACTATGATTGACATTTATGGGATCGGGCTGCACGCCGCAACGGTTATACTGATTTATGATAGTGCTTGGGCTGAAGGAGCCCCTCCGGAGTCTGCACACACCCCTAGTGAGCCCGGTTGATTTATATTGAGGGATGGATCTTCCATGGACATAGATCTTGTCCGAAGCATTATATACCTGGAGATGGATCTTCTCCACGGGCTGGATTAGCCCTACTCGGTACTGGGTGACGGATGGTCAGTGATGTATATACTCCACGATGGATCTTCCCTGGGCCGTATGGGCCATATACAGTACCGAGTGATTAAGCATTTGAGAGTGTGAGCATATGAGGCTGTCAGCATGGTGCATCACATACAACATGTGCATTGGAATGTAGAAGTAGAGGAGTTATATTCTTCATATCATTCAGATTTGATCCACTTTTACTGTTTTGAGATATCTATCGAACTTGAAAGCATGTCTACGTTTCTTTACTGTTATTTTCTGTATTAAACTGTGCCGGTTGAGTTCGTCACTACTTTCAGTCCACAGTTTGGATTTGTTACTTATTGAGTTGGTTGTACTCACGCTATACCCTGCACCTCGTATGCAGATCCAGGTGCTTCCGGTTACGGCGACTGCTGATTGAGGAGTCGAGATCTCGGAGACTATCGAGGTAGCTGCATGGCATTCGCAGGCCTTGACCCTCCTTCATTATCTTTATTTGTATTTCAGTTCTTATTCCTCAGACATTGTAGTAGGCTGTATCCTGGTATAGATGCTCATGTACTCGGTGACACCCCAATTTTTGGGAGAGATTGTATTGCGTTGTGGTTTTATTTCAATTTTAAAGGGTTTTCCTTAAGTATTAACCGCTTCCGTTTAATTTTTAAAGCTTTTATTTGGTTGACCTGGTTGAGTAGTTGGCTTACCTAGTTCCACAATAGGCGCCATCACGACGGCTAGTTTTGGGTCGTGGCAAGTTAGTATTAGAGCCTAGGTTACATAGGTCTCACGAGTCATGAGCAAGTTTAGTATATTCTTGCGGATCGGTACGGAGACGTCTGTACTTATCTTGGAGAGGTTGCCGAACCCTTAGGAAATTTCACATTCTTGTATTCTTGTCGTGCGTATTTGTTGATTCCGGTAACTAAACTTCTGTTATTCTATTATCTTATAGATGGTGAGGACATACACTACTGGGCAGGATGGATAGCCACCAGTACCACCAGCTAGGGCCGCGAGAGGCCGAGGTCGCGGTAGGGGCAGGGGTGCATCTTGTACAGCAGCTAGGGCAGCACCTGCAGACCCACCAGTCGCTCCAGCTCAGTAGCAGGTACCCGATACAGTTGAGCCCGTGGGGCCAAATCAGGCACCAGTTGTGCCCATCGTGATTCCAGGCCTTTAGGAGGCTTTGGCCCAGATATTGACAGTTTGCACTAGCCTTGCTCAGGTGGTTTCGGCTCAGGCCGCACTTGCCACTTCTCAGGCCGGGGTACTCATACCCCTGTTGCTCGTACTCTAGAGCAGGTAGTGCTGGGACTTCAGATACCGGGGGCACTACCAGCCTATCTGATTGCAGTTGCTCAGGCCTCAGTAGTCCCCGTTATGGCTGATAATGAGCAAAGGAGACTTGAGAGATTTAGGAGGTTTCGACCTCCATCATTTAGCGGTGCTGAGTCCGAGGATGCTCAGGGCTTCTTGGATAGGTGCGAGCGGATGCTTCGGACAGCGGGTATTATGGAGACCAGTGGAGTTTCGTTTACTACTTTTCAATTTTTTGGGGCTGTCTTCAAATGGTGGGAGGCTTATGAGAGGCGCAGGACCATCAGTGCAGCACCACTTACATGGCAGGGGTTCTTCGTTCTCTTCTTGGAGAAGTTTGTGCAGCAGTCTCACAGAGAGTAGCTGCGCAGACAGTTTGAGCAGCTTCGTCAGGATGGCATGTCTATAATGCAGTACGAGATGAGGTTTTCGGAGCTGGCTCGTCATGCAGTTTGGCTGGTTCCTATTGATAGAGAGAGGATTCAGAGGTTCATAGATGGCCTCACATATCAGATGCAGTTTCTTATAACTAGTGAGCGGGTATCTGGTGCGACTTTTGATGAGGTTGTTGACATTGCTCGGCAGATAGAGGTGGTCTGCAATCAGGAGCAGGTTGAGAGGGAGGCCAAGAGGCCTCGTGGGTCAGGAGGTTTTAGTGGTGTTCCTTCTGGATGCCAGTTCTACCACGGCAGGGGTCGTCCTTATAGGCATGCTCAGATGGCTCATCCAGTTCACCATGGTGCATCATCCGACCATGGTTTATACAGTACACATCAGGGCTAGTCATCTCTTAGTGCCCTTCCAGCTCAGAGTTCGTCCCATGCACCTTCAGTTCAGGGTTCATCGACATCGGGTTCTTCTAGTGGGTATTCTGGTGCCCGGGGCTCCCTTCAGTCCCCTCTGCCTTTCACAGGGAGGGGTTGTTTCGAGTGTGGAGATATGGGTCACATCAAGAGGTATTGTCCCCACCTTACGGGAGTTCCAACTCGATAGAGGAGTCAGTTTACGACTTCAGCACCCGTTACTTCACCACCTGCCCAGCCAGCTCGGGGTAGATCTCAGTCAGCTAGGGGTCACCCTAGAGGGGGAGGCCGATCAGGTGGTTGTCAGGCCTGATTCTATGCTATTCCTGCCAGACCATATGTTGTTGCTTCAAATGCAATGATCACATGTATTGTTTCAGTTTGCCACGGAGAGGCCTCTGTACTATTTGACCCTGGTTCAACTTATTCGTATGTCTCATCATATTTTGCTCATTATCTGGATATGCCCTCTGAGTCCTTAGTTTCATCTGTTTATGTCTCTACGCCGGTGGGCGATACTATTATTGTGGACCATGTATATCAGTCGTATGTAGTGACCATTGGGAGTTTGGAGACTAGAGTTGATATCTTTTTGCTTAGTATGGTTAATTTTGACGTGATCTTGGGTATGGATTGGTTGTCACCATGTCATGTTGTTCTGGATTGTCACTCTAAGACTGTGGCGTTGGCGATGCCGGGGTTGCCGAGGATTGAGTGGAGAGGTTCTCCAGACTATGTTCCCAGTAGAGTGATTTCATATTTGAAGGCCTAGTGGATGGTTGGGAAGGGTTGTTTATATTATTTGGCCTTTGTGAGGGATGTTAGTGCTGATACTCCCACTATTGATTTTGTTCCGGTAGTGCGGGAGTTTCCGGACGTATTTCCTGCAGACTTGCCGGGCATGCCGCCCGACAGGGATATTGACTTCGGTATTGACTTGGTGTTGGGCACTCAGCCCATTTCTATTCGACCATATCGCATGGCACCAGTTGAGTTGAAGGAATTGAAGGAGCAACTTCAAGAACTCCTTGATAAGGGGTTTATTAGGCCTAGTGTGTTACCTTGGGGTGCACCAGTTCTATTTGTGAAGAAGAAGAATGGTACTATGAGAATGTGCATTGATTATAGGCAGTTGAACAAAGTCAAAATCAAGAACAAGTATTTGGCTAGCTTCAAGGAGCGAGGGTATTCTCCAAGATTGATTTGAGGTCTGGATATCACCAGCTAAAGATTCGGGACTCGAATATTCTAAAGATAGCCTTTAGGACCCGTTATGGTCATTATGAGTTCCTTGTGATGTCTTTTGGGCTGACCAACACCCCAGCAACGTTCATACATCTGATGAACAATGTGTTTCAGCCTTATCTCAATTCATTTGTTATAGTGTTCATTGATGATATCCTGGTATACTCTCGTAGCCAAGAGGAGCATGCCCAGCATTTGAGGATTGTGTTGCAGTGGTTGAGGGAGGAGAAGCTTTATGCCAAGTTCTCCAAGTGTGAGTTTTTGCTTAGCTTAGTGTCATTCTTGGGATACGTGGTGTCCAGTGAGGGTATTCAGGTGGATCTGAAGAAGATAGAGGCGGTTTAGAGTTGGCCCAGGTCGTCCTCAGCTACATAGATTCGGAGCTTTCTTGGCTTGGCTGGTTATTATCGTCGCTTCGTGGAGGGTTTCTCGTCTATTGCATCGCCCTTGACCAAATTGACCCAAAAGGGTGCTCCTTTCAGGTGGTCGGATGAGTGTGAGGAGAGCTTTCAGAAGCTCAAGACTGCCTTGACCACAACTTCAGTTCTAGTTCTACCATCAGCTTCAGGTTCTTACATAATATATTGTGATGCTTCTCGGATCGGCATTGGGTGTGTGTTGATGCAGGAGGGTAGAGTGATCGCTTATTCTTCGCGTCAGTTGAAGCCTCACGAGAGGAACTACCCTGTTCATGATTTGGAGTTAGCTTCCATCGTACATGCATTGAAGATTTGGAGGCGTTATCTACGGTGTGTCTTGTGAGGTGTTTACGGATCATCGGAGTCTCCAGCACATGTTCAAACAAAAGGATCTAAATTTGAGGTAGTGGAGATGGTTGGAGCTGCTAAAGGACTATGATAACACCATTCTGTATCATCCCGGGAAGGACAATGTGGTGGTCGATGCCTTGAGTAGAAATGAGGTGTGTATGGGTAGTCTTGCATTTATTTCCATTGGGGAGAGACCTCTTGCAGTTGATGTTTAGGCTTTGGCCAACCAGTTCGTGAGATTGGATATTTCATAGCCCAGTCAGGCTCGAGCTTATGTGGTTTATCGGTCTTCCTTATATGATCGCATCAGAGAGCGCCAGTATGATGATCCCTATTTGCTTGTCCTTAAGGACACAGTACAACACGATGATGCTAGAGATGTGACTATTGGGGATGATGGGGTATTGAGGATGCAGTGTCGGATTTTTGTGCCCAATATAGATAGGCTATGTGAGTTGATTCTTGAGGAGGCCCACAGTTCGCGGTATTCCATACATCCGGGTGTCGCGAAGATCTATCAGGACTTGAGGCAACACTATTGGTGGAAGAGAATGAAGAAGGATGTAGTGGGGTTTGTAGCTCGGTGCCTTAACTGTAAGCAGGTGAAGTATGAGCATCAGAGAATGGGTGGATTGCTTCAGAGGTTAGAGATTCCAGAGTGGAAGTGGGAGCGGATCACCATGGATTTCGTAGTTAGGCTCCCACGGACTTCGAGGAAGTTCAATGCTATTTGGGTGATTGTGGATCGACTAACTAAGTCCGCGCACTTCATTCCAGTTGGTACTACTTATTCTTCAGAGCAGTTGGCTGATATTTACATCCGAGATATCGTTCGCCTTCACGGTGTACCAGTGTCCATCATTTCACATCGAGGCACATAGTTTACATCACAGTTCTGGAGAGCAGTACATCAAAAGTTGGGCACCCAGGTTGAGTTGAGCACAACATTTCACCCTCAGACGTACGGACAGTCTGAGTGCACTATTCAGATATTGGAGGACATGCGCGCTTGCGTCATTGATTTTGGGGGTTCTTTGAATTAGTTTTTACCACTCGCGGAGTTTGTCTACAACAACAGCTACCAGTCGAGCATTCAGATGGCTCCGTATGAAGCTTTGTATAGGAGACGGTGTAGATCTCCGGTGGTTTGGTTCAAGCCGGGGGAGGCTAGTCTATTGGGTACTGACTTGGTTCACGATGCATTGGACAAGGTTAAATTGATTTAGGAGCGGCCTCGCATGACGCGGTCCAGACAGAAGAGTTATGCCGACAGAAGGTTCTGTTGAAGGTTGGGGAGAAGGTTCTGCTGAAGGTTTTACCATGAAGGGTGTTATGAGATTCGGGAAGAAAGGCAAGTTGAGCCCTCAGTTCATTGGGCCTTTTGAGGTACTTAAGAGGATTGGATAGGTGGCTTATAAGCTTGCCTTGCCACCTATATTGTCGAGTGTGCATCTAGTATTTCATGTTTCTATGCTCCAGAAGTATGTTGGCGATTCGTCTCATATTTTGGATTTTAGCACAGTTCAGTTGGATGGTGATTTGACTTATGATGTGGAGTCGGTGGCCATTTTGGATCAGCAGGTTCGAAAGTTAAGTTCAAAGGATATAGCTTCAATAAAGGTGCAGTAGGGAGGCTAGTGTACTTCATTAGAGTTTATGACTCTATACCACCGGTTTTGCGGATTACATGATTGTTGTTCCATTTTGGCTTTATTATGACAGTTATCAGTTTAATTTAATATCTTAGACGTTATTTCTGTTAAATTCTCAATGTGTATTAGGCTTACGTAGTCTTAGAGACTAGGTGCCTAAGACTAGGTGCCATCATGACTACCTAAGGTAGGATTTTGAGGTCATGACAGGGGGTCAGTGGTCTACTGACCTTCTTCGGAGTAGCAAAACAAGTAGTGGTAGTTACTAGCCGTTTAGGGACCAAAACTCACAATTAATTTGCAGTAGTCGAACTCGAGCAGAAGTGAAAGAAAATGAAGGAAATTGGAGAGGAACTTTCAGAGTATTTAAGCAGATATCATTTACTAGATTTCTCAGGTAGTTCGTGTGTTTTGTGAGAGCATTAAGTCCTCTATTTATAGTGGCCATCGGAGCCTTTTAGGATTCCATTTGAATTTGAAAGAAATAGTGAAAGATGATGATGACACTAATGAGAGAAAAGGGGAAAAGATGAAGAAAAACAGAGGGGGAAATCAGAGTGAGGTTTTACCTTGTTCGAAATGATGAAGGAATAGACCATTGAAGCCAAAGGACCATCGGTTAAAGCCAATGTCCATAGGTCATTGTGTTTGACCTCTGGACCATCGGCTATCATGATGTGGTCGAGATTCTCATGAATCCACAACTACATGTATTGATTTGAATGATCAGAAAACGAAATGATTAGATTCTTACACTTTCACATTTAGGTCTAGGTTTTGAGGGATTGAGATTCAAAATCGGATGATGGAGAAGGGTAAGCTCGGCGAGATTCGTGGTTGACAGAGAAATAATGGTGAAGTTTTGGATTTTTGAGTGACCTTGCACAATTTAGTGTAAGGTTTCAGAGATGACAAATTGTGAGAGGGGGAGAGAAAATATAGACGAAGGGGAAACAAGGGCGGCTAGTGAGACCAAATGGTCTCTAAGGTTTGGGGTTAACTTAGTTAAAATTAAATAATCGTATGGGAGCCGCTAATCAAAGAGATAAAAACAAATATTTAATAGGGATAAAACGAGGGACATTGGATCACTTGGATCCAACGATTGAGATAAAACAATGGGTGTTTAAAATTAAAGAGAAATTGAGATTAATTGTGGACCGTTGATGGCTTTGGTCAACGGTCCGGATTGGTTGTGTTTGTTGCGAGAGTGTTTGGAAGGGTGTGGCGTGGCACGTTGTGATTGGTTGAGGGTGAGTGGCAAGGATTGCCAAGTAGGATAAGTGATGAGGTATGGCCGACCGGGTCAGGGGTGTTGGGCCAATTTTTGGATATTAGGCTAGATTGGGTATTTAACTCATGCCACATTGAATTAAAATAAATTTGGTTGCAATTGTAGCCTATTTTAAGTTTTAACCCCTTTATAATTAAATTAATTAGACTTATTTAATACCAATAAAATATAATCAAATATAATTAACACACGTATTATTAATTAATTACTATAATTAGCTAGTTTTTCAAATAATCAAAATTATAATACTCGTCTATTAAATTATGAAAACTAATTATTTGATTAATTAAAGTAATACAAGTAATATAATTATAAATATTTAAGACCAAATTATTATTAATTATAGAATTAATATTATTAACTATTATTATACTTATTATTACCTATTATATTATTTATATTTTAAAAAATCGATATTATTAATTTAAAAATACTCTACTACATTTATTGTTGATTAATAAGCGTAGCAATTTAATTCAAAAAGGGAGGGTTAAAATTGGTCGTCAATACCTAACGACCAAGAAAGGACTGCATTCATCATAAAATGGGTCATGCCTTTTGGTTTAAAAACGCAGGAGCCACTTAGTAGAGGCTCGTAAATAGGATGTTTGTCAATCACTTAGGAAAAACTATGCAAGTATACATAGATACAATACTAGTTAAGTCCCTAAAGGATGAACAACATCTAGACCGCCTAGAACAAGCCTTCAAAGTTTTACGTCAATACAACACGAAGATGAACCTAGAAAAGTGCGCCTTTGGATCTCCTCGGGAAGATTCATCAGAGTACCTTGTAACTAAAATAGGCATAGAGGGGCCTTACAGAACATGCAATGCGTAAAAGATGTCCAGAAGCTCAGCGGTAGAATAGCATCCCTGAGTCGATTCATTTCACGCTTTTCTGAAAAAGGCCATGCATTTTTTAGCATTCTAATTGTATACGGTAAAAATCGGTTAGTCCTTCGTACGAACTGGTTTAAATGGTAATACATTGGACCGAAAAAGCATCTTCACAGATCAGATTGAGGTCCGAAGGCAGGTCACCGAGCTTCGAGCCCGAAGGACCGATCAACGTCGAGCTCGATGTTATTATCAAGCTCGAATCCAAGTCGAACTATGATGCAAAGTAAAGTTATCGAGCTTATGATTCAGAGACCGACCAACACTGACCCCAAATTAATACAGGGATCCGAGTCAGAATCGAGCTCGAGTCAAGACCAGAAACTCGAGTCAATATCGAGCTCACAGACAAGAGCCGTTGCAAACCCACTAGAGGAGAGAATCCTGGCAGAAATTATAGAAAAGCTAAATTATCATGGTTCTCCCACTATATATTTTTAATTATATCTAAAAGTAGGATCATCCACTATAAAGAGGATGGCCAAATTTCTGTAAAGGACAGATCATTTTTGGCTTACATTATAATTTCAAGCACCATATTCTCCTATATTCAAGAGTTATTCTTTTTAAAAGCTTCCTAAATTGATTTATCCTGCTCAATCCCAAAAATCATTTTTTTTCTAACTTTGTTTATTTCGCATTCTTTGCAATCCATATTGGATATTTCTATCTATCCTTACGATTTGTATTAAGCTATTTCACATATCCTTAGAACTACGTACAAATTCAACTCTATCCATTTTTCGGGACCGAAAGTTACGCCCCTACCTCCAATGCCACCCTATTATCGTAATGACCACATTCCCACTACGCAAAGTTTTGTCTTACAGCAAAACTTGTATTCCCTCCATTTCAATTGATGTAAATCTATTTCCTTTTTAGTTCGTGTCAAAAAGAATAACTTTTTTTCTTATTTGGAAATAATTTACCTTTATATAATGATTTATAGCCACACAAAATATATGTGCCTCATTTTACACCACAAGTTCAAAAGTCTTCTCTCTTTTCTTAAACTCCGTGCCCAATCAAATGGGTTCACATAAAATAAAACGGAGGGAGTACTATTTTTACTCAGCCTATCTAAATTGTTCACAAGTTCTTTTGAAAAGGCAAAACTTGCATATGTTGTTCAATTGTTTGCAAAGATTTGCCGGACATATCAAATTTGGTACTATCTCCATTCTACCTATCCTATTAAATTGCTCACAAATTTGATACTATCTTCATTCTACCTATCCTATTAAATGGCTCACAAGGATTGCTTGTATCATTCAATTGTTCAGAATTTTTCTCATCAATGCAATGTGTCGGTCAAAGGCTTGCTTACAGTTGTATATGCATTGTTGAAGGAAGAGGGAGTATTCATTAATTATCTGGTTCTGCTTAGAGCAACGGTTAAGCCCATAGCAGTCTTGTAGGATATCAAAGATAATCTCTGCTCTGCGTGGGAATTGGGAAGGCACATGCGCTTGGAAGTCTCACAGCAAGTTATGATTTTGTTCATCTATAGAGATTCCATATGATAGTGTATTGTAAATTAAAGTGATATGCAGTTTGCAACTTTCTACTCAAGAGTTTCCTGGAACATATTCTTCATTTGGACACTACAAAGCATAGGTTTGATTTTTGGCTAATAAACTTTTTAAAACGAAATATAATGGTTTTATTATTCAAAGACAGCTTTGAGGAGGAAGGAAGAACAAAGAGAAAAAGAGTGGGAAAGGAAGCGGTCGTTTGCCGCTAGGGAAAAAAAAGTAAATAGTGGATTAAAAAGGATATACGGTGTCATTTCTTGTTCATCAGACTTATTTTTACATGGTGCACCCATTAATGTCTTGGAAAGTTACAAGACATTATACAAAGAGTAAGGGCGCAAATTATTAGAATGCTAAAAAATGATCACTTATTTTTTAGCATTGTATACTATATAATGACACATCTTGATTTTTTGGTGAGTTTGTTTCTTTATATTTTGACTCCCCTTAATAAAAATTTTGACTCCGTCAGTGGTGCAACCCATATTATCTTATTCATAATCAAACAGTAAGGGCGCAAATTTATTCTCTCCGTTACAAATGGAGTATAGAGTGAGGACTAGGGGTGTTCATGGTTCGGTTTGGGTCAGTTTTCCCCTAAAAAGAAACCAAACCAAGTAAGTCGGTTTTTCAAATATTGGAACCAAACCAAACCAATTAAGTAGGTTTTTTTCGATTCAGTTTTTGTCGGTTTTTGTCGATTTTTCGGGATTTTCGGTTATTTATCGGTTTTTTCTCAAATATGAGACATACGCTACCAAACGCATATTCCGGCGACTACATTTTTAACGTAACACTATCAAACTATTGTTCTTTGAGAAATCTATCATTTATCAAGATATATTGATGATAATTGACTCAAATAGTGATGAATAATTTAAGTACTCAATTAAAAATTAATTATTTTTAACATGAAATAAATTCTTGTACTTAGCAGAAGAAAACTACCAATCAAACTAGAAGATAAAGAATTAGATTATTATAATTGCAAAGAATTAGACCAAAAATACAAATGACTAATATGTACCATAAAATTTTAAAAATTTTATATAAAAATATACATACATATAGGTGTAATAATAAATTTATATAGATACTTTTATAGTCGGTTTGGTTCAGTTTTTTCGGTTATTTTTTTATTAAAACCAAAACCAAACCAAATTTGATCGGTTTTTAAAATTTAAAACCAAAACCAAACCAAACCTAAAAAGTATCGGATTTTTTAGTCGGTTTGGTTCGGTTTTCGATTTGGTTCGGTTTTTCGCTTTTTATGAACACCCCTACGGAAATTTTCAGTTTCAGCCTCAATTTAGACATTGATTTCTTATCTTTTTAGAATAAAATTTATACGTCTGGAAACTAGATAAGATATTGTAATTACAACCTTTTATAATTAAAAAATATTTAATAAATAAATAAAAAGATTGTTACACTCTCCTAATAATAATATAATAGTGACACAAAATTGGGATATGGTTGGGTAATAGCTTCATGGAAATTTATTTATACGTCTAGAAACTAGATAAGATATTGTACTTACAACCTTTTATAATTAAAAAAATATTTAATAATAAATAAATAAAATTATTAAATAATAATATAATAGTGACACAAAGTAGGAGGGAGGAGTAATACCTTTGGTGGCATTGGATATGGTTGGGTAATAGCGTCATGGAAATTTCTCCAAGCCATCAAAGATCAGAGCAGGATTTGCAAAATGACTTTGTTAGACTGTCACTTGCTTAACGCGGAGGCTTTTTCTTCTTTTAATAATATATAAATTATGCGATGCAATTATAATTTTATTACCTATTAGTAGGTAATTTCACAAATTAGATTTGATAATTATTTTAAAAATTCGAGAATTAATAGCCTATAATTCTCGAATTTATTTTAAAAATTCGAGAATCAATACACCATTTATTCTTGCAATACTCTTCCACAAAAATGACAATGTACAACTTCAACACACGAGTATGTAAGAGCTCGAATCACACTGGATATATTTATAAAGCAAAGCATTAGTTAAAGCAGCCACTTATGGGCATGAATTGAGTATAAAGGCTTTTAAGCAATTCTATTTTCGAAATCATTTTTAAACAGTTGAGTCGAGGCTCATTTCATATTCTTTATCGCATCCTCTCAAATCATTTTTACTACAAGCCACAATCATAACTTAAATTCTTGGTACGTTGGCCACACTCTATAACCCCAATTCACTTATTTCACTTCCAACCATCTTTATAGATTATCAACAATAAGATATTTCCAATCAAGACTTTAGGTACACATATGAGCAATTAAGAGTCTTAAGAATATTGAGATTTTCTCACACAATTTGGCGTACTAACTTTCATTTGAAATACGATTCAAAGCCATAACATTTTAATGCGCAACACATACTTTGAAACTCACGAAAACATTATGAAATTTGATTCTAAGAGAGAAAGTTTAGCCAACATACCTCAATGAAGCTTCCTTAAACTCTAAATGTTCCGGAATTCTTAGCAACTTCAATCTATTTCAGAAATATAACTAATCGAACCAAAATTAGGAAGATGCTCATGGTTCTAGTTCCTTTGAGCATTTTATCAAACACTGGGTGTACATTAAGGTTTCAAGGTCCTTTTATGGAGGATTCTTTCATCCCACAACCCATTCTTTATCATTTTTAGCTCAACAATCTTCCTACACCCTTTGCTAACACATGCATGTAAGATGGACAACTCCCACGCCCAAAACTTATCTTACTAATTACCCAATTCTAGACAAAATTCTAAATTGAGGGTTAGGGTGTAGAATCTTACCTCTAGGATGAAGACCTAGTGAGTTTCCCTTCTTAATCTTCCAAAATTTGAGCAAGAATTGAAGAATAATTATTGAGGAACACCTTCTCACTCTAGGGCACTCTCTCTCACTCTAAAATGTCAGATTTTAGCTCAAAGATGGCCCAAAGCGTGTATTTAACGAAGTAGGGTTGGATTTTAAAAATCCAAAAATGGAGCTTCAAAATAAGGTCTGCGATCGCATAATCGATATGTGGACCGCATATCGGCCGCATAATTCGAGTGCCAAAATTGAAAAGGAACTGACCAGGTCTGCGGTCACTATGCGGCCCGCAGACCTATTCTGCGGTCGCATAATGCACCGCAGAACTGTTCTGTGGTCGCATAGTGCGCCGCAGAACCTCCCTCCGAGAAATCCCAAAGCTGGGTATGCGACAAGAGTGCGGCACGTGAAGTAGTTATGCGGTCGCATAATGGCTGCGACAATGACATCAAAATGACCCAGAAAACTAACTCTCTCCGACCATTCTGCAGTCCGCAGAGTGGTTCTACAGTCGCGGATTAGGCCGCAACAATGCCTACTTCTGCCCAACATTTTCTTTCAACTCTCCAGCGCACTATTCAATCCAAAAAGTCCGAACCGCCTTGAATCCATTTGCGAAATTTTACGGGGCTTTACATTGAAATACTTTGAAATTTTCTGGGGTATTATATTCTCCCCCGCTTAGGATCATTCGTCCTCGAATGAGGGTCAAAATCCATCGTTAGCTTCAAATATGGCCCAATTGTTAATTCACACTCACCAGTAGTTTCAAAATTTGGCTAACTCCCTAAATTTCTAAAACTTTCGCCAGAGTCTCCCCTGTAACTGGGCATATCCACCTATCAGAGTAACACCAAAACAACTCCTAACAATATATCCACAACTCAACAAAGCATCTCTATGTATATCAACATCACTAATCTCAACATTACATGCATTACATTATCTCAAGTAGCATGTGGACAAGAACCGCACATATATAAATCGTAACATAAGGAAAGTACCTTCCAATCCACAATCATTTACCTATACACTCAAGTGGGAACATTTTATTTCCTTAACAATTTTGGCCCTCACGGTGGCCTTCTCGACTTACAGACTTCGCTCTAACACAGTAACAGAGGTAATCCCAACTCCCAGACTTATCTAACAAGGATAGCAAATAGTTGCTCCTCATAATCTAATTATCCATTAACTTCACCTTCTTATACATAGACACGTAAAACACCGGGTACACGGAGAACAATAATAGGAAAATATCATACTCATAGTTTGGCCTATTTCTTTCAAGATTTCATAAGGCCTAATGTGACTACACATACTTTACCTTTATTAACAATTCACATAGCATCCTCATGGAGAGAATATTGAGAATAACCCATTCACTTTCTTCAACTCTAAATCTCTACGCCGAATACCCAAACTAAACCTTTGGCGACCTCCAACAATTTCTCTAAGATGTGCTAGCATGAATATGACGATAAAATTTCCTATCCCTTATATTTGATCACGGGATGATGCTTCTTCTTTGACATGTTTGAGCCTTCAACCCCCATAGGATTCTATAAATATGAACAACGAGGTTCGAGATTTGCTAAAATTATTCAAGAATCCATCAATGTGCTGAGCACGACATTTCAGGAGGTTATATCCTAAGAGACATGAAGGTTACTACCAATAGTGTTGACATTGTTAATCATTGTGATGACATCATTGATTCGACACATGAGGCATAGAGTTTCCTAGTAGGCATTAATAATGTAGGGACCATATTCATGATTCTGAGATGTAATAGAAGTGAGTCATTTTAGACATGTGACATATGGGAGGCATAATCGGAAGGATAAAGACATTAGCGTTAGTTATTCTTGGAAGGCTATGAGTCATAAAGAGGACAACAACAATTGTTTCATTCCATAAGTGCCTTATTTGGAAATAGTAGGCCTCAAAGAGAGTACATGACACAAGTCGTCTCCTGGAGTGTAGGGAAAATCAGTTCAACTTGAAATGAGAATATTTTGGCACCCCGAATGTGATATGGGTTTCAAAATGCATGAAATTGCATTACGGTCTTAACATTAACTGACACAAGGAATCTATGCCACAAGCCCATGGGGATGAAAAAGAAGTTGAACACTTGTGAGATTATTATCATTCTCACAACTTAACCTTTGCCAATAGTTAGTCCTATATGAGAGGACTGGAGATACGATGAATTTGTCTTTCAATTCAATATGCTCATCTTAAGGCTTCTTAACTTTTAACCTCACACAAGGGAAATCATGTAGCTAGGACATCTAAATGTTAGGATGAAATCATGTATTGGTTAGAGAGAATGAACATTTTTCTATGAGATATACATGTTTCTGCCATAATAACTCTCAGGATGCAATACCAGGCCACTTCATGAAAGACTACAATACTAGTTACAAAGTGAGCTACTTACTTTGAGACGATTTAGGTGAACATGAAAGTCATACTGAGATGGGTAAACAACAAGATCTTCCTGTGATGAATTTGTGATAAATCTCAAATTTCTCAGAAACTTTATGCGGACAAGTGGCCCATTTCAATTGACATGTACGCGCATGATAGGTGCTGGGATATGCTCTTTTGTTACTAGACAGTGGAAAGGTTCCATGATAATACTCACAAAGGAGTAGGGTGACTGTTCAAGCCATATGAGCCACATACACCGGAGAGAGAGAGTGTGGCTTAAGAAGGATCTCAACACTAGGCTGCCTTACATTGGATATGATACCACATAGGTAAATATTACGATGGTGCGTGCATAGGCAAAAATGAGCCGATGTTATTCATTCGAATCAAAAAGTTCCATAAGGAATTCATCAGGTATATTCCCTTGTTGAGAAGTTAGGAAAGCAAGTGGGAAGTATTAATCCTAGAGTTATAAATCAATTTAAGGACATAATTATAGAGCTCAATTCCACAATAGGTTGTAAGTAAGAGAATTTGTGATAGAGTGGATTCAGTAAGAGAATTTGTGATAGAGTGGATTCAGGAATAACGCGTCTCGTTCAAAGAGTAGGTACATGCAACAATTTGTGATTCACCGTTTTGGTTAAGACCATATTTATGTAGGCCTCTTTAATATGGATGTACATATACAATAAGGAAATTAATGATGTGTTCATAGTGATGTACTAAGGAGTGACTTATTTGATGACTTTAGATTGACAGGGCAATATATTAATTGATGCCCCTCTATTCCACATCCAAAACATACATTAGTACCATAGTGACATACTCCCGGATGACATCTCCCACACTTCACACAATGGGGATGGGGTCCGCTGAACTGACTCGCCCCACTTACCTGATATTTACCCTTTTTGCATACATCATAAGCATTCCCCATTGTCTTCCTCCAAGCCTTCATGGAGGAAGTAGCAATCTTTGCTACAGCTCGTTGTATGGACTTATGGAATTGCCCAAATCTACCACCCCTAACACGCTTCTGAGCATACTCACAACATGACGCAAAATATTTTCTCCCACATATCGGGCAGACCGGGATGGGTGTATCCAACCTAAGGGCATTTGTTCTTCTTATTCCCCCTCTTTACATAATCATAACATGTTTCAAGAATCATCTAACATAAACCCGAGTGGCTAAACCCGAGTGGCTCTTCTTTCATATTGAACATTCCGGCCTATTGACGCCAATAATTCTCTTTCATTTCTTAGGTGCTCTTACCACATGATTCGGTGGAACGATAACATTAATAGGGACAAGGACACTTCCCTTAGCAATTGATTCTTTCATTCCCTCCTTGCTGACTCGAACCCGTGGGTTACTCATATGGAAAATGAGACATGACGAGGAAATTAGCTTCATATCTTGAGCTTTATCGCACGATGAGGAGTATCAAAGAAGTGAGAAATTCCTAAATATTCAAGTAGCCTCCTCATTATAGATGTGGTCGATAACACACCGATAAGAAGGACTCTACTAGACACGGCTCCGAGACATCCTAGGACACTTTAAAACCTTAGGCTCTGATACCAATTTTGTCACGCCCCAAACTCGGGGAGCGCGATCGACGCTCAACCGAGTGAACCCGACCGAGCAAACCTGTTAGATTTTCTTCTACTCAAACTCATCCATGAACAAAGAGGAGATGTACTCTATTAATCAAACTTTCAAAAGATATCATTAACAACTCCCATTTTATATTCATTAGCAACTTCATTCATAATTTCCAAAATATTACAAGTTTATAGAATTAAAGAAAAATATGATTTCCAAATACCAACATTTCTAGTTCAATTCCCAACATCAACCACAACCCACAACCTGTCTACGGAGCCTCTAAGTACAATAGAAGAGTAATATGAAAATACAGGCAACAAGGCCCCGGCTATACCTCAAAACACAGTACATGAGAAACAAAAGATACATGACCCCGAAATGAAGTGGGGCTTACCAAATCAGCTTAAAAGAGTGTACTGTCATCATGTATCCATTAAAGATGCAGCGCCCCCGGCAAAAGGGACGTTAGTATTGTCGAATAGTTCTAGTATGTAAAGCTAAAAGTCCTCTTTCAAAATAGAATGACCATATATGAAAAGGCAACACATAGAAACAGGAAGTCACAATCAATAATATCCAAATGTCCAGTTAAAATATAATAATTTTTAAAATACGAACTTCATATATAACTTTTGGTTGGGAGATCATTAGCACCGATATTCCACCGTCTTTGTTAGCACGGAGTCTGATCACGCCCGATCGGCTAGGCCATCTCCCCACGGACAATATGGTTTGATAAGTGATGCGAAAGAAAGTTATTACCAAGAGTAGTACTACCATGTGCGCAACATGGCGTCCGATTTCCACCCGATCAGCTAGGCCGTCTTCCCACATATGCCGTGTGGGTTGACTTTTCCAATCCACAATAGTTACCAGTTTCATCCCAATTAAGGGGAATAATATCACAATTTTTCCAATATTTCAATTTCATCCCAAACAAGGGAAATAATCACAATCCACTCCCACACCGACACGTGTTGTTTCAGGTGTGGGCCTTACGACCCACCCTTCCTCGGTTTTGCTAATGATGCTCCCAAAAATATTTTTGATTTGATTTGCACACAAAGGTAACATAAATACAATTATACTCACCTCAACATTTTTCACATTGTATAAATTATCATTAGTATTTTCATTCATTCACAACGCCGATAATTTCAATGGCTCATTTGGCCATTCACAAGATTCTTTATTCCTTGCACGATGGCCGTATTTCATATTCCACACTATTACCTCTTTCAATTTCAAAGATCACCATCAAATATCAACATATAGAATATTTCAGAAATCATATACTTCAAATCCATTTGTAATGAAAACTTTAAACACAAATGGTTTCTTCCCAAAGAATGGGGCAAGTCAACTAGCAATAGAAATACATATCAAAATCATAAACAATCAATACACAATTTATTCTTGCAATACTCTTCCTCAGAAATGACAATGTACAACTTCAACATACGAGTATGTAAGAACTCGAATCACGCTGGATATATTTATAAAGCAAAGTATTAGTTAAAGTATCCACTTATGGGCATGAATTGAGTACAAAGGCTTTTAGGCAATTCTATTTTCGAAATTATTTTTAAATAGTTGAGTCGAGACTCATTTCATATTCTTTATCGCATCCTCTCAAATCATTTGCACTACAAGCCACAATCATAACTTAAATTCTTGGCACGTTGGTCACACTCTATAACCCCTAATTCACTTATTTCACTTCCAACCATCTTTATAGATTATCAACAATAAGACATTTCCAATCAAGACTTTAGGTACACATATGAACAATTAAGAGTCTTAAGAATATTGAGATTTTCTCACACAATTTGGCATCTAGCTTTCATTTGAAATACGATTCAAAGCCATAACATTTTAATACGCAACCCATACTTTGAAACTCACAGGAACATTATGGAATTCGATTCTAAGAGAGAAAGTTTAGCCAACATACCTCAATGGAGCTTCCTTAAACTCTAAATGTTCCAGAATTCTTAGCAACTTCAATCTATTTTAGAAATATAACAAATTGAACCAAAATTAGGAAGATGCTCATAGTTCTAGCTCATTTGAGTATTTTATCAAACACTAGGTGTGCATTAAGGTTTCAAGGTCCTTTTATGGAGGATTCCTTCATCCTACAACCCATTCTTTACCATTTTTAACTCAACAATCTTCCTACACCATTTGCTAACACATGCATGTAAGATGGACAACTCCCATGGCCAAAAATTATCTTACTAATTACTCAATTCTAGACAAATTCGAAATTGAGGGTTAGGGTGTAGAATTTTACCTCTAGGATGAAGACCTAGTAAGTTTCCCTTCTTAATCTTCCAAAATTTGAGCAAGAATTGAAGAACAATTATTGAGGAACACCTTCTCACTCTAGGGCACTCTCTCTCACTCTAAAATGTCAGATTTTAGCTCAAAGATGGCCCAAAGCGTGTACTTAACGAAGTAAGGTAGGGTTTTAAAAATCCAAAAATGGAGCTCCGGAACAAGGTCGGCGATCGCATAATCGATATGCGGACCGCATATCGGCCTCATAATCGAGTGCCAAAACTGGAAAGGAACTAATCAGGTCTGCGGTCACTATATTAGTTACACGAATAAATGTTCCGAACAAACTCTATATTAGTTATTACAAGTTGTACATTAAAGGACATTGTGGCACCCACCGCCTTCAAATCCTAGATCCGCATCTGCTGGTACTAAGGGTATTTTTTCCGGTACCCTTCCATTTCCCACACCCCTACCCCCAATCCGGATCGGTTCGATGCGGTACAGACTGTTATCGGTACGGGTAATACCCTCCTCTATTCTATTATTTTATATGTAATCTTTAGCAAAAACACTCAAAAAAGAGCCTCGAAAATTTTAAAATTCCATAAAAATAAGCATTTCTCTTAATCTCAAATCTTTTAGTTTTTTTTTCAAAATCAAAAGGCTCGAGTCTTGATAGGAATTTTGGGGTGAGATCAACTTTAATTTTTATAAAAAAAAATTTTAGTATAACATAAAATTTGTGCTATTCTATGATTGCTAAATACAATTTAAATCTCTTTACTCCTCATTAATTAGTATATTTGACAAGAGTGGGTTGTTCTAGTGGTGAGCACCCTCCACTTCCAACCAAGAGGTTGTGAGTTCGAGTCACCGAGGAGCAAGGTGGGGAGTTCTTGAAGGGAGGGAGCCGAGGGTCTATTGGAAACAGTCTCTCTACCTCAGGGTAGGGGTAAGGTCTGCGTACACACTACCCTCCCCAGACCCCACTAGTGAGATTATACTGAGTTGTTGTTGTTGTAAGCATTGCCTAGAAAACACATGAGATTTATGATTTTATTTTTTTGGGATCTTGTAGTTTATCTAATTATGCATTTACTTATGGGGTATAATTTATCTATTGAATATATTTTTTTGTTTTTCTTATTCTGATTGGTGGAAATCCTTTACTGAAGATGTTATTTTACTTGAACAAATTTATTTTTAGCATACAAAAAAGATGTAATTCTCAAGTGAAAATATTAATTTTATTTATATTGTTAATAATAAAGGTGTGATGCCTTCATTACAATACTAATTACATTTGCTTCTTGATGTCTGAGATGTAATTTTTATATTACAACATACTCAGTGAAATCTCACAAGTAGGGACTAGGAAAGAGATGTAATTTTCATATTTGCAAATAAAAAATACCGATTAAATTGTCCGAATAAACTAAAAAAAATGAACCGAACAAACGTTCTGAATTAGTTATTACAAGTTGTACATTAAAGGACATTGTGACACCCACCACCTTCAAATTCTAGATCCGCATCTCCTAGTACTAAGGGTATTTTTTCCGGTACCCTCCCATTACCCTCACCCCTACCCCCAATCCGGATCGATACGGTGCGGTATCGGTACTGACCGGTATCGGTACGGGTAATACCCTCCCTAAGCCCTACTAACGGCTATACGAAATGCACCTGGTGTGCGAATCATCAACCAACAAAAGCATCAATAAAAATTACTCCAAATAGCATTAAAAGTTCCATAAGGCCAACGTTGAAGAATCCAGTGATCGATGGGTTGTTAGTGGGAATTTTCTTTGAAAAGAAAAAAGAGACAAAAAGGGGAGAGTTAACATACAACAGCTGTAGCTTGACTGAACTTTAGATAGTTGGTTTTGTTACATCACTCATGATCCTATAAACGGTCCTTGGGATCGGAAACCTAAAAAAGCTAAGTATTAAGCATTATGCCATCACAGCTGGGGCATCTATGTTTAACTCTTAAATTAACCATCTTTAAGCTGAGCTTTCCACTATCTTAAAGAATTAAAATTATAATTAAAACTACAAACACAAAACAAAGAAAAGAACATACTTAAGGAGTTTAAAATAGTTTGCAACCACTTTTCACCCCAAATGCTTCTAGCATGAACATGATGCAATGAACGGATCGCCAAGAAATATCGGTTTACCTGCCACTTTCTGTGTACCCACCGGAAGTTGTAAATTCTTTAAACTCCCTAATTTCTATTATTTTTGGAAGGAGAAAAAAGTGGTTAAAGAGCAAATAACCTGTCGAGGCAGATGGGGAAATAGAGGAACATATAATCTGCCCAGGTGAAGTGGGAAGGGGGGTTTTCACTGTCACCATCCTCTCTGAAACTGGTTCGTTCGAAAGACGCACACCTTACCCCTTTCCATATGACGGCATGTTTCTCTAAAATCACACTGATCATTGTTTCTTCAGGTATAACACAATTAGGAGGTTGTAATACACACAACAGCAAGAACTTGGCAAGCATAAGCACAATTTATATCCAAGCAACTGATCCGCTATGTTGTCATCATTTGGAATCTATTACAGTCAAAATGAGCAAACTCTGTTCTCAATGTAGGGGGATGTCTTCATTCTTTTCTTTTTAACTTCCCAATTTTTTTCCGTAGCCCCAGTACAAGGGTATGGGAATGAGGGGGTGAGGGAGTTTAGTTTCTCGACAAGATATAGATCAACGATCCTTTCCATATTGAGTTAACAAACTTCTGGTACAAGAGGTCACGCATCCAAAATAAGGAAAGCGAACCAGGCAGATATACACCTCTCCCTCTGTCTATTGTTAGGACTGAGTAAAGCACTAGGATACCTTCTCATTGCTGAATCTTCAATCTAGAAGAGCAGATCCCTCGAGACATTTCTGAATCAGAATGGATCAATGCCAAAGGCAAGGGTAAGCTCCTCATCAGCAAAGTAAAGGCACCTTTTGATATGCTGAATATTACATTTGCTGTACTATCAATTTCATCCTCGTACTGCTCGTAAATGAGGAATGAAGTGAATGCCAGAGCTAGTGCTGCATTGGTTCGAATCATGTCAAATAAACTAATGGGCTTTACTGCACCATTAAGCGTGAAAATGTTAACACATACCTATACCAAGTGCAAAAGTCAAGCAATCTGCAATGATCAACTTCACAAAATACAGGGGTACGGCGGCCTGCAGAAAATAAGAAAAAATTTGGTGTAACAACCTAAACCATAGAGTCAAGGACTGACTAAAAATGCTATTTGCTGTCTGACCCATTTGACAACCATTGTAACTAAATGTTAATTCTGATTAATCATCAAATAGATGAGGTCCATATCTATTTCAAAATCAGATTCTTTTATCACCACATTATCTGTCCGTGCATCTCCTTTCTAAAGGCAACTGTTTCACCCTTCTTGCTATTTCATCTGCTAAACCTATTGCCTATTATTCGTTTCTTTGGCACTCATTCAATAGCTTAAATTCATTTGCTTTTTCCCCTCCCAGTTCTAATTACTTACACAAAGTGCAACATAACATCCAGGAATGATCAAAGCCAGCTAATTCAGTTAATTTACCTGTCAGCATAGCTGATAGGTCGCACATAATGGTAAAAAACCTGGGTGTCCTTTTTTTTCGAAGTTTTGGAAAAAGTGATTTTTTGACCTGTTTTTACCAAAAGAGGCTTTTTTCTGAAGATTTCCAAATAGTTCAAAAACTAGCTTTTGAAGTTTCAGAAAGATTTGAAAAATAGAGTTTGGAAATCTTCCAAAAAAGGTTGGCCTTTTTTTTTTCAAAAACAGCTCAAACACTTTCTGGGAAACTCAAAAACTGAGTTGGAAAACTTCAGACAAACGCCACCTATCATCTCTAACTCAATTCAGAATGAGCAAAAAGAAGGGAATGAAGAACACGAACTCAAAGCACACACCTTCAAAAATATAGACCAATCTTCTCCTTGAGCTAGTAAACTTGCTAAATGACTCATTCTGTTCCACGTATATGCTAAGTTGTAAAAGCAATTTCTCATATCCACTTCAGAGATCTCAAAGAAAGACCATGATATCCTGGGAACTGCAATGCCATATCTGCATCAAAGACATCATTATTGGGGAATACAAGCAAAATTCCATGCAAAAAAAAATATTGAAATCCTAATAGAATAGCGGCAAGCAGAAAAGTTCATTAAGAAATAATGTTGTCAATCATCAAAAGCTCCCAATCAGAAATAGATTATTTAAACAATGAGATTTTACAAATAGAGGAAAACATAGATCATCACGCAATAAAAGCTACAAAGAGAGAGAGGGCCTATACTGGCAAATACGTTCCCATTGAACTTTCACATATTATTCCTTGTAGCTGATTGAGTTGAACGGACATAACAAAGCTGGAGAAGCCTTAAAAGGAAAGAAGTTGGACCAGTAGATAAAAGAAATGCTAAAGGGTTTGTGTTCCGGTTCACTCTACAGCAGTGTTGTAAAAAGCGAGTGCTTCCTCGCTTAAAGCGAGAAGCGAAGCGAGGCGAGGCATCCGGTGCTTCTCTTAACTGAAGCGTAGCTTATTTACAAAAGCGTTCGCTTCTCCTGAAAAAGCGAGAAGCGATGAAGCGATGCGAAGCGTAAGAAGCGAGCGCTTCTCTTTATAACTGGGCTGTCAACGTATTTAATTAAAAAGGCTGTCTTTTTTTAAAAGACCATCGAGCCAGCAGCAACAGAGAACAACAGAAGCAACCTAGGGTTCAAGTTTTCTACACTTTTCAACTTCAAGATCATCAAGTTTGGTCCCCAGGTACGTGATTTCTTCTTCCTCCTCCTCCTCCTCTTCCTTCTTCTTCTTCTTCTTTTTCTTTTTCTTTCACTGTTTCAGTGTCCAAATAGCAGCGAAATGCTGGCAAATTTTTTTTTTCCCCTTCAGTTCTGCTTTCTCATTCTTCTTCTTCATTTTCTTGCATTGTTTCAGTGATAAAAATGCTGAAATGCTGCCCATTTTTTCGTTTCAGTTATAATGCCCTTTTTCGTAGTTGATGAAGAAGAAGAAGTTGAAGAAGATGACGAGCAATATAATAACGATGGTGGAATACGAGAATTGACAATCTTGTAGAAGAATAGGATGCTCATTTTGTGCTTTAATTGATGCTACTCTTTAGTTTTTACATTGAAGTATTGAACATTTGCTTACAGTTACATGTGTTGTCTCTGCAGTATTTATTTTAATTTTTTTTAAAAATTCCGCTTCACTTCAAAAAAGCGAGCGCTTCGCTTCTCGCTTTAAGCAAAAAGGGGATTGTCGCTTTCCTCGCTTCACGCTCTTCACAACACTGCTCTACAACAGGATGAAACATAATCAATCAGTTCTTTTCACTTTTTCTTTTACTTCACGTGGGAGGTGTTCAGGGAAGCAGACTTTAGTTGCATATATATCTAAAACGTCGCTTTATGATACTATTATTTTTATAAGTTCCATGCATTAAGGTTCGCATTAGGGCTCACATGGCACGTTTTAAGAATATGCATTAATATCCAGTTGCCCCTAAAAACAAAACAGTATAACCAAATTTCATCTCCTTGAGAAAGATATCGCTGGACTTGTCTTGCCAAACATTTCTTTTAAGACAGTCGTCTCTTTAAACCATTTAAACATAGTACATTCAGTGGCATGCTTACATTGTTGGTGGCAGAATGCTGTATCCCCAGAGAGCAGAAGCGATCATCAGTAGAAGCTGGGCAAGAGATGAAAGAAAACTCCTCCCGGACAGGAAGAACCAGTAATGGATGAAAACCAGCAAAAGGAAACAAGTAAATGTTCTCTGCTCATCTCTCCACAATAAAATTTCGGCAGCTGCACTAACATGATATAATATTAAAGGTAAGCAAGATGATGCAATGAAGAATTGCGATTTCATATCATCAATTTGGCAGATATAGAATAAAAGGTAGAAGTAGAATCAGACTGGCATCAAAGGAGCTTTACCAACAAGGCAACAACACCCACCCACCAAAAAAAGAGTATCAGTAACAACAATGATAATTGACCTATTAGAATCTTGAGGATATTCAAAATTTGCTAATAGATACTGAATTGATCTTGAGCTTCATTTGGGTCGCCAAGGAAGTTCCTGTAAGGTGCTAAAAACTGTACCCAGAAACCAATTCTACATATGCAAGCTCAAATTCAGTCTCAGAAGACCACCAGAATTGGGTCAAAACACCAAGTTCAGGCATAACTCTTGTGGTCAAACACAATACTTTTTTCCTAAGAAAAAGCGCTGGAAACTGGGCCTTCAAGAAAACCACGATAAGTCAGTTCTCTCTACCAGTTCAAGACAAAATAATAGAGGTGTTAGAGAGAAGACAAATGCCTAAAGGGTCAGATTTGGTATTTCCTCTTAAAGCACAGAATCCACTATCACAAGTTTTATTTGCAAGATCAATAGCTCATAAAAGTAAATGCTTAACTTGTGAAACTAGAAAACTGCAATTCTCCAAGGCAAGAAATGTCACAAAGAAACATACCAACCTTTTCTACCTCCTAGCAGTTTATGCACGTTTGATTCCTCATCAGTATCACTATCGCTTGACAAAGATGATTCCCTGGCTAAATGAAAGGACTTAGTGGTTAAAGCAACTCCTTCCTGTATCAGAGTTTCACGTCCATAATAAGCAATTGAGTCATGTCTATAAAAAATAGTATAAGATCTATAGCAAACTTCGCTTAAAACGAAGCTTCCCAAAATCTTAACCATATTCAGCACAGACCAACAACATTAGGCAACTTACGCACAACAAAATCAGCTTACCTATCAGCAAACTAGGGCAACTTAAAGAATAGTGAAACTTCTCAGAAGAGTACAGGAAACATCCAACATGGATCAAGTGTGATTAAAGCACAGGTATTTAATCAGAGAGATTCACAATGTATAAAGCATATCTTTATCAAAACATCAGGGATAACCTGACTTACCATAACAGGGAACTTTTCTGCATATCACTAGGAAACTAGGGCAACTAGGACACTTGTATTCTGGAAAAAGGTACTTCATCTTCTCCTCTAAGCTTAAATAAGATGCCAGCAAGTAAGCTAAATTTCAATAGATCCATATACACGTGGCTATTTACTGCATTTACCATTCCGTCGATATAAAACATTTGCTAGTGAAATAATACTTCGTCATCCCAAAAAAAATGCATAGTTCGGAGAACAACAGTCAACTAATCTAATTCTCGGTGTGGATTCAGATATCCATTTCTTTTTTTTTTCTTTTTTTGAAAATAACATTTACACATTTGGAGAAGTACTACAAGATCAAAAATATTCAGAGTTAAACATAACTTTATTTTATTTGAAAATTCCATAATCGAAGAAACACAATTTGAGTGCCTGCTAAACAATTAGACACAGAGAGAGTAGTTGTTTAGGCATAATTCACAGCTAATGAGAAATAATTTGAGGAGCAGACGTACTTCAAGGGAAACAACAGGAGAATATCCAATATATTTCTGAGCTGCAAAGCAATTAAATCTCCTATGGCACAATGCTAATTCAATAATATCAAAAACTGGCACATTATCAGGATTCCAATTGCTCATCCTTGAAATTGTCCATTTCATGATCAAAGTACTATATTGGATAACCCTAGCAGGAATCTTGATCATGGACCTGCAATCAGAAAGCACCAATTCTCTTTCAGGAAGCCACATTGAAAAATCCATAATGGAAGGGAAGGAGCAAAGCTACAAAATCAAGCAAAGCAAAAATGTAAGCCAAGAATTAAAACAATAGACTATGACTAGCAAGAAAGTCACCAAATAGACAGCTTAACAAAAACATTTATCCAAGTACTAGCAGTATATGCAATAGGTAGTGATGAAGAAGGCAATACATGGGAACAGGGTAAGTGTTTCAAGAAAAAGGGAGAAGAATAACGTGTAAAAAAAATGGACAAAAAAGAGAATTAAATGGAAATAGACTTCATTAGGACAAAACAGCTCGGTGATTTCTCCCCATTTGCCTAGCCTTGCCCAGCCTTGGTGGGCAGACCCTGTATTGGTGGGAAACGTAGGTACCCGAAGTCAAGGTGCACTCAAATTGACCCTACATCGCCATTATCACAAAGAGAGAGAGAGAGAGAGAGAGAGAGAGAGAGAGAGAGAGAGAGAAGATTGACTAAGTTACCCTTTTCATCAAAGGAAAATGAGACAATAAAATAAGACAACATCGTCAGAAAATTCTCTAGCCAAATAACTTGTACAGGGACTCTTCTTCATGCCAATCTTTACTCACGTAGCAACACAATTGCATTCTTCATATTGACCGGAGATGAAGATAATGACTGGACTAAAGTTTTGATAGCCTCCACAAAACGTAAAAATATTAAAAGATAACAAGAAAGAAAATTCACTAGCACTTGATGAACTTGTTTAAGCTAGGATGTCAATCATGATGGGAGATAGAGTTTTGCAATGAGTGGCAACCACAATACTCAGGACAGGAGAATTCACCTAATCTACACATATTTGGAAAAATCATTCAACAAATTTCATGTGTATGTGAGGGTCATCAAAAAAGATAGACGTACGAGAATAATTTGTCAGCTATCTTACCTTTGATATCCCAATCTCTCCATCACAAGAGATACAATATCCTTGAACTTCATTGGCTTGAGATTAGTGATGAAAAAGGCCTACAATACATGGCATCGCACTGTCTGTAAATAAATGAACCACCATCAAAAGGAAGCACTGAATAAAGAGAACTCCAAATCTGTACCTTGCCACATATGTTACTTCCCCTAGAACGTAGAGCTTTTTCAGCACATATATGTGCATGGGCAACATTCTCCACATAGGTGAAGTCAGACATATTGTCACCAAGCCCTATAATAAACTGAAATGAGAATGTCTATTACTTATTCAAAAAGGATGTATACAAAGACTAAACACGGTTAAAAAATTCTAGATTAGAAAACTACGCTTACATGGCGACTAATTTTGTGAAGATAGAAAAGTCTATGATCTTTTTCCTCTTTTATTTGACATACATCCCAATGTGTCACCAGCAACAAAGAGTAGAGAAAGAAAAGTTCCTTAGAGATTTGAAGCATGGAACAAGTTTAGCAAGAATTTTGGTGGATGCTGATGCAACAACAGAGAGCTTAGGTCTAGTACATCACATTTACACAGGCTTAGCAAAAAAGAAGGAACATAACTGATTGATAATTTAACACAACAGGAAGTGCAAAGTAACAAAAGGCTTCCAACCTCGGCCCAGCCAGATTTTGCAACATTGACCAGCAAAGAGGAGAGATAATTGTCTTCAGGTCCAAAAACATAGCTAGGACGAAGTGCACAAGTAAGAAGTCCGTCAGCATCATTTGCAACTAAAACTAGAGCCTCTGCTTGAGCCTTGAGATCAGTTACCATGTTCACAAACTGCATCGAGCAAGCATCAAAATGAAGAGAAGAAACGAGGAACATTAGAAAGTAATGGCCCAAAAAACGTGGAAGAGGGTTGGCAAGAATGAGGCCTAACAAATTTCCAAATTCAAGTTAAACAAGCTGCTGATAAGAGACTTACTTTACTGGAATATGGTAAGGACTCATCCCCGCCATGTATATCCTGCCAGCTGTTCAAAACTACCTCAGCAGAACTGTTGTATACTAGCCTTTTGACTTTACACTCTTGACAAGCAGTAATGATATTCTTGGCACCTGAATGACATAACATTTCATTCACAATTAGGATGGTAAAGATTAATATAGCATAAGTGTGTAATGCACTTAAATGGCCTCTTGGTGAAAAATTACCTTGAACAACAATTGTGTAGCAAATATAGAAATCATGAGCATATGAATCCCTAGAATCCATGTAAAATACAACTGATGCGCCATCAATAACTGCATAGGAGAATATGATGTGGTAAAATTAAGCCCAACTTTATTATAGTGGAAAAACACAATTTTCCAGGAAGATACAGATAAAGGAAGAGACTCTAGAACCGGTTTAAACTAGAATAAGTAAAGTGAGATATATAGATAAAGACATGTCAAAGAATCAATCAAACGACATAAGCAGATTCTCTAGATGTATGTATAACAAACAAAAAAAAGGATATTATAACTTTTAGCCAGAAACTATTTACATCTCATAACAAAAAAGTGTATAAAATTGGTATAATTTTTGTATATAACATACAGAATATATATATATACAAAAATATACAATTTTTATACATTTTTTCGGCTATTATTTTTAGCTATATAGTGTCATTTTTCCCAAAAAAAAACAGATATTCCTTGACCTTTCATAATATGAGATTTATGAAGAACATCGACATGGAAATAGGAAGCGCGGCCAGAAGAGAGGGCATGAGAAAGAAGGGACTCGGAGGGTTCAAGTTGAAGACTGGGCAAAGAATCGGCGATTCGGACGATCCAATTGCCGACTCGAAGAAGCCTATCCACAAGCCATTTCCCGACGAATCCTCGTCCCCCTAATACCACGCACGTCTCCAACTCCTTACCAACTTCCGCCACAATCGCCATTCCTTTCCCTCCTTTGCACCAAACCAAAAGGGATCCAGAAAGAAAGAGGGGTTTATCGAAGAGAGAAAATTACAAGTTTCATGCGGGGCCGATTCACGTAGTGGGTGGGGTAATGGCAACTAGTCCTGTATCGTTGCATCATTCGGGATCGGACTCGACTAGCGAAGATTTTACATATGCTTCAAGCGGCGTAAGCCCCATAGGTATTTAATTTTTAATATTTTATAAAATAATATAATAACAGTAAATATTTATAAACAGGTAAAATTATATAAAAAAATTAAAGAAAACTATATATGTGTGTGTGAATGTGCGCACGCTTTATCCCCACAAAAAACTAGTCAAATAATCTATTATACGCTATTTACAAGCAATATTTTAAAAGACGGGATGTTTTACTTGATATGGGGCTAGGCGTAAGCCTGGAGGAAGGGGGTAAGCCCCATGGATCTTTAAAAATTTTAATTTATAAATTAATAAAATAACATAATAACACAAAAAAATATATAATATAAAATATAAATTAAAAGTTAATAAATTAAAAGTTAAAAATTAAAGGAACTCATAGAAAAAAATATCTAGCATGATTCTTAAGTATAACTAATGCATACAAATCACGTATAACGTCTTTAACTTTCAAATAATTAAAAACTTACAATTTCTTTAAAAATAATGATCAAACTCCACATTTTACCTTCCTAAAAGTAAATAATTAATAAAATCTTATTAGTACGATAATTAAAATATTACTCCTTCATGAATAAATACAAATTAGTTTAAGATATCAAAATAAAAGTGTATAACAAGGAGGGACAAATGAACTAAGACACGACCAATAACAAGTGAAGATATAAATTCGCAATATTATGTCTCATTATTAGAGTTATGCTCAATCTTCATATTTCTACGATGAATAGAACTTTTATCATTAATTTGTTAAAGAATTTTGAAGGTCAACAATATTAATTAGGAAATTCGACATGTGATCTGCGTTAGAACTATTAGGCGAGCCCCGAGCGTTGGGCGTTAGACGTGTTTAGGGCGCACGATCGGGCGCTTGGGGCGTAAGCCTCACAGAACTAAGCCCTATACATGAGCCCCAAGGCGTTTTGCAAGTGCCCCGCCCAAGGGCGAGCCCCGGGCGAGTCCCAGAAATGCCTTTTAAAACACTGCTAGTGAGTCATTTTGCACGAATAGGCTAATTTAAGGTCTGTGTATATATTTTGTTCCCGTTTAAAAAGAGAAAAAGATCTAATGCCTCATTTATTTTTATTAAGATTAAGACCATCTGAATACACATCTAAATATTAATATATGTATTAAGAATTAAGATTAAAATTATTTACTCGTAAAACCGTAAGTTAAATTTGTTACGTGGTTTATAGACAAGCGAAATGATTTGATCCAAAAATAATAAGAAAATAAGATTAATATTAAGATTAGCAATTAAATTTGAAGAAGATGACGAGCATGGCTCCGAACGCGGCGTCTCCAAGAGCACAAATAGAAATAACGACAAAATGAAAGAAAGTTGTTAATTTCAGAGCCAAATAGTAAAATATAGCCTTTTTTGTATAGAATGTTTCATGTCCTTACAATGGCTGATGAGCCTGCTATTTATAGCTTTACCTAGGAAAACAAGATCTTTGGATCAAGCTCCTCTTTAATGATAATAAAAGAGTCATTGATGAACGCGTAACGGTAGACCATGAATGCAAATATTCTCTGCAACGGTCTCTCATTTAATGTTAGAAAATATTCCCTCATTGAATGTTATCCGATGACAAACCCCTGATCTTCCCCCATCGACTATGCTCCCTTCGGGATTTATTCGATATCGATTACATTGGTTGTCTCCAGTAATGGTTATTCCCTGACTTTCCCTTTGCCTATCTTCGGTTCCACATGTCATGTTACCATTCGACCATTCGTTATAAACCAATTTTACCCCATACAAATAGTCCACATACTTTCCGGTGACATACCTTAGTGTTACTGGGAAGTTGGTGAAGATTCCTTTCTTGGCGGGAAAGTTCCTGAACAGTCTCTGACGCTTGAAAGGACGCACGTCTTCTCGCATTTAATACCCCGAACACGTGTTGCCCCATGATTCAGCAAATATTTTCGCCGATTTTTGAGGTAATCATGACCACAATTCTTGTCGTCTATAACTTCTCTGATGTTCATCATTTTTACTTCTTCACTTTCACAACTTTCATAAGTCTTCTTTCTTCTCTACATTTGCTTAGAAATCTCCCATAACCTTCAATTTTCTTAGCAAGAATCTTACTAATCTTTTATTACCATGGATTCTTACGCTAATTTCTTCGGCAACACTGGTCTTCTCTTCGGGGAGGCTCAAAGAAAAACAAGGACAAGGAGGTCGAAGTCGATTCCGAACCTCCCATTGTTAGTACCATCATACCACATCATCTCAGCACCGCGAACGACTTTCAGGATAAGCCTTCTTCTGCATCTTCACGGACTTGGCCAGTCAGTAGGTACCCCTTTTTTATTCGCCCTTCCAGTATCCCAACTATGAAGGAGGACTGCAACTACCCCAATCTTGAAATCCTCATCCCGGATATGATAGAGCGGGTTACCTTCTCCAAGGAGGGATTTACGTATATCTATATGTATCCCTTTACCTTGGCTCCATTCTTCTTGGGGTCGAGTGAATGGCTCAACCCAATAATTTTGGAGTTTTGCCACCGATATTATGTCTGTTTAGCACAAGTAGGCCCATTTATATGGCGGACGGTGGCCTGCCTTCGCCAACTATGCACGGAGGCCGGGGAAACCCTAACCCTTGCACACATAATGAACCTTTACTTTCCTAAAATTTTCCATTGGGGGAGTAATAAACTTTAGCAAGCGTGGCCACCACACTCTTCTCACCAGCGTAGATGATGACAACGATCGCGGATAGATGGAACGATTAGTCGTTATTGCTACCAGAGACATCATCCCGGCCACAACTCCAACTTTTCCCGAGTCGTAAGTTTTCGGTCATTCACTTCCTTCCTTTATGAAAAGATTATTTTTCGTTGTTGCTGATTTTCTTGTTTCTTTTATTTTAGCTACCCGATGGAAACCACCATGGGTTCAAGACCTGGACCAGTGGGTTCAAAAAATTCTGGAAATCACGACTCCAGAATCATGCCGGTGGAAGGAAATATCCCCCAAATACGGGTGGAAGGCCAAGCACAATGGTAAGTCAAAATACCCTTTTTTTTTACTCTTGTTCGAACATAAAAAATCTTTATTAACAAACTGCTAACTCTATTTTTTGGCCCAATATAGGACTTCCGAGGGGCTCTACATCTGCCCCGAGGTCGATGTCTTAGTTGATCCCGAGGAGGCCAGGCAGGTGTTAAAAAAAGGCCCTTACCCGGAGCAGAGCTCGTGGATCTACCCGAGCCTACAGTGAGGGTGCCTCCTCTCGAAGTCCCAACCCGAGAGCAAGAAACCAAAGAGAATACTCTCCTCCTCGGCTGGGGCTCAAGAGAAGAAAGCAACGAAAACGCCATCCGAGCCAACCACAGTAGTCCTCGTCGATGAAGGGGAAGCTAGTGACGAAGAGGCCTAATTCCCTTTTAAGGAGAAAAGGATCTTCTTGGGCTCATCCCGGTGCTCAGCCGAGGGAGCTTCAAAACTAAACTATAGAAGAAACTCAAGCACTTTGGGGTGAGATGGACCTAGTAGAGAATCCTGATTCTCTCTTCCCGGCCCCCATTGTTGTTTTCGGTCCAAGGAGTTCGGACCCCGGGCCTCTTTTGCCTCCGACCACTGAGAAAATAACCATCAACACTTCTTCTACCACTGTTGCTTCTTCACCTTCCACACTGATGGGTTCACTCCCATCGACACCAGCTGCTCTTTCGCCACCAGCAATAACTACATCTCCTCCACTGGTACCGTCTGAACAAGAAAGGGACACCTCTCCTCCTTGGTCTCCTGACCACGGGAACTTGGGGCATGATTATTCACCCCCTTCCCTAGATCCTCGAGGGAGGAGAAGAGCCATTCTTTCGATTTCAAAAGAGTGCCATCTTTTATCCAAGCCAGTAAAGCTTGCGAACTATCTAAAGCAGTTGGCTTTGGAGAAAAATTAGAAGAAAATTTGCTCTCTTTCCGGGGATTGTCTAATGAACAATGCCATGCATAGAGAAGCGCAGGTACCGTACTAAATTTTTCGTATATTTGTTTCTACTTACATGCTGCAATGGAAATGTAATGACCCGGACGGTCGTTTTGAGAGTATTAGCCCCGAACCCCTATTTATTGCTCCCTCTATTTCATTTTGTGGTTACGTGACTTGCCGGGGGGATTTGTTTTTGGTTTCAGAGTGAAATGGGACACATAGTCCCAAATTTGGGAAGACAACTCCGGAATAGAGTTTTGACGGTTCTAATAGCTCCGTAGGGTGATTTTGGTCTTAGAGCATGTTCGGATGTTGAATTGGAGGACCGTAGGTCATTTTAGCGTCAATTGACGAAAGTTGAAAGTTGGATGATTTTTGAGAAGTTTGACCGGGAGTGGACTTTTTGATATCGGGGTCGGATTTTGATTCCAGAAGTTGGAGTAGGTTCGTAATGTCAGTCATGACTTGTGTGCGCAAAATTTTAGGTTAATCGGACTTGATTTGAAAGGTTTCGGCGTCGGATGTAGATATTTGAAGTTTTAAAGTTCATTAGGCTTGAATCGATGTACAATTCATATTTTTAGCGTTGTTTGATGTGATTTAGAGACTCGACTAATTTCGTATGATGTTATAGGACTTGTTGGTGTATTTGGTTGAGATCCCGGGGGCCTCGAGTTCTTTCCGGATGGTTAACGGATCAATTTGGACTTGGGAGAATGGCTGAAGTGCACCAATTCTTGTGTAATCGCACCTGCGCAAGATTGACTGTAGGTGCGAGCTCGCAGAAGCGAGCATTTGGGCACAGATGCGGGGCTAGAGGAAATGGTCTGTGGTCGCAGGTGCGGTGTGAAGGCCGCAGAAGCGGAGTCGCTTCTGCGAAAGAGTGACGGCAGAAGCGAAATTTGGTAAAGAAGCTGGGACCGCAGAAGCGGCTGGGAGGCCCGCAAAAGTGAGTCCGCAAGAGCGGATGAAGAGAACACATGAGCAAGGGGAACTGCAGAAGCAGGTATGTTGTCGCTTCTGCGACACCACAGATGTGGCTAAGTTTCTACAGAAGCGGAAGTGCTCGACAGAACACTTAAATACAAGGGTTCACGATTTTGCTTCATTTAAAATATTTTTTAGCTCGGGTCTTCGCACTTTTTGAGAGCATTTTCGAGGGATTTCTTGATGTAAGTCTCTTGTACTCATTTTTTATCAATAATCTGTTTTCCCAATTGATTTCCCACCTAGTTTGTGAGTATTTAAGGTGGAGTTTAGGAGTTTGAGGCTAGAGATTTGGAGAGTTTAATTTGGGGATTTGAGTGGTGATTTGATTTCGGATTTGAGTAATTTTGGAATGAGTGAACTCGATATCGAATGGGTGTTCGTATTTTGTGACTTTTTTCCGATTCAGAGATGTGGGTCCGGGTCGACTTTTTGGGTTGATTTTTCGATTATTTGCTAAAATCGTAGTTTCATTATTTAAATTAATTTCTTGTAGTTATATTTATAGTATGTAATTGCTTTTGGCTAGATTTGGGCCGTTCGGAGTCGTAAAGTCAAGGGAAAGGCATTCTCATTGACTGATTGAGCTTGATTTGAGGTAAGTGACTTGTCTAATCTTGGGTGGGGGAATACCCTTAGGATTTGGTACTGTTGTAACAATTTGTGTGTGAGTGTCGTGTACGCGAGGTGACGAGTGTGTACACGGGCTAATGGTGGAAAATCTGATTCTTGCTGAGTAGTCTTATTTTAAATTCCTTAACTGAGTTGCCTTAACATGTGTAGCTGTCATGTTTAGCCTAATAACGCATGTCTACGTGTCTTAACTTTTACTTGAAATTTGTGCAACATGCTTAGTTGAATTACTTGCTTCCGTGATCTTGTATTCAGTCTTTAACTGTATGATTCCTTGCTGTAAGTTCATTGTTCCATAGGTTATGAGTTGTGTATTTACTTTTGGGACTACGAGGCGGTACCTCGGGAGATCCCCCTGTCGTGTATTTACATTTGAGACTACGAGTCGGTACCTCGGGAGATCCCCTGTTGCATATTTACTTTTGGGACTACGAGGCGGTACCTCGGGAGATCCCCCGTTGCATATTTAGTTTTGGGACTATGAGGCTGTAAGGCCCCGTAGAATGTTTCCTAAAAACCGGGGTTCCGTGATGCCGGAGTAGGCGTAGAGGTTAACAATAGTAGAAATTCTTCGCGGTTCGCAAGCTCGCCGCGGTTCGGACTTTTTGGATTGAACAGTGCGCTGGAGTTGAAGGAAAATATTTTGCAGATATAGGCATTTATGCGGCCCATTATACGACCGTATAATCATTCTGCGGGCCGCAGAATGGCCACAGATTGTAGCAGCTGCTTGGGCCATTTTGATGTCAACTTCGCGGCCAATTATGCGACCGCATAATCATTTTGCGGGCCATACTTTGATCGCATAATCAGCCTTAGGATTTTTGCGGAGGGAGGTTCTGCGGTGCATTATGCGACCGCAGAACAGGTTTGCAGGCTACATAACTACCGCAGATCCAGACAGATTTTTTCCAGATTTTGGCACCAAATCATATCCATTCTGCGACCGCATACCCTGTTCCGGAGCTTCATTTTTGAGTTTTTATAACCCGACCCTACTTCGTTAATTAGACGTTTTGTCCCATTTTTGAGCTAAAATCTGACATTTTGAGAGTGAGAGAGTGCCCTAGAGTGAGAGAGTGATCTTCAACAAATTGTCCTTCAATTCTTGCTCGAATCTTTGAAGATTAACAAGAAAAACTCACTAGGTCTTCATCCTAAAGGTAAGATTCTACACCCTAACCCTCAATTTCGAATTTTGTTTGGAATTGGGTAATTAGTAAGATAATTTTTGGGCATGGGAGTTGTTCATCTTACATGCATGTGCTATCAAAGGGTGTAAGAAGGTTGTGAGCTAAAAATGGTAGAGAATGGGTTGGGGAATGATGGAATCTTTCACAAAAGGGCCTTACAAACATTAATGCACACATAGTGCTTGATAATATGCTCAAATGAGCTAGAATCATGATCATCTTCCTAATTCTGGTTCAACTTGTTATATTTCTAAAATAGATTGAAGTTGTTAAGAATTCCGAAATATTTTAAAAGTTTAAGAAAGCTCAATTGAGGTATGTTGGCTAAACTCCCTTCTTCTTAGAATCGAATCCCACGGTGTTCATGTAATTGGCATAAGTCCCAAATTGATCATTATAGAATTGGCTATTCCTAATGTGTTTGTGTTGAAGGATGTATGTTCAATATTTATTCTAAATTCTTCATCATGTCATCTTGTCACTAAGGATGTGTTAAAAATTCTTCATCTTGTCATCTTGCTTCCCTTTCGGCACCATTGACGAAGCTGACTCAGAAAGCAGCTAAGTTTCAGTGGACAGAGGCTTGCGAGCGGAGTTTCCAAGAGCTTAAGAACAGGTTGACCTCAGCACCAGTTCTAACACTTCCAGAGGGTCCAGAGGGTTATGCAGTATATTGTAATGCCTCAGGTGTCGGGTTAGGATGTGTCCTGATGCAACATGGGAAGGTAATTGCATATGCTTCAAGGCAGTTGAGGAAGCACGAGAGGAATTATCCAACCCATGACCTCGAGTTAGCTGCGGTTGTCCATGCACTTAAGATATTGCGAAATTATTTATATAGTGTTCATGTTGATGTATTTACAGATCATAAAAGCCTGCAATATATCTTCAAGCAAAAAGAGTTTAATTTGCGACAGAGGCGATGGCTAGAGTTATTAAAAGATTACGACGTTAACATTCTCTACCATCCAGGGAAAGCTAATGTTGTAGCAGATGCCTTAAGTTGCCGATCTATGGGTAGCTTAGCACATGTAGAGGCTGAGAAAATAGAATTAGCTATAGAGATTCATCAATTGGCTTGTTTGGGGGTTTTGCTTCCCTTTCGGCACCATTGACGAAGCTGACTCAGAAAGCAGCTAAGTTTTAGTGGACAGAGGCTTGCGAGCGGAGTTTCCAAGAGCTTAAGAACAGGTTGACCTCAGCACCAGTTCTAACACTTCCAGATGGTCCAGAGGGTTATGCAGTGTATTGTAATGCCTTAGGTGTCGGGTTAGGATGTGTCCTGATGCAACATGGGAAGGTAATTGTGTATGCTTCAAGGCAGTTGAGGAAGCACGAGAGGAATTATCCAACCCACGACCTCGAGTTAGCTGCGGTTGTCCATGCACTTAAGATATTGCGGAATTATTTATATAGTGTTCATGTTGATTTATTTACAGATCATAAAAGCCTGCAATATATTTTCAAGCAAAACGAGTTTAATTTGCGATAGAGGCAATGGCTAGATTATTAAAAGATTACGACGTTAACATTCTCTACCATCCAGGGAAAGCTAATGTTGTAGCAGATGCCTTAAGTCGCCGATCTATGGGTAGCTTAGCACATGTAGAGGCTGAGAAAATAGAATTAGCTAGAGAGATTCATCTATTGGCTTGTTTGGGGGTTCAGTTAGTAGATTCTGACGATGGTGGAGTTGTACTCCAAAACACTGCAAAATTATCTCTCATAGTTAAAGTCAAGGAAAGGCAATACGAGGATCCAGAGTTGGTCGAGTTGAGAGAGCGAGTTCCGCAGCAGAAGAAGCCTTTGTTAGATCTCAAGAAAGATGGGGTTCTTAGATACATGGGTCATTTGTGTGTCCCAGATGTAGCAGGGCTACGAGACATGATTATTTCAGAGGCACATGATTCGTGGTACTCCATTCATCCTGGGTCGACGAAGTTGTATCATGACATTAAGGACGTGTACTGGTGGAACGATATGAAGAAGAACATTGTTGAGTTTGTCGCCCAGTGTCCTAGTTGCCGGAAGGTGAAGGTAGAGCACCAGAAGCCCAAAGGGCTAATGTAGACTATTGAGATCCCGACGTGGAAATGGGAGGCGATAAACATGGACTTCGTCACGGGTTTGCCTCGTTCTCATCATAAGTTTGATTCTATATGGGTGATAGTCGATAGGCTCACGAAATCAGCCCATTTCCTACCGGTCAGATCTACATATACAACCAAAGATTATGCAAAGTTATATATTAAGGAGATGGTGTGACTACATGGAGTACTGATATCTATTATATCTGACCGTGGAGCCCAGTTTACAACACATTTTTGGAGGTCATTTCATAGAGGTCTAGGGATTCAGGTGAATCTCAGCACAGGTTTTCATCCACAAACTGATGGACAAGTCGAGCGCACAATTCAGATGCTCGAGGATATGTTACGAGCATATGTGTTGAATTTTAAAAAAAGTTGGGATGAACATCTACCTCTTATCGAGTTTGCATATAATAACAGTTACCACTCCAGTTCCAGATGGCTCCATATGAGGCTTTGTATGGGCATAAGTGCAGATCTCCTACAGGGTGGTTTGATGTTGGAGAATCTGGGTTACATGAGCCAGACTTGATTCAGCAGGCCGTAGAGAAGGTAAAGCTTATCCAAGAGTGACTGTTGACATCCTAGAGTCGTCAGAAGTCATATTCTGATGTGCGGCAATGAGACTTAGAGTTCGGGGATGATGATTGGATGTTCTTAAAGGTATCGCCTATGAAGGGCGTGATGAGGTTTGGCAAGAAAGGCAAGCTTAGCCCACGGTATATTGGGCCTTATAGGATTATTCGAAGAGTGGGTCGAGTAGAATATGAGTTAGACCTGCCCTCGGAATTGGAGTCTTATCTATGCTACAGAAGTGCATTGGCGATCCTACCCGAGTGGTGCCCATTGATGATGTACATATCACTGAGGACTTATCGTACGAGGAAGTTCCAGTTGCTTGAAGATATATTGCAGGCTTTTATGATTTGTAAATACATCAACATGAACACTATATAAATAATTCCGCCATATCTTAAGTGCATGGACAACCGCAGCTAACTCGAGGTCGTGGGTTGGATAATTCCTCTCGTGCTTCCTTAACTGCCTTGAAGCATACACAATTACCTTCCCATGTTGCATCAGGACACATCCTAACCCGACACCTGAGGCATTACAATACACTGCATAACCCTTTGGACCCTCTGGAAGTGTTAGAACTGGTGCTGAGGTCAACCTGTTCTTAAGCTCTTGGAAACTCCGCTCGCAAGCCTCTGTCCACTGAAACTTAGCTGCTTTTTGAGTCAGCTTCGTCAATGGTGCCGAAAGGGAAGCAAAACCCTCTACAAACCTCCGATAGTAGCCTGCTAAGCCTAGAAAGCTACGAATCTCTATCAGAGTGGTAGGTCTAGGCCAAGATTTCACGGCCTCAATCTTCTGAATGTCTACCTTTATACCTTCATCGGATACAATATGCCCCAAGAATGCTACAGACTTAAACCAGAACTCACATTTAGAAAACTTAGCATACAACTTACGATCACGGAGGGTTTGGAGTACCGCTCGTAGGTGGTCTACATCCTTATCCTCTGAACGTGAATAAACCATAATATCATCAATAAATACTATCACGAACATATCTAAAAATTGCCGGAATAGGCTATTCATCAAGTCCATAAATATGTCGGGTGCATTCATTAACCCGAAGGACATGACAAGGAACTCGAAGTGGCCATATCGGGTCCTGAAGGCTGTCTTCGAAATATCTTTCTCCCGAACTCTGACCTGGTGGTACCCTGACCTCAAATCTATCTTTAAAAAACATCTAGCCCCCTGCAACTAATCAAAAAAGCCATCGATCCTTGGAAGTGGATACTTATTCTTAATAGTTACCTTGTTCAGCTGCCTATAATCGATACACATCCTCAGCGAGCCATCTTTCTTCCGGACAAAGAGTACTAGTGCTCCCCAAGGTGAGGTACTAGGCCTGATGAAACCTTTCTCCAGCAAATCTTTTAACTGCTCCTTCAACTCATTCAATACGGTAGGTGCCATTCTATACGGAAGGATGGATATTGGTTGAGTTCCCGGAAGCAAATCGATGTTAAAATCAATTTCTCGCTTTGGAGGAATACCTGGAAGCTCATCTGGAAACACATCTGTGTACTCTCTGACTACTGGAATAAACAGAAGTGTAGGTATTTTAGCAACGTATTTTTCTGAGACCCATGAATAAAAGATATCATAATATGTCACATGGGGAATCAGGAACATAGACACCCCTAGTACTTCTATGAATAGAGTCATTTATAAAAGCTCTGTGTTTGCTCGTTTCGTTTGTATCATTTGGATCATGCCAAAAAGAAAGAAGGGATAGCCTTAACATACCTGAACCGGTTCTCTTGACAATCCCTCTAACACACGACAATCACGACAAAACACGTGATGGCAAGATCGGAGTAGGGAAAAATCCGTATGATATTCTTGAGAAAGATTGCACTGTACTCCCTTAAAACTGCAACATCTCATGTTGCTAAGATGCTAAGAGATCTTGTTTGAATTTTGTTTCAAGAAAATCACGTTACTAAGATGCTAAGATGCAAAATTTCGTTTGAATTTGCTAAAGCCTTCATTTCTCATATTATAGAGATATCATCATCTCTTTAAGTGAATTAGAGATGTTTTAAAGCTTGGTGGGTGTGGGCCCCATATATTAGATGACTAAGCCACATATCCTCTAAATGTGTCACCTATATATGAACTTAATGAGTCAAAATTCTTGGCTGTCTTGGGTGCCATGATAAGGAGTCCCTTGGTTTTATCCAAGGTTCTTAATTAATCATCCACTTATTCTTAATTAACTTGTTAATTCCCCATTAACTAATAATTAATTAATTATTTATATAATTAAAAATTATCTCAAATTACTTAAAATACTACTCACTTTTAACATACTTTATGTACCCTATTATCATGGTCATGTGGTACCTTATATGGCACTAGTCCATAAATAGCGGGTATCATAGCTAGGACCGTTTTTTAAATCCCAAATGGACAACCTTCAATGAAACTCATTTTCTTTGATTCGTTTACCTTTAACCTTCACGGCACTTACTTATCCCCTGTTATAAATAGCTCAAATGCTTATAACCTCAAAAATAATCTCATCCCAGAGTCTATGTCGATTAATTTACGGCAAAATTTTTACGTACGAAATGCGGGATATAACATTCGTCCTCGAATGTTTAACTCCTTGGGATCTATATAAAATTTGGCAGAGTCGCCTTTGTAACAGTGTGACTATCAATCCTTCATGTAGAGAACTCAATAATTCAACGCCACCTATTGCCACAATCATCAATCACGACAACAACGACACATGACTAGTGAAAATAATTAACACAAGAATCCATACTCGTACCTTAGGGCTGTGATGTCTCAGTTGGATCCTTCTCTGGAAGAGAAAATAAGTGAGGATACCTAGACTTCATGTCTTCTTCGGCTTCCCAAGTCATTTCTTCCACATTATTGTTTCTCCAAAGTATTTTCACCGAAGCTACGTCTTTAGTCCTCAATTTACGAACCTGTATAGCAATGGGAGTTTCCTCATATGATAGTTGTTCTGTGACCTGAACATCGTCAACTGACACAACTCTGGAAGGATCTCCGATACATTTACGGAGCATAGACACATGAAAGACTAGATGTACAAATTCCAAATCAGAAGGCAAGTCTAACTCATATGCTACCTGGACCACCTTGCGTATGATCTTATATGGTCCAATGTACCAAGGGCTAAGTTTTACTTTCTTTCCGAAACTCATAACGCCTTTCATCGGTGATACCTTTAGGAATACCCAATCGTCAACTTAGAACTCCAAGTCTCGTCGTTAATTATCCGCATAAGACTTTTAACGATTTTGAGCTGCTAATAGCATTTCCTGTATAAGCTCAATCTTCTCGATCGCATGTTGTACCAATTCTGGTCCTACTAACTTAGTTTCCCCAACATCGAACCGTCCTATAGGCGACCTACACCTCCGTCCGTAAAGAGCTTCGTATGGAGCCATATGAATATTGGAATGATAACTATTATTATACGCGAACTCAATATGCGGTAGATGATCTTCCCAGCTTCCCTTGAAGTCTATCACATAAGCCCGTAACATATCCTCAAGTGTCTGAATAGTATGCTCAGTTTGTCCGTCTGTCTGGGGATGAAATGTTGTACTAAGACTTACCTGAGTCCCCAATCCTTTTTGGAAAGACCTCCAGAAATTAGCGGTAAACTACGCTCCTCTATCTGAGATAATAGATATAGGGACACCATGAAGTCATACTATCTCCTTAATGTAAAGCCTTGCATAATCCTCTGCGGAATATGTAGTTCTAACAGGCAGAAAATGGGCTGATTTTGTAAGTCTATCAACAATCACCCATATAGAATCGAACTTACGTTGTGTACGAGGTAAGCCTACGATGAAATCCATATTGATTACTTCCCACTTCAAAGTCGGAATCTCTATAGCCTGCAATAATCCACCGGGTTTTTGATGCTCAATCTTAACCTGCTGACAGTTAGGGCACTGAGCAACAAACTCTGCTATATCCTTTTTCATTCCGTCCCACCAATATATTTCCCTGATATCATGATACATCTTTGTTGCTCCTAGATGAATAGAATAACGAGAATAGTGAGTTTCTCTCATAACTTGCCGGCGTAGCCCTGCAACATTAGGGACACATAATCGCCCTCGATATCTGAGGACCCCATCTCCTGTAATTTCAAATGGTGTCTTCTCCTTCAGAGGGGCTGTATCTCTATAATGAGCTAACACAGGATCCTCATACTGGCGTTTCTTCACTTCAGTTACTAAAGAGGATGTTGCCGTGTCCTGAATAGTATTTTCGGTATCACCTGAATCCAATAATCGAACTCCCAGACTAGTTAGCTGATGAATCTCATGGGATATTCCCCTCTTCTCTGGCTGTGTATATGACAGGCTACCCATAGATCTACGGCTAAGGGCATCGGCTACTACGTTCGATTTTCCTGGATGGTATAAAATATCAACGTCATAGTCCTTAAGTAGCTCCAACCATCTCCTTTGGCACAAATTCAGTTCCTTTTGCTTAATGATATACTGAAGGCTCTTATGATCCGTATAGATATCAACATGAATGCCATACAAGTAGTACCTCCACATCTGTAGTGCATGAATCACCGCGGCTAACTCTAAATCGTGGGTCGAGTAATTTTTCTCATGCTTTCTTAGTTGTTTAGAAGCATATGCTACAACCTTGCCATGCTGCATCAATACGCAACCCAATCCAATGCCTGAAGCATCACAGTAGATAGCGTAACCATCGGTTCCCTCTGGGAGTGTTAGGACTGGTGCTGAAGTTAATCTGTCCTTCAATGCCTGAAAACTCCGTTCGCAAGCATCAGTCCACTGAAACTTAGCTCCCTTCTGAGTCACCTTTATCAATGGTGCCGAAAGAGAAGAAAATCCCTCTACAAATCTCCTGTAATAAACTGCCAAACCCAGGAAGCTACGAACCTCTGTCAATGTCGTGGGTCTAGGCCAAGTCTTCACTGCCTCAATCTTCTGTGTATCAACCCGGATACCCTCACCTGAAATAATATGTCCAAGGAAAGCTGCCGAATTCAACCATAATTCACATTTAGAGAATTTTACGTACAACTTTCTTTCTTGTAGAACCTTGAGCAGAGTACGCAAATGATCTGCATTCTCAGTCTCTGAACGAGAATAAACCAATATATCATCGATAAATATAATCACGAACAAATCTAGAAAGGGTCTGAACACCCGATTCATCAAGTCCATAAATACTGTTGGGGCATTAGTCAACCTGAATGACATAACATGAAACGTAAGTGCCCGTATCTGGTCCTGAATACTGTCTTCGGAATATCTTTCTCCTTAACCCTTACCTGATGGTACCGGGACCTCAAGTCTATTTTCGAGAAACACTTGGCACCTTGCAACTGATCAAATAAATCATCAATCCTCGGGAGTGGGTACTTATTCTTGATCGTCACCTTATTCAACTGTCTATAATCTATACACATCCGCAAGGAACCATCTTTCTTTCTCACGAATAACACAGATGCTCCCCAAGGTGATGTACTAGGTCTGATAAAGCCGTTTTCAAGCAAGTTCTTTAGTTGTTCCTTCAACTCTCTCAGCTCTGCGGGTGCCATTCTGTAGGGAGGGATAGATATTGTTTGAGTATCTGGTAGTACGTCAATAGCAGACTCAATTTCTCGCTCTGGCGAAAGACCCGGAAGTTCATTGGGAAAACATCGGGAAACTCATTAACCACATGGATAGATTGAATGGTTGGTGACCCTACTTTCACATCCTGTACCCGAACTAAGTGATAAATATAGCCCTTTATGATCATCTTCCTTGCCTTGAGATAGGAAATAAATCTACCTCTCCGCGATGCCGTATTACCTTTCCATTCCAAAACAGGCTCTTGTGGAAATTGGAATCAGACCATCTTTGATCTACAATCAACGTTGGCATAACAAGAAGCCAACCAATCCATACCCATTATAACATCAAATTCTACCATATCTAACTCGATTAGGTCTGCTACTGAAGATCAACTATGAACTACTACTATACAACCTCTATATACCCGCCTAGCTATCACTGGATCCCCAACAGGTGTGGACACCACAAAAGGTTTAACCAACTCAGGTTTTATTACAAACTTACTAGCAACCAATAGAGTAACATATGATAAGGTGGAACTTGGGTCAATCAGTGCATATACATCATATGAGGAGACTGATAATACCTTTAACAACATCAGGTGATGACTCCTGATCCTGTCGTCCTGCTAACACATAAATGCGGTTCTGCGGACCGCTCGAGCTAGACGCTCCGCCCCTGCCTCTATCACGACCGATTGGTGCTTGTGAACCTTGCCCAGGGGAGCGTACTGATGATGACAAACCAGCTACAGATCCCGCTGGCTGAGCTATGCTTGCATCACCTCTCGTCAGACAATCCCTCATAACATAGCCTGGATAACCACAAGTATAACAAACACCCAACCCCATACGGCATTGCCCGGTATGCTGCTTACCACACTGAGCACATCGCGGCAAGGGCATCCTCATCTAACTTGACTCGCCCCTATACTGAGAACTTGAGGCCTGGAATTCTGACCAGGCCTGTCCAAAGCTAGTGGCCTCTCCTCTACTGAAATGAATGCCAAGCTACCCATGCTCTCTGCCTTCCTGCTCAAGGCATCCGCGACTACATTCGCCTTGCTTGGATGATAAAGAATAGTGATGTCATAGTCTTTCAGTAACTCAAGCCATCAGCAGCTGCCTCAAATTGAGATCCCTTTGCTTGAACAAGTGTTGCAAACAGGGGTGATCAGTATAAACTTCACAAGGCACCCCATATAGATAATGCCTCCAGATCTTAAGAGCATGAACAATCGCAGCCAACTCCAAATCGTGCACAGGATAATTTTTCTCAGGGGCTTCAGCTGACGTGAAGCATATGAAATAACTCGTCCCTACTGCATCAATACACAACCCAAGCCAACGCGTGAAGCGTCGCAATACACTGTATACATCCCCGAACTAGAAGGCAATACTAGAACTGGTGTTGTAGTCAAAGATGTCTTGAGCTTCTGAAAGCTCGCCTCACAATCATCGGTCCAATGGAACGGAGCACCCCTCTGGGTCAATCTAGTCAAAGGTGCTGCAATGGATGAGAAGCCCTCCACAAATCGGCGATAATAACCTGCTAGCCCTAAGAAACTCCTAATCTCAGTCGCCGAAGTAGGACGAGGCCAACTCTGAACCACCTCAATCTTCTTGGGATCCGCCTTAATACCCTCGCCTGATACCACATGCCCCAATAATACCACAGAATCTAACCAAAACTCATATTTGGAGAACTTAGCATATAGCTTCTGTTCCCTCAAAGTATGAAGCACCACTCTCAAATGTTGCTCATGCGACCATGCTACGTGAGTAAATCAAGATATCATCAATGAAGACAGTAACAAAGGAATCGATATAAGGCATGAACACCCTGTTCATCAAATCCATAAATGCCGCTGGGGCATTAGTTAGGCCGAAGGACATCACTAGAAACTCATAATGCCTATATCTAGTACAGAAGGAAGTCTTCGGAACATCTGAGTCTCGAATCTTCAACTGATGGTATCCCAGTCTCAAGTCGATCTTAGAAAACACCCTAGCACCCTGCAAATGGTCAAACAAATCATCAATACACGGCAACGGGTACTTGTTCTTAATGGTGACTTTGTTCAACTGGCGGTAATCAATGCACATCCGCATAGTCCCATCCTTCTTCTTCACAAATAATACTGGTGCACCCCAAGATGATACACTCGGCCTGACGAACCCCTTCGCTAGCAACTCCTCAAGTTGTTTCTTCAACTCCTTCAATTATTTCGGAGCCATACGATATGGTGGGTCGGATATAGGCTGAGTGCCTAGAGCCAAGTCAATACAGAAATCAATATCACGATCTGGTGGCATGCCTGGAAGGTCAAAAGGAAACACACCGGCGAACTCCCAAACTACTAGCACTGAATCAATCGTCGGAGACTCTGCGATGGTATCCCGAACATAGGCTAGATAAGCCAAGCAACCCTTCTCGACCATATGTCGAGCCTTCAGAAAAGAGATAATCCGACTAGATGTACTGATAGACGAACCCTTCCACTCCAATCTAGGCAACTCTGGCATTGTAAGGTAACAGTCTTGGCATGGCAATCAAGGATGGCGTGATATGGGAATAACCAGTCCATGCCCAGGATGACCTCAAAGTCGGTCATATCAAGTAACAGAAGGTTCGCTCTAGTCTCATAACCACATAATATGACCACACAGGACCGATAGATCCGATCCACAACCACAGAATCGCCCACAGGAGTGGACACATAAACAGGAGTACCCAAGGACTCACGAGGAATATCCAAGAAATGAGCAAACAGAGATGATACATATGAATAGGTAGACTCTAAATCAAATAATACCGAAGCATCCCTACCGCAGACAGAAATAATACCTGTGATCACGGCATCTAAGGCCACTACATCTGGTCTGGCCGGAAAAGCATAGAATCTAGTTGGGGCACCGGCTGGCTAGCCTCCACCTGGCTGACCTCCCCCTGCCTGGCCTCCACCTCTAAGATGGCCCCTACCCGCATGTCCCCCACCTCTAGGCGGTGAGACGGCCGGTGCTGCAATCATGGGCTGATGACCCTGCTGAGTAGCCTTGCCCTGAAGTCTGGGATAGGTTCTCTTTATGTGACCCGGATCCCCACACTCATAACAACCTCTCGGTACCATAGAGTGCTGCCCCGAAGTCTGACCCTGATGGCCTGAATACATACTAGAAGAACCCTGGATGGCTGGTGGGCGATATGAACTCTTCGACATGGCACTGAAATAGGCATTGGAAGAACTCTAATGAGCTGGTGGGCGATAAGAACTCTTTGGCATAACACTAAAATAGGGTCGCGCTGGAGCACCCCGAGGAGGTGGTGGTGCTGGGTATGTGGGCCTGCTAGGCTGACCCCTCCCAAACTGACCTTTGCCCCTAGCCGGGGCACCTCTAAACTCTCCAGAAAAATGGGTCCTCTTGTCCTGTTGCATCTGCTCTCTACCCCCCAGGCGGTAGCCCTCAATCCTCCGAGCAATCTCCACTACTAGTTGATAATCAGTACCCATATCAACCTTCCGGGACATACTAGCCCGAATACCGGGGTGCAACCCCGCAACAAATCTTTGCACTCTCTCTGCTTCGGTAGGAAGTATCATATGTGCATGGCGAGACAACTTAGAGAATCTTGCCTCATAATCGGTCACTGACATCTAACCCTGCTCGAGCTGCTCGAACTGACCCCGCAACTCTTCCCTCTGAGAGGGTGGAATATACATGTCCAAGAAAAGCTATGTAAACTGGTCCCAAGTCATGGGAGGAGAACCCGCTGGTCTGCTAAGTAGATAAGACTGCCACCATCTAGGGGCCCTACCCTCCAGCTGGAAAGTAGTGAAATCCACCCCATGGGACTCTAATATCCTCATGTTGTGCAGTCTGTCCCTGTACCAGTCAATGAAGTCCTGGGGATCCTCATGCTGCTCACCCCCGAAGATAGGAGGGTGTAGCCTAGTCCATCTGTCCAATAGCTTCTGCGAATCGCCGTTCGCAACTGATCTATGCCCAGGTGCAACCGCTGCAACTGGTTGGGCTCCGCCCATGGGCAGTGTACCCGGAGTCTGATATACTGCAGCTGCATGCCCCGGAGCCTGGGCAGTAGGGGTTTGTGCTTCCCCTCCCGCCTGAGATGTGTCTGGGTCTGCTGAAAATAAACTAGCCTGCGTCATAGTGTCCATGAACCGCAGCATACGGCCCATGACCTCCTGAAAACCCGGTGCTGACATGAAATCTAACGGGGCTGGCTCTGTGGCGGGCACCTCGCCCTGCTCCTCAACGATGGGATCCTTCACTAGATCCGCTGGTGGTGCTACCGGGGTAGCTGTGGGACGCCCTCATCCCCTACCTCGGGCCGGTGCCCTCCCTCGACCTCTGCCTCGGCCTTTAGCAATGGGGGAGCAGATCCTCCCGGGTCTGGAATGTCCGCCGTACGCATCCTCACCATCTGTGAGAGAATGAGAGAAAGGGTTTTAGTATACCACCAACTGCACGATAAGAGATGAATAAAGAGAAGTTTCCTAACACCCTATCGCCTCTAGAAGATAAGTACGGACGTCTCCGCACCGATCCGCAAGACTCTACTAGGTCTGCTCATAACTTGTGAGACCTACATGAACCTAGTGCTCTGATACCATGTTGTCACGACCCAATTCCATCTTAGGCCGTGATGGTGCCCAACACCATTGTTAGGCAAGCCAACACTGATCAAAGTAATGGTTTCTCGTTTAAATAAAATACTAAGTGGATAACATTTCCTCATTTGTTAAAGAGATTTAGAAATTTGCGAATGTGACATAATTAAATGGAAGAAAACGAGTACAAATCGTAATCATGTAAACAAATCCAAAATCATAAGTCTACTAGTGTGTGTACCAAGATGTGGTGTCACAAGTATGTGGGCAATCTAGTAGAATATACAAAAGGACACTAGCCTAATGTCTGAAATGAAATTGACAGAAAAAAATAAAACATAAGGGAGACATCGGCTGCTGCAGAATGGCTCGGAAGGCAGCTCACCGTGAAGTCTCGAGGTGGGGATCAAATCTGTGCACCAGACTGGTAACCAGATGCACCTGCCTCAGATCCTGTACAATTAAGTACAGAAGTGTAGCATGAGTACATAAATAATATGTACCCAGTAAGTATCTAGTCTAACCTCGATGAAGTAGTGGCGAGGGGTTGACTCCGACAATTACTAGGGCCAATAAGATGATAATATGAAATTCTAATTAAGTATGATATACAACAATAAGACTCGGAACAAGAAATAACTGAACAAGTCTTCAGAAATATTTAAGAGCTTGAATTACTTCCTTCCTTTAAAACATATGATCACACAAACGATGAATTTATACCGATTATAAAAGGAACTTCCAGTTCTATTATCACACATGAATACCACCGAGGACATTCGGCCCGATCCAACATAAATGTAAATTGTGCATTGTCGAGGGTTGAACGGTGCGAACCATAGATACATCTATTACCCTGCTCGCGAATTATACATGTGACACAGTCAAATATAAATTTATCAATAAATCATAACCCTTCCTTGATTCTTTTCAAAATAAAGACAATTCGACTTGAAGCTTTTAAATCCTTAAAAATCCTCAACTCAGTTCCATTTGATACAGTTAACAAATATAATCAAATAACTGTGTCCACAAGCATGGTGTAAACCTAAAACTACCCGGACATAAACAGGAATAGTAGCTACATACGGACTCTCGTCACTTCGTGCGTACGTAGCCCCACACAAATAACAACGCATCTTAATTAAGTTCACCTATGGGGTAAGTTACCTCTTACAAGGTTAGAAAAGAGACTTACCTTGTCTCAAAGCTTACTTCCCAGTTCAAGAATACGCTCAAACCTCCAAATTTGATGCCAAATGACTCGGAACTAGCCAAACATTATATAAATCGATCAATCTATTGCTCAAAAGTTCATATCTCCACTATTAAAGTGATTACCCAACCAAAATTGCAAGATTCCTAAAATTCACCCCCGGGTCCACACGCCTGGATTCTAGAAATGTTTGAAGAAAGTTGTTACCCATAACCTTAGGAACGTAATATATGATTTTCACTAAGTTTCATTAACATTTTCGTGGTAAAACCTCATTTTTTTAAACCCTAGATTTTTCATCTCAACCCATGATTTCTACAAATTTTCATGTGGAAGTCTACCCATAACATATGTACTAAACTCATATTTAGAAGAAATTACTTACCTCACAAAGCTAGGTCGAAATCCCCTCCTTAGAAGCTCTCAAATCGCCCAAGAGTGCAAGAAAATGTGATAAAAATGGTCCTAACCCGTAATAAATGAGGCTCACTGCCTCCAGCGGTTTCCGTACCTGCAGTCATAGGGCCGCACCTGTGCCCTCGCTTCTGTGGATAAGGGTTCGCTTTTGCGAAATTCACTGAGCCGGCTGGGACCGCTTCTGCGGACGGGTACCCGCTTCTGCGGAGGACGGGCCGCATCTGCGGAACCTGGGCTGCCCTCCTTTGGCCGCTTCTGCAAGGCTTGGCCCGCACCTACGAGCTTGCACCTGCGGCTGACCAAGCGCAGGTGTGGTATTGACAGATCTGGTGCATCAGCTGCTACTCCAAATTCTAATCTTGGTCCGAGCCTCGTCCGATTGATACTCGGGGGGCCCCGGAGCCCCGCCCAAACATACCAACAAGTTTGAAATCATAAAAAGGACTCGATCAAACTCTCGGAACGCCCGAAACAACATTAAAACTAAGAATCGCTCGCACCCCAAACCAATTGAATCAAACTTAAGAACTTCAAGTTCTTCAATTTACTTCCAATGCGCCGAAACGTACTTAAACTACTCGGAATGACACCAAATTTTACGTGCAAGTCTTAAATGACATTACAGAACTATTCCCAGTCTCGAAATTCCATTTGGACCTCAATATCACCAAAACCCGCTCCAAACCAAATTTAAAGAACTTTTAAAACCTTCAAGAACCAACTTTCACTATTAGGCGCTGGAACGCTCCCGGGTCATCCAAAACCCGATCCGAACATACGCCCAAGTCCGAAATCATCATACAAACCTATTAGAACCGTCAAATCCTGATTCTGGGGTCGTTAACTCAAAATGTTGATCAAAGTCAAATTTGGCTTTTTAAGCCAACCTTCAAGAACCAAGTGTTCCGATTTCAGCCCGAACCCTTCCAAATCCCGAACTAACCATTCCCGCAAGTCATAAAATAGTAAAAGCATGTACGGGAAGTCTTATTTAGGGAACGGGATTCTAGAAAGCAAAACGACCGGTCAGGTCGTTACACCCCAACTATACCTCAAAATATAATACACGTGGGACAAAAGATACACGACCCCGAATGAAGTGGGGCTCACCAAATCTATTGAGAAGAGGGTGTACTGCTATCAATGATCAATGCCACCTGCTGCGGAACCACCTGCATCCATTAAAGATGCAGTGCCCCCGGCAAAAGGGACGTTAGTACATATGGAATAGTACTAGTATGTAAGACTAAACACCCTCTCGTTAGAATGAATGATAACACAAGGAAGGACAGTCATAAATCAATGGAAGCCTCAGACAATACTAAAATATCAAATTAGGAGCAAGATAAGTGTTAAGTAAATTTCCATTATTTTAGGTTGGGAGATCTTAGCACCGATATACCACCGTGATTTTAGCACGGAGTCCGATCATGGACCGATCGGCTAGGCCGTCTCATCCAAAGACATCAACCACAATCACAATCATTATCACAATTTCAATCAATATGTCAGTAACAATTTCAAGCACAATCACCACCATGTGTACGGCATGGCCTCCGATCATGACCCGACTGGCCAGGTCGTCTCACCAAAATGCCATGTGGATCGACATCACCCTTTTCTAGTAATCATCTCATCCCAATAAAGGGGAATATTCTCTTCACAACAATCCCATCCCAATAAAGGGGTACAATCACAATTCACTGCTACACCGGTACGTGTAGTTTTGGGGTTAGGTTATTTCAACCTACCCTTCCTCGGTGACCAATGATACTCCCAGGGTGTTTATTTATTTAAAAGGGTTGACAACTCATTTCATTATCTTTTATATATCATTCAGTTCATTGGCACCGATGGCCATAACACAATGTCACTTTTGGCACGTTAGCCGTATTTCATACTTCATATTCATCTCTTTTACTTTCAAACCTTATCACGGATCATCAACAACATTTCTATTCAAGACTTTAAGTCCACATATTGAGCAAATAAGAATGTTAAACACATTGAGATTTCTTACACAATTTGACGTAATAGCCTTCATTTGAATCACAACTTAAAGATATAGCATTTGGATAGGCAACCCATGCTTCGAGCACATTTTCAAATAGAATATAACATAACAAGAACATTGGAATACATATTGAACATATATCTTTCGACACAAGGCTTATTCGAAATAATCAATTCATAATGAACAACTCGGGACTTACAAGGATATTGTGGGGTTCAATTCTAAGGGATGAGTTTAGCCAACATACCTTGCCTCGAGCCTTTTAAATTACTACAATATTCCGGAATTCATAGCCACTTCGATCTATTTAGAAATATAGCAAAATTGAACACAAATTAGGAGAGAGTTTATGGTTCCAGCTCATTTGAGCATTTTATCAAACACTAGGTGGGTATTATGATTTCAAGGTCCTCCTATGGTGGATTCCTCCATCCCACTACCCAAAGTCTACCCAATTTAGCTCAGCATTCTTCCCCCAACCCTTGATAGTACATGCATGGATAATGGACAACTCCCATACCCAAGAATTGCTTTTCTCATTACCTATTTTTAGTAAAATCACGTAATTGAGGGCTAGGGAGTAGAATCTTACCTCTAAGATGAAGACCTTGTGAGTTACCCTTGTGAAATCTTCAAGGCTTGAGCAAAGATATATGAACAAGTGACTTAGTAATGCCTTTTCTCACTCTAAACCACCTTCCTCTCTCTAAAATATAAGTTTGAACTTTCTAAAATGATCCCTAAGATTGTTTTATAAGAATGGGGTCGGGTTTACAAAACCAAAAAAATGAAGCCCCGATGCAGATCTGCAGTCGCATATGCAACCGCATAACGCTTCAGCGGTCCGCAAAATAGGCCGCATAATGGCCCTCCGGAACTGGGCATTTTTGCCTCACTCTGTGACTAGTCTGCAGTCTGTAGACCTATTCTGCGGTCGCATAATGTGCCGCAGAACTTCCCTCCGGAAATTTTCATGCTGGGTCTGCGATGGGTTGTGCGGCCCACGAAATGATTATGCGGATGCATAATGGTCCAAAATTTTGCCCAGATTTTTGCTTCAGTCTGCGACAGATCTGCGGTACACAGATCAGTTCTGCGATCGTAGAATAGATGGCAGAAACGCCATGCACTTTCAAAAATTTTCTTCAACTCCCCAACGCACTGTCCAATCCAAAATGTTTGAACCGCGGTGAGCATGCTTGCCGCGAAGAATCTCTACAATCATCAACACATAAGTCTATCTCGGCGCCACGAGACCCCGGGTTTTAGGTAAAACTTTTACGGGGCCTTACATTTACGATGTTGGGTAATGAATTAGAAGTGTTGGTATTTGGCAAATATGTTTTCCCTCGTAATTATGAACTTATAATATTTTGGAAATTGTAAAATGAATATCCTTTGAGTAATGGAAAAAGAATATGGAACATTTTACTCTTCTCATGCTTATCTCTTATTATTGGTTCTTATATTGTTATTGGGTAAGGTTGGGTAGAAGGCATCAAGTAGGCTTGCTTGACCGGGGCATGACAAACTTGGTATCATATCCTAAGGTTTTAAAGTGTCCTAGGATATCTCGAAGACGTGTCTAGTAGAGTCCTTCTTATCGGTGTGTTGTCGACCACATCAATAATTAGGAGGCTACTTGGACATTTAGGAATTTCACCCTTATTTGATACTCCAGATCGTGCGATAGAGCTCAAGATAGGAAGCTTATTTCCTTATCATGTTTCATTTTCCAGATGAGTAATCCACGAGTTCGAAGCAGCGAGGAGGGAATGACCCTGCCATTGAATTTGGGGGAGATTGCACAAGAGTTCATTGGGAGAATGGATCGAGCCGTGGAGGGATTGGAAGAACTAGTTGCTAGGGGAAGTGTCCTTGTTCCTATCAATGTCACCGTGACACCGGATCATGTGGGGAGAGCACGTAAGAAACGAAAGATGATTGTTGGCACCAATAGCCGGAATGTTTGATTTGTAAGAAGCGCCACTTGGGTTTATGTTGGATGACTCTTGAAATATGTTATGGTTGTGGAAAGAGGGGGCACAAGAATAACAAATGTCCTACGTTAGGTACACCTAGCCTGGTTTGCCCGATATGCGGGCGGGAACATTTGGCGTCCTGTTGTGAGTATGCTCAGGAGCGTGTTAGGGGTGGTAGGCTTGGGAAATTCCAAGGGCCCATACAGAAAGTAGGTACAGAGATTGTTACTCCCGCCATGGGAGCCTGGAGGAAGGATAGGGGGAATGCTTATAAAGTATGTAAAAAGGGTAAAAATCAGGTTAGTGGGGCGAGTCAGTTTAGCGGACCTCATCCTCATTGCGATAAGTGTAGAAGATATCATTCGGGGGTGTGTCACTATGGTACCAATGTATGTTATGGATGTGGAGTCGAGGGGCATCAGTTAAGGTACTGCCATGTTAACCTAAAGTCACCAAGTAAATCACTCCTTAGTACCTCATTATGAACACCGCATAATTTTCCTTGTTGTATATGTACATCCATATTGAAGAGCCTACATAAATATGGTCTTAACAAGAAACTCAATCACAAAATATTGCATGTATCTACTCTTTGAATGAGACCCGTTATTCGTGAAGCCTCTTTATCACAATTCTCTTACTTACAACCTCTTGATGAATTGTGTTCTATAATGATTTCCTTGAAATGATTTATAACCCTAGGTTAATACTTCCCACTTTCTTCCCCAAATTCTCGAACAAAGGACTATACCTGATGAATTTTATATAGGACCTTCTGATTCAAATAGATAACACCGCTCCTTAAGGTCGGGGCGTGACACCTACATGGCATCGAATCTAATGTAAAGCAGCCTAGTGTTGAGATCTTTCTTGAGCCACTCTCTCTCCTATGTATGTGGCTCCTATGGTTTGAACAGTCACTTTACTCCCTTTGTGAACATTATCATAAACCGATTTACCCTATACTCAAAAAGGCAACTGGTGTCACGTACTTGGTTATTTCTCCTTAAGGTTTACAAAAAGGAACCCCATTGTTTCTCTTTGTATTAAATCTATGGGGGTTGAAGGTTCAAGCATGTCAAAGAAGAAGCATCATTCAATGATCAAAATAGGCTAGAAAACTTAATAGTCATATTCATTTTAGCATGTCATTGAATAATTGTTGAAGGTCGCCAAGAGTTTAATTCGGGTTTTTGACGTAGAGATTTAGAGTTGAAGAAAGTGAACGGGGTATTCTCAAGATTTTCTCCATGAAGATATTATGTGGATTGTTAATGAAGATAAAGTAGGTGTATTTCACATTGGGACTTATGGAATCTTGAAGGAAACAGGTCAAACTATGAGTGTGATGTTTCCCCATCATTGTCCTCAATGCAACCGGTGCTTCATGCGTCTATGCCCAAGAAGGTAGTTGGAAATCCTTTGTCTATCATTCTAGAGAAGGTTATTGAAGGAGAAGTTAATGGATAATTGGCTTATGAGTGGTACCTAATTGTCATCCTTGTTAGACCAGTCCGGAAGTCGAGATTGCCTTCGTCAAAGTGCTATGGCGAGGTCAGTGAGTCGAGGAGGTAACCTCGAAGGCCGAAGGTGTTGTGGAAAAAAATATTGCCACTTGTTTGTATAGCCAATGGTTGTGATTCGAAAGGTACTTTCTATGTGTTATGATTTAAATATGTACAGTTCATGTCATGATACAACTGTTGACGATGTAATGCCTATAATGTTGAGATTAGTGTTATTGATATATATTGTGATGCTTTATTGAGTTGTGGATGTGTTGTTAGGGTAGTTTTGGTGATTCTCTGACAGGTGGATAGGCCCAATTACAGGGAAAACTCTGCCGAAATTTTTGAACAATTTAGGAGTTAGTCAAATTTGGGGACGTGTGAAAAGATGAGTTATGTTAGCTATTTTGGGCGGTCTCTACTCCTCATTCGAGGACGAATGATCCTAAGCGGGGGAGAATGTAAGGCCCCGTAAAATATCACCAAGGAATATAAGGTTTTGTGGTACCGAGGTAGACTAATGTGTACGAAGGTATTAGTTAATCTTCGCGACGAGCTTGCTCGCCGCGGTACAGACTTTTTCGGCTGAAGAATGCATCGAGAAGTTAGTGGAAATTTTTGGCAGAAGAAGATAATTATGTAAGGCCCCGTAAAATCTTTCCTAAAAACCCGAATTCCGTGATGCCAAGTAGGCGTAGAGGTTAATAATAGTAGGGAGTTGAAGGGAAATATTGGGCAGAAGTAGGCATTTCTGTGGCCATTCTGCGGCAGCAGAACCCATCTGCGGACCGCAGACTGGTCGCAGAGTGGGACAGTTTTCTGGGGTATTTTTGTTGTCAAATTTGCGAGCGTTATGCGACCACATAACCATTTCGTGGGCCGCACTCTTGTCGCATATCCTGCCTTGAGATTTTTTGGAGGGAGGTTCTGCGGTGCATCATACGACCGCAGAACTGTTCTGCGGTGCATAATACGATCGCAGAACAGGTCTATGGGCCGCATAGTGACCGCAGACCTGGTCAGTTCCTCTCCAATTTTGGACCCCAATTTCGCGGTCCTTTCGCAGACCGCATAACCATTATGCGGTCGCATATACGACCGCATAACCTATTCTAGAGCTTTATTTTTGGGGTTTTTAAACCCGACCCTATTCCATTAAAACACCTACCTTGGACCATTTTGAGCATATTTTCTGATATTTTTAGAGTGAGAGAGAGGGTCCTAAAGGGAGAGAGTGATCTTCATCAAATTGCTCTTCAATTCTCACTTAAAACCTTGAAGATTATCTAGAGAGGCACCTAGGTCTTCTTCCTAAGAGGTAAGATTCTATCACCCAAAATCTTAATTTCAAAATGTAACTAGAATGGGCCATTAGTATGGTAATTCATGGGGATGGGATTGCTTACCTTGCATGCATGTATCCTTGTAGTATGTGGGAAAATTGTGAGCTAAAAATGATAGAGAATGGGTTGGGGAATGATGGAATCTTCCACAAAAAGGGCCTTAAAACATTGATGCACACCTAGTATTTGATAATATGCTCAAATGAGCTAAAACCATGCTCATCTTCCTAATTTTTGTCCAACTTGTTATATTTCTAAAATAGATTGAAGTTTCTAAGAATTCCGGGTCATTTTAGAGTTTGAGAAGCTCAATTGAGGTATGTTGGCTAAACCCCCTTCTTCTTAGAATCGAATCCCATGGTGTTCATGTAATTGAAGTAAGTCCTTGATCATTATTGAATTGGCTATTCCTAATGTGGTTGTGTTGAATGATGTTTGTTCAATGTTTATTCTAAATGCTTCATCATGTGATCTTGCCATTTGAGAATATGTTCAAAATGTGGAATATGTGTTAGGAATGTTAAGACTTCATGTCAAGATCGAAATAAAGGTTATTATGTCAAATTGTATGGAAAGCCTCTATGTGCCTAAGATTCCCAAATTGCTCATATGTGAACCTAATGTCTTGAATGGGAAGCCTTATTGTTGTAGATAATGATAATGATATTTGAATGTAGAAAACAAAGGACTGGAACTATGAAATACGGCCAAGTGCCAAGAATGACTTTGTAATCATAATTACTAGTGCCAATGAATTGAAAGTATATGAAATAAGTACAATGTAAGATGATTGACTGAAAAAGATAATGTCTCAAATGAGATGGCCTAGCCGATCGGGCCGAGATCGGACTCCGTGGAAGAACACGGTGGTATTGTGGATGAAATTGTGAAAATGGTTGATGTCTCAAATGAGATATCCTAGCCGATCGTGCTGTGATCGGACGCCATGCCGCACACATGGTGGTACTATGCTGGAAATTATAACGCAATTATGGTAATGTCTCAAATGAGACGACCTAGCCGATCGGGTCGATATCGGACTCCGTGTAAGAATACGGAGGTAATGTGAATTATGGAATATCGGTACTAAAGATCACCCAACCTAATAATATGAAAATTGACTTGAAAACGTATATGATCCTTAACTTGTTGTTCTAATATTATTTGAAGCCCTTATTAAATTCTTGATTGTTCCTCTTGTATTATTATTCACTCTATTGAGTCAGTGTTTAGCTTTACATACTAGTGCTATTCGACGGTACTAACATCCCTTTTGCCATGGGCACTACATCTTTAAATGGAAGCAGGTGGTTACATAGCAGACAATGTTGATCACAGATTGTGCTGCATCCTCTTCTCCGTGGACTCGGTGAGCCCCATTTCATTCCTGGGTCATGTATTGTACCTTTTGTTTATATTGTGGTAACTTTTTGAGGTATAGCCGAGGCCTTATTATCGGCACCATCTTTACTCTCTTTTGTATCTTTAGAGGCTCCGTAGACACTATGTGGGTTGTATATGGGTGTTGTGAATATTAAACAAGTATATAAGAATCTGTGTATTTTCAGACTTAAAGGCGAAATAGCTAAGGAAACGATTTAATGTTGTATGTATGAACTTCCTTCTGTCTAATTAATGATATCATGTCTTTTCTTGATCATGGGTGAGTTGGTAGAAAGTATCTAACAGGCTTGCTCGACCGGGTTCACTCGGTTGAGCGCTGGTCGCGCCTCCCGAGGATGGGGCATGACAAACTTGATATCAGAGCCTAAGGTTTTAATGTGTCCTAGGATGTCTCGGAGCCGTGTCTGGTACAGTCCTTCTTATCGGTGTGTTGTCGACCACATCTAAAAATTGGAGGCTACTTGGACATTTAGGAACAATACCATTCTTTGATATTTTGGATCGTGCGATGAAACTAAATATGCAACTGTTCCTCCTCTAACTCGTGCATTACTTTAACTTTCAGTATATGGCACCTAAGAAAAGAGCAAGAACTGGCCAAGGGGCCAATACTGCTTCAGGAGTAGCAGTTGACCCTCTATTTAATGATGCGGGTGAACACCCGAGGGGTGAGGATAATTGCCCGACTACTACACTACATGATTCCATTACACTGGACCATGCCACACCAGTTCCTACACCTACTGAGGTTGCGACAGTTCCTCCACCTGATATTCCGATTCCACCTCAAGCCTCAGCTTCCGGCTCTGGTATATCTGATGGGGATCTTAGGGGAGCTATTCAGATGCTGACTCAGATAGTTGTTTCTCAGGCCCAAAGGTCTAATGTTGTACCTACATCTTCTAGCCCACAAGGGGATTCTACTAGTTCTAGGGTGAACAGGTTTCTGCAGTTGGATCCTCCGGTGTTCACGGATGCTAATCCTGAGGAGGACCCACAGGACTTTATTGATGAGATACATAAGACTCTGCGGGTTATGTGCGCTACTGAGATAGAGGGAGTGGAGTTGGCCGCCTACCGCCTGAAAGGGGTGGCCTATTCTTGATTTGAGCTGTGGGAGGACTCTCGGGAGGAGGGGAGCCTTCCAGCGAGATGGAGTGAGTTTGTTGATGCCTTTATAGACCATTTCTTGCCTGCCGAGACTAGGGCAGCCTGTGCCGCAAAGTTTGAGAATCTTAAGCAATGGAGTAAGAGTGTGTGGGAGTATCACATAGAGTTCGCGCGTCTGTCTAAATATGCTATTCACATGTTGCCTACTATGGAGGCTAGAGTGCGTCGGTTTGTGCAGGGCCTTAGCCCCTTGGTTATCAATGAGGCTGCTACAGCTACCTTGAATTAAGATATGAACTATGGAAAAATGGTAGCATTTGCTCAAGCTACAGAGGACTGCAAGTTGAGGAATAGAAGGGAGCGGGAGGATACCAGCAAGGCCCGGTCCGCGGGCAACTTTGGGGAGTCATTTGGTGGGGGAAGATCAGCTTTCAGGGGAAGGTCATCAGGGCCATCCCAGTCTTATGATCAGTCTTCAGCCAGTGCACTACCAATGGGGCACAGTCAGCAACAGGGGAGTCGCTTCAGGCCCAATCAGGTCAGCAGGGGACCCCAACATCAGGGCCAATCAGGAGGGAGATTCCCGGAGCAACGGAGGCCCCCATGCCCCAGGTATGGGAAGATGCACTCAGGGATCTGCTACATGGACTTACCTATATGTTACGGGTGAAGATTGAGGGTCATATTTAGAGGGAGTGAAATTCATGGCCAGGGTGCGGGCAGGGGCACAGCACAACCATCCAGTTCTGTAGCTGCTACATCTTTAGTACCCCCTCCAGCTCGAGGCCCTCCGGCACCAGCAGGGCATGGTGCAGCTAGGGGTGGTGCGCAGGGTTCAGGAGGACCCAGCCGTTTCTATGCTATGAGTGGTCGCCAGAGTGCAGAGGCTTCTCCAGATGTTGTTACAGGTATATTGACTGTCCAAACTCATGATGTATATGCTCTTATTGATCTCGGTTCCACCTTGTCCTATGTTACCCCTTTTATTGCTATGGAATTTGGGATAGAACCGAAACAACTTCCTGACTCGTTCTGTATCTACTCTGGTTGGCGAGTCTATTGTGGCCACACGGGTTTATAGGGGTTGTGTTATCACGTTTGTGGCCGGGACACCGTGGCCGATCTCATTGAATTGGGGGTGGTCGATTTTAATGTAATTATGGGGATGGATTGGCTTTATTCATGTTTTGCTAAGCTCGACTGCCGAACTAGGACTATGAGGTTTGAATTTCCAAATGAGCCAATTGTTGAGTTGAAGGGGGATAATATGATGCCAAAGGGTAGGTTTATTTCTTACATTAAGGCCACGAAGATGATTAACAAGGGGTGTATCTATCACTTAGTGCGAGTTACAGACACCACTGCTGAGGCACCTACACTTGAATTTGTGCCAGTTGTGAATGAATTTTCAGAGGTCCTTCCTAATGAATTCCCTAGGATTCTGCTAGATAGGGAGATTGATTTTGGGATTGATGTGATGTCAGGCACGTAGCCTATATCTATTCCGCCCTGCAGGATGGCACCAACAGAATTGAAGGAACTAAAGGAGCAATTGAAGGATTTGTTAGAAAAGGGTTTCATCCGACCGAGTGTGTCACCATGGGACACACCCGTTCTCTTTGTGAGGAAGAAAGATGGATCACTGAGGATGTGTATTGACTACCAGTAGCTCAACAAAGTCACAATAAAAAACAAGTACCCGTTACCAAGAATAGATGATTTGTTTGATCAGTTACAGGGTGCTAGATACTTCTCCAAAATTGATTTACGATCCGGGTATCACCAATTGAAGATCAGGGAGCAAGATATTCCAAAAATAGCTTTCAGAACCTGGTATGGGCATTTTGAATTTTTGGTAATGTCTTTTGGGCTAACAAATGCCTCGGCGACTTTCATAGATCTTATGAATCGGGTTTTCAAGCCTTTTCTCGATTCCTTCGTGATAGTATTCATTGACGATATTCTTGTGTATTCACGAGGTCGGAATGACCATGCCGATCATCTCAGAGCAGTTTTGCAGACTCTTCATTGGCACCAGTTATATGCGAAATTTTCAAAGTGTGAATTTTGGCTCGAATCTTTCACATTCTTGGGTCATGTTGTCTCTAGAGAAGGAATTAAGGTTGATCCTCAAAAGATTTCAGCAGTAAAGAATTGGCCTAGACCTACAACGCCAACCGAGATTCGTAGTTTCTTGGGCTTAGTAGGGTATTACAGGAAGTTTGTGGAGGGGTTCTCTACTCTTGCCTCTCTGTTGACTAAATTGACTCAGAAAGTAGTTAAGTTCCAATGGTCCGATGCTTGTGAAAGGAGCTTCCAGGAGTTGAAATCGAGATTGACTACAGCGCTGGTGTTGACCTTGCCAGAGGGTACAGATGAATTTGTGGTATATTGTGATGCTTCAAGATTTGGGCTTGGGTGTGTGTTAATGCAACACGGCAAGGTTATAGCATATGCTTCTAGGCAACTCAAGAATCATGAAAAGAATTATCCAACACATGACTTAGAACTTGCGGCGGTGGTTTTTGCATTAAAGATTTGGCGTCACTATTTGTATGGGGTCCATGTGAAGGTATTCACGGACCACAAGAGTCTTCAATATATTTTCAAACAAAATCTAAGGCAGAGAAGATAGCTTGATTTACTCAAGGATTACGACAATGATATTCTATATCACCCGGGAAAAGCCAATGTTGTGGCGAATGCTCTTAGCCGGAAATCTATGGGTAGTTTAGCACAATTGGAGGTATATCAAAGGCCATTGGCCAACGAAGTTCATCGATTGGCTAGTTTGGGATTTCGTCTTACGGACTCTAATAAAGGAGGGGTAATTGTGCAAAATAGGACTGAATCATCGCTTGTTGTGGAAGTCGAAGAGAAGTAATACAATGATCCATTTTTGGTGCAATTGAAGGAGGGGATTCAAAAACATAAAACTATGGCTTTTACTCTTGGCATGGATGTTGGTACACTAAGGTACCAAGGGCGACTATGTGTTCCGAATGCATATGGTCTCCGGGAAAGGATCTTGACTGAGGCTCACGCTTCTAGGTATTCCGTGCATCCAGGTTCTACAAAGATATATCACGACCTCAAGGAAATCTATTGGTGGAATGGCATGAAAAGGAATGTGGCTGACTTTGTGGCAAGGTGTCCGAATTGTCAGCTAGTGAAGGTCGAGCATCAACGGCCTGGAGGGTTGGCACAAAATATAGAAATTCCAATGTGGAAGTGGGAGATGATTAATATGGATTTTGTGGTAGGATTACCGCGCACTCCGCACAAGTTTGACTCAATTTGGGTGATCATGGACCGACTCACAAAATCAGCACACTTCTTGGCTATTAAATCTACTGACACAACAGAATAGTATGCTCAGTTATATATCAAGGAAAGAGTCAGGCTACATGGAACTCCAATTTCTATCATTTCCGATCGAGGGGCTCAGTTCACGACCAATTTTTGGAAGAAATTTCAGCAAGGTTTGGGTACTCATGTAAATCTTAGTACAGCCTTCCATCCACAGACCGACGGGCAAGCAGAGCATACTATTCAGACGCTTGAGGACATGTTGCGTGCTTGTGTTCTTGATTTCAAGGGTAGCTGGGATGATCATTTTCCACTAAAGGCGTTTGATTTCTTCAATAAATCAAGATGTTGTTGCTTTGATCTTGTCAAGGCTATAGAACTTGCGTTCTTGGAAGTTCTTGGAATTCTTTCCTTGAATTTTTCCATAGCCTTTATTTTCTGCCCTTAAGTGCTAGTTGTTCAATTCCTTATTGTTATTGCTTCCGCATTTACTTTTCAAATTCTTACTCTAGTTTGGATTCCCGACCTTGTCGTTATCACTGCGTTTCATGCCCGCGGGTCCTGATAGACAGGTCGAGAGTCCTCCAAGTAGGCTATCAGCTCAGCGGAAGGTGTTGATGCGCTCCATTTGCTCCGGAGTTGCTTATATGGTCGGTAGGATTAGGACATGTACTGATTAGTATGGCGGGGCCCTGTCCCGACCTTTATAACATTTATGTACTCCTAGAGGCTTGTAGACATATGTCGTGTACGTGAAAGATTGTACGGCCCTGTCGGCCTATGTTTTGAGTTAATAAATTATCATGTTGGTCTATTAGGCCCGTATATCATGTGTATATGATGATGTAATAAGAAAGATACGTTACGTTGGTACTCGATTGATCGGTCTGGGTCGTGACACTAACCCCTTAACATGGCAGCTCACAAAGTCACAACCTATGACTCTTAAATCATTCTTCAAGGTGGCATTTTAAGAGATTTGGGTGGCCAACTAAGCCACAAATGTAGGGCCCAATCCCAAAGGTTAAGAAAACCTTTCTAATTCATTTTTTGAATCTCTACAATGACAAGGAAGCTTCAGCAACTCATTCAAAATATTATCAACATGACTTTGCTACCAAATTTCATACAAAACCACATAATACAATAGTAACGTGAGTTACTTCAACAATTCATGCGAGATTGTGTCTTAACAAAGGAAAGCCACTGTAAGTCTTAGGAACGTGAGGATCATATATCAAAACGTGATAATTGGCAATTATAAGGGAGTACGGTGCAATCTTTCTCAAGAATATCATACGGATATTTCCCTACTTCGATCCGCCATTACGCGTTGTCGCAACGGTGTTAAAGGGATTGTCAATAGAATCGGTTCAGGTATGTTAAGGCCATCCCTTCTTTCTTTTTGGCATGATCCAAATGATACAAACGAAACGAGCAAACGCACATCTTTCATAAATGATTCTATTCATAGAAATGCTAGAGATGCTTATTTTCTTGATTCCCCAAGTATCCTATTATTCTATTGTCTGTTCATGGGTCTCAGAAAATATGTAAGTTGATAAAGTTTATTTCATGATATTAATCAGAGGCATAATGGTCTTATGACGTTCCGAGAAGTTTTCTTGACGTACTTCTCATGCATTGTATACATTTATACATGTACATTGACCCATGACCAGATAGTGTTATATACGCGTATATATGTATATATATATATATATATATATATATATATATATATATATATATATATATATATATATATGTATATATATATATATATATGTATATGGGATATGGAAAAAGGTTACGGCGTTATATACGCACCACCACCTGATCAGCTGGTATACGTTGATAATTTGCCCACAGTGGCCGAGATGATATGATGGGATGCCCTCAGAGGCTTGATGATGTTATGAACACATATACCTATGTATGGTATGACATTTATATGCATATGCATGACATTATAATATTAAATGCTTCACAAAGCTATTCAAACTTACATGTCGAGTCTTTTACTCCATGTTTCTCTCATGTCTATTATTTACTGATTTTTATTCCTTACATACTCGGTACATTATTTGTACTGACGTCCCTTTTTCTTGGGGACGCTGCGTTTCATGCCCGCAGGTCCCGTTAGACAGGATGAGAGTCCTCCAAGTAGGTTATCAGCTCAGCGGAAGGTGTTGGTGCGCTCTATTTGCTCCGGAGTTGCTATTTGGTGAGTATGATTAGAACATGTATTGATTTGTATGGCGGGGCTCTGTCCCAACCTTTATGATGTTATGTACTCTTAGAGGCTTGTAGACAGGTGTCATGTATATGAAATATTGTGTGGCCTTGTCGGCCTATGTTCAGTGTAAGAGTGCTCATTTTGGGCCCGTATGTCTTAAGTATAAGTTGGTATTTCATGTTTTATTCTACTTATCTCACAGCAGGCTCTCTGGCTCAGTTATCTATGATAGTATGATACGAAAAGATACGTTATGTTGGAAAAGATACGAAAATATTAAATCATTAGAAAATTTTTTCGGGGCCTTACATAAACTCTATCTTATTCCTAATACCACGATGCCTACATCCAGAAAGACGATTGATAAGAGATATAGCTGTAGAAGAGTTGAGTTAGAGGAACTCTATTTTTGCATCATGCTTATGATGGACAAATATGAGGGATTCGGCAGATCATGTGTATACTAAGATGTGTAAGCTTCTTGATAAGGAGCCTTAAGGCACTATTGTCTATCCACCCCTATGGTGAAAGGAATTGAGAGATTCAGAAGGTAGATACAAGTTTGAACAAGTAAAAGAAGCAAGATGAAGAAGGGTATGAGGCGCCCAGTTAATGAAGATTATCAGTATTTACAATTCAGGTATAGGAGTCTTAGAGGTGGACTATTCCTTGGTTGTGGACTATGAAGGAATGTACAGAGTTAGACAGCCGATGGTATGTGTTACGGATAGGGTTCGATGGATCTTTGGGAAGGTTATCCACCTATTTCGGGAGGATCAAAATCGATTTGGAGGCCACTGGTAGGCTTAATGAGAATTTGTATTCTACATCGGGTCGGATTTATTTACTCAGCACAACTACTGTTGAGGGGTGTGTCATTTGGTTAGATTTGATCTTATTAGTGTCTGATAGGTTCCATGTGTTAATCTTCTATGCTACGATGGGTTGTGAGACTGTTGACTATTGACACACATGATGCGGTTATGTTTGGACCTTGTTGCAAAATTCAAGCGAGATGGCTCTTGGGGTGTTGAATTGTTGATCGCACCTTGGTTATGGTCTTCCTGTTTGTGGTATATTGTGCTATCCGTTTCTCCATGGTTATGATCATGCACTTCGCGTAATTATTGTTGATTTGCATATGGTTGTTGATTATGATCATCATGGCTCGAGGTATTCTTTGTGGACCGGTGTATGGATTGGGTCACGCATCGCAATGGAGTTATGTTGGGATATGATCCTTTGTGGTTATTTCGTGTGTTTTGTTTCTCCTTTGTATGATGGGATCATTGCATTGCGCTTGTGGTGGTATATGTTGATCTTGTGGAATGGTTCTCTCATTTGATTCCCTTTCTATTTTTGGGTACATATGAGTTGTTGCTTGTTTGGTGCATAGAATGCACGATATGTGGCTCGAGGTGGTGCTGGTGTGGCGTATCTGTCGAGTAGACTGTATTGAATTAGATGAGGTTATTAGAGCTGGAATGAGTGCTATCGTATTTGATAAAGGTATGTTTGGAAGAATAACGTCTCTAGTCAGCTTAGAATTTGGCAATGGTTCTTATCGGGCAAGAGAGCTTTACGACTTATTGATCTGACGAGTGGTTATGAGTATCTGCGTGTTTCTTTCATTATCGGCACTATACGAAAGTTCAGAACAAGGTTTTAGTTGAGATGAGGTTTGTTGCCGATGTCGGGTTGTTATTGAGCAGCTATTATGGTCGGAAGTTATTGCTATGAGTATCTGAATTATGGGGTTATATCATGGGTTATGGTTATGGATTGATACAACTTGTTCAGACTTATACAGTGTATAGATGCAAGAATCGGGTCTTATAATGAGTTCCGGATGTTAGAGATTTGGGTTCTAAGGCTTATGAACTAAGGTTGAAGTAAGGATCTTCAATTAGGTTGTGTTGACATGCTTATATGGATTTAGGTGATGTGGGATTACTCGTGGGTATGTGTATGGTGAGTTTATATAGTGATTTGATGGCTTTGGAACGACTCTTGGCACGCTCAAGGATGAACGTATGTTTAAGTGGGGGAGAATGAAACAACCTGATTGGTCGTTTTGAGCCATTGCATTCAGCTTGGTGGTTTGAAGTCTTGAGTAGCTTCATATGATGTATTATGACTTGTGTGTATCGTCGGTTTTTGTTTTCGAGTGGTTCAGGATCGATTTCGAAGAATGATTCTCAATGTAAAAGCTTTAACTTGGAAGAGTTAACCAAGTTTGACTTTTGTGTATTTGACCTGGGAATGGAGTTTTGATGGTTCCATTAAGTCCGGATGGTGATTTTGGATTTGGTCATGTGCCCGGATTTGCAATTGGTTATTTCTAGAAGGTTTCGGCACTATTTGACAAAATTTGGCCAATTTGAAGGTTTGGAAAGTTTATAGGGTTGATCGTGAGTTGACTTCGATGTTATCGCGTTTGGATTGTTGTTCCGGGAGGTGGAATATGTTCATTATGTCATTTGGAACTTGTGTGCAAAATTTGAGGTGATTCCAAGTTGTTTAGACGTGTTCGGCGTAAGTTTGGAATTTGAAAAGTTTGAAATAGTTCATTAATCTTGATTTGAGGTGAGATTCATGGTTTTGATGTTATTATGTGTGATTTGAGGCCTCGACTAGGTCCACGTTATATTTTAGAACTTGTTGGTATGTTCGGACAGGGTCCCGAGGGGCCCGGGATAGTTTCGGGGGGTTCCGGATCATTTCATCTCTATTTGGCATTGCTCATTTTTTTGTTGGTTCTGGTGCTTCAGGTCTTCTTCACGATTGCGTAGGTGAGGACGCGATTGGGTAGTGGTTTTGGAGTTGCTTGTTGTTTATTCATCGCGTTCACGAAGGATTGAGAGGTTTGTTCATCGCGTTCGCAGGTGATGGTTCGCGATCGCGGTTCAGCGGGGAGCTAGGGACTTCTGTCTTCGCGTTCGTGAGGTCTAGGGTGCATTCGCGTAGTTGTGGTACCTTTTTTCATCGTCTTCGTAAGGGTAGTTCCGCAAACTCGAAGCGTATTTTTGGCTGAGTTCATCTTTGTTCTTCGCGATCGCGAAGGGTTTGGCTGGGCAGTGCATATAATACTTTATTTCGGACCTTGAGCTCATTTTATCACATTTTGAGTTGGGGAGCTCGGAATTGGGTGATTTTGGAGAGGATTTTCATCACATGGATTGGGGTAAGTACTTTTGACTCGGTTCTGATTATATTACATGAATCTAACTTTGATTTTGGCATTTGATTGATGATTCTAAAAGAGAAATTGGGGGATTTTGTCTAAACATTCCTAAAGTAAATAATTAGGTTTTGAACATCAATTCGGAGTCGGATTTGAGTGAAATTAGTTTGGTTGGACTCGTACTCGAATGGATTATCGGAATTTGTGAGTTTTGTTGAGTTCTAAGGTGCGGGCCCAGGCCCACATTTTGGTCGACTTTGAGTATGTGATTAAAGATTCGACCTTTATCACTTGGGTTTGTTTCCTATTGCATTATTTGATGTTTTTGAAATATTTTTGGCTAGTTGCGAGCAGTTTGAAGGTTGATTTGTGCAAGATGGAATTTCTAGAGTATTGTTTGGCTTGCTCAGTATTTGATTTGGCTTTTTTTTAGGTAAGTAACATATCTAAACTTGGAATTGGGGGTATTTATCCTGAAAATTATGATATTTGAGATGTGTTGGGGGTGACACACATGCTAGGTAACGGGCGTGTGTACTTGCATCGGGGTATTCATGATCCGGATAGTTCTTATGCTAATATATGCCTTATTTTTCTATCATGATGACTCAGTAGTGAGACTCGAAATGAAGGGGATGAGGCGACCCCGGTTCGGGATGGCCGGGATCATCGGCATGTGCAGGAATCGACTCCCAATGATGCGGAGGAGGAACATGTCGCGGAAACGGTTAAAATCCTGAGAGTACAGTAGAAAGCAATCATGAAACACCTCTCAAGGCAGGATCGGGTAATGACGGAGTTAAAACAAGAATTGTCAGGCGCCTCCAATAACGCGAACGGAATGGGCCCGATTCCTCCCAGTGTTCCTGCAAACCAAACGGCTCAGAGGGTCGATAACAACACCACAAGGGGTGAAGTCGATTTCGACAAAGCCGGAGGGACCAGTAGAGGATATGGGAATAACAACTGGAATGGTCCCTTCAAAATCGAACTCATAAGGTTTATGAGGGAAATGAACGAACGAATAGATCAAAATGCGAAAGAGTTTCACGCTCGGATGGATTAGATTCTGGGCGCGCCACCAATACTAAAAGGCCTAGATTCGAAAACCTACACGTAATTGCCGTTTAACTCGAGCGCAGTACCAGAGTTAATTCCAGTGAGGTTTAAGATTACGGACATACCAAAATACGATGGGACTTCGGATCCGCAGGAGCATATCACAACCTACACCACGGCTGTGAAAGGGAACAAGTTGGCTCAACATGAGATCGAGTCGGTCTTGCTGAAGAAGTTTGGTGAAACCCTCACAAAGGGTGCCCTGACATTGTATTCTCTCTTACCCCGAGCATTCAATTGACTCTTTTGAGATGCTTGCAGACTCTTTCAATAAGGCACATGCCGGAGCAAGGAAGGTTCAAGACAGAAAGGCGGACATATTCAGGATTGCGCAGGGCGAGTCAAAACTACTACGAGAATTCGTGATCCGGTTCTAAAAAGAGAGGATGTTATTACTGGTGGTACCAGATGAGTGGGAAGCAGAGGTGTTCACAAATGGTCTGAATCCATGAAGCTTCGATGCCTCTCGAAAGCTGAAGGAAAGCCTGCTCCAGTTTCAAGCAACCCCATGGGCGAATGTACATAATCGTTACGAGTCAAAACTAAGGATAGAAGATGATCAGCTCGGGTTCCCGGTATCAACCAAGGGACAGGATCGAGATAAAAAATAGGACAAGTTTAAAAGCGACTTTGATGCGGATCGGCGGTCCTCTAAAGGTCGTTTTATGTCGTATAAAAGAATCGAAGGTCATAACAGCAAAGGGTTTTCATCATCGGATAAGTTTGCTCCCGATAGAAGAACAGATCGTGGCCGAAGCAGCAGGTCGTTACAGGAGAAAGAGGTGCCAGGAGCCCGAGACTCTACATATCCCAGGTTATCAAATTACAACTTTAACATTAGTTTAGTCTAGTTTGTATCGGCAATGAGGAATATCAAAGAAGCACAGTTCTCGAAGTCAATCAGATTCGATCCATGCTAGAGGGATCCCAGTTTATGGTGTGAATACCATGGGATTCACAGCCATAGAACTAAGGACTGCTGACATCTTCGTGAAGAGGTGGAGACATTGTTGAAGAATGTCCATCTTAGGGAATTTTTATGTGACCGAGCCAAGAACAACTACGGCCGAAGCCGGGACAATGCAGAGCCTTCGGAGGTAGTAAAAGGTTCCCCTCGGCTGACTATCAACATGATTTTCGGAGGAAATAAAGTCAACGATGTAACCTTTTTAGCAGCAAAGAAAATGAAGATATCGGTGACTCACAACAAGAAACTTCAGGAAGTCGCAGAAGATGACATCACTTTCACGGAGGAAGATGCTGACAGACTTCTTATGCCGCACAACAACGCTTTGGTAATCTCTCTCAATATTTTAGATTTCAAAATTAAACGTGTTTTGGTTGACCCAGGAAGCTCAGCCAACATAAAACAATGGAGAGTTTTTGAGCAAGCAAAATTAATCGGGAACACCATTCCGGCGACAAAACTCTTAGTTGGCTTCAACTTGACAAGCGTGACAACCCGAGGAGAGATTTTGCTGCCCACACACACCAAAGGAGTAGCAAAAACCACTCTATTCGAAGTGGTAGATGGCGATATGGGTTACAAATTAATACTCGAAAGGCCGTGGATACATGAGATGAAGGTTGTACCCTCAACATATCATCAATTGTTGAAATTCCCAACCCTGAAAGGAATCAAGAAAATAAGAGGAGATCAACCGGCAGCAAGGGAGATGAACGCGGTGACTGTTTCTAGCAGCAAAGGGAAGAGTCCAACAAATAGCAATGTGTAGGTCGTGGTTTTTAATCCCGTGAGCTGGGAGTTTTTCACGTAAAATGCTGTTGTGTTATCTACATACTGCTCTGTGTGTGTGTTTTGTGTTAACTGATAAAGAACCAAGTTTTCTATATATTTTGGTGGACTCTTAGCTTACATCATACATGAACTGATGCCTTCTCTCTTTCTGAATGAAGACGATAAGAGCGAGGAGTCATCAAAATCCTATCAGGTTCAAAGATATTTTCAGGTACCAGAGGAGACGGATGCGACCAAGTCGACCACAAAGGAACTTGAGCAAGTGGCCTTATTCGAAGAGTTTTTGGAGCGGAAGTTTCACCTAGGGACAAGGTTAAATCCCGAGCTCGGGTTAGGGTTTATAAATTTTCTTAAAGCTAACGCAGACTGCTTTGCATGGTCACACTCAGATATGACAAGTATCCCATTGGAGGTAGCAAGCTGAATCTGGACGCAAATTTCCCACAGGTAAGGCAAAAGAAATACCAGATAGCAGAGATCATGAACATGTTTGTTAAAGAAGAGGAGATAATTTGAAACACCTCCAAGAGACTTTCGACATCCTGAGGAAGCATAACATGAAACTCAACCCGGAGAAATGCGCGTTCGGTGTTGGTTCCGATAAATTCTTGGGGTTCCTAGTCTCGCAAAGTGGTATCGAGGTAAATCTCGATAAAATTAAAGCTATTGAGGACATTCCAGACCAATTGACAAGTGTAAAAGAAGTACAGAGACTGACTGGAAGGTTAGCAGCTCTAAGCAGATTTATCTCGAGATCCTCAGAGAAGTGTCATCACTTCTTTTCACTGCTAAAAAAGAATAATAATTTTGAATGGACTCCGGAAAGTCAGTAGGCCTTGAAAGACCTGAAAAGGTACCTATCAAGCCCATCATTACTGTCAAAACCAGGGGAAGGCGAACAGTTGTTAATATATCTAGCGGTCTCGGAAGTAGTGGTAAGTGTCGTTTTGGTCTGAGAAGAAGAAGGTACGCAAATTCCCATTTGTTATGTTAGTAAAATATTCTCAGGAGCAGAAACTCGTTATCCGCACCTCGAAAAGCTGGCCATATCTCTCTTAGTTGCTTCTCGAAAGCTCAGACATTATTTTCAGTGCCACCGATAGTCGTTGTGACAACCTTTCCCTTGAGGACTGTCCTTCACAAGCCTTAGTTGTTAGGCCGTTTGGCTAAATGGGTAGTCAAAATTAGTTAGTTCGACATTGAGTATAAACCTAGGACTGCGATCAAGTCACAAGTTTTGGCCGACTTTGTGGCCGATTTCAGTCCCAGGTTAATGCCCTTGGCTGCTAAGGAAGTAGTGCTTGCGTCGAAACTGACATCAGGAGTTTGGACCTTATTTACAGATGGAGCTTCCAACGTAAAAGGGTCCGATCTCGAGATAGTGCTAATCACGCCCTCGGGGGAAACCCTGAGGCAGGCCATTAAAATTGTTCCGTTAACTAACAATGAAGCTGAGTATGAGGCTTTGGTTGTAGGACTTGAACTAGCCCGGGGACTAGGATCTGAGGTCATCGAGATAAAGTGTGATTCCCAACTGGTAGTAAACTGAGTATATGGGATTTTTGACACAAAGGAAGAGCGCATGCAATGGTATTTGAACAAGGTTCAGGCATTACTTGCACGATTCGGGAAATGGTCAATCATACATATTCCAAGGGAAGAAAATGTGGAAGAAGATGCATTGGCTAATTTGGGGTCATCCACAGAGTTAAAAGGATCTGACTACGGTACTATCGTTCAACTTCTACATTCGATATTGGATGTGGACGATTACTACGAAGTCAATTCAACCAACTTAGTCTGGGACTGGAGGAATGAGTTCGTCAAGTATCTTCGGTATGGTAAACTACCCGAAGACCCGAAGGTGTTTCAGGCACTACAAACCAAAGCAGCTCGTTACTGCCTCGTAGATGGGCAGCTATACAGAAGATTATACCAAGGACCATTGGCTCGGTGTCTAGGGGCCTCGGAGGCGATTACGTGATGAGGGATGTCTACGAAGGGGTTTGTGGGAACCATTCTTGCGCAGACTCGTTAGTTCTAAAGTTGATCAGAGCAGGTTACTATTGGCCTCGGATGCAACAAGACGCAAAGACGTTCGTTCAGACGTGTGATAAATGTCAATGCCATGCACATTTGGTGCACCAACCAGTAGAACTCTTGTATTCGGTGTTGTCCCCATGGCTATTCATGAAATGGGAGATGGACATAGTTGGTCCTCTGCCACCGGGCCCCGTAAAGGTAAGATTTTATTTTAGTTTTAACTGACTACTTCACTAAGAGGGTTAAAGCATGTCCTTACTAGAAGATCAGTGAGCGTGAATTGGTCGACTTCATATGGGACCACATAATCTACCGATTCGGAAAACCGAAGGAAATTACTTGTGACAACGGGCCGTAGTTCATAGGTTCAAAAGTCACAAATTTTTTAGAAGATTTGAAAATCAAAAGGATTACATCTTCATCGGACCATCTAAGTGCTAACGGACAGGCGGAATCAACAAATAAGATGACTATCCAAAACCTTAAAAAGAAGTTAGAAGATGCTAAAGGCAAATGGCCCGATGAGCTACCAGGTGTGCTTTGGGCATACTGGACAACGACGAAGTCGAGCAAGGGAGAAACACCTTTCTCTCTCGTGTATGGCACGAAAGCTCTGATACCGATGGAAGTAGGGGAACCAACTTTAACGTTTTCCCGAACAAATGAAAAGGCAAACAATGAACCATTGCTGGTGAGGCTGGACTTGCTAGATGAACACAGGGACTTGACATACGTGAGGATGGTGGCTCAAAAGCAAAGAATGAAGAGATATTATAATCGCAGGGCCAATCTCTGCTACTTCAAATTAGGAGACTTGGTTTTGAGAAAGGTGACTCAGAGCACTTAGGAAGTCAATACCAGGAAGTTCGGACCAAATCCATCCCTCTTTATGGCGTATAGTAATCTTATTGCGCTTCTTCTCTATTAAAGCCGGAGGGTTGGATTTTTCTATGAACCACCTCATTCGACTGTATCAGCCTCAGATCTTTCGAGGACTAATCAGACTTCATCGTCGGGCATTGAAGGCATTGATGTCGAGCATCGATGAAGACAAGGATCGAGGTTGGATGGGTCGTTATATCCGAGTAAGGACCCGTGATCTCATTCCGGAGGAGAAGATGCCGTTCCCTGAAGAATGGAATCTTGACCGTAAGTGATTTTTGTTCACTTTTCAGGTGCTTTTCCGATTTTTTCTGATGTCCTTCCCTGATGTTCAACTGTCCCTTGGATGCCACAAGTGGTGCCCGACCTTGAGGACTGGGTTCGAAAGTTGGCCTCGACCTCCTCTTACGCCGAGCGCACTTGGCGTGATTTGGCAAAAGGCAGATGGGAGGCCAAGAACCATGGTGAGGTTTGCTTCTTGTTTCCTTCGAAGTATTCTTTGCGTTCTATTCGTTATCGATTTCCTCTTGTGCAGGCGTAACCAGGGATGCCGTTTTGAGGCCTTCAAGCGGCGAGAAAGGAAACAAGTCCCTAGTCCCTAAACAGGGAGAAGATAAGAAGAAAAAAGCTTTCTCTCGGTCAGAGGACCCCAAGCCCAAAACTCGCAGGGTGAAGAGAAAAACAATTGCCCTTTCGATTGACTCGGTCCAACGACTGAGAGAAGAAGAAGAAGAAAATAGCTCTTTGGCTTTGGTAGTCCGGTCTATGGAGGCCATCGAGGTTGCCAGAGTTCCCGAGCTGATGGCGGTTGTGCCTGTCGGGGTTGCTTCCGAAGACCAGAATCTCGACCGGAGTACTCCGAGTGATTTGCTCGGGGCTATGACAATGGGTGATTCGCCTTCTCTTCCATCTTTTTCTAAGGAGGCGCTGAAGGAAGCTCGAGAATTGAAGACTCCCGATATCGACGCAGGCTCTAGTGCAGGGGATCCTTTTAGGGATTGTTTTACTGGAGTCGACAATGGTTCCGATATCGGTGACGCTTCTCTTTTATTAGAGGAGGCTCAGCGTTTCATTACTCGGATAATGATTCTTCCATACTTGGTTTCTTTGTTCTTTTCCATACTTGACTCGTGTTTCTTACTGTGCAGGCCATTAGTTGGTTTCGGGTCGATCTTAGCCAGTGTGAGGCCAAGCTTCGGAAGGTCTCAGGTGAGAGAGATGCCCTGCGGCTTCTTTGCAGCCAAAAGGACTAGGCTATAAAGGACCTCCAAGCGGATTTGGCTAAGGTCTGTGAAGAAGGGGTCGAGCTCGATAAGCAGGTGAACCTCGTTCTGTTAAAGTATGGGTCTGACTCAACCGTGGAAATTAACCCTTCGTTGTCTCAGTTGCAACAAAATATCGAAAAGATCGGGTTACTTCGAGAAGAAGTCGATCAAATCCGAGCTGAATGCAATCGATGAAAGGAGACCCTCGATCGCCTGGCAGCGGAAAAAGAAACCATCTTAACAAAATTATTATCGGCCGACGTTCAACTTCGAAGTGCCAAACAAAAGGGGTCGGTTCAAGCTAAGAAGATTGAGGAGCTTGAAACACGACTTGCTGAGGCTAAGGCGGAGGTTGAGTCGTCGAAAGTCTTGGCGGATAAGTCCATTGCTGTATATCGGGTTGATGCTGAGGCTAATCAGATGGAGGCCCGGGCAGCGGCGAAGGCCGCCGATACTCGAGCTCATTGGGTTGCCGAACTTGCTAAGTGTAGGTCTCAGAGGGAGACCTTCGAGGAGATACATGCTCGAGGTTTCGACCTTACCAAAGAGGTAAAAAAAGGCAAAACAGCTCGAAGCGGAAGCTGAAGCCTTGGCTTCTGATGATGATGATGATGATGATGGTAGCGAAAGCGGATCCGAGGACGGGGAAGAGCTCGACCAGGAAGCTTAGTTTCTAATTCTTCATGTTTGTACATTAATCTCGTAGGCAATTTTCGTATATATATGTATAATCAGGTCGACTTGTTTTTGTTTTGTGAAGACTTTTAATCGAATGTTGACCTTGTAGTCTCTCTGATCGATCAGATTTGTAGCCCCTGGGTTTGCTTGTTGAGTCGATGATTCAAACTTTGAAGGAACATAATCCGTAGGTGTAATGTACTGGTTGAGTTAATGTAAACTCGGAGTAAAAGTAGCTTATTAGCCGTTTGAAATAAAGGTAGCTCGTAGGCTTAATATTCGAGTGATTATTTCGAACTCGGAATGTAAGTAGCCCGTAGGCTTAATGGTCGAGTGCTTGTTGCTCGAACTCGGAATAACAGTAGCCCGTAGGCTTTATAGTCGAGTGAATGTTTCAAACTCAAAATGTAAGTAGCTCGTAGGCTTAATGGTAGAGTGAGTGCTTTGCTCGAACTCGGAATAACAGTAGCCCGTAGGCTTAATAGTCGAGTGAATGTTTCGAACTCGAAATTTAAGTAGCCCGTAGGCTTAAATGGTGTGAGTGCTTTGATCGAACTCGGAATAACAGTAGCCCGTAGGCTTAATAGTCGAGTGAATGTTTCGAACTCGAAATTTAAGTAGCCCGTAGGCTTAATGGTAGAGTGAGTGCTTTGCTCGAACTTGGAATAACAGTATCCTGCAGGCTTAATAGTCGAGTGAATGTTTCGAACTCGAAATGTAAGTAGCCCGTAGGCATTGTAGAGTGAGTGCTTTGCTCGAACTTGGAATAACAGTAGCCCGTAGGCTTGATAGTTGAGTGAATCTTAATTCTGGTTCCACAATAAATCTCAAGTCATTGCACATGTGTTTATGTTTGGGCCGATCTATATGAGCATGGTTTATTTTGACCATTTGGCTCTTACAATTTTTCCTGTTGGAACCTTGTTGTGAGATGACTTTCTTTCATCTGAACTCAATGTATTTGAGGGCCATGATGCTCCCCCGGTATTTGAGGTCTGTCGGAAAGAGGCCTCAGATATTGTTGAAAGTGCAGCATGATTGATGGTTGCCTCATTAAAAACCTTGCCGAAAAACCCATTTGGGAGAAAACCGGTCTAAGGGAAAAAGAGTGCAACGCGTGCTCTTGATCGAAAGATCTTCTTCAGCTCTTGTTCGGACTTCTGCATGGGTTAGTTAGATGAATATGGAAAGGTCGTGCCTTAGCAGTAGTATAGTTTTAGATGTGATACATTCCAACTGCTTGATAGCTGTTTGCCGTTTATGATGCCGAGCCTGTATGATCCTTTTCCAACGTTCTCGAGCACCTGGTATGGTCCTTCCCAATTTGGTCCTAATTTTCCTTCGTTTGGATTCCGAGTATTGATGGTGACTTTTCTTAACTCTAAGTCCCTGGGCTTGAAATGGCGAAGTTTAGTTCTTCGATTATAGTAACTTTCGATTCGTTGCTTTTGGGCGGCCAATCGGATGAGGGCAACTTCTCGTCCTTCGTCCGATAATTCAAGGCTGGTGTTCATAGCCTCGTTATTTGATTCTTCCATCATGAGTCAAAATATGGGACTAGGTTCACCGACTTCGACTGGTATCAATGCTTCAGAACCATATACTAAGGATAATGGGGTCGCCCCCGTACTGGATTTTGACGTTGTTCGGTATGCCCAAAGGACTTCAGGCAGGATTTCTCTCCATTTTCCCTTTGCGTTGTTCAATCTCTTCTTCAGGTTTTGAAGAATAGTCTTGTTCATTGATTCGGCCTAACCGCTCCCACTGGGGTGGTATGGTGTTGATAATATCCTTCTTATTTTGTGATCTTCGAGGAATTTTGTGATATTGCTACCAACGAATTGCTTCCCATTGTCGCATACTATTTCGGCGGGTATCCCGAATCGGCATATGATATGATCCCAAATAAAGTCTATAACTTCTTTCTCTCTTATTTTCTCGAACGCCTGCGCTTCAACCCACTTAGAAAAATAGTCAGTCATAAATAAAATAAATTTGGCTTTACCTGGGGTCGACGGCAGAGGGCTGACGATGTCCATCCCCCATTTCATGAATGACCACGGGGATAGGACCGAATGAAGTTGTTCCCCGGCTTGATGGATCATTGGCGCAAACCTCTGACATTTATCACATTTACGAACAAATTCTTTCACATCTTTGCCCATATCGATCCAATAATACCCCGCTCTGATCACTTTTCGAACTAATGTGTCGGCACCAGAGTGATTGCCACAAGTGCCCTCGTGTACTTCCCGGAGGATGTAATTGGTATCTCCCGGACCCACGCATACCGCCATCGGTCCATCGAATGTTCTTCGATATAGTGTTCCGTCCGCAGCAAACGTAAATCGAGCAGCTTTAGTCCATAGGGCCCTGGAATCTTTATAGTCTGAAGGGAGCTTTCCATTTTTCAAGTATTCAATATACTTGTTTCTTCAATCCCAGGTTAAGCTAGTAGAATTTATTTCGGCGTGCCCATCTTCGATTACCGATCTTGAAAGCTGGACGACAGTTCCCGAGCTCAAATCACCTACCTCGACTGACGATCCCAAATTTGCGAGAGCATCAGCCTCATTATTCCGCTCTCGTGGAACATGCCGTAGGGTCCATTGTTTGAAATGGTGTAAGGTGATAAGCAGTTTGTCCAGATACCTTTGCATCCTACCTTCTCGGACTTCGAAGGTTTTATTTACTTGACTCACCACCAGCAAAGAGTCACAGTGCGCCTCAATGACTTCTGCTCCCAAGTTTCTAGCTAGTTCGAGACCTGCAATCATGGCTTCATACTCGACCTCGTTGTTAGTTAACCTGATAGTTTTAATAGCTTGCCTAATAATGTTACCCGTGGGGGGTCTCAAAACTATGCCTAACCCGGACCCCTTTATATTCGAAGCACCGTCCGTAAAAAAGATCCATACCCCAGACGATATACCTGATTTCAAAAGGAGTTCCTTTTTGACTTTGGGTATGAGGGTTGGCGTGAAGTCGGCCACGAAGTCTGCCAAAATTTGAGACTTGATGGCCATGCGGGGTTGATATTCGATATCGTACCCACTGAGTTCGATGGCCCATTTGGCCAATTGGCCTGATAGTTCGGGCCTATGTAAAATATTACGGAGTGGGCAAGTGGTTAATACGCTTATGGGGTGACATTGAAAGTACGACCTTAACTTTCTAGATGTGCTTACCAGGGCAAGTGCTAATTTTTCTAAGTGCGGATACCTAGTTTCCGCTTCCCCTAAGGTCCGAATTGCATAATAAACGGGAAATTGCGTACCTTTCTCTTCTCGAACTAGGACGCTGCTTACGGCGACTTCCGATACCGCCAACTACAGGTAGGGCTGCTCGTCCGCTTTCAGAGTATGAAGCGGCGGCGGGCTCGAGAGGTATCGTTTTAATTCCTGTAACGCTTGTTGACATTCCGGTGTCTAGGTGAAGTCGTTCTTCTTCTTGAGTAGGGAGAAAATTTGTGACTTCGATCCGATGATCTTGAAATGAACTGGCGTAAGGCTGCAATTCTTCCCGTTAACCTTTGTACATCTTTCACGCTGTCCACGATGGTGATGTCTTCGATGGCCTTGATTTTGTCGGGGTTAATCTCAATTCCCTGATTTGAGACCATAAAGCCGAGGAACTTGCCCGAACCGACCCCGAAAGCACATTTTTCGGGGTTGAGCTTCATGTTGTATTTCCTCAGAATCTTGAACGTTTCCTGCAAATGGGCCAAATGGTCCTCTGCGCGCAGGGACTTAACTAGCATGTCATCAATATAGACTTCCATCATTTTACCTATTTGTTCTTCGAATATTCTGTTTAGTAGGCGTTGATAAGTAGCTCCTGCATTTTTTAGCCCGAAGGGCATTACGTTATAACAATATGTTCCATATCGGGTCACAAATGAAGTTTTTTCCCGGTCGTCCGGGTTCATCTGAATTTGATTATACCCGGAATAGGCGTAGAGAAAGGTGAGGATCTCTTGGCCGGCCGTGGCATCGATCATACGATCGATGTTGGGCAGTGGAAAGGAATCTTTGGGGCATGCTTTGTTCAAATCCTTATAGTCCACACACATTCTAAGTTTGTTTCCTTTTTTAGGTACAACAACCACATTGGCTAACCATTCAGGGTATTTTACTTCCCGAATGGACCCTATCTTGAGAAGTTTAGTTACCTCGTCCTTTATGAATGCGTGCTTTTCCTCGGACTGGGGCCTTCTTTTTTGCTTCACTCGTCTAAACATAGGGTTCAAGCATAACTGGTGCGCCGTTATGTCCGGCGGGATCCCTGTTATATCTAGATGGGACCAGGCAAAACAGTCGATGTTATTGATAAGAAATTGAATGAGTTTCTTCCTGAGTTCGGGGCTCAAACCCGTTCCCAGGTATACCTTTCGTTCGGGCCAGTGTTCGATCAGTACGATTTGCTCCAGTTCCTCAATTGTTGATTTGGTGGCATCGAAATCATCAGGGGTTACGAAGGATCGAGGGATCCATCGACCATCATCGTCTTCTTCAACGTTCTGCTTACATGGGTGGGTCGAAGCCGATGTCTGTGATTGCTATTTGGCGCTCTGCTTTTAACCTGATCCTTTTATCGGTGAAGGCGAGGATATTGATTTTGCTTCTTCGACGGAGAACATTTCCTTTGCGGTCGGTTGTACCCCGTACACTATTTTGACACCTCCTGATGTTGGGAATTTGAGGACCTGGTGTAGGGTCGAGGGTACGGCTCCCATGCTGTGGATCCACGGCCTTCCGAAGAGGGCGTTATACTGACCTTCAATCACGTGAAACATTTTTTGCTGGATGGTTCTGGCCACGTTTATCTATAGGGTAATCTCGCCTTTAGTGGTTTCACATGCCATATTGAATTTGTTTAGAACCAGAGTTGCGGGTATGACCTGATCTTGCAGGCCGAGCTGTTCTACGACCCTCGATCTGATGATATTGGCCGAGCTACCTGGATCAATTAACACATGCTTAATCTTAGTTTTATTCATGAGTACGGATATTACCAGTGCATCGTTATGGGGTTGGATGATTCCCTCTATATTTTCATCACTGAAGGACAAAGTCCCTATGGGTGTATAATCTTGAGTTCGAGATCGCTTTTCCCTCACAATCGATGTTTTAGTGCGTTTAAGCATCGGTCCCTGGGGGGCATCGACGCCGTCGATGATCATGTGAATGATGTGTTGTGGTTCTTTTGGCTCGTTTTGCTTGCTGAATTCCTTGCCTCTAAAATGGTTCTTCGCCCTATCGCTCAGAAATTCCCGAAGGTGCCCTTTGTTAAATAAGCGGGCCACTTCCACTCTTAGTTGCCTGCAATCTTCCGTTCTATAGCCATGGGTGCCATGATATTCTCACATTTGATTGGGATTCCTTTGGGCATGATCGGTTTGCATGGGTCGAGGCCATCTGGTGTCTTTGATGCGTCCGATGGCCGATACGATGGCGGATGTACCAATGTTGAAGTTACACTCCGATAGTCAAGGGACTTCTATAGGATCTGTATATTTATCAAAGCCTCTCTTGCTCATAAGTCCCCGAGAATTTTGCCCCCGATCAATCCTTCAGTTGTTCCAAACCGTATCACGTGCTGAACCGTTGTTCATCCGATCTGTGTCATACGGTTGGTATCGGTCTCTGTTCGACCTTTGTTCTCTGTTGATTTCCCTTTGATTTTTTGTAGTCGTGTGGTTCTAACGTACGGGCCCATACGGAGCTCCCAATTGATCATCTTCGACCCTGATTTTTGATTGGTACCGGTTGTGTACATCTGCCCAAGTTATTGCTGGGTACTCGATCAAATTTTATTTCAGCCGATGTGATGCTGTCGAACTTAGCCCGTTCAGTCCTTGGGTGAAAACTTGTACGGCCCAATTGTCTGTGTCCGGTGGCAAGTCTATACGCTCCATTTGAAATCGGGATACAAATTCCCTCAGCATTTCGTTACCCCTCTGTTTTACTTTGAAGAGGTCCAATTTCCTTGTTGCAACCTTTATGGCACCAACATATGCTTTTACGAACGAGTCTGCTAACATGGCGAAAGAATCAATGAAATTTGGTGGTAAGTTGTGATACCAGATCATTGCTCCCTTTGCGAGGGTCTCTCCGAACTTTTTCAACAACACGGATTCGATCTCATCATCCTCCAAATCGTTGCCTTTGATGGCATATGTGTAGGAGGTGACGTGCTCGTTAGGATCAGTCGTACTGTTATATTTGGGAATTTCGGGCATACGAAATTTTTTGGGGATTGGTTTTGGGGTCGCGCTCGAGGGAAAAGGCTTTTGTATGAATTTTTTCGAATCGAGCCATTTTATCATTGGCGGAGCCCCCGGAATTTGATTGACCCTAGCGTTATACGTTTCCATTTTTTTGTCGTTGGCTTCGACTCGCTTTGTGAGTTCCTTGAGCAATTTAGCAATTTCAGGAGCGGTCCTCGATTCCTGCTCGTTTGATTTCACTACGGCGGGTTCCGTTCTGGGAGTGACTTCTCGAAGAAGCGGATTGGAGTTCGGCCAGCTTTGCGTATGAGTTCGGCTCTGCAACTGAGCTATCGCTGCTTGTTGCGCTTGTAACATTTCGAAAATTATACGCAAGCTGACCCCGATTTCCCCCGTGCTGTAGGTGTCTCGGGCTATGGATCGAGCACCGCCCTGAACGCTTCTTTCCGGTTCAGAACGCTGATTCGCTTCTAGAGCTATTTGCGAATTGATATCCAGTGGTACTTTGGCTCAAATTTCGGGTTCTTCGATTCGAGCCTCGTTGCCGTTGTCAGGTAGCCTTCTGACCCCGGGCACTAAGTTGTTGGTTTCATCTTGAAGGCCGGCTTCAAGGTCGATAGGTAGAGCCATTGCTGATTCGAAGTTGTAAGCTGGAGTGTACTGTAGATTTATATCAAACAATCACTGTTACCCTTAGCCCCACGGTGGGCGCCAAACTGTTTACCCGAAAAATCGGATAACGTTAAATTTAGATATGGTTCTAAGGGTATGCAAATTTCTTTGATACAAAATGACAATACAGGTATTTTTTGCTATGAAATGGGAATGATGGACGGGAAGACTCGAAAATATTAGGAGAACAAGCACAATGAAATCTTAATGTATTTTTTTGAGGACCCCTGTCTGTTGCAGTCTATCTCCCTTTTTATAGTAGAGGGTCATTACTTTATCTATAACAACATAATAAAATAATACATATAGTGGAGAACCCATGATGGTTTGTCTCTCCCTTGATTCTCGCCAAGATTCTCTCCCTTGGTGCGGTTGTAATGGCTCTTGTCTGCGAGCTTGGCGCTGACTCGAGCTCGGTGCTAGATCGAATCCCCAGTCTTAGTTCGAGCTCGGGTATGCCTTGGAGCATCGATATTCGGGGCCTGTGTCGATCGGCGTTGCCCCGTAGTCCGATTTGTACGCGGGCTCGATAATGATATCTAGTTTTGCCGTTGATTGGTCTCATAGCTCGAAGCTTGACGTCTCTTCTTCGGAATTCGTCCGAACTTGCCATGTGGATACCCTTCGATTGAAACGTCATTGTCTCGACCGGTCTTTATGACTGAGAATCGGCTTTGACCGTACACAGTTACCCATTTTGAAATTTCTCAATAGTTGAGCTCTAACTCGCAGATTTGATTCCTCGCTGAAATTGTCGCTGGTAGCTGTGAGAGAATTTTTTTATAAATATGGGATAACAACATGCGCTGGTTTTGTGTTTGAATGAAGATTTCAGTTTTAATGTTTCTTGTTACCCGATTCTTCGAGTTTTATTTTTATTTTTGGAGGTAGTTGAGCGATCCTCATCATAATTGAAAATGTTGTGATTTCCTGTCTGTATCTTATGGGGATAATAAGTTTTACCATACTAGATACTTTTGTTTGTGGAACTCTCTTCTCTTAAGCACTTCCTAACTAGTTATAGTTTTTCTAAGGAATGGAACAATCGTTTTGACTTTTTGAAATATTTAATTTCAATAATTCTTAATTAGAAAAGTTAAAATTCTATTTTTGAGAGAAGGGTGGTGTTTAATTCATTGAACAAAAATTCGTGGATGGTGGTGAGTACAGACTCTGATTGGACCTTAATGATCGGGAATTTCTGCGATGAAAAAGAAAAAGGAGAAGAAGATTTTAGCTGTGAAAATTCATTACTTTCACTTTTCAGCTTTCTTTTAAACTGAGTAGTTTGATCTAGGTTGACAGGTGACAAGCAAAGTGTTTTAGCTCAAGAGAACACTTCACTACTTACTATTTTTTTTAATTTTAAATAAAGAGAACTCTTCACTATGATATTTCATATGATAATTTTTGTGGTACAAAAGATTCATCTAGTATGTTATGTTATGTTGGAGACTCATAATCCTTAGCTCAGTGCAAGCGGCAGGCCCAAATTAACATTATTTTGGCATTTGTTCTTGGCATTTATAGATGGTGATGGTTAAACATAGTAGCAATATGATGAAACTTAAGCTGGCTATAGACTGATAAAATATTTTGGCATTTGCATTCTGAAAGCGAAGAGATCATATCTTATCATAGTGTGTGTATGTGCTTTAAATATGGTCTGGATCAAAAGAAATGGAGAGAAAGGAGTGTAAAGAAGGAGAATAGGTTGTTTCTACGGTTGGACGTATTTGAGGGAGAGGAGGAAAGAATAAGTAAAGAAAGGGACTAATAAATTAATGACAAAGATTTAAGCTTTGAAAAGAGGCTTCTTCCAATCAAACAATTTTTTATGCCAAGAGAGCATTTATATAAAATTATAAACAGATAAAAGTGTTTTGCATATTAGTGTCCAATGACACACTTTCCTTAGTTTCTCTCTTAATCAAATCAAAAATGGAAAATTGATATCCCTCTCCCTACTTCTCATCTCCTTTCTTTTATTCTGTGTGATCTTCCTTGTCAATTAAAGTTATAGGAGTCATCAGAAGCGGTAAAGTTTTGTAACTTGATAATGAATATATTCCCTCTAGTGTGCTTACAATGATAACTTACCGAGCAAGTGTCATTTGCAAAAGACGAAAGGAAAAATAAGAAAAGTATATAGCTCATGCTTCATGTGGGTTATTTTCAATAGGTGAAGTTGTGGTGTTGCTATTTCTCAGTAATCTTGTGTACAATTTTAAATAAGTTTTCTTCTTCTTCTGAATGCAAACAATAATTTCTATGAATAAGTTCTTTAATTGCAGGCTATGAGAAGATATATAATTTCTCTATTTCTTTGTATAATGTTGTAACAACCCGACTGGTCGTTTTGAGCTTTGGCGTTCAGTTTGGTAGTTTAAGGTCTTGAGAAGCTTCGTATTATGTATTATAACTTGCGTGTATGGTGGTTTCGATTTTCGGACGATTCAGGATTGATTTAGAAGAATGATCCTCGTTTTAGAGGCTAAAGACGTAAGAGTTGACCGAGTTTGACTTTTTTGTAGACGACTCTGGAATGGTGTTTTGACTTCGTATGATGATTTTGGACTTAGGCATATGTACGGATTTGGATTTGGAGGTCCGTAGGTTGATTTGATGTATTTTGGTGAAAGTTGAAAAGTTGAAGGTTTGGAAGGTTGGTAGGTTTGACCGAGGGTTGACTTTGTTGATATATGTCCCAACTTTGATGCCGAAAGTTGGTATAGGTCCGTTGTGCTATTTGGGACTTCGCATGTAAAATTTGAGGTCATTCCGAGTTGATTTGATATGGTTCAGCGTGAGTTTTAGAAGTTGAAAGTTCATTAGTTTATTAGGCTTGAATTGAGGTGCGATTCATAGTTTTGATATTGGTTGGTGTGGTTTGAAGCCTCGGGAAGGTCCGTGTTATGCTATGGGATTGGTTGGTATGATTGGACGGGATCCTGGGTGCCTCGGGTGTGTTTCGGATGGGCTACGGTCTATTTCCTCCTATTTTGGATTGCTGTTCTGATGTTTGGTGTTTCCCTAATCGCAATCACGAGTATATGGATGAGTTCACAGAGAGATTTTGGGAGGCGGGAGCAGTTTTTCTTCGCGTTCGCGTCGATTTGGGAGAACAACTCTTCGCGGTCGCGAGGGTGGTTACTCGTTCGCGTAGTAGGGGAGACCGGTTGGACATAGGACTTTTAGCCTTTGCATTCGTAGGAGCTTGGCCGTGTTCGCGTAGGCACAGTTTCGCGTACGCGTAGCACATTTTGGCAGCTGTTGAGTTTTGTCTTCGCGATCGCAAAGGTATTTTCGCGATAGCAATGTGTTTCACTGGGCAGAATGTATAAAGTACTCTATTTCGAGGGTTTTTGTTATTTTTTCACATTTTAAGTTAGAGAGCTCGGTTTTTGGCGATTTTGAAGGGAATTTTCATGATTTGGATCGGGGTAAGTGCTTTTGACTCAGATTTTCCATATTCATGATTCCATCTTTGTTTTTATCATTTAATTAGTGATTTGAGTTGGAGAAATTGAGAATTTTTGTAGAAACTTTTCTAAAACATAAAATTGTGATTTGAAGGCCGAATTGAGGTCAGAATTAGATGATTTTGATATGGTTAAACTCGTGTTGAAATGGGTGTTCGGATTTTGTGAGTTTTGTCAAGTTTTAAGGTGCGGGCCCGGGGTAGACTTTTTAGTTTTCATTAAAGATCTAAACTTTATTATCCGGAATTATTTTCTATGGCTTTTATTTATGATATTAAGTTATTTTGTCTAGATTCGAGTTGTCCGGAGGTTGTTTCACATGGGTGAAGGGCTTCTTAGCTAGCGTTTGGCCATAGATTCCCAAATTTGTTCTGAAAAATCTGATTTGAGTGAAATTTGGTTTGAAGATGAAAATGTGGTTGGACATCTGTTTTCAAAACATATTTCTCAAATTTATTTTGGAAAAACATGAAACATGACTTATACCCACAAGTTCTAAAAACTATCACAAATACCCAATAGTACCATTATCAATAACATTCATTATATTATCGCAAATCATAGTCCTGAACATAAATAAATTTAATACAAAATTATCATTTTTATAATGAACTACATGATACACTATCAGGTGACCGAGAAGACGAAGCAACATTGTTACAAAATAATAAATGGTGGGCTCTTTTATAAAATATAAAAGTTTGGGGCAATTTTTAAAAAATGTAATAGTGATATTTTGGCCCAAAACCAGAATAGCTGGTTTTGGAATTTGGGATTTTGCCAAAATGTAGGCAAAATCTATGGCCAAATACTTGTTTGTCAAATAAAATCTAAATTTATTTTGGCAAAATCTATGGCCAAACGGGTCCTTAGTATATTGATTTAGCTTTTTTGAGGTAAGTACCTTGCCTAACTTTGTATGGGGTAAACTACCCCGTAGGATTTGGTCTAATTGCACTATTTTAATTATGTGAAAGACGTGTACATGAGGTAACGAGTGTGTACTCGGACTTATATGTGGAAATTGACCAGTTTAGACTTTTAGGTTACTTTTATGCAGTTAATTAGAAGTTATTACTTGTTATATCTTTCGTTGTTGAATTCATTCTTGTATGCTTAGATTGTAGTCGTTATTACATTCTTCCCTTGTCGAGCTTACTCTTATATGTCTTAATTGAAGTTACTATTACATGCTATAATTTTCATTGTCAAAATTATTTTTATATGCTTTAATTGAAGTTGTTAGTACATGTTCCGTCTTTTGTTGTCAGGTCTCTCTTATATGTATTTAATTAAGGCTGTTTTCACATGCCGTGCCTTTCACTGTTAGGTTTATTCTTAAGCAAGTAATTGAAGTTGAAGTTATTGAGAGCTAATGATCTATTTTAGTTGATGCTGTTGTTTTATGGAGTATCTTTCATTGTTGAGTTATTTTTCGTTTCATTTTGTTATTGAGATTCTTGTATACATTGTGGTAGAGCCGTGGGCTGTGTTGTTGTTACATTGATATCTTTGTTTTGGAAATGTTGTGGCCTATGGGCACGTGGGTACGAGTTGATATTTCATGTTATTGTAATTTTGGCACATGTGGATTTGTGGTGTGGATTGATTGTTGCTATGCGGAGCATAAGGGTGGCATCTCACTATTGTTGATTGTGCAAAGTGATACATGTGGCTATTAATTTATTGTCCAGGTGGAGTGATACGGGTGGCTATTATGATATTGTCAATGCGGAGATATAAGGGTGAATATGTCAGGGATGATATGTGATGGCCGGGGGGCATATTATTGATGACATTCGTGTGATGGTGTGATTTTCCTTTTATGTGTCATGCACATTATGTAATTTGTTATGTTATATCCAATGGGCTATTCGATGTCTTTGATATTATTTGTTGACTTGGACTATAATAGTACACTTGCACATGCATACACAGTAACATGTCAATTATACCAGTTCAGGAGTATGAAACTTTTCATCGATCATGCACACGTATTCTTTTATATCTGATTTCATTGTGATATTGAGCCTGTAACCATGCAGGACAGATTATGACAACGAGCCTATGACCATGCCGAACGGATTAGGATATTGGCATGTGAGTTGTCCGTGCGGTTGTGATTGATAATGTGGGCATGAGATGCCATGTGTGTATGAGTTGTGATATGGGATTTGTGGTTTGTGGTTGTGAGGAATGGTACCTCGGAGTGAATTTTGTTGTGAACCTTGTGTTAGAACGTCTTGATAAATTGGTTGTCATTTATTTTTCTTAATTGGTGTCACTGATACTTTTTTTTATCACATATTTATTCTTTGATGCCATTTACTGTTTCTTGCTTCCATTATTAGCCTTATACTGATATTGTAATGACCCGATCGGTCGTTTAGTGTAATTGCGCCCCGTTACCCCTTTTTATGCTTCACACATGTGTGTTTATGATTTTGTGACTTGCGGGGGAGGGGGAAGTGTAACACCCCAGAAAATTTCGTAGTAATTAAGCGCTATTAAGAAAGTTGATATGCCCTAATTGTATTATTTTGTGTGTAGACAAGGACTATTATATGAATGATACCAATTGATCATGATAATATATGTATGAGGTGCATTAATAATGGTTTATGGTGTAATAAGAGCCCTAAGTCCAAGTCAAGTTGGAAATTTCATGATAGACTAAAGTTTCAAATGGGTACGCACAAGACCCAAATTTGAACATATATATATATATATATATATATATATATATATATATATATATATATATATATATATATATATATATAAAATAAAAGATTTTCGAGTCTAGTTTCTAACGCTTCAAACCGTTTGTTATTTGGACATTCCTACAAGAAGTTATGACCAAATTACCAAAGGCTGGAAAAATGCGATTCTGTGACCAATTCTGTGATCGCAGAACCATTATGCGATCTTAGAAGTAGTTATGCGACCCCAAAATGGTCGCAGACCTATCCAGTGAAGCTCATTTCTACGCATCGATTTTGAGTTGCATTTTGCTACCCGCATACCCATTCTGTGATCCATTATGCGACCGCAAACCTGCTTTCGGAGGATTAATTTTTCTATTTTCATAACCCGACCCTATTTTGATAAATAGTCTTTGGGGCTTATTTTGGAGCAATTATTTGAGGTTTTTTAGAGATAAGTGAGAGTGTTCTAGAGAGATGAAGTAGATGAAGTATTTTGTTCATCAAGATCTTGCCCAAGCTTTGAAATCCAACAAGGAAATCTGACAAGATCTTCATCTAAGAGGTAAGATTCAAACCTCTAGTCTTCAATTTCGTGTTTGGGGTAAAAGATGGGTGATTGGAAGTATGATTCTTGGGTGTAAGAGTATTATTTATGTACGCTTGTACTAATAAGATTTGTAGGAAGATTGTTGAGCTCAAATAAGTAAAACTTGGGTTGTGGAGTGAAGGACATCTTGTAGAAGAACCTTGTAGTTAAATTTGCACACGTAGTGTTTGATAAAATGCTCAAATGAGCTGAGACCATGAATATCTTCCTAATTATGGTTCAATTTTGTTATGTTTCAAAATAGATTGGGATTACTAGAATTTCCGGAACATTGTAGTAATTTAAGAAAAGCTCAAAGCGAGGTATGTTGGCTAAACTTTCTCTCTTATAATTGAATTCCATGATGTTTCCGTAAGTTCCAAGTATGGTTGTCTCAAGTTTCTTATTCTATGTTCCGAGTTGTGCCCAATAAATACGATTGTCCCAGATAAGTAGAGATGTGAATTGTGTAATCAAAACTTGTTCCTAATGTTCCTATCACATTATGTTATCCTTTGGGAATGTGTTCAAGAATGACATGCGTATTAAAATGCTATGTTTTTGAGTCGTGTTCCAAATGAAGGTTATGATGCCAAATTGTGTGAGAAAATCTCAATGATCTTAAGACTCTTAATTGCTCATATGTGTACCTAAAGTCTTGATTGGAAATGTCTTATTGTTGATAATCTATAAAGATGGTTGGAAGTGAAATAAGTGAATTGGGGTTATAGAGTGTGGCCAGTGTTCCAAGAATTTAAGTTATGATTGTGGCTAGTAGTGCAAATGATTTGAGAGGATGCGAAAAAGAATATGAAATGACTCTCGACTCAACTATTTAAAATGACTTCGAAAATAAAATTGCCTAAGGGCTTTTGTACTCAATTCATGCCCATAAGTGGCTGCTTTAACTAATGCTTTGCTTTATAAATATATCCAGTGTGATTTGAGTTCTTACATAATCATGTGTTGAAATTTTACATTGTCATTTTTGGGGAAGAGTATTGCAAGAATAAATGGTGTATTGATTATTTTTGATTTTTATGAGTGTTTCTATTGCTGGTTGGTATGCCCCATTCTTTGGGAAGAAACCATTTGTGTTTAAAGTTCCCATTACAAATGGATTTGAAGTATATGATTTCTAAAATATTCTATATGTTGGTATTTGATGGTGATCTTTGAAATTGAAAGAGGTGAAAGTGTGGAATATCAAATACGGCCATCGTGCCAGGAATAAAGAATCTTGTGAATGGCCAAATGAGCCAAGAAAATATTGTCGTTGTGAATGACTGGAAATACTAATGAGAATTTATACAATGTGAAAGATGTTGAGGTGAGTACAATTGTATTTATGTTATCTCTGTGTGCAAATTAAATAAAAATGATTTTGGGAGCATCATTAGCAAAACCGAGGAAGGGTGGGTCATAAGGCCCATATCTGAAACTACACGTGCCGGTGTAGGGGTGGATTGTGATTATTCCCCTTATTTGAGATAAAATTAAAATATTGGAGAAATTGTGATATTATTCCCCTTAATTAGGATGAAACTGGCAACAATTGTGGATTGAAAAAGTCAACCCACACGGCATATATGGGGAGAAGGACGCCATGTTGTGCACATAGTGGTACTACTCTTGGTAACAACTTTCTTTCGCATCACATGTCAAACCACATTGTTCGCGGGAAGATGGCCTAGCCGATCGGCCGTGATCGGACCCCGTGCTAACAAAAACGGTGGTAAATCGGTGCTAATGATCTCCTAACCAAAATTGTATACGAAGTTCATATTTTGGAAATTATTATATTTTAACTGGAAATTTGGATATTGTTGATTGTGACTTGCTGTTTCTATGTGTTGCCTTTTCTTATATGGGCATTCTATTTTAAAAGAGGACTTTTAGCTATACATACTAGTGCTATTTGACAGTACTAACATCCCTTTTGCCGGGGGCGCTGCATCTTTATTGGATGCAGGCGGTTCTACAGTAGGCGGCATTGATCAGTGATAGCAGTACACTGTTTTCAGCTGATTTGGTGAGCCCCACTTCATTTCGGGGTCATGTATCTTTTGTTTCTCATGTACTGTGTTTTGAGGTATAGTCGGGGCCTTTTTCTGGCATTTCCATATTACTCTTCTATTGTACTTAGAGGCTCCGTATACAGGTTGTGGGTTGTGATTGATGTTGGGAATTGAACTAGAAATGTTGGTATTTGGAAATCATATTTTTTCATTAATTCTATAAATTCGTAATATTTTAAAAATTATGAATGAAGCTGCTAATGAGAATGAAAAGGAAGTTGTTAATAAAATCTTTTCAGTGTTTGATTAATGGAGTACATCTCCTCTTTATCTATGGATGAGTTTGGGTAGAAGGAAATCTAACAGGCTTGCTTAGCCAGGTTCTCTCGGTTGAGCGCCGGTCGCGCTCCCCGAGTTTGGGGCGTGACAAACTTGGTATCAAAGCCTAAGGTTTTAAAGTGTCCTAGGATGTCTCGGAGCCGTGTCTAGTAGAGTCCTTCTTATCGGTGTGTTGTCGACCACATCTATAATGGGGAGGCTACTTGGACATTAAAAAAATTCACACTTCTTTGATACTCTAGATCGTGCGATAGAACTCAAGATAGGAAGCTAATTTCCTCGTCATGTCTCATTTTTCATATGAGTAACCTACGGGTTTGAGGTAGCAAGAAGGAAATGAAGGAACCAGTTGCTAGGGAAAATGCCCGTGTTCCTATTAATGTCACCACGCCACTAGATCATATGGTGAGAGAACGTAAGAAACGAAATAGGGTTGTTTGTACCAATAAGCCGAAATGTTTGATATGAAATAATATCCACTCGGGTTTATGTTAGATGTTTCTTGAAACATGTTATGGTTGTGTAAAGAGGGGGCACAAGAAGAATAAATTCCCTTAGGTTGGATACACCCATCCAGGTCTGCCCGATATGCTGGCGAAAATATTTTGCATCATGTTGTGAGATGCTCAGAAGCGTGTTAGGGATGGTAGATTTGGGCAATTCCAAAAGTCCATACAACGAGCTGTTGCAGAGATTGTTACTTCCACCATGAAGGCATGGAGGAAGACTAAGGGGAATGCTTATGATGTATGCAAAAATGGTAAATATCGGGTAAGTGGAGGCGAATCAGTTTAGCGGACCCCATCCTCATTGTGTGAAGTGTATGAGATGTCATTCGGGGGTATGTCACTATGGTACTAATGTATGTTTTGGATGTGGAGTAGAGGGGCATCAATTAAGGTACTGCCCTGTCAATCTAAAGTCATCAATTAAGTCACTCCTTAGTACATCTTTATGAACGCCGCATTATTTTCCTTGTTGTATATGTACATCCATATTGAAGAGGCCTACATAAATATGGTCTTAACCAAAACGTTGAATCAAAAAACATTGCATACTTTCTGAACGAGACGCATTATTCGTGAAGCCACTCTATCACAAATTTTCTTATTTACAACCTCCTGTGGAATTGAGCTCTATAATTATGTCCTTGAAATTGAGTTATAACTCTAGGATTAATACTTCCCACTTGCTTCCCTAAATTCTCAACAAGGGACTATACCTGATGAATTTCTTATAGAACGTTTTGATTCAAATGGATAACATCTGCTCACTTGTGCTTATGCATGCACAGTCATAAAGTTTACCTATCTGGTATCAAATCCAATGTAAGATAACCTAGTGTTGAGATCATTCTCGAGGAATTCTTTCTCTTCTGTGTCTGTGGTTCCTATGGTTGGAACAGTCACTTTACTCTTTTATGAATAGTATCATGAATCCTTTTTACTATCTAGTAATATGAGGGCATATCTCAGCACCTATTATATGTGTACGTGTCAATTGAAATGGCCACTTGTCTGTATAATGTTTCTGAGGAATTTGAGGTTTTCGGGAATTTGTCACAAAAAGATCTTTTTGTTCGCCCATCTCAGTATGACTTTCATGTCCACCTAGATCATACCTCTGTGAGTAACTCACATTGTTCCTAGCATTATAGTTACCCATGAAGTGGCCTAGTATTGCAGCTTGAGAGTTGTTATGGCAAAAACATGTCTAGCTCACAGCAAAGTATTCAAACTCTCTAACAAATACATGACTTCATCCCAACATTAAGATGTCCTAGCTACATGATTTCACTTGTGTGAGGTTGAAAGTTAAGCAGCCTTATGATGAGCATATTGAATTGAAAGACAAATTTGTAGTGTCTCCAGTCCTCTCATATAGGACCAATTATTGGCAAAGGTTAAGTTGTGAGAATGATAATAATCTCACAAGTGTTCAACTTCTTTTTCATCCCCATGGGCTTGTGACATAGATTCATTGTGTCAGTTGATGTTAAGACCGTAATGCAATTTCATGCATTTTGAAACCCATATCACATTCGGGGTGCCAAAATACTCTCATTTTGAGTTGAACTGATTTTCCCTACACTCCAGGAGACGACTGGTGTCATGTACTTGGCCATTTCTCTTTGAGGCTTACTATTGCTGAACAAGACACATATGGAATGAAACAATTGTTGTTGTCCTTTTCATGACTCATGGTCTTCCAAAAATAACTGACGCTAATGTCTTTATCCTTCCGATTATGCCTCCCATAAGCCACATGTCAAAGAAGAAGCGTCATCCCGTGATCAAATATATTGGATATGAAATTTTATGGTCATATGCAAGCTAGCACATCTTAGACTAATTGTTGGAGGTCGCCAAAGGTTTAATTTGGGTGTTCGGCATAGAGATTTAGAGTTGAAGAAAGTGAACGGGTTATTCTCAATATTTTCTCCATGAGGATGCTATGTGAATTGTTAATAAAGGTAAAGTATGTGTAGTCACATTAGGCCTTATGAAATCTCGAAGGAAATAGGCCAAACTATGAGTATGATGTTTCCCTTTTATTGTTCTTCGTGTACCCGGTGTTTCATGTGTCTATATCTAAGAAGGTGAAGTTAATGGGTAATTGGATTTGAGGAGCAACTATTTGATATCCTTGTTAGAAAAGTCCGGGAGTTGAGATTGCCTTTATTAATGTGTTATGGCAAAGTCGATAAGTCGAGGAGGCCACATTGTGGGCCAAAAGTGTTAAGGAAATAAAATGTTCTCACTTGAGTGTATAGTCAAATAATTGTGATTTGAAAGGTACTTTCTATGTGTTATGATTTAAATATGTGCAGCTCATGTCCAGATATCACTCTTGATAATATAATGCCTGTAATGATGAGATTTGTGATGTTGATATACATGGTGATGCTTTGTAAAGTTGTGTATGTCTTGATAGGTTGATTTTGGTGATTATATGACAGGTGGATAGGCCCAGTTAGAGGGAAAACTCTGCCAAAATTTTTAAGAGTTTGTAAAGATAACCAAATGTTAAGGGCCATAAGTAAGTTGAGATTTTGGAAAGGAAGTATAAGATCCATGTAGTCATAAGCGCCTATGTATAATTGCTAGAGGTAAAAGGATGGTAACTCTATTATTAGAAGTGACTTGTGAAACATTCGAGGACGAATGTTCTTAAGTGGGGGAGAATGTAACACCCCGAAAAATTTCGAAGTAATTAAGCGCTATTAAAAAAGTTGATGTGCGCTAATTGTATTATTTTGTGTGTAGACAAGGACTATTATATGAATGATACCAATTGATCTTTATAATATATGTATGAGGTGAATTAAGAATGGTTTATGGTCTAAGAAGAACCCTAAGTCCAAGTCAAGTTAGAAATTTCATGATAGACTAAAGTTTCAAATGGGTACGCACAAGACCCAATTTGAACGAGAATATCTACATATATATATGGATTTATGTAATGATATACCTATCAAATGAAAGATCTTTGAGTCTACTTTCTAAAGCTTCAAACCTTTCGTCATTTGGACATTCCTACAAGAAGTTATGACCAAATTACCAAAGGCTAGAAAAATGCAATTCTCCGACCAATTCTACAATCGCAGAACCATTATGCGATCGCAGAAGTAGTTATGCGATCGCAAAATGGTCGCAGACCTATCCAGTGCAGCTCATTTATGGGCGTCGATTTTGCGGTGCATATTTCTACCCGCATACCCATTCTGCGGTTCATTATGCGACCGCAGATCTGCTTTCGGAGGGTTAATTTTTTTATTTTCATAACCCGACCCCATTTTGATAAATAGCCTTTGGGGCTTATTTTGGGAAAATTATCTGAGGTTTTTTAGAGAGAAGTGAGAGTATTCTAGAGAGAGGAAGTAGATGAAGTGTTTTGTTCATCAAGATCTTGCCCAAGCTTTGAAATCCAACAAGGAAATCTGACAAGATCTTCATCTAAGAGGTAAGACTCAAACCTCTAGTCTTCAATTTCGTGTTTGGGGTAAAAGATGGGTGATTGGAAGTATGATTCTTGGGTGTAAGAGTATTATTTATATACGCTTGTACTAATAAGATTTGTGGGAAGATTGTTGAGCTCAAATAAGTAAAATTTGGGTTGTGGAGTGAAGGACATCTTGTAGAAGAACCTTGTAGTTAAATTTGCACACGTAGTATTTGATAAAATGCTCAAATGAGCTGAGACCATGAATATCTTCCTAATTATGGTTCAATTTTGTTATGTCTCAAAATAGATTGGGATTACTAGAATTTTCGGAATATTGTAGTAATTTAAGAAAAGCTCAAAGCGAGATATGTTAGCTAAACTTTCTCTCTTAGAAATCAATTCCATGATGTTCCCGTAAGTTCCAAGTATGGTTGTCTCAAGTTCCTTATTCTATGTTCTGAGTTGTGCCCAATAAATACGATTGTCCCGAATAAGCAGAGTGATGAGAATTCTGTAATCAAAACTTGTTCCGAATGTTCCTATCACATTATGTTATCCTTTGGGAATGTGTTCAAGAATGACATGTGTATTAAGATGCTATGTCTTTGAGTCGTGTTCCAAATGAATATTATGATGCCAAATTGTGTGAGAAAATCTCAATGATCTTAAGACTCTTAATTGCTCATATGTGTACCTAAAGTCTTGATTGGAAATGTCTTATTGTTGATAATATATAGATATGGTTGGAAGTGAAATAAGTGAATTGGGGTTATAGAGTGTGGCCAACGTGCCAAGAATTTAAGTTATGATTGTGGCTAGTAGTGCAAATGATTTGAGAGGATGCGATAAAGAATATGAAATGAGCCTCGACTTAATTGTTTAAAATGACTTCAAAAATAAAATTGCTTAAGAGCTTTTGTACTCAATTCATGCCCATAACTGGATGCTTTAACTAATGCTTTGCTTTATAAATATATCCAGTGTGATTCAAATTCTTACATACTCGTGTGTTGAAATTGTACCTTGTCATTTCTAGGGAAGAGTATTGCAAGAATAAATGGTGTATTGATTATTTTTGATTTTTATGAGTGTTTCTATTGCTGGTTGGTATGCCTCATTCTTTGAGAAGAAACCATTTGTGTTTAAAGTTCCCAATACAAATAGATTTGAAGTATATGATTTCCGAAATATTCTATATGTTGGTATTTGATGGTGATCTTTGAAATTGAAAGAGGTGAACGTGTAGAATATCAAATATGGCCATCGTACCAGGAATAAAGAATCTTATGAATGGCCAAATGAGCCAAGGAAATATTGTCGTTATGAATGACTGGAAATACTAATGAGAATTTATACAATGTGAAAGATGTTGATGTGAGTACAATTGTATTTATGTTATATCTGTGTGTAAATCAAATAAAAAATGATTTTGGGAGCATCATTAGCAAAACCGAGGAAGGGTGGGTCATAAGGCCCACACCTGAAACTACCACGTGCCGGTGTAGGGGTGGATTGTGATTATTTCCCTTATTTGGGATAAAATTGAAATATTGGAGAAATTCTGATACTATTCCCCTTAATTGGGATGAAACTGGTAACAATTGTGGATTGGAAAAGTCAACCCACATGGCATATGTGGGGAGGCGGCCTAGCTGATCGGGTGGAGATCGGACACCATGTTGCGCTCATATGGTGGTACTACTCTTGGTAACAACTCTCTTTCGCATCACATGTCAAACCACATTGTTCGTGGGGATATGGCCTAGCTGATCGGGCGTGATCGGACTCCGTGCTAACAAAGACGGTGGTATATCGGTGCTAATGATCTCCCAACCAAAATTGTATATGAAGTTCGTATTTTGAAAATTATTATGTTTTAACTGGACATTTGGATATTGTTGATTGTGATTTGCTGTTTCTATGTGTTGCCTTTTCTTATATGGGCATTCTATTTTGAAAGAGGACTTTTAGCTATACATACTAGTGCTATTCGACAGTACTAACGTCCCTTTTGCCGGGGGCGCTGCATCTTTAATGGATGCAGGTGGTTCTACAGCAGGCGGCATTGATCAGTGATAGCAGTACACTCTTTACAGCTGTTTTGGTGAGCCCCACTTCATTTCAAGGTCATGTATATTTTGTTTCTCATGTACTGTGTTTTGATGTATAGCCGGGGTCTTGTTGCCGGTATTTCCATACTACTCTTCTATTGTACTTAGAGGCTCCGTAGACAGGTTGTGGTTAATATTGGGAATTGAACTAGAAATGTTGGTATTTGGAAATCATGTTTTTTCACAAATTTTATAAACTCGTAATATTTTAGAAATTATGAATGAAGCTCCTAATGAGAATTAAAAGGAAGTTAATAAAATCTTTTCAGTGTTTGATTAATGGAGTATATCTTCTCTTTATTCATGGATGAGTTTGGGTAGAAGGAAATCTAACAGGCTAGCTCGGCCGGGTTCTGTCGGTTGAGCGTCGGTCGCACTCCTCGAGTTTGGGGCATGACAGGGAGGGGTTTTCTCACGACCCAAACTGGAGGGACATGACTGGCACTCGGGCCATACCTGCCGAGCACCAACACACATTTTATCTAACCTTTCTTGTTATCTATAAGGGCTGACGAGATCAATATTAATGGTAGACATGAATCCTAAACAACCAATAATGACAGATAGTGGCATGAACATATATAATATGGGCCGACAAGGCTGTCATGAAGCTATGTATAAGGTACGAGCTAACAAGCTGCCATGAGAGACTATACAACAAAAATCAGTCGACAAGGCAATCCAAACTATACATAAGTCGGCACCTGTCAATGAGCCTCTAAAGGAACATAAGTGCTGCAACATTGCCGGAACAGGGCCCCGACATACCCATAATGTCTATAATAAAAATGCATACCAAGACCACGGCAAGTCCGGAGAAGGGATCTCGCCAATAACCGCTGAACTGGGAAACCTACTGTGGTGGGGGAGCTACGTCTACCTGTCTATCAGGACCTGCAGCACGACATGCAGCGTCCACAAATAAAAAGGACGTCAGTACGAATAAAGTACTGAGTATGTAAGGCAGGAAAGCATAAGTAAGAACAGTAATGTAAACAGGGATAGAGAATATACAACCTGTGACATCTGGGTACCTCTGAGGGCTACTGACATGAAATACATGATACATACATATATATACATAAACTTTTAAAACATACGCCTTTGTGGGCATCACCATCATCATATCGTACCCGGCCGTAATAGGCTCGATAAAAATATATCCGGCCATCATAAGGCTCGGTAGAATCGTACCCCGTAACGTGGATCTCGGTAAAACCCAATTGTTCAGTGGTTGCACAATAGGTGCCGTACCCGACCGACTATAGCGCGGCTCGGTAGAATAAAATAGATACATATATATGATGCGTGTTGGACTCATTGGAATCACATTTTAAAACTTTCGGAGTGACGTAATGTCGGTATCCTCCGTACACGTTATTAGGATTAACTCTTCATCAAGATCCTTATAAGAATCAGGAAGTACCAACAATATTGATAACAAAAGAATAAGAGAAGTAACATCAACATGAATCGTTCCATAAGAAGGGAAACAATGTAAGTACTGCTAGCTTCTAAGAGTGGAGTACCTTTGGAAGCTCGTTCATTACATTATGTACAATCGGAGTCGTGCAAAAGAAGGAAATGGATAGCCTCACATACCTTGTATATACTTCCCAACCACAAGCTATGCAAATGTCACGACTCCTTAGTCTACAATAAGAGAAATGACACTATCGTTATCGTTTAAGTGTCGTAACTCTTATGTATCGACCACAACCTATTTTACGATGAAATGGACAGCACCTCCCCTATTTATATGACTTCCCACAAGTTAAAACAACCACCAAATAGCCCAAACAACATCAATAATAATCATACCGAGCCTCACAAAATAGTCCACCAACCAACAACATTACTAACAAGCCTTTCGATATATATATCTCACAAGTTCTAGCTTCAACGACTTAGCCGTAACTTGGATAATCTTAAATACATGTAAGGTAAGAGGTTCATTACCTTTAAACAGAAATAACAACTCCAATTTGACCTTTATTGACCACGAAATATCCCTCCAATGCTGCCACAAGAACAAGGAAGCGAAACTAGCAATCAATTAGGATTTTTCGGCACTAGAATCACTTTAGAAGACTTGAAATAACTTAGGGTTGATATTAAAAACTTGAGGGAGTATTTTACAGAACATAAACCACTTAAAACAACCTCCCACACGATCTAGAACAACACAAAATCAGCAACAACAAGAAGAACAAGAAACTTACTAGCGCCACGGGATTCCCGATACTTGATTTGTGTTGTTTGCTCTTTGTTTTGGTCTTGGATCATGAGAGAACCTTGAGAGAGTGTTTTAAGGGTTCTAAGGTCTGAATATACTGAAAAGGAATGACTTAAAACGGGGTTGTGGCGTGTTATATATATCCATATGTCTCAACCGCCTATGTGGGCCCCATAGAGAGCTACTTGGCGTAGTCTCGCAAAAATGCGAATATCTCTCTACTCCGAGATTGTATTGACTAATGGTTTAATGCGTTAGAAACTAGACTTATAGATATTCAATGTGGTGGGTATATCACCCCGTAATTCCAAATAAATTGGGAGAAAAGCTTAGTAACATTTGACCTAAAGTTTAAGTAAAATTATGAACGTAAGTTGTGACAACTTTTGTCGACTTTTGTTTCATAACTCGCTTGACTTCAAGACTTATGATACAGATATTATATGATTCAAATACCTTAAAAATATGACCTCTTAGGAATATTAATCACCTCTAGTTTTACCCGAAAATACGGGTTACAACATCCTTGATTCGTTTAACTTCTAATGCTTGCTAACCACTCTTACACACCCTTGTATCATTTAAGACCAATAGTCTTAACGTCTTATCATCTCAAATATAATCTCTTCTCGGATTTACGTCGACTAACTTACGACATGATCTAACGTATGCGAATATGGGTTGTAACACCCTCCCCCCTTAGGAACATTCGTCCTCGAATGTAAGGGTTTATGGGGAGTCTAATTCATCGTGGATTCCGACAAAATATTCCGGATGAGTTTCCCCTATAAAATGGACACTAGCCAAACTTGCAAGCAGTTAAACCCAACCTATGGTCTTACAAGGCCATACAAAGCATTATAGATATGTACATTATCTACATATCACCATTTTGTATTAAGAAAGAGTATTCCCAAGCTATTGCTTACCTCATAGAGCCGTTTTACCTTCTAATGCGTCCTGCGTTCCCCCGGCATCTCGTTATCTTCAATCTGGAACAAGTAAGGGTATTTAGACTTCATCTCCTCTTCTGCTTCCCATGTCATTTCTTCCGTATTCTTGTTCCTCCACAATATTTTGACGGAAGCTACATCCTTTGTTCTCAGCTTGCGGACTTGTCGATCTAATATAGCCACTGGCACTTCTTCGTATGATAGATCCTCTTTAACTTGTACATCTTTGATAGGGAAGACCCGAGAAGGGTCTCCAATAGATTTCCTCAACATAGATACATGGAATACCGGGTGAACAAATTCCAATTCGGATGGCAATTCTAACTCATAAGCAACCTGTCCAATTTGTCGAAGAATTTTGTACGTCCCGATATACCACAGACTCAGCTTACTCTTCTTTCCAAAACGCATAACACCCTTCATCGATGAGATCCTCAGGAAATCCCAATCACCAACCTCAAATTCCAGATCACGAAGTCGGACATCGGAATAAGACTTTTGCCTACTTTGTGCCGTCCGTAGTCGCTCTTGTATCACTTTCACCTTCTCAATGGCTTGGTGAATCAAATATGGCCCATATAATTCTGTCTTACACTGACTTTGAACCATCTAACTGGTGATCTACATCTCCTCCCATACAGTGCCTCGTACGGGGCCATTTTAATACTGGAATGGTAGCTATTATTGTAGGCGAATTCTATGAGTGCCAGATGGTCATCCTAATTTCCCTATAAATCTAGAACACATGCTCGTAGCATATCTTCAAGTGTCTGAATGGTACGTTCAGCCTGTCCGTCAGTCTGCGGATGGAATGCAGTGCTGAGGTTCACTTGTGTGCCTAAACCTTTCTGAAAAGACCTCCAAAAGTTAGCCGTAAATTTAGCTCCTCGGTCTGATATAATAGATACCGGCACACTATGATGCCTAACAATCTCCTTAATATACAACTTCGCATAATCTTCAGTCGTGTAAGTTGTCTTAACTGGCAGAAAATGGGCACATTTTGTAAGTCGATCAACTATCACCCAGATAAAGTCAAACTTATGATAAGAGCAAGGTAATCCAATAATGAAGTCCATATTATTCACCTCCCATTTCCAGGTCAGAATCTCTATATTCTGAATCAATCCACCGGGTTTCTGATGCTCGATCTTTACTTGTTGACAACTAGGACACTGGGCTACAAATTCTGCAATAGACTTCTTCATGTTATCCTACCAATACTACTCCTTAACATCATGATACATCTTTGTTGAGCCGGGGTGGATGGAATATCGGGATTGATGAATCTCAATCATAATCTTCTCTCGCAAGCCTACCACATTAGGCACACATAATCGGCCCTGGTATATTAGTGCCCAATCTCCTCCGATCTCGAAAGCAGTAATTTTACACTGCCGAATTCTCTCTCTCAATCATACTAAGGTAGGATCTTCATATTGCCGTGCTTTTACCTCAGCTACCAAAGATGATTCTGATGTATTCTATACAGTAACACCACCGTCAACAGAGTCTAACAATCTGATTCTCATATTGGCTAGATGATGAAGCTCTTTAGTCAAACCCTATCTACCTGCCTCAATATGTACTAAGCTTCCTATTGACTTACGACTGAGAGCGTCTGCCACAACATTAGCTTTACCGGGATGGTACAATATCTTGACGTCGTAATCTTTCAGTAATTCAAGCCACCTACGCTGCCTCAAATTCAACTCCTTTTGCTTGAAGATGTATTGTAAACTCTTGTGATATGTGGAGATGTCAACATGGATGCCGTATAAGTAGTGCCACCATATCTTCAAAGCATATATTACTGCAGCCAATTCCAAATCATGAATCGGGTAATTCTTTTCATGCTTCTTCAATTGTCTTGATTCATAAGCAATCACCTTCCCACGTTGCATCAATACACACCCCAAACCTATACATCCATCACAATATACCACATAACCTTTTGTTCCTTCTGGGAGAGTGAGCACTGGCGTGGATGTCAATCGATTCTTTAGCTCCTGAAAACTACGTTCACAAGCGTCACACCACTAGAATTTGGTAGCTTTCTGTGTTAACTTAGTCAATGGTGCTGATATAGAGGAAAACCCTTCTACAAACCACCTATAATATCATGCTAGCCCCAAGAAGCTGCGGACTTCTGACGGTATTGTAGGTCTCGGCCAATTCTTCACTGCATCGATCTTCTGAGTGTCGACACTAATACCCTCGTCAGATATCACATGGCCAAGGAATGCTACTGAGTTTAGCCAGAATTCATATTTGGAGAGATTAGCATATAACTTACGATCATGAAAGGTCTGTAATACTATTCGCAAGTGGCCCACATGTTCAGCCTCCGAACGAGAATACACCAGAATGTGATCAATGAATACGATCACGAACACATCAAGATAGGGCTTGAATACACTATTCATGAGATCCATAAAAGCTGCTGGGGCATTTGTTAGCCCGAACAACATCACCAAGAACTCAAAATGCCCATATCTTGTCCGGAAGGCCGTATTTGAAATATCCTTCTCCTTAACCCTCACTTGATGATACCCTGAATGTAAGTCAATCTTGGAGAAATACTTGGCACCCTGGAGTTGGTCAAATAGGTCGTCAATCCATGGAAGTGGATACTTGCTCTTTATAGTAAACTTATTCAACTGTCGATAATCGATACACATCCTTAACGACCCGTCTTTCTTCTGCATGAACAAGACTGGCGCACCCCAAGGTGAAGTGCTAGGCCTAATGAAGCACTTATCCAGCAAATCCTTTAATTGCGCCTTCAACTCTTGCAACTTTGTCGGGGCCATCCTGTATGGAGGGATAGAGATCGGTTGAGTGTCAGGCAACACATCAATGCTAAACTCAATCTCCCTTTTAGGAGGAAGGTCTGGGAGTTCATCTGGGAAAACATATGGAAATTCATTGACCACGGGGATTGATTGTAGAGTAGGCGGCTTCACCTCCGCATCCCTAACGCGAACGAGATGATAAATGTAACCTTTTGAGATCATCTTTCTTGCCTTACGATAGGAAATAAACCTACCTTTCGGCGTGGCAATGTTCCCCTTCCATTCAATGTAGGGTTCACTAGGAAACTGAAACCTAACCATCTTCGTACGACAATCAACATTTGCATAGCATGAGGCCAACCAGTCCATTCCCATTATCACATCGAAATCAACCATTTCTAACTCAAATAAATTTGCCGAGGTTTGACGACTGCAAATCATCTTTGTGCAACATCTATATACCCTTCTAGCAATCACAGAATCTCCTATCGGAGTAGATACCACAAGTGGTTTATTTATCAATTCAGGTTCAACGCCTAAATTATTAGCCACAAAGGGTGTAACATATGATAATGTAGATCACGGATCAATCAACGCATATACATCATAAGAAAACACAGACAATATACCTGTAACAACATCCGAAGATGACTTGAGATCCTGTCGACCTACTAGAGCATAGGTTCAATTTTGAGTACCACTCGAACTCGACACTGCACCTCTACCTCTACCACGACCTGTCGACTGCTGAAAACCCCATACTGGGGGTCGAACTAATGAGGAAGAACCAGACACAGATCCAGTCGGCTGAGCCATACCACCACCTCCTCTGTTAGGACAATCTCGCATCATATGGCAAGGCTATCCGCAAGAATAGCACGCATCGGAACCTCGACGGCACAGTCCAAAGTGAGCCTTGCCGCACTGATCACAACGAGGTGTTGGGGGTCTCGTCTGACTAGTATCCCTATGATATTGTGAGCTTGATGCCCGCGAACTCTGACCTGAACCAGAATAGGTAAATCGATCATACCGAGGCCTCTGAAATATGGAGGAGCACTAGCTACAGGTGGCGCCGAAATCCTCGAAGACTGGGGCCTGATACTACCTCTGAAGTCATTAGAATACCCTGCAAACCTCGCCCTCTTATGCAGGTCCCTATCCTGCTCCCTATCTGCTCTTTGCTGGTGCTTACGATCCTCTAATGTTTAGGCATAAGCCTGAATACGGGAAATATGCATGCCCTCTACCAAGGAGGCTATCGTGCACTCATTTATCAGATGTGGTCCCAACCCATTCACGAACAAGTGCACCCTATCGCTCATCTCGGCCACCATATGGGGAGCATACCTTGCTAAAGAATCAAACTGCATACTATACTCTCGCACACTCATATTACCCTGTCTAAGGTTCAAGAACTTATCAACTCGTAGCTCGTCGTATATCAACTGGCAAGTAGTGATGAAGAAAGGCCTCAGAAAATTCCTTCCACACCACTGGAGGAGCGTTCGGACCCCTGGATCTCTCTCAACTATCATACCAGAAAAGCGCTAAATCCCGTAACCGATAAGAAGCCAACTCTACTACCTTCGTATCACTAACATGCATAACTCGCAGTGTACGATGAACCAGATCAATAAAATTCTGTGGTTCCTCCTTGGGGTCTGATTCGGTAAACACTGGAGGGTCTAGATTAATAAAATCACGAACTCTCGCACTAACCAGTTTATCAGCAGCACCGGTATTCTGCCTCTGAGCCTGAGCAGATACCAAGCTAGTCAACCACTGCACCGCACTCCGCATATCCTGGTCTGTAGTGCCAGACGGTGGAACTGGAGGTGCTGGGTGCCTCCTAATATCCTCTGGAGGAGACGGAGTAGATGAGTTATGAGACAACATCTCACTCTAAGCCTCACTTTGGCCTGCTCTGGCTGGAGGCACCTGATTGGTACCCTCTCCCGCAACTGTATCAAGTCGTCTACTAATCGCTTGCTTCCTAGTCGAAGGCATCGCTGAAAGAAAACAAGATAAATATTAGAGACGGACACTTACGACTCAAATCTATGCACGATCTAGATTCAGGAAAAAGGTAACAACCCTAAATGTCATGTAGCCTCCTGATTATAAATGTGGCATGCTTCACATCCATAATAAAGACTATACTAGACACGGCTCATAGACAACCTCTAGGACAGACTTGCTCTAATACCAAATTTGTCACGACCCAAACTGGAGGGCCATGACTGGCACTCGGGCCACACCTACCGAGCACCAATGCACATTTTATCTAACCGTTCTTGTTATTTATAAGGGCCGACGAGATCAATATAAATGGTATATATGAATCCTAAACAGCCAGCAATGACAGATAATGGCATGAACATATATAACATGGGCCGACAAAGCTGTCATGAAGCTATGTATAAGGTACGAGCTGAAAAGCTGCCATGAGAGACTATACAACAAAAATCAGTCGACAAGGCAATCCAAACTATACATGAGTCGACACCTGTCTATGAGCCTCTAAAGGAACATAAGTGCTGCAACATTGCCGGAACAGGGCCCCGACATACCCATAATGTCTATAACAAAAATGCATACCAAGACCACGGCAAGTCCGGAGAAGGGATCTCGCCAATAACCGCTGAACTGGGAAGCCTACTATGGTGGGGGAGCTTCGCCTACCTGTCTATTAGGACCTGCAGCACGACATGCATCGTCCACAAATAAAAAGGACGTCAGTACGAATAAAGTACTGAGTATGTAAGGCAGGAAAGCACAAGTAAGAACAGTAATGTAAACATGGATAGAGAATATACAACCTGTAACATCTAGGTATCTCTAAGGGATACTGACATGAAATGCATGATACAATACATATATATAACACATAAAATTTTAAAACATACACCTCTGTGGGCATCATCATCATCATATCGTACCAGGCTATAATAGGCTCGATAAAAATGCACCCTGCCATCATAAGGCTCGGTAGAATTGTTCCCGGCTACGTGGAGCTCGGTAAAATCCAACTGATCAGTGGTTGCATAATAGGTGCCATACCCGGCCGACTATAGCGTGGCTCGGTAGAGTAAAATAGATACATATATATATGATATGTGCTGGACTCATTGGAATCGCATTTTGAATCTTTCAGAGTGACGTTAGGTCGGTATTCTCCGTACACATTATTAGGATTAACTCTTCATCAAGAATCTTATAAGAATCAGGAAGTACCAACAACATTGATAGCATAAGAATAAGAGAAGTAACATCAACATGAATCGTTCCTTAAGAAGGGAAACGATGTAAGTACTGCTAGCTTCTAAGAGTGGAGTATCTTTGGAAGCTCGTTCATTACATTATGTATAATTGGAGTCATGCAAAAGAAGGAAAGGGATAGCCTCACATACCTTGTATATACTTCCTAACCACAAGCTATGCAAATGTCACGACTCCATAGTCTACAATAAGAGAAATGACACAATCGTTATCGTTTAAGCGTCGTAACTATTATGTATCGACCGCAACCTATTTTACGATGAAACAGATAGCACCCCGTATTTATATGACTTCCCACAAGTTAAAACAACCACCAAACAGCCCAAACAACATCAATAATAATCATATTGAGCCTCACAAAATAGTCCACCAACCAACAACATTACTAACAAGCCTTTCAATATATATCTCACAAGTTCTAGCTTCAACGACTTAGCTGTAACTTGGATAATATTAAATACATGTAGGGTAAGAGGTTACTTACCTTTAAACAGAAAGAACTACTCCAATTTGACCTTAATTGACCACGAAATATCCATCCAATGCTGCCACAAGAACAAGGAAGCGAAACTAGCAATCAATTAGGGTTTTTCGGCACTAGAATCACTTTACAAGACTTGAAATAACATAGGGTTGAAATTAAAAACTTGAGGGAGTATTTTAAAGAACATAAACAACTTAAAACAACCTCCCAAACGAGCTGTAACAACACAAAAATCAGCAACAACAAGAAGAACAAGAAACTTACTAGCGCCACGGGATTCTCGACACTTGATTTGTGTTGTTTGCCCTTTGTTTTGGTCTTGGATCATGAGAGAACCTTGAGAGAGTGTTTTTAGGGTTCTAAGGTCTGAATATACCGAAATTGAATGGCTTAAAACAGGGTTGACTTAAAATGGGATTGAGGCATCTTATATATATCCATATGTCTCAACCGCCTATGTGGGCCCCATAGAGAGCTGCTTGGCGTAGTCTCGCGAAAACGTGAATATCTCTCTACTCCGAGATCGTATTGACGAACGGTTTAATGCGTTGGAAACTAAACTTATAGATCTTCAATGTGGTAGATTTATCACCCCTTAATTCCAATTAAATTAGGAGAAAAGCTTAGTAACATTTGACCTAAAGTTTAAGTAAAATTATGAACGTAAGTTGCGATAACTTTTATTTCATAACTCGCTTGACTTCAAGACTTATGATATGGATATTATATGATTCAAATAACTTAAAATACGACCTCTTAGGAATATTAATCACCTCTAGTTTTATCCGAAAATACGGGTTACAACATCCTTGATTCGTTTAACTTCTAATGCTTGTTAACCACTCTTACACACCCTTGTATCGTTTAAGACCAATAAGATTAACTTCTTATCATCTCAAAGGTAATCTCTTCTCGGATTTACATTGACTAACTTACGGCGTGATCTAACATATGCGAATATGGGTTGTAACAGGTTTGTTAGTTTTGTTCTGGGAAGCTTTCAGGTTGATTTGGACCCTTGATTCTTGACATAGAAGTTTAAATTAGAAAATATTGATCAAACTTTAACTTTTGTGAAAATGACCCTGGAACAGTATTTTTATGGCTTTGATAGCTTGATATCGTGATTTCGGTCTTGGGCGTATGCCTCTAATTGATTTTGGAAATCCGTAGGTTGATTTGTGTTGATTTGCCAAAATTTGGCAATTTGAAGTTGAAAAGTTTGACCGTAGGTTGACTTTTTGTCACGCCCCGACCTTAGGTAGCACGACCGGTGCTCAACCGAGTAAATCCAGTCGAGCAAGCCTAATTTACATCAACCTCTCATCATTACTCATTCATGATTTACCATAACATAATTAGATCTTCACTTTCATATTAAATACATTTGGCTCAATGGCCTAAAATTCTCCTCATGATGGATACATAGCTTTATAAATAACTGTAAATACTGTTAACATAAATACATGACAAAACTCAAAACTTTAAGTACATGACCCACAATGTACATGGAGCTTCTATGACAATAGATACCTAAGTACATAAAACGAACTAGACTCAAACACCCACTAGAACTGTAGCGGGATCACCATAAGCTGAGTAATGAAGAAGATCCCTATCAAAGATCCATATCATCCAATAGAAGTATACCTGCATCCATTAAAAGATGCAGCGCCCCCAGCAAAAGGAACGTGAGTACATGTGGAATAGTACTCGTATGTTATGTCCTACATAACAACATATGAAAATATGGTAACTCAAATAAAAGGCAAATGAAGCACATCAAGAAACTACGAAACATCCCATAGAATCACATTTCAAGTCTTATTATACTTACATCCTCTGAACTTCTTTTGAGAACAATTGAGCCATATGAATTATGCGTGGGATACAAAATATAATGTAAATGTACCAACATGTATGAACAAGGGCAATGAAAGTGGCACCTATTGCTCGTGTTGGCTATGCGTCTCACTAGACCGTCCATAGTATTCACCCATAGGATCCATTCATATTATACACCTATGCGTTTCATAGACCGTCCATAGGATTCATTCATATTATACACCTATGCGTTTCATAGACCGTCCATAGGATTCATTCATATTATACACCTATGTGTTTCATAGACCGTCCATAGGATTCATTCATATTATATACCTATGCATTTCATAGACCGTCCATAGGGTTCACTCATATTATACACCTATGCATTTCATAGCCCGTCCGTAGGGTTCATTCGTATTATACACCTATGCATTTCATAGACCGTCCATAGGGTTCATTCATATTATACACCTATGCATTTCATAAACCGTCCATAGGGTTCATTCATATTATATACCTATGTGTTTCATAGACCGTCCATAGGATTCATTCATATTATACACCTATGCATTTCATAGACCGTCCATAGGATTCATTCGTATTATACACCTATGCGTTTCATAGACCGTCCATAGGGTTCATTCATATTATACACCTATGCGTTTCATAGACCGTCCATAGAGTTCACTCATACCTTACTCCTATGCATTCCATAGACCGTCCATAAGGTTCATAATACATCATTATGTACATGACCATATATAAACTCAAAGCGACATGATTAATATTACATTTAAGGTCGTGAGGTCCCGGATAATTGGAATACTTCATGTTCATGCTCATCATGTAGAAACACAACTTATTACACTAGCACATGCATGGTGGTGAATCAATAAGTCGATTTCAATGGCACATGGCCCAAATTCGTTTTCCATAAGATTCATCATCATTTAGCATAGGGTATCTCCCTTTCATCTCGTTATTAACTCGCTTGTCATCTTAAGGTCATTAGTTAAGTTCATGATTCTTGGGAACTTAACATCGAAGTCATTTGTATTTATTATTTTAGAAGCATACATACTATGATTGAAACCATTGGAACATACAATGCCTCATAATTCTCATTTTGGCAATGCGGCCACATTTCATGTTCATACTATCACTTCCTTTTTCTTGCCATGGGTGACCATAGAACATAAGAGCATTTAAAACATTTAGGAGCACCATAGCCTTTACTCATAAGAATGTAGGAGCTTATAACACATTGGAAACAAAAGTACAAATACATCCATCTCATAACCTTTCACACCATATATCACTTCATTCGTACTTTCAACCACTTATAACATCATTATTTCATTGGCTCTCTTGGCCATACATATGATTCTTCTTTCATAGCACAATGGCTGTATTTCATATTTCACACTTTCATTCTTTACTTTCAAGGATCATCATCATAAACATCAACATATAGAATATTCCGAAAATCACAACTTTAAGTTCATTAGAAATGAAGACTTTAAACACAATGGATTTCTTTCCAAGAAGTGGAGTAAAATGATTAGCAATCAAAACGCGAGTTAAAAATCATAAACGTGTAACACACCATTTATTCTCTAAATACTTTTCCCTAAAAAAGCAATACACAATTTCAACTCAAGAATATGTAAGAACTCAAAACACATTGGAAATACTTACAAAGCATAGCATTAGTTAAAACAACCACATTTGGGCATGACTTGAGTACATAAGCTTTTAGGCAAATCTATTTTCGAAGTCATTTGGGAACAGTTGAATCAAGGTTCATTTCATAACCTTTCTCACATCATTTTATTTCATTGGCACCATTGACCACAAGTATAACTTTCATTATTGGCACGATGGCCACACTTTACATCTCCAACCCACTTCTTTCACTTTCCATCATCTTTATAGGTTATCAACAACAAGGCATTTCTAATGAAGACTTTAGGTACACATATGAGTAATTAAGAGTCTTAAGCACATCGAGTTTTTCTCACACATGGCATCAAAACATTCATTTGAAACACGACTCCAAGCCATAACATTTTAATACACAACCCATACTTTGAACACATTCCCGAAGGATAACATAACATGATAAGAGCATTTGAATCACATATTGACATATCGCTTTCAACACAAAGCTTATTCGGAATAGTCAATTTATAATGAACAACTCGGGACTTACAAGAACATCGTGGGATTCAATTCTAAGAGGGAAGTTTAGCCAACATACCTTGCTTGAGCTTTCCTTAGATTACTACACGTCCCAATACTCTTAGTAATTTTCATATATAGGAAGATAGCAAAAATCGGATAATAATTAGAAGGATTCTCATGACATAAGTTTCTTGGGAATTTTGTCAAACATCTACTATGAAAAATAATCTACAAAGCTCTACAATGATAATACCTTCCTCCCTCAACCAATTTCAACAAGAAACCACCCAAAATTATTCAACAACCCCACATACTACTTCCTAATGTCACATGCATTTCTATCTCTAACCCCACAACATACATAAATCCATAACTTCTTCCATAAAAATTAGGAGAGTGACTTACCCGGATAGATGATGGTCTAGGGGTGGCTTCCATGACTCTTGATAATTTTGGGCAAGATTGGATTGCTAGATCTTATCCCTATCACTCTAAGATACTCTCACTTCTCTCTAAAAATATCAGATTTTATCTTGTAAAATGACCCCCTAAGACCTTATATCAAAAGAGGGTCGGATAAGAAAAGTTTCAAAAATGACCCCCTGAAGTCAATTATGTGGTGTAATTATGTGGTAGCAGAATCGTTATGTAATCATTTTGTGGGTAGAAGAATTGATTATGTGGCCAGCAGAATGGTTATGTGGGCAGCAGAAGTTTTATGCAGCCAGCAAAATTGTTTTTCAAAATTTTCCCATTTTTTGTTCCACTCCGCGACGGACATGCGGTCCACGGAGTGATTCTGCGATCGCATAATGGACCGCAAAAATGCCATTTTATGCAAAAATTTACCTCTAACTTCCTAATGCATTGTACAACCCAAAAAGTCCGTACCGTGGCTTGTTTTCTACAATCCTCAAACCCATTAGCCTACCTTGGCACCAGAAAACCTCGGGTTCTAGGTAAAATATTTATGGGGCCTTACACTTTTAGCTATCAAGCTCAAAATTTGATTTTGTAACTTGGAATAGGTCTGTTATGGTATTTAGAAATTTTATGCAAAATTTGATGTCGTTTGGAGTTGATTTGATAGGATTCGGACGTTTAGTTGTAACTTTAGAAATTCTTGAACTTTACTTTGAAATTCATGCGTTTTAGTGTTCGATTCGTACTTTTAGGTGTTATTTTTGTGTTTTGATCGCACGAATGAGTTTGTATGATATTTTTAGACTTGTGTGGATGTTTGGTTTGAAGCCCCAAAGGCTCGGATGTGTTCCGGACATGAATCGAAATGGTTTGAACTTAAAAATGAACCGATGGTGTACTGGTGTTTTGATATAGCAATTGCAAGCACCAACTTTGCAATTTCGAAGGTGATAGTAGGGGGCCAGTTGTCGTAACTGCGACTTCCCCTTCGCAATTGCAAAGGTAGTAGGATTCTAGTACTTTTCCCATTTGCGAGAAAAAGTTCACTTTTGTGATGAGGGCCAGCTTGCAATTGCGATGCGTTTTCTCACAATTGCGATGATGCATAAGGCTGTCAGGGTTCACAAATGCGATCCCTGGTCCGCAATTGCAAGGGTTAAATACGAACCCTGTGTCGCAAATGTGACATCTGCAGCTGGTTAAATGGCTTATTCTCTCATTTTGAACCCTAGACTCGGTAGTAGGAGGCGATTTGGAGATGGGATTTTCATCTACAAATCTTGGGTAAGTGATTCTAATCTATTTCTAATCATATTCCATCAACATATCTTAGATTTTAACATCAAAATCATGTGAATCAAAGTGAAACTTTGTGAAACTTTGTCAAGTTTTTGAAAAATAAGAAATTGAGTTTTGAGAGTCGATTTGGACTCGGAATTTGAAACTAATCACATATGTGAACTCGTGGGGTCATGGGTAGATGAAATCTACCATTGGACCCAGGTTTTGACCGGGCGAGCCCCGAGTTGAATTTTGTTGACTTTTTTGATAATGTGTAAAAATCTTACCTTTATCTATTGCAATTGAATTCTATAGCATTGTTTGATGATATTAAGTCGATTTTGGTTAGATTTGAGCCATGTGGAGGCAGATTTTAAGGGAAAAGCTATTTCCGCGTGTTGATTTGTCCTAGTTGAGGAAGTGTCTTGCCTAACTTTGTATGGCTGAACTACCCCTTAGGATTGATATTGTTTGATTCAATTGTGCTAAGTGAAATCCGTGTACGCAAGGTGACGAGTGGGTACACGGGTTGTACGTGGTATTTGATCGATTTAGGCTACTTAGACTATTTCCATGCTTTAATTGAAATGTCATATCATGTTCTAAATTCTCCTAGTCAATCTATTCTTACTTGTGTTAGTCTATCCTTACATGCCTTAAATGATTTCGTTAACACTGGTTCTACCTCATAATTGATAAATCGCTCTCATGCTTTAGTTGAACTTGTTGCTTCTTTTATTATTACATGCTATCTCTTCATTGTTGATTATCATTATTTGAAGTCATTATACATGTTATCTCTTTCATTGTTGATTATGATTAATTGAAGTTATTGTTCATGTTACCTCTATAATTGTTGATTACCATTATTTGAAGTTATTATTCATGTTATCTCTTTCATTGTTGATTTCCATTATTTGAAGCCATTGCTATACATACCTCTTCCATTGTGAGTTATTCTTATTTAACATCGTGGTTATACATTGTCTCTCATTGTTGAATTATTAGTGCTGAAGTTGTGAAAGCCATTATCACGTTGAGGCGAAATTGTTATTGTTGAAACATCTTTATTTTGAGCATTTTATATTCATTGTTATTGTTAATATTCTTGTACCCGTTGTGGTGGAGCCGTGGGCTATTTTTGTGGAAATATTGATATTGTGGATTGTCGGCAAATTGTGATATATGGGAACTTGTGATGCGAATTGTTATTGTAATGTGATATTGAAGCGCATGCGGCGGTATAAGGCTTGGGGTTGATGTGCATGCGTTAGTATAAGGTGAGACTTATGTGCATGTTGCTTGTAGGGGAACTACATGAATCCACGTAACGTCATAAAGTGGGCTAAAGTGCATGTAGCTATTTCAGAAAAACTAATTTTCAAAACCCATTTCAAATGTAAGGCTCATGCGGCTGTATAAGGTAAGATTGTGATAGAGATTGTGTATTGTATTTGAGAGGTGGTACCTCGGTTGTGATTCTTGATTTATGCGAGGCGATACCTCGGTGGTGATTCTTATTGTACACGAGGCGGTACCTCGCTGTGTTATTTTGTTGTTTATCTCATGTTGCAAAGAGCTTTTGGTGGAAATGTTCTTGTTGTTTGGTTCTTCTTTGTTCTAGAAGTTGTTGTCCATATATGATCATGTTGGTTCTCTTCAGTTGCTTCTTTTATGTTATTCTCATGTTAAATTTCCGGTATTAATTCATGTTATTATCTTGTTTTGTGTCAGTTATTTCTTTGCTTTCCATTATTTATCTATATTACATTTTCATACTACTTATTTATATCCTAGTATGTGTCTTGACCTGGCCTCATCACTACTCTACTGAGGTTAGGCTTGATACTTACTGGGTACCTTTGTGGTGTACTCATACTATGCTTCTGCACATTCTTTTGCAGATCCAGGTATGTCTGCTCGTGCCGGTCGTTAGAGATCATTTGTAGCTGCCTTACAGAGACTTCAAAGTATGCTTATTCGCATTTACTGTTGTATTTTCTTTCGGACAGTGATGTAGTAGTTACTTTAGTTGTACTATGTAGAGCTTATGACTCAGTTCCACCGGTTTTGGGGAAGTATTTATTGAGATTCTATTTCAGGGGTTTATATCACTTATTCCGCCTTGTGTTGGTAATTGTTAATTAATTCTGTCAATTTGTTATGAACTATTAGGCTTACCTAGTCATAGAGACTAGGTACCATCACGACATCATACGGGGGAAAATTGGGGTCGTGACAAGTTGGTATCAGAGTTCTAGGTTCATAGGTGTAACGAGTTATAAGCGGGTTTAGTAGAGTCTTTAGGATCGGTACAGAGACGTCTGTACTTATATTCGAGAGACTACGGTACTGTTAGGAAAAACATTACTTCTTTGATTCCTTATAGTGCGAATTGGTTGACTTCGAAAACTGAACCTTTGACTTTTTATTATCTCACAGATGGTGAGGACACGCACTGCTGGATCTGACGATCACACACCCGCGCACCTTGCATGGCCGCAAGAGGCCGGGGCTAGGGCAGAGGCCGGGGAAGGACACGTGGTGTAGATAGAGCACCTACCCGAGTTGCTACAAAGGAGCCACCAATAGCTCCACTTGGGGGAATGGCACCCGAGGCGCCTGTTGCCACCCCAGTGCTTCAGAAGACCCTCATATAGTTCTTGAGCATGTTCGGTCCTTAGCTCAGGCAAGGTTAATCCCACTTGCACCAGCCACATCTCAGGCTGGGGGAGGAGCTCAGACTCTCGGGGGCCGTACCCCAGAGTAGTGGGTCCAGGTCAATCAGGTCGTAGAGATTATACCGGTACAATGTTTTGCTCCGGTTCAACCCGTGGTTAGGGCAATAGCATCTGTGGAAGAGCATCTTATTTTCGAGAGGTTCAAGAAGTATCACCCTCCCACTTTCAGTGGCTTAGCTTTAGAGGATGCACACGATATTCTTGAGGAGTGCCACCGTATTCTCTGCACTATGGGAATTGTGGAGATGAGCAGGGTTGTTTTCACTACTTTCCAACTATCTGGAACATCATATTAGTGGTGGCGAGTGTACGAGGAGGGTAGCCCAGCCGAGGCAGCTTCACTTACATGGACTTGGTTTTCAGAGTTATTCTTGAGAGGGTTTGTCCCTCAAACCCTTCGGAATGCATGGCGCGTGGAGTTTGAGCAGCTGCGCCAGGGTGCTATGACAATGTCAGAGTATGCTGTCCAATTCAGTGATGTGTCCAGACATGTACCTTCCTTGGTTTCCACAGTCTAAGAGCGAGTCCGTCGATTTATTGAGGGGCTCAACTATGGTATTAGGTTCAGCATGGCTCGAGAGTTGGAGACAGATACCCCATATCAGCAGGTGGTAGAGATTGCTCGGAGGTTGGAGGGTATGTAGGGCCGTGAGAGAGATGACAGGGAGGCCAAGAGGTCTCGAGGTACTGGAGGATTTAGTGTTGTCCACACTGTAGCTACATCCCGTCAGGGTAGAGGCTATGTGAATCATCCAGTTCACTCAGCACTTCCAGCTTCTAGTGGTGCTTTGGTTGTTCCAGGGTCCCAGGTTGCACACTTTGCTAAGCCACTTTCTAGTGCACCTCCTACACGGGGTGCCTTCAGCGGTCAGTCCAGTCGACCAGGCCCGAGTTAGTCCTAGTAGCCACACCCACCGAGAGCTTGCTTTGAGTGTGGTGATAGCTGCCACATGGTTGGAGACTGCCCCACACTTAGGAGGGGTTCACCTCTCCAGGCTACTCAGGCTCCACAAATTCAGTCAGATACGCAGACTTTCCAGGCCATGGTTTCTGCCCCAGTTGCTGCCGCACCCACACACCCAGCTAGGGGTGGAGGGCTAGTAGAGGTCGCCCTAGAGGGGGAGGCCAGGCCAGATCCTATGCTTTTTTCGGGTAGGACGGAGGTAGTTGCTTCAAAATTAGTCATTACAAGTATGGTTCCGATTTATCATAGAGATGCAGCAGTCTTATTTGATCCGGGATCCACTTATTCATATGTGTCATCTTACTTTGCTCTATATTTGGATATATCTAATGATTTATTGAGTTTTCCTGTTTATGTGTCCACGCCTGTGAGAGATTCTATTGTTGTGGACTGTGTGTATCGGTCGTGTTTAGTCGTTATTGGTGGTTTTGAGACCAGAAATGATTTATTGTTACTTAGTACGGTAGACTTTGATGTTATATTGGGCATGGGTTGTTGTCGCCCTATCATGCTATTCTAGATTGTCAAATCAAGACTGTGATGCTGGCTATGCCAGGTTTACACACTGTTAGAGTGGAGGGGTGCAGATTATGCTCCTAGCAGTGTTGTGTAGCTCATCGGATGGTTGAGAAGAGGTGTGATGCTTATCTATCCTTTATGAGGGATATCAGTGTTGATACTCCTACCGTTGAGTCAGTTTCGGTAGTGAGAGACTTTCTAGATGTATTTCCAGCGGATCTTCCGGGCATGCCGCTCGATAGGGATATCAATTTTGGTATTGACTTGTTACCGGGAACTCAACCCATTTCTATTCCACCATATCATATGGCCCTAGAGGAGCTGAAGGAGTTAAAGGAGCAGTTGCAAGAGTTGATTGATAAGGGTTTTATTCGGTATAGTGTGTCACCGTGGGGTGCTCCGGTCTTGTTGTTGAAGAAAAAGAATGGTTTTATACGCATGTGTATTGATTGTCGGCAGTTGAACAAGGTTACAGTGAAGAACATGTATCCATTGCCATACATTGATAGCTTATTTGATCAGCTACAGGGTGCCAGGGTGTTCTTAAAGATTGATTTGTGGCCAAGTTATTATCAGTTGAAGATTCAGGATCTGGATATTGCGAAGACTGCCTTTAGGACTCGGTATGGTCACTACGAGTTCCTTGTGATGTCATTTGGGCTAACTAACACCCCAGCAACATTTATGCACCTGATGAAAAGTGTATTCCAGCCTTATCTTGATTCATTCGTCATTGTGTTTATTGATGATATCTTGGTGTATTCCCGCAGTTGGGAATATCATGAGCAACACTTGAGGATCGTGCTTCAGACCCTAAGAGAGCAACACTTGGTCTTCTCTATATGATCGTATCAGAGAGCGTCAGTATGATGATGCCAAGGATGCCAAGGATTTTACTATTGAAGATGACGGTGTGTTACGGATACATGGCCAATTATGTGTGCCCAGTGTTGATGGTTTGCATGAGTTGATTCTTCAGGAGGCCCATAGTTCATGGTACTCCATTCATCCGGGTGCCGCTAAGATGTACCAGGATTTGAGGCAGCACTATTGGTGGAGGAGAATGAAGAAAGACATAGTGGAGTATGAAGCTCGGTGCCTAAATTGTCAGCAGGTGAAGTATGAGCATCAACGGCCAGGTGGTTTGCTTCAACGACTTTAGATTCTCGAGTAGAAATGGGAGCGTGTCACCATGGACTTCGTTGTTGGGATCCCATAGACTCAGAAGAGATTTGATGCGGTATGGGTGATTATGGACAGGTTGACCAAGTCGGCTCATTTCATTCCTGTAGTGACTACCTATTCTTCTGAACAACTAGCTCAAATCTATATCCACGATATTGTCCGACATGGCGTACCGGTACCTATCATCTATGACCGGGGTACGTAGTTCACATCACGCTTCTGGAGAGCTGTACAGTGTGAGCTAGGCACACAGGTTGAGTTGAGTATAACATTTTACCCTCAGACGGACGGACAGTCCGAGTGCATCATTAAGATATTGGAGGATATGCTTCGCGCCTGTGTTATGGATTTCGGGGGTGCTTGGGATCATTTCTTGCCACTTGCGGAGTTTTCCTACAACAACAGCTACCAGTCGAGTATTCAGATGGCTTCCTATGAGGCATAGATGTGAGACAATGTCGTTCTCCAGTTTGGTGGTTTGAGCCGGGAGAGGATAAGTTATTAGGCACAGATTTGGTTCGAGATGGTTTGGAGAAGGTTAAGATAATCTAGAATCGGCTTCGTACAACCCAATCTAGACAAAAGAGTTATGCATATCGGAAGGTTCGCGATGTTGAATTCATGGTTGGAGAGCGAGTCTTGCTCCGGGTTTCACCCATGAATGGTGTGATGAGGTTCGGGAAGAAAGGAAAGTTAAGCCCTAGGTATATAGGACCTTTTGAGATCCTTGAGAGGATTGGAGAGGTGGCCTACAAGCTTGCTTTTCCACCTAGTTTATCTAAAGTTCATCTGGTGTTCCATGTTTCTATGCTCCGGAAGTATTACGGTGATCCGTCTCATGTTCTAGACTTCAGCACCGTCTAATTGGACGAGGATTTGACCTATATTGAGGAGCATGTGGCTATCTGTTGCACCCTATTTTGCACTAGTCAAAACAAGATTCAACTTGTAGTTTCTCTGTTGTTGATGAAAGTGAGTCGCCACCTAATATTTAAAGGTATACTAGGGTACCTATTTAATTTCTAAAGGTTATATTCTTTATTAGTCTGCTAACCGGTGAGATTATGGGTAAGGGTTTTTTTTCTTCTAAGGGGAAGGTGTTAGTGTCACGCCCCAAACTCGAGAAGCGCAACCGGCACTCAACCGAGTGAACCCAGTCGAGCAAGCCTACGTTACATCAACCTCTCATCATAACTCATGCATGATTTATCAAAACATAATTACATGACGAAACTCAAAACTTAAGTACATGACCCACAGTGTATATGGAGCTTCTATGACAATAGATACCTAAGTACATAAAACCAACTAGACTCGAATGCCCACTGGAATTGTAGCGGGCTCATCATAATCTGATGCGCAGAAGATCCCTACCAAAGATCCATATCATCCTGTAGAAGTATACCTGCATCCAATAAAAGATGCAGCGCCCTCGGCAAAAGGGACGTGAGTACATGTGGAATAGAACTCGCATGTAAGGCAAACAGAACCACATATGAAATCATGGTAATTCAAATAAGAGTCATATGAAGTACATCAAGAACTACGAAATGTCTCATAGATTCACATTTCAAGTCTTGTTATGCTTACATCATTTTAAACATAGTTTACGATTAACTGAGCCATATGAACTATGCGTGGAATACATAATATAAAGTAATTGAACCAACATGTACAAACAAGGCCAATGAAAATGGCACGTAATGTCCGTGTTAACAATGCATCTCACTAGACCGTCCATATCCCTCTCTTATCTTACACCTATACATTTCATAGACCGTCCTTAGTATTCACATATCATATTAAACACTTATGTGTTTCATAGACCGCTCATAGGATTCACATATACCATACAATACACCTGTGCGTTTCATAGACCGTTCATAGTGTTTACTTATACAATACACCTGTGCGTTTCATAAACCGTTCACAGTGTTTACTTACACAATACACCTGTGCATTTCATAGACCGTTCACAGTGTTTACTTACATAATACACCTGTGCGTTTCATAGACCGTTCACAGTGTTTACTTACACAATACACCTGTGCGTTTCATAGACCGTTCACAGTGTTTACTTACACAATACACCTGTGTGTTTCATAGACCGTTCATAGGATTTACTTACACAATACACCTATGTGTTTCATAGACCGTTCACAGTGTTTACTTACACAATACACCTGTGCGTTTCATAGCCCGTCTATAGGGTTCATACACATCATTATGCACATAACCATATATAAATTCAAAGCGACATGTTTAACATTACATTAAGGTCGTAAGTTCCCGGATCATTGGAACACTTCATGTTCATGCTCATCATGGAGAAACATAGCTCATTACATTAGCACATGCATGGTGAATCAATAAGTCAATTTCAATGGCATATGAGCCCAATTTCTTTTCTTAAGGTTCATCATCATTTTAGCATAGGACATCTCCCTTTCATCTCGTTATTCACTCACTTGACATCTTGAGGTCATTAGCTAAGTTCATGATTCTTGAGGACTTAATATCGTAGTCATTTACATATATTATTTCAGAAGCATACAACTATAGTCGAAACCATTGGGACATACAACACCTCGTAATTCTCATTTAGGCAAACGACCACATTTCATGTTCATACTATCACTTCATTAGTACTTTCAACTGCTTACAACATCATTATTTTATTGGCTCCTTTTTTCCATACATATTATTCTTCATTCATGGCACGGTGGCCGTATCTCATATTCCATACTTTCATTTCATTACTTTCAAGGCTCATCATCATAAACAGTAACTCACTACTTTCACTTTCAAGCATCTTTATAGATTATCGACAACAAAGAATCTCTAATCACAACTTTTAGTACACCTATGAGCAATTAAGAGTCTTAGGCACATCGAGACTCCTTACATAATTTGGCATAATAGCCTTCACTTGAAACACTACTTGGAGTCATAACATTTTTATATCTAACTCATGCTTCGAACACATTTTCGAAGGATAACATCATATGATAAGATCATCCGGAATACATTTTGAACATATACCTTTCAACACAAAGCTTATTTGGAATAGTTAATTTATAAAGGATAACTCGGGACTTACAAGAACATCATGGAATTCAATTCTTGGAAAGAAGTTTAGCCAACATACCTTGCTTTGAGCTTTCCTTAAATTACTACAACGTTCCGAAAATTCTAGCAATTCCAATCTATTTTGAGACATAACAAAATTGAACACAAATTAGGAAGGTATTCATGGTTTCAGCTCATTTGAGTATTTTATCAAACACTACGTGTGCAAATTTGGCTACAAGGTTCTTCTACAAGATTTCCTTTATTCTACAACCCAATCTTTACTTATTTGAGCTCAAACATCTTTCCACAAACCTTATTGGTACATACATGTATAAATAATACTCTCATACCCAAGAATCATACTCCTAATCAACCATCTTCTACCCAAATCCGAAATTTAAAAACTAGGGTATGGAACCTTACCTCTTAGATGAAGAACCTGTGAGATTTCCTTGTTGGATTTCAAAACTTGGACAAGATCTTGATGAACAAAACACTTCATCTTCTTCCTCTCTCTAGAACACTCTCACTTCTCTTTAACAAACCTCAGATAATTGCCCCAAAATAAACCCCAAAGCCTATTTATCAAAATGGGGTTGGGTTATGAAAATAAAAAATTTAACCCTCCGAAAGCAGGTCTGCGGTCGCATAATGGACCGCAGAATGGCTATGCGGGTCGCAAAATGAACCGCAAAATCAGTGCCAAAAACTGGGCTGTGCTGGTCCATTCTATGACCATTTTGCGGTATAACCACTTCTGCGATTGCATATTGGTTCTGCGATCGCAGAATTGGTCGCATAATTGCATTTTTCCAGTCTTTGGTAATTTGGTCATAACATCTTGTAGGAGTGTCTAAATGATGAACGGTTTAAAGTGTTGGAAACTAGAATCAAAGGTCTTTAATTGGATATGTATATAATCTCCTAGGTAGTTATAGTTTGGTATCAGCATGCGTTTGAAGTAGGATCTTGTGCGAACTCACTTGAAACTTTATCCCATCATAAAATTTTCAACTTGACTTAGCCTTGGGGCTCTTCTTAGACCATAAACCATTATTAATGCACATCATACATATATTATCATGATCAATTTATATCATTCATATAATAGTCCTTGTCTACACATAAAATAATATAATTAGCGCACATCAACTTTCTTAATAGCGCTTAAGTACTTCAAAATTTTCTGGGGTGTTACAATTAGGCACCCCTTAAAATCTACATAAGGTAGCTCCACATGACTTAGACTAGATTCAGGACTGATTGCTTGTAGTATGCCTTAACTAGTGTTTAAAAGAGTGTACCTTACCATATATTAGGGCGTAATACTTAGAAAGAAGGAGTGTTGTTTTAAAGAGGTATGGGTTTAAAGAAGCCTTAGAAAAACAATGATAGTATATATAAGCTTGAAAAGAACTTTGAAAGATAATATGTTTATATGAAAATGTTTAAAAGAGAAGTTAAGTTAAAGCACTTTGTTTCCTAAATCATGGAAGTTCATATCGCTCTAAAGTGTGAAAGTGTTATGAAAATGAACCTAAGATATACCTTAGTTTTAGATAGTAGGCTTGAAGAAAAACTGTTTGAAAGCCTTTGTTTTTGGGGCAGCGACACTTCAATCTTTTTGAAATGGTTGATTCCCTTTTAGAAAAATTAAGCACACAACTTAGTTCTGGTTTTTCCTTTCGAAAGAGGGACTGCTGCTTTTGTTAAGCCTTTGGGCTTCAAAAAACTTTAGGAAAAGAGTTAGCAGAGCATAATAAATTAATAACAGTTCATGACTAGCGGATGTAGAATTAGTCGCTAACCAATGCCTCTTTTAATCCTAAACTTTTTGAGGCTTGCCTAAGTTATTTTTATGTGAGTTAAAAGATAAAATAAAGCATTCAATCCAATATATAATTGTCATATACACGTGAGATAAAAAAACAGGAAATACAGTAAAGAGTAACAACATAGTGCAAGAGTAGAATAACAAAAGCAGTAGATAAAGGAGCGAAGGGAAAGAAAGGACTTGGGGGTTTGGGCCTCAAAGAGGCAGGCCCAGCAGATAGCAGGAAACGGATAACAGTTGACTTCAAACCTCCCAAACGCGCAGGAGCAGGACTTGGGCCTGAGTCCTTTAGGAACTCAGCTGGTCCAATTATAATACATGTTAAAAAAAAGAAGGTCATTAGATATAACATTCTACATTTTGCAGTCATGCATGTAATATATAAGTAAATGACTTGAACAAAAATATAATAAACTAACAGTACTTAAGCATCATTAGAGGTTATACTGGTGTGAGGTCACATATGGTTAGATAATTTACATTAAAAACCTTTCGTTGTCATTAAATACTAAACCCAAAGGGATCAATGAATATCAATGGGTTAGAGGCTAAGGGTAGAGTTGCACTCAAGGTTAAAGCCCCCTTTGAATTCCCTCACACTTCAAAGTTCACAAGGGTCTCAAGGCCCAGGGCAATGCTTGTGACAGGGAGAGCAGCCCAACCGAAAGTTAAACTCCACTCCCAAATACACCTAACCATTAATGACTCACTCTTTCCTATAAGTTTAAGTGCCAAAGAGGCTCTTTCTATGTAAACCAACCACCATAGCAATACCATACCACAAAAGTACATGCCCTTCTTATGAAGACCAAGCAGAATACCATAGAGGCATAGAACAGAATACCATAAAGGCATAAGGTATTCTATATATATATATACCATTACAACCATATTCAGAACTAAGTAGATGATTAACACATTAGACAGTTCCCGAAGAAAATGAGTTTCAAACATAGTTATCATGCTACTATTAAGGGATCATACACCTGATATCAAGCATCCTAAAGGCAGAAATAATACAGTTCTAGTGTGTAATAACTCATAAGTGTGTTTGTCTTAACAACACTCAATTATATTAATCACATGTTGATTAAGCCTTGACCCTTAAGTGTACATAGGTTAACAATTTGAACAGACCACTCAAGAAGTATTGGCAGAAGTTAAGGATAGTAACCACAATCAGAACACATATAGTCATATCACAACTAGGATTGATGTCACACCCCGAACCTGGGGGGTGGGGGGTGAGACCGGCACCCGATGCCTTACTTAACCTAGCGTACCAACTTGCGACTGAGGGACTCTGAACATACAATGTCATACTTTGGCCATGGTGCCACATTGCAAGATAATTTGCGAAACAAAATATAAAACTGAATGGAAATTAGCTCTGACTAAACATTTATATAACGCTGGGCCGACAAGGCCGTCATAACTATTGTAGTTGACAAACCAAAAAAATATAAATACAAGGCCTACAAGCCCAACATACTGCACTAACTGACAGGATATGTCACGACCCAAATCGACGGGCCGTGACAGGCACCCGGTACCTTACTCAACCGAGTACCAACATAATGTATCTTTTCATACCATACTATCATAGATAATGGTAGAGTTGCACTCAAGGTTAAAGCCCCCTTTGAATTCCCTGACACTTCAAAGTTCACAAGGGTCTCAAGGCCCAAGGCAATGCTTGTGACAGGGAGAGCAGCCCAACCGAAAGTTAAACTCCACTCCCAAATACACCTAACCATTAATGACTCACTCTTTCCTATAAGTTAAAGTGCCAAAGAGGCTCTTTCTATGTAAACCAACCACCATAGCAATACCATACCATAGAAGTACATGCCCTTCTTATGAAGACCAAGCAGAATACCATAGATGCATAGGGCAGTCTATATATATATATATATATATATATATATACACACACCATTACAACCATATTCAGAACTAAGTAGATGATTAACACATTAGATAGTTCCCGAAGAAAATGAGTTTCAAACATAGTTATCATGCTACTATTAAGGGATCATACACCTGATATCAAGCATCCTAAAGGCAGAAATAATACAGTTCTAGTGTGTAATAACTCATAAGTGTGTTTGTCTTAACAACACTCAATTATATTAATCATATGTTGATTAAGCCTTGACCCTTAAGTGTACATAGGTTAACAATTTGAACAGACCACTCAAGAAGTATTGGCAGAAGTTAAGGATAGTAACCACAATCAGAACACATATAGTCATATCACAACTAGGATTGATGTCACGCTCCAAACCTGGGGGGTGGTGGGGTGAGACCGGCACCCGGTGCCTTACTTAACCTAGCATACCAACTTGCGACTGAGGGACTCTGAACATACAATGTCATACTTTGGCCATGGTGCCACATTGCAAGACAATTTGCGAAACAAAATATAAAACCGAATGGAAATTAGCTCTGACTAAACATTTATATAACGCTGGGCCAACAAGGCCGTCATAACTACTATAGTTGACAAACCAAAAAAATATAAATACAAGGCCTACAAGCCCAACATACTGCACTAACTAACAGGATATGTCACGACCCAAACCGACGGGCCGTGATAGGCACCCGGTACCTTACTCAACCGAGTACCAACATAACGTATCTTTTCATACCATACTATCATAGATAACTGAGCCGGAGAGGTTGCCGTGAGATAAGTAGAATACAACATGAAATACCAACTTATACATAAGATATACGGGCCTATAAGGCCAAAATAACCACTCGTACACTGAACATAGGCCGACAAGGCCATACAATCTTTTACGTACATGGCATATGTCTACAAGCCTCTAAGAATACATAATTTTCATAAAAGTTAGAACAAAGTCCCGCCATACCAAATAATACACGTCTAAATCATACTGACCAAACAAGCAACTCCGGAGCAAATGGAGCACACCAACATCTTCCGCTGAGCTGATAGCCTACTTGGAGGGCTCTCGACCTGTCTATCGGGACCTGCGGGCATGGAACGCAACATCCCCAAGAAAAAGGGACATCAGTACAAATAATGTACCGAGTATGTAAGGAATGAAAATCAGTAAATAATAGACATGAGAGAAACATGGAGTAAAAGACTCGACATGTACATCTGCATAGCTCTGTGAATCATTTCATTTTTATAATGTCATGCATATGCGTATAAATGTCATACCATACATAGGTATATGCGTTCATAACATCATCAAGCCTCTGAGGGCATCCCATCATATCATTTCGGCCACTGTGGGCAAATCATCAACGTATACCAGCTGATCAGGTGGTGGTGCGTATATAACGCCATAACCTTTTCCCATATCCCATATACATATAATATACGCGTATATAGTGCCATATGGTCATGGGTCAATGTACATGTATAAATGCATAAGAATTATGTTAATAAGATTTCTCGGAATATCATAAAATCATTATGCCTTTCGGATAAACTTTATCAAATACGTATTTTTATGAGATCTATGAACAGATGATAGAATAATAAGACACATGGGGAATCAAAAATATAGATACCCCTAGTATTTCTATTAATAGAGTCATTTATGAAAGTTGCGTATTTTGCTCGTTTCATATGTATCATTTGGATCATGCCAAAAAGAAAGAAGGGATAGCCTTAACATACCTGAACCGATTCTCTTGACAATCCCTTTAACACCCGTTGAGTGTGACAACACGTAACGGCGGATCGAAGTAGGGAAAAATCCGTATGATATTCTTGAGAAAGATTGCACCGTACTCCCTTATAATTACAAAATCTCACATTGCTTAAGATGCTATGAAATAATGTTGAATTGCTATGAAAATCTCGTTGAAGTCGATATGAAAATCTTGTTGAAAATGATATGAAAATCTCACGTTACTAGTAGTCTTGTATGAGTTATTGTAGCAAATTCCATATAATCACTTTGTGAAATTGATCATAACCATGTATGATACTTGCTGGAGAAATCACGTTGAAAGACTTTTATGGCTTTAGTGAATTCATATCTTTGTGAAATAGTCAAAATCTTGAATTGAGAAGTCTTTTGTTTTGATAAGATTCTTTAATCAAATGGGATGAGGTGCTCATCTCTTTACATGTTACCACCTTGCCAAGTGATTTAAGAGTCACTTAATGGCTCTTATGTGGCTGCCATGTGGGGGGATTTGTCCCCACCTACTAATTATCCAAAAATCCTTAATTACATGGTTAATTTTCCATTAAACTAATAATTAACCAATTATCCATATAATTAGGAATTATCTTAAATTACTTAAAATACTACTTGCTTTTAACACACTTTATACATCTTACTATCATGGTCATGTGGTACCTTGTATGGTACTAGTCCATAAATATCGGATATTTTAGCTCGGGCCGTATTTTATCCCAAAATGTCAAACTTCGACGAAATTCATTTTTTTTTGCTTAACCTCTCACCTTCACGAATTTACTCGTCCCTTGTTTGAAATAGCATAATGCTTATAATCTCAAAATAATCCCATTCCCGAGCTTACGTTAATTAAATTACGACGAAACTTTAATATACGAAAATGCGGGATGTAATATCTCATTTTCGAGCTTCCATCAATTTACTTATGGCGTACTTTCACGTACGAAAATATGGGGTGTAACATCATTCCCCCCTTTGGAACATTCATCCTCGAATGTTGACCGATGCACTTATCATTCTCATAACCCATAGCTCTTGCAAATACTTTAATACACTCCTTGCCATTTAGGCAACTGTTCTGTGAATAAATCCAAAGTCTAGGGCATTCCTCCCTTTAGGCCTCTTTCCCACGCCATGACTTGTGGTTAGAATCCTTCCAATCTCGTAACTGTTGCTACCTTCTATCATGCAGCCTGTACGACTCTGACCTTGTAAGTGCGCCTATGCGACTCTTCTCTCCTTTTTCCTCCAGCTTTTAGCCAATCTCCAGGCCTCACTTTGTAAGCATATACAGAGCTTGATAAGATGTCTCTCTGGGCATCTATAGACTCGGTTATCCATTCGTATGATTTACTGCATTTAGGTAGGTCATACTATACCATAACTCTTACTTCGATTTATCGTTGTTGAGGTCTGCTAACGAACTCCAGGTTACTTTCGTTGCTTATCCCATATGTATAAATCTAAGTCCTTTAATGCTTCCTCATTACTGTTCATCTTAAGAATGACGGCCTAATCTCATCTTATACTTTGTGACTTTTGTCCATCTGTTGTTGATTCACCTCAATACTGATCTACAATCTACCACTAATAACTCGAAACTTCTTACGTAATCACTAGGGCTCGCGTTGCATTGAGGATCATTTGAAGTGATTTTCCTGATCCACCTGGGGGCGATACAATGCTATATATCCATAATCGTATTTCATAGCATCCCAATATGATTTACCTTACGTGGATAATCGAAGGCCCACACGTCATTCTACTACCAGGGCACCATTCCATCTCTTCTAATGCTACTAGTCTTAGACTCCTTTGAGTTCATTTAGGCTATACTGAGCTTTCCATAACTTAGAGAAACCATCAGCTCTCTTATTTTCATGGGCTTAATCAAGAGGACTTATCCATTCTCGTCACCTCCTCACTCGCCCTTTATTATCCTTACTCATGTCTTCCTAAAACCTTGTCACTTTACCATACTTTATCTTGCGAGCTACACATATCTATTTATATTACTCGCAACCTTCCTTCAACTTTCTTGCACCATAGATTTCCTTATGTTATTCTGGAACATCAAGCGAGACATCACATCGTCTCAAATTCTTCTTTACTCTTTTAACTAGACCTCTCGATACCTGGAAATCATATGCTGGAAGATATGCCACTAATAACACCGCTATCCTTCCTGGATACTGAATCCCAATGCATCTAGCCTTGTATCTGAGGTATGGACTATTCACCACCTTCTGCATTTGAGTATGTCATACATTGTTCATCTTTACCTTACTTACCTTAAAATCTCGCATCACATCTTCTATCTCTTTAATGACCTCCCTTTCATAGAGGTATAATTCATATCGAAAACTTGAAGCTCTATTGTAATACTTGCACCTCTGGTGCATACATAATCCGGTGAGAGCTTCATACTGACTTCTTATGAGGCTGGTACTCTTCTAACTGGCGTTATCATAGAGCCGTTATAGAATATTCCTACTGTACTATCTCTCTTGGATTTAAGAGTGATCCTGCAATGTTCTTAATCATAAGGTCTAAAATTTTCTTGGTCCAATAATCAGACTCCTGATTTACTGAGTTGATGTAACTCTTTAGTCTCCTATTCCTTCTGATCAGCCTTCATGTAGGCTTAAGCTATCTTTTGATATGCGGCTCCTGGTATTAGTTATTACTTTAGCCTTTCATGGGCGCTATATAATATCCATGACACAATCTTCTAACAATTCAATCCTTTGTCTATGCCCTGGGCTCAATTCTTTCTTTTAACTTATACCGGAGTCTTCTACGACTGTATGATTGTCAATATATATACTGCATGGATAATACTCCAAAATCTTGAATGCATTCATAATGTAACTAACTCTGGATCATTGATCGAATAATTCCTTTCGTTCCATCTCAGCTTTCTTTAAACGTAAGCAATTACTTTTCCTGGTCTATCTGCCCCCTTGTTGCGTGCATACTTAGCTTATCTTAGTTCCCACGCATGCCGGAGTTTTGTGCAATTCATATGGTCTCGAATATTACTTTTGGTTTCATTTCCTGCTCATTAGCCACGCCAGGTGCCACTTCCTTATGGAGTGCATACAATGTTGTTGTGAGACTGTTGTTACAAGACCATTTCCTCTTTAGGTCACTGTGCTTAGGTTGAAGACTTCTTCCTTATTTCCTCAGCAAGTCTTTCATTGTAGTACTTAGGGAGTACTCTCTGACTCTTGTAAAGCTGCGAGCCTATCACATCGTATGCTTGACATAATTTTTGATGTTCTTCCTTGCCTATAATTATCCGTAGTTACTTATCTCCACGCCCTTGTGCTTGTAGGGTTGCTTTTGAACTAATATTTTGACTGACTTCCAGTGGTACTCTCTTTTATTTCTGTAACACTCATACGGTATCTTTATCTACCCCAACTTCTATCTGAATATTTCTCAAGGTTCACGATGTCATAACTGCGAGACTGAATTCCCCATGTTAGGGTTCACTATGTTTATCTTGCACGATCTAATGATTTGTCTGTATCCTCTTGTCTAGCCATAACTAGGCTCTTCTTGAATCAACTACTAACTACTCGTTGGCCCATTCTCATATCAATATTCCGCGTAATCTTTCTTGGGTTATTTCCTTTGTCTTAACTTACCTCTTGCACTGGCTCCTTATTTATTAATAACATCTCGGGAAGGAACCCTTACTTCCTCTCCTTGACATCGTGCTTGTATAATATTCTGGAATCGTAGCATATCGGTAGGATTTGGATAAGTGCAATCTCATTTCTTTCTCATTTTTATCGCATTCTTCCTTTACCGTTCCGTAGTTACTAGAACCACTTAATTCTGACTTAATGCCACATCACACCATATTCCCCCCCTTTAGGGGAGCACTAAGATTTAGTGCTACGATGATCTACGTACAGATGTTTTACCTTCTCATCTTTGGCATCTTTTCACATAATCGATGATCCTTACTCGCCTCGCGGTAATCTTTTTGTACCAAGGATAACGAAATTTCTCACTCACGAGGGTGACACTTAGTGTAACTGGCACACATAGTCCCTTAAGCTTAACTTTGCTCATATTGTTTGCTCCAGGGAAGCATCTTCCTCAGTGACCTTTAAATGTTATTCTTCTATTATCCATTCTATTATCGCTGGAACGCAATCTAAAATTCTCATGATACTGACTATTATCAAATCACTCAGTCCCTAATTCATGTTTAGTTTATCTTGTTCATCAGTCCATGCTGATTTCGTATTACTCTGGGGTCTAACTTTTACTTTTGGTAATCATGTTGGAGTCACGAACTTATTTCTCGAAATGAGGATATGACTTTATGGCCTATACTCTTTTATTGTCTCAAGGCCTATCACCTCTCGTCTTTTCCTTTACTTGACTATAGACTCTGTAATACTGTCATCTTTTTGATCTACCGTTGTCATCCATGTATCACATCTTACTCATAATACTTCATTAACTCTCTTCTTATTTCTCTTCCAACATCTCTATCTATCACTTTATTCTGAAAACTCGAACAAGACATTCTTTTGCTTTTAGCTCCCCTTTGCTCCATCCAGTGGCTCTTCGGGTTGCCTAACATTCTTACTCTACTAGGGACGAGATCCACACTAAGGTAATATTTATCCCTTCCAGGCTTCCAGTACCTATCTTTGTAGTACTCATATCTAGATGTACTATTTTAGAGTGCACCATATGGGTGTCTCACAAGGAGATCTATTAGCACATTTGCAATATCCTTCGGAAATGTCAGCTAACGCAAACAATCCATCCACCATCTTGGGTTACTCTAAACCCAGCCTGATCCTGATATCCGTCCTTCTCTTATACTACTTTTGTTAGCCCCCGTAAGGCATAAATGAGATGGGTATGGCCAATTGTACATACCTCAATTATTGTTAAAACTTGTATCTATCTTCTGAATCTCTCATTACTTTTCACCATATGGATGGATAGATATTCTTGCCTTAAGGCTGCTTATCAAGAAGCTTACACGTCTTAGTACCCCACATGTTCTGCTGAAGACCTTACATTTACTCATCATAAGAATCATGCAAAATCGAGTTCCTCTGACTCAACTCTTCCACAACTATATCTCTTACCAACCGTCTTTCTGGATGTAGGCATCGTCGTATTATGAATAAGATAGAGTTTAGGAAATTGAGTTCTTACAACTGATCTCTACCACACAATCTAGAGTAAGAAGAAAGAGTGACAGTCCTAAATGCCCTGTAGCCTCCTGCTTATAAGTGTGGTGCACAGCACACCCATAAACAAGACTCTACTAGACACGACTTGTAGACTTCCTAGGACATAACTGCTCTGATACCACTTTTGTCACGACCCAAACCGACGGGCCGCGACAGGCACTAGGTACCTTACTCAACCGAGTACCAACATAACGTATCTTTTCATATCATACTATCATAGATAACTGAGCCGGAGAGGCTGCCGTGAGATAAGTAGAATACAACATGAAATACAAACTTATACATAAGACATACGGGCCTATAAGGCCAAAATAATCACTTGTACACTGAACATAGGCCGACAAGGCCATACAATCTTTTACGTACATGACATCTGTCTACAAGCCTCTAAGAATACATAATTTTCATAAAGGTCAGGACAGAGTCCCGCCATACCAAACAATACACGTCTAAATCATACTAACCAAACAAGCAACTCCGGAGCAAATGGAGTGCACTAACATCTTCCGCTGAGCTGATAGCCTACTTGGAGGGCTCTCGACCTGTCTATCGGGGCCTGCGAGCATGAAACGCAACATCCCCAGGAAAAAGGGACATCAGTACAAATAATGTACCGAGTATGTAAGGAATGAAAATCAGTAAATAATAGACATGGGAGAAACATAGAGTAAAAGACTCGATATGTACGTCTGCATAGCTCTGTGAATCATTTCATTTTTATAATGTCATGATATGCGTATAAATGTCATACCATGCATAGGTATATGCGTTCATAACATCATCAAGCCTCTGAGGGCATCCCATCATATCATTTAAGCCACTGTGGGCAAATCATCAACGTATACCAGCTGATCAGGTGGTGGTGCGTATATAACGCCATAACCTTTTCCCATATCCCATATACATATAATATACGCGTATATAATGCCATCTGGTCATGGGTCAATGTACATGTATAAATGCATAAGAATTATGTTAATAAGATTTCTCGGAATATCATAAAATCAATATGCCTTTCGGATAAACTTTATCAAATACGTATTTTTCTGAGACCTATGAACAGATGATAGAATAATAAGACACAGGGGGAATAAAAAATATAGATACTCCTAGTATTTCTATTAATAGAGTCATTTATGAAAGTTGCGTATTTTTCTCGTTTCATATGTATCATTTGGATCATGCCAAAAAGAAAGAAGTGATAGCCTTAACATACCTGAGCCGATTCTCTTGACAATTCCTTTAACACCCGTTGACTGCGACAACTCATAACGACGGATCAAAGTAGGGGAAAATCCGTATGATATTCTTGAGAAAGATTGCACCGTACTCCCTTATAATTGTAAAATCTCACGTTGCTTAAGATGCTATGAAATCTTGTTGAATTGCTATGAAAATCTCGTTGAAGACAATATGAAAATCTCACGATACTAGTAGTCTTGTATGAGTTCTTGTAGGAAATTCCATATAATCACTTTGTGAAATTGATCATAACCTTGTATGATACTTGCTGGAGCAATCACGTTGAAAGACTTTTATGGCTTTAGTGAATTCATATCTTTGTGAAATAGTCAAAATCTTGAATTGAGAAGTCTTTTGTTTTGATAAGATTCTTTAATCAAATGGGATGAGGTGCTCATCTCTTTACATATTTCCACCTTGCCAAGTGTTTTAAGAGTCACTTAATGGCTCATATGTGGCTGCCACGTGGGGGGCTTTGTCCCCACCTACTAATTATCCACAAATCCTTAATTATATGGTTAATCTCCCATTAAGCCAATAATTAATCAATTATCCATATAATTAGGAATTATCTCAAATTATTTAAAATACTACTTGCTTTTACCACAGTTTATATATCTTACTATCATGGTCATGTGGTACCTTGTATGGTACTAGTCCATAAATACTGAGTATTTTAGTTGGAGCCGTATTTTATACCAAAATATCAAACTTCGACGAAATTTATTTTCTTTGATTTGTTTACCCTCTCACCTTCACGAATTTACTCGTCACTTGTTTGAAATAGCATAATGCTTATAATCTCAAAATAATCCCATTCCCGAGCTTACGTTAATTAATTTACGATGAAATTTTAATATACAAAAATGCGGGATGTAATATCTCATTTTCTAGCTTCCATCAACTTACTTATGGCGTACTTTCACATACGAAAACATGAGGTGTAATAGGATATGTCTACAAGCCTCTACTGATGGATGTACTGTGGTCGGAACAGGGCCCCGACCTACCCATAATATATATACATATATACACAATATGTATTCAAAACCCTAGACCTGGCAACTCCGAAGGACGTGGAGCTTATTGATTAAGCAGATCACGGACAACACCTACGGAGGAGGTCTACCAGGCTGTCTATCCGAACATGCATGCATGAAATGTAGCATCCCCAGGAATGGGACGTCGGTGCGAAACGATGTACCGAGTATGTAAGGCAATAGAATAACTGAAAGCTGAAGCTAAACTGATAATATAATAACTGAAAGTAACTGGGAGTCAAAGATGATCTGGAGATATACTTACCTGCTGACACAGACTCAACTCTCTCAATATAGTAAGAAAAATAGTTGTCCGGCCCTATAAGGCTCGGAACGTGTAAGTGATCTACCGTAGTAGGCTTGCTCATAGGCGCTCAGCCATACTAGGCTCTGTATCTCGACCATTCTGGGCTTGCTCATAGGCACTCGGCCACAGTAGGCTCGGTATATAACTTACCATCTGATCAGAGGTTGCCCAATAGGGGCCTGCCCATCGATTATAGCTCGATGATGATGAAAATACTGTCATACTGTATATACATATAGACCATATGGTCTCTTGACTGAATATAAAGGGATAATACTGTAACTTATGAGACTAGGATAATGTACATAAGTTCAAGAATACGAACTTCTCTTTGTGACTCGTTATCAAACTCATGTAGTTACGGGATCATGCCAAAAATAAGGAAAGGTTTACCCTTAACATACCTTATCACAATCTTTCCAATCACCAAGTTGAACTCGCCTCTTCACACCTTAATCGACAACAATGATAATAATACTATCATTAAGTTACGAAAGGTACAACTATCGCACAATAAACAATAAGCTTATTTTGTATTAAAACAGGCAGCATCTCCCCTATAATCCTTACTCCCTCCAAATTCAATATAACACCAAAAACGCAAGAACTCAACATTAAAAACATATATACATTATTTTCCAACCTTATATACACCACAAAATACTACAAAACAGCCCAAAATACCCCAATCTCTTCATACTCAAAACGACCACTGTAGTAGTGTCAAACATCCCGAAAATGTTATGACAAATGACCAGACCACAACCTTGAATTTATGTGATGTTTCTCCACACCCTTTGTCCTCCAAAACTCCATAAAACAGCAACACAAAACAATCCACAAAACAGTCCGCTACAAGTGAATAACTCGAACTCACAGCTTCCGATCACCATCCCGTGAGTTCTTACAAATATAGAACGACTTTCCATACATCTCCAACACAAAAAATAGATGAAAAAGAGCAGTAAACTTACCTTATTTGTTGAATAACTCAACTCATATCTTGGTTCTTCAAACTCTAGGTTTTACCTCCAACTAGAACTTGAAAAGGAGAGAAAATCAATTAGGGTTTGTGTGCAATTTTTGGGAGGATTTTTGCAGGAAATTATGTCTGGTTATTATGCCCTATTATAAGTGTAATATATTAAGGAAATAGTCCTTTAAAAGGTCTCTTTGGACGACCCTAACCGACCCATTTTCGGACATATATAATCCTCTAATTTAAGCAAGTAGGTGACACATCTACTTGTCACCTAGCAATCTGCGTAGTCTCGCAAAAACGTATATATATATATATATATATATATATATATATATCTCTCTCTACTCCAACGTATTATTGACAAACGGTTTAATGCGTTAGAAAATAGACTCATAGATATTCAATTTAATGGGTGTAACACCCCGTAAGTCTAAGTATATTGAGAGAAAATTGCAGATACATTTGACCCTAAATTTCAGTAAAACTTATGAACGTAACTTATGATGACTTCCATCGACTTTTGTTCCACAACTCGCTTGACCTCAAAACATATCACACTATTATCATACAACAAAAATAACTCATAACATAACCTTCTTATCATGTTAGGAACCCTAGTCTCACCCCAAAGGTACGGGTTATAACATTCTTAACTTGTCGACTTTTTACGAAATATTATTTTCTTTAATTCCTTAGCTTCTGAACCTTCCAACCCTCTTTATACTTGTTGTTCATGATCTTCAATATTTATAACCTCCAAGGTAACATGATAACTTACTTTATATACTTCCAAAGATGATTTCATTTTTGGTCTTACATTAGTTTGCTTACGACGCACTTTTACATACGAAAATATGGGGTGTAACATAATTCCCCCCTTAGGAACATTCGTCCACGAATTTCTACTCTTAGAGACTTGGGAAAATTTTTGCCAGAGTCTCCTCTGTACTCTAGACTAAAACCAACCTGTACGCAGCCAGAAAATATACTATGCATGCCACACATGGCCAATGTCTATAAATAGCAATGCTTGGCCTCACACAAACGTCAATTATAAATACTAAAAGTCAAAAATAAGAGCTTACCTAATGACCTACTGGCCTGAACAGAGTTGTGCTGAAGTATCCCATCTCGAGCCATATCTTCAGTTTGAAATAGGTGGAGATATTTAGTCTTCATTTCGTCCTCCGCTTCCCACATCATCTCTTCCACGTTCTTGCTTCACCATAAAACTTTAACGGAGGCAACCTCCTTATTTCGTAGTTTGCGGATTTGTCGGGCTAGGATGGCAATCGAAACTTCCTCGTACGATAAGTCCTGTGTGATCTGTACAACATCAGTGGGCACCACTCGGGTAGGATCCCCGGATGGACAGACTCCAATTCCGAGGGAAAATCTAACTCATAAGCTACTCGGCCCACTCTTTGAATAATCCTATAAGGCCCAATATACCATGGACTAAGCTTGCCTTTATTGCCAAACCTCATCACGCCCTTCATAGGCGACACCTTTAAGAATACCCAATCATCAACCCCGAACTCTAAGTCTCATCACCGCACGTCAGAATATGACTTCTGACGACTCTGAGCTATCAACTGTCGCTCCTGGATAAGCTTTACTTTCTCTACGGCCTGGTGAACCAGGTCTGGCCCATGTAACCCAGATTCTCCAACATCAAACCACCATATAGGAGATCTGCACTTACGCCCTTACAAAGCCTTGTACAGAGACATATGGATACTGGAGTGGTAACTGTTATTATATGTAAACTCGATAACAGGTAGATGTTCATCCCAACATATCCTCGAGCGTCTAAATTGTGCACTTGGCTTGTCCATCAGTCTGTGGATGAAAAGCTGTGCTGAGATTCACCTAAGTCCCTAGACCTCTCTAAAATGACCTCCAAAAATGTGCTATAAACTGGGCCCCACGGTCAGATATAATAGATACCGGTACTCCGTGTAGCCGCACTATCTCCTTAATATATAATTTCGTATAATCTTCAGCTATATATGTAGATCTGACTGATAGGAAACAGGCTAATTTTGTGAGCCTATCGACTATCACCCATATAGAATTGAACTTACGATGAGAACGAGGCAAACCCGTGACAAAGTCCATGTTTTATCGCCTCCCATTTCCACGTCGGGATCTCTATAATAAACCTACCTCTGGGTGTTGGTGTATTACCTACCCATTCAAGGACTGGCTCACCCGGAAAATGAAATCTGGCTGCCTTTTCTCGGCAATCAACTGTGGCATAGCAAGCTGCCAACCAGTCCATGCCCATGATAGCATCAAAATCCATCATCTGTAGCTCAACTAGGTCGGCTGAGGTCTGATGACTACAAACCATCACCGTACAACCTTGATAAACCCCGTTTAGCAATAATCGATTCTCCGACCGGTGTAGATACCGCAAAAGGAACACTTAGTATTTCAGGCACTATACCAAAATTCCCCGCGACAAACGGGGTAATATACGATAAAGTAGATCCTAGATCTATTAAGGCATAGGCATCGTGAGAGCAAATGGTCAATATACCTGTCACAACGTCTGGTGAAGACTACTGGTCCTACCGACCCGCTAAAGCATAGATACGGTTCTGATTACCACTTGAATTAGAACCTCTACCTCTGCCTCGACCTCTACCAGCCGAAGACTGAGACTCGCGCCCTGAAGGATGCACGGACATAGATGATCATGCTATTGAACTTGTTGGTTGTGCCATACCCCCAAAATCTTTATTTGGGCAATCTCGCATCATATGCCCCGGACGCCCACATGTATAACAAGCGTCGAAACCTGCTCGGAATTGGCCCAAGTGTCCTCTACCACATATGTCAGACTTCGGCGGAAATGACCATGTCTTCCCTGCACCTCGCTATCACTGCAAACCCGATGCCCGTGAGCTCTCACTTGGTCATGACTGAGTATAGCAGTCATACTTTTAACCATGTAACTGACGCGGTGGAGGCCTAGGTGGTCGTCCGAAGTACTGGGGCCTATAACTACCTTGAGACTGCTCTTGAGACCTGGCAAATCTCATCCTCTTAAGCTGCCCTTGCTCAGTCCTCTCTATACCCTGCTGCCGATGCCTACCCCTTTTTATATTCTGGGCGAATGCCTGAATCCGAGATATATCCATACTATCCTGCAATGCAGTAGTGGCACATGCCTCGGTCAACGTTGGGGACAACCCTGCTATAAACATGTGGATCTTGTCCCGCATAGTAGCAACTATGGATGGAGCATATCTAGCCAATGAGTCAAAATGGAGACTATACTCTCGAACACTCATATTGCCCTGCTTGAGGGCTAGAAACTGATCGACTTGAGCATGTCAGATCTCCCGCGGTAAGTACTGCTCAAGGAAAGCATCTAAATATTCTCCAAAATAACTGGAGGTGCATCACGTCCCCTGGACCTCTCCCATCCCAATTGCCAAAGGACAGCTATATCTCGGAGTCGAAAAGCTGTCAGCTCAGCTGCCTCTTTCTTCGTGGCATGCATAACTCGAAAGATCATGTGAAGCTGATCTATGAAATCCTACGGGTCCTCCCTCTGATCTGTCCCCGTGAACTCTGGGGGACTCAAAGCAATAAACTCTCAAAACCTTGAACTCCCAGACACCTCAGAAGATCCTGCACTAGCTGATGCCCTAGCCTGTTGCTGGGTAGCTACCAACTGTGTCAACAAATGCACTGCACTCCTCAAGTCCTGATTTGATAGAAGTGGAGGGGGAACTGGAGGTGCGGTATCCCTAGGAATCTCCTCAGGTGGTGGAGGAGCCGGTAATGGCTGAGTAGGGGTCTCACCCTGGGCCTCGGATTGGACCCCATCTATCGGGGGTACCCTGCTGGTCCACTCACCTGCTGCTATATCTCTCCTCTGGCTAGCCGTAGTCTTCCTAGTCACTGCCATCTGTGTATGCAAACACCAACATGTAAGTTTAACTCAAATTTCTTATAACTCAGTTCTATAGCACGATTTAGATTTGAAAGAAGGGTAACCAACTCCTAAATTCCATGTAGTTCCCAGCTTATATAATGTGGTGCACAACACATCTATAAACAAGACCCTACTAGACACGACTCCCTAGGATAGAACTGCTCTGATACCAAGTTTGTCACGCCCCAAACCTTGGGGGGGGGGGGGGGGCGAGACCGGCACCCGGTGCCTCACTTATCCTAGCGTACCAACTTGCAACTGAGCGACTCTGAACATATAATGTCTTACTTTGGCCATGGTGCCACATTGCAAGATAATTTGCGAAACAAAATATAAAACTGAATGGAAACTAGCTCTGACTAAACATCAATATAAACCTAGGCTGACAAGGCCGTCATAACTACTACAGCTAACAAACCAACAAAATACACATACAACGCCTACAAGCCCAACATACTGCACTATCTGACAGGATATGTCTATAAGCCTCTACTGATGGATGCATTGTGGTCGGAATAGGCACCCGACCTACCCATAATATATATACATATATACATAATATGTATTCAAAAAACCCTAGACCCGGCAACTCCGAAGGATGTGGAGCTTATCGATCAAGCTTATCACGGACAACACCTACGGAGGAGGTCTACCAAGCTGTATATCCAAGCTTGCATGCATGAAATGCAGCATCCCAAGGAATGGGACGTCAGTACGAAATGATGTAGCGAGTATGTAAGGCAATAGAATAACTGAAAGCTAAAACTAAACTAATAATATAATAACTGAAAGTATCTAGGAGTCAAAGATGATCTGGAGATATACTTACCTGCTGATACTGACTCAACTCTCTCAATATAGTAAGTAAAATAGTTGTCCGTCCCTATAAGGCTCGGAACGTGTACTGCTCTATCATAGTAAGCTCACTCATAGGCGCTCAACCATACTAGGCTCTGTATCTCGTCCATTCTGGGCTCGCTCATAGGTGCTCGGCCATAGTAGGCTCGGTATATAACTTACCATCTGATCAGAGGTTGCCCAATAAGGGCCTGCCAATCGATTATAGCTCGATGGTGGTAAAAAATATATATATATATATATATATATATATATATATATATATATATATATATACATATAGACCTTTTTCTCTCTTGACTGGAAGAAAACAATACTTAACTTAATGTAAAGTCTCGATAAGGGAGAATACTGTAACTTATGAGAGTAGGATAATGTACATAAGTTCAGGAATACGAACTTCTCTTTATGTCTCGTTATCAAACTCATGTAGTTACGGGATCATGCCAAAATGAAGGAAAGGTTTAGCCTTAACATACCTTATCACAATCTTTCCAATCACCAAGTTGAACTAGCCTCTTCGCACCTTAATCTACAACAACTAATAATACTATTATTAAGTTACAAAAGGTACAACTATCGTACAATGAACAACAAGCTTATTTTGTATTAAAATGGGCAGCATCTCCCTTATAATCCTTACTCCCTCCAAATTCAAGATAACACCAACAACACAAGAACACAATAATAACAAAATATATACATTATTTTCCAACCTTATATACACCACAAAATACTAAAAAACTGCCCAAAACACCCCAATCTCTTCATACACAAAACAACCACCGTAGTAGTGTCAAACATCCCGAAAATATTACGACGAACGACCAGCCCACCACCCTAAATTTATGTGGTGTTTCTCCACAACCATTCTCCTCCAAAACTCCACAAAACAGTAGCAAAACACACAGTCCAATAGCAACACAAAATAGTCCACAAAACAGTCCGCTACAAGTGAATAACTCAAACTCACGGCTTCCGATCACCGTCCCGTGAGTTCTTACAATTATAGAACGACTTTCCATACATCTCCAGCAGAAAAAACAGATGAAAGAGAGCAGTAAACGTACCTTATTTGTTGAATAACTCAGCTCCTATCTTGGTTCTTCAAACTCTAGGTTTTACCTCCAACAAGAACTTGAAATGGAGAGAAAATCAATTAGGGTTTGTGTGAAATTTCTGGGAGGACTTTTGCAGGAGCTTATGTATGGTTATTATGCCCTATTATCAGTGTAATATATGAAGGAAATATGCCTTTAAAATGTCTCTTTGGATGACCTGAACTGGCCCATTTTTGGACATATATAATCCTCTCATTTAAGCAGTAGGTGACACACCTACTTGTCACCTAGCAGTCTGCGCATTATCGGAAACAATATGTATCTCTCTAATCCGATATCGTATTGATAAACGGTTTAATGCGTTAGAAAATAGACTCATAGATATTCAATTTTATGGGTGGAACACCCCGTAAATCTAAGTATATTGGTAGAAAATCGCAGTTACATTCGACCCCAAATTTCCGTAAAACTTATGAACGTAACTTATGATGACTTCCATCGACTTTTGTTCCACAACTCGCTTGACCTAAAAACATATCACACGATTATCATACAACAAAGATAACTCATAAAATAACCTTCTTATCATGTTAAGAACCCTAGTCTCACCCCAAAGGTACGGGTTATAACATTCCTAACTTGTCGAGTTTCGACGAAATATTATTTTCTTCAATTCCTTAGCTTCTGAACCTTCCAACCCTCTTTATACTTGTTGTTCATGATCTTCAATATTTGTAACCTCCGAGGTAACATGATAACTTACTTTATATACTTCCAAAGATGATCTCATTTTTGGTCTTACATTAGTTTGGTTACGATGCACTTTTACATACGAAAATATGGGGTGTAACAATTGACAAGATCACAAATTATAATTAGAACATCTGAGGATATCACCAAGCTCACAAATCTAACTAGAATCCTTAAGAGTGTTTAACAAGGTTTCAAATCATCAAGTGACACATCTATATCTTTTGAAAGTCTTAACTTTAAATTAGTCCTATTAAAATGAAAGTAGGCAGTCATGTTCAAGCAGTAGTGGCAGATGTTCTTTTAGAGTTAAGACCTGTATGCTTAAGAGAATGCAATGGAGATTTCAAAACAAGGTAGGCACACATATGGTCAATCAGATAGAGATGTTGGATAACATAGGGTCACAAGCACACCTAAAAGAGACTAAGCAGAGATTAGGTCATGGAAAAGTTACCATTAAGGCCATCATGTGTGAGGTTCTAGAGAAGATAAAGATATTATCAAATAAAGGGAGCATGCTGAATGCATTTAGAATTATACTTCAGGTATAAAGGGAGACTTAGTCTCAATATGAGATAACCTCAGAATCATGCAATGTGAATATCCAACTAACATCAGTATGTGCTTACATATCAGTTATCAGTTTAATCAAACAATTAATAGAATCATAGAGATACATGAAGATATGAGAGTAGACTTAAAGATCATAACTAATACGCTAGCACCATAATAGCAATCTGATCTTTATCCAAAATGGAATTATACTCCATTAGATTAAAAAAACCAATATGAGTGATGAATGATGTTCAATACAGGAGAAACTTCATGCTAAGTAGGTTTAACTCAAATGTACAGATTGAATATGAATGTTTGGACATGAGGGAGTCCTATCCAAATTACTAACATAATAACTGATACCCAGATGCATTAGATATGATATTAGCCTAGTTCAAAAAATATAACTTGGTCATGACAGAATACATACAAGAATAATTACTGGGGTTTATCAGAGAGTTAACCTAATTACTTTAATGAAACTGTTTCATACAACAAACCTCACAGATATGATTATCAGTTAGTATAAACACAAGACTTTCACAGTAATGACTCAGAGGTGGCTTCAGATTAACAAATGCTCAAGTGAAGAAAGAAAACACCTTAACAATTAAACTTTACAAACTTCAACTAAGCAATGAAGGATTAAACCTTGAACATTTCATATCCATCTTAGTTAAAATCATCAAATAACAACTTCAAGCTCATAATAACATACTACACTAAACATGGCTAGTGTGGTAGGCATGAAGATCATAACAGAACATTGGAGAAATATGAAATCACAACGAGTATAGGAAGCTATAAATACATATTAAGGAACTTATTTATACAAGTTATTTGATTCAGCGTAGCAGTAATCAAAGTCATATAATAACTCAACCAAACTGACTCGAGATTCATAAGAGTATAACACTTAACCATAAATTAGTAACAAATCATTATGAGCTAGAACGAACGGTCATAAACTAGTGACAAACATTATAAACGAAAGCAGTTAATAGAAATACAACAGTGTATTCATAACTTCGAACAAGATAATTAAAAGAGAATGGGTAGAGGTATACTGACCTCCTTTGGTGCAGCAGACCAAACAAAGGTTCAACTCAGCCGTGTAAGGATCAAAGCTTCAAGCTTTGAGCAGTGAGAACTCGAAAACAAAAGAATCATACATTAATCAGAGAGAGAGAGAGAGAGAGAGAGAGAGAGAGAGAGAGAGCCTAAGCTTTTGAAATCTTAATAATTTTGATACTCGTATTAGGGTTTCATAGTTCTCGTTGGTCTGTTAGGTGAGAGCATTCAAGGGCTCTATTTATAGTGGCATTCAATGCTCTAGCTTCAACGGATTCAAATTAAATAGTGGAAGATGACAAAGAGGTTATGATGTGAGCATGATTGAGTGAAACCGCAGATGAATGGAGGGAAAATAGTGAAGTAATTTACCTGATAGGAGGAAATAACCATTGAAGGCAGAGAACCATCGGACAAACCCTAAAACCCAGAGGTCTCTGCGTTTGACCTCTGGGTAAAGAATCCTCATGATGAATCTTCTGAAAAACTCCATGCATGCTCCGATTTGATGGAGCATGAGAAGATTTGAGCGATTTGAAGTTGCATCCTTAAGCTAGGGTTCCAGATTTTGAGGGATTTTGAAATGAAGCGATGAAGCGGGGAAGGTATCAGCGGCATTCGAGGTTGGGGAAGACAAAAGGCATGATTTGGGTCAAAATTCTTGACCTTGCATGAATTTGTGCAAGTCTTTGAAGACTAATGTACTAGCAGGTTAGAGAGAACAGAGGAGAAAGGGGAAAGAGAAGGCAGACGATCTATAATGAAATGATTTAGGGTTAGGGGTTTCCTTGGGGTTAAAATGCGAGATTGGATCCGGGCTATTGGATCATTTGATCAACGGCCTTGATTTAAGGAGATAAAGTTGCTAAAAATACTAAAATAAGCGACCGTTGGATCTCTCTGATCAGACGGTTGAGATTAAATCTTGAAATGTTAAGAATAAAAGAACAATGGAGATTAAAGGTGGACCGTTGATGAAATAGATCAACGGTCCAGATCTGTTGTGCTCTCTTTGTGAGTGATGGAGGCAAGTGATGTGGCGTGATTTCATTGGTTCAGAGGGGATGTCATGGATTGCCAAGTTGGAAGGGAATGGGGTTGTTTGGACTGGATGTTTTTCCGGATTGGGCTTGTCATTTGGGCGAAAATGAACTTATAAGATGGCTATCTTGTGTTTAATTAGAGAATTACAATTATAGCCTTTAGCCCTTTTAATCCCTTTTGAAATTAAATTAAATAAACTTAATTATTTCCAATAATATGTAGCAAAATTATAAATATCAAATATACCACTAATTATTGTAATTAACTATTTATAAAATATTTTGTTTTCTAAATTACAACACCAATTTTGCATTATTAACATAGCAACCTAATTAATTAGGAATTAAGGAGTAGTCCGTTGAATTAATTATAGAGCCTATGTGATGTACTTTAAAAGTTATTTAATAATATTGAAATAATAAGTATATTTGTAATAATGTTAATGCTAGGTTATTAATTTCAAAACTAATACTTAGTTAATTTTGTAAAATAAGTATTTATTGATTGAAAATACTTTAAAAATATTCATTGTAAATTATTAAGTACAAATAAATTAATTTTAAAATGGAGGGTCAAAATTGGCCGTCAGCAACTGCCCCTCTTTGACCGGAGGCGATGAAAGAGTTTTCGGGCAAAGAAATTGAACCAAAGATAATTTTGTCCCCACTTTAGGCATGTATTGCAGGAGTGGCACGAGGATTATGAGCTGCAAGATTTAGAGGATTCCTAGGAGGAAATTTGGGGAATCAGGCCGAATTCTAGCTTTGAATTGCTTACATCCCTCGAGCTTAACAAGAATCAGGCCTCATGTAGTTCTGGAGTGAGGACTTTGAGGTAGCGATGCTCATATGAATTTCCCCAGTATCGTATTATGACGATACATCGAGACACACTCATGACAGTTTTGAATTTCCTGCTTGACTCGAAAGATTTGAAAAATTAGAGTTCTACTGATCATTTCGAACTTGAACCCGGATCCTTGGCCCGCTAATGAGTTTGTTGTCCCTCGTAGCATTGTAGTTGGGTCTGCTGCTTAGAAGGAGTTTCACGTTGCGATATTTTCCTGCAAAAATGAAATACACACATACCCATATATTGCAATGTAGAATATATTAAGATGTGATGTAAATGATGCATGAATGATGATGCCTGGCTGCCGGTGAGCCATTATTTGGGATCGGGATGATGGAATACTTGAACTTGACTCGATTTGTAAGCCGGGTTATGTACCGTTCCACAACTGTCGGGAGAGCTAGACTTGTAGAGTGCGTCTCCACTTGTTGGGAGAGCTAGACTTGTAGAGTGCGTCTTCGCTTGTTGGGAGAGCTTCATTTGTAGAGTGCGTCTCCGCTTGTTGAGAGAGTTTCATTTGTAGAGTGCGTCTCCGCTTGTTGAGAGAGAAACAAAAAATAATCTCCGCTTGGGAGTGATTGACTTAAATCGTAAACCATGTCTGAAGCTGCATGAGCAAAATATCAAAACATTCAAGGTAATAATAAAGGAAAGAAAAGCATGCCCAAGAGATACCCTTGACTGCGAAGTTAAGTTGCGGCCATCGATTGTGTAACGACCCGGTCTGTCGTTTCAAGCATTTGCACTTTGCTCGGTAGTTTGTTGGCATGAGTAGTTCTGTATGATATATTATGACTTGTGTGAATTGTCGGTTTTTGTTTTCAAGTTGTTCGGAATCGATTGGGAAGAATGAACTTCATGATTGAAGCTTTAAGTTGGAAGAGTTGACCAAGTTTGACTTTTGTATATTTGACCTCGGATCGGACTTTTGATGGTTTCGTTAGGTCCGGATGGTAATTTTAGACTTGGACGTATGCCCGTATTTGCATTTGGATGTTTCTTGAAGGTTCTAGCATTAATTGGCGAAAGTTGGCAATTTGGAGTTTTGGAATGCTCATAAGTTTGACCGAAAGTTGACTTTGGTGATATCGGGTTTGGATTTTAGCTCTGTGAGTTGGAATAGATTCGTTATTTCATTTGAAACTTGTGTGCAAAACTTGAGGTCATTCCGAGTTGATTTGATATGGTTCGGCACGAGTTTTGGAAATTGAAAGTTCAAAAGTTTATTAAGTTTTATTTGAGGTATAATTCGTGATTTTTATGTTGTTTGATGTGATTTGAAGCTTCGAATAAGTTCGTATTGTATTTTAAAATTTGTTGGTATTATTGAATGGGGTCCCGAGGGGCTCGAGTGTATTTTGGATCATTGGCTGAGAAACTAGTTAAGGATTGGAAGTTTGACCATGGTCAATATCGGGTAAAGATGACCTCTTTTCGGTGTTTTAAGTGCGCGAGCATGTTCTTAGCATGTTTTATGATTGAAACGCATATATGGTTTGTGTCTGGGAGATTCCGAATGAGTTTTGGGGGCTAAAACGAAAATTCTTTCGTTGCTGATTTCCTGGTGTAAAATAATTATGAAACTGTCATTTTTTATCCCTTAAATTTCCAGACTTCATTTAAAACTTCAAAACATCATATCTCCCTCATTTTAAGACCAAATTGGGTGATTCAAAAGCCTAACTTGACTGAAATTTCACAAGAAATCCATTGGAAGCATCAAAAGTGAAATTTGGGATTGTTTGTCATACAAAATGAGGCAGAACATCTCGACAAACAATATTTAATATCGAGGGTTTGTTCATTTGGTCATATTTTGAGTTGGGGAGCTTGGATTTGGGCAATTTTTGAGGAGCTTTTCACCAAATGGATTTGGGTAAGTGTTCTCTACTCGGTTTTTATTATATTTCATGAATCTATTTTCGTTTTTGGTAATTGGATTGTGAAGTTTAAAGAGAAAATTGGGGGATTTTTGTCCAAAGTTTCGTAGAGTGAAGTTTTGAGTTTTGAACATCGATCGATTCGGAGTCGAATTTGGGTGAAACTAGTATAGTTAGACTCGTAATTGAATGGTTTGTCGGATTATATAAATTTCATCAGGTTCCGAGGCGCGGGCCGAGGTTTGACTTTTGGGTTGATTTCGGGCTTTTGATTAAAGATTCAACCTTTATCGATTGGGTTTGTTTCCTTTGGCATTAATTGATGTATTTGAGTTGTTTTGGCTAGTTTCGAGCCGTTCAGAAGTTGGTTATCGCGAGATGGCATTTTTGGAGCATCGCTTGGCTTGCCCAGTATTAGATTTGGCTTGTTCGAGGTAAGTAACACTTTTAAACTTGGAGCTGAGGGTATGAACTATGATTATATGTGTTATGTGTCTGGTGTTGAGGTGACGCACATGCTAGGTGACGGCCGTGTGGGCGTGCACCATGTGAATTGTGACTCCGTTATTTTCGTGGTACTGTGTAGTTACCTGATCTTATCTGTATCCATTAAATCTCTACGTACTAGAGCTTTTGAGCTGTGATTCATGCTAGAAACCATGTCTAGGCCACATGTTTATTCTGTTGGGACCCACCAAGGTCATTGCTGCTGTTGAATTAATTTCTTACATTGCAATTACATACTCAGTCATACACATTCATTTGCATATCATATCTCAGTCTCTGTTACCATTTATTGATACATCACATCATCATTTTGGGCTGATTTTCATGACATTGTGAGCCCGAGAGACTGGAGAGATTGATGACTGAGTGAGGCCGAGGGCCTGATTGTGAGGATGATTATGGGATCGGGCTGCACGCCGTAATCTTTTTTAATTATTCATGCCATGATTGACTTGTTATAGCGCTTGGGCTGAAGGAGCTCCTCCGGAGTATGTACACACCCCCAGTGAGCACAGGTACCTACAGAGTGCGAGTGCCGAATGATTGGGAGGATTGAGTGACTGTGAGGACTGAGTGGCATGAGGACTGAGTGGCTGTGAGGATTGATACTCTGAGAGTATGCATATGGTTTACTCACTATGTTGTATTGCATTCGACATGTACACTTGACATACAGGCATAGAGATGCATTTTTCTCATGCTGTACGGTATCACGTCATTCATGACTTCTCATACATATTGACATGTAGGTATAGAGATGTATTTTCCTTATGCCATTTGAAAATGAAACATTTACCTAATGAAAGTTTTTGGGAAAAATCACAGTTTTCAAACTTACTCATGAATTTGTTGATTTCGGTAAAGGATTTGGGTTTTCACTAATATATTTGAAAAACAAGCCTATTTTTCTGGTACTGTGAACGAGCTGAGCATTTTATCTCTAAGCTACTTCTTTTATTACTTCCATTATGTTGTTATTAATTGTTTTTGGCTATTGGTGTTGGACTCCGAACTGTGTTCCAGCTCGTCACTACTCTCAACCTAAGGTTAGGTTTGTTACTTATTGAGTATATGGGGTCGGTTGTACTCATACTACACTTCTGCACCTTGAATGCAGATGTTGGATGGTCAGGTTGATGTGATCGACGGGAGCTAGATTGAAGATATACCTGTATTCCGGTTATAGCTGCCTCTTATTTATGGTAGCCTTAGATTTATAAAAATCTGTGTATGTATATTTCGAACAGATGATGTATTTATTTCATACCAGCTTTGTAAATTCTAAATTTTAGACGCTCATGATTTGTGCTACCAGTCCTTGCGGAATGTATAAGATTCAGATATTTTCTTTCACTTAATTGTCTTATTAAATTTCATTGGAATTGGATAGTTGTTAGTTGGCTTACCTATCGGGTTGGGTTAGGTGCCATCACAACTAATGGGATTTTGGGTCGTGACAATGTAATATCAGAGCTCTAGGTTCATAGGTTCTACGAGTCATGAGCAAGTATTTAGTAGAGTCTTGTGGATCGGTATAATGACGTCCATACCTATCTTCAAGAGGCTACATGGCATTTAGGATAAACTTCCCATCTTTCTTTCCTTATCGTGCGATGTTGATCCAGCTTGAAGCGTAACTCTTTGAATTTCTTCCATGCATTTGTATGCGCACATGAGCGCCCGGTATCAGCTATGGATCGATGAATTATGATTCCTTGGATGGGGTGCGAGATGTGATTTCTGTGTGCTGATGATGGGCCAGTCTGGAGGACTTGAGGCCAGGTTTTGACTGTAGCTCAAGCACGGGAATTTCGGTTGTGTGAGCACATGCTTTTGGACTTATAAGTCCGGTAGTGTCCCTATTAGTGGAATTTGTGACTCAATGAGTGATTAGATGGCGATATGATGAGTATGATGTGACTGCGGGATGTGTTCGGATAGTTCGATGGTGTTGAGAAGAGTTTGCTTGAGATGTAAAGGGACCATTGGGTGTTTGATTTCTGTCTTGATGTGACGTATAATCTCGAGCCATGAGTGTATTGAAGGATCTTTCATGCTGCTTAATTGTGGAACGAATTAGATTCTCATGGGCTTGTCGATGGGTTCAGACTCAGGAAGATTAAATGATTGCGTAGTAGTTGTGGCTGTGAAAGGGTATAGAGAGATATTAGTTTGAGGCTAAGCAGGTGGGTTATGACCTGCAGGGTAATCTACGGGGGTGTGACCCTTATGATGGTTGTGTGGAGAGTTTCTTGCTACTAGTGGGTTATATGTGTTGTGATGTGGTTTGGATCGCTCCGGGAAGTTGACCTAACCGTCACGAGGATGAATGCGAGCTTAGTAGACAATTTGAGGTATTATATGGTTTGTGTTTCATGAGCTTATGAAGGATTTAGTTGAATTTCAGTGTGGGATTATGGCAGTAATAGAGTATGGGTATTGTGAGTTATCGGCTGTTTTGTTCTATGGCTTTGAGCCAAGTGGGGGAGTCTGCTATCGACGATTTGATTGCATGGTTATGTATTGTACTGGTTTCGGTTTGAGGCATACTTGTGAAACAGTTATGACTTGCAAAGGTTGAGATCGAGGATGACTCGAGTAAGAAAATTTCTGGATACGGGTTATGTTACCCTTTATGGGTATATGGAAATCATGGAATGATTGAGGTGTTATTCGTGAAGGATGTAGTGCGCATGGAGTAGGAATTTGCTCGGTTGCGTTAAGGCGGGGTTACTTTTGTGGGTGTTGTCATGCTAATGGGGCACAAGTCGTTCGGCCCGTTTGGGGCGGTGCTATTGAGATTTGAGCAAAGTGGATGACTCTTGAGAAAGTTCTAATGGATTCAAGATTTTTATGTAGCAATTGTGAATTTTTTCGGATTTGTACATGGCTAGGATCTGAGATTTTTCATTGGATGGTGTCGTGACTCACGACATTTCTATATCATTAAGGATTCTACATTTCAGTATCAGGAAGATGAAGGATATGACTATAGACTCACAGAAGGTCTCTTTAGAGTGGGTGTCTCGGTTGTGGTACTTTTGGGGTGCTTAAGGGGGGATATGGCGACTTGTAGGCCTTAAGGTGGCTTATAGGCCTTAGGGCGGTGTAATTTTATTCTAGGATCTCGTGGGGTGAGTTTTGGTTAAGGAACGTGGTGTTTTGGCAAGGAGAAGTGTCACCTTGAGGGTGATTCGGAAGGAACTCAGAGAAATAAGACAGTTTGGTAGTAGGTTGGATCAGCACGGTAATGGGTATGATCGGTTCTTTGGGTACTTATAATGGGGTGAGTCTCTACAAGTATTTTGTGGCAATGCTCTTGGGTTTTTGTAAGGCCCCATAAAATTTTGCAAAGGAAAAATAATGTTTTATGGTGCCGGACAGAGCTTACATGTGTGAGGATTGTAAGTGAGCCGCGATTCGGACTTTTTGGGTTGAACAATATACTGGAAAGTAAAGAAAAATATTTGGCAGCGAAATGCGTTTCTGCGGTCCATTATGCGACCGCAGAATCACTTTGCGGGCCGCATAATGGCCGCATAAGTGAGGCATTAAAGGGTCAGTTTGGATGCAATTCTGCGGTAGACTATGCGACCACATAACTGTTCCGCGGTTCATTATGAGACCGCAGAACAGGTATGCGGGGCCGCATAGTGACCGTAGACATAGACAAATATTTGGCCGGTTTTGGTCAGCAATTATGCTACCGATATGTGGTCCGCATATCGATTATGCGATCTGCATATCGATTATGCGATTGCAAACCTTGTTCCGGAGCTCAATTTTTGAATTCTTAAAACCAGACCCTACTTCGTTAAATACACGCTTTGGGCCATTTTTTAGCAAAACAATTGACATTTTAGAGAGAGAGAGAGAGTGCCCTAGAGTGAGAAGGTGCTCTTAAATAATTGTTCTTCAATTATTGCTCAAATTTTGGAAGATTAAGAAGGGAAACTCACCAGGTCTTCATCCTAGAGGTAAGATTCTACACCCCAACCACTAATTTCGAAATTATCTTAAAATGGGTAATTAGCAAGATAAGTTTTGGGCATGAGAGTTGTTTATTTTACATGAATGTGATATCAAGAGGTGTAGGAAGATTGTTGAACTAAGCATGGTAAAGATTGGGTTGTGAGATGATGGAATTCTCAATAAAAGGACCTTGAAACCTTATGCACACCTAGTGTTTGATAAAATGCTCAAATGAGCTTGAACCATGATCATCTTCCTAATTTTGGTTCAATTTGTTATATTTCTAAAATAGATTGAAGTTGCTAAGAATTCCGGAATATTTAGAGTGTAAGGAAGCTCAAGTGAGGTATGCTGGCTAAACTCTTCTTTAAGAATTGGAACCCCCAATTTCCTTGTAAGTTCCAAGATATTTATTACAAGTTGAGTATTCCGAATAAGTTTTGTGACAAAGATTTATGTTCAATTTGTGTTTCAAGTGCTCTTATCATATTGTATTATAAATTGAGGATGTGTTCCAAACTATAGATTGTATATCTACGTGTTATGATTCCAAGTTGTGATTTATGTGAAAAACTATTAAGCCAAACTATGTAGAGATTGTGATTGGGGTTACACCTCCACCCGCATATATTGGGGTGAGGAGGAAGAGCCGCTTTGTGTATGATTTTGGTATTGTTGTTGCACCACCACCCACATATACATATTGGGGTGAGGCGGCATGACCGCTTTGTGTAGGTATTGGTATCGTTGATGCATTTCCACCCGCATACATTGGGGTGAGGCGGCATAGCCACTTTGTGTAGGTTCTTGGTATTGTGGTTATACCTTCACCCGCATACATTGGGGTGAGGCGGTAGGGCCGCTTGAGTAGAGTTGTGGTATTGTGCTTACACCTCCACCTGCATACATTGGGTGAGGCGGCATGACCGTTTTGTGTAAAGATGGTTATAGAGGATCTCATCTTAAATCCTATAAATGTTATTGATAGCTCTTTAATAAGCTTGCTCTGGTTTAAATGGTTATCTATATTATTCTATTGCCTCCCTGATTCATCATATTCATATTGTATTTCCGAATTCTTAAATTGGTGTTTGGTTTTCATACTAGTATTATTAGATGGTACTAACATCCCTTTTGCCGGGGGCGCTGCATCTTTAAATGGATGCAGGTGGTTCCATAGCAGGAGATATTGATAAGTGATAGCAGTACACCTTCTTCCCAGTTGACTTGGTGAGCCCCACTTCATCCCAGGGTCATGTATCTTTTGTTCTTTGTGTATTCTATTTGAGGTATAGCCGGGGCCTTGTTGCCGGCATTATCATTGTACTTTTCATTATCTATAGAGGCTCCGTAGACATAGTGTAGGTTGTGTATTGGTGCTGGGAAAGACAAACTATGTTATGTTATGATTGTATTACTTGTCCCATTTGAGACTTTAAAAATGCTGAAAACTATTGGTAATGAATTGGTATTGTAGACATGATCATGTTTTTGTCTAATTAATTAAAATATGTATTATCTTCATTCGTGGATGAGTTTGGATAGAAGAAAATCTAAAAGGCTTGCTCGGTCGGGTTCACTTGATTGAGCGTTGGTCGCGCTCCTCGGTTTTAGGGCGTGACAATTTTGGCGACCTGCGTGGCTTGGTTGAGTTAGAGGGATTCGGTTCTGATAGCTCGGTTACGTGGAAATGGATTCCAAAGAGTTCTCGATGGTTTCTACCACGGTTCGAGGTGTGTATTTCCTACTGGCTTGAGGAGTGTGTTGCGTGTTGTGATTTTCTCCTGTATGAGATCAAATAGAAGGTTCATGGCTAATTGAGTATGTAGTTTGCTTGTGACTTAGAGTTAATTATGAGATTCTCGTACTTTTCATATGATGGCATGATAGATGCGGCGTGTTATGTAGGTTTGAGTTTTGCATGTGCAAGGTCATGGTTCATAGTTGGAGGGGAGGTCATGAATTTTGGATAGCATGGGCAGTTACAGATATATAGATGAATGTTATAAATGCTTGATAATTTATGAGAAGGGTGCGCATTTGAGAAGGCGCACTGAGTGTCGATTTATGAATGCTTCATTGGTATTGCGGTACTCGCCTGGTTGACCAACTGTTGATATTCAGATTTTGCTATGTGGCACGGAAGAACTATGGAAGTATTCCTCGTGGGATGGTCATGTATGGGAGATGTGTTAGACATCCGGGCGGTGGAGTTGGGAGCAGATAAGGTGATTCACGTGTTCTATGAATTTGGAGACTATGAGTTCTCAGAAGCAGAGTGTTTCGTGGTTGTAAGCAATGAAGTTGTGGCCAAGGCTAGCCAGATGATGGTATGTGTTATTGTTAGTTCATTGCAAACTTTTGGAGGGTTAATTATCTATTTGTGGGTGACCAGAGTTGATTTGGGGTCTATTGTTGAGGGATGTGCCATTCAGTTAGAGTTAAGCTTATTCATGTTCTAATAAATTCTACGAGTTACCCTTCTATGCCACGAGGGGTTGTGATTCGTTGGTTATATGTATACATGGTGCAGTTCTATTTGGGCCTTATAGCAGAATTTGATCGAGATGGGTATTAGGGTGTGGAATGAGTAATTGCACATTGGTTATGTTCTTTCCGGACTGTGGTATTGTGTTATTTGTTTCTCCGTGGTTATGGTCATGCATCTTGAGTACTTGATGTCGAGTTGTGCGTGGTTTTTGATTTCGGGCATGGTGGCTTGAGGTATTTCATATGGGCCAGTGTTTGGATGGGGTCATGCATTGCAGCGGAGTTATGTTGAGATATGATCCTTTGTGTTAGATTCGTGTGTCTTGGTTCTACTATGTATGATGGGTTCGTAGCATTGCGGTTGTGGTGGTACTTGTTGAACTTGTGGGATAGTTTTCTCGTTTGAGTCATTTCCCATGATTGAGTACATTTAGGTTGTTGCTTATTGGTGCACGAATTGCACGGGTTGTGGCTTTAGGTTGTATTGATGTGGCAAGTCACTAGAGTGGTTATGTTTGGTGAGATGAGGTCATTGGACCTAGAATGGATACTATCGGATTTGATTGATATGAGGTTTATTACCGGTAATGGGTTGTTTTGAGCAGCTACCATGATCGAAAATTTTTGCTACATGTATGCGAGTCGTGTGGTAGGTCATGTGATTACATCTTGGGTTATGGTTATGGCTTGATACAACTTGTTTAAACTTGTACAGTGTGTAGACGCGAGGTTCGGGTCTTGTAGGAAATCCCGGATGTTGGAAATTGGATTCTGTGGTTTACGGGCTAGGGTTGAATTAAGGATTTTCAGTTATGTTGTGTCGTCAGGCTTATATGGATTAGGGTGTCATGGGATCACCCCCGGGTATGTGCATGGTAAGGTTACACGGCGGTTTGATGGCTTTGGAACAACTCTTGGCACGTTGAAGGACGAACATATGTTTAAGTGGGGGAGGATGTAACGACCTGACCGTCGTTTTGAGCATTTGCACTTCACTCGGTAGTTTGAGGGCATGAGTGGCTCCGTATGATGTATTATGACTTGTGTGAATCGTTGGTTTGATTTTCAGGTTGTTTGGAATCCATTTGGAAGAATGAACTTCATGATTGAAGCTTTAAGTTGGAAGAGTTGACCTAGTTTAACTTTTGTGTATTTGACCCCGAATCGGAATTTTGATGATTTCGTTAGGCCCGGATGGTTATTTTGGACTTGGGCATATGCCCGGATTTGCATTTGGATGTTTTTTAAAGGTTCTAGCGTTAATTGGCGAAAGTTGGTAATTTGGAGTTTTGGAATGTTCATAAGTTTGACCGGAAGTTGACTTTGGTGATATCAGGTTCGGATTTTGGTTCCAGGAGTTGGAATAGCTTTGTTATGTCATTTGAAACTTGTGTGCAAAATTTGAGGTCATTCCGAATTGATTTGATATGGTTCGGCACGAGTTTTGGAAGTTAAAAGTTTCGGCACGAGTTTTGGAAGTTAAAAGTTCAAAAGTTTATTAAGTTTGATTTGAGGTACGATTCATAGTTTTTATGTTGTTTGATGTGATTTGAAGCTTCAAATAAGTTCGTATTGTGTTTTAAGATTTGTTGGTGTGAATGAATGGGGTCCCGAGGTACTCGGGTATGTTTTGGATCATTGGTTGAGAAACTAGTTAAGTCAAGGATTTGAAGTTTGACCATGGTCAATATCGGGTGAAGATGACCTCTTTTCAGTGTTTTGAATGCGCGAGCATGTTCGTAGCGTGTTTTATAATTGAAACGCATATATAGTTTGTGTCCGGGAGGTTCTGAATGAGTTTTGGGGGATAAAACGAAAATTCTTTCGTTGCTGATTTTTTGGTGTAAAATAATTACGAAAATGTCATTTTTTATCCCTTAAATTTCTAGACTTTATTTAAATCTTCAAAACATCATATCTCCCTCATTTAAAGGCCAAATTGGGTGATTCAAAAGCCTAACTTGACTGAAATTGCACAAGGAATCCATTAGAGGCATCCAAAGTGAGTTTCAAGATCGTTTGTCATACGAAACGAGGCAGAACTATTGGACAAAAAATATTTAATATCGAAGGTTTGTTCACTTGGTCAAATTTTGAGTTGGGGAGCTCAGATTTGGGAACTTTTTGAGGCAATTTTCACCATATGAATTGGTGTAAGTGTTATTTACTCAGTTTTGGTTATATTTTGTAAATCTATTTTCATTTTTGGTGATTGGATTGTGAAGTTTAAAGAGAAAATTTGGGGGGGTTTGTCCAAAGTTTCATAGAGTATATTTTTGAGTTTTGAACATCGATTCAGAGTCGGATTTGGGTGAAACTAGTATGGTTGGACTCGTAATTGAATGGGTTGTCAGATTTTGTAAGTTTCATCGGGTTCCGAGGCGCGGGCCTGGGTTTGACTTTTGGGTTGATTTCGGGCTTTTGATTAAATATTTAACCTTTATCGATTGTGTTTGTTTCCTTTGATATTAATTGATGTATTTTAGTTGCTTTTGGCTAGTTTTGAGCCGTTTAGTGGTTGGTACGCGTGGGATGGCAGTTTTGGAGCATTGCTTGGCTTGCCAAATATTTGATTTGGCTTGTTCAAGGTAAGTAATACTTCTAAACTTGGAGCTGAGGGTATGAACCCTGATTATATGCAATATGTGATTTGTTTGGAGGTGATGCACATGCTAGGTGATGGGTGTGTGGGCGTGCACCATGTGAATTGTGACTCCATTATTTTTTGTGGTACTGAGTATACCTGATCTTATTTGTAACCATAAAATCTCTACGTACTAGAGATTTTGAGCTGTGATTCATACTAGAAACCATGTCTAGGCCACATGCTTATTCTGTTACGACCCACCGAGGTCATTGCTACTGTTGAATTATTTGCTTACATTGAAATTACATACTCAGTCATACGCATTCATTTGCATATCATATCTTAGGCTCTGTCACCATTTATTGATACATCACATCATCATTTTGGGTTGATTTTCATGACATTGTGAGCCCGAGAGACTGGAGAGATTGATGACTGAGTGAGGCCGGGGGCCTGATGGTGAGGATGCTTATGGGATCGGGCTGCACGCCGCAACATATTTTATTGATTTACGCCATGATTGGATTGTTATAGCGCTTGGGTTGAAGGAGCCCCTCCGCAGTCTGTATACACCCTCAGTGAGCGCATGTACTTACTAAGTGCGAGTGCCGAGTGATTGGGAGGATTGAGTGACTGTGAGGACTGAGTGGTTGTGAGGACTGAGTGACTGTGAGGACTGAGTGACTGTGAGGACTGAGTGATTGGGAGGACTAATTGAATTGATACTCTGAGAGTATGCATATGGTTTTATCACTGAGTTGCATCGCATTGCCATGCACACATAGAGATGCATTTTCCTAATGTTGTACGATATCACGTCATTCATGACTTCTCATACATATTGACATGTAGGCATAGAGGTGTATTTTCCTCATGCCTTTTGAAAATGAAACATTTACCTGTTGAAAGTTTTTGGGAAAAATCACAGTTTTCAAACTTACTCATGAATTTGGTGATTTCGGTAAAGGATTTGGGTTTTCACTGATATATTTGAAAAGCATGCCTATTTTTCTGGAACTGTGAACGAGCTGAGCATTTTATCTCTAAGCTACTTCTTTTATTACTTCCATTATGTTGTTATGAACTGTTGTTTTCTATCAGTGTTGGACCCCGACCTGTGTTTCAGCTCGTCACTACTTTCAACCTAAGGTTAGGTTTGTTACTTATTGAGTACATGGGGTTGGTTGTACTCATACTACACTTTTGTACCTTGCGTGCAGATATTGGATGTTGATGTTGCTGTGATCGATGGGAGATAGATTTGAAGATGTACCTGTGTTCCGGTCGTAGCTACCTCTTGTTCATGGTAGCCTTAGATTTATAAAAATCTGTTTATGTACATTTTGAACAGATGATGTATTTATTTCATACCAGCTTTGTAAATTCTAATCTTAGAAGCTCATGATTTGTACTACCAGTCCTTGGGGAGTGTATTAAAGTCAGTTAAATATTAATTAAATTGGATAGTTGTTAATATGTACTGACTCAACTGTAGAAGTATCAGCACTAACGTCTCTCAGTTAGGTGCCATCATGACTACTTGTATTTTGGGTCATGACATATTAGCATAACATCGGTGACGAGGTTTGCGACTGTCTATTCTGGCCTCCGTTGCATCGGAGCGGTGGTGCAGATTGTTTCGTTGGCGAAATAAACAGTTTGCTATATACAAGGCTTTGATTGGCGAAGTCGATGTTTGATTTGTATAGGGTCCAATTGATTAAGCTGAAGATTTTCTATATACAAGACTTCAATTGGTGAAGACGACGACTCATTTTGTACAAGGTGCTCCGATTGGTTGAGAAGGCGGTTTGCTATATACACGAATTCAATTGGTTAAGCCAGCAGTTCTTCTTGTACAAGGTGCTCCGATTGTTTGAGCATGCGGTTTGCTATATATAGTGTGCTTTTTCTATATCAGCGGTCGGACTGTGAGGTACTTGCAAAGGATTCAAAGAATAGCTTTAGTTGTACCAGAGAAAATTTAAGTAAAGGAGAAAGGATTATAATCTTGGGAAAGTGGTGGATCCGTTGTTTGCCCTAGTGTGGTCCCAACATTTCCTTGCTTCCGGTTGACCCTGCACTCAAAGAAAAATTCTTAGTGGGAGCGGGGAAGTTGGTTTGTGTCGACCACAATGTTGGTTTGCCCCAGCCTTTGATATGGTTACGCCATGAAGTTTGGTCGGTGGAACATATTACTGTATTTTAGAAAACATTTGGAAAATTCTGTTTCAAAGTAAGTGCCGTCGTTCCGTATTATGACATGCTATGAAAAGGTCTCTACACGGAAGCGTCTTTTCTTGAAAACTCTGTCCTGTTGATGGTGATCCTCCGTGATGCTTGACAATGCGGCTGCTTGCCATTGCGACTGTGCCCTAATTCGAACTAATGCATCACAAAGGTTTTTCCTAAGGTTATGACCGAACCCTTTCAGGTTGCCTACGTATCCAAAATGGAATCAGGCCTGAATGTAGTTTGTGGATTATTATAAAAATGATGAAAATGACCGAGCCTGACTCTGGCAACCTACGTATCTAAATGGAATCAGGTCAAGACATAGTTCAATTACAATAGATGCAAAATGATGAGATTAAGAATGAAATGGCCGAGTCTGACTCAGACTGCCTACATCCAAATGGAATCAGGCTAGAACGTAGTTCAATTACAAAAGATGACTGAATCCGATAAGGATTGCCTACGTATTCATTTTATGAGGAAATAAAGCCGGCGTAGTTCCAGAGCAACATACAAAAATGATATTTGGATTTTCTATTACAAAAGAAAGGAGGGAGAGAAACTGAACCCTATGTGGGTTGCCTGCGTATCCCTCCGTGGGAAATCAGGTTGAACGTAGTTCTGTTATAGCAATAACCTAACTCTATTTGTCTTCAAACATAGTATCTCTTGATTGTGTCTGAGTTAATGGGCTTCGTGTTGATTCTTCCATCCATTTCTACCAAGATTAGAGCTCCACCCGACAATACTCGCTGATCCACGTAAGGACCTTGCCAATTTGGTGAGAACTTTCCTTTGGCTTCCTCCTAGTGGGGAAAGATTTTCTTCAGGACCAACTGCCCCAGTGTGAACTGGCGAGGCTTCACCCTTTTGTTAAATGGACTGGTCATCCTGTTATGATATAACTGACCATGGCATATTGCATCCATTCTCTTCTCGTCGATGAGCATGAGTTGCTCTTGTATGACCCGTATCCATTCTGTATCGTCCAACTTGGCCTCTTCAATCCAATATATAATTGTCATACACATGTGAGATAAAACAACGAGAAATACAGTAAAGAGTAACAGCATAGTGCAACTGTATAATAACGAAATCAGTAGATAAAGGAGCGAAGGGAAAGAAAGGACTCTGGGGGGGTTTGGGCCTCAAAGAGGCAGGCCCAGCAGATAGTAGGAAATAGACAGCAGCTGACTTCAGACCTCCCAAACGCGCAGGAGCAAGACTTGGGCCTGAGTTCTTTAGGAACTCGGTAGGCCCAATTATAATACATGTTAAAAAAATAAAAGAAGGTCATTAGATATAACATTCTACATTTTGCAGTCATGCATGTAATATATAAGTAAATGACTTGAACAAAAATATAATAAACTAACAGTACTTAAGCATCATGAGAGGTTATACTAGTGTGAGGTCACATATGGTTAGGTAATTTACATTGAAATCTTTCGTAGTCATTAAACACTAAACCTAAAGGGAGCAGTTAATATCAATGGGTTAGAGACTAAGGATAGAGTTGCACTCATGGTTAAAGCCCCTTTTGAATCCCCTGACTCTTCAAAGTTCCTAGTGTCTCAAGGCCCAGGGCAATGCTTGTGCGAGGGAGAGCAGCCTAACCGAAAGTTAAATTCTACTCCCAAATACCCCTAATCGTTAATGACTCACTCTTCCCTATAGGTGTAAGTGCCAATGAGGATCTTTCAATGTAAGCCAACCACCATAGCAATACCATACCACTGAAGTACATGCCCTTCTTATGAAGACCAAGCAGAATACCATAGAGGCATAGGGCAGTCTATATATATACCATAGAGGCATAAGGCAGTCTATATATATATCATTACAACCATATTCAGAACTAAGCAAATGATTAACACATTAGACAGTTCCCGAAGAAAATGAGTTTCAAACATACTTATCATGCTACTGTTAAGGGATCATACACCTGATACCAAACATCCTAAAGGTAGAAATAATACAGTTCTAGTGTTTAATAACTCATAAGTGTATTTGTCTTAACAACACTCAATTATATTAATCACATTAAGCCTTGACGCTTAAGTGTACACAGGTTAACAATTTGAACAGACCACTAAAGGAGTATTGGCAGAAGTTAAGGATAGTAACCACAATCAGAATACAGATAGTCATATCATAACTAGGATTGACAAAATCACAAATTATAATTAGAACATCTGAGGAAATAAACAAGTTCAAAAATCTAACCAGAATCCTTAAGAGTGTTTAACAAGGTTTCAAATCATCAAGTGACACATCTATATCTTTTGAAAGTCTTAACTTCAAATTGGTCCTATTAAAATGAAAGCAGGAAGTCATGTTCAAGCAGTAGTGTCACGACCCATACCGATGGGCCATGACGAGTGCCCGAGTCATACCTGTTGAACATCCCTAAGCATGCATCTAAGATATAAACATGATGTCATGACCCAAACCAAGTCCTACCTGTCGAACACCCCTAAGCATACATCTAAGATATAAACATGAATTAAGGGTAGGTCATGAATAACACCTGTCAATAAACTGCTGAATCACATGAATAACACACGTGAGGAAAACATGTCCAAAATACATATATACATATACATGCGGAATACGGTAAGGCGAGCCGGCAAGGCTGCTATAGACAACTATATATCCAAAACTAGAAGCCGACAAGGCCATATACTATCCAACTATACATGACTATCTACAAACCTGTGATAGAGTGTACAACTGTATGAAGGACGGGACTGGGCCCCGCCGTACCCATATCTACATACAAAAATATCATACCAAAACTAATAACAACTCCGGATCAAGTTCCAGCACACCAACTCTCGCTGATCAAGGATCCTAAAAAGGGGGACCGTCAGCCTGTCTACCTACACATGCGGGCATGAAACGCAGGCCCCATGAAATAGGGGCGTCAGTACGAATAATGTATCGATTATGTAAGGCATGAAAATCAGCACATAAAAGACATAAAAGAAACATGGAGTAAAGGAATCCTCCTGTAAGTCGAAATAACTTTGTGAATCCTGAAATATTTATAATGTCATGCATGTGCGTATAAATATCGTATCATGCGTAGGTATATATGTACATAACATCATCAAGCCTCTGAGGGCATCCCATCATATTATCTCGGCCTCTGTGGGCAAAATTATCAACGTATACCAACTAATCAGATGGTGGTACGTATATAACGCCATGACCTTTTCCCATATCCCATATACATATAATATACCCGTATATAATTTCATCTAGTCATGGGTCAATGTACATGTATAAATGAATGAAATGCATAAGAAGTAAGTTAATAAGATTTCTCGGAATGTCATAAGATCAATATGCTTCCGGATAAATTTTATCAACCACATATTTTTCTGAGACCCATGAATAAAAGATATAATAATAAGACACATGGGAATTCAAGAACATAGGCACCCCTAGTGCTTTTTATGAATAGAGACATTTATGAAAGTTGTGTATTTGCTCGTTTTGTTTGTATCATATGGATCATGCCAAAATAAAAGAAGGGATATTCTTAACATACTTTACTTGACGAATTTATCAAACACTTTTACTTGAGCTTGCCAAGAACAACTTTTGCTCCTCCAAATCTTTGAACAAGAACTAAGCACTTCTTATGATCATGGAATACTTCATGTTGTTGAACATATGGAATATCATGTGTGTACGTTTTTGGCTATGTTCTAAAGTAAGAGAATCCCAACAATAGAAGGAAAGATTTCAACATCCTTTCTATATCTCAAATTGCCAAAGAAGAATAACATGAAGGCTTAAGGGATATGCCTTGCACTTTCACGTGTAAACAAGGCACATCAAGTGCTATGACTCATCTATGCACATTGGTGCCACCCTTGGCCAACTTAATGCCACGTGGCAGCCCATTAAAAATCCTTATCTACTTAATCCTATTTAATACCATAATTATTTCCTTATTTTCCCTCATTATTCCCACAATTAAACAATTATTCACATAATTAATTCTAGCACGCAATTTACTTAAATACTAATACACTTCATATACCTTACTGTCATGGTTATGTGGTACGATGTATGGCCATAGTCCATAAATATATGGTATTATAGCTTGGATCGTATTTTATCCCAAATTGACAAACTTCAACGAATACTCATTCTTTGATTTGTTTACCCTCTAATCTTCACGGCAATCACTTATCACTTGTTACAAATAACATAAATACTTATAACCTCAAAAATAATCTCATTATCGAGTTTACGTCGATTAACTTACGGTGAAACTTTAACGTAAAAAATGCGGGATATAACATCCTTCCCCCTTAGAAACATTCGTCCTTGAATGTTTAACTCCCCGGGATCTATATAAATTTTAGGCAGAGTCGCCTTTGTAACAGTACTACTACCAACCTTTCCTATAGAAAACTCAATAATTCACTACCACATAGGGCCACAATCATCAACAACGACAATAGCCTCACATGACCAATGATAATAACTAACACAAGAATCCATACACGAACCTTAAGGCTGTGAGGTTAATCTTGTGACGCCGATTATCCACATAAGACTTCTGACGCATGTGAGCTATTAATAGCCTTTCCTGTATAAGATTGATCTTCTTGATTTCCTGTTGTACCAGCTCTGGTCCTACTATCTTAGTTTCCCCAACATCGAACGATCTGATAGACGACCTATACTTCCGTCCGTAAAGAGCTTCGTGTGGAGCCATCTGAATACTAGAATGATAGTTATTATTATACGCAAACTCAATAAGTGGCAGATGATCATCCCAGATACCCTTGAAGTCTATCACACAAGCCCGTAACATCTCCTCAAGTGTCTAAATAGTACACTCAGCATGTCCGTCTGTGTGGGGATGAAATGTTATACTAAGACTTACCTGAGTCCCCAATCCTTTTTGGAAGGACCTCCAGAAATTAGCTGTAAACTGAGCTCCTCTATCCGAGATAATAGATATAGGGACACCATGAAGTCGTACTATCTCCTTAATATAAGGCCTTGCATAATCCTCTGCAGAATACATAGTCCTAACAGGCAGAAAATGGGCTGATTTTGTAAGTCTATCAATAATCACCCATATAGAATCGAACTTACGTTGGGTACAAGGTAAGCCTATGATGAAATCCATATTAATTACTTCCCATTTGCAAGTCGGAATCTCTATAGCCTGCAATAATCCATCGAGTTTTTGATGCTCAATCTTAACCTGCTGGCAGTTAGGGCACTAAGCAACAAACTCCGCTATATCATTTTTCATTCGGTCCCACCAATATATTTCTCTGATATCATGATACATCTTTGTTGCTCCTGGATGGACAGAATAATGAGAATAGTGAGTCTCTCCCATAATCTGCCGGCGCAGCCCTGCAATATTAGGGACACATAATCGTCCTCGATATCTAAGAACTCTGTCTCCTGTAATCTTAAATGATGTCTACTTCCTCTGAGGGGTTGTATCCCTGTAATGAGCTAACACATGATCCTCATACTGGAGTTCCTTCACTTCAGTTACTAAAGAGGATGTTGCCGTGTCTTGAATAATAACTCCAGTATCACCTGAGTCTGGTAATCAAACTCCAAGACTAGCTAGCTGATAAATCTCATGGGCTATCCCCCTCTTCTCTGGCTGTAAATATGATAGGCTACCCATAGATCTACGGCTGAGGGCATCGGCTCATACATTCGCCTTCCCTGGATGGTATAAAATATCAACGTCATAGTCTTTCAGTAGCTCCAACCATCTCCTTTGACGTAAGTTCAATTCCTTTTGCTTGATGATATACTGAAGGCTTTTATGACCCGTATAGATATCAACATGAATGCCATACAAATAGTGCCTCCACATCTTTAGTGCATGAATCACCGCGGCTAACTCTAGATCATGGGTCGGGTAATTCTTCTCGTGCTTTCTTTGTTGTCTAGAAGCATAAGCTACAACCTTACTATGCTGCATCAGTAAACAACCCAATCCAACGCCCGAAGCGTCACAATAGATAGCATAACCATCGGTTCCCTCTGGGAGTGTTAGAATCGGTGCTAAAGTTAGTCTGTCCTTTAATTCCTGGAAACTCCGTTTGCAAGTGTCAGTCCACTCCAACTTAGCTCCCTTCTGAGTCAACTTTGTCAATGGTGCTAAAAGAGAAGAAAATCCCTCTACAGATCTCCTGTAATAACCTGCCAAACCGAGAAAGCTACGAACCTCCATCGGTGTCGTAGGTCTAGGCCAAGTTTTTACTGCCTCAATCTTTTGTATATCAACCCGGATACCTTCATCAGAAATAATATGCCCAAGGAAAGCTATAGAATTCAACTAGAATTCACATTTAGAGAATTTTGCATACAACTTCCCTTTTTATATAACTCTGAGCATAGTACGCAAATAATTTGCATGCTCAGTCTCTGAACGAGAATACACCAATATATCATCAATAAATTGTCACGCTCCAACCTCGGGAAGCGCGACCGGCACTCAACTGAGTGAACCCGGCCGAGCAAGCCTGATAGATACTTTCTACCCAATTAACCCATGATCCAGAAAAGACGTGATTTCATTAATTATACAATAGGGATCTTGTCACGCCCCAAGCTTGGGGAGTCGCCGAGAGAACCCGGCCGAGCAAGCCTGTTAGATTTTCTTCTACCCTAACTCATTTATGAATAAAGAGGAGATGTACTCCATTAATCAAACACTGAAAACATTTTATTAACAACTTCCTTTTCATTCCCATTAGCAGCTTCATTCATAAATTCCAAAATATTACGAGTTTATAGAATTATTAAAAAATATGATTTCCAAATACCAATATTTCTAGTTCGGTTCCCAACATCAACCACAACCCACAACCTGTCTACAGAGCTTCTAAGTACAATAGAAGAGTAATATGAAAATGCCGGCAACAAGGCCTCGGCTATACCTCAAAACACAGTACATTTGAAACAAAAGATACATGACCCCAAAATGAAGTGGGGCTCACCAAATCAGCTGAAAAGGGTGCACTGCTATCACTGATCAATGCCACCTGCTGTAGAACCACCTGCATCCATTAAAGATGCAGCGCCCCCGGCAAAAATAATGTTAGTACTGTCGAATAGCACTAGTATGTATAGCTAAAAATCCCCTTTCAAAATAGAATGCCCATATAAGAAAAGGAAACACATAGAAACAGCTAGTCACAATCAACAATATCCAAATGTCCAGTTAAAACATAATAATTTTCAAATTACGAACTTCATATACAATTTTGGTTGGGAGATCATTAGCACCGATATACCACCGTCTTTGTTAGCACGGAGTCTGATCAAGCCCGATCGGCTAGGCCATCTCCCCACAAACAATGTGGTTTGACAGGTGATGCGAAAGAATGTTGTTACCAAGAGTAGTACCACCATATGCGCAATATGGCGTCTGATCTCCACCCGATCAGCTAGGCTGCCTGCCCACATATGCCGTGTGGGTTGACTTTTCCAATCCACAAATGTTCCAGTTTCATCCCAATTAAGGGGAATAATATCACAATTTTCCAAAGATTCCAATTTTATCCCAAATAAGGGGAATAATCACAATCCACCCCTACACCGGAACGTGTAGTTTCAGGTGTGGACCTTATGACCCACCCTTCCTCGGTTTTGCTAATGATGCTGCCAAAAACATTTCTGATTTGATTTGCAAATAGAAATATCATAAATACAATTGTACTCACCTCAACATCTTTCACATTGTATAAATTCGCATTAGTATTTCCAGTCATTCACAACGATAATATTTCCTTGGCTCATTAGGCCATTCACAAGATTCTTTATTCCTGGCACGATGGCCGTATTTCATATTCCACACTTTCACCTCTTTCAATTTCAAGATCACCATCAAATATCAAGATATAGAATATTCCGAAAATCACAACTTTAAGTTCATTAAAAATGAACATTTCTCACAATAGATTTCTTTCCAAAAATGGAGTAAAATAATTGGCAATTGATGCGCAAGTTCAAATCATCAACAAGTGACACCCCATTTATTCTTGAAATACTTTTCCCTAAAAATGACAATGTACAATTTCAATACATGAGTATATAGAACTCGAATCACACTGGATATATTTATAAAGCAAGGCATTAGTTAAAGCAGCCACTTATGGGCACGAATTGAGTACAAAAGCCTTTAGGCAATTCTATTTTCGAAATTGTTTTCAAACAATCGAGTCGAGGCTCATTTCATATTCTTTATTTCATTCTCTCAAATTATTTGCACTACTAGCCACAGACGTAACTTAAATTCTTGGCACGTTGGCCATACACTATATCCCCAATTCAATTATTTCATTTCCAACCACCTTTATAGGTTATCAACAATAATACATTTCCAATCAAGACTTTAGGTACACATATGAGTAATTACGAGTCTTAAGAATATTGAGATTTTCTCACATATTTTGGCATACTACCTTTCATTTGAAATATGATTCAAAGCCACAACATTTTAATACCCAAACCATACTTTGAAACTCACGGGAACATTAAGGAGTTCGATTCCAAGAGAGACAGTTTAGCCAACATACCTCAATCGAGCTTCCTTAACTCTAAAATGTTCCGGAATTCTTAGCAATCCCAATCTATTTTGAGACATAACAAAATTGAACCATTATTATTAAGACATTCATGGTCTCAGCTCATTTGAGCATTTTATCAAACACTAAATGTGCAAATTTAACCCCAAGGTTCTACAAGATTTCCATCACTACACAACCCAATCCTTACTTATTTAAGCTCAACAATCTTCCCACAAATCCTATTGGTACATGCATGCATAGATAATACTCTCATACCCATGAATCATACTCCTAATCAACCATCTTCTACCCAAATTCGAAATTGAAAACTAAGGTATGGAACCTTACCTCTTAGATGAAGAACTTGTGGGTTTTCCTTGTTAATCTTCCAAGATTTGAGCAAGACTTGATGAATAATTAACGTAGGATTTTCCCTCTCTCTAAAACACTCTCCCTTCTCTCTAAAATATCAGAATATTTGCTCAAAAATGACCCTTTGCATGTATTTAACGAAGTAGGGTCGGGTTTTAAAAACTCAAAAAGGAAGCTCCGAAATAGGTTCTGCGATCGCATAATCAATATGCGCACCGCATATCAGTCGCATAATTGCTGACCAAAAGAACCAAAAATCTACCTGAGTTTGCGGTAACTATGCGGTCCACATAACTGTTATGCGGTCGCATAGTTGACCGCATAATTGCTTCCAGACTGACCCTCTCCTGCCTCACTTCTGCGGCCATTATGCGGCCCGCAGAGTGATTTTGCGTTCACATAATGGACCGCAGAAATGTGTTTTTTCACCAAAAATTTTCCTTTACTAACTGGTGCATTGTATACCTATTCGGGCACCACGAAACCTTAAATTCATTTGCGAAATTTTACGGGGCTTTACACTTAAATACTTTTAAATTTTTCGGGGTGTTACAGATCTCATTCATACAATCCTAAATCGTTTCATTAGTCATTGTGGGTTTTCCTTGTTAATCTTCCAAGATTTGAGCAAGACTTGATGAATAATTAGCCTAGGGTTTCCTCTCTCTCTAAAACACTCTCCCTTCTCTCTAAAGTATCAGAATATTTGCTCAAAAATGACCCTTTGCGTGTATTTAACGAAGTAGGGTCGGGTTTTAAAAACCCAAAAATGAAGCTCCGAAATAGGTTCTGCGATCGCATAATTGCTCACCAAAATGACCAAAAATATGCCTGTGTCTGCGGTCACTATGCAGTCGTATAATGCACTGCAGAACAGTTATGCGGTCGCATAGTCGACCGCATAATTGCTTCCAGACTGACCCTCTCCTGCATCACTTCTGCGGCCATTATGCGGCTCGTAGAGTGATTCTGCGGTCGCATAATGGACCGCAGAAACGTGTTTTTCCACCAAAAACTTTTCTTTACTAACCGGTGCATTGTATACCTACTCCGGCACCACGAAACCTTAAATTCATTTGCGAAATTTTACGGGGCATTACACTTAAATACTTTGAAAATTTTCGGGGTGTTACAGATCTCATTCATACAATCCTAAATGGTTTCATTAGTCATTGCGCCTTTATGTCTCAAAATACACATTTCTTAAAGTCTGAGAGGAACAAGTGATCAAACACAACATAACTTGTTTAACATTCCCAATACCCATATACAACCCACATAGTGTCCACGAAGCCTCTAAAGATACAAAAGAGAGTAAAGATGGTGACGGCAACAAGGCTCTGGCTATACCTCAAAAAGTGACCATAATATAAACAAAAGGTACAATATATGACCCCGGAATGAAATGGGGCTCACCGAGTCCGCTGAAAAGAGGATGCAGCACTATATGTGATCCGCACTGTCTGATATGAAACCACCAACATCCATTTAAAGATGCAGCGCCCCCGACAAAAGGGACGTTAGCACCGTCGAATAGCACTGGTATGTATAGCTAAACACCAACTCAATAGAATGAATAATAATATAAGAGGAACAGTCAAGAATTCAATAAGGGCTTCAAATAATAGTAAAACAACAAGTTAAGGATCATATACAGTTTTAAGACAATTTCCATATTACTATGTTGGGTGACCTTTAGTACCGATGTTCCACAATTCACAATACCTCCGTAATCTTACACGGAGTCCGATCTCGTCTCGATCGGCTAGGCCGCCTCATCTGAGACATATATACATATACATGCGGAATACGGTAGGGCGAGCCAACAAGGCTGCTATAGACAACTATATATCCAAAACTAGAAGCCGACAAGGCCACATACTATCCAACTATACATGACTGTCACGAACCTCTGATAGAGTGTACAACTGTATGAAGGACGGGACTGGGCCCCTCCATACCCATATCTACATACAAAAATATCATACCAAAACTAATAACAACTCCGGATCAAGTTCCAGCACACCAACTCTCGCTGATCAAGGATCCTAAAAAGGGGGGTCAGCCTGTCTACCTGCACATGCGGGCATGAAATGCAGGCCCCAGGAAATAGGGGCGTCAGTACGAATAATGTATCGATTATGTAAGGCATGAAAATCAGCACATAAAAGACATAAAAGAAACATGGAGTAAAGGAATCCTCCTGTAAGTCTAAATAACTTTGTGAATCCTGAAATATTTATAATGTCATGCATGTGCGTCTAAATAACTCTGTGGGCGAAATCATCAACGTATACCAACTGATCAGATGGTGGTGCGTATATAACGCCATGACCTTTTCCCATATCCCATATACATATAATATACCCGTATATAATTTCATCTAGTCATGGGTCAATGTACATGTATAAATAAATGAAATGCATAAGAAGTAAGTTAATAAGATTTCTCGGAATGTCATAAGATCAATATGCTTCCGGATACATTTTATCAACCACATATTTTTCTGAGACCCATGAATAAAAGATATAATAATAAGACACATGGGAATTCAAGAACATAGGCACCCCTAGTGCTTTTTATGAATAGAGACATTTATGAAAGTTGTGTATTTGCTCGTTTTGTTTGTATCATATGGATCATGCCAAAATAAAAGAAGGGATATTCTTAACATACTTTACTTGACGAATTTATCAAACACTTTTACTTGAGCTTGCCAAGAACAACTTTTGCTCCTCCAAATCTTTGAACAAGAACTAAGCACTTCTTATGATCATGGAATACTTCATGTTGTTGAACATATGGAATATCATGTGTGTACGTTTTTGGCTATGTTCTAAAGTAAGAGAATCCCAACAATAGAAGGAAAGATTTCAACATCCTTTCTATATCTCAAATTGCCAAAGAAGAATAATATGAAGGCTTAAGGGATATGCCTTGCACTTTCACGTGTAAACAAGGCACATCAAGTGCTATGACTCATCTATGCACATTGGTGCCACCCTTGGCCAACTTAATGCCACGTGGCAGCCCATTAAAAATCCTTATCTACTTAATCCTATTTAATACCATAATTATTTCCTTATTTTCCCTCATTATTCCCACAATTAAACAATTATTCACATAATTAATTCTAGCACGCAATTTACTTAAATACTAATACACTTCATATACCTTACTGTCATGGTTATGTGGTACGATGTATGGCCATAGTCCATAAATATATGGTATTATAGCTTGGATCGTATTTTATCCCAAATTGACAAACTTCAACGAATACTCATTCTTTGATTTGTTTACCCTCTAATTTTCACGGCAATCACTTATCACTTGTTACAAATAACATAAATACTTATAACCTCAAAAATAATCTCATTATCGAGTTTACGTCGATTAACTTACGGTGAAACTTTAACGTAAAAAATGCGGGATATAACATCCTTCCGTCCTTAGAAACATTCGTCCTCGAATGTTTAACTCCCCGGGACCTATATAAATTTTTGGTAGAGTCACCTTTGTAACAGTACTACTACCAACCCTTCCTATAGAAAACTCAATAATTCAATACCACATAGGGCCACAATCATCAACAACGACAATAGCCTCATATGACCAATGATAATAACTAACACAAGAATCCATACACGAACCTTAAGGCTGTGAGCTTAATCTTCTGACGCCGATTATCAACATAAGACTTCTGACGACTGTGAGCTGTTAATAGCCTTTCCTGTATAAGATTGATCTTCTCGATTGCCTGTTGTACCAGCTCTGGTCCTACTAGCTTAGTTTCCCCAACATCGAACGATCCGATAGACGACCTATACTTCCGTTCGTAAAGAGCTTCGTGTGGAGCCATCTGAATACTGGAATGATAGTTATTATTATACACGAACTCAATAAGCGGCAGATGATCATCCCAAATACCCTTGAAGTCTATCACACAAGCTCGTAACATCTCCTCAAGTGTCTGAATAGTACACTCAGCATGTCCGTCTGTGTGTGGATGAAATGTTGTACTAAGACTTACCTGAGTCCCCAATCCTTTTTGGAAGGACCTCCAGAAATTAGCTGTAAACTGAGCTCCTCTATCCGAGATAATAGATATAGGGACACCATGAAGTCGTACTATCTCCTTAATGTAAGGCCTTGCATAATCCTCTGCAGAATACGTAGTCCTAACAGGCAGAAAATGGGCTGATTTTGTAAGTCTATCAATAATCACCCATATAGAATCGAACTTACGTTGGGTACGAGGTAAGCCTATGATGAAATCCATATTAATTACTTCCCATTTGCAAGTCGGAATCTCTATAGCCTGCAATAATCCATCGAGTTTTTGATGCTCAATCTTAACCTGCTGGCAGTTAGCGCACTAAGCAATAAACTCCGCTATATCATTTTTCATTCGGTCCCACCAATAACTTTCTCTGATATCATGATACATCTTTGTTGCTCCTGGATGGACAGAATAATGAGAATAGTGAGTCTCTCCCATAATCTGCCGGCGCAGCCCTGCAATATTAGGGACACATAATCGTCCTCGATATCTAAGAACTCCGTCTCTTGTAATCTTAAATGATGTCTACTTCCTCTGAGGGGTTGTATCCCTGTAATGAGCTAACACAAGATCCTCGTACTGGAGTTCCTTCACTTCAGTTACTAAAGAGGATGTTGCCGTGTCTTGAATAATAACTCCAGTATCACCTGAGTCTGGTAATCAAACTCCAAGACTAGCTAGCTGATAAATCTCATGGGCTATCCCCCTCTTCTCTGGCTGTAAATATGATAGGCTACCCATAGATCTACGGCTGAGGGCATCGGCTCATACATTCACCTTCCCTGGATGGTATAAAATATCAACGTCATAGTCTTTCAGTAGCTCCAACCATCTCCTTTGACGTAAGTTCAATTCCTTTTGCTTGATGATATACTGAAGGCTTTTATGACCCGTATAGATATCAACATGAATGCCATACAAATAGTGCCTCCACATCTTTAGTGCATGAATCACCGCGGCTAACTCTAGATCATGGGTCGGGTAATTCTTCTCGTGCTTTCTTTGTTGTCTAGAAGCATAAGCTACAACCTTACTATGCTGCATCAGTAAACAACCCAATCCAACGCCCGAAGCGTCACAATAGATAGCATAACCATCGGTTCCCTCTGGGAGTGTTAGAATCGGTGCTAAAGTTAGTCTGTCCTTTAATTCCTGGAAACTCCGTTTGCAAGTGTCAGTCCACTCCAACTTAGCTCCCTTCTGAGTCAACTTTGTCAATGGTGCTAAAAGAGAAGAAAATCCCTCTACAGATCTCCTGTAATAACCTGCCAAACCGAGAAAGCTACGAACCTCCATCGGTGTCGTAGGTCTAGGCCAAGTTTTTACTGCCTCAATCTTTTGTATATCAACCCGGATACCTTCATCAGAAATAATATGCCCAAGGAAAGCTATAGAATTCAACTAGAATTCACATTTAGAGAATTTTGCATACAACTTCCCTTTTTATATAACTCTGAGCATAGTACGCAAATAATTTGCATGCTCAGGCTCTGAACGAGAATACACCAATATATCATCAATAAATTGTCACGCTCCAACCTCGGGAAGCGCGACCGGCACTCAACTGAGTGAACCCGGCCGAGCAAGCCTGATAGATACTTTCTACCCAATTAACCCATGATCCAGAAAAGACGTGATTTCATTAATTATACAATAGGGATCTTGTCACGCCCCAAGCTTGGGGAGTCGCCGAGAGAACCCGGCCGAGCAAGCCTGTTAGATTTTCTTCTACCCTAACTCATTTATGAATAAAGAGGAGATGTACTCCATTAATCAAACACTGAAAACATTTTATTAACAACTTCCTTTTCATTCCCATTAGCAGCTTCATTCATAAATTCCAAAATATTACGAGTTTATAGAATTATTAAAAAATATGATTTCCAAATACCAATATTTCTAGTTTGGTTCCCAACATCAACCACAACCCACAACCTGTCTACAGAGCTTCTAAGTACAATAGAAGAGTAATATGAAAATGCCGGCAACAAGGCCTCGGCTATACCTCAAAACACAGTACATTTGAAACAAAAGATACATGACCCCAAAATGAAGTGGGGCTCACCAAATCAGCTGAAAAGGGTGCACTGCTATCACTGATCAATGCCACCTGCTGTAGAACCACCTGCATCCATTAAAGATGCAGCGCCCCCGGCAAAAATAACGTTAGTACTGTCGAATAGCACTAGTATGTATAGCTAAAAATCCCCTTTCAAAATAGAATGCCCATATAAGAAAAGGAAATACATAGAAACAGCTAGTCACAATCAACAATATCCAAATGTCCAGTTAAAACATAATAATTTTTAAATTATGAACTTCATATACAATTTTGGTTGGGAGATCATTAGCACCGATATACCACCGTCTTTGTTAGCACGGAGTCTGATCAAGCCCGATCGGCTAGGCCATCTCCCCACAAACAATGTGGTTTGACAAGTGATGCGAAAAAATGTTGTTACCAAGAGTAGTACCACCATATGCGCAATATGGCGTCTGATCTCCACCCGATCAGCTAGGCCGCCTTCCCACATATGCCGTGTGGGTTGACTTTTCCAATCCAAAAATGTTCCAGTTTCATCCCAATTAAGGGGAATAATATCACAATTTTCCAAAGATTCCAATTTTATCCCAAATAAGGGGAATAATCACAATCCACCCCTACACCGGAACGTGTAGTTTCAGGTGTGGACCTTATGACCCACCCTTCCTTCGGTTTTGCTAATGATGCTGCCAAAAACATTTCTGATTTGATTTGCAAATAGAAATATCATAAATACAATTGTACTCACCTCAACATCTTTCACATTGTATAAATTCGCATTAGTATTTCCAGTCATTCACAACGATAATATTTCCTTGGCTCATTAGGCCATTCACAAGATTCTTTATTCCTGGCACGATGGCCGTATTTCATATTCCACACTTTCACCTCTTTCAATTTCAAGATCACCATCAAATATCAAGATATAGAATATTCTGAAAATCACAACTTTAAGTTCATTAAAAATGAACATTTCTCACAATAGATTTCTTTCCAAAAATGGAGTAAAATAATTGGCAATTGATGCGCAAGTTCAAATCATCAACAAGTGACACCCCATTTATTCTTGAAATACTTTTCCCTAAAAATGACAATGTACAATTTCAATACATGAGTATATAGAACTCGAATCACACTGGATATATTTATAAAGCAAGGCATTAGTTAAAGCAGCCACTTATGGGCATGAATTGAGTACAAAAGCCTTTAGGCAATTCTATTTTCGAAATTGTTTTCAAACAATCGAGTCGAGGCTCATTTCATATTCTTTATTTCATTCTCTCAAATTATTTGCACTACTAGCCACAGACGTAACTTAAATTCTTGGCACGTTGGCCATACACTATATCCCCAATTCAATTATTTCATTTCCAACCACCTTTATAGGTTATCAACAATAATACATTTCCAATCAAGACTTTAGGTACACATATGAGCAATTACGAGTCTTAAGAATATTGAGATTTTCTCACATATTTTGGCATACTACCTTTCATTTGAAATATGATTCAAAGCCACAACATTTTAATACCCAAACCATACTTTGAAACTCACGGGAATATTATGGAGTTCGATTCCAAGAGAGACAGTTTAGCCAACATACCTCAATCGAGCTTCCTTAACTCTAAAATGTTCCGGAATTCTTAGCAATCCCAATCTATTTTGAGACATAACAAAATTGAACCATTATTAGGAAGACATTCATGGTCTCAGCTCACTTGAGCATTTTATCAAACACTAAATGTGCAAATTTAACCCCAAGGTTCTACAAAATTTCCATCACTACACAACCCAATCCTTACTTATTTAAGCTCAACAATCTTCCCACAAATCCTATTGGTACATGCATGCATAGATAATACTCTCATACCCAAGAATCATACTCCTAATCAACCATCTTCTACCCAAATTCGAAATTGAAAACTAGGGTATGGAACCTTACCTCTTAGATGAAGAACTTGTGGGTTTTCCTCGTTAATCTTCCAAGATTTGAGCAAGACTTGATGAATAATTAACGTAGGATTTTCCCTCTCTCTAAAACACTCTCCCTTCTCTCTAAAACATCAGAATATTTGCTCAAAAATGACCCTTTGCATGTATTTAACGAAGTAGGGTCGGGTTTTAAAAACTCAAAAAGGAAGCTCCGAAATAGGTTCTGCGATCGCATAATCAATATGCGCACCGCATATCAGTCGCATAATTGCTGACAAAAAGAACCAAAAATCTACCTGAGTTTGCGGTAACTATGCGGTCCGCATAACTATTATGCGGTCGCATAGTTGACCGCATAATTGCTTCCAGACTGACCCTCTCCTGCCTCACTTCTGCGGCCATTATGCGGCCCGCAGAGTGATTTTGCGGTCACATAATGGACCGCAGAAACGTGTTTTTTCACCAAAAATTTTCCTTTACTAACTGGTGCATTGTATACCTATTCGGGCACCACGAAACCTTAAATTCATTTGCGAAATTTTACGGGGCTTTACACTGAAATACTTTGAAATTTTTCGGGGTGTTACAGATCTCATTCATACAATCCTAAATCGTTTCATTAGTCATTGTGGGTTTTCCTTGTTAATCTTCCAAGATTTGAGCAAGACTTGATGAATAATTAGCCTAGGGTTTCCTCTCTCTCTAAAACACTCTCCCTTCTCTCTAAAGTATCAGAATATTTGCTCAAAAATGACCCTTTGTGTGTATTTAATGAAGTAGGGTCGGGTTTTAAAAACCCAAAAAGGAAGCTCCGAAATAGGTTCTGCAATCGACCAAAACGACCAAAAATCTATCTGTGTCTGCGGTCACTATGCGGTCGCATAATGCACCACAGAATAGTTATGCGGTCGCATAGTCGACCGCATAATTGTTTCCAGACTGACCCTCTCCTGCCTCACTTCTGCGGCCATTATGCGGCCCACAGAGTGATTCTGCGATCGCATAATGGACCGCAGAAACGTGTTTTTCCACCAAAAGTTTTCCTGTACTAACTGGTGCATTGTATACCTACTCCAGCACTACGAAACAATAAATTCAATTGCAAAATTTTACGGAGCTTTACACTTAAATACTTCAAAATTTTCCGGGGTGTTACAGATCTCATTCATACAATCCTAAATCGTTTCATTAGTCATTGTGGGTTTTCCTTGTTAATCTTCCAAGATTTGAGCAAGACTTGATGAATAATTAGCCTAGGGTTTCCTCTCTCTCTAAAACACTCTCCCTTCTCTCTAAAACATAAGAATATTTGCTCAAAAATGACCCTTTGCGTGTATTTAATGAAGTAGGGTCAAGTTTTAAAAACCCAAAAATGAAGCTCCGAAATAGGTTCTGCGATAGCACATGCGATCGCATAATTGCTGACCAAAACGACCAAAAATATGCATGTGTCTGCAGTCACTATGCAGTCGTATAATGCACCGCAGAACAGTTATGCGGTCGCATAGTCGACCGCATAATTGCTTCCAGACAGACCCTCTCCTGCATCACTTATGCGGCCATTATGCGGCTCGCAGAGTGATTCTGCGGTCGCATAATGGACCGCAGAAACGTGTTTTTCCGCCAAAAACTTTTCTTTACTAACCGGTGCATTGTATACCTACTCCGGCACCACGAAACCTTAAATTCATTTGCGAAATTTTACGGGGCTTTACACTTAAATACTTTGAAATTTTTTGGGGTGTTACAGATCTCATTCATACAATCCTAAATGGTTTCATTAGTCATTGCGCCTTTATGTCTCAAAATACACATTTCTTAAAGTCTGAGAGGAACAAGTGATCAAACACAACATAACTTGTTTAATATTCCCAATACCCATATACAACCCACATAGTGTCCACGAAGCCTCTAAAGATACAAAAGAGAGTAAAGATGGTGACGGCAACAAGGCTCTGGCTATACCTCAAAAAGTGACCATAATATAAACAAAAGGTACAATACATGACCCCCGGAATGAAATGGGGCTCACCGAGTCCGCTGAAAAGAGGATGCAGCACTATATGAGATCCGCACTGTCTGATATGAAACCACCAACATCCATTTAAAGATGCAGCGCCCCCGGCAAAAGGGACGTTAGCACCGTCGAATAGCACTATTATGTATAGCTAAACACCAACTCAATAGAATGAATAATAATATAAGAGGAACAGTCAAGAATTCAATAAGGGCTTCAAATAATAGTAAAACAACAAGTTAAGGATCATATACAGTTTTAAGACAATTTCCATATTACTATGTTGGGTGACCTTTAGTACCGATGTTCCACAATTCACAATACCTCCGTAATCTTACACGGAGTTCGATCTCATCCCGATCGGCTAGGCCACCTCATCTGAGACATTACCACAATTTCATTATAACTTTCCAGCACAGTATCACCATATTTGCGGCATGGAGTCCGATCACAGCCCGATCGGCTAGGCCATCTCATTTGAGACATCAACCCATTTCACAATTTCATCCACAATACCACCGTGTCCTTACACGGAGTCCCGATCTCGGCCCGACTGGCTAGGCCATCTCATTTGAGACGTTACCTTTTTCAGTCAGTCACCTTACATCGTACTTCTTTCATATACTTTCGATTCATTAACACTAATGATTACGATTACGTAGTCATTCTTGGCACTTAACCGTATTTCATAGTCCCAGACCCCTTTTTTAACATTCAATATCATTATCATTATCAACAACAATAAGGCTTCCCATGCAAGACATTAAATTCACATATGAGCAATTTGGGAATCTTAGGCACATAGAGGCTTTTCATACAATTTGGCATAACAACCTTTCTTTCGATCTTGACATGAAGTATTAACATTTCTAACACATATTCCACATTTTTGAACACATCCTCAATGACAAGATAACATGATGAAGCATTTAGAATAAATATTGAACTTACATCCTTCAATACAAATACGTTATAAATCGCCAATTCTATAATGATCAAGGGGTTACTCCAATTACATGATCACCGTGGGGTTCGATTCTAAGAAGAAGGGGGTTTAGCCAACATACCTCAATTGAGCTCCTTAAAACTATAAGATGTTCTGGAATATTAACCACTTCAATATGTTTTAGCAATATAACAAAATCGAACCAAAATTAGGAAGATGAACATGATTTTAGCTCATTTGAGCATATTATCAAACACTAGGTGTGCATCAATGCCTTAATGCCATTTTTTTGGAGGATTCCATCCTTCCCCAACCCATTCTCTATCATTTTTAGCTCACAATCTTCCCACATACTACAAGGATACATGCATGCAAGGTAAGCACTCCCATCCACATGAATTACCTTACTAATGGCCCATTCTAGGTACATTTTGAAATTAAGAGTTTGGGTGATAGAATCTTACCTCTTAGAAAGAAGACCTAGGTGCCTCTCTTGATAATCTTCAAGATTTTAAGTGAGAATTGAAGAAAAATGTGATGGAGATCTCTTCTCCCTCTAGGACCCCCTCTCTCTCTCTAAAGATATCAGAAAATATGATCAAAATGGTCCATGGGATGTGTTTTAACGAAATAGGGTCGGGTTTAAAAACCCCAAAAATGAATCTTCGGAACGGGTTCTGCGGTCGCATATGTGATCGCATAATAGTTATGCGGTCCGCATAATGACCGCGAAAATGGGGGGCCGAAACTGGAAAAGAACTGATCTGGTCTGCGGTCACTATATGGCGCGCAGACCTGTTCTGTAGTAGCATAATGCACCGCAGAACGGTTCTGCAGTGGCATAGTGCACCGCAAAACTTCACTCCAAAAAATCCCAAGGCATGATATGCAACATGAATGCGGCCCACGAAACGGTTATGCGGTCGCATAATGGCCGCGAAATTGGGCATCAAATACCCCATAAATCTGTCCCACTCTACGACCATCCTGCGGTCCGCAGGGTGGTTTTGCGGCCGCAGAATGGACAACATAAGTGCATACTTCTTCCCAACATTTTTCTTCTTCCCAACATTTACTTCTGCCCATCGAAGAATTTCTACTATTATTAACCTCTACGCCTACTTTGGCATCACGCAACCCGGGATTTTAGGAAAAACTTTTACGGGGCCTTACATGCTCCCCACTTAAAATCATTCGTCCTCGAATGAGGATCAAAGTCCATTATTAGCACCTTGTGCAACTCAACTAACATATCCTACACTATTCGGATGTTCGTCGCAGAGACTTAGAGTTCAAAGAAGATGACTGGGTATTCTTGAAGGTTTCCCCCATGAAGGGTATTATGCGGTTTGGGAAAAAGGGGAAATTGAGTCCGAGGTATGTGGGGCCATAAAAAATTATCCAGAGGATCGGTCAGGTGGCGTACAAACTTGAGCTACCACCCAAGATGTCATTAGTGCAGCCGGTATTCCATGTGTCTATGTTGAAGAAGGTAATTGGAGATCCGTCAGCAATTGTGCCGATTGAGACCATTGAGGTTAATGAAGAATTGTCATATGAAGAAATTCCAGTTGCCATTCTTGATAGGCAAGTCCGAAAGTTGAGGAATAAAGAAATTGCCTCCGTGAAAGTGTTATGGCGAAATCAGCAGGTTGAAGAGGCCACGTGGGAGGCCGAGGAAGAGATGAAGAAGAAGTATCCTCACTTGTTTGAATAGTTGTGTAATCCTTTCTTCTATGAACCTGTTGCCTAAGAATTTTGTATAACTTGTTCAGTTAATGTAAAGGTGTTCCTTTTGTATAACTAATTCTCTAAATTCTCAAAAAATTTGCCAGAGTTTCATTTGTAACAAGTGAGGATACTTCTTCTTCATCTGGCAAATTTTTTGAGAATTTAGAGAATTATATAAACAAAAGGAACACCTTTACATTAACTGAACAAGTTATACAAAATTCTTAGGCGACAGGTTCATAGAAGAAAGGATTACACAACTATTCAAACAAGTGAGGATACTTCTTCTTCATCTCTTCCTCGGCCTCCCACGTGGCCTCTTCAACCTGCTGGTTTCGCCATAACATTTTCACAGAGGCAATTTCTTTATTCCTCAACTTTCAGACTTGCCTATCAAGAATGGCAACTGGAATTTCTTCATATGACAATTCTTCATTAACCTCAATGGTCTCAACCGGCACAATGGCTGACGGATCCCCAACTACCTTCTTCAACATAGACACATGGAATACCGGGTGGACTAATGACATTTCGGGTAGTAGTTCAAGCTTTTACGCCACCTGACCAATTCTCTGAATGATTTTGTACGGCCCGACATACCTCGGACTCAATTTCCCCTTTTTCCCAAACCGCATAATACCCTTCATGGGGAAACCTTCAAGAATACCCAGTCATCTTCTTTGAACTCTAAGTCTCTGCGACGAACATCCGAATAGGATTTTTGAAGACTCTGAGCAGTTTTCAACCGCTCCTTTATGATTTTAACTTTTTCCATAGCCGGATGCACAAGGTCTGGCCCTATCAAGTATGCTTCCCCAATCTCGAACCACCCAATGGGAGATGTACATCTCCTACCATATAATGCCTCAAATGGTGCCATCTGAATACTTGCATGAAAGCTGATGTTATAAGAAAACTCTATGAGTGGAAAATGATCATCCCAGCTACCCTTGAAATCAAGAACAAAAGCACGCAACATGTCCTCAAGCATCTGAATAGTCCGCTCTGCTTGCCCGTCAGTTTGTGGATGGAAAGTTGTACTAAGATTCACTTGAGTACCCAAACCTTGCTGAAATTTCTTCCAAAAATTTACCGTTAACTGAGCCCCTCGATCAGAAATGATAGAAACTTAAGTACCATATAGCCTGACTATTTCCTTGATATACAACTAAGCATATTGTTCTACTGTGTTGATAGATTTAACTGGAAAGAAGTGTGTTGATTTCGTGAGTCAGTCCACGATCACCCAAATTGAGTCAAACTTGCGCGGAGTGTGAGGTAATCCTACCACAAAGTCCATATTAATCATTTCCCACTTCCACATTAGAATTTCTATGTTTTGTGCCAACCCACTAGGCCGTTGATGTTCGGCCTTCACTTGCTGACAATTCGGACACCTTGCCACAAAGTCCGCCACATTCCTTTTCATGTCATTCCACCAATAGATTTCCTTGAGGTCGTGATACATCTTCGTAGAACCTGGATTCACGAAATACCTGGAAGCGTGAGCCTCGGTCATGATTCTTTCCCGGAAACCATCTACATTCGGAACACATAGTCGCCCTTGGTACCTTAGTGTACCATCATCCATGCAAAGAGTAAAAGACATAGTCTTATGTTTTTGAATACCCTCCTTCAATTGCACCAAAAAATGGATCGTTGTATTGCTTCTCTTTAACTTCCACAACAAGCGATGATTCGGCCCTATTTTGCACAATTACCCCTCATTCATTAGAGTCCGTAAGACGAACTCCCAAACTAGCCAATCGATGGACTTCCTTGGCCAATGGTCTTTGATATACCTCCAAGTGTGCTAAACTACCCATAGATTTCCGGCTAAGAGCATCTGCTACAACATTGGCTTTCCCCGATTGATATAGAATATCGATGTCGTAATCCTTGAGCAACTTAAGCCATCTTCTTTACCTCTGATTCAACTCCTTTTGTTTGAAAATATACCGAAGACTCTTGTGGTCTGTGAATACCTCCACATGGACCCCAAACAAATAGTGACGCCAAATTTTCAATGCAAAAACTACCGCCGCCAGTTCTAAGTCATGTGTTGGATAATTCTTTAAATGATTTTTGAGTTGCCTAGAAGCATATGCTATAACTTTGCCGTGTTGAATTAACACACACCCAAGCCCAATTCTTGAAGCATCACAATATACCACAAATTCATCTGTACCCTATAGCAAGGTAAACACCGACGCTGTAGTCAATCTCGATTTCAACCCCTGGAAGCTCCTTTCGCAAGCATCGGACCATTGGAACTTAACTGCTTTCTGAGTCAATTTAGTCAACGGAGACGCAAGAGTAGAGAACCCATCCATAAACTTCCTGTAATACCCTGCTAAGCCCAAGAAACTGTGAATCTCGGTGGGCGTTGTAGGTGTAGGACAATTCTTTACTGCTGAAATCTTTTGAGGATCAACCTTGATTCCTTCTCTAGAGACAACATGACCCAAGAATGTGACAAATTTGAGCAAAAATTCACACTTTGAAAACTTCGCATACAATTGGTGCTGATGAAGAGTATGCAACACTACCATGAGATGATCGGCGTGGTCCTCTCGACCTCGTTAATACACAAGAAAAGCGTCAATGAACACTATCACAAAGGAGTCGAGGAAAGGCTTGAAAACCCGATCCATGAAAGCTGCCGGGGCATTTGTTCCATCATATCATCTCGGCCTCAATGGGCGAAATCATCAACGTATACCAACTGATCATGTGGTGGTGCGTATATAACGTCGTAACCTTTCCACATACCCCATATACATATAATATACGCATATATAACGCCATCTGATCATGGGTCAATGTACATATATAAATTAATGCAATGCATAAGGAAGTAAGTCAATAAGATCTCAGAATGTCATAAGATCAATATGCCTTCGGTTAATATCGCGAAATAACTTTATCAACTACATATTTTTCTGAGACTCTTGAACAGAAGATATAATAATAAGACACATGGGGAATCAAGAACAAAGGAACCCCTAGTACTTTTAAGAATAGTGGCATTTATGAAAATTGTGTGTTGGCTCGTTTCATTTGTATCGTACGGATCATTCCAAAAGGAAAGAAGGGAAAGCCTTAACATACCTGAGCCGATTCTCTTGACAATCCCTCTAACCCACATCTGTTGCGATAAAACACGTAACGACGGATCGAAGTAGGGAAGAATCCTTTTGATATTCTTGAGAAAGATTATACCGTGCTCCATTAGAATTGCAAGTCACATTTCTATTACATTATGTAGTTTCGTATGAATTCCTTCGTAGCTTTCATCTTTTACTTTGTAGGTATATTCATCTCCCTTTAATGAATTAGGGAGGTCTCTTATCATAGTGGGTTGTGGGCCCCACTTGATATGGATTACTTTGCCAAAATCCCCTAAATATGCCACCTAGCCACATAAGCTAAAGAATCATTGTTTGGTCTTAGCAAACATAGCCCCTTGCTGCCACGTTGGGGGCGATGATTCCACCAAAAACTTATCCACAAATTTCTAATTGATTTGTTAACTTCCCACTCAAATTAATAATTAACCCATTACAAAAATAATTAGGTACTATCCTAATTTACTTAAAATACTAATTACTTTTAACATACTATATACACCTCACTATCATGGTCATGTGCTACATTATATGATACTAGTCCATAATTATGGGGTATTATAGCTTGGACCGTATTTTATCCCAAATTGTCAAACTTCAACAAAACTCATTTTCTTTGATTTGTTTACCCTCTAACCTTTACCACACTTACTTATCACCTATTATAAATAACATAATTACCTATATCCTCAAAATTAATCTCATTCCCGAGCTTACGTTGATCAACTTACGACGAAACTTTAACGTACAAAAATGCAAAATGTAACATCCTTCTCCCCTTAGAAACATTCGTCCTCGAATGTTAACTTTTAGAGACTTGCGAAAATTTTGCCATAGTCTCTTCTATAAGCTGAACTACCTACTACTAATCTGCCACATACAATAGCAACAATGGCCTCACACGACCAATGACAATAACTAACACGAGAATTCATACACGCACCTTAAGGTTGTGATGTCTTAGTCTGATCCTCCTCTGGAAGAGGAAACAAGTGAGGATACCTAGACTTCAGGTCTTCTTCAGCTTCACAAGTCATTTCTTCCACATTATTATTTCTCCAAAGTACTTTAACCGAAGCTACGTCCTTAGTTCTCAATCTCCGAACATGTCTATCTAGTATAACAATGGGAGCTTCCTCATATGATAATTGCTCTGTGACCTGAACATCATCAACTGGCATGATTCTATAAGGATCTCCTATACACTTACAGAGCATAGACACATGAAAGACCGGATGTACAGACTCCAAGTCAGAAGGCAAGCCTAACTCATATGCTATCTGGCCTACCTTGCGTATGATCTTATATGATCCAATGTACTGAGGGCTAAGTTTTCCTTTCTTACTGAACCTCATAAAGCCTTTCATCGGTGATACCTTTAGGAATACCCAAATGTCAACCTAAAACTCCAAGTCTCGTCGTCGATTATTCGCTTAAGACTTTTGATGGTTTTGAGCTGCTAATAACCTTTCCTGTATAAGCTTAATCTTCTCGATTGCCTATTGTACCAACTCTAGTCCTACTAACTTAGTTTCCCCAACATCAAACCATCCGATAGTTGACCTACACTTTCGTCCATAAAGAACTTCGTATGGAGCCATCTGAAGACAGGAATGATAGCCATTATTATACACGAACTCAACAAGCGGCAGATGATCATCCCAGCTTCCCTTGAAGTCTATCACACAAGCCCACAACATATCCTCAAGTGTAATAGCATACTAGGAAGCTCAAATCTATTCAAGGATAAGAATGAAGCTTTGGAATCTCAAAGATGGCCTTTAACAAGATGTCAAGCTAAAGAGTTGCAAAACAAGGTCATTAGACTTCAAGTGCAAATAAAGAAGTTGTTAATTGGGATGGAGAGCTCAAGTATAAAGGATATGAGTTGTCTAGGTATTATAATTATTTTATGGTCCAAATTCATGTCCAAGAAAAGGTGGATTAGATCCCAAGAGACATACTCTGAAGAAGGTCCAAATTGGGCCACCATTGGACCTATTTGGCACCTAAAAATGTGTCCAAACTTGCAGCCAAATAAGTCCTACATGAAGCCACGTTTTTATAACATAAAAAGTACTTACTTTCTGCCCAAGAAAGGTTCAATAGACATGATAGAAGTTGGGTACAAGTTGGTGCCAAGTTGCCTTCAAGATTTCCAAGATCCTATCCATGATTGGTTTGCGACTTTCAAGATTCTATCCAAGATTGGTTTTAACTTATTTTCATATGTTTTGGTACTAGATTTATTGCTTTCCTAGGTAGTTAAGGTTATGTTTTCCTTTTCCTAAGATTGTTGGAGTTACTTTCCAAGATTGACTTGGTTTTTATTTCCTAGTAGTTTTCCTTTTCCTAAGGTATTTGGACTTGTTGTCGAAAGTAGTTTAGGACTTTATTTCCTTAGTTTTATGTAGGAATTTCGTGACCCCCTATCTATATAAAGAGGTGTCTTCTTTGTTTTTAGATTTTAGATTTTGATAGACTATTATCAATAAAAATTGTGAGATTTTTCTTGCACTCTTGTGTGTGGCTACTCTTGGATTTATTCTTCAACCTTCAAGACTCAACTTAAGGTGGTAAGATTAAACTCTTTTGAAATCTTAGATCACTTCTAGGTATTCAAGAAAGGTGATAAGTTTAGGCTTATTGTTGTTCTTGTTATTCTAAAGGGTCGGGTTTCACAATTTATCTCTTATTTTTAATTCTCTACCAAAGACGATTAGTTCTTTGTTAGCTAATTATTGTTGCTAGGATTCAACTTCAAGAATAGACTTCTTGATTTCAAGAAACTCTTTCTTGAATTCAATCTATCTTTAATTTTCCGTTGTTTTTTTGTTTCTTTATTTTCTTTTAGCTTCCGCACGTTTCTTGATTTTCTCTAGTAATTCTTGGACCCCTATCATATTGTTATCAAGTGGTATCAGAGTATAGGCTAATCAAGATTTCAATCTTGATAATCTTGGGAGGTTCTTGAGCAAAACAAAACCAAAACCAAAAAAAAAAAAAGAAAATCAGCCAAAAGAAAAGCATTATGGCTCATTATTATTTGTAGAATTCAAGTGTTATTTGGTTTTCAAGTCAAGAAAGGAAACAAGAAGAGGGGATCCTAGTTCTTGAAGATTAAGGTAACTTCTTTCCTTATTCTTGTGGGTTTTGGGTTTCCTAAATTCTTTCCTTATTTTTTCTACATAACCAATTCCTATTCTTCCAAGGTTTGGTCCTTCACTTTCCTTTTCTTTTTCTAACTCTACATTCTTATCACTAAGGGTTGTGACTAGTAAGGTTTATTAATAAATCTAAAGATTAACGACCAAGAGTTTCTTTAAGTGAAAAAAGGCAAGAGAGGCGAGAACATTAGAGGAAAAAGCCAAATTTGAGAGATACATAATTCTTCTAATCTTTGTTCAAGATATTTCAAATAGGTAGTTATAGTGAAAGGAGGTGAGCTATGACTCAACAACTTGAAAAGTCGAACTTACAATATACCGAATGGAAGAAAGACAATGGTAAAATTATTTTTCAAACAAGAGCTAAAGTGATGTCTGTGATTTGTGCTCTTAGAATTGACAAAGAGTTTGGCTATAACTCAATTAGCACTTATATGGTTGAAAAATTGAACTTGCCTTGTATTGAGCATATTGAACCCTACATGTTGAGAGGAGTAAAGGTAGATAAAAGAGTGTTATTACTATTCTCTATTGGAAGGTATGAGGATGCGATCTGGTGTGATGTGATTCCCATGAATAATTATCATATCTTGTTGGGAAAGCCATGGTATACTTATAGAAGAGCTTCATATAACATGGAAAAAAATAGATACTCTTTTGAGGTTAACGGGAAGAAACTTATTCTTGGACCTTTGACTCCCTCACAAATTTATGAAGATGAAAAGACTGTTAAAGAGAATATGGAAAAATATGAGAGGAGTAAGGGAGTGCATGTTGACATCCCAAGAGAGGAAAAAGGAGAGGTTGTATTGAGTGAAAAGAATGGGATGTCAATTGAGAAAAAGAGTGAGCTTGAGGGAAAAGAAAATAGAGAAGGCAATGAGATAAGAAAAGTTTTTGAGGTAGAGAGAGAAAAACCAGAGGGCTTGAGTAAAGAAGAAAAAAAAACTTTAGTGAGAGAAAAGAGGCTAAGGGTGAGGGAAAAGTTAGTTTTGTGATAAAAGCCAAAGAGAGTGTAAGCAAGAATAAAATTTCTTTACCTCCTAACCCATTAACTCATTCTTGTTTTAGTTCTTGTGATTTTGTGCAGCCACGTGTTGAAAGACCTTTTGAAAGGAGAGGTGAGGCGCGAGAAATGATGGCAAAGGATCCAATTGGATTCCAACATGAATTAGGCAAAATTAATTCTTGTTGGATGGTGGAAGATAAAAGCTTGGTTAAATTCTATGTTATTGAACCTTTTGACTATTTTAATTCTTATTTATAAGTTTATAACATGGAGTTTCCTAAAGCCATTGCTAAGCTGGAATCATTGCATAAACGAATACAAGGTGATGTTGTTCCATTAGTAAATAAGTCCAAGTATGATATGTATAATTGGTTCATTCACATTCTTGGCCTTCCTAGAACACCTAAGGTATTTTTGGAGGTAATGAACTATACTCTTATTTTTTATGTTGGTGACTTTATAATTTTTGTGGATGATGATATTTTGATGCATATCAAGTCATTAACTGTAATATCTAAGTTAAAGTGCAAGAGTAATTTGCTTCCTTTTGAAATTGAGTATGACATAGATGATTATGCATTTCAACTTGGTGGAAAGAGGCATGAAATTTATGAGAAGAGGCTTGCTAATGAGTTAAATGTTCTTTCTTCTCTTATTCAAGTGTCTAATGAGTTTTCATGTGATAAATTGCTAGAATGTTAGTTTTGTTATTTGATGGGAAGTCATTCCTCTAGGCATGTTGATTGTGAGCCTGTAAAAGTGTTTGCTACTATTAAAGAGGATATGCATGATTATTGTGACGTTAGTGATCAAATACTCTTTCATGAACCTATCTATCTTTCTGTGACAGTTTGAGCAATTATGTAGAATCTATTGATGTTGCGAATATTATTGGGAAAAGTTATAATCACGAGCTTGAATGTATTGAAATTTGTATTTTGGAATTTATGGGTTCTTCTAACTTTTCTGAGAATTTATGTGCTTCTTTGAATAACTTACATGTAGAAGAATCCATGGGATTTATAATTGATACTTGGCTATATTATAAGAGTATCTTATTTGATACATGTGGCCGAGATACTTGTGTTAAATGGATGCATGAACAATATTTTGTAATTTCTTTGTCATGCACATGTTTGGACTACCTTATTGACAAGATCGCATTGCAAATTTTATTACATATTGCATCTAAGAGAGGTTTTTATTGGAAAACTCTAAGTAGGAATAAATTTTATTGGAATGATGATGTCCATATGCTTTATAAAGGAGTATTTACACCTATTAGGCTTAATTGGGTTAAGTGGACACATGGTCACTATCTTGTTTTATTCCTACCATTTTTTCAGATTAGTGGATGCCATTTACTAGTGCGTGATTTCTTTTTCTTGCAAGGTCAAAATTCGAGGACGAATTTTATTCAAGAAGAGGGGAATGATAGCATCCTAGGAAGTTCAAATCTATTCAAGGATAAGAATGAAGCTTTGGAATCTCAAAGATGGCCTTTAACAAGATGTCAAGCTAAAGAGTTGCAAAACAATGTCATTAGACTTCAAGTGCAAATAAAAAAGTTGTTAATTAGGATGGAGAGCTCAAGGATAAAGGATATGAGTTGTCTAGGTATTATAATTATTTTATGGTCCAAATTCATATCCAAGAAAAGGTGGATTAGATCCCAAGAGACATCCTCTGAAGAAGGTCCAAATTAGGCCACTATTGGACCTATTTGGCACCTAAATATGTGTCCAAACTTGCAGCCCAATAAGTCCTACATGAAGCCATGTTTTTATAACATAAAAAGGACTTACTTGATGCCCAAGAAAGTTTCAATAGGCGTGATAGAAGTTGGGTACAAATTGGTGCCAAGTTGCTTGCAAGTTGCCTTCAAGATTTCCAAGATCCTATCCATGATTGGTTTGCGACTTTCAAGATTCTATCCAAGATTGTTTTTAACTTATTTTCATATATTTTGGTACTAGATTTATTTCTTTCCTAGGTAGTTAAGGTTATGTTTTGATTTTCCTAAGATTGTTGGAGTTACTTTCCTAGATTGACTTGGTTTTTGTTTCCTAGTAGTTTTCCTTTTCCTAAGGTATTTGGACTTGTTGTCCAAAGTAGTTTAGGACTTTATTTCCTTGGTTTTATATAGGAATTTCGTGACCCCCTATCTATATAAAGGGGTGTCTTCTTTGTTTTTAGATTTTAGATTATGATAGACTATTATCAATAAAAATTGTGAGATTTTTCTTGCACTCTTGTGTGTGGCTACTCTTGGATTTATTCTTCAACCTTCAAGACTCAACTTAAGGTGGTAAGATTAAACTCTTTTGAAATCTTAGATCACTTCTAGGTATTCAAGAAAGGTGATAAGTTTAGGCTTATTGTTGTTTTTGTTATTCTAAAGGGTCGGGTTTCACAATCTATCTCTTGTTTTTAATTCTCTACCAAAGATGATTAGTTCTTTGTTAGCTAATTGTTGTTGTTAGGATTCAACTTCAAGAATAGACTTCTTGATTTCAAGAATCTCTTTCTTGAATTCAATCTATCTTTAATTTTCTGTTATTTTTTTGTTTCTTTATTTTCTTTTAGCTTCCGCACGTTTTTTGATTTTCTTTAGTAATTCTTGGACCCCTATCGTGTTGTTATCAAAATGTCTGAATAGTATGCTCAGCATGTCCGTCTGTCTGGGAATGAAGTGTTGTACTAAGATTTACCTGAGTCCCCAATCCTTTTTGGTAGGACTTCCATAAATTAGCTGTAAACTGAGCACCTCTATCCGAGATAAAAGATATAGGGACACCATGAAGTCATACAATCTCCTTAATGTAAAGCCTTGCATAATCCTCTGCTGAATACGTAGTCCTAACATGCAAAAACGGGCTGATTTTGTAAGTCTATCAACAATCACCCATATAGAATCGAACTTACACAGGGTACGAGGCAAGCCTATGATGAAATCCATATTAATTACTTCCCACTTCCAAGTCGGAATCTCTATAGCCTACAATAATCCACCGGATATTTGATGCTCAATCTTAACCTGCTGGCAGTTAGGTCACTGAGCAACAAACTCTGCTATATCCTTTTTCATTCCGTCCCACCAATATATTTCCCTGATATCATGATACATATTTGTTGTTCCTGGATGAACAGAATAATGAGAATAGTGAGTCTCTCCGATAACCTGCCTGCGCAGCCCTGCAACATTAGGGACACATAATCGTCCTCGATATTTGAGAATCCCATTTCCTGTAATCTTAAATGGTGTCTTCTATTTCAGAGGGGGTGTATCTCTATAATGAGCTAACACATGATCCTCATACTGGCGGACACTTCAGTTACTAGAGAGGATGTCGTCGTGTCCTGAATAGTAACTCCGGTATCACCTGAGTCCTGTAATCGAACTCCAAGACTAGCTAGCTAATGAATCTCATGGACTATCCCACTCTTCCCTGGCTGTAAATATGATAGGCTACACATAGATCTACCGTTGAGGGCATTGGCTACTACATTCGCCTTCCCCGGATGGTATAAAATATCAACGTCATAGTATTTCAGTAGCTCAAACCATCTCCCTTGGCGTAAATTCAATTCCTTTTGCTTGAAGATATACTGAAGGCTCTTATGATCCGTATAGATATCAACATGAATGCCATACCATACAAATAGTGCCTCCACATCTTTAGTGCATGAATCACTGCATCTAACTCTAAATCGTGTGTAGGGTAATTCTTCTCGTGCTTTCTTAGTTGTCTAGAAGCATAAGCTACAACCTTACCATGATGCATCAGTACACAACCCAATCCAATGCCCGAAATAGATAGCATAATCATCGGTTCCCTCTGGGAGTGTTAAAACTGGTGTTGAAGTTAATCTACCCTTCAATGCCTGGAAACTCCACTCACAAGCATCAGTCCATTGAAACTTAGCTCCCTTCTGAGTCAACTTTGTCAATGGTGTTGAAAGAAAAGAAAATCCCTTTACGAATCTCCTGTAATAACCTGCCAAACCGAGGAAGCTACGAACCTCCGTCGGTGTTGTGGGTCTAGGCCAAGTCTTCACTGCCTCAATCTTTTGGGTATCAACCCGGATACCCTCACCTGAAATAATATGCCCAAGGAAAGCTACAAAATTCAACCAGAATTCACATTTAGAGAGTTTTGCATACAACTTCTCTTTTTGTAGAACTCTGACCACCGTACGCAAATGATCAGCTTGCTCAGCCTCTGAACAGGAGTAAACCAATATATCATCGATAAATACAATCACGAACAAATCTAGAAAGGGTCTGAACATACGGTTCATCAAGTCCATTAATAATGCTGGGGTGTTGGTCAAACCGAATGACATAACACGAAACTCAAAGTTCCCGTATCGGTCCCGAATGCTATCTTTGGAATATCTTTCTCCTTAACCCTTACTTGATGGTACCCGGACCTCACGTCTATCTTCAGGAAACACTTGGCACCTTGCAACTGATCAAATAAATCATCAGTCCTCGGGAGCGAGTACTTATTCTTTTTCGTCACCTTATTCAACTGTCTATAATCAATACACATCCGCAAGGAACTATCTTTCTTCCTCACAAATAACGCAGGTGCTTCCCACAGTGATGTACTAGGTCTAATAAAGCCTTTTTCAAGGAAGTCCCTTAGTTGTTCCTTCAACTCTCTCAGGTCTGTAAGTGCCATTCTATAGAGAGGAATAGATATTGGCTGAGTATCTGGTAATATATCAATAGAAAACTCAATTTCTCGCTCTGGCGGAAGACCCGGAAGCTCATCGGGAAAAATATCGGAAAACTCATTAAACCCACGGATAGACTGAACGGTTGGTAAATCTACTTTCACATCCTAAACCCGAAATAGGTGATAAATATAGCCCTTTCTAATCATCTTCCCTGCCTTGAGATAGGAAATAAACCCGCCTCTCCGTGACGCCGTATTGCCTTTCCACTCCAAAATAGGCTCCCCTGAAAACTGGAACCGAACTGTCACGCACCAAACCTGGGGAGGCGTGGCTGGCACTCGGTGCCGTGCTGGCCCGAGCGAACCACTGTGTAACTCATTTGTTTTTCTTGTGTAACTATCATGGGCCAACATGGCCACAACTCATAATTTCTATCTTTACAATAAAGAAAATCTTATAAACTTTCTCATATTATGTGTATAATTTATCATATTCGAAAATAGTAATAATGGTAACTATCCAAAATTATACTTATAAAACTTTTACTAAAATACTCCACTTAAAAGAAAATACCACATTAACATAATATCTAACAGTATCAATGTTGTTAAACTTACGAGGTGTAATATCCTTCCCCCCTTTAGAACATTCGTCCTCGAATGTTAACTATCACAGATTTACAAAATTTTCACTAAGGTCTCCTCTGTAACTTAAACTAAACCCCAAACTATATCTGAAGTCGCGACTATTCACAACCTTTTGTACTTGAGTATCTTGTATCTTCTTCACCTTTACCTTACTTACCTTTCAATCTCGCATCTTATATTATGTTTCTTTCATAACCTCCTTCCACATAAGTAGAAATTACATCGGTCTTAAAGCTCTGCTGTGATACCTGCACCTCTAGTGCATATAAAATCTGGAAAAAACTTCATACTGACTTCTTACGGCTCAACTCTATAACACGATTTGAATAATCAAATAACAACTTCAAGAACAAAATAACAGACTATACTAAACAGGGCTAGTGTGGTAGGCATGAAGATCATAACAGAACATTGGAGAAATCTAAAGACATATTAAGGAACTTAATAATACATGCTATTTGATTCAGGGTAGCAGTAATCATAGTCATATAATAACTCAACCAAACTAACTCGAGATTCATAAGAGCATAAAAGTCAACCATAAATTAGTAACAAATCATTATGAGCTAGAAGAACGGTCATAACCTAGTGACAAACATTATAAATGAAAGCAATTAATAGAAATATAGCAGTGCATTCATAACTACGAATAAGATAATTAAAAGAGAATGGGTAGAGATATACTGACCTCCTTTGGTACAGCAAACCAAACAAAGGTTCAACTCAGCCGTGTAAGGATCTAAGCTTCAAGCTTTGAGCAATAAGAGCTCGAAACAAAAGAAAAATACATTAATCAGAGAGAGAGAGAGAGAGAGCCTAAGCTTTTGAAATCTTAATAGTTTTGATACTCGTATTAGGGTTTCTCTATTTATAGTGGCATTCAATGCTCTAGGTTCATCAAACTCTAATTAGATAGTGGAAGATGACAAAGAGTTGATGATGTGAGCACAATTGATACCTCATATCTGCACGGACAACTCACGTGCTAACAGTAACAATATCTCATATCCGCACGGATAACTCACGCGCGGAAGGCAGGTTTACAAGAATACATATAAATGATCAATAAATATCAAGGTTCCTCTTCTTGGAATGATAGGAGTGACTAATTACGATGTATGCATGTGCAAGTGTTCTATCACAGCTCGAGTCAACAAGTAAGACCGGAGACAACAAATAGCACATATGAAACAACACAACAAAACTGTAATATGCATGACTCACGCAAGATAGGCACACCACTACTCAAATATCATCAATAGCAGTGCCCCAAGGCCATAAAATTCATCACAAATTATTCCCGACATATCCCCCCTTGTCTCGTCACGTGTGCAACAATAAAATAAATGCCCGCCTTGTCTCGCCTCACGCGCATAATAATACTCCCACCTTGTCTCTCTACATGCGCAAACCCAACATATATATAGCCCACCTTGTCACACTGCATGTGCAAATATCAATAATAACAATAGCACGGATAACTCACGTGCGAACACCCCAACAATCCTCTCAATAATACGACATGTGCCAAAACACGCACGCAAGTATACGCGGTCGTCAAGTAATAAAGTGATAAGATAGAGTGTCGAACCCACGAGGACGTGTTGTAAACTATTAACAAAATTAAACTATCCCAATTATCTAAACAAGAATTGAACCCAAAAGTAGTGATGCTTGTTATACCCCATATTTTTGTACGTGAAAGTACGCCATAAATAAATTGATAGAAACGCGAAAATGAGATGTTACATCCCGCATTTTCATATGTTAGAGTTTCGTCGTAAGTTAATTGACGTAAGTTCGGGAATGAGATTATTTTGGGATTATAAGTATTATGCTATTTCAAAACAAGTGATAAGTAAATTCGTGAAGGTGAGAGGGTAAGCAAATCAAAGAAAATAAATTTCGTCGAAATTTGTCATTTTGAAATAAAATACGGTCCAAGCTACAATACTCCGTATTTATGGACTAGTGCCATACAAGGTACCACATGACTATGATACTAAGGTGTATGAGGTGTGTTAAAAGTGAGTAGTATTTTAAATAATTTGAGATAATTTTTAATTATGTGGATAATTGGTTAATTATTGATTTAAATGAGATTTTTGGATAATTATTAAAGGGGCAACATCCACGTGGGATTATAGGAATTTGGCAACAAATTGCCAACTATTCATGTGCTAAGGAGGTGGTGGCAATGTTTAAAGACATTTGCACCTTTATCTCACTTTGTTAAGAATGTTATTAAGAAGACAAACATTGTACGGCACTAGATTTCTTTTATTATAGTAGCAACGTCCCATTCTTATCATCAACAAATATTTTGTTGAGATTTCACCTTAGGAAAACTAACCAGGAAATTTAGAAACTCTATTCCACACGAAATATTGCTCCCAAGTTTTAAAGTGAATCGGGAATTACTTCTTAGTAATGTAAATTAACGTGAAGCTATCAAGAATGCAACCCAAGTTTGATCCAATGTCTATGACCTTTAACGAGTTCGTATGAGCATTCGATGTTAGATGTTATGAAAAAGATATACTAGTCGTAGTCATCAAAAGATGGAATTGAGGTATGTTAAGGCTATCCCTTCTTTCTTTTTGGCATGATCCATATGACACAAACGAAATGAGTAAACACACAATTTTCATAAATGACTCTATTCATAGAAGTACTAGGGGTGTCTATGTTATTGATTCCCCATGTGAATTATTATTATATCTTTTGTTCATGTATCTCAGAAAAATACGTAGTTGATAAAGTTTATCCGAAAGGCATATTGGTCTTATAACATTCCGAGAAATCTTATTAACGTATTTCATATGCATTTCATTCATTTATATATGTACATTTACCCTGACCAGATGGCGTTATATACCCGTATATTATATGTATATGGGCTATGGGAAAAGGTTACGGCGTTATATACGCACCACCACCTGATCAGCTGGTATACGTTGATGATTTGCCCACAGTGGCCGAGATGATATGATGGGGTGCCCTCACAAGCTTGATGATGCTATGTACACATATACCTATGCATGGTATGACATTTATACGTATATGCATGACATTATAAATATGAAATAATTCACAGAGTTGTTCAGACTTACATGTTGAGTCTTTTACTCCATGTTTCTCTCATGTCTATTATTTACTGATTTTTATTCCTTACATACTCGGTACATTATTTGTACTGATGTTCTTTTTACCTGGGGACGCTGCGTTTCATGTTCGCAGGTCCCGATAGACAGGTTAAGAGTCCTCCAAGTAGGCTATCAGCTCAGCGGAAGATGTTGGTATGCTCCATTTACTACGGAGTTGCTTATTTGGTCAGTATGATTTGGACATGTATCGATTAGTATGGCGGAGCCCTGTCCCGACCTTTATAGTATTTATCTACTCTTAGAAGCTTGTAGACATATATCATGTACGTGAAAGATTGTATGGCCTTGTCGGCCTATGTTTAGTGTACGAGTGATCATTTTGGTCTTATAGGCCCGTATGTCATATGTATAAATTTGTATTACATGTTAGGGTCGTCCAATGTTGAGTGTTTCCTCCTATTTTATTTTACTTATCTCACGATAGCCTCTCCGGCTCATTTGTCTACGATAGTATGATACGAAAGATACGTTATGTCGGTACTCGATTGAGTAAGGTATCGGTTGCCCGTCGCAACCCATCGGTTTGGGTCGTGACAGAAGTGGTATCAGAGCAGTTCTGTCCTAGGGAGTCTACAAGCCATGTCTAGTAGAGTCTTGTTTATGGGTGTGTTTTACACCACGCTTATAAGCAGGAGGCTACAGGGCATTTAGGTCTGTCACTCTTTATTCTAACTCTAGATCGTATGGTAAAGCTCACTTGTAAGAATTCAGACTCCTAAATTCTATTTTATTCGTAATAAGACGATAACTTCATCCATAAGATGGTTAGTAAGGGATTGAATGCGGCTGTGGAAGAGTTGAGTCAAGGGAACTCGATTTTGCATCATGCTTATGTTGAGAGTAAATGTAAGGTCTCCAACAGATCATTTGTGTACTAAGACATGTGAGCTTTTGGAAAAGGAGCCATAAGGCATGAATATCTATCCACCCATATGGTAAAAAGCAACGAGAAATTCAAAAGGTAGATACAAGTTTCAACAAGTAAAAGAAGCAAGGTGAAGAAGGGCACGAGGTGCCTAGTTAATAAAGAATATCGATATTTACAATTCAGGCAGAAAAATATAAGCATTTTGAGTTCCCTTCAACAGTAACAGATGTATGTATAATTAGCCACACCCATCTGAGTTATGCCCTATGGGGGCTAACATGTGTAGTCTAAGAGAAGGACGGGATATCAGGATCCCGCTAGGGTTAGAGTAATCCAAAATGGTGAATGGATTATTTATATTAATTGATATTTCCGAAGGATATTGCAAATGTGCTAATAGATCTTCTTGTGAGACACACAGATAGTGCACTATAGAACAGCACAGCTAGATATGAATACTAGAATGTTCAAAAAAAAATAAAAGTTTTTTTTTATAAAGATAAGCAACCCGAAGAGCTAGTGGATGGAGCAAGGGTAGCTAAAAGCAAAATAATGTCTTGTTGAAGTTTTCAGAATTAAGTGATAGATAGAAATGTTAGCAGGAAAATAAGAAGAGAGTTAATAAAGCATTATGAGTAAGATGTGATACATGGATGACAACGGTAGATCAAAAAAATTGACAGTATTACAAAGTCTATAGTCAAGTGAAGGAAAAGATAAGAGGTGACATGCCATGAGACAACAAAAGAGTATAGGCCAAAAAGTCATATCCTCATTTCGAGAAATAAGTTCGTGACTCTAACGTGATTACCAGAAGGAAAAGTTAGACCCCCATAATAATAGAAATCAGTATGGGCTGGTGAACAAGATAAACTAAACATGAATTAGGGACTGAGTGATTTGATAATTGTCGGCATCATGAGAATTTCATATTGCATTCCAGCGATAATAGAATGGACGACAGAAGAATAACTTTTAAAGGTCATTCAGGAAGACATTTCTATAAAGCAAGCAATGTGAGCAAAGTTAAGCTTAAGGGACTATGTGTGCCCGTTACACTAAGTGTCACCCTCGTAAGTAAGGAATTTTGTTATCCTTGGTACAGAAGGATTACCGCAAGGCAAGTAAGGATCATCGATGATATGAAAAGACGCCAAAGATAAAGAGGTAAAACATCTATAAGTTGACCGTCATAGCACTAAATCTTAGTACTCAACTAAAGGGGGGAATATGGAGTGATGTGGCATTAAGTAAGAATTAAGTGGTTTTAGTAACTATGGTTTGGTAAAGGAAGAATGCGATAAAAATAAGAAAAGGGATGAGATTGCACTGATTCAAATTCTACAGATATGCTACGATTCCAGAACATTATGCAAACACGACGTCAAGGAGAGGAAGTAAGGGTTCCTGTCCGAAATATTATTGATAAATAAGGAGCCAGTGCGAGACGTAAGTTAAAACAAAGGAAATAATCCAAGAAAGATTACGCGGAATATTGATATGAGAATGGACCAACGAGTAGTTAGTAGTTGATTCAGGAAGAGCCTAGTTATGGCTAGACAAGAGGATACAGACACATCAGCAGATCGTGCAAGATAAACATAGTAAAAAAATAGAATATAGTGAATTCAACCTCGCAGTTATGATATTGTAATACTTGAGATATAATCAGATAGGAGTTGGGGTAGTTAAAGGTGTCGTCTAAGTGTTACGAAAATAAAAGAGAGTTCCACTAAGAAACAGTCAAAATATCAGTTCAGAAGCGACCCTACAAGCATAAAGGCATGGAGGTAAGTAACTACGGATAATTATAGGTGAGAAAGGACATCAAAAATTCCGTCGAGTGACGATGTAATAAGCTCGCAGCTTTACAAGAGTCAGAGGGTCCTCCCTAAGTACTACAATGAAAGACTAGCTGAGGAAATAAGGAAGAAGGTTTCAACCTAAGCATAGTAACTTGAAGAAGAAATGATCATGTAAGAACAGTCTCACAACAAAAATGTATGCACTCCATAAGAAAGTGGCAGCTATCGTGGCTAATGAACGGGAAGAAAAAAAAAATCAAGGGGTGATATTCAAGATCATATGGGTTGTATGGAATTCCAATATGCGTGGGCACTAAGATAAGCCATGTATTCATGCAACACGTGGCAAAATGACCAAGAAAAGTAATTGCTTACATTTAAAGAAAGTTGAAAAGGAACGAAAGGAATTATTCGATCAATGATCTAGAGTAAGTTACATTATGAATGCACTTAAGGTTTCGGAGTATTATCCATGCGGTATATATGTTGACAATCATATAGCCGTAGAAGACTCCGGTATAAGTTAAAAGAAAGAATTCAGTCCAGGTCATAGACAAAGGGTTGAATCGTTAGAAGGTTGTATCAGGAATATTCCATAGCGCCCATGAAAGGCTAAAGAAATAACTTATACCATAAGCCGCAGATCGGAAGAGAGCTTATGTGTCACGCCCCAAAAATGAGGAGCACGACCGGCGCTCAACCGAGTGAACCCGACCGAGGAAGCCTGTTAGATTTCATTCTACCCAAACTCATCCACGAATGGAGATAATGCATATTTTCCTTAATTAGAAAAAAAGGTGTTCACATCTACAATACCAATTCATTTCCAATAGTTTCATCATTTTTAAAGTCTCAAATGGACAAGTAATACAACCACAACATAATATATATATTTTGACTTTTCCAGCACCAATACACAACCCACACTATGTTTACGGAGCCTCTATAAATAAAGAAGAGTACAATGATAATGCCGGAAACAAGGCCCCGGCTATACCTCAAACAGAATACATAAAGTACAAAAGATTCATGACCCCGAAATGAAGTGGGCCTCACCAGGTCAGCTGGGAAGAAGGTGCACTGCTGTCACTGATCAATATCTCCTGCTGTGGAACCACCTGCATCCATTTAAGGATGCAGCGCCCCCGGCAAAAGGCACGTTAGTGCCGTTAAATAGCACTAGTATCTATAACTAAACACCCTCTCAATAGAATGACAAATAATACAACAAGATTATCATAATATCAATGAAAGCCTTAATCAACATCAAACCTCAATATTGGATCAAGACAGTGTTCAAATTAATTTCCATATCTCACATTGAGAGATTTTTAGTATCGATATACCATTGTTCATAATACCAATGTTCACAATACCAATGCTCTCAATACCAATGCCACCGTACTTTTAACACGGAGTCCGATCACGACACGATCGGCTAGGCTATCTCATTAGATAATTAACCACAATTACTGTCAATATCAATACCACCGTAAATTTAGTACGGAGTCCGATCACGACCCGATCGACTAGGCCATCTTATTAGAGACATCAACCACAATTACTATCATTACAAATTTCCAGCATAATCACCACCATGTGTGCGGCATGGTGTCCGATCACGACCCGATCATCTAGGCCGTCTTATTTGAGACATCAACCTTTTTATATCAATCATCACATTTCATAATACTTTCACATCTTTTCATTTCATGTGCACTAGCGGCCATAATTATAAGATCATTCTTGGCACGTTGGCCATATTCAGTATTTCATGCTCACATTATCAATTTCAAATATCATCCTCATCATCAACAACAAAAACAATTCAAATCAAAGTGTGTAGTACACATGTGAGCAATTTAGAGTCTACTGCACATAGAGATATTTCACAAAATTTTGCATAATAGCCTTCATCTGAACTTGACTTAAAGTCGAAACATTATTAATGCACAACTCATATTTTAACACATCCTTAATTGGTAACATAGCATGAATAGAACATTTGTGGTGCTTGTTGAACATATATCGTTTAACCCAATCTTACTCGGAATAGCCAATTTCATAATGAATCACTCGAGACTTACATAATTTACATGAATATCATGGGATTCAATTCTAAGAGAAGAGTTTAGCCAACATACCTCACTTGAGCTTCCTTAAACTCTAAAACGTTCCGGAATTCTTAGCAACTTCAATCTATTGTAGAAATATAAAAACAATTCAATCAAAATTTGGAAGATGATCATGGTTCTAGCTCACTTTAGCTTTTTATCAAACACTAGGTGTGCATAAGGTTTCAATGTTCTTTTTATGAAGGATTCCATCATCCCACAACCCAATATTTACCATTTTTAGCTTAACAATTTTCCTACACCCTTTGATATCACATGCATGTAAAATAATCAACTCTCATGCCCAAAATTTATCTTGCTAATTACCCATTTTCAGATGATTTCGAAATTAGGGTTTAGGGTGTAAAATCTTACCTCTAGAATGAAGACCTAGTGAGCTTCCCTTCTTAATCTTTCAAAACTTGAGCAAGAATTGAAGAAAAATTATTGAAGGACACCTTCTCACTGTAGGGCACTCTCTCTCACTCTAAAATATCAGATTATGTCTCAAAAATGGCCCAAAGAGTGTATTTAACGAAATAGGATCGGGTTTTAAAAATCCAAAAATGGAGCTCCGGAACAGTTCTGCGGTCGCATATGTGACCGCATATCGGTCGCATAATTGCTGATAAAATGATCAAAAAAGTTATCTGTGTTTGCGGTCACTATGCGGTCCGCATAACTATTATGCGATCGCATAATGCATCGCATAACATTTATGCGGTCGCATAGTCGACCGCATAATTGCTTCCAATCGACCCAATTAACTGCCTCACTCTGCGGCCATTATGCGGTCCACAGAGTGATTCTGCGGTCGCATAATGAACCGCAGAAATACACATTTCTAGCAAAAATTTTCTTTTACTTTCCGGTGCATTATTCAACCCAAAAAGTCCGAGCCGCGGTGAGCAAGCTCGCCGCGAAGAATTTCTACAATCCTCAAACACGTAAGCCTAGTCCGGCACCATGAAACATTATTTTCCTTGCATTTTTTACCGGACTTTACACTTAAGTACTTCGAAATTTTTCGGCGTGTTACATTCTCCCCCGCTTAGGATCATTCGTCCTCGAATGAGGGTAAAAATCCGTCATTAGCATCTTATGCAACTCAGTTTGTTTCATACCACATTCGAGCAGCCCAAATTTGACTAACTCCTAAGATTTCCAAATATTTCAAAGAAGGTGCACTGTTATCACTGATCAATATCTCCTGCTGTGGAACCACCTGCATCCATTTAAAGATGCAGTGCCCTCTGCAAAAGGGACGTTAGTGCCGTTGAATAGCACTAGTATGTATAACTAAACACCCTCCCAATAGAATGACAAATAATACAACAAGATTATCATAATATCAATGAAAGCTTTAATCAACATCAAACCTCAATTTAGGATCAAGACAGTGTTCAAATTAATTTCCATATCTCACATTGGGAGATTTTTAGTATCGATATACCATTGTTCACAATACCAATGCTCACAATACCAATGCCACCGTACTTTTAACACGGAGTCCGATCACGACCCGATCGGCTAGGCTATCTCATTAGAGAATCAACCACAATTACTGTCAATATCAATACCACCATAAATTTAGTACGGAGTCTGATCACGACCCGATCGGCTAGGCCATCTCATTAGAGATATCAACCACAATTACTATCATTACTAATTTCCAGCACAATCACCACCATGTGTGCGGCATGGTGTCCGATCACGACCCGATCGGCTAGGCCGTCTTATTTCAGACATCAACCTTTTTATATCAATCATCACATTTCATAATACTTTCACATCTTTTCATTTCATTGGCACTAGTGGCCATAATTATAAGATCATTCTTGGCACGTTGGCCATAGTCATTATTTCATGCTCACATTATCAATTTCAAATATCATCCTCATCATCATCAACAAACACAATTCAAATCAAAGTGTGTAGTACACATGTGAGCAATTTAGAGTCTACTGCACATAGAGATATTTCACAAAATTTTGCATAATAGCCTTCATTTGAACTTGACTTAAAGTCGAAACATTATTAATGCACAACCCATATTTTAACACATCCTCAATTGGTAACATAATATGAATAGAACATTTGTGGTGCTTGTTGAACATATATCGTTTAACCCAATCTTACTCGGAATAGCCAATTTCATAATGAATCACTCGAGACTTACATAATTTACATGAATATCGTGGGATTCAATTCTAAGAGAAGAGTTTAGCCAACATACCTCACTTGAGCTTCCTTAAACTCTAAAATGTTCCGAAATTCTTAGCAACTTCAATCTATTGTAGAAATATAAAAAAAATTCAATCAAAATTTGGAAGATGATCATAGTTCTAGCTCACTTGAGCATTTAATCAAACACTAGGTGTGCATAAGGTTTCAATGTCCTTTATATGAAGGATTCCATCATCCCACAACCCAATCTTTACCTCAACAATCTTCCTACACCCTTTGATATCACATGCATCTAAAATAATCAACTCTCATGCCCAAAATTTATCTTGCTAATTATCCATTTTCAAATGATTTCGAAATTAGGGTTTAGGGTGTAAAATCTTACCTCTAGGATGAAGACCTAGTGAGCTTTCCTTCTTAATCTTCCAAAACTTGAGCAAGAATTGAAGAACACCTTCTCACTCTAGGGCACTCTCTCTCACTCTAAAATATCAGATTATGTCTCACAAATGGCCCAAAGAGTGTATTTAACGAAATAGGATTGGGTTTTAAAAACCTAAAAATGGAGCTCCGGAACAGTTCTGCGGTTTTAAAAACTACAATTCTCAAACACGTAAGCCTAGTCCGGCACCATGAAATATTATTTTCTTTGCATAGTTTACCGGGCTTTACACTTAAGTACTTCGAAATTTTCCGGGGTGTTACATTCTCCCTACATAAAGGTTGATCAGAAGGATAAGGAAACTAAAGAGTTACATCAACCAAGTGTTACGCCCCGCAGTATAACGTCGATATTAGGCTCTGCAGTATTATATTACGATGATTTATTCCTTGTAGTATTGTACGTTGAATTTATCGTAAGATAATTGACATCAATTCAAGGACAAGATTATTTGGAGATTATAAGTATTATGCTATTTCAAACAAGTGATGAGTAAATTCATGAAGGTGAGAGGGTAAGCAAATCGAAGAAAATGAATTTTGTCGAAGTTTGACATTTTGAGATAAAATACGGTCCAAGCTACAATACCCCATATTTATAGATTAGTGCCATACAAGATATAACATGACCATGATAGTATGATGTATAAGGTGTATTAAAAATGAGTAGTATTTTAAGTAGTTTGAGATAATTCTTAATTATGTGGGTAATTGATTAATTATTAGTTTAATAGGAGATTAACCATGTAATTAAGGATTTGTGGATAATTGTAGGTGGGGACAAATCCGTCCCCCCGTCCCAACGTGGCAGCAAACCACCCTATCATTTATGATTCATAAGTCATTAGAAAAGGTGGCAAATTAAACGTATGTGGTTAAGCCACCACATAAAGTGGAGCCCACATCCATATATAAGGCATCTCAAACATTAAGAGTCATGAAGAAGCAACATAAGTAACGTGAGTAATTCAAATATGCATCTGCATATATCACATAAGCACGTAATACCTTCAACAATTCAAAGCGACTTGATATTTTGCAATTACAAGGGAGTACGGTGCAATCTTTCTCAAGAATATCATACGGATTTTTTACTACTCTGATCTTACCATCACGTATTTTGTCGCTATTGTTGTGTGTTAGAGAGATTGTCCAGAGAACCGGCTCAGGTATGTTAAGGCTATCCCTTCTTTCTTTTTGGCATGATCCACACGATACAAACGAAACAAGCAAATGCACAACTTCCATAAATGACTCTATTCATAGAAATGCTAGAGATGCTTATATTCTTGATTCTCCATGTGCCGTATTATTCTATCATCTGTTCATGGGTCTCAGACGTATTTGATAAAGTTTATCCGAAAGGCATATTAATTTTATGATATTCCGAGAAACCTTAGTAACGTATTTCTTATGCATTTCATGCATTTATACATGTACATTGACCCATGACTAGATGACGTTATATACACGTATATTATATGTATATGGGATATGGGAAAAGGTTATGGCGTTATATACGTACCACCACCTGATCAGCTGGTATACGTTGATGATTTTGCCCACAGTGGCCAAGATTATATGATGGGATGACCTCAGAGGCCTGATGATGTTATGAAACAGGTACCTATGCACGACATGATATTCATACGCATATGCATGACACTATAAGTATTTCATGATTTATAGAGTTATCCTGACTTACAGGTTGAGTCATGTACTCCATGTTTTTTCCATGTTTTTAATATACTTATTTATGTGCCTTTCATACTCTGTACATTATTTGTACTGACGTCCTTTGTTGGGGACACTGTATTCATGCCTGTAGGTATAGAAAATTAGTTTGATGAGCCCTCATAGTAGACGAGGTTAGCATTCGGTGAAGGATCGGTAAGACTCCACCTCATTCAAAGTGCAACCGAGTCTATGAGTTATCATGTCAGAATTTTGCTACAGACTTATTGGTAGGCCGGTACCCTGTCCCACTTGATGTTAAATACTCTTAGAGGCTTTGTAGATAGAGATTCATTTTGTACAGTATGTTAGAGGCCTTGATGGACCATATGTATCCATGTTTAAGAAAGATGGTTCAATGTATAAAGTGCTTTCCCACTTATAGTTATACATTACGAGTTGTAGCCATGTTGGCCCAGTTACCAATGATAGTACGATAGAAAGATATGTTACGTTGGTACTCGGTTGAGTAAGGCACTGGGTGCCTGTCGCGGCCCTTCGGTTTGGGTCGTGACAAAAGTGGTATCAGAGCAGTTCTGTCCTAGGGAGTCTACATGCCATGTCTAGTAGAGTCTTATTTATGGGTATGTTGTGCACCACACTTATAAGCAAGAGGCTACAGGGCATTTAGGACTGTTACTCTTTCTTTTTACTCTAGATCGTGTGGTAGAGCTCAGTTGTAGGAACTCAATTTCCTAAAATCTATCTTATTCATAATATGACGATGCCTACATCTAGAAAGACGGTTGGTAAGAGATTGCATGTGGCTGTGAAAGAGTTGAGGCGGAGGAACTCGATTTTGCTTGATGCTTATGATGAGTAAATGTAAGGTCTTCAGTATATCATGTGTGTACTAAGACATATAAGCCTTTTGATAAGGAGCCTTAAGGCAGGAATATCTATCCACCCCTATGGTGAAAGGCAATGAGAGATTAAGAAGATATATACAAGTTTCAACAGGTAAATGAAGCAAGGTGAAGAAGGGTACGAGGTACCCGGTTAATGAAGATTAACAGTATTTACAATTCAAGCCGAGAAATATAAGCATTTTAAGTTACCTTCAACTGTAACAGAGGTATGTACAATCGGCCACACCTATCTCAGTTATGCCCTATGGGAACTAACATATATGGTTTAAGAGAAGGACGGGATATCAGGATCAGGCTAGGGTTAGAGTAACCCAAAATGGTGAATGGATTGTTTGCATTAATTGACATTCCCGAAGGATATTGCAAATGTGCTAATAGATCTCCTTGTGAGATACCCAGATGCTGCACTCTAAAATAATACAGCTAGATATGAGTACTACAAAGATAGGTAGTGGAAGTGTGGAAGGGATAAATATTATCTTAATGTGGCTCTCGTCCCTAGTAGAGTGAAAATGTTAGGCGACCCGAATAGCCAGTGGATGGAGCAAGGGGAGCTAAAAGCAAAATAATGTCTTGTTAAAGTTTTCAGAATAAAGTGATGGACATAAATGTTAGCAGGGAAATAATGAGATAATGAAGCATTATGAGTAAGATGATACATGGATGGCAACAGAAGATAAAAAAATGAAATGACAGTATTACAGAGTGTATAGTCATGTAAAGGAAGAGACGAGAGGTAACAGGACTTGAGACAACAAAAGAATATAGGCCATAAAGTCGTATCCTCATTTCGAGAAATAAGTTTGTGACTCTAACGTGATTACCAGAAGAAAAGTTGGACCCCAGAGTAATAGAAATCGGTATGGACTGGTGAACAAGATAATCTGAACAGGAATTAGGGACTGAGTGATTGGATAATTGTCGGCATCATGAGAATTTCAGATTTCATTCTGACGATAATAGAATGGACAACAGAAGAAGATTCATGAGAATAACAGAGAATGGTCATTCAGGAAGACGCTTCCCTAAAGCAAGCAATGTGAGAAAAGTTAAGCTTAAGGGATTGTATGTGCCAGTTATACTAAGTGTCACCCTCGCGAGTAAGGAAATTTTGTTATCCTTGGTTCAGAAGGATTACCGCAAGGTGAGTAAGGGTCATAGATGATGTGGAAAGACGCCAAAGATGAAGAGGTAGAAACATCTATATGTAGATCATCATAGCACTAAATCTTAGTACTCCCCTAAAGGGGGGAATATGGAGTGATGTGGAATTAAGTTAAAATTAAGTGGTTCTAGTGACTATAGAACGGTAAAGGAAGAATGCGATAAAAATGAGAAAGGGATGAGATTGCACTTACTCAAATCTTACTGATATGCTATGATTCCAGAACATTATGCAAGCAGGACGTCAAAAAAGGAAGTAAGGTTTCTGCCTTGGATGTTAGTAATAAATAAGGAGCCAGCGCGATAGGTAAATTAGGGCAAAGGACATATCCCAAAAGAGATTACGCGAAATATAGATATGAGTATGGACCAACAAGTAGTTAGTAGTTAATTCAGCAAGAACTTAGTTATGGCGAGACAAGAGGATACAGACAATCAACAGATTATGCAAGATAAACATAGTGAACCCCAGCATAGCGAATCTAGTCTCGTGGATAATGATATCGTGATCCTTGAGAAATATCCAGATAGGAGTTGGGGTAGTTAAAGGTACCGTATGAGTATTACGAAAATAAAAGAGAGTACCACTGGGAAGACAGTTAAAATATTAGCTCATGAGCAACCCTACAAGCACAAGGGTGTGGAAGTAAGTAACTACGAATAATTATAGGTGAGGAAGGACATCAAAAATTCTATCAGGTATACGACGTAATAAGCTCGCAGCTTTATAAAAGTCAGAGGGTCTTCCCCAAGCACTACAACGAAAGACTAGCTGAGGAAATAAGGAAGAGGGCTTCAACCTAAGCACAATGACCTAAAGAGGAAATAGTCTTGTAACAACAGTCTCACAACAATATTGTATGCACTTCATAAGAAAGTGGAACTTATCGTGGCTAATGAACGGGAAGAAGAAAAAAAATCAAAAGGTGATATTCAAGATCATATGGGTTGTATGGAATTCCAATATGTGTGGGAACTGGGATAAGCTAAGTATACACGCAACAGAAGGGCAGAAAGACCAGGAAAAGTAATAGCTTACGTTTAAAGGAAGCTCAGAAGGAACAAAAAGGATTATGCACTTAAGACTTCAGAGTTATATCCATCCAGCATATATGTTGACATTCATACAGCCGTAGAAGTCTCCGGTATAAGTTAAAAGAAAGGATTGAGCCTAGGGCATAGACAAAGGATTGAATTGTCAGAAGATTGTATCATGGATATTTCATAGCGCCCATGAAAGGCTAAAGTAATAATTAATACCAGGAGCCGTAGATCGGAAGATAGCTTAAGCCTACATAAAGACTAATCAGAAGGAAGAGGAAACTAAAGAGTTACATCAACTAAGTAAATTAGGAGACTGATTATTGGACCTAGAAAATTATTGAAATTATGATTGAGAATATTGCAGAATCACTCTTAATGTTAGAGGTACAAGAGAGATAGTACAATAACCATATTCTGTAACGGCTCTGCGAGAAAGCCAGTTAGAAGAGTACTAGCCTCATAAGAAGTTAGTATGAAGCTCCCATCGGATTGTGTATGTACCAAAGGTACACGTATTATAATATAGCTTCAAGTTGTGGGTGTGAATTATACCTATATGGAAGGGAGTTCATGAAAGAGATAGAAGATGTGATGCGAGATTTTACGGTAAGTAAGGTTAAGGTGAACAACGCATGAGATACTCACATGCAGAAGGTTGTGTATAATCCATACTTCGGATAGAAGGCTATAAGCACGGGGATTCAGTATCCAGGAATGATAGCGGCTTCGTCAGTGGCATATCTTCCAGCCTATGGTTTCTAGGTATCGAGAAGTCTAATTAAGAGATTAAAGAAGAGTTAGAGATGATGTGATGTCTCACTTGATGTTCCAGGATGACATAAGGAAATCTATGGTGCAAGCAAGTTGAAGGAAGGTTACGAGTAGTATTAATAGATATGTGTAGGTCGCAAGCTAAAGTATGGTAGAGCGACAAGGTTTTAGGAAGACAGGAGTAAGGATAAGAAGAGACGAGTGAGAAGGTGACCAAAATGGATAAATCCTCGGGATTAAGCTCATGAAAATAAGGGAACTGATGATTTCTCTAAAGGATGACATTTGGGCCTTCGATTGAGTAATGATTTGAAGAAAAAAAAGGATTCCATGGATGACATGGGATTAGAATACCCCCCATAAGATGAATCACATTGGAATGCTATGAAATACAGTTATGGAAGTATAGTATCGCCCCTAGGTGGATCAGTCTAATCATTTCAGATGTTCCCTGAGGAGACGTAAGTCCTAGTGGCAATATATTACGTAAACAATTTTAAGTTATCAGTGGTAGATTGTAGATCAACATTGAGGTGAATCAACAATATATGGATAATGTTCCAACGTATGGAAGGAGATAAGGATTCCATCCTTTAGATGACCAGTAGTAAGGAAGCATGGAAGGACTTGTATTTATACATCTATGATAAGAAGCGAGAGTATCTTGGAGTTTGGTAGCAGACCTCAGCAACGATAAGCCAAGGTAAGAGCTATGGTATAGTATGACCTACCTAGATGCAGTAAAGTCATATGGATGAATAACCAGGTCTATGAAATAAGATATAACAATATTCGTAAGTTCGACAAAGTACCGAGTGAAGAACTTCACTATACCTATAGATGCCCAGAGGGACATCTTAATAGGCTTTTTATATGTTTATAAAGTGAGGCCTAGAGATTGGCTAAAAGCTAAAGAAAAAACGGGAGAGAAGAGTCACATAGGTGCACTTAAAAAGTCAGAGTCGTACAGGCTACATGATAAAAGGTAGCAACAGTTAAAAGATTGGAAAGATTCCGACAACGAGTCGTGTTGTGAGAAAGAGGCCTAAAGGGGAGAATGCCCTGGCCTTTGGATTTATTCACAGAATGATTTCCTAAATGGCAAGGACAGTATTAAAGCCATTTGTAAGAGCCATCTGGTTATGAGACCGATAAATGCATTAGTCAACATTAGAGGACGAATGTTCCAAAGAGGGGAATGATGTTACGCCCCGCAATATTACGTCAATATTATGCTCCACAGTATTATATTACGACGATGTTATACCCTGTAGTATTGTACGTTGAATTTGTCGTAAGATAATTGATATCAGTTCAAGGACAAGATTATTTGGATATTATAAGTATTATACTATTTCAAACAAGCGACGAGTAAATTCGTGAAGGTGAGAGGATAAGCAAATCGAAGAAAATGAATTTCGTCGAAGTTTAACATTTTGAGATAAAATACAGTCCAAGCTACAATACCCCATATTTATGGATTAGTGCCATACAAGGTACTACATGACCATGATAGTATGATGTACAAGGTGTATTAAAAATGAGTAGTATTTTAAGTAGTTTGAGATAATACTTAATTACGTGGGTAATTGATTAATTATTGATTTAATGGAAGATTAACCATATAATTAAGGATTTGTAGATAATTATAGGTGGGGACAAAGCCCCCCCCCCCCCAACATGGCAGCAAACCACCCTAACATTTATGATTTATAAGTCATTAGAAAAGGTGGGCAAATTAAAGGTATGTGGTTAAGCCACCACATAAAGTAGGGCCCACATCCATATATAAGGCATCTCAAACATTAAGAGTCATGAAGAAGCAACATAAATAACGTGAGTAATTCAAATATACATCTGCATATATCACATAAGCACGTAAGACCTTCAACAATTCAAAGCAACGTGAGATTTTTCAATTATAAGGGAGTACGGTGCAATCTTTCTCAAGAATATCATACGAATTTTTCCCTACTGGTCTTGCCGTCACGTGTTTTGTCGCGATCTTCGTGTGTTAGAGGGATTGTCCTGAGAACCGGCTCAGGTATGTTAAGGCTATCCCTTCTTTCCTTTTGGCATGATCCACACGATACAAACGAAACGAGCAAATGCACAGCTTCCATAAATGACTCTATTCATAGAAATGCTAGAGATGCTTATGTTCTTGACTCCCCATGTGTCCTATTATTCTATCGTCTGTTCATGGGTCTCAGAAAAATAAGTATTTGATAAAGTTTATCCGAAAGTCATATTGATGTTTATGGCATTCCGATAAATCTTATTAACATAATTCTTATGCATTTCATGAATTTATACATGTACATTGACCCATGACCAAATGGCATTATATACGCATATATGAAAAGGTTATGGCGTTATATAAGCACCACTACCTGATCAGCTGGTATACGTTGATGATTTTGCCCAAAGTGGCCAAGATGATATGATGAGATGCCCTCAAAGGCTTGATGATGTTATGAACACATGTACCTATGCACGACATAAAATTCATACGTATATGCATGACACTATAAGTATTTCATGATTTACAGAGTTATCTTGACTTACAGGTTGAGTCATGTACTCCATGTTTCTTCCATGTCTTTTATATACTTATTTATGTGCCTTACATACTCGGTACATTATTCATACTGACGTCCTGTGTTGGAGATGTTGCATTCATGCCTGTAGGTATAGAAAATTAGTCTGACGAGCCCTCATAGTAGACGAGGTTAACATTCAGTGAAGGATCGGTAAGACTCCACCTCATTCGGAGTGCAGCCGAGTCTATGAGTTATCGTGTCAGACTTTTGATACAGACTTATAGGTAGGCCGGTACCCTATCCCATTTGATGTTAAATACTCTTAGAGGATTTGTAGACAGTGTTTCATTTTGTACAGTATGTTAGAGGCCTTGATGGCCCATATGTATCCTTGTTTAAGAAAGATGGTTCAATGTATACAGTGCTTTCCCACTTATAGTTATACATTACTAATTTGTAGCCATGCTGGCCCAGTTACCAATGATAGTATGATATATTACGTTGGTACTCGATTGAGTAAGGCACCGGGTGCCCATCGCGGCCCTTCGGTTTGGGTCGTGACACCAAGTAAATCAGGAGTCTGATTATTGGACCCAAAAAATTATAGAAATTATGATTGAGAATATTACAGAATCACTCTTAATATCAGAGGTACAGGAGAGATAGTACAGTAGCCATATTCTATAACGGCTCTACGATAAAGCTAGTTAGAAAAGTAACAACCTCATAAGAAGTCAGTATGAAACTCCCACCGGATTGTGTATGCACCAAAGGTGCAAGTATTATAATATAGCTTCAAGTTGTGGATGTGAATTATACTTATGTGGAAGGGAGTTCATGAAAGAGATAGAAGATGTGATGCGAGATTTTACGCTAAGTAAGGTTAAGGTGAACAACGTATGAGATACTTACATGCATAAGATTGTGTATAGTCCATACTTCGAATAGAAGGCTATAAGCGCGGGGATTCAGTATCGAGGAATGATAGCGGCATCGTCAGTGACATATCTTCCAGCTTATTGTTTCTAAGTATCGATAAGTCTAATTAAGAGAGTAAAGAAGAGTTGGAGATGATGTGATGTCTCGCTTGATGTTCCAGAATGACATAAGAAAATCTATAATGCAAGCAAGTTGAAGGAAGGTTGCGAGTACTATAATTAGATATGTGTAGATCGCAAGCTAAAGTATGGTAAAGCGACAAGGTTTTAGGAAGACAGGAGTAAGGATAAGGAAGGGCGAGTGATAAGGTGATGAGAATGGATAAGTCCTCGGGATTAAGCCCATGAAAACAAGAAAGCTAATGGCTTCTCTAAGTTATAGAAAGCTCAGTATAGCCTGAATGAACTCAAAGGAGTCTAAGACTAATAGCATTTAGAAGAGCTGGAATGCTACCCTGGTAGTAGAATAAGGGTGTAATTGTGATAGATAAAGGATGATGTTTGGCCTTCGATTGAGTAAAGATTTGAAGAAAAAAAAGGGGGGGGGGAGGAGGGGGGATTTCACGGACGACACAGGATTAAAATACACCCATAAAATAAATCACGTTGGGATGCTATGAAATACGGTTATGGAAGTATGGTATTGCCCCCAGTTGGATCAGGAAAATCACTTCAAATGTTCCTCGATGCAACGTGAGCCCTAGTGATTACGTAAGAGGTTTCAAGTTATCAGTGATAGATTATAGATTAATATTGAGGTGAATCAACAATGGATGGATAAAAGTTACAAAGTATGAGATGATATTAGGCCATCAATCTTAAGATGAATAGTAATGAAGAAGCATTAAAAGACTTAGCTTTATGCATATAGGATGAGAAACGAGAGTAACCTGGAGTCTCAGTAATGATAAATCAAAGAAAAGTTATCGGATAGTATGGCCTCCTTAGATGTAGTAAATCTAATGACGCCCAGAGGGACAGCTTGTCATATTTCTGTATATGTTCACAAAAGTGAGGCTTAGAGATTGGCTAAAAGCTGTAGGGAAGAGTCGCATAGGCGCACATACAAGGAAAAAGTTGTACAAGCTGAATGACAAAAGGTAGCAAAAGTTACAAGATTGGAAAGATTCCGACCACAAGTCGTGGTGTGAGAAAGAGGCCTAAAGCGGGGAATGCCTTGGACTTTTGATTTATTTACAGAACGGTTGCCTAGGTGGCAAGTAGAGTACTAAAATATTCGCAAGAGCTATAGGTTATGATAATGATAAGTGCATCAGTCAACATTCGAGGACGAATGTTCCAAAGGGTAGAATGATGTTACACCCCATATTTTCGTACGTGAAAGTACGCCATAAGTAAATTGATCGAAGCTCAGAAATGAGATGTTACATCCCGCATTTTCATATGTTAAAGTTTCGTCGTAAGTTAATCGAAGTAAGTTCGGGAATGAGATTATTTTGGGATTGAAAGTATTATTCTATTTCAAAACAAGTGATAAGTAAATTCGTGAAGGTGAAAGAGTAAGCAAATCGAAGAAAACGAATTTCGTCAAAGTTTGTCATTTTGAGATAAAATACGGTCCAAGCTACAATACCCCATATTTATGTACTAGTACCATACAAGGTACCACATGACTATGATATTAAGGTATATGAGGTGTGTTAAAAGTGAGTAGTATTTTAAGTAATTTGAGACGATTCTTAATTATGTGGATAATTGGTTAATTATTGATTTAAGTGAGATTTTTGGATAATGATTAAAGGGGAAACATCCACGTGAGATTATAGGAATTTGTCAACAAATTGCCAACTATTCATGTGCTAAGGAGGTGGTGGCAATGTTTAAAGACATTTGCACCTTTATCTCACTCTGTTAAGAATGTTATTAAGAAGACAAACACTGTATGGCACTAGATTTCTTTTCTTATAGTAGCAACGTCCCATTCTTAGCATAAACAAAAGTTTTGTTGAGATTTCACCTTAGGAAAACTAACCATGTTTATAGAAACTCTATTCCACACGAAATATTGTTCCTAAGTTTTAAAGTGAATCAGGAATTACTTCTTAGTAATGTAAATTAACGTGAAGCTATCAAGAATGCAACCCAAGTTTGATCCAACGTCTATGACCTTCAACGAGTTCGTATGAGCATTCGAGGTTAGATGTTATCAAAAGGATTTACTAGTCGTAGTCATCAAAAGATGGAATTGAGGTATGTTAAGGCTATCCCTTCTTTATTTTTGGCATGATCCGTATGATACAAACAAAACGAGTAAACGCAGAATGTTCATAAATGACTCTATTTAAAGAAGTACTAGGGGTGTCTATGTTATTGATTCCCAATGTGAATTATTAATATATCTTCTATTCATGGGTCTCAGAAAAATACGTAGTTGAAAAAGATTATCCGAAAGGCATATTGGTCTTATAATATTCCGAGAAATCTTATTAACGTATTTCATATGCATTTCATTCATTTATACATATACATTGACTTATGACCAGATGGCATTATATACGCGTATATTATATGTATATGGGATATGGAAAAAGGTTACGGCGTTTTATACGCATCACCACCTGATCAGCTGGTATACGTTGATGATTTGCCCACAGTGGCCGAGATGATATGATGGTGTCACGCTCATCCTCGGGAAGCGTGACCGGCACTCAACCGAGTGAACCCGACCGAGAAAGCCTATTAGATACTTCCTACCCAATTAACCCATGATCAAGAAAAGACATGATTTCATTAATTATACAGTAGGAATCTCATTCATACAATCCTAAATCATTTCATTAGTCATTGCGCCTTTAAGTCTCAAAATACACATTTCTTATAGTTCAAGTGGAACAAGTGATCAAACACAACATAACTTGTTTTACATTCCCAACACCCATATACAACTCACATAGTGTCTACGGAGCCTCTAAAGATACAAAAGAGAGTAAAGATGGTGCCGGCAACAAGCCCTCGGCTATACCTCAAACAGAATACATAAAGAACAAAAGATACATGACCCCATAATGAAGTGGTGCTCACCAAGTAAGCTAGGAAGAAGGTATACTGCTATCACTTATCAATACCTCCTGCTGTGGAACCACCTACATCCATTTAAAGATGCAGCGCCCCCAGCAAAAGGGACGTTAGTACCGTCGAATAGTACTAGTATGAAAACCAAACACCAATTTAAGAATTTAGAAATACAATATGAATGTGATGAATAGGGAGACAATAGCATGATATAGCTAACTGTTTAAACCATAGCAAGCTTATTAAGAGCTATCAATATCATTTATAGGATTTAAGATGAGATCCTCTATAACCATCTTCACACAAAGCGGCCTCACTGCCTCACCCGATGTACGCAGGTGGAGGTGTAAGTACAATACCTCAACTCTACTCAAGCGTCCCCGCCGCCTCACCCCAATGCATGCGGGTAGATGTATAACCACAGTACCAAGAACCTACTATGCCGCCTCACCCCAATGTATGCGGGTGGAAATGCATCAACGATACCAATACTAACACAAAGTGGCTATGCCGCCTCACCCCAAAAAAAAAAAAATATATATATATATATATATATATATATATATATATATATATATATATATATATATATATATATATATATATATATATATATATATATTTGTGTGTGTGTGTGTGTGTGTGTGTGTGTGTGTGTGTGTGCCACAACAATACCAAAACTATACACAAAGCGGTCGTACCGCCTCACCCTAATGTTAGCGGGTGGAGGTGCAGTACCACATTACCATAATCCCTACACAAAGCGGTCATGCCGCCTCATCCTAAAATATGCGGGTGGAGGTGTATCACAATCAAAATCTCTACACAACTTGGCATAATAACTTTCACATAAATCACGACTTGAAATTATAACATGTGGATACACAATCCATAGTTTGGGATACATCCTCAATTTATAATGCAATATGATAAGAGCATTTGAAACAGGAATTGAACATATATCTTCATCACAAAACTTATCGGAATACTCGATTTGTAATCAACATCTCGGAACTTACAAGGAAAATGGGAATTCCAATTATTAAAGAAGGGTTTAGCCAACATACCTCACTTGAGCTTCCTTATACTCTAAATGTTTCGGAATTCTTAGCAACTTCAATCTATTTTTGAAATATAACAACAACAAGAACCCAGTATAATCCCACTAGTGGATTGAGAAATATAACAAACTGAACCAAAATTAGGACGATGATAATGGTTCTAGATCATTTGAGCATTTTATCAAATACTAGGTGTGCATCAATATTTTAAGACTCTTTTGTGGAAGATTCCATCATTTTCCAACCCACTCTCTACCATTATTAGCTCACAATCTTTCCACATACTACAAGGATACATGCATGCAAGGTAAGCACTCTCAACCCCATGAATTACGTTACTAATGGCCCATTCTAGTTACATTTTGAAATTAAGAGTTTGGGTGATAGAATCTTACCTCTTAGGAAGAAGACCTAGGGGCCTCTCTTGATAATCTCCAAGATTTAAGTGAGAATTGAAGAAAAATTTGATGAAGATCACTTCTCCCTCTAGGACCCTCTCTCTCACTCTAACAATATCAGAAAATATGCTCAAAATGGTCCATGGGGTGTGTTTTAAAGGAATAGGGTCGGGTTTAAAAACCCCAAATCTAAAGCTCCGGAACGGGTTTTGCGGTTGCATACGACTGCATAATGGTTATGCGGTCTGCATAATGACTGCGAAAATGGGGGGCCAGAACTGGAAAAGAACTAATCTGGTATGCGGTCACTATGCGGCCCACAGACCTGTTCTGCAGTCGCATAATGCACCGCAGAACGGTTCTGCGGTCACATAGTGCACCGCAGATGTAACACCCCAAAAAATTTCAAAGTACTTAAGTGTAAAGCCCGGTAAAGTTTGCAAAGAAAATAATGTTTTATGGTGCCGGACTCTTTGGGTTGAACAATGCACCAGAAAGTAAAGGAAAATTCTTGGCGGAAAAATGCATTTCTGCGGTCCATTATGCGACCGCAGAACCACTCTGCGGACCGCATAATGGCCGTAGAGTGATGCAGTTAATTAGGTCAGTTGGAAGCAACTATGCAGTCGACTATGCGACCGCATAACTGTTATGCGGTGCATTATGCGATTGCATAACAGTTATGCGGACCGCATAGTGACCGCATACACAGACAGTTCTTTTGGCTATTTTATAACCAATTATGCTACCGATATGTGGTCCGCATATCGGTTATGCGATCGCATACTGTCACGCCCCAACCTCGGGGAGCACGACCGGCGCTCAACCGAGTGAACCCGATCGAGCAAGCCTATTAAACATTTCCTACCCGACTCATTCATAACCCAAAAAGGGATCGCATCGCCATTTGTAAAACCGGGGAGAGATCGGTTATATAAATATATAAACGTTGCTAATTCATTTTCCTTATATACATTATGCCATAGTTGAGTTTCCAAAATACAACTCGATCTAACGACCGCCCCAACATACATACATGACCCACAAAAAAATGTCTACGGAGCCTCTAAGGATACAAAAGAGCAACATGACAATGCCAGCAACAAGGCCCCTGCTATACCTCAAAATGTGAAAACTTATACAAAAGAAGGACTACATGACCCTTGGGAGAAATGGGGCTCACCAAGACTGTTGTGAGGAGAGAAAGAGAGCACCACTATCTGCGATCGGCACTATCTGTAATGGAACCACCTACATCCATTCAAAGATATAGCGTCCCCGGCAAAAAGGACGTTAGTACTGTTGAATAGTACTAGTATGTATAGCAAACACCAATCTTAGTAGAATGAACAGTGAAACAAAGAGAAAGCAGTCATAATAATCAATAAGTGCTTCATAGAAATATAAAGAAAACACCAAGTAAGGATCACATAGTTTCCAATTTGATCTTTCTATCTTTTTAGATTAATAATCTTTAGTGCCCAAGCCTCAACTCACAATGCCACCGTGTTTTTACACGGAGTACGGTCTCGGCCCGACCGGCTAAGCCATCTCAAGTGAGACATATCCATATCCACAATGTAATTCAATAATTCCAATATAAATGCCACCATGTGTACAACATGGCGTCCGATCTCAGCCCGATCGGCTAAGCCATCTCACTTGAGACATAACCTCTTTCAACTGTCCACTCAATTCACATTTCTTTCCCATCTCCATTACATGGCACAAACAGCCTCATTCATTAAGTAGTTCTTGGCACTTGGGCATATTTTACAATTCAAGTCTTTCCCTTTTTATTTGTTTGAATAAAATCATCATTCATGTAGATAAGTACCATCACATAAGGTATTTCACATATAAGGGAAGGAGCTTGGAAAATCATAATTACGTTCTCAAATAGCATGATGACATGGTAACCATCTAAAATAATTAGGGAACATGAATCTTTCAATCAAACACACTAAGGCAAATGATTCTAGTATAATCAAGTTGGAACTTATACCAATTATTCGGACACCAGGAGTTTGATTCTAAGAAGAAGAGAGTTAGCCATACATACCTCAATTTCGCTTCTTTGGACTCTACAATTATCCGGAACCCTTAGCAACCTCAATCTATTTTAGCAATATACAAATTGAACCTACAATTAGGAAAACGTTCATGGCTCTAACTCACTTTCTTTCCCCACATTCTTTATCACACATGCATGCAAGATAAACCACCCTAATACTCATGAAGTATCACCCTAGTACCCCATTATAGCTATGTTTGAAATTTAGAACTGGGTGATGAAGCCTTACCTTTTAGGGTGAAAATTTTTGGTGCTCTACTTGAATATTTCCAAGTCTTTGAGTGATGATTGAAGATCAATTTGATGAAAACTTAGGCCCTCCCTCTTGAACCCTCTCTCTCTCACTCTAGAAGTATCAGAAAATGAGCTCAAAATAGACCTAAGGGGTGTTTTAACGGAATGGGGGTCAGGTTTTAAATTAAGAAAAATAGTGCCCCGACACAGGTCTGCGGTCGCATATGCGGCCACATAATGGTTATGCGGTCCGCAAAGTGACCGCATAAATGGCCCTCAAGGGCCTAAACTTTCGGCTCAGGTATGCGACCAGTATGAGGTCCGCATACTTGTTTTGCGGTCGCATAATGCACCGCAGAACTTCCCCCGCAAAAACCCAAGAGGGGTTATGCGATCGATATGCGGTCACATAATCGACCGCAAAACTGACCTCAAGTTGGCCAAATTTCCTGCTTCACTCTGCGGCCATTATGCGGTCCGCAGAGTGATTATGAAGCCGCATAATGGGTCGCAGAAATGCGTTCTTCTGTGAAATATTTTCCTCTCAGGAATCTAACTTGGAACCATAAAACCCCGAGTTTTTGGTTAAAATTTTTACGGGTCCTTACACATACCTTGTTAAGGAGCTCCATTTTGGGTTTTTAAAACCCGACCCTATTTTGTTAAATACACTCTTTGGGCCATTTTTGAGACATAATCTGATATTTTAGAGTGAGAGAGAGTGCCCTAGAGTGAGAAGGTGTTCTTCAATAATTTTTCTTCAATTCTTGCTCAAGTTTTGGAAGATTAAGAAGGGAAGCTCACTAGGTCTTCATCCTAGAGGTAAGATTCTACACCCAAAACCCTAATTTCGAAATCTTCTGAAAATGGGTAACTAGCAAGATAATTTTTAGGCATGAGAGTTGTTTATTTTACATGCATGTGTTATCAAAGGGTGTAGGAAGATTGTTGAGCTAAAAGTGGTAAAGATTGGGTTGTGGGATGATGCAATTCTCCATAAAAGGAACTTGGAACCTTAATGCACACTTAATGTTTGATAAAATGCTCAAATAAGCTCGAACCATGATCACCTTCCTAATTTTGATTCAATTTGTTATATTTCTACAATAGATTGAAGTTACTAAGAATTCTGGAACATTTAGAGTGTAAGAAGGCTCAAGTGAGGTATGTTGGCTAAACTCTTCTCTTAGAATTGAATCCCACGATATTCATGTAAATTATGTAAGTCCCGAGTGATTCATTATGAGACTAGCCATTCCGAGTAAGATTGGGTTGAAAGATATATATTCAACAAGCATCCTAAATGCTTTATTCATGTTATGTTACCAATTGAGGATGTGTTAAAATACGGGCTGTGCATTTATTATGTTTCGAGTTTAAGTCAAGTTCAAATGAAGGCTATTATGCCAAATTTTGTGAAATATATGTATGTGCCTTAGACTCTAAATAGCTCGCATGTGTACTACACACCTTGATTTGAGTTGTATTTATTGTTGATGATGATAATGATATTTGAAATTGATAAGGTGAGCATGAAATACTGAATATAGCCAACGTGACAATGAAATAAAAAGATGTGAAAGTAATATGAAATGCAATGATTGATATAAGAAGGTTGATGTCTCAAATAAGACAGCCTAGCCGGTCGGGTCGTGATCGAACACCATGCCGCACACATGGTGGTGATTGTGCTGGAAATTGTAATTGAAATTGTGATTGTGGTCGATGTCCCTAATGGATATCCTAGCCGATCGGGTTGTGTTCGGACTCCGTGTTAAAGATGGTGGTATTGATATTGAGAGAAATTGTTGTTGATGTCACTACTGAGATAGCCTAGCCGATCGGGTCGTGATCGAACTCTTTGCTGAGAGTGCGGTGGTACTGGTTTTGTGAATAGTGGTATTGGTATGGTGAATAATGGTACTGGTATTGTGGACAATGGTATATCGATACTAAAAATCTCCCAATGTGAGATATGGAAATTAATTTGAACACTGTCTTGATCCTAAATTGAGGTTTGATGTTGATTAAGGCTTTTATTGATATTATGATAATCTTGTTTGTATTATTTATCATTCTATTGAGAGGATGTTTAGTTATACATACCAGTGCTATTTGACGGTGCTAACGTCCCTTTTGCCGGGGGCGCTTCATCTTTCAATGGATGCAGGTGGTTCCACAGCAGGAAAATGAAATCTAACAGGCTTGCTCAGTCGGGTTCACTCGGTTGAGCACCGATCGCGCTCCTCGGTTTTGGGGCGTGACAAACTTGGTATCAGAGCCTAATGTTTTAAAGTGTCCTAGGATGTCTCGGAGTCGTGTCTAGTAGAGTCCTTATTATCGGTGTGTTGTCGACCACATCTATAATTAGGATGCTACATGGGCATTTAGGAATAATACCCTTCTTTCATGTTCTTGATCGTGCGATAAAGCTTGTTGTAAGATTGTTCCTCCTTTAACTCCTGAGTTGCTCTAATTTTCAGTACATGGCACCTAAGAAGAAGGCAAGAACTGGCCAAAGAGCCAATGTCACCCCAGGAGTGACAGTTGATCGTATAATTGATGATGCGGGTGAGCACCCGAGGAGTGAGAATATTCCTCCAGTTACTACACTGCCTGACTCTACTACAACTAATCAGACCGCATATGTTCCTACACCTTCTGAAGGTGCAACAGTTCCTCCAACTAATATACCAGTTCTACTTCCAGTTCCAGCTTCTGATTCTGGTGTTTCTGATGTTGATCTTAGGGGAGCCATACAGATGTTGGCTCAAATAGTGGCTTCCCAGACCCAGAGGTCAAATGTTGCACCCACTTCATCCAGTCAACCAGGGGATTCTACTGGTTCCAAGGTGAACAGGTTTCTCCAGTTGGATCCTCCAGTGTTCACGTGTACTAACCCAGAGGAAGATCCCCAGGATTTCATTAATGAGATGCATAAGACTCTCAGAGTTATGCGTGCTACTGAAACAGAGACAGTAGCCTCCTACCGCCTGAAAGAGGTGGCATATTCTTTGTTTGAACTATGGGAGGAGTCCCGTGAAGAAGGGAGCTCTCTGGCAAGGTGGGGTGAGTTTGTCGATGCCTTCATTGATCATTTCTTACCTGCTGAGTTTGAGAACTTGAGGCAAGGTAGCCTGAGTGTGTGGGATTGCTATATGAGATTCGCCGATTTGTACAAGGCCTTAGTCCTTTGGTAATTAATGAGGTCACTACAGTAGCATTAAATTCTGATATGAACTATGGAAAGATGGTGGCATTTGCTCATGCCACAGAGACCCGCAAATTAAGGAACAGAATGGAGCGAAAGGGTAGTAATAAGGCTCGGTCTACGGGCAACTTTGGTGGTTCTTCAGGTGGTGGCAAGTCAACATTCAGAGGAGGGTCGTTAGTTCCATCACAGTCCTTTGCTCAGTCTTCGGCTAGTGCACCGCCATCAAGGCCTAGTCAGCAGTAGCAGTGGAGCCATTTCAGGCCCAGTCAGGGCAACAGGGGATCCAATCAGCAGGGTCATCATGGTGGTAGATTCCAGCAGCAGAGGAAGCCCCCATGCCCTAGGTATGGAAAGATGCACCTACGAATATGCTACATGGACTTACCCATATGCTACGGATGCGGATTGAGGGGTCACATTCAGAGGGATTGTCGTTCGTCCCGCCAGGGTGCGGGCAGGTACATGGCATAGCTAGCCAGTTCTACAGCTACTACATCCGCAACACCTCTTCCAGCTCGAGGCACTCTAACACCCGCAGGACGTGGTGCAGCTAGGGGCAGAGCACAGAGTTTGGGAGGATTCATCCATTTCTATGCTATGAGGGGTCGCCAGAATTCAGAGGCTTCTCTAAATGTTGTCACAGGTATATTGACTGTCCAATCTCATGAAGTATATGCTCTTATTGATCCCGGTTCCACTTTGTCATATGTCACACCTTATGTTGCTATGGAATTTGGGATTAAACCAGAACATCTTTATGAGCCTTTCTCTATATCTACTCCGGTGGGTGAGTCTATTTTAGCCACGCGGGTTTATAAGGATTGTGTTGTCACGTTGTGTAGTCGGAACACCGTGGCCGATCTTATTGAATTAAGAATGGTTGATTTTGATGTGATAATGGGGATGGATTGGCTTTATTCATGTTTTGCCAAACTTGATTGTCGAAACAGAACTGTTAGGTTCGAATTTCCAAATGAGCAAGTAATTGAGTGGAAGGGTGATGATGTAGTGCCGAAGGGTAGGTTTATTTCTTAACTTATGGCCACGAAAATGATCATCAAGGGATGTATTTACCATTTGGTCCGAGTTACGGACATCGATGTTGAGGCACCTACACTTGAGTCTGTGCCTGTTGTGAATGAATTTTCGGGAGTCTTTCCGGATGAACTCCCTGGGATCCCACCAGACAAAGAGATTGATTTTGGGATAGATGTGATGCCATACACACATCCTATATCTATTTCACCCTACAGAATGGCACTGGCATAATTGAAGGAGCTAAAGGAACAATTAAGAGATTTGTTAGAAAAGGGTTTCATCCGGCCGAGTGTGTCGCCTTGGGGCACACTGGTCCTTTTTGTAAGAAAGAAAGATGGGTCACTGAGAATGTGTATTGACTACCGGCAGCTTAATAAGGTAACAGTCAAAAATAAGTACCCACTGCTAAGGATAGATGACTTGTTTGACCAATTGCAAGGTGCTAGGTACTTCTCCAAAATTGATTTAAGATCCGGGTATGACCAATTGAAGATTATACAGCGGTATATTTCGAAAACAACTTTTAGAACCTGGTATGGGCATTTTGAGTTTCTAGTAATGTCTTTTGGGCTAACAAATGCTCCAGCAGCCTTCAGGGATCTTATGAATTGCATGTTTAAGCCATTCCTCGACTCCTTTGTGATAGTGTTCATTGACGATATTCTTGTATATTCACGAAGTTAGGAGGACAATGCTGACCATCTCAGGGTAGTTCTACAAACCCTACATCAGCACCAGTTATATGCAAAGTTTTCAAAGTGTGAATTTTGGCTTGAATCAGTCATATTCTTGGGTCATGTAGTTTCTAGTGAGGGAATTAAGGTTGATCCTCAGAAAATTTCAGTTGTGAAGAACTGGCCGAGGCCTACAACTCCAACAGAGATTCGCAGTTTCTTAGGCTTAGCTGGATATTACAGAAAGTTTGTGGAGGGGTTTTCTAATCTTGCATCTCCATTGACTAAATTGACGCAGAAGGCAATTAAGTTCCAATGGTCAGATGCTTGTGAAAAGAGTTTCCAGGAATTGAAAGAAAGATTGACTACGGCACCGGTGTTGACTCTACTAGAGGGTATAGATGGATTTGTCGTATATTGTGATGCTTCAAGAATCGGGGTTGGATGTGTATTAATGCAACATGGGAAAGTGATAGCTTATGCTTCTAGGCAACTAAAGAATCATGAAAAGAACTATCCAACACATGATTTAGAACTTGCGGCGGTGGTATTTGCATTGAAAATTTGGCGTCATTATTTATATGGGGTCCATGTGGATATATTCACGGACCATAAGAGCCTTCAATATATTTTCAAACAGAAGGAATTGAATCTGAGGCAGAGAAGATGGCTTGAATTACTCAAGGATTATGACATTGATAATTTATACCATCCGGGGAAGGCTAATGCTGTGGAGGATGCTCTTAGCCGAAAATATATGGGTAGCTTAGCACACTTGGAGGCATATCAAAGGCCATTGGCCAAAGAAGTACACCGATTGGCTAGTTTGGGAGTTCGTCTTGCGGACTCTAGTGAAGGAGGGGTAATTGTGAAAAATAGGGCTGAATCATCGCTTGTTGTGGAAGTCAAAGAGAAGTAATATAACGATCCATTGTTGGTGAAATTGAAAGAGGGTATTCATAAACATAAGACCATGGCCTTTTCTCTTAGCATGAATGATGGTACACTAAAGTACCAAGGGCGACTTTGTGTTCCAAATGTGGATGGTCTCAGGGAAAGAATTATGACTGAAGCTCACACTTCTAGGTATTCCATGCATCCAGGTTCTACAAAAATGTATCATGATCTTAAGGAAGAAGAAATGTGGCGAACTTTGTGGCAAGATGTCCGAATAGTCAGCAAGTGAAGGCGGAACACCAAAGGCCTGGTGGGTTGGCACAAAACATAGAAATTCCAATGTGGAAATGGGAAATGATTAATATGGACTTCGTGGTAGGATTACCGCGCACTTCGCGCAAGTTTGGCTCAATTTGGGTGATTGTGGATCGACTCACGAAGTCATCACACTTCTTGCCGGTTAAGTCTACCGACATAGCGGGGCAGTATGCTCAGTTGTATATCAAAGAAATAGTCATGTTGCATGGCACCCAAGTTTCCATCATATCTGATCGGGGGACACAATTCACTGCTAATTCTTGGAAGAAATTTCAGCAAGATTTGGGTACTCAGGTGAATCTTAGTACGGCCTTTCACCCGCAGACTGACATGCAGGCATAGCGGACTATTCAAATGCTTGAGGATATGTTGCGCGCTTGTGTTATAGACTTCCAAGGTAGCTGGGATGATCATTTACCACTCATAGAATTTGCATATAACAATAGCTTTCATGTTGGCATTCAAATGGCACCCTTCGAGGCTTTATATGGTAGGAGATGTAGATCTCCCATTGGGTGGTTTGAAATTGGGGAAGCAGAGTTGATAGGGCAAGACCTCGTGCATCAGGCTATGGAAAAAGTTAAAATCATTAAGGAGCGGTTGAAGACTGCTCAGAGTAATCAGAAATCCTATTCGGATGTTCCTCGTAGAGATTTGGAATTCAAAGAATATGATTGGGTATTTTTGAAAGATTCCCCCATGAAGGGTGTAATGCGATTTGGCAAGAAAGGGAAATTGAGTCTGAGGTATGCCAGACCGTACAAAATCATTCAAAGGATCGATTAGGTGGCGTACAAGATTGAGCTACCACCTGAAATGTCATTAGTACACCCGAGGTTTCATGTGTCTATGTTGAAGAAAGTAGTTGGAGATCCGACACTCATTGTTCCAGTTTTTCTTGAAAAGATTTTATCCTTTCTTCCATTCCCAGGGTTTTTAAAGTTTGTTCAATTTTGTGAACTTTTATATCATTTTTTAAATAATTTACCTGATTTGAAAGCAGGTTTATTTTAAAAATAGTCTTTGATTTGAGGAAGTCACTTTCCTCTTTGGAGATAGAATTAAGATAAGGGAATTTTATTTCTTTTCCTAATATTGTAGTACAAATAGCTTCTAAATTATCATGAAATGGTTTAATCTGAGTTATAAAAGGTATACCTAGGATAATTTCTTCATTTATATCCCTGGTTACCGCAAAATCATTTATAAAACAGATTCCATCATTGCAAATGTGGGCTTTTGATAGTTTATAATCTATCTTTAATTTTTCTCCTGTGGCGGAATATAATTTTGTAGTACTTTTTTCAAAGTATTTGGTTGGTATTATTCCTTCCATTATGCAGTTTCTATCTGCACCTGAGTCTAGTAATGCTAATTTATTAATCATAATATCTTTTACCTTTAAGGTAATAGGAATATGATAACTGTGGGCTCTTACTTTAGTAATTTTTGCCACAGCCGTACCGCCAGTTGATTCTTTATCAATTTTTGAATCATCATCAGTGAAGTATTCTCCAATGGTTTCTTTTTTATTGGCTGCCTGTAATACTTCATTAGTAAGATTTTCCATTTCTATTTTGTCAAGTCTAAGCTTAACCATTTTTATTTCATCTTTTACAGATTTTAATTCTGTTTGGAGATGTTGAATAGTTGGTTTATCGTCTTTGACTGAAAATCTATTCATAACCTCTTTCATATTAAAGGGTTCTATTTTATGATGATTTCCTTTCTGATATGTTGGCTAAACTTCTCTCTTAGAATCGATTTCTATGATGTTCCCGTAAGTTTCAAGTATGGTTTGCCTAGGTTTTTAATTCTCATATTCCGAGTTGTTCCTAATAAAATCGATTATCCCAAGTAAGTGTTGTGTTGAAAGATGCATATACTCAAAACGGGTTCCAATTGTTCCTATCCTATTATGACCTTTTCGAAAATGTGTTCAAGTATGGTTTATTTATTGAAATGGTATGACTTCAATTAGTGTTTCAAATGAAAGTCTATTATGCTTAACTTGGAAAGAAAATCCAACGTGATTAAGACTCATATTGCTCATATACATATTTGAGGTCTTGATTCCAAATGCCCTTAGTTGTTGGTAACCTATGATGATGTTTGGAAGTGAAATAAGTGAGAGTGAAATGTAAAACGTGGCCATGGTTGTTGTAACTAGTGCATTTGATTTGTCTTCGTGTTTCAATCGTAAATCACCATGCTCTCCTTTATAAATATTTTCAATATGATTTGAGTTTTTACATACTCATAAGTTGAAATTGTGTATTGTCCTTTTGGAAAAAAGTATTTCAAGAATAAGTATTGTGTCACTCGTTTATGATTTTAACTCGTGCTTCAATTTCTAGTCATTTTGCCCTATTCTTTGGAAAGGAATCTATTGTGTTAAAAGCCTTCATTACTAATGAACCTAAAATTGTGATTTCAGGAATATTCTATATGTTGATGTCAATGATGATGGTCTTTGAAAGTAAAGAAATGAAAGTGTTAAATATAAAATACGGCCAATGTGCCATGAATGAAGAATCATACGTATGGCCAAGAGAGCCAAGGAAATAATGATGTTGTGAATGGTTGAAAGTACTAATAAAGTTATATATATGGTGTGAAAGGTTATGAGGTGAATGTATTTGTACTTATGTTTCCCTTGTGTGCAAAACAAAAATATTTTTGGGAGTATCATTAGCGAACCGAGGAAGGGTGGGCCGAAACGGCCATGCGCACGACATGACGGGGGCGCTGCATCTTCAATAGATACAGGTGGTTCGTCAGCGGGCAGCCTTGATCCTCGTTAGCAGTTACTCTCTATCCAGCAGGTTTTGGTGAGCCCTACTCTATTTTGGGCCTTATGTCACTTGACATTGTATTTTGTATTTTGTATTTTGAGGTATAGCCAGGGCCTTGTCGCCGGCTCTTCCATGCTACTCTTCTGTTGTACTTAGAGGTTCCGTAGACATGTTATGGGTGGAGTACGATATTGGGTAATAAACTAGAAATGTTAGTATTTTGGCAAACATATTTTCTCTCATAAATATGAATTTGTGATATTTTGAAAATTGTAAATGAATATCCTTTGAGTAATGGAAAAGAATGTGAAGCACTTGACTCTTCTCATGTCTATCTCTTGTTATTAGTTTTTAAATTCTTCATGGGTAAGGTTGGGTAGAAGGCATAAGTAGTCTTGCTTGACCGGGGTATCTCGTTTGAGCACCGATCTCATTCCCCGAGGTCGGGGTGTGTCATTTTTAATGAAAAGGAGGCTTGGGAAAGCATCCGACCTTTGACATTTTCCTTGCACTACTAGGAATCTTGGTCTTTCCGCAACGGAGGGGACGAATCAATGTCAATGTGTTGCCTATGCTCTTAGCCACATTCCGAGAAATACTACGGGCGACGCTTTCCCTAGCTTCTGGCAGAAATGTTTTGGGCTCTATCGGCATGTTCTAGGGGCAGTGATCTTTTCAAAGGTAGTAACTTGGTGCTAAAAAATGGGCAACTGAGCACTTGTTTTTCAAAGATAACCCATCATAGACTATTTTGTGGGCACATACAACATGATTCGGATCCATGAGAGACAAATGCAGCATTGGGAAGCACCCCATGGCAAGAGGAGTGGCGTGCATTCTTGACTAACCTTACCGAAGATTGTGTTAAGTATAAGCTTTCCTAGATGAGCAGAAAATCCTTGGTGAGAGGACCTAAGAAGTACTTTATTGAGCAGATTGGATTGGAAGGAGTTCAGCCTTATGCACCATTACGGATATTGAGGTACTTCGGTCTGGTCTAGGATGTACCTTTGTGGTCCCGAATGGCCCTGTTTGACAATGATTACAACATCCAAATCACAATCCCTAGGGTGAGGAGACTTCAGAAAGAGTGGAATTAACATAGGGCCAAATGTGCGGTGTACGCCGAAATACTTCGCCTGAGTATCAGAAGGGGATCAGTTGGCCTGACCCAGTCATGAAGGATTTGCCGGTTTGGAAGATTCAAGGGCGACTCTACAAGTGTATCATGAAATACTGCCGCATTATCTCGTCACCCCCACTATGTACCAGCAAGTGGTAGTAGGGTCAGTCGACTACATGTTGCCACCGCCTAATGTGAAGATGATATACCGTATTATGTGCAGATTGTGTCCAAGGAGGAGCCGGAGGAAGAAGAAGAACCTGATTACTAGGCAATGGACATCAAAGAAGAATTCGAGGAAGATCCCGAAGAAGATCCAGAGAAAGGGGGTTTGGGGGAGGATTCATCAAGAAGCAATTGAGTTTCCATCTTACATTTTAAAATTTCCTAAGGTTGATTCTATGGCCCATACCATGTAATTTTTGTAAAGCCTTCGGGGTTGTGCCCTATGACACGGCGGTTTGCCTTTCCTCTTTGTTATTATCTTGTAAGAGGCCTTGTTGACACTTTCTACATGCCACTTTTGTGCAACCATCAAGAATCATTGTCCTTTTATCAATGAAAATTCAAGTTCCGAATTTGAAATGTGTCAAGCAATCTGGATTAATTTTTTATTAATTGCCTGCGTAGGCCTACCTTCGGCAAAGAGAGGTCTCCCCATATCTTACAAAACCCAAAACGGCGAATATGTCGCCCGCTTGGAACAAGAAATAGAACTGCTGAGCGGAGAAGTGCAACAAGTAAGAGACCTGACAAACCTGGACATGATGTCCTTTCCACAACTGCCCCGGTTTCCATCGTTAGACTCTATCCCTTACCACTTTCCTCTATCTACCAGACAACCCAGCAATACCCCTTCCACCACTGCCAACACACTTCTCGCCACTTCTCATATCGTACCCTCAGTTACCCTTGCCAACCCACCAAACCCTCCTATACATACATTGTACATCCCTAATTATGTCCAAGCTCCCCAAATTCCTCTAACCACCACCAATCCCAATCATAACCTCCCTCATAATGCGCCACCCATGCTACTACCCATCCATAATATATATATGTAGCACACGTTGCTACTCATGAGCGGTATGTTCCACTTATATATGATACTATAGAGCCAACTTTCACAACACCCATCACGGATAGGGTGCCTTGCAAGATTGATCAATGCACCGAGATGGAGAAGTACACGAGAACCAAAGAGGATGATTCACTATCTGAGCAATTGCGCATCTTGAGAAAGTAGATGAATAACTTACAGGTTGCTCGAGGGAGCGAGAGCCTGTATTATGAGGATTTGTGTATTCATCCGGATATTGACATGCCCATAGGATATAAACCCCCAAAGTTTGATATCTTCAACGTGGCGGGCTATGATTCACCTACCGGAGGGTGGCTGATGAGGGTAGGTCAAGCAAGACGGGCAAGCTTCTTGGCTGGCATATTTTTGAAGAAGGAGTGAATATGTCACCTTAGGCAAATCCTGCATCGGAATGGCAGAGGAAAGTGAAGAGCTATTTAAGGAATGATACAAGTTCACATGGTACACAAACTTTTGAGGTGGCGTAGCCCAAAATTACAAATCCATATGGGCCTAGGCCCAAAGCAAACAACACGTGCCATGGGCTTGGGTCATGAAAAATATGGTATTAGAGTCAAATATCCCTTAGTACGGTGGTGTGGCAAACCACAGCGGCCAACTGAGTTTAGGTGTGATGGTAGGCTATAATCTCGTATTTTAGTCGCTTATTACACTCTAATTCACTACACTTTATTCATGTTTGAGCTTTAATTGATAGTGTTTTGTACTTATTATGTGTTTTATGCCTTGTAGGAGTGATTCCGAGCTATGTGGATGTTATGGAATAAATTCGAGCTATTTGGAGCATTGAAGTCTAAGTAAAATCATAAGAGATTAAGACGAGATCGTGTTCGGGGGTCGAGGACCAAGTTTGGATATCAAAACACAAGCAAAATCCGTACTCTGAGAAATTTGCACTAATGCGACGCACTATGCGACGCACTGTGCGATGCAGCAGTGTATTTTTGGCTGCCTGACAGAAGTTGAGCTCTCTGGATTTCCTCACTAATGCTCTGCATGGTGCATCGCCCCATTCGGCGTGCCTGTGCAAATTTTATAGAGCCAATGTCCTATTTCAACTAGGAGAAGGTGGTTTGGTCTGGGCCCGACCCTACTTGGCATAAATACATGGAAAAACGTTATTTTCTAGACTTTTGATACATATTCGACCTAGGGAGGCTAAGGAGAAGTTGGAAGAACACGAGCACAAGGATTTAATCATTCCTTCCTCACTCAAGACCCGAGTTTGGATAGAATTTATGTTTTCCTATACTTTAATTATATTTGTGATGAATTGCTCCATGTCTATGGAGTAGTTCTCTTTAGGGTTTAATGGATTTGGTGTATTGATGATTGTTTGTGGATTATAACTCTAATTTTATGTATTGAATCCTTTTTGGATGATTTAATTGTTGCATCTTTATTCACTTGTTCATGTAATCGAGAGAGGCATAACTTGTGATATCTTTGTATTATATTGTTGGTTGAGTTCATTACTTCTTCTTAGTAATTGAAAGAGACTAGTTGAATCATTGATTAAACCTAGTTAGGAGGATAATCGAGAGAGATTCTCCTAAAAACCAATCCACTACGCATTCTTGCATATCTTCACGTGCTTAAATTAGTTCATCTTGTGAGGTTAAGACTTAATCGAGAGAGGAGTTTTTGCTGAACATTTGAACAAATAATCGAGTGACTTAGAGAGACTCACTTTAACATTAGAAGTGAATTATCTAGAGTTAGATCCCAAACAATTATCCTGCACCTATCCTATCAACCCCTATTTTTTCCTATTGATAACTTCCTTGCTTACCTTTGTTGCGATTGTCATTAGTCAATAGCTTTAGATTCTTAGTTAATTTTAGTTAGAAATCATATAAATTGCAATTGTTGATCATCTTGGATAGCAACCAAGATAGAAACTACGAGAATATTGTTTAAATACAATCCATGTGGATACGATATTATACTATACTATATTTGATTAGCGAGCATAATTTAAGTGTATGTTTCGATCTCGTCAAATTTTGGCGTCATTGCCGGGGATTGGCAATCAATAGTGTTTGAAATAGTTTGTAGTGCTAATTCAAGAATTTTTCTTTGCATTTTATTTTCCCTTTTTATGTTTGGTGTTCTTTGATTGTGCGCAGGTTACAGGTTTAGATTGGTTCATGATTCGAACCTATGTGAAGGAAGTGCTACCATACGAGATGGAGATTGAAAAACAACTGCGCGAGCTAAGGAAGGAAAGAAATATCACCGAGACATTAGAAAAGGTTGGGCAATCCTCAACCAAAGATCTTATGGCTGGAAACGGTGAAGATAATGTAGATTTGGCTGCGATAGAAGCAGCCCAACAAAGAGAACAAGCTGCACGGGATGCTGAGGAAGTAGCTATCAGAGATGCACAGATTATCTATGAAGAAGAGAGGGGTCAGATAATTGCTCAAAATCAACCCTTGGGTGCAGACCAGTTCAAAAATATAGCTCCCATGCCTGGGAGACCATTTGGCGATTATGCTAGACCGATCTATAATCAAGGTTTATCAAGTGTTAGACTACCTCCAATTGCAGCAAAAAATTTTGAGTTGAAGCAAGGGTTGCTTCAAACCCTTCAGAATTATTGTGTTTTCAGAGGGAAGCCGAATGAAAATCCAAACACTCATCTAATGGACTTTGAGGAGATTATGAACACATTTCAATACAATGGGGTGTTACAAAATGCAGTGTACTTAAGGGCATTCCCCTTTTCTCTTAAAGATGATGCTAAGGAGTGGCTTTGGAGTTTGCCTAGTGGATCGATCAGAACTTGGGAGGAGATGACCAGAAAATTCTTTGATAAATATTTCTCCTCAACTAAGATAGGAAAGATTAGAAGAGAAATCCATCACTTCTTCCAGAAAGAGACTGAAACGGTTTTTGAAGCATAGGAGAGGTTTAAGGAGATTGTTAGAAAGTGTCAACATAGCTGAATTGAACTCTGGATGTAACTCCAGGATTTTTGGGAAGGATCAACACCGGTCTCACTTAGAAAATTGAGCAATGTAGTTGGAGGCCCTTTGATGAAGAAGACTCCAGAGGAGATAGTTACAACTCTTGATGAGTTATCTGAAGATGCTAATCAATGGACCTCTGAGAGTGCTAAAAGAAGAAGATCAAATGGTATTCACCAAGTTGATACTAATACATCTGCGCAGGTACAGCTTGATACTATGGCCAAAGAAATATGAAAGCTGACCTTAGCCTTGATACAAAATGAGCCTCACGCAGCCTATGATATATGTGGAAGAGGACACCCTACTTATGAGTGTCAAGTCTCAACTGAGGAAGTGAATGTTATGGGAAATTATAATGCAATGGGTCTGAGGCACCCCGGTTTTTCATGGAGTTCACCTGGAGGTACTGCGAATGCTTGGTAACAAAATAACTCTAGACCCCAAGGACAAGGAGCTCCAGCATACCAAAATCAGCAAAGGAAGCAATTTTAGCCTTAACAGCCCATTCAATCTGACATAGAAGATCTCATGAAGGCCTTCATTTAGAAAACTGATGAGAGGCTTGAAACTCATAGCACAACTATACGGGAACATGGAGCAGCTATCAAAGAACTGGGAACTGGTTTTCGAAACCTAGAAAGACAGGTTGGGCAGCTAGCCACTCTATTGTCTGAGAGGATTTCGGGAACTCTCCCTACTGATACTAAGAGAAATCTCAAAGAAACAGTGAATACTGTAACTCTGAGAAGTGGGCAAGTGTTAAAAGATCCCACCCCAATCCAAAATGATGTGAAACTTGAAAAAAAAAATGGGGAGCAACTGAAGAATGATGTTGATAAAAAGAAGAAGGGCCAGATGAAAGTTGAGAAAAGAAGAAGGGAGAAACTTCGAGAAGGGAGGAACATAATGAGAGCAAGCATATGCCTATTTTACCCTTCCCTCAAAAGCAAAGTAGAGAAAAGCTGGACAATCAGTTTGGGAGATTTCTAGATGTGCTAATAGGTTCATGTAAACTTACCATTCACATAAGTGCTCTCACAAATGACTGCTTATGCCAAATTCTTAAAGGAGATCCTTACAAAGAAGAGGAAAATTGAGGAGACCTCAGTGGTCAAGCTCACAGAGCATTGTAGCGCGATATTGCAAAACAAACTCCCACAAAAGTATGGAGATCTAGGGAGTTTTACTATACCTTACTCTGTAGGAACTATTCATTTTGATAAATCATTATGTGATTATGGTGCATCAATTAATTTAATGCCTCTATCTATTTACAGAAAATTGGAGAAGAAGATTGGAAAGATAAGGTCTGCACCAATATCGTTGCAGCTGGCAAGCCAAACGACTTTAATACCCGAGGGGATAGTGGAAGATGTGTTAGTTCAAGTGAATAAGTTCGTATTTCCTATAGATTTTATAGTGGTGAATATGGAGGAGAACAAGGAGGTCCCCCTCATCCTAGGAAGACCATTCTTAGCAACCGGTAGAGCAATATTGGATATACACGAGAGGAAACTCATGCTTGGAGTGGGTGAGGAGACGGTGACTTTTGAGATGGATGTAGCAAAGGGGGCACAAAAAGAAAAACCAGCGGCAAGTGTTGAGTAAAAAGTGAAGGGCTCAAAAGAGAAGGTTGCACTGAGTGAGAAAGATAAGTATGGGGTGTACCCCAAGAAGGCGAGGAATGGAGCCCGACTTTGACTCAGACCCTGACTAAATGTCCAGGGAAGTTTCCTTTACCTTATGCTTTTTAATTGTGTGTCATGGGGACATGCCACAACTTAAAGTGTGGGGTGGGGGATATATTATATGTTGTATGTATATGTGTTAGTTTTGTTAGTTTTAGTAGTTAGATATAGAAAATAATTGAAAAAACCATAAAAATTGAAAAAACATTATTTTTCCCGACGAAGGATATCATTCGACAGGTTTCTTGATGGTTTAAAGTCGAAAGAAAAAAGACAAAAAGATTTTCTTTTGTTAGGTAGTGTAATAATTCCCCCTTGGTTTTTCTTTTTTCCGCGGTTCTTTTCCAAGGGTTTTATTTGAACCAGAACCGGGTGTATTTAGATTTTGTTTAGGAGTAGGAAATCTTGTGCTGTGATTTGAATTGAAGGCAATATCTCTTAACTTTATTATGCCTTGAGAATAGTAAGTGCTTTAGTTGTGATGCTTAGGCTCAGTTTTGACTCTTGTTTAAGTACCTTAAATTGTAAGATCTTAACGTTGCCTAACTGCTTTGACTAGAGTGACCTGATAATCCAATATTGAGTGAGTTATGTGCCATATGTGTGAAAGATTTTGTGTTATTCTATGCATTGCATTTGATGTCTAGAACATGCTCCGAGTGTTTGCAAAGTGAAATAGTAGTTTTATTCAGTCTTGGAAGGGATATATGTGTTTCTTTGTTGAGTCAGTTATATGCTTTTACCCACCTAATTGTTATGTATTGTAGTTAACCCCTTTGAGCCTGTAATCATATTTCTTTGGCAACCACATTACAAGCCTTACCCATTTGTTTGAATTCACTATCTATTTGAACCTTTTACCTCTCATGAGCACTTGAATTTGTTATGAACTTTATAAAAGTTGAAGTGGGGTGGTTGGTTTGGCTTTTGAGTGGAACTAATGAAATAAGGAGAAAGGTGCACTATATTAAATAAATTAGAGCCACTTGAATGGAAAGAGGAAAAAATAGTTGTATTGTTGTGCAAAATATTCCTTGATAGTGGTAACTCTTGATGTAATTGTGCTTAAAGAAGTAGGGAGTTAATGTATATTGATGTGAAGGTGGAGTTTTGGTTTAACATAAGTGTGGGGTTTTAAACGGTTAATTATGTATGAAAGTGCTAAGGGAGGTGTAGTCACTCTTATATCTAAATATATCCTACCCATCCCGCAGCCTACATTACAACTAATTAAAGTCCTACTTGATCTTTGACTGAATGAGCTCAATTAGTAGAGTATTACAGTACGGGCAAGCCTATGGTGCATCTTTTGTGGCATATGAATGTTGTTTCTGAGAGTGAGTGAATTCTTTCTATCTTGAGTTCCTAATTGTTCTTAAATTTTATTGTGTGTGGAACTACTCTCTATTGTTGTGTGAGAGAACCTGATTCATGATGGAAAGGTAATGTCGTTGACCTATGTTAGAGTAAGTGAGCGGGTTATAAAAATGTGTGGTGCTTTAAAGTCAAATCTTGAGGCTAAGATGTTATGGTATTGTGCTTAATCTGTTTTAAATATTCTTGGTGTGATGAGTTATTAGAGTTATTGAAAAAGGCCGTGTCTATGTGAAGTGTAGTTTGATTGCTCGAGGATGAGCAATGGTTTAAGTGTGGGGTGTTGATGGTAGGCTATAATCTCGTGTTTTAGTCGCTTATTGCACTCTAATTCACTGCACTTTATTCATGTTTGAGCTTTAATTGATAGTGTTTTGCACTTATTGTGTGTTTTATGCCTTGTAGGAGTGATTATGAGCTATGTAGATGTTATGGAATGAATTCGGGCTATTTAGAGCTTTGAAGTCTGAGTAAATGCCCAAGGGATTAAGCCGGGATCGTGTTCAGGGGTCGAGGACCAAGTCTGGATATCAAAACGCAAGCAAATCCATACTCTGAGAAATTTGCACTAATGCGACGCACTATGTGATGCAGTGAAGGAGGGTGGGCTGGTGAGGGCGGGTCAAGCATGACTGACAGGCTTCTAGACTGGCATGCTTCTGAAGAAGGGGTGCATATGTCACATTAGAAAAATCCCACATCGGAATGGGAGAGGAAAGTGAAGAGCTATATAAGGAATGACACAAGTTCACATGTTACGCGCGCTTTTGGGGCTCGAGGTGGCATAGTCCAAAAAGACAAATCCATGCAGGCCTAGGCCCAAAATGAACAATATGTGCCATGGGTTTGGATCATGAAACGGGCAATCCCCACGCTCATTTGAGGGCCTATAGCGATAAATTGGTAGGTGTTGGGAGAAATGAGAAATTAAGGATGAAATTATTTATTAGGAGTCTGACGAGTGAGGCACTCACCTGGTACAACAGGCAGGACCCCCGAAACTAGAGAGAATGGCAAAATATGGTTGAAGACTTCAAGAATCGCTTTAGGTTCAATAGTAAGATCACACCTGACAAATTTGCCTTAGTGAATATACAAAAGAAACCTTCTGAGTCATTACAGGAATACGCCCATCATTGGAGGACCGAGGCAGCTAAAGCACAACCCCCGCTGGATGACAATGAATTAAAGAAATTCTTCATTTGTGCCTAGTAAGGCATTTACTTCAAAAACAATGATGGGAATGATGGGTTAGAAGTTCCCTGAATTGGTCAATATAGGAGATTTCTTAAAAGAAGGCATTAGGTCCGGGAAGATCCAATCCATGACCGCACTACAAGCTGCTAGTAAGGCCATCCAATCTGGTTCTGTCGGCAAATCAAGGAAGAGAAAAGAAGAGGTATCAGCGGTTGTCCCCTTTTACCAATCAGGTCCGCCTCCTTGAACCCACCAATACTCGATGAACCCTCAAATTTCAGCATACCCTACTTATACGCCAGTCTACAATACCCAGCCACATTACAATCCGCCTCGAGCCAATACTTACCAAAACCCACCACGACTATATGCCCCTATCCAAACAACAACTCATTAAAACATACCAGCTTATGCACCAAGGCCACCCCCTAACCTTGAAGCCCGAAATCCCAGAAATTATGCCCCACTTGCTGAACCTTTGGCTCAAAACTGTTCGAAAGCTTGAGAAGAGCAAGCTTGTTACATCTGGTCAATAGATGAATTCCAGACCCACTTACCAAATATTTTGACGCAAGAAAGCATTGTGCATAACTCAGGTGTTCGGGGACACAACACCAAAGATTATTATAGTTTGAGGCACGAGATCGAGATGTTGATCAAGAGTGGAGAATCCAGTGCACACCAGCTCCAACAAATATGAACAACAATCCACTACCAAACCACAGAAACCAAGGAGTGAACATGATAACCTTGGGGGAAGATTATGATTTAAAAGGAACCATCATCACCATTGGTTTCACTCAAATGGAAGGCACAACTCCTCGAGTAGCCCCTTTGACCACAGTATGGTTAAATCCATCGGTAATGGTCTGAACATACCAGCCAAGGCCCACGATACCCACCACGGTTAGGAAAGAGTTAAATTTAAATTACAAAGCATTTTCATGGGCCTATCAATCCAAAGGAAAAGAGAAAATATCAGATACTGCGGCTGCTCATGGGATGACCCATTCGGGAAAGTGTTATATTCCAGAAGTGAACACGAGAAACCCGGACAGGGAGCAAAACTAGAGAAGAAATATAACCGATGCTGGGGTAGCAGAATTTTCGAAGAAAATGTCAGCCAAAGAGTATTCCATCGAGGAACAAATGAAGAATACTCTTGCGCACATATCCATCATGGACCTATTGATGAGTTTTGATAGTCATTGAGATGCTCCAATGAAGGTGCTTATTGGGGTAAGCGTGCCAAGCAACACTACCAGCGAGGCACTAGCTGCAACTACAGGAAAGATAGTGGAAGCCAACAAAGTCTCTTTTGCAAGGATGAACTCCCTTTAGAAGGATGGGACCATTACAAGGCTCTCCATAATATTGTTAAATATGGAGACAAGATAGTATCCACGGTACTCTTCCACAGAGGATCGGGGGTTAACATTTGTCATTTTCCCTCATTACGAGAGCTAAACATCAAGATAGGGTAGATTAGGGAAAGGCATGTCAGAGTCAGGGCTTTCGATGGTTCACAGAAAGACGTCATTGGGGAAATCTATTTAGCATTAAAAGTAAGGTCTGTCAAATTTCTGGTGCTGTTTCAAGTGATGGATATCTCATCTTCCTATAATTTTCTACTGGGAAGGGCATGGATACACATGGCAGGAGCAGTTCCTTCCACTCTACACCAATGCATGAAGTTTGAATCGATTGCCAAGAAATTATGATCCACGAAGAATGTAGTCATGCCGCTTACTTAGAATATGTGGTGCCTTTCATAGAAGGAATCGGCAGAGTCACTTTCCATGCAGTGGAGATTATGCAAACAATGAAAATGGAAGAACCGTCCAACAACCTACCGTCACTATATGGGCTAGGGATAGAAATCAGAGAGATGATAAAGTGCGGTACAAGCAAGGGTCTGGATAGGAAGCCAAGTCTAATTGGATAATAGAGTCGATTCAACTTAAATAACATAAAGTTACCACAAGTTAGGATATCAGCCTGCCCTCGGAGGAGCTCGCATCAGCAGCCCCAGGAAAAGGGTCTTTGTGCCAAATCATGTTCCCCATCAGATGCAAAGTTTGGTACCCGAATAAGAGATCATTGATGGAATAGAGAAGTTGTTTATGGCAATGATCGAGTAATGCTACAACAAAATTGATATCTAGACACCGACCATTCGGGATGCCGATCCAAGAGAGATATTACAGAACTGGATTGCCGGTCCAACCTTGGTTCGCTGGGAGTCTTGGTATTGTGGAATTGTAGTTGTTTTTAAAATAGCATGATAAATTGAGGCCTGAATCATGCCAATACTTTTTTCTTAACTTCTTCTTTTGAACGCATAGACGTTCCCTTTAAAGAAATAAAAATTCTTCGCTTTTCTTAAAATATCGCTTAAACTTAACTATATTTTAATTTTGACCCGCCTTTTTTTTTCAGTGACCAAATTAATAAAAAACATTGTTCCACGATTATAAAATGTAACTGTTTACCTTGAAGAAAGCGCAAATAACGAGCCATATTATGAAGAATATGATGAAATCATGATGCCCGAGAACTTACCTCAAGAGATCGAGCAACTTGAAAGTCAGAAGAAGCCTAACCTAGAAGAGACAGAAGTGGTCAATTTGGGAAATAAATAGGTGGTGAAAGAAACACGAGATAGCATTCACCTGGAAGAAGAACAGAAACAAGAGCTAGTGGAATTACTCAGGCGGTAAGCCGACGTGTTTACTTAGTCATATGTTGACATGACTGGAATGGGTACTTATATTGTCTCACACTGATTACCGACCGATCCTGCATGGCCACAGTCAAACAGAAGTCGAGGAAATTCAAGCAAGACTTAAGTCTGAGGATCAAAGAAGAGGTTACCTAGCAAATTGAGTCAAACATAGTGAGGGTCACAAACTACCCCACTTAGTTAGCCAACATAGTGCTAGTGCCAAAAACGGATGGAAAATTAGGATATATGTGGAATATCGAGACCTAAACAAAGCCAACCCTAAGAATGATGTCACACCCCGACCTCGGGGAGCGCGACCGGCGCTCAATCGAGATAACCCAGCCGAGCAAACCTGTACAATACCTTCTACCCGAACTCACCCATGAACAAAGAGAAGATTTATTTCATTGATTAGACCATAAGAAGATCATGTGAGCAACACCAATTCATTATCATTAGTTACATCCTTTATGAGTCTCAAAATACATACATTTTCATAGTTTGAAGTGGAACATGTGGTACAAATATAACATTACAAGTTTGACTCTCTCAACACTAACATACAACCCACACTATGTCTACGGAGCCTCTAATAGATACAAAAGAGTACGATGATAGTGCCAGCAACAAGGCGCTATACCTCAAAACATACTACACAAGGAACAAAAGATACATGACCCGGAGATGAAGTAGGGCTCACCAAGTCAGCTGGGAAGAGGGTGTACCAATAGCACTGATCAAAGCCGCCTGTTGTGGAACCACCTTTATCCATTAAAGATACAGCGCCCCCAACAAAAGGGACGTTAGTACATATGGAATAGTACTAGTATGAATGACTAAACACCCTCTCAATAGAACGAGTAATAAAGCAAGGAAGAATAATTATTGATTCAATGGGAGCCTCAAACATCAAGACATCAAGTTAGGAGCAAGACAAGTTTTCAAGTAAATTTCCATATTTTAGGTTGGGAGATCTTTAGCACCGATATACCACCGTGAGTTTTCGCACAGAGTCCGATCACAGCCCGATCGGCTAGGCCGTCTCACCCAAAGATATCAACCACAATCACAATCACTATCAAGATCTCAATCATTATCTCAATCACATCCTCAAGCACAATCACCACCATGTGTACGGCATGGCGTCCGATCTCGACACGACCGGCTAGGCCGTCTCACTATAATGCTGTGTGGATCGACATCACCCTTTGCTAGCAATCATCTCATCCCATTTAAGGGGAATAATTTCATCACATCAATCTCATCCCAAACAAGGGGAATAATCACAATACACACCTACACCAGCACGTGTAGTTTTGGGGTTAGGTCATTTCAACCTACCCTTCCTCGGTGACTAACGATACTCCCAAATATTTATTATATAAAGGACTTTCAGTTTATTTTATAGTCTTTTACTCATATTTTCATTTCATTGGCACTAGTGGCCACACAGGTAATGTCATTCTTGGCACGTCGGCCGTATTTCATATGTCATGATCACCCCTTTCACTTTCAAACATCATCATGGATTATCAACAACAAAGCATCTCTAATCATGGCCTTTAGTACACATATGAGAAAATAAGAGTCTTAGGCACATTGGGTTTTCTTCCACAATTTGACATAATACTAGTATTTGAGACATAATTGAAATCATAATATTTCGATACATGGTCACATTTGAATACAATCTTGAAGGATAACACAATATGATAAGGGCATTCAAAATACATTTTGAAAATATAACTTTCGACACAGATTTTATTCGAAATAGTCAAGTTTATAAGAAATAGCTCGGAACATGAGACCTAAGGGCTTGAGCCAATCATAACTACAACTTAGGAGGACATCATGGATTCGATTCTACAAGAGGAGTTTAGCCAACATACCTCGCTTCGAGCTTTCCTTAAATTACTATACAGTTCCGGAAATCCTAGCAACTTTGATCTATTTAGAGACATGATAAAATTGAACCATAATTAAGAAGATATTCATAGGTTCAGCTCACTTGATCATTTTATCAAACACTAGGTGGGCATTATATTTTCAAGGTCCTCCCATGGTGGATTCCTTCATCCCACAACCCAACATCTACCCTTTTGAGCTCAACAACCTTCCCACCACTTTGTTAGACCTAAGAATTACACTCCCCATTACCCATCTTCTACCCCAAACTCGAAATTGAAGACTAGGGTATGGAACCTTACCTCTTGGATGAACAATTTAGCTTAGGAATCTCCCTCACTCTTGACCACTTTCCTCTCTCTAAAATTTCAGTTAGAACCAGCCAAAATAAATCCCAAGTTGCTTTTATAACAATGGGGTCGGGTGAAAATTTCCAAAACTTAAACTCTACGAAGTCGGGTCTGCGGTCGCAGACCGGACCACAAAATAGGTATGCAGCCCGCACAGGGGACCACAGAAAAGGTCACAAAAATTGGGCATGGTTGGACAGGTCTGTGACAGGTCTACGGTCCGCAGATCAGTTATCCGGTCACATAATGGACCGCATAACCTCCATCCAAAGTTTTCTCATGCTAGATCTGCGTTGGATTGTGCGGCCCGTGAAATGGTTATGCGGCCGCATAATGGACCGCAAAACAAACTCCAAAATTGGCCATTTCTCTGCTTCACTCTGTGGCAAATCTGCGGTCCACGGAGTAATTCTGCGGTCGCATAATGGATCGCAGAAATGCCCTATTCGGCAATAATTGTTTTCAACTCCCCAACGCACTGTTCAACCCAAAAGGTTGTAATTCTACAAACCTCAATCACATTACTCTACCTCGGCGCCATGAAACCCCAGGTTTTAGGTGAGATTTTACGGGGTCTTACAGATGATTTTCGTCTCTCGAAAATACATGTTCTCATTGACAACTGTGCAAAAAATGAATTGCAGTCACTCGTGGATGCAGATCCTGATGCAGAAAAGATGGAATTTACCACACCATGGGGAGTCTACTTCTATAGAGTCATGCTGGTTGGTCTCAAAAATGCTGGTGCGACCTACATGATGGCAATGACTACCCTCGTCCATGAAATGATTCACAAAGAGATTGAGTTATACATGGACTATGTTATCATCAAGCTACAGAGAAGTTCTAATAATTTAAATGACCTACTTCCATGATATGGTCATCGGTACAATTTGAAACTAAACCCCGCAAAGTATGCATTCGGAGTTCCTGCTGGAAAGTTGTTGGGATTCATCATTAGTAGAAAAGGAATAAAGTTAGACCCTTCAAAGATCAAATCCATTCAATATTTGCCTCCCCCCAAAAGTATAAAGGACATGATGAGCTTTATCAAGAGGCTAAACTACATCTGCCGGTTCATAGCACAATCAACGCTGATCTGTGAACCAATTTTCAAACTGTTAAAGAAAGATGTTGCCACAAGTGGACCGAAGAGTGTCAAAAGGCTTTTGACCGAATCAAGAAATATTTGTCTAGCCCGCCAATGTTGGTACAACCTGAACCAGGAAAACTGTTGTTATTGTATCTCTTCGTGTTGGATTATATGTTCCGGTACATATTGGGGAAATGTGATGAAACAGGGAAAAAGGAACAAGCTATTTACCACCCGAGCAAAAAATGCACCCAGTACGAGGCTCGGTACACCCTATTGGAATGCACTTATTGTGCTTTGACTTGGATCACCCAAAAGTTGGGACATTACCTATTTACCTACACCACATACTTGATCTTAAGGATGGATCCGCTCAAGTATATCTTTCAGAAACCAATGCCCATCGGGAAATTGGCAAAATGACAGATCCTCCTAAGTTAATTTGGCATTGTGTACGTGACTCAGAAGGCAATCAAGTGACAAGCTCTAGCTGATCATCTTATCGAGAACCCTGTGGACAAAGAGTTTGAGCCACTCACAACTTACTTCCCGGACCAAGAGGTGTTATTTGCAGGAGAGGACATTTAGGACCCATATCCATATTGGAGGATATTTTTCTATGGGGCTGCAAAATTCAAAGGAGTGGGAATCGGAGTAGTTTTGGTCTCCGAATCAGGACAACATTACCCTATTTCAGCAAAGATAAGATTTCCATGTATGAACAATATGGCTGAGTATGAAGCATGCATCATTAGAATCAGGATGGAAATCTATATGAATATCAAAGAGTTGTTAGTCATAGGTGACTCAGATCTACTAGTCCAGTCCAAGGGGAGTGGACAACCAAGCATCAAATTCTCCAATACCTACATTGTGTTAAAGAATTGTGCAAGAGTTCACCAAGATCGAGTTCAAGTACGTCCCCCGAGTCTAGAATGAATTCGTCAATGCTCTCGTAACATTATCATCCATGATTCAACATCTCGATAAGAACTACAATGACCCCATCGAGGTGGAAATCCGAGACCAACATGCCTATTGTTTCCATGTAGATTAAGACACAGATGGTAAGTCATGGTATTATGACATCAAGAAGTTCCTCAAGATGAGAGAATATATAGGGAATGCCACCAACAACTAGAAGTAGACACTAAGAAGATTGGACAATATCTTCTTTCTCAACGGGGAAGTCCTGTATAGGAAGACCCTAGACTTGGGTCTGATAAGATGTGTGGACACCACGGAAGTGACTAAGTTGTTGAAGAAACACAAGCAGGAACATGCAAACCACACATGAACAGGTTCACTTTTGCCAAGAAGATTCTCAATGTAGGATATTTTTGAATGATTATAGAAGGAGATAGCATTCACTACGTGCAGAAGTGTCATCCGTTTCAGGCTCACGAAGACTTCATTCGAGTTCCACCAAATGAGCTTAATGTGATGGGTTCCCCTTGGATATGTTTCGCTTGGGGCATGGATGTGATCGGGCCCATAGAGCCGGCTACGTCAAACGACCATATTTTTATTCTAGTGGCCATCGACTATTTTACTAAGTACAAGGCTTCAACATACAAAGTCATCATAAAGAAGGTGGTAGCAGACTTTGTCCGCAATAATATAGTCTGCCAGTTCGGGATTACTGAGTCGATCATAACAGACAATGCAGCCAATATCAACAATGATCTCATGAGAGAAATTTGTGAGATGCTTAGAATCATCCATTGCAACTACACGGCTTACAGGCCACAGATGAACAAAGCAGTTGCAGAAGCCGACAAAAATATCAAGATGATCTTACGAAGGATAGTAGACAACCACAAACAATGGAATGAGAAGTTCCTATATGCTTTCCTTGGATACCGCACCACGTTGAGGACATCATCTATCGGGGTAACTCTATACATGCTAGTTATTGGTACGAAAGCTGTGATACCCGCGGAGGTCAAGATACCTTCTTTGCGGATTATCCAAGAAGTCAATATGGACGATACAGAGTGGATACGTAGCATACATGAGAACCTGATGCTCATTAACGAGAAAAGAATGGACGCAGTTTGTCATGTTCAACTTTATCAGAACAAAATGATCAAGGCAATCAACAAGAAATTGAAATCCAGATAATTTCCACTAGGGCAATTGGTATTGAAGGAGATATTCCCTCATAAGATGAAGCTAAAGGAAAGTTTGCACCTAATTGGCAAGGTCTGTATGTGGTACATCAAGTCCTTTTAGGAGGAGGAGCGATTCTAGCAAAAATAGATGGTGAAGTAAGCACAAAGCCCATCAACTCAGATGCAATCAAGAAGTACAACATTTGAAGATAGTTAAATTAGAACTTTTGGTTTCATTTCTATGTAAGCAAAGCTACGCTCGACCTGAATTCCTACCGTGGGATACGTAGGCAGCCCACATAGGGTCCGGTCCCATTTGTAGTAGAAAATCCAAATATCATTTCGATGTACTCGGAACTACGCCGTGACTTGATTTTCCTCGGTGGGATACGTAGGCAACACACATCGGATTGGGTCACTTATTGTAATTGAACTACATTTTGACTTGATTTCGTTGGATACGTAGGCAGTCTGAGTCAAGACTCAGTCATATCATTTTACCTATTAATATTTTTCCTTATTTCCTAATGTAATTGAACTACATTTTAACCTGATTCCATTTGGATACGTAGTCAGCCTGAGTCAGGCTCAGTCACTTTAATTGTTTCTTCACTTGTACCCTCAAACTACGTTTAGACCTAATTCATTTAGGATACGAAGGAAACCTAAAAAGGTTCGATCAATACCCTAGGAAAACCTTGCATTTATAATATATCATTTGGATTAGGAGAAGATCTCATCATCAAAGCGGCTTCGCCATCCGGGAAACATTTGAAGAAGGCATCAAACTCAAAATTAGATCTTTGCAAAACTACGTCGCTGGCCAGACCAATCTGAGAGTTCAAACTCAAATAATGGCTTGTAGTCAGGAATAATCCTGGGCATGCTTTTCTTATCCTTATTAATTTACATTGAATGCTTTGACGTGTTTATTGTGTAGTGCGTAGACGCACTCGTGTCCTGACTTACTTCAAATTCAAACACTCAGTCATTTAGAGACTTCAAAGTCAAACACTCTGTCATTCGGAGACTTCAAATACAAACACTCGATTATTCAAAGACTTCAAAGTCAAACACTCTGGCATTTGGAGACTTCAAATTCCAACACTCTATTGTTCGGAGACCTCAAATTCAAATACTCTGTCACTTGGAGACTTCAAACTCAAACATCCCATTCCCTACAAAATTCCCAAATAATACTCCATCACTCAGAGGCTTCAAACTCAAAATTCTCATTCCCTATAAAATTCCAAAATATTACTCTACAGCTTGGAGACTTCATATTCAAACATCCCATTACCCAGAGAATTCTGTTACACCCCCTGTTTTCGTACGTAAAAGTACGTTATAAGTCAATTGATGTATGTGCAGAAATGAGATCATCTTTGAAGGTATATAAAGTAAGTTAATCATTTTACCTTGGAGGTTACAAATATATAATATCATGAAAAACAAGTACCAAGAGGGTTGGAAGGTTTAGAAGCTAAACGAATTGAAGAAAACAAGTTTCGTCGAAAGTCGACAAGTTGGGGATGTTATAACCCATACTTTTGGGGTGAGACTAGGGTTATTAACATGATAATAAGGTTATGTTATGAGTTATTTTAGTCATATTATAGTCGTGTGTTAAATTATAAAGTCAAGCGAGTTGTGGAACAAAAGTCGATAAAAGTCGTCACAAGTTACGTTCATAAGTTTTACTGAAATTTGGGTCTAATGTCACTGAGATTTTCTCCAAATATACTTGTATTTAAGGGGTGATCTACCCACAACATTGAATATCTATAATTCTAATTTCCAACGCATTAAACCGTTTATCAATATAACATCGGAGTAGAGAGATTCGCATTTTTGCAAGTTTGCGCAGGCAGCCCCTATGGGACCCACTTGGTTGGTGGCCGACCTTCTCCAATTTTTATCTCATTTTTGGGATGATCTTTGCTCATTTCTCGACATATTTCCATCCTCACACTCTCCAAACCCTCCCAAACAGTTCCCTCAATATTCCAAAAAAATACACCATAACCCAACATCAAAGTTAGCCAAAGATGAGGAATAACCCCTCTATGGTGTTGTGATGTGAATAAGGATGAAGGTAAGATAAGTTAAGCTTAGGGTTCAAATTGTATCTACTTCCTTAGGTATGTTTAATATCCTTTTGGTGTTTTTTAAGTTTAATTACATGTTGATTGTGACGTTGGAGTGAAAGATTACAATATAGCACTTGAAAGGGGAAGAGATGTTGTTATCTTTTGTTGAATTATTTTAAGGCTATATATATATGGTGTTATGGTTGTAAATTGTGAAAAGTAACTTGATTATGATATGTTTTCTATTTTTATTCATGTCTATATGTTTATCAAGTGAATTGATGAAAGAAACAAATGAAACTTGTGATTGGATGTGAAGATTAGCTTGAGTAAATGTTAACACATCTACGGTGTTGTATTGCCATTGAGGGCTGTTGTAAGCTAAGTATAGCTTAGATTTATACTTGAAGCTACTGTAGGAGGTAAGTATATTATTTTCTTGCATGTTCTTAACGTTATCTTCATGTTGATTAAGTTAAATGGATGGACTAGACATGAACCAGTGAATAAAGTTGCTAATTGAGGATAGTCGGAGTTGTGGACTGTTTTCTTTGTTATAAATATATGGTATACAGCTGGAATAATTGATGAATGACTTCATTATAATGCTAAGGATACTGCTAAGTTAAAGTAAGAAGTCTATAAGGGGTGATATGGGGTATACGGATTCCAATCCGAGCTTGCCGCTCGTCGTGAAGTAGTTGTGATTTGTTGTTGTTATATGGTATCTTATTATTGATACTTATATGTTGCTGGATTGCTATGGTTGTTGTTTTTGGTATATGGTATTGAAGGAGGTCCTTGTTACGGGGGAGATGCTGCCCGAATTTACATACAGATATGTTACAACTCCAGAATGTTATGCAAGCACGACGTCGGGGAGAGGTAGTAAGAGTTCCCAGCCAGGATGTTAATTAATAAATAAGTGTGAATGGGCACTTGATACATAAAGAGCCAGTACGAGAGGTATCACGCCCCAACCTTGGGGAGCGCGACCGGTGCTCAACCGAGGTATCCCAGTCAAGCAAGCCTACTTGATACCTTCTACCCAACCTTACCCATGAATAATTTGAGAATCAATAACAAGAGGTAGACAAGAGAATGACAGACTTCAATATTATATTTCATTACTTACAACAGCTGCATTGATAATTACCAAAAGGTTACAAGTTCATATTTTAAAAGTGGAAATATGTCTAACAACCACAACATCTTTAGTTTATTTTCCCCAATCAAGACACAGCCTATAATATGTCTATGGAGCCTCTAGGTGAACATGAGTACAATATGGAAGTGCTAGTGACAAGGCCCCGGCTATACCTCAAAGTACAATGTACAAAATAAAATGACATAAGGCCCCGATGTAGAACAGGGCTCAACAAAATCCGCTGAGTAGAGCGTAGGCTGTATCAAGGATCAATGCTACCTGCTGAGGAACCATATGCATCCATTAAAGATGCAGCACCCCCAAAAAAGGAACATTAGTACATGTGGAATAGTACCAGTATGTAAATCTAAATACATTCTCATAGAATGAGATGCCAACATAAATGGAAAGAAATGTGGGAGCAGTAAGTAAATCAATAATATTTAAATGCCAAAATAAAAGCAATAAAAAACTTCAAGTAAACATTATTATTTTAAGTTGGGAGATCCTTAGTACCGACACACCACCATGCACATGGAATGGAGTCTGATCTCTGCCCGATCGGCTAAGAAGTCTCACTCCAATGTATACGGGTGGACATAGAAACACAACACCACCATGTGCGTGGCATGGCATCTGATCCCCGCCCGATCGGCTAAGCCGTCTCACCACAATGACGTGTGGGTCGACATGGTCCTTGCTAGCTATCAACTCATCCCAATAAAGGGAAATAATCTCAATATAATATAATGGGGACTCACCCTTCAGGCAACTCCTACACCGGCACGTGTAGTTTTGGGCTAGAGCATTTATAATCCAGCCTTCCTCGGTGATCTAACGATACTCCTAAAATAGTTTCTATATAAAAGAAAAGCATGCATCTCATAGCCTTTTTATAATTATTTTCATTCCATTTGCACTCTTGGCAATACATGATATTCTATATTCTCGGCATGATGGCCACATTTCATATTACATATTATCATTCCTTTACTTTCAGGGATCATCATGAGTCATCAACATGGAGAACATTTGAAAATCATGACTTTAAATACATGAGTAATAAGAGTCTTGAACACATTGAATTTTCTTCCCAAAAGAGATCATAATAATTTTCAATTGAAACATGAGCTAAAATCACAAGCATTTGGATAAACTAACCATAGAAGCGATTTGGAACAATAGGAATAGGAACTTGATCAAACCATAATTGAAGTTACGAGAAATTCATGGAATCCGATTCTACGGAAGGGGGTTTAGTGAACATACCTCGATTGAGATTTTCTTAGAATTACTACAATGTTCCCCTACTCTTAGCAATTTCAATCTATAGAAACATAACCAAATTAGACAATCATTAGGGAGGCGTTCATAGACTTAACCATTATTAGTGTTTCATCAAACATTAAGGTTACAAATTCGACTACAAGGTTCTATAATAGAGTTTCTTCACCCCACAGCCAATTTCAAACAACAACCTACCCTTGATAGTTCAACCACCCCCATATCACCTTCATCGATACATGGATACCCAACGACACACCCCCAAATCAAGAACCACACCTCACATTCCTCTCACACACCGCAAATTTGAAATAGAGGGCTTAGGCTTTCGATCACCATCCCATAAACCCCAAAATAATAAAATTTTACTCATAAATGCATGATAGTACATTGAATGTGAGCTAGGGATAAGGTCTTACCTCTTTAGTAGAAGACTTGAGAGTTTTCCTTCTTGAATCCCCAAGATTTGAGCAAGAGTTTGAAAAGTAGAAATGTTGAAGCTTCTCCTTCCCTCTCTCTCTCTAAGTTACTTCCCTCACTCTAAAAATATCCGCTTATTCCTTCAAATATGACCCATGATGCCTTTTATTAAAATAGGGTCAAGTTAGAAAATTCTCAAAAGTGACCCTTCGAACCAAATCAGCGATCGCAGAATGCACCACAGAAAGGTTGTGCGGTCTGCGAAATAGTCTCCAAAAATCTTGGTTCACCTGATCAAGTCTGCGACCGATTCTTCGGTCCGCAGATCGATTCTGCAGTTGTACAGTGGACTGCATAATCTTATTCCAAAATTTCCCATGTTGATTATGCGACTGGCATGCGGTCCGCAAAATGAATCTTGGTCGCACATTGGACCGGAAATGGACCTCAAAATCTAGTTTCTCCTGGTTCAATCCGCGATGATTCTGTGATCAACAAAACAGATTTGCGATCGCATAATGGACCACAGAAATGCCATATTCTGCAAATGTTTCACCAACTCCACAATGCATTGCACAGTCCAAAAGTGTGTACCTTCCAAACACATTAGCCTACCTCGGCACCATAAAACCTTAAATCCTTAGTAAATACTTATGGGGTCTTACAAGAAGTAAGGTAAGACAAAAGACATAACCCAAGAGAGGTTACGCGGAATATAGATATGAGAATGGACCAATGAGTAGTTGGTAGTTGATTCTGGAAGAGCCTAGTTATTATGGCTAGACAAGAGGACATAGATAAATTAGTAGATCGTGCAAGATAAACGTAGTGAACTCCAGCATAGGAAATTCAGTCTTGCAGATAAGAGATCATAAGCCTTGAGAAATATTCATATAGGAGTTGGGGTAATTAAAGATATTGTATTAGTGTTACGGAAATAAAAGAGAGTGCCACTGGGGAGACAATAAAAATTTCAGTTCAGAAGTAACCCTACGAGCACAAGGGCACGGAGGTAAGTAACTAAGGATAATTATTAATGAGTAAGAACATCAAAAATTCCATCGGGTATACGATGTAATAAGCTCGCAGCTTTACAAGAGTCAGAGTGTCTCCCCCAAGTACTACAACGAAAGACTAGCTGAGGAAATAAGGAAGAAGGCTTCAACCTAAGCATAGTAACCTGAAGAAGAAATGATCTTGTAACAACAATCTCACTACAACATTGTATGCACTCCATAAGAAAGTGGTGCGTATCATGACTAATGAACGGGAAGTAAAATCAAATGTGTCATGCCCTATCCTCGGGAAGCGCGACCGGCGCTCAACCGAGTGAACCCGACCGAGCAAGCCTGTTAGATACTTTCTACCCAATTAACCCATGATCAAGAGAAGACGGGATTTCATTAATAATACAGTAGGAATCTCATTCATACAATCCTAAATCATTTCATTAGTCATTTCGCTTTTAAGTCCCAAACTACACATTCTTATAGTTCAAGTGGAGCAAGTGATCAAATACAACATAACTTGTTTAACATTCCGAACACCCATATACAACCCGCATAGTCTCTACGGAGCCTCTAAAGATACAAAGGAGAGTAAAGATGGTGCCCGCAACAAGGTCCTGACTATACCTCAAAAAGTGACCATAATATAAACAAAAGGTACAATACATGACCCCGGAATGAAATGGGGCTCACCAAGTCCGCTGAGAAGAGGATGCAGCACTATCTGTGATCAACATTGTCTGCTATGTAACCACCTGCATCCATTTAAAGATGCAGCGCCCCCGGCAAAAGGGACGTTAGTACCGCTGAATAGCACTAGTATGTATAGCTAAACACCAACTCAATAGAATGAATAATAATACAAGAAGAACAGTCAAGAATTCAATAAGGGGTTCAAATAATAGTAAAACAACAAGTTAAGGATCATATACATTTTCAAGACAATTTCCATATTACTAGGTTGGGTGACCTTTAGCACCACTATCCCACAATTCACAATACCCATGTATTCTTACATGGAGTTCGATCTTTGCCCGGTCGGCTAGGCTGCCTCATCTTAGGCATTACCACAATTTCATTATAACTTTCCAGCACAGTACCACCATGTGTGCGGCATGGCATCCGATCATGGCCCGATCGGCTAGGCCATCTCATTGGAGACATTACCATAATTTCATATACAATACCACTGTGTTCTTATACTGATTCCGATCTCGGCCCGATCGGCTAGGCCATCTCAATTGAGACATTACCTTTTTCAGTCAATCATCTCACATCGTACTTTTTTCATGTACTTTCGATTCATTAACACTAGTGATTACGATTACAAAGTCATTCTTGGCACTTGGACGTATTTCATAGTTCCAGGACCCTTTTCCACACTCAATATCATTATCAAAATCAATAAGGCTCCCCATTCAAGACAGTAAATTCACATATGAGCCATTTGGGAATCTTAGGCACATAGAGGCTTTTCATACAATTTGGCATAACAACCTTTATTTCGATCTTGACATAAAGTCTTAACCTTTCTAACACATATTCCACATTGTAAAACACATCCTCAATGACAACATAACATGATGAAGCATTTAGAATAAATATTGAACTTACATCCTTCAACACAAATACGTTAGAAATCGCCAATTCTATAATGATCAAGGGCTTACTCCCATTACATAATCACCTAGGGGTTCGATTCTAAGAAGAAGGGGGTTTAGCCAACATACCTCAATTGAGCTTCTTAAAACTCTAAGATGTTCCGGAATATTAGCAACTTCAATCTATTTAAGCAATATAACAAAATTGAACCAAAATTAGGAATGAACATGGTTTTAGCTCATTTGATCATACTATCAAACACTAGGTGTGCATAAATGTTTTAAGGCTCTTTTGTGGAAGATTCCATTATTTTCCAACCCACTCTCTACCATTATTAGCTCACAATCTTCCCACATACTACAAGGATACATGCATGCAATGTAAGCACTCCCATCCCCATGAATTACCTTACTAATGGCCCATTTTAGTTACATTTTGAAATTAAGAGTTTGGGTGATAGAATCTTACCTCTTAGGAAGAAGACCTAGGTTCCTCTCTTGATAATCTTCATGATTTAAGTGATAATTGAAGAACAATTGATGAAGATCACTTCTCCCTCTAGGACCCTCTCTCTCACTCTAAGAATATCAGAAAATATGCTCCAAATGGTCCATGGGGTGTGTTTTAACGGAATAGGGTCGGGTTTAAAAACCCCAAAAATGAAGCTCCGGAACAAGGTCTGTGATCGCATAACCGATATGCGAACCGCATCTCGGTCGCATAATCGGTGATCGAACAGCCAAAAATATATTGTCCGTGTCTGCGGTCACTATGCGGCCCTTAGACATGTTCTACAGTCGCATAATGAACCGCATAGCAGTTATGCGGTCGCATAGTCGACCGCAAAACTTATCCAAACTGGCCCAATAACTGCCTCACTCTGCGGCCGTTATGCGGTCCGTAGAGTGATTCTGCGGTCGCATAATGGACCGCAGAAATGCGTAACACTGCCAAATATTCTCCTTTACATTCCAATGCATTGTTCAACCCAAAAAGTCTGAACCGCGGTGAGCAAGCTCGCCGCGAAGAATTTCTTTAATACACAACATGTAAAACCAAATCGGCACCACGAAACATTATTAACATGATTTTTGCAAAACTTTTACGGGGCCTTACATTCTCCCCCACTTAGAATCATTCTTCCTCGAATGAGGGTAAAAATCTGTTATTAGCATCCTATGAAACTCAGTTTTCATACCACACATCACCAGCCCCAAATTTGACTAACTCCCAAAATTCTCAAAAATTTCGCTAGAGTTTCATTTGTACCTAGGCCTATTCACATGTCAGAGAGCCCCAGAACACATCTTACAAACATGTATAGAACCCAACGACCTAGCATAACTCATAACCACACCAACTATGGCCTCATGTAAACAACATATAATCAAAAGGAGCATCTTTACATTAACTGAACAAGTGATACAAAATTCTTAGGCGGCAGGTTCATAAAAGAAAGGATTAGACAACTATTCAAACAAGTGAGGATACTTCTTCATCTCTTCCTAGGCCTCCCACGTGGCCTCTTCAACCTGTTGGTTTCGCCATAACACTTTCATGGAGGCAATTTCTTTATTCCTCAACTTTCGGATTTGCCTATCAAGAATGGCAACTAGAATCTCTTCATATGACAGTTCTTCATTAACCTCAATGGTCTCAATCGGAACAATGAGTGATGGATCTCCAACTACTTTCTTCAACATAGACACATGGAACACCGGGTGTACTAATGACATCTCAGGTGGTAGCTCAAGCTTGTACACCACCTCACCGATCCTCTGAACAATTTTGTATGGCCCTACATACCTCGGACTCAATTTTCTCATTTTCCCAAACCGCATAATACCCTTCATGGGGGAAACCTTCAAGAATACCCAATCATCTTCTTTGAACTCTAAGTCTCTACGACGAATATCCGAATAGGATTTCTGACGACACTGAGCAGTTTTCAATCGCTCTTTTAGGATCTTAACTTTTTCCATAGCCTGATGTACAAGGTCTGTCCCTATCAACTCTGCTTCCCCAATCTCGAACCACTCAATGGGATATCTACATCTCCTACCATATAATGCCTCAAAAGGTGCCATCTGGATACTTGCATAAAAGCTATTGTTATAAGCAAACTCTATGAGTGGCAAATGATCATCCCAGCTACCCTTGAAATCAAGAACACAAGCACGCAATATGTCCTCGAGCGTCTGAATAGTCCGCTCTACTTGCCCGTCGGTCGGTGGATGGAAAGTTGTACTAAGATTTACCTGAATACCCAAACCTTGCTGAAATTTCCTCCAAAGGTTGGCCGGGAACTGAACCCCTCGATCAGAAATGATAGAAACTGGAGTGCCATGTAGCCTGACTATTTCCTTGATATACAACTGAGCATATTATTCTATTGTGTCGGTAGATTTAACTGGCAAGAAGTGTGCTGATTTTGTGAGTCGGTCCACGATCACCCAAATTGAGTCAAACTTGTGCAGAGTGCGTGGTAATCCTACCACAAAATCCATATTAATCATCTCCCACTTCCACATTTGAATTTCTATGTTCTGTGCCAACCCACCAGGCCGTTGATGTTCGTCCTTCGATTGGTGATAGTTCGGGCACCTTGCCACAAAGTCCGCCACATTCCTTTTCATGTCATTCCACCAATAGACTTCCTTAAGGTCGTGATACATCTTCGTAGAACCTAGATACACGGATTACCTAGAAGCGTGAGCTTCGATCATGATTCTTTCCTGGAGACCATCTACATTCAAAACACATAGCCACCCTTGGTACCTTAGTGTACCATCATCCATGCTAAGAGCAAAAGCCGTAGTCTTATGTGTTTGAATCCCCTCCTTCAATTGCACCAAAAATGGATCGTTGTATTGCTTCTCTTTGACTTCCATAATAAGCGATGATTCAGCTCTATTTTGCACAATTACCCCTCCTTTATTAGAGTCTGTAAGACGAACTCCCAAACTAGCCAATCGATGGACTTCCTTGGCCAATGGCCTTTGATATACCTTCAAGTATGCTAAACTACCCATAGATTTCTGGCCAAGAGCATCCGCCACGACATTGGCTTTCCCCGGGTGATATAAAATATCGATGTCGTAATCCTTGAGTAATTCAAGCCATCTTCTCTTCCTCAGATTTAGCTCCTTTTGTTTGGAAATATATTGAAGACTCTTGTGGTCCGTGAACACATCCACATGGACCCCATACAAATAGTGACGCCAAATTTTCAATGCAAAAACCACCGCCGCAATTTCTAAGTCATGTGTTGGATAATTCTTTTCATGATTCTTGAGTTGCCTAGAAGCATATGCTATAACTTTGTCGGGTTGCATTAACACACAACCAAGCCCAATTCTTGAAGCATCACAACATACCACAACTTTATCTGTACCCTCTGGCAAGGTCAACACCGGCGTTGTAGTCAATCTCAATTTCAACTCCTGGAAGCTCCTTTCACAGGCATCAGACCATTGGAACTTGACTGTTTTCTGAGTCAATTTAGTCAACGGAGAGGCAAGAGTAGAGAACCCCTCCACAAAATTCCTGTAATACCCCGCTAAGCCCAAGAAACTGCGAATCTCGGTGGGCATTGTAGGTCTAGGCCAATTCTTTATTGCTGAAATCTTTTGAGGATCAACCTTGATTCCTTCTCTCGAGACAACATGACCCAAGAATGTGATAGATTCGAGCCAAAATTCACACTTTGAAAACTTTGCATATAATTGGATCTGATGAAGAGTCTGCAACACTGCCCTGAGATGATCGGCATGGTCCTCCCGACCTCGTGAATACACAAGAATATCGTCAATGAACACTATCACAAAGGAGTCGAGGAAAGGCTTGAACACTCGATCCATAAGATTCATGAAAGTCGTTGGGGCATTTGTTAGCCCAAAAGACATCACCAGAAATTCAAAATGCCCATACCGGGTCATAAAAGGTGTTTTCGAAATATCCTGCTCCCTCATCTTCAATTGGTGATACCCGGATCGTAAATCAATTTTGGAGAAGTATTTAGCACCCTGTAACTGATCAAACAAATCATATATCCTTGGTAGTGGGTATTTGTTTTTGATTGTGACTTTGTTGAGCTGCCGGTAGTCAATACACATCCTCAGTGATCCATCTCTCTTCCTCACAAAAAGAACCAATGCACCCCATGGCGACACACTCAGCTGGATGAAACCCTTCTCCAACAAATCCTTCAATTGTTCCTTTAGTTCCTTCAATTCTTCCAGTGCCATTCTGTAGGGCGGAATAGATATAGGTTGCGTGCCTAGCATCACATCAATCCCAGAATCAATCTCCCTGTCTGGTGGAACCCCAGGGAGCTCATCAGGAAAGACCTCTGAAAATTCATTCACAACTGGCACTGACTCGAGTGTAGGTGCCTTAATATCGATGTCCGTAACCCGGACCAAGTGGTAAATACACCCCTTGTTGATCATCTTTGTGGCCTTAAGGTAAGAAATAAACCTACCCTTTGGCACCACATTATCCCCCTTCCACTCAACAACTGGCTCACTTGGAAATTCAAACCTCACATTTCTAGTTCGGCAGTCGAGCTTAGCAAAACATGAATAAAGCCAATCCATTCCCATAATTACATCAAAATCAACCATCCCCAATTCAATGAGATCGGCCACGGTGTCCCGACCGCGCACCGTGACAACACAACCCCTATAAACCCGTACAGCCATAATAGACTCGCCAACCGGAATAGATACAAAGAACGTCTCAGGAAGCTGTTCTGGTTCTATCCCGAATTCCATAGCAACAAAAGGGGTAACATAGGACAAGGTGGAACCGGGATCAATAAGAGCATATACATCATGAGTTTGGACAGTCAATATACCTGTGACGACATCTGGAGAAGCCTCTGCATTCTGGTGACTGCTCATAGCATAGAAACGGTTAGGTCCTCCTGAACTCTGTGCACCACCCCTAGCTGCACCATGCCCTGCTAGTGCCGGAAGGCCTCCAGCTGGAGGGGGTGCTGAAGATGTAGCAGTTGTAGAACAGGATGGCTGTGTTGTGCCCCTGCCCGCACCCTGGCGGGATGAACGGCACTCCCTCTGAATATGACCCCTCAATCTGCACCCGCAACATATAGATAAGTCTATGTAGCAGATCCCCGAGTGTATCTTCCCACACCTGGGGCATGGGAGCCTACGCTGCTGCGGGAATCTCCCTCCTGATCAGACCTGATGGTGGGGTCCCCTGCTGCCCTGATTGGGCCTGAAGCGACTGCCCTGCTGCTGACTGTGCACTGGCTGAAGACTGAGCATGAGACTGGGCTGGCCCTGATGACCCTCCCCTGAAAGCTGATCTTCCCCCACCAAATGACTCCCCAAAGTTGCCCGCGGACTGAGCCTTGCTGGTACCCTCTCGCTCCCTTCTGTTCTTCAACTTGCGGTCCTCTGTAGCTTGAGCAAATGCTACCATTTTTCCATAGTTCATGTCTGAATTCAAGGCAGCTGTAGCGGCCTCATTGATAACCAAGGGGCTAAGGTCCTGCACAAACCGGCGCACTCTAGCCTCCATAGTAGGCAACATGAGAATGGCATACTTTGACATGCGTGCGAACTCCATGTGATACTCCCACACACTCCTACTCCCTTGCTTAAGATTCTCAAACTCTGCGGCACGGGCTGCCCTAGTCTCGGCAGGCAAGAAATGGTCCATAAAGGCATCTGTAAACTCACTCCATCACGCCGGAGGGCTCCCCTCCTCCCGAGAGTCCTCCCACAACTCAAACCAAGAATAGGCCACCCCTTTTAGGCGGTAGGCGGCCAACTCCACTCCCTCCATCTCAGTAGTGTGCATAACCCAGAGAGTCTTATGCATCTCATCAATGAAGTCCTGTGAGTCCTCCTCGGGATTAGCACCCGTGAACACTGGAGGATCCAACTGCAGAAATCAGTTCACCCTAGAACTAGTAGAATCCCCTCGTTGGCTAGAAGATGTGGGTGCAACATTCGACCTTGGGCCTGAAAAGCCACTATCTGAGTCAGTATCTGAATAGCTCCCTTAAGATCCCCATCAGAAATACCAGAGCCGGAGGCTGAGGCTGGAGGTGGAATCAGAATATCTGGTAGAGGAACCGTTGCACCTTCAGTGGGTGTAGGAACTGGTGTGGCCTGGGCCGGTGTAGTGGAATCAGGTAGTGTAGCAGTCGGCGGATTATCCTCACCGCTCGAGTGTTCACCCGCATCAACAAATAAAGGGTCAACTGCCACTCCTAAGGTAGCGTTGGCTCCTTGGCCAGTTTTTGCTCTCTTTTTAGGTGCCATATACTGAAAGTTAAAGGAATGCACGAGTTAGAGGAGGAACAGTTGCACAATTAGTTTCATCGCACGATCCAGAATATCAAAGAAGGGTATTGTTCCTAAATGTCCAAGTAGCCTCCAACTTATAGATGTGGTCGACAACACACCGATAAGAAGGACTCTACCAGACACAGCTCCGAGACATCCTAGGACACTTTAAAACCTTAGGCTCTGATACCAAGCTTGTCACACCCCATCCTCAGGAAGCACGACCGGCGCTCAACCGAGTGAACCCGGTCGAGCAAGCATGTTAGATACTTTCTACCCAATTAACCCATGATCAAGAGAAGACGATATTTCATTAATTATACAGTAGGACTCTCATTCATACAATCCTAAATAATTTCATTAGTCATTTCACTTTTAAGTCCCAAACTACACATTCTTATAGTTCAAGTGGAACAAGTGATCAAACACAACATAACTTGTTTAACATTCTGAACACCCATATACAACCCACATAGTGTCTACGGAGCCTCTAAAGATACAAAAGAGAGTAAAGACGGTGTCGGCAATAAGACCCCGGCTATACCTCAAAAAGTGACCATAATATAAATAAAAGGTACAATACATGACCCCTGAATGAAATGGGGCTCACCGAGTCTGCTGAGAAGAGGATGCAGCACTATCTGTGATCCGCATTGTCTGCTATGTAACCACATGCATCTATTTAAAGATGCAGCGCCCCCAGCAAAAGGGACGTTAGTACCGTCTAATAGCACTAGTATGTATAGCTAAACACCAACTCAATAGAATGAATAATAATACAAGAAGAACAGTCAAGAATTCAATAAGGGCTTCAAATAATAGTAAAACAACAAGTTAAGGATCATATACATTTTCAAGACAATATCCATATTACTAGGTTGGGTGACCTTTAGCACCACTATCCCACAATTCATAATACCCCCGTATTCTTACACGGAGTCCGATCTCAGCTCGATCGGCTAGGCTGCCACATCTGAGGCATTACCACAATTTCATTATAACTTTCCAGCACAGTACCACCATGTGTGCAGCATGGCGTCCGATCACGGCCCGATCGGCTAGGCCATCTCATTGGAGACATTACCATAATTTCATTCACAATACCATCATGTTCTTACACGGAGTCCAATCTCAGCCCGATCGGCTAGGCCATCTCATTTGAGACATTACCTTTTTCAGTCAATCATCTCACATTGTACTTCTTTCATGTACTTTCGATTCATTGACACTAGTGATTACGATTACAAAATCATTCTTGGCACTTGGCCGTATTTCATAGTTCCAGACACCTTCTCCACACTCAATATCATTATCAAAATCAATAAGGTTCCCCATTCAAGACAGTAAATTAACATATGAGCCATTTGGGAATCTTAGGCACATAGAGGCTTTTCATACAATTTGGCATAACAACCTTTATTTCGATCTTGACATGAAGTCTTAACCTTTCTAACACATATTCCACATTTTTAAACACATCCTCAATGACAACATAACATTATGAAGCATTTAGAATAAATATTGAACTTACATCCTTCAACACAAATACGTTAGAAATCACCAATTCTATAATGATCAAGGGCTTACTTCCATTACATGATCACCGAGGGGTTCCATTCTAAGAAGAAGGGGGTTTAGCCAACATACCTCAATTGAGCTTCTTAAAACTCTAAGATGTTCCCGAATATTAGCAACTTCAATCTATTTAAGCAATATAACAAAATTGAACCAAAATTAAGAAAATGAACATGGTTTTAGCTCATTTGAGCATACTATCAAACACTTGGTGTGCATCAATGTTTTAAGGCTCTTTTGTGGAAGATTCCATTATTTTCCAACCCACTCTCTACCATTATTAGTTCACAATCTTCCCACATACTACAAGGATACATGCATGCAAGGTAAGCACTCCCATCCCCATGAATTACCTTACTAATGGCACATTCTAGTTACATTTTGAAATTAAGAGTTTGGGTAATAGAATCCTACCTCTTAGGAAGAAGACCTAGGTTCCTCTCTTAATAATCTTCAAGATTTAAGTGAGAATTGAAGAACAATTGATGAAGATCACTTCTCCCTCTAGGACCCTCTCTCTCACTCTAAGAATATCAGAAAATATGCTCAAAATGGTCCATAGGGTGTGTTTTAACGGAATAGGGTCGGGCTTAAAAATTCCAAAAATGAAGCTCCGGAACAAGGTCTGCGATCGCATAACCGATATGCGGACCGCATCTCGATCGCATAATCAGTGACCGAACACCCAAAAAATAATGCTCGTGTCTGCGGTCACTATGCGCCCCGCAGACCTGTTCTGCGGTCGCATAATAAACGGCAGAACAGTTATGCGATCGCATAGTCGACCGCAAAACTCATCCAAACTAGCCCAATAACTGCCTCACTCTGTGTCCATTATGCGGTCCGCAGAGTGATTTAGCGGTCGTATAATGGACCGCAGAAACGCGTAACACTGCCAAATATTTTCCTTTACTTTCCGATGCATTGTTCAATCCAAAAAGGTTGAACCGTGGCACAACACGTAAAACCAAATCGGCACCACGAAACATTATTAACATTATTTTTGCAAAAATTTTACGGGGCCGTACAAAATGTAATATTTGAGATTATATGAGTTGCACGAAATTCCAATATGTGTGGGCACTAATATAAGCCAAATATTTATGCAACAAGTGGCAGAATGATCAATAAAAATAATTTTTTACATTTAAAGAAGTTGAGAAGGCACGAAAGGAATTATTCGATCTATGACCCAAAGTTAGTTACGTTATGACAACACTTAAGATTTTAGAGTATTATCCATGTAGTATATATGTTGACATTCTTACAACTATAGGAAACTTCTGTATATCGTTAAAAGAAAGAATTGAGTCAATGTCATAGACAAAGGCTTGAATTGTTAGAATATTATAACATGGATGCTCTATAGCATCCACGAAAGGCTGATGTACAGATTGGAAGACAACTTAAGCCTACTTAAAGGCTGAGAGAGAAGAGGAATCTCGAGAGTTACATCAGCTAAGTAAATCAGGAGTTCGAGTATTAGACACAGATGATTATAGAAATTGTGACTCAGAACATTGCAGAATTACTCGTAATAGTAGAAGTACAAGAGAAATAGTACAGCAGCCATATTCTATAAAAGCTCTACGATAAAGTCAGTTAGAAGAGTACCAGCCTTAAAGATAACAAAAGATGGAGTGGAGATGACATGCTAAATATGTGCCCCCACTATTGCGGGACGCTAAGACATTACCATGGCGAGGGAGCATCATTCTTTACCATTCGAGTAAAGAACACAGACGACAACAACATCGTAATCTAGAATACTGCAAAAAAAAGAGGACATGAATGGAGATGAGCGACATCATGTGGTTGGTACTTCAAAGATAATCGCGGACTATAAAGTATAACATGGATGAACAACTCTCCAGATCGACCATTCAGTTAAAAAGTGTCTAGTACGACAAGCTATACAAAAAATAAAAATGTGCTAGCTTTTACAGAAGTACCACAATTTAAAAGATCAACGATGTGATGAACCAAAGATGACAAGTCAAGTATAATTTTTTACGAGACCGGGATGAGTCAGGTGACTAGAATAAGAAGTTGAGAAGTTGAAGGCTGTCGTAAATCACTCACTCCTCAAGCAGAGCAGAAATATATGTATATCTCTATACAAGGTGCGACAAAAGGGTTGAATAGCAATGTTACCTGTACTAAGTTGATAACTAAGCTTAAGAAAAGTAAAGCGAGAACTATGAGTGCCAAGGTGAGGATTGTATTAGGTTCTAAGGGCTTCAGAATAAAAACTATATGTTGGCCAATGTTGTAGAATAAGAATTCCTAAAGTAAGAACGTATGGAAAGTCATAGACGACTAGGTATTCCTAAATATGTCACCTACGGAATGCATCATGAGATCCGGTAAGAAGGAAAAGCTTCGTCTGAGATATATAGGGCCTTACAAATTCATTCAACGGATAGTCAAAGTAGCTTATGAGCTTAGTTTCCTCTAGAGTTAGAGTCAGTCCATTATCCATGCTACTGAAGTGCATTGGAGACCCTTCTGGAGTTGTCCCAGTAGATGACGTTCAGATTACAGAGGATCTAGCCTGCGAGGAGATTCTAGTGGCTATCTTAGATCGACAGATCTTTAGATTGAGGACCAAAACGGCAGCCTTCGTGAAGATTTTATGAAGAAGCAAGGACGTGGAAGAGATGATGTAGGAAGCAGAGGAAGAAATGAAGTCTAAATACCCCCCACCTATTTCAAACTGAATATATGGCTCGAGATGGGATACTTAAACCAGTAGGTAGTGAGGTGAACACTTATTTTTGACTTGCAGTACTTATGATTGATTGTTGTGTGAGGCCAAGTGTTGTTATTTATAGACATTGGCCATGTATAGTATGTTTTCTAGCTGCGTGCAGGTTGGTTTTAGTCCCGTGTATAGAGGAGACTCTGGCGGAATTTTTGCAAGTCTCTAAGAGCTTACATTCGACGACAAATGTTCCAAAGGGTGGAATTCTATTACACCCCCTGTTTTCGTACGTAAAAGTATGTCGTAAGTCAACTAATGTATGCTCGGAAATGAGATCATCTTTGAAAGTAAATAAAGTAAGTTAATCATGTTACCTTGGAGTTTACAAATATTTAAGATCATGAACAACAAGTACCAAGAGGGTTGAAAGGTTTAGAAGATAAACGAATTGAAGAAAATATGTTTCGTCCAAAGTCAACAAGTTCAGAATGTTATAACCCGTACTTTTGGGATGAGACTAGGGTGCTTAACATGATAATAATGTTATGTTATGAGTAATTTTAGTCTTATGATAGTCATGTGTTAAGCTTTAAAGTCAAGCGAGTTGTGAAACAAAAGTCGATGAAAGTCATCACAAGTTACGTTCGTAAGTTTTACTGAAATTTGGGTTGAATGTCACTGAGCTTTTCTCTCAATATTCTTGGATTTACAGGGTGATATACCCATAAAATTGAATATCTAAGAGTCTAGTTTCCAACACATTAAACCGTTCATCGATATGACTTCAGAGTAGAGAGATATTTATGTTTTTATGAGACTGCGCAGGCAACCCCTATGGGACTCACTTGGTCGGTGGCAGACCTTCACCTATTCTTATCTCATTTTTGGGATGAGATTTGCTCATTTTTCGACCTCCTTCCATCCTCACACTCTCCAAACCCTCCCAAACAGTTCCCCCAAGGCTCCAAATAAATTCCAAAAAAATATACACCATAACCCAACATCAAAGTTAGCCAAAGGTGAAGAATAACCCATCTATGGTGTCGTGATGTGAATAAGGATGATGGTTAGCTAAGTTAAGCTTAGGGTTCAAATTGTATCTATTGCCTAAGGTATGTTTAACATTCTTTTGATTTTTTTAAGGTTAATTACATGTTGATTGTGATGTTGTAGTGAAAGATTACATGATAGCACTTGAAAGGGGAAGTTATGTTGTTATCTTTTGTTGGATTGTTTTAAGGCATCACTGTAAATTTTGGAAAATAACTTGATTATGATATAGTTTCTGTTGTTCTGCATGTCTATTTATTTATCAAGCGAATTGATAAAAGAAACATATGAAACTTGAGATTAAAAGTGTAGAATAGCTTGAGTGAAATTTAGCACTTCTATGGTGTTGTATTTCCATTGAGGGTTGTTGTAAGCAAAGTATAGCTTTGATTTCGACTTGAAGCTAATTTAGGAGTTAATTATATTGTGTTCTTGCATGTTCTTAAGGTTATCTTGATGTTGATTAAGTTAAATGGATGGACCAGACAAGAACCAGTGAATAAAGTTGCTAATTGAGGATAGTTGGAGTTGTGGACTATTTTTTTTTTGGTTATATATGGATGGAATCATTGATGAATAACTTCATTATCATGTTAAGGATACTGTTAAGTTAAAGTAATAAGTCTATAAGGGTGATTTGTGGTATACAAATTCCAATCCGAACTTGCCGTTCGTCGTGAAGTAGTTGTGACTTTTTGTTGTTATATGGTGTCTTATTATTGATACTTATATGTTGTTGGATTGCTCTGATTGTTGGTTTTGGTATATGGTATTGGAGGAGTCTCTGGTTAGAGGGGAGATGCTGCCCAAATTTACGTAAACGAGCTACTAGCTTAAGTTACGGATTTAGCCTTTACTTAGAACTTATTTTGAATCTCGTTATGCCATGGTAGATTGATTTGAGTGCTTTGAAGAGTTGCTTGGAAGGTATTAAGGACTCAACATGTTTAAGGTATATTAAGGATGAACCTTTCCTTTATTTTTGCATAATCTCGTGACTACCTACGTTTGATAACGAGACATAAAGAGAAATCCGTACTCCTGAATTCATGTACATTATCCTAGTCTCATAAGTTATAGTATTCTCCATTATCGAAACTTTATATTCAGTTAAGTAATATCTTCTTTCAGTCATAAGAGCAGAGGGTCTATATATATACAGTATTACAGTATTTTAACCACCACCGAGCTATAATCGGTGGGCAGACCCCTATTGGGCAACCTCTGATCAAATGCTAAATTATATACCGACCTACTATGGCCGAGAGCCTATGAGCGAGCCCAAAATGGCCAAGATACAGAGCCTAGTATGGTCGAGAACCTATGAGTGAGCCTACTATGGCCGAGCAGTTACACGTACCGAGCCTTATAGGGCCGGACAGCTATTTTACTTACTGTATTAAGAGAGTTGAGTCAGTATCAGCAGGTAAGCATATCTTTAGATCATTTTTTACTCTCAGTTACTTTCAGTTATTATATTATCAGTTCAGTTTCAGCTTTCAGTTATTCTATTACCTTACATACTCGGTACATTATTTCGTATTGATGTCCCTTTTGCCAGGGACGCTGTATTTCAGGCCTGCAGGTCCTGATAAACTGCCGGATAGACCTTTCTAGTAGATAAATCCAGACATCAGCTTGATTGGTAAGATCCACTTCCTCGGAGTTACCGGGTCTAGACTTTGGAGTCCATTTGGTATATACATACTTGATGGGTAGGTCGGGACCCTGTCCTGACCGTAATATAGTTTTGTTATCCCTAGAGGCTTGTAGACGAGTAGTGTTTATTTTGTATGTTAGTATTTTGGCCTTGCCAACCTACATAGTTATGTATATGAGATGTTGGGTATGTCTACCCCTCTGATGAGATAGACGTTATTTTCAGATGATTCAGAAAATGGCCTCGTCGACCTTGATTGGTATTGTCAACTTACAGTCAGTCCTCATCGACCAAAGTTGAGGGTTACCCCTCCATAGTTCACAAGTACAGAGTAGTACGCTCGGGTCGATGTTTCCCCAGGTTTGGGGCTTGACTAACTTGGTATTATAGCAGTTTTGTCCTAGGGAGTCTACAAGTCGTGTTTAGTAGTGTCTTATTTATAGATGTGTTGTGCACCACATTATATATATAGGAAGCTACAAGGCATTTAGAAGTATGTTACCCTTCTTCCAAATCCAAATCGTTCTATAGAGCTAAGTCATAAGAGTTTGAGTCAGGACTTATATTTGCTAATGATACAGAGTTTCTTGCAATTAGAAAGATTACAGCTAGCCAGACGGCTAATATAGCAGCAAGTAAAGGCGCTAGTAGAGGGAGAATTCTTGAGGATGTGGCCCAATTTGAGGACCTATCAGATTGTGCATACCAGATGTGCAAATTTCCTGCTTAAGACCCTAGTATGGGACTATCTAACACACCCCGCAAATAGGTAACAGAAGCAAGGTGAAGAAGTATGAGGTACCCAATTAGTAAAGATTATCAGTATTTACAATTCAGGCAGATAAATATAAGCATTCTAAGTTACCTTCAACAGTAATAGAGGTATGTACAATTGGCCACACCCATCTCAATTATATCATATGGGAGCTAACATATATAATTTAAGAGAAGTATGAGATATCAGGATCCAGATGGGGTTATAGTAACCCAAAATGGTGGATGGATTGTTAGCGTTAGCTGACATTTCCGAAGGAATAGCAAACGTGATAATAGTTCTACTTGTGAGACAACCAGGTGGTGCACTCTAAAATAGTACAATCAGATATGAATACTGAATGTTCAGAGATTTCAGAAGATAGGCACTAGAATCCTAGAAGGGATAAATATTTACCTTAGTATGACTCATTTCCCTAGTAAAAAGAGAATGTTAGGCAACCCGAAGAGCTAGTGAAATCCAGCAAGGGCAGCTAAAAGCGAAAGAATATTTTGTTGAAGTTTTTAGATTAAAGTGATAGACAGAAATATTAGCAGGAGAATAAGAAGAGAGTAAATGAAGTATTATGAATAAGACATGATAAATGGGTGATAACGGTAAATTAAAATATGACAGGATGACAGAGTATATAGTCAAGTGAAGGAAACGACAAGAGGAGGGACAGACCTTGAGACAATAAAAGAGTATAAGCCATAAAGTCATATCCTCATTTTTGAGAAATGAGTTGGTGACTCTAACTCAATTACCAGAAGGCTAAGTTAGACCCCCCCGGAATAATAGAAATTAGTATGGGCTACTAAACAAGATAAAATCGAACATGAATTAGGGACCGGAGGATTTTATAATAGTCAACATCGTGAGAATTTCAGAGATCGCGTTCCTGCAATAATAGAATGGACAACAGAAGAATAACCTTTAAAGGTCATTCAGGAAGACGCTTCCCTAAAGTAAGCATTGTGAGCTGAGTTAAGCTTAAGGGACTAAGTGTGCTAGTTACACTAGGTGTCACCCTCGTGCGAAAGAAATTTAGTTATCCGTGGTACTGAAGGGTTACCGCAAGGCGAGTAAGGTCATTCAAGATGTGAAAAGAAGCCTCAGAGGAAGAGAATAAAACATATATATGTAAATCTTCATAGCATTAAATTAGTACTCCCCTAAAGGGGGGAAGATGGTGCGAAAGGGATTAGATTGCATTTATTGAGATCCTACAGATATGTTATGACTCCTGAACAATATGTGAGCACAATGTCGGGGAGAGGCAGTAAGGGTTCCCAGCCAAAATGTTAATTAAAAAATAAGTGCGAATAGACACTTGATACATAAGGACCCAGTGCAAGAGGTGAGTTAAGACAAAAGATATAACCCAAGAGAGGTTACACAAAATATAGATATGAGAATGGACCAACGAGTAGTTGGTATTTGATTGAGGAAGAGCCTAGTTATGGCTAGACAAGAAGTCATAGATAAATCAGTAGATCGTGCAAGATAAACGTAGTGAACTCCAGCATAGGGAATTCAGTCTGACAGATACGAGATCGTAATCCTTGAGAAATATTCAGATGGGAGTTGGGGTAGTTAAAAGTAATGTATAAGTGTTACGAAAATAAAAGAGAGTTCCACTAGGGAGACAATCAAAATATCAATTCATAAGTAACCCTACGAGCACAAGGGCACAAAGGTAAGTAACTAAGGATAATTATAGGCAAGTAAGAATATCAAAACTTCCATCGGGTATACGATGTAATAAGCTCGCAGCTCTACAAGAGTCAAAAGGTCTCCCCTAAGTACTACAATGAAAGACTAGCTATGCAATAAGGAATAAGGCTTCAACCTAAGCATAGTAACCTGAAGAAGAAATAGTCTTGTAACAACAGTCTCACTACAACATTGTATGCACTCCATAAAAAAGTGGCACCTATTATGACTAATGAACGGGAAGTAAAATTAAATGTAATATTAGAGATCATATGAGTTGCACAAAATTCTAATGTGTGTGGGCTCTAAGATAAGTTAAGTATTCATGCAACAAGTGGCAGAACAACCAGGAAAAATAATTACTTACGTTTAAAGATAATTGAGAAGGCACGAAAGGAATTATTCGATCTATGACCCAGAGTTAGTTACGTTATGACCGCACTTAAGATTTCGGAGTATTGTCCATGCAGCATATATATGTTGACATTCTTACAGCTACAGGAGACTTACATATATCGTTAAAAGAAAGAATTGAGTCCACGTCATAGACAAAGGCTTGAATTGTTAGAAGATTATAGCATGGATGTTCCACATCATCCATGAAAGGTTAATGTAATAACTAATACCCTGAGCCGCAGATTGGAAGACAGCTTAAGCCTCTACTTAAAGGCTAAGAGAAAAGAGGAAGCTCGAGAGTTACATCAGCTAAGTAAATCAAGAGTCCGAGTATTGGACACAGATGATTGTAAATCGTTAATCACTCTTAATAGCAGAAGTACAAGAGAGATAGTACAGAGGCCATATTCTATAAAAGCTCTACGATAAAGTCAGTCAGAAGAGTACCAGCCATAGAGATAACAAAAGATGGAGTGGAGATGACAAGCTGAATATGTGCCACCACTGTTGCTGGACTTTGAGACATTACCATGGCAAGGGAGCATCATTTTTTACAATTCAAGTAAAGAACACGGAAGATTGCAATATCATAATATAGAATATTGTAGAAATAAATAGACATGATCGGAGACGGGCGACATCATATGGTCGGTACTTCAAAGATAATCGCGGACTATAAAGTATAACATAGATTAAAAACTCTCCAGATCGATCATTCAGTTCAAAAGTGTTTGGTAGGACAAGCTATGTAAAAAATAGAAATGTGCTAGCTTTTAAAGAAGTACCACAATTTAAAAGATCAACAATGTGAGTGAGAAAAGATGACCAGTCAAGTATAAATTTTTACGAGACCGGGATAAATCAGGAGACTAGAATACGAGGCTGAGAAGTTGAAGCCTATCCTAAATCACTCACTCCTCAAGCGGAGCATAAATATATGTATATCTCTATACAAGGTGCGACAGAAGGGTTGAATAGCAACGTTACCAGTACCAAGATGATAACTAAGCTTAAGAAAAGTAATGTGAGAACTATGAGAACCAAGGTGATGATTGTATTAGGTTCTAAGGGCATCAGAATAAAAATTATATGATGTCCAAGGTCGTAGAATAAGAATTCCTAAAGTAAGAATGCATGGAAAGTCATAGACAACTGGGTATTCCTAAATATGTCGCCTACAGAATGCGTCATCAGATCTGGTAAGAAGGGCAACCTTAGTCAGATATATATAGGGCCTTATAGAGTCATTCAACGGATAGGCGGAGTAGCCTATGAGCTTAATTGCCTCCAGAATTAGAGTCAGTCCATTATACATGCTACAGAAGTGCATTGGAGACCTTTATCGAGTCGACCCAGTAGATGACATTCAGATTACAGAGGATCTATCCTATGAGGAGATTCTAGTGGCTATCGTAGATCGACAAATCTTTAGGTTGAGGACCAAAAGGGTAGCCTCCGTGAAGGTTTTTTGGAGAAACAAGGACGTGGAAGAGATGACATGGGGAGCAGAGGAAGAAATGAAGTCTAAATACCCCCACCTATTTCAAACTGAAGATACGGCTCGAGATGGTATATTCAAACCAGTATTTCGTGAAGTGAGCTCTTATTTTTGACTTGTAGTACTTATGATTGACGGTCGTATGAGGCCAAATGTTGCTATTTATAGACATCCCTTTGTGGCATGTATAGTATGTTTTCTGACTACGTGCAGGTTGATTTTAGTCTAGTGGACAGAGGATACTCTGTTGAAAGTTTTGCAAGTCTCTAAGATATGACATTCGAAGATGAATGTTCCGGGGGGAGGGGGGATTCTGTTATACCCCATATTTTCGTACATAAAAGTACGTCATAAGTCAACTGATGTGTGCTCGAAAATGATATCATCTTTGTAAGTATACAAAGTAAGTAAATAATGTTACCTTGGAGGTTACAAAAATTTAAGATCGTGAAAAACAAGTACCAAGAGGGTTGGAAGGATTAGAAGCTAAACGAATTGAAGAAACTAAGTTTCGTCAAAAGTCAACAAGTTGGAAATGTTATAACCCGTACTTTTGGGGTGAGACTAGGGTGCTTAACATGATAATAAGATTATATTATGAGTTATTTTAGTCATATGATATTTTTGTGTTATATTTTAAAGTCAAGCGAGTTGTGAAACAAAAGTCAATGAAAGTCGTCACAAATTACGTTCATAAGTTTTACTGAAATTTGGGGGCTAATGTCACTGAGCTTTTCTCCCAATATACTTGGATTTACGGGGTTATCTACCCATCAAACTGAATATATATGAATTAATTTTCCAACGCATTAAACCTTTTGTCGAAATGACATCGGTGTAGAGTGATGTTCATATTTTCGCGAGACTGCGCAGGAAGCTCCTATGGGACCCACTTGATCAGAGGCCGACCTTCACCTAATTTTATCTCATTTTTAGGATGTGATTTTCTCATTATTCGACCTCCTTCCATCCTCCTACTCTCCAAACCCTCCAAATAGTTCCCCTAAGGCTCCAAACAAATTCCAAAAGAAATACACCATAACCCAACATCAAATTTAGCCAAACGTGAAGAATAACCCTTCTATGGCGTTGTGATGTGAATAAGGATGATGGTGAGCTAAGTTAAGCTTAGGGTTCAAATTTTATCTACTTCCTAATATATGTTTAATATCCTTTTGGTTTTTTTAAGGTTAATTACATGTTAATTATGATGTTGGAGTGGAAGATTACAAGATAGCACTTGACAGGGGAAGAGATGTTGTCATCTTTTGTTGGATTTTTTTAAGGCTATCTATATATGTTTTTATGGCTGTAAATTGTGTAAAATAACTTGATTATTTTATAGTTTCTGTTGTTATGAATATCTATATGTTTATCAAGTGAATTGATGAATGAAACATATAAAACTTGAGATTGGAAGTGAAGATTAGCTTGAGTATTATTTAGCACTTCTATGGTGTTGTATTGCCATTGAGGTATGTTGTAAGCTAATTATAGCTTGGATTTCGACTTGAAGCTACTGTAGGAGGTAAGTATATTGTGTTCTTGCATGTGCTTAAGGTTATCTTGATGTCGATTAAGTTAAATGGATGGACTAAACATAAACCAGTGAATAATATTTCTAATTGAGGATAGTTTGAGTTGTGGTCTATTTTATTTGTTATAAAGGTATAAGGATGGAATCATTGATGAATGAATTCATTATCATGTTAAGGATATTATTAAGTTAAGGCAAGAAGTCTATAAGGGGTGATATGGGGTATACGGATTCCAATCCGAGCTTGGTGCTCGTCATGAAGTATTTGTGACTTGTTGTTATTGATACTTATATGTTGCTGGATTTCTCTGGTTGTTGTTGTTGTTGGTATATGGTATTGGAGGAGGCCCTTGTTACAGGGGGTGATGCTGCCCGAATTTACTTAAATGAGCTACTAGCTTAACTTACGAACTTATCCTATACTTTGCTCTGATTTTTTATCTCCTTATGTTATGATAGATTGAGTTGAGTTGTTTGAAGAGTTGATTGGAAGGTATTAAGGACTCAACGGGGTTAGAGTATATTAAGGCTAAACCTTTTCTTCATTTTGGCATGATCCCGTGACTACATACGTTTGATAACGAGACATAAAGAGAAGTTCATACTCCTGAATTCATGTACATTATTCTAGTCTCATAAGTTATAGTATTCTCCATTATCCGGACTTTATATTCAGTTAAGTATTGTCTTCTTTCAGTCAAGAGAGCAGAGAATCTGTAATATATATATATATATATATATATATATATATATATATATATATATATATATATATATATATATATACACACACACACACACACACACACACACAGAGCTATAATCGGTGGGTAGGCCCCTATTGGAACTTAAATGAGCTACTAGCTTAACTTACGAACTTATCCTAAACTTTGCTCTGATTTTTTATCTCCTTATGTTATGATAGATTGAGGTGAGTTGTTTGAAGAGTTGATGGGAATGGATTAAGGACTCAACGGGGTTAAAGTATGTTAAGGCTAAATCTTTTCTTCATTTTGGTATGATCCCGTGACTACATACGTTTGATAACGAGACATAAAGAGAAGTTCATACTCCTGAATTCATGTACATTATTCTAGTCTCATAAGTTATAGTATTCTCCATTATCCGGACTTTATATTCAGTTAAGTATTGTCTTCTTTCAGCCAAGAGAGCAGAAATATATATATATATATTTTATTTAGTCAAGTGAGTAGAGGGTCTATATATATACAGTATTACAGTATTTTCACCACCATCGAGCTATAATCGGTGGGTAGGCCCCTATTGGGCAACCTCTGATCAGATGATAAGTTATATACCAAGCCTACTATGGCCGAGATACTGAGCCTAGTATGGCCGAGCACATATGAGCGAGTCTACTACGGCCGAGTAGTTACACGTACTGAGCCTTATAGGGCCGGACAACTATTTTACTTACTATATTGAGAGAGTTGAGTAAGTATTAGTAGCTAAGCATATCTTCAGATCATCTTTGACTCTCAGTTATTATATTATCAGTTCAATTTCAGCTTTCAGTTATTCTGTTACCTTACATACTCGGTACATTATTTCGTACCAACGTCTCTTTTGCCGGGGACATTGCATTCCATGCCTGCAGGTCTTGATAAATAGCCGAATAGACCTTCCTAGTAGACAGATCCAGAAATCAGCTTGATTAGTAAGCTCTACTCTCTTTGAGCTACCAGGTCTAGACTTTGGAGTCCATTTTGTATATACATACTTAATGGGTAGGTCGAAACCCTGTCCTGACCTTGATATAGTTGTTTTATCCTTGGAGGCTTATAGACGAGTCTTGTATATTTTGTATGTTAGTATTGTGGCCTTGCCAGCCCTGTGAACAAGTGTGCTTGTTCAGTTTTGTATTGCTGGTTATAAATGTTCATGGCAGCCTCGTCAGCATGCATAATTTAAGTATATGATATTTTGGGTATGTCTACCCCAAGGATGAGATAGGCGTTATTTTCATATGATTCAGATATGGCTTCATTGGCTTTGATTGGTATTGTCAGCTTGTAGGTAGGCTTCATCGGCCTAAGTTGAGGGCTACCCCTCCAAAGTTCACAGTTACAGAGTGGTACGCTTGGGCCAAGTATGGCACCGTGTGCCAGCCACGCCTCCCCAGGTCTGGGGCGTGACAAATTCCAACCCTAAATAAAGGATTGTCGGCATCCAAGCATTCTCTTTTCACATACTTTATTTTTACATTATGCCCTAACACATTTATTTCATAAATATTGAGTATATTTGCGTTTTCACTTTCGTAGGTCAAATATTACAACATGGAACTATCTCTAAGCAGTAAACCGGGGCACATTGCTAATGAGGGAAATCAAACTCATAAGCAGGTCAATGATTCGACCTCCAACTATGCTCAGCCAACAAAATTTTAAATTTGTCAAGGTTTTTCCAAATTTTTCAAACTATAATTTCAAGCAATCGTGATCTTTCCATCTTGCAATGTCTCCATAACATGACATTGGGTCAATCTCTTCAAGCGTAGCCTTCCTCTAGTCCTTATTCTCGAACTGCAACTGGTTTGATTCCAACTTTATGTGGGATATGTAGGTAGTTCATACCCGAGCATGGTTGTGTCCACTCTATTCGTGCCATAATAAATGGATCACATGCCCGGTGTCATCATAAACTCTATACTGGGGAAAAATAATAGTTCTCCTTTCAGAACTACATACGGCCTGATCCTCGTTAAACCCGAGTTATGTGAGCAGTTGAAAACCAGAATTCAGTCGTAACTTCATAACTCCATTTTCCTTCTTTGCAATATATGCCTAAAGTCGGGCCAAAATTGGCCATTAACTCATTATCTTTTCCCACAAACTCGTTTATCATCTCCGGTCAAAGAAGGACGGCCGTTGTTGATCAATTTTAGCCCTCCCTTTTTATTATTAATTTAACATGCTTACATATCAATAGTAACATTATAAAAGATATTCCAACTATTTATATATTATTTTATTTTATATAGACCTACCATATTTTGACACAATAATAAACATAGCTATTAATATTAATTGTAATTATAGTGGTAATACCAATTTTAGAAAATATGTTAATAAATCACTTTTGTTTCAAAATTAATTAATCGGCTATTTACATAATTTCTAAACATATATATACAATTTATTAATAATTTAAAATATAAAATTATCTTATAAAATGTACGCATATAGTGGGTCATTAATAATGTATTTTATTTTGAATTATTAGGATTAAGAAAGTGTTAATTAAATTAATTGTAATAAAAGAGGGGTTAATAACATAATAGGCTATGCTTGCAATTTTCACATTTAAATTAAAGGGGCAATATATAATCCTATTTATTAAGCCTCACACCCCTTAAATGGCCCAAATAATTGTCCCAATTGCCCCTAATCCGGTCCGAAAATCTCCTACCCCAGCCCCATTTTGCATTTCAGCAATCTGTGTCGCTATTAATGCATGAATCATCACTTGACACATCACCCGCCTATTCCACTCACAGAATAAGCACAAACGATCCCGGTCATTGATCTCCTCCTCATCAAACATCCACACTTTTCCCTTTTATTCATTTTTCTTTATTTTCTACTCATTTATCCTAACCATACGATCATCATTAGTCCAACGATCCTCGAAATATCCCCTTTACCATTTTATGTTTTCCCAAATCCTAGACATTGATCAAAACCCTAATCCCTCATTCCCCCCTCAGACGCTTCCCATATTTAGATCATCTTTGACTCTCAGTTATTATATTATCAGTTCAATTTCAGCTTTCAGTTATTATGTTGCCTTACATACTCGGTACATTATTTCATACCAACGTCCCTTTTGCCGGGGACATTGCATTTCATGCCTGCAGGTCCTGATAAACAGCCGAATAGACCTTCCTAGTAGACAGATCCATACATCAGCTTGATTAGTAAGCTCCACTCCCTTTGAGTTACAAGGTCTAGACTTTGGAGTCCATTTTGTATATACATACTTAATGGGTAGGTAGAAACCATGTCCTGACCTTGATATAGTTTTTTTTATCCTTGGAGGCTTGTAGACGAGTCTTGTATATTTTGTATGTTAGTATTGTGGCCTTGCCAGCCCTGTGAACAAGTGTGCTTGTTCAGTTTAGTATTGCTGGTTGTAAATGTTCATGGCAGCCTCGTCAGCATGCATAATTAAGTATATGATATTTTAGGTATGTCTACCCCAAGGATGAGATAAGCGTTATTTTCATATGATTCAGATATGGCTTCATTGGCTTTGATTGGTATTGTCAGCTTGTAGGTAGGCCTCATCGGCCTAAGTTGAGGGCTACCCCTCTAAATTTCACAGTTACAAAGTGGTACACTTGGGCCAAGTATGGCACCGTGTGCCAGCCACGCCTCCCCAGATCTGGGGCGTGACAAATTCCAACCCTAAATAAAGGCTTGTCGGCATCCAAGCATTCTCTTTTAACATACTTTATTTTTGCATTATACCCTAACACATTTATTTCACAATATGGATGTATTTGCGTTTTCACTTTCGTAGGTAAAACATTACAACATGGAACTATCTCTAAGCAGTAAACCGGGGCACATTGCTAATGAGGGAAATCAAACTCATAAGCAGGTCAATGATTCGACCTCCAACTAGCTCAGCCAACAAAATTTTAAATTTGTCAAGGTTTTTCCAAATTTTTCAAACTACAATTTCAAGCAATCGTGATCTTTCCATCTTGCAATGTCTCCATAACATGACATTGGGTCAATCTCTTCAAGCGTAGCCTTCCTCTAGTCCTTATTCTCGAACTGCAACTAGTTTGATTCCAACTTTATGTGGGATATGTAGGTAGTTCATACCCGAGCATGGTTGTGTCCACTCTATTCGTGCCATAATAAATGGATCACATGCCCGGTGTCATCATAAACTCTATACTGGGGAAAAATAATAGTTCTCCTTTCAGAACTACATACGGCCTGATCCTCGTTAAACCCGAGTTATGTGAGCAGTTGAAAACCAGAATTCAGTCGTAACTTCATAACTCCATTTTCCTTCTTTGCAATATATGCCTAAAGTCGGGCCAAAATTGGCCATTAACTCATTATCTTTTCCCACTAACTCGTTTATCATCTCCGGTCAAAGAAGGACGGCTGTTGTTGATCAATTTTGGCCCTCCCTTTTTATTATTAATTTAACATGCTTACATATCAATAGTAACATTATAAAAGATATTCCAACTATTTATATATTATTTTATTTTATATAGACCTACCATATTTTGACACAATAATAAACATAGCTATTAATATTAATTTGTAATTATAGTGGTAATACCAATTTTAGAAAATATGTTAATAAATCACTTTTGTTTCAAAATTAATTAATCGGCTATTTACATAATTTCTAAACATATATGTACAATTTATTAATAATTTAAAATATAAAATTATCTTATAAAATGTACGCATATAGTGGGTCATTAATAATGTATTTTATTTTGAATTATTAGGATTAAGAAAGTGTTAATTAAATTAATTGTAATAAAAGAGGGGTTAATAACATAATAGGCTATGCTTGAAATTTTCACATTTAAATTAAAGGGAAAATATATAATCCTATTTATTAAGCCTCACACCCCTTAAATGGCCCAAATAATTGTCCAAATTGCCCCTAACCCGGTCTGAAAATCTCCTAGCCCAGCCTCATTTTCCATCTCAACAATCTGTGTCGCTGTCAATGCACGAATCATCACTTGCCACGTCACCCGCTTATTCCACTCATAGAAGAAGCAAGAACGATCCCGATCATTGATCTCCTCCTCATCAAACATCCACACTTTTCCCTTTTGTTCATTTTTCTTTATTTTCTACTCATTTATCCTAACCATACGATCATCATTAATCCAACAATCCTCGAAATATCCCCTTTACCATTTTATTTTCCCCCAAATCCTAGCCACTGATCAAAACCCTAATCCCTCATTCCCCTCTCAGACGCTTCCCCTATTCAGATTATCTTTGACTCTCAGTTATTATATTATTAGTTCAATTTCAGCTTTCAGTTATTCTATTGCCTTACATACTCGGTACATTATTTCGTACCAACGTCCCTTTTGCCGGGGACATTACATTTCATGCCTGCATGTCCTGATAAACAGCCGAATAGACCTTCCTAGTAGACAAATCAAGACATCAGCTTGATTAGTAAGCTTCACTCCCTTTGAGTTACCAGGTCTAGACTTTGGAGTCCATTTTGTATATACAAACTTAATGGGTAGGTCGAAACCCTGTCCTGACCTTGATATAGTTTTGTTATACTTGGAGGCTTGTAGACGAGTCTTGTATATTTTGTATGTTAGTATTGTGGCCTTGCCAGCCCTATGAACAAGTGTGCTTGTTCAGTTTGGTATTGCTGGTTGTAAATATTCATGGCAGCCTCGTCAGCATGCATAATTAAGTATATGATATTTTGGGTATGTCTACCCCACGGATGAGATAGGCGTTATTTTCATATGATTCAGATATGGCTTCATTGGCTTTGATTGGTATTGTCAGCTTGTAGGTAGGCCTTATCGGCCTAAGTTAAGGGCTACCCCTCCAAAGTTCACAGGTACAGAGTGGTACGCTTGGGCCAAGTATGGCACCGTGTGCCAGCCACGCCTCCCCAGGTCTGGGGCGTGACATATTCCAACCCTAAATAAAGGCTTGTCGGCATCCAGTCATTCTCTTTTCACATACTTTATTTTTGCATTATGCCCTAACACATTTATTTCACAATATATTGGGTATATTTGCGTTTTCACTTTCGTAGGTCAAACATTACAACATGGAACTATCTCTAAGCAGTAAATCGGGGCACATTGCTAATGAGGGAAATCAAACTCATAAGCAGGTCAATGATTCGACCTCCAACTCAGCTCAGCCAACAAAATTTTAAATTTGTCAAGGTCTTTCCAAATTTTTCAAACTACAATTTCAAGCAATCGTGATCTTTCCATCTTGAAATGTCTCCATAACATGACATTGGGTCAATCTCTGCAAGCGTAGCCTTCCTCTAGTCCTTACTCTCGAACTGCAACCGGTTTGATTCCCACTTTATGCGGGATATATAGGTAGTTCATAGCTGAGCATGGTTGTGTCCACTCTATTTGTGCTATAATAAATGGATCACATGCCCGGTGTCATCATAAAATCCACACTGGGGCAAAGCAATAGTTCTCCTTTCAGAACTACATACGACCTGATCCTCGTTAAACCCGAGGTGTGTGAGCAATTGAAAACCAGAATTCAGTCGTAACTTCATAACTCCATTTTCCTTCTTTTCAATATATGCCTAAAGCCGGGCCAAAATTGGCCATTAAGTCATTATCTTTGCCCACAAACTCGTTTATCAGCTCCGGTCAAAGAAAGACAGTTGTTGTTGATCAATTTTTGCCCTCCCTTTTTATTATTAATTTAACATGTTTACATATCAATAGTAACATTATAAAAGATATTTCAGCTATTTATATATTATTTTATTTTATATAGACCTACATATTTTTACATAATAATAAAAATAGCTACTAATATTAATTGTAATTATAGTGGTAATACCAATTTTAGAAAATATGTTAATAAATCACCTTTGTTTCAAAATTAATTAATCGACTATTTACATAATTTCTAAACATATATATACAATTTATTAATAATTTAAAATATAAAATTATCTTATAAAATGTATGCATATAGTGGGTCATTAATAATGTATTTTATTTTGAATTATTAGGATTAAGAAAGTGTTAATTAAATTAATTGTAATAAAAGAGGGGTTAATAACATAATAGGCTATGCTTGCAATTTTCACATTTAAATTAAAGAGACAATATATAATCCTATTTATTAAGCCCCACACCCCTTAAATGGCCCAAATAATTGTCCCAATTGCCCCTAACCCGGTCCGAAAATCTCCTACCCCAGCCCCATTATCCATCTCAGCAATCTGTGTCGTTGTTAATGCACGAATCATCACTTACCACGTCACCCACCTATTCCACTCACAAAAGAAGCACAAACGATACCGGTCATTGATCTCCTCCTCATCAAACATCCACGCTTTTCCCTTTTATTCATTTTTCTTTATTTTCTACTCATTTATCATAACCATACGATCATCATTAATCCAACAGTCCTCGAAATATCCCCTTTACCATTTTATTTTTCCCCAAATCCTAGCTATTGATCAAAACCCTAATCCCGCATTCCCCTCTCATAGGATTTCCCTATTCTCTCTCACTCTATCTTCTCTCACACTTCAACTGCTGAACCCTAGATTAAACCAATGATTTGTCGTCATCCTCCCGCCTTCTCTTCCTCCTTTTTCTGTAACAGCCCGATCGGTTATTTTGAGTTTCAACACGGTTTTGGGGTGTTTGAGACCTTCATTATCTTCACATTATTCATTATGACTTATTTGTATAGTTGGTTTTGATTTTTGAGAGGTTCGAAATTCATTTGGAAGAATAATTCTCAATTCGGAAAAGCTGGAAGAGTTGACCAAATTTTAATTTTTTAGTAAACGACTTTGGAATAAAGATTTGATGGTTTCAATAGATTTGTATAGTGATTTTAGACATGGGTGTATGTTCGGATTTGAATTTGGATATTCCTAGAAGTTTTTTGGCTTGTTTTATCGAAAGTTGGCTATTTGAAAAATTGGAGAGTTCATAGGTTTGACCGGGAGTTGACTTCGGTGTTATAAAACTCTTATTGGGGTTTTGAGACCTATTATAGGCTCATTTAGTTTATTGGAACTTATGTACAAAGTTTGATTGTGATCCGTAATATTTAAGAGTGATTCGGACACTTGAGTTGCATACTAGCTACATTTAATAATTTGAGGTGGCCATGGTCAAATAGTGGACTTAACAAGCTCGGATCCATGGTTTGAAAGTTTCAACAGGTTTGTATGATGATTTTAGACTTATCCACAAGTTTTGATTAGATTTCGATAAGTTTCGAATGGGTTTGGGTTGTGTTGGACTCGTATTTGATGTTTTGACGTCGTTTCTTCAAGCATAAATAGTACTACATTAAACTAATTATCTCTAAATTTTGTTTCATTGAAATGTTAGATCCATATCATCATTTCGGAATCGTAGCAACAAGAATTATCGAATTCTGATGTCGTATGAGAGAGTTATGCCCATTTTAGTGTTGGGCAAGATTGTCGGTGCTGGTGCACCGCAATAGCGGAAAAAGGACCACATAAATGGATTTTGGGCCACGGAAGCGAATCCTAGGCCCTTAGACATGCAGAAGGACCTTTTGGACTGCAGAAGCAAAAATCACTGCTACAAAAATTCATATATATATATATATATATATATATATATATATATATATATATATATATATATAGCGAGAGAGAGAGAGAGAGAGAGTTTTCCCATGGATTTATACACTAAGAATATGGAATTTTGAAGAAAGATTTGGGGGCGTTGCCTACACTTTAAGAGAGTGTATTTTGGGGATTTGAGTATCGATTTGAGCTCGATTTTGGGAACTAATTATATATTTGGACCCGGCAGGTTATGGGTCATCAGCTTTTGGTAATGATTCTGTATTTTGGGCATGCGGGCCTGGGTTGACTTTTGGGAATTTCTTCAAATATCGAATCTTTATGGATTGGGATCGCTTCCTATGGAATTGTTGACTTGATTGGATGATGTTTGGGTTGGATTTGCGCAATTGGAGGGCTAGATCGAGGTTTTATACGATTCAAGGTTGAAGACTAGTCCGGATGAGGTAAGTATCTTGCCTAAGCGTGGTTTGAGGATAGTTTCCTCATTGTGTATGATATTTTCTATGTGTTAGAGTGATGTATATGTGAGGTGACGAACGTATATGTGTGCAGCATGGTTATTCATGATCCGCATAGATCTTAGGCTATTATATGCTTGTTTTGCTATCGTGCTTTCTCCATTTGCATGACTGCGTGAGTTATTATTCATGCTAAGTATCATGTTTAGGCTTTGCTTCTGTGTTTGAGAGATGATAGGGTTATTTTTGCTACGTTAAGCTATTTGCCTTAGTCGTAGTCATACTGTTCACTCATGATATTATATATGCGTGTTATATCTCTATCTCTGTGAATTTTTTATATGTTATCTCACATGTTGTTGGTGTCCTAAATCTTGACACGAGTTTGAGCTGAATTGTAGGATGTTGGTTTATTCCGTGTGGTATACTGAATTATGTTTCTGTGAGATGTTGGCATATGGAGACTTGAGTGGATTGATGACTGATCTTGGGCTATAGAGCCAATTTGATATTGATTTTTGTGGTGACGCATACGCCAGGCCCCATATTGGGCTAAGTGGTATGCATAGTGAGGTGACGCATGCGCCAGGCCCCATATTGGGCTAAGTGGTATGCATAGTGAGGTGACGCATGCGCCAGGCCCCATATTGGGGTAGATGATATTGATAGTTGACTTTGATCTGATTAGCGCTTGGGAAAGGACTCATCCCTCCGGAGTCAGGTATTAATTGTGGGCGCAAGAACAGGGTCACATATATGTGCTTGGCGAGGGACTTATATTAGGCACCCGTATAATGCTGAGAGTATATATATGTGTGTGAGAGGGTCCATGGGCTTTGAGCCAGGCACATGAGTGTGCTTAGAGTATGATTCTGGGGCTAGGCACATGAGTGTGCTTAGAGTATGATTCTGGGGCATTGTGTCGGGCACTATGAATGTGTTGAGATTATGCACACTTGATATTTAAACTGTGATTCATTATTGATTTGGCATGTATAATTGACATGCAGGCATAGTTTGTATTATTGCTCATGCTAATTGGTAATTGTGACTATACATGATGTTTAGAGCTTGATATTATAGTTTTATCTTGTTAAATACCTGTCTAAGTTGATTCTGTGGAAGTTGATGCCTTGACTGTTATATCTGAAAAGCATGTCTATTTATCCTTCTATTATGTTAAGATGAGCCTATTATTTTTTTGAGTTGTTTTCCTTCATATGCGATTACTCTGTTGTTATTGCTATTGTTGGTTGTGGAAAGTGAGCGTTGGACCTTCCCCAACTCATCATTGCTTTCAACCCGAGGTTAGGCTTTTAACTTATTGAGTATATGGAGTCAATTGTACTGATACTACACTCTACACTTAGTGTGCATATCCAGGTGTCGCTGATCATGGTAGTTGCTTGTGAGCTGGATCCGGATTAGCTGGGAGATTTCGAGATTTTGAGGTTGCGTTGTTGTCTGTTCGCAATCCTTGAAGTCCCTTCTCTTAGTTTATGCTATTGATGTTCTATCTCTCAGACAATATTGTATTTTGAGATCAGACTCGGTATTTAAATTATGTAGCATCATGTTATTAGTGACACCAGGTCGTGGGATGGTTTTAGTTGTATTGTAACTATTGACTTCAGTTAATTATCATTATTCAATTGTTGAGACTATTTAATACTGCTATTTAAGTTTGTTTTTGCTTATTGATTGATGACTTGCCTAGCAAGCGATGTTAGCCGTCACAGCTCCGGTGGGAATTTTGGGTCCTGACAAGTTAGTATCAAAGACCTATGTTGTATAGGTCTCATGAGTTATGAGCAGGTCTAGTATAGTCTTGCAGATCTGTACGGAGACATCGGTACTTATCTTCGAGAGGTTGTAGGGTTTTAGGAAACTTTCCTTTCTTGATTTCTTATCGTGTGACTTTATCTCGGCTTTGAGCCTATTTCTCCAATTCTTTCCTACTCATTTTGTATGCGATGTTGAGTACTCGATATCAGATGGGAACCGACGAGCTTTGATGATTATACAGACACGGTGCGGGATATTTTCCCCTTATGTGTGAGGTTAGACTACTATTGTTGTTGTGCGGATGATTTGCCATCTATTGTAGCCCTAGTGTTGGTTTTGCCACTGGTTCTAGGCCTTCTATAGTGTCTAGTGATGATTCACGCATTGGTCTTGACGCAGTGGGGGGAAGACTAGTAAGGTGATTACTTAAGCTCCGGTTGAAGCAACAATGAGAAAGATTACTGGGTTGACGATTTGGAGTTTGGCATTTGTTCCATCGGAGGCGAGGCATTTGGGATATGGATGGTCAGGACATGGTCAATAGATTTACAAGATAGGGATTTCTTGGTTGAGTAGAGCTCTTGATTTTGTTGTTGCACAATCATCCTTGTTTGAGCACAATAAGGATTATCAATATGATGGGCTTCGTTTGCTTGTCCTCAGGAACACGGTGAACAAGGTAGTGCTAAAAAGGTGATTCTTAGTATGGAGGGTGTGTTGTGACTTTGGGGTCGGATTCGCATTTCCCGTATCGATAGTTCGAGGGCGGTGATCCTTGAGGAGGCTCGTAGTGTGGTATTCTATTTGTACCGGTGATACATAGATATATCATAATTTGAGGCAGCATTTCTGAGATAAAGGATAAAGAAGGGCAATTATTGGGCTTGTCTCATGGTGTTTGCTTGTCAATAGGTCAAGAATGAGCAGTAGAGACCTAGTGGTTTACTTTGAAAGATGGCTACACTGATGTGGAAGTGAGAGAGTATCATTGTGGATTTTGTGCTAGAATTGCCATGGATTTTGAGGATGTTTGATGCTATGAGGTCATTATAGGCCAATAAGGTCATTTCATATTGGTGGAGGTTTCTTACATTTTGAGAGTTCGAAATTGACGAGAAGGGTTTACTTGAGCTACTGAGTGATTGTGAATGCTTGATTATCAGCTTGGTGTGCATTGTGTCTTGAGTTGGGATGTATTTGAAGGTCTTCTAGTTATTCATTGATGGAATAAAATAGATTTTTGTAGCTTGTGGGCGAGTGTGAACTCGGGAGGAGTCATTGATTATATAGAGTTGTACCATGGCATGTCATAGAAAGATGTTGATATAAGGTCACATAGGTGGGCTATATTTTTGAGGAAGTTAGGGGTTGCATGATTTTTTATGAGGTTCCTATGAAGAGTATTACCTTCTATCCAGTGGAGAGTGTGTGCTATGATGTGGGTTAGGATCGCTTGAGAAAGATGGCACGATTGTCACGAGGTTGAGTGTTCTTTTGAGCTAATGAATTAGGATGTGTTATGGTTGGTGCAGCATGAGCTTATGGGAAATTTAGTTGGGTAACAGTGTGGGATCATGGTAGTTATAAAGGAGTGGTCATTACGAGTTCTTGGGTTATGTGATTATGTCTTAAAGCCAAGTGGGGGAGTCTACTATCGACGATTGGGTCACCTAGTCATGTGTTGTTATATATTATTGACTTATGGACGCCTGGGGATTGGATATGATATTAGGTGGGTGACTTTTTGGATAATTTGAGTAAGGATTATTTTGGGTGCGTGTCATGCTCCGACCTCGAGGAGCGCGATCGGTGCTCAACCGAGATAACCTGGCCGAGCAAGCTTGCTAGATTACCTTCTACCCAACTCGCCCATGAATAAAGATAAGATACATTTATATCATTAATTAAACATTGAGTGGATTCCATGAACAATGTGAATTCCATTACCATTAGTCACTTCATTTTATAGTCTCAAAATACATACAAAATCATAGTTAAAGTGCAACAAGTGATTCAAATACAACAAGGCTAGTTTGACTTTCCCAACACCCATATACAACCCACACTGTGTCTACGGAGCCTCTAACAGAAACAAAGAGTGCTACGACAGTGCCGGCAACAAGGCCCCGGCTATATCTCAAAACACTGTGTACATAGAACAAGAGATACAGGACCCCGGAATGAAGTGGGGCTCACCAAGTCAGCTGAGGAGAGGGTGTGATGCTATCACTAATCAATACCACCTGCAATGGAACCACCTGCATCCATTAAAGATGCAGCGCCCCCGGCAAAAGGGATGTTAGTACATGTCGAATAGTACTAGTACGAAAACCAAACACCTATGCAAGGACTTGGAAATACAACATGAATGTGATGAATCATGGTAACCATAAAAGGCTTAGTTAGCCATTAAAGCCATAGAAAATTTATTAAGAGCTTTCAATAACATTTATAAATTCATAAGTCGGGGATCTTCTACAACTACCTATACACAAAGCGGCTCTGCCGCCTCACCCTAACATATACGGGTAGAGGTGCAATCACAATATCAGAAATTATACACAAAGTGGCCCTGCCGCCTCACCCCAATGTATGCGGGTGGAGGTGTATTCACAATGCCACAAACTCTACACAAAGCGGCCTTGCTGCCTTATCACGCCCCAAAACCGAGGAGTGCGACCGGCGCTCAACCGAGTGAACCCGACCGAGCAAGCCTGTTAGATTTCCTTCTACCCAAACTCATCCACGAATGAAGATAATACGTATTTTTATTAATCAGACAAAAACGCGATCATGTCTACAATATCAATTCATTACCAATAGTTTTCATCATTTTTAAAGTCTCAAATGGGACAAGTAATACAACCACAACATAACATAGTTTATCTTTCCCAGCACCAATACACAACCTACACTATGTTTACAAATCCTCTATAGATAATGAAGAGTACAATGATAATGCTGACAACAAGGCCTCGGCTATACCTCAAACAGAATACACAAAGAACAAAAGATACATGACCCCGGGATGAAGTAGGGCTCACCAAGTTAGTTGAGAAGAAGGTGTACTGCTATCACTGATAAATATCTCCTGCTATGGAACCACCTGCATCCATTTAAAGATGCAGCGCCCCCGGCAAAAGGGGGAAGAAGGTGTACTGCTATCACTGATCAATATCTCCTACTGTGGAACCACCTACATCCATTTAAAGACGCAGTGGCCCCGGCAAAAGGGACGTTAGTACCGTCGAATAGTACTAGTATGAAAACCAAACACCAATTTAAGAATTCGAAAATACAATATGAATATGATGAATCAGGGCGGCAATAGAATAATATAGATAACCGTTTAAACCAGAGCAAGCTTATTAAGAGCTATCAATAACATTTAGAGGATTTAAGATGAGATCCTCTATAACCATCTTTACACAAAGCGGCCTCGCCGCCTCACCCAATGTATGCAGGTGGAGGTGTAAGCACAATACCACAACTCTACTCAAGCGGCCCTGCCGCCTCACCCCAATGTATGCGGGTGGAGGTATAACCACAATACCAAGAACCTACACAAAGCGGCTATGTCGCCTCACCCCAATGTATGTGGGTGAAAATGCATCAACGATACCAATACCTACGCAAAGCGGCTATTATATATATATATATATATATATATATATATATATATATATATATATATATATATATATATATATATATATGTGTGTGTGTGTGTGTGTGTGTGTGTGTGTATGTATGTGTGGGGGGGGGAGGGTGTAACAATAATACCAAAACTATACACAAAGCGGTCATACCGCCTCACCCCAATATATGCGGGTGGAGGTGTAATCCCAACAATACCATAATCCCTAAACAAAGTGGTCATGCCGCCTCACCCCAAAATATACGGGTGGAGGTGTATCACAATCACAATCTTTCCACAACTTTGCAGAATAATTTCCACATAAATCACGACTTGAAATTATAACATGTAGATACACAATACATAGTTTGGAACACCTCCTCAATTTATATTACAATATGATAAGAGCATTTGAAACAAGAATTGAACATATATCTTTATCACAAAACTTATCGGAATACTCGATTTGTAATCAACATCTTGGAATTTACAAGGATAATAGGGATTCCAATTCTTAAAGAAAAGTTTAGCCAACATACCTCACTTAAGATTCCTTACACTCTAAATATTTCAGAATTCTTAGCAACTTCAATCTATTTTAGAAATATAATAAATTGAACCAAAATTAGGAAGATGATCATGGTTCTAGCTCATTTGAGCATTTTATCAAACACTAGGTGTGCATAAGGTTTCAAGGTCCTTTTATGAAGAATTCCATCATCCCACAACCCAATCTTTACCATGCTTAGTTCAACAATCTTCCTACACCCCTTGATATCACATGCATGTAAAATAAACAACTCTCATGCCCAAATATTATATTGCTAATTACCCATTTTCAGATAATTTTGAAATTAGGGGTTAGGGTGTAGAATCTTACCTCTAGGATGAAGACCTAGTGTGTTTCCCTTCTTAATCTTCCAAAATTTGAGATATTATTGAAGAACACCTTCTCACTCTAGGGCACTCTCTCTCACTCTAAAATGTCAGAGTTTTGCTCAAAAATGGCCCAAAGCATGTATTTAACGTAGTAGGGTTGGATTTTAAAAAATCAAAAATGGAGCTCCGGGACAAGGTCTGTGATCGCATAATCTATATGCGGACCACATATCGGTCGCATAATTGCTGACCAAAACCGGTCAAAAATCTGTCTGTGTCTACGGTCACTATGCAGTCCGCGAACCTGTTTTGCGGTCGCATAATGAACCGCAGAACAGTTATGCGGTCGCATAGTCGACTGTAGAATTGCATCCAAACTGACCCTCTCCTGCCTCACTTCTGCAGTCATTATGCGGCCCGCAGAGTGATTCTGCGGTTGCATAATGGACCGCAGAAACGCATTTCGCTGCCAAAAATTTTCCTTTACTTTCTAGTGCATTGTTCAACCCAAAACGTCTGACACCATGAAGAATTTTTACAATCCTCACACACGTAAGCCTAGTCCGGCACCATGAAATATTTTTTTTCCTTTGCAGAATTTTACGGGGCCTTACACGCCTCACCCAGATGTATGCGGGTGGAGGCGTATTCATAATACCACAACTCTACACAAAGCTGCCTCGCCACCTCAACGCAATGTATGCGGGTGGAGGTGTATTTACAATGCCATATTTCGGATTCCCAAAACAATAATAGTTTGGACAAAAGTGTTCCCTTTTAAATCAACCATTTGGCACCTTGGCCTTAGCAAGTGTAAGTTCATAAGGTTTCATCATGTGAGAAATAAGTGTGTAATCACATTGATTTCATACAAGATCTTCTTCCCAAAAGGGGTATAACATAATTAAGTCAAAAATAGAGAATCATTAACACACGAGGGTTCTAACACTTTATGCCAATTGGGAATCAATTTTACTAGTTTGAATACCCCACATCAATAGCATTTCAAGTTCGAATACACATGATAGAACTTTACAAGGATTCGGGAATTTCGATACTAGAAGAAGAGTTTAGCCTTCATACCTCGCTTTGAGCTTTCCTTAATTCACTACACAGTTCCGAAAATCCTAGCAACTTTGATCTATTTAGAGACATAGCAAAATTGAACATAAATTAGGAAGATATTCATGGTTTCAGCTCATTTGAGCATTTTATCAAATACTAGGTGTGCGAATTTGATTACAAGGTTCTTCCACAAGATTTTCTTCACTCCACAACTAATTCAATACCAAGGGTTTACTCATACTAGTTAAATTACCTCCCCACCGTCCTCATAGCTACATGCATGCACAAATAACAACTCTCATACCCAAGAATCATACTCCCAATTACCCATCTTCTACCTAAACTCTAAATTAAAGACTAGGGTTAGGACCTTACCACTTGGATGAAAATCTTGTGAGATTTCTTGTTGAATTTCAAAGCTTGGACAAGACGTTGATGAACAAAGCACTTGGGGCTTACTTCTCTCTCTATAGAACACTCCCCTCTTCTCTCTAAAATGATAGGTTTTTGCCTTTAAAACGAGCCCCAAGGGCTTTTAATCAAAATAGGGTCGGGTAAAAAAAGTTAGAAAAATGAAGCCCCGACACAGATCTGCAGTCGCATATGCGACCGCACAACACTTCTACGGTCCGCATAATGGCCCTCCAGAACTGGGCACCCCTCACCCCGATGTATGCGGGTGGAGGTGTATTCACAATACCACAACTATACACAAAGCTGCCTCGCCGCCTCAACGCAATGTATGCGGGTGGAGGTGTATTTACAATGCCATATTTCGGATTTCCAAAACAATAATAGTTTGGACAAAAGAGTTCCCTTTTAAATCAACCGTTTGGCACCTTTGGCCTTAGAGAGTGTAAGTTCATAAGGTTTCATCTTGTGAGAAATAAGTGTGTAATCACATTGATTTCATACAAGATCTTCTTCCCAAAAGGGGTATAACATAATTAAGTCAAAAATAGAAAATCATTAATACACGAGGGTTCTAAGACTTTATGCCTATTGGGAATCAATTTTACTAGTTTGAACACCCCACATCAATAGCACTTCAAGTTCGACTACACAGGATAGAACTTTACCAGGATTCGGAAATTCCGATACTAGAAGAAGAGTTTAGCCTTCATACCTCGCTTTGAGCTTTCCTTAATTCACTACACAGTTCCGAAAATCCTAGCAACTTTGATATATTTAGAGACATAGCAAAATTGAACACAAATTAGGAAGATATTCATGATTTCAGCTCATTTGAGCATTTTATCAAACACTAGGCATGCGAATTTGATTGCAAGGTTCTTCCATAAGATTTCCTTCACTCCACAACTAATTCAATACCAAGGGTTTGCTCATACTAGTTAAATTACCTCCCCACCGTCCTCATAGCTACATGCATGCACAAATAACAACTCTCATACCCAAGAATCATACTCCCAATTACCCATCTTCTACCTAAACTCTAAATTGAAGACTAGGGTTAGGACCTTACCACTTGGATGAAAATCTTGTGAGATTTCTTGTTGAATTTCAAAGCTTGGACAAGACGTTGATGAACAAAGCACTTGGGGCTTACTTCTCTCTCTATAGAACACTCCCCTCTTCTCTCTAAAATGATAGGTTTTTGCCTTTAAAACGAGCCCCAAGGGCTTTTAATCAAAATAGGGTCGGGTAAAAAAAGTTAGAAAAATGAAGCCCCGACACAGATCTGCAGTCGCATATGCGACCGCACAACGCTTTTGCGGTTCGCAAAATGGACCGCATAATGGCCCTCCAGAACCGGGCACCCCTGCCTTACTCTACGACCGGTTTGCGGTCTGTAGACCTATTCTGCGGTCGCATAATGTGCCCAGAACTTTCCTCCGGAATATTTTATGTTGGATCTACGAGGGGTTATGCGGCCCGCAAAATGATTATGCTGCCGCATAATGGTCCAAAAATTTTGCCCAAATTTCTGCTTCAGTTTGCGGCAGATATGCGGTCCACAGATCAGTTCTGTGATCGCATAATGGACCGCAGAAATGCCCTGCACTTCCAAAAATCTTCTTCAACTCCCCAACGCACTGTTCAACCCAAAAACTCTGAACGGATCCCTACAATCGTCAACACATAAGCCTACTTCGGCACCATGAAACCCCGGGTTTTAGGTAAAAATTTACTGGTCCTTACATCCTACCCCGCTTAAGATCATTCGTCCTCGAATGAGGGCCAAAATCCGCCATTAGAAACCAATGTGACTCAGCTACTATAACACACACCAACAGTTCCAAACTTTAGACTAACTCCCTAAATTTCCAAAATTTTCTCCAGAGTTTTCCCTTTAACTGGGCCTATCCACCTGTTAGAGAATCCTAGAAACCAACCCTAATAACATATACATGAACCAATTACGTAACATAACATAAAAACAACGACAACTGTGGCCTTACGAGCAGTATATCACCAAAAGGGAACACCCTTAACATCAACTGTACGAATGATACATAATTCATAGAAGGTAAACTCTTAACATTTTTATAGAACACAACTTTATAAATACATGGTTATTCAAACAAATAAGGGTATTTCTTCTTCATTTCTTCCTTGGCCTCTCGGGTGGCCTCTTCAACCTACTGGTTCTGCCATAGTACTTTCACGGAGGCAATCTCTTTGTTCCTCAACTTTCGAACTTGCCTGTCAAGAATGGCAACTGGAATTTATTCATAAGTCAATTCTTCATTAACCTCTATAGTCTCAACCGGAACAATAAGCGATGGATCTCCAACCACCTTCTTCAACGTGGATATATGAAACACCGGGTGCACTAAAGACATATCTGGAGGTAGTTCTAGCCTGTAAGCCACCTGACCAATCCTCTGAATGATTCTGTATGATCCGGCATACCTCGGACTCAATTTTCCTTTCTTACCAAATCGCATTACAACCTTTATAGGGGAAACCTTCAAGAATACCCAATCATCTTCTTTGAACTCCAAATCTCTACGACGTACATCAGAATAGGACTTTTGACGGCTCTGAGCAGTTTTCAACCGTTCTTTAATGATCTTAACCTTCTCCATAGCCTGCTGCACGAGGTTCGGTCCTATCAATTATGCTTCCCCAATCTCGAACCACCCAATGGGATATCTACATCTCCTACCATATAAAGCCTCGAATGGTGCCATCTGGATACTAGCATGATAATTGTTGTAGTAGGCAAATGATCGTCCCAGCTATCCCTAAAGTCAAGAACACAAGCTCGCAACATATCCTCGAGCGTCTGAATAGTCCGCTCTGCTTGCCCTTCGGTCTGTGGATGGAAAGTTGTACTAAGATTTACCTGATTACCCAACCCTTGCTGAAATTTCTTCCAAAAGTTAGCTGTGAACTGTGCCCCCCGATCTGAGATAATAGAAACTGGAGTGCCATGAAACCAGACTATTTCCTTGATATACAATTGAGCATATTGTTTTGGTGTGTCGGTAGCCTTAACAAGTAAGAAGTGTGCTGATTTCGAGAGTCGGTCCACAATTACCCAAATTGAGTCAAACTTGCGAGGCGTGCGAGGTAATCCCACCACAAAGTCCATATTGATCATCTCCCACTTCCACATTGGGATTTCTATGTTATGTGCCAACCCACCCGGCCTTTGGTGTTCGGCCTTCAATTGTTGACAATTTGGACATCTTGCCACAAAGTCTGCTACATTCCTCTTCATATCATTCCACCAGTAGACTTCCTTAAGATCATGGTACATCTTTGTAGAGTCCGAGTGCACGGAATACCTAGAAGTGTGAGCCTCGGTCATGATTCTTTCCCGGAGACCATCTACATTTGGAACACATAGTCGCCCTTGGTACCTTAGTGTACCATCATCCATGCCAAGAGAAAAGGCCATGGTCTTATGCTTATGAATCCCCTCCTTCAATTGTACCAACAATGGATCGTTGTATTGCTTCTCCTTGACTTCCATCACAAGCGATGATTCAGCCCTATTTTGCACAATCACCCCTCCTTCACTAGAGTCTGCACGACGAACTCCCAAACTAGCCACCCGATGAACCTCCTTGGCCAACGGCCTTTGATATGCCTCCAAGTGAGCCAAACTACCCATAGATTTCTGGCTAAGAGCATCCGCCACAACATTAGCCTTCCCCGGATGATACAGAATATCGATGTCATAATCCTTGAGTAACTCAAGCCATCTTCTCTGCCTCAGATTCAATTCCTTCTATTTGAAAATGTATTGAAGGCTCTTATGGTCCCTGAATATATCCACATGGACCCCATACAGATAATGACACCAAATTTTCAATGCAAATACCACCACCGCAAGCTCTAAGTCATGTGTTGGATAGTTCTTTTCATGATTCTTGAGTTGCCTAGAAGCATAAGCTATCACCTTGCCATGTTGCATTAATACACACCCAAGTCCAATTCTTGAAGCATCACAATATACCACAAACCCATATGTACCCTCTAGTAGGGTCAACACCGGTGTCGTAGTTAATTTTGATTTCAATTCTTGGATGCTCCTTTCACAAGCATCTGATCATTGGAACTTAACCACCTTCTGCATCAATTTAGTCAACAGAGAGGCAAGAGTAGAGAACCCCTCCACAAACTTCCTGTAATATCCAGCTAAGCCTAAGAAACTGCGAATCTCTATTGGGGTAGTAGGCCTAGGCCAATTCTTCAAAGTTGCAATCTTCTGAGGATCAACCTCAATTCCTTCTCTGAAGATGACATGACCCAAGAACGTGACAGATTCAAGCCACAATTCACATTTTGAAAACTTCGCATACAACTTGTATTGATATAGAGTCTGTAGAACTGCCCTGAGGTGATCGGCATGTTCCTCTCGAATTTGTGAATATACCAGAATATCGTCAATGAACACTATCACAAATGAGTCAAGAAAAGGCTTGAAGACTCTATTCATAAGGTCCATGAAAGCTGCCGGGGCATTTGTTAGCCCAAAAGACATTACCAGAAATTCAAAGTGTCCATACCAGGTCCTGAAAGCTATTCTCGAAATATCCTGCTCCCTAATCTTCAATTGGTGATACCTGGATCTTAAATCAATCTTGGAGAAATACTTAGCACCCTGCAATTGGTCAAACAAATCATTTATCCTTGGCAGTGGGTACTTATTCTTGATCGTGACCTTGTTGAGCTGCCGATAATCAATACACATCCTTAATGACCCATCTTTCTTTCTTACAAAGAGGACCGGTGCGCCCCAAGGCAACACATAAGCCTACTTCAGCACGACGAAACCCCGGGTTTTAGGTAAACTTTTACGGGGCCTTACAGTGCGTGTTGTATTTCACCTTAGTAATATATAGAGATTGTGGAAGGACTCAGGTTTGATATTTTTCTATGGAGGTAGTGTGCAAGGGAAAGATTCGCTCAATTTATTTTGTTTTGGTGTATACATGTGTTAACGGAGCACTAATCGTTCGGCATGATTGGTTACGTATTCAGAACTAGGACAGAGTGTGTGACTCTTGAGAAGGCTCTAATGGATTCAAGATTCAATATGTGGTATCTAAGGATTTTTGGATTTGTGTATAGAGATTCGAGATTTTTGTTAGATTGTGGAAAAGACTTCGGGCATTTCTGAATCATTATCGGTTCTGCATGCAATATTTGAAAGATGGAAGGAACAACTTCATATTCATAGAAGGCTTCTTCAGAACAAGTACTTAGGTTGGAGGTATTACCAGATGTATAAAAGGGAATAAGTGGCTCATGAGTCTTAGGACAGCGAGATTTCATGTTATGATCACTTGGGATGAGTTTCGATTGAGGTCCATAGTGTACTGGGAAGGAGTAGTGTTGCCGTGAAGGCGGGTCATGAGTAATCGGAATAAGTTGGGCACATTTAGTAGTGGCTTGGGTCAGCATGGTAATAGAGATGATCGGTTCCTTTCATATTATAGGGCTTTCCAGGTGTTTTATGGTAATACAATCGGGTTTGGTAGTTTGTGTGGTTTGGATGATTTAGAGGGATGCAATTCAACTAGCGTGGTTATGTACATGTGGTTTCAAAGAGTTTGCAATGGTTTTGGACCACCACTTACGGTTGGTGTCTTCTACAAGCATGGGAATTCAGTTTCGTGGTGAATTTCTCCTGAATCGAGCTTAATGTAAGGTTTTTTGTTGATGGAGTCCTATCCGTGATTCAGAGTTTATGATGGGATTCTCGTATTTTTTCATATTAATATGATTGATGAGGTGAGCTGTGTGTAATTGGGATTTGCATGAGCAAGGTTGTGGTTCAGTTTTGAAATGAGTATTATGAGTTCTAGACAGCATGGAAAATATCGGATGCTAAGAGAATGCTAGCATTGTATTCGGTATCGCTTGGGAAGGATGTGTTTTGTGGAAGGTGCATTGTGTATTGATTGTGGATGCTTGACTAGTACTACAAAGATTGCATGGTTGGTAGTCGGTGATGTTCAGGTTTTGCTTCTTGGTGCAGGAGGTTATGGGAGTATCTCCCATGGGATGATTGTGTCTACGTGATGTGTCAGTCACTTGAGTGGAAGAGTTATAGGTCAGGGGTGGAGATTTTGGTACTCCCGCAGTTTGGGGATCTTATCTTAGAGAGGTGGATTACCCCTCTAGTTACGGACTATGGAAGTATGTTCAGTTTTGATAGTTGATTGTATGTGTCGTGGATGGGGTCAATGTGGATTTTTGGTAGGATATTGACCTATTTTGGAATTTTTCGAATCGGTTGGGAGTCTCATTAGTAGGCCTAATGAGAATGTGTATTCTACACTGGATTAGATTCGTGCATTCAGTGCAGCATTTTCTATGGATGTGTCATCGGGCAGAATGGATGTTATTCATGCCTTGATCTGTTTTATGTAGTAGTTCCTTATGCTATGATGGGTTATGAGATGACTTGATTATTCACTCATATGTTGTGGTTCTGTCTAGGCCTTGTGGCAATGTTTGAGTGAGATGGCTCTTGAGATGTTGATCTACTTATTGCACCTTAGCCGTGCTTGGCCTTTTTTATTGCGCATTATGCTATCCATCTTCTTATGGTTATGTTTATGCACTTTACGTATTTGCTGTTGTTGCACATGCATTTAGTGAGTATGAGTATTATGGCTCGGTGGCGTATTCCCATGTGGGTTGGCATATATGGACCGAGTTTCACATTGCAACGGTATTATGTGTGGATCGGGTTGCACGCCACGACAGGGTTATGTTGCATATGATTCCTTGTGCTCGTTTTGTGTGTTCTATTTCTCCTATGCGGGATGGGCTCATAGCATTATGCTCTTATCGTTATATCTATTAAACTTGTGGGATAGTTCCCTTTTTGGTTCTCTTTCCCATTATTGATCATATTCGAGTAGTTGCATGTTGGTGCACGGATCGCGTTATCTGAGGTTCTTCATGGTTTTTGATATGTCCTATTGGTCGAGCAGTTTATACTGGGTAAGACGAGGTTATTGGACGTGGAATCAGTGCAATCGGATTTGTATAATGTATGTTTGGAGGAAGAATGTCACTAATCAGCTCAGAATTTAGTAGTGGTTCTTGTCGAGCGAGAGAACTCCATGACTTATTGATTTGACGGGTGGTTATGAATTCTTACATGGTTCTTTCATCATTTGCAGTATTTCAAAGGTTGGAATAAGGTTCATGTGTCATGAGGTATATTACCAGTACCGGGTTTGGTTATTAGCAGTTATTATGGCCGAAAGATATTACTGTGGGTATATGAGTTATGCGGTACATCATGTGGTTATGCCTTGAAAATACATTTATGATTTGTTACAGGTGTGTGTGTGTGTGTGTGTGTGTGTGTGTGTGTCTATATATATATATATATATATATATATATATATATATATATATATATATATATATATATATATATAAGAATTGGATCTTAGAGGGAGCTCCGGAAGATAGAATTTGGTTCTAAGGATTGAAATCTAAGGTTGAAGGAAGAAATTTCAGTCCTGATTGTGTAATGGCCTTATCTGGTATGAGGTGATGTAAGATCACCCATAGGCATCTTTATGATGAGTTATACAGTGATTTTGGCAACTTGTGCATGATTCTTGGCACGTTCAAGGACGAACATATATTTAAGTGGGGGAGAATGTAACGAATCGATCGGTGTTTAGAGTTTCAGCACTTTGTTTGGGGGTTTGATACCTTGAATAGATTCACATTATACATTATGACTTTTGTGTATAGTTGGTTTTGATTTTCTAGAGGTTCGGAGTTGATTTGGAAGAATAATTCTCAATTCGGAAACTTTACGTTGGAAGAGTTTACCAAGGTTTGACTTTTGAGTAAACAACATTGGAATCAGGATTTGATGGTTTCAATAGGTTCGTATTGTGATTTTGGACTTGGGCGTATATTCGGATTTGAATTTGGATATTCCTAGAAGGTATTGGCCTTATTTATAAAAGTTGGAAATTTGAAGAATTAAAGAGTTCATAGGTTTAACCAGCTGTTGACTTTGGTGTTATCGGACTCCTATTTGGGGTTTTGAGATCTTGTATAGGTTCATTTAGTTGATTGGAACTTGTGTGTAAACTTTAGTTGTGATCTGGAATATTTAAGATTGATTCGGACACTTGAGTTGCATACTAGCTAAGTTTAAGAATTTGAGTTGACCGCGGTCAAATAGTGGACTTAACGAGAACGGATTCATGATTTGAAAGTTTCAACAGGTTTGTATGATAATTTTGGACTTATCCGCAAGTTTTGGTTAGATTCTGATAAGTTTCGGATGGGTTTGGGTTGTGTTGCACTCGTATTGGATGTTTCGATGTCATTTCTTCAAACATAAATGGTACCACATTAAACAAATGAGCTCTAAATTATGTTTTGATTGAACTATTAGATTTGTATCGTGATTTCGGAACCATATCAATAAGAATCATCGACTTTTTGTGTTGTATGAGAGAGTCATGCCGATTTTAGTGTTGGGGAAGATTGCTAGTGCTGGTGCACCGCTCAAGCGGTAACACAAAAGCGGATTCTGGGCCGCAGAAATGACTCCTAGGCCCTTAGGACCCCGCAGAAGCGGATTTTGGGTTGCAGAAGCGAAAATCACTGCTACAAAAATTCCAAACTTCGTCTATTTGGTATTTTCAAAATATTTGGAGTTCTAGAGCTCGTATATGGGCGATTTTTGCGACATTTTTCTCTTCTTGAAGAATGGGTAAGTAATTTCTACTTGGATTTTCTTTTATATATATTGTTTCCCCATGGATTTATACACTAAGAATATGAAATTTTGAAGAAAATTTTGGGGGTTTTGCCTACACTTTAAGAGAGCATATTTTGAAGATTTGAGCACCAATTTGGACTCGATTTTGGAAACTAATTATATATTTGGAATCGGCAGGTTATGGGTCAACGGCTTTTAGTATTGGTTCCATGTTTTGGGCATGCGTGCGGGGGTTGACTTTTATTGACTTCTGATGTCGTAGAGAGAGTCATGCTGATTTTAGTATTGGAAAAGATTGTTAGTGTTGGTGTACCGCTGAAGCGGTACCACAAAAGCGGATTTTGAACCGCAGAAGCGACTCCTAGGCCCTTAGGACCCCAAAGAAGCAGATTTTGGGCTGCAGAAGCGAAAATCACGGCTACAAAAATTTCAAACTTCGTCCATTTGGTATTTTCAAAATATTTGGAGTTCTAGAGCTCGGATATGGGCGATTTTTGCGACATTTTTCTCTTCTTGAAGAATGGGTAAGTAATTTCTACTTGGATTTTCTTTTATATATATTGTTTCCCCATGGATTTATACACTAAGAATATGAAATTTTGAAGAAAATTTTGGGGGTTTTGCCTACACTTTAAGATAGCGTATTTTGGGGATTTGAGTACCGATTTGACTCGATTTTGGGAACTAATTATATATTTGGAATCGGCAGGTTATGGGTCAGCAGCTTTTAGTATTGGTTCCATATTTTGGGCATGCGTGCGGGGGTTGACTTTTGACAATTTCTTCAAAGATCGAAGCTTTATGGATTGGGATCACTTCCTATGTCATTATTGACTTCTTTGGATGATGTTTGGCTTGGATTTGTGCAACTGATGGGCTAGATCGAGGTTTTGATGCGATTGGAAGTTGAAGACTAGCCCGGATGAGGTAAGTATCTTGCCTAAGCTTAGTTTGAGGTTAATTTCCCCGTTGTCTATGATATTTGTTATATGTTGGGGGTGACGTATATGCGAAGTGACTAGCGTATATGCGTGCATCATATTTATTCATGATCCGGTAGATCTTAGGTTATTATATGTCTTGTTTTGCTATCATGCTTCTTTGATATCATGTTTCTCCATTTGCATGACTACGTGGGTTATTATTCATGCTACGTATCATGTCTAGGCTATTTGCTTATGTGTTTGAGACATGATAGAGCTATCTTTGCTATTTTGAGCTATTTGCCTTAGTCATAGTCATACTATTCACTCATGATATTATATCCGCATCTTATATCTCTATCTCTGTGCATTTTTTATATGTTGTCTCACATGTTGTTAGTATACCTAATGCATGACACGAGTTTAAGCTGAATTGTAGTACATCGGTTTATTTCGTGTGGTATACCGAATTATGTTTCTTTGTGATGTTGGCACATGGAGATTTGAGCAGGTTGATGACTGATCTTGGGCCATAGAGCTGATTTGATACTGATTTTTGAGGTGATGCGTGTTGCACACTATTTTGCACATGTCAAAATAATATTCAACTAGTGGTTCTTCTGATGTTGATAAAAGAGAGTTGCCACCTAATATTTGAGGTATATTAAGTTACTTATGTGTTCAATAGATTATTATCCTAATGGTCTATTAACCGGTGAGATTTGGGTAAGGGTTCTAGTTATTCTAAGGAGAAAGTATTAGGCATTCCTTAAAATCTACCTGAGGTAGCTCCTTTAAACTTAGGCTAGGTTGAGGGAAGTAAAGGTCTATATTCTACTTAATTAAATGCTTAAAGTCTATGGCATATTCTAAGTCTTGTTTAAAGTCTACTATTTTGAAAGAAAGTTGTATATGTATTTTGAAAAAAAGAATTATATAGGTTTTATAAGGTTATAACTTATGAAAGATCTTTTGAAATGTTCACATGAAAGTTGAGAAAAACTTATGAAGTACTATGTTTTTAAAAGAAGTTTTAAATGTTTTATCTCTTAAAAGGGTGGTTGTTCATGTAACTTTGTGAGATAAAAGATCACTAGAAAATATGTCATGGGTATACCTTTTGTCAAATTAGTTTCAATCGAAGTTATGCTTTTGAATCTCATAGAAGTTTATTAGTTCACAATTACCATCCGTGTTGGTTTTGTTTCTTGAAAATCAGCCTAGTAAACATCCTTTCGATTCTCATTTTTCCAAAGAGAGGTCGTTTCATTTTTCAAATATGTTCAAACTCAAGAGTTTTAAAAGAAAAACTGGTTAGCAATAATAAAACGAAGTCTTTTATTTTATTAAGAAAGTAAGTGATCAAAGCATCGAAGTGTTATAGTGGATATGGTTTTAAACTTGGATTCTCTTTTATTTACCTATGGGCCTTGATTTGCCTATGTGTTCCTAACACTATCAAAAGTATCCAAATAAAATGTAATAACAATGTTAGTTTCAAACAAGACATATTCACATAATAAAGACATAACATTAGCTATTATTTAAAATGAGAGAAAGGGAAAAGGTTGGACTCTTGATGTTGGGCCAGTGGACCAGGCCTAGCAGATCTACAAGCAGCGGCAGACTTCATTCAACAAAGACGTCCTAGACTGGAGTTTGGGCCTGAGTTCCAATGAACTTGGCAGGCCTAATTCAAACATGCACACAAAAGAAATAAAAGACAATTAGTGAAATCAATATGAGGCCCAACAAAAATAAAATCATAACATGATTTAAAGACACAGTGTAACTAATTTCATTTGTATTAAATATGAGTCAATAATTAGAGGCTTAGAGCAAAACCTTATTCATGGGCAAAATACCCTTTGGATCCCTGGCACTTTAGAGTTCACAAGGGTCTCATGGACCCCGAGCAGTGCTTGTGTCAGGGAAGGACACCTTAACCACAAACCAAGTTCCACTCCAAATACCCTTAACCATTCACAACATACACAAATAAGGTGTTCACTTCAGCAATTTACAGGAGAGCAGCAGTGGACATAAAGGTTCAGACACAGAATTTCTAAATAGGACATCATCATCAGAGTAGAGAGATGTGAATAAATCAGAATTACACCATTACTTTAGGATCACAATCCAAATACAAGGAGGCAAGCTACTGGAAGTGATATCAATGATCATTCATGCATCAGAACACTTAAGGAGACTATCACACAGATGTAAAAACAAGAGTAGTAATGGGATTTATCAGCAAACCAATTCCAGTTCAGAAATGCTAAGTTAAGTGATCCAAGTGATAGGGAAGACATGCACATTAATCTCATTAGTTATACTGAGGATTCAACATTTTAGGGATCCTTGACTAGGTTTATAGTACCTCAACAGTCATTTTAACGACCTTCAGAACAATTAGAGATAAACATACACATGGTTGAGACCTCACTATACTAAGCAACTATACTGACAGCCTTATTCAGACTTCCTAAGGGTAAAAACACCAACAGAGGCATCAACATAAGTAGGAGGACCAGTTTTGATCTATTTCGAGCTGGATAATTTACAGCCTCATCTTCTCTTTTTCCAGTTCATTCAGATAGATTATAGCTCATCTTCCATCTCATCTGGTACATGCAACTTTTCAATGGCAGCCTGATAGAAAATGAGGGGGAACAATGAACAGAACTGATATCAGCTTCAACTTGTCAAAACAGTTTGAGAATAAAACATGTATCCTAAAAAAATATGAAAGACTGCGGGACAAAATCATCAGAACTATTCAGAGAGGAACCGACACTGTCAAGAGGCATCCAGTGAGAAGTGGAAATACCACAATTCAGGAAGCGCTGGGAGTTTGTTTGTGTTTGGGGGGGGGGGGGGTGGAGAGGGGGGGAATCAATAGAAGGGGTAAAGGTGAACAGGACCAGGGAAAAAGATGGCAACATAATACAAATTTTTCCAGCACCAGAGTAACGTAGAAGGTGATTTCAGTAGATGTCTGAATCTTTATTCTTTCTGGTACCAAGTCAGAAGTAGAAATACAATAGAGTAAAAGGAAGAGGGACAACCAGAAACCATCATGCTCTGACATGTTAAAACCGACTTCACATTCAGTGGTAAAAAACTTTACCAGGCGCACATTTGATAACATACATATGTATACATGTGTAGGTATGTACATATATACTGTAGCCAATCACCTTAATGGTTGCAACATCAGTTGCAGATGGTTTTAAATCCAATGCTACTCCAAAATGAAGCATGGCTTTGTCGTACATATTACGCCTCTTGTAAATCCTGCCCATCAAAGCATAGACACTGCTCTCACGAGGAGCATGCTCTTTAAGTTCCTCTAGGACTCCTAAAGCTGCATTAAAACTTTCCATGCTCACAAGGATGTTAGCCTTCTGATACATGGGAAGAGGATTCTTCTTGTCCGCTATGATAGCCAACTCCATCACTTCCAATGCCTCCTCATTTTTCTGTCCATCCATAAGATGCAGATTAGAGTTTTAAGGTCGATATCCTGTTTCAGCATGAAAAATCAGAACAGGAAACTACCACACCTTCAGAGCGTGTAATGCAGTGCCAAGATATGACATGATAACAGAAGAATGTGGATTTATACGCAAAGCCATTCGAAAGTGATGTTCTGAAAATTCAAACTTCTCCTGTCGGAGATATATCATCCCAAGCCCATACCAGGCATTGTAATGCCGGGCATCCACACGAAGCGCACTCTGATAGCTCTTAATACCATTTTCAAAATCTTCTAAAGCAACATATCTGAAAATATAGACAGCAGGAGCTTACAACAAAAAAAATTAATGATGCACCTCATAAATCGAAAAGAAAGAAGTTTCCAATCCACATTTAGCCAATAAGAAGGGAATGATGAAGAAAGTGGAGGAATGGCCATACTCGTGACCACAAAGCGTGTGCCCATATGCAAATCTGGGATTTAGTTGTACAGCTCGCTGAAAATTTTTAAGAGCAGTTTCATGATCTTTCTGTAAGCTATAGCAATTACCCATAGCACACCTGCCACACCATGGATAAAGAACATTACCAACTATGCTTCATATCATTAAGAGAATAGATGATATTAGTTTTTCTGTTTAGCTCCAACTATACTTGCTACAGTCATTTTAGAAACATCATTTGGCACCGTGACAGATCAAAGCTTTACTTGGCCCAAGAACTCCACAACAGCAAACTTATAACCAACTTCAAATGTATGGATGCATGATAACCTGTAGCAGATGCAGTCTCTTGATTACATATCAACATTATGTTTCAACGTGCACTTTACAGGTTATATTCCAGGCAAGAATGAAAAAGGCCCCTCCTAACAATCCACTTTAGTGAGGCATTTTCTCTTCTAGTATAAGCAGCTTCAAAAAGAATATCAATTTTGACTAAGTCAACCATTTCGGTAAACTTCTTGATTATTTATCCACACCCTTGAGTGAAAACAGAGAAGACAATATTTTCACACAGAAGGATATAATTCCAACTGGTGAAGCAGTAAAAACGTAACACAGCAGGAAAGAAAACCAAAATATAAGTAAGTTACATCGTCAACAACTTGATCAATGATCAAAAGCAAACATGGCGATGGCCTGGTGATCAATGGTACAATCCATGAGTAAAATAAACTAATACTGCTATAAAGAACCCCATATAACCACATATCTCTGTACAGAAGGAATAAACAGCTCTAGTAAAATCTGCATAACAGAGTAATATCTTCGGATTTTACAGGAATTACCAAGATTGAGAAGCTAATCTATCAGTCGATACCAGCTCCTGAGCCAGATAACTCAACTTCATGTCCTCCTTGAGATGCTAAAATAAAAATCAAATAGTTTGTCAGGAAAGAAAAAGGAAGAGAGGACATGAAGTAAAATCTGCATAACACAACAAAGCATAGAAGTTCTAATTGAAACACTGAAAGAGCAAAGAAGACTCACATACAACACTGTCGAGTACATGTCCATTCCTTCTAAACTATAAGGCGAGGCCAGACGAGCAAGGCCAAATGCATTATCTGCTTCTAGATAATCAACCATTTCAAAGTATGCTCTTCCAATCTGGCATTCAAATTTGCACATGAGATTCCATAAATAGAACGATACCAAGAGAACTTTTTTTATTTTATAAGTAACAGATACCAAGACAACTTGAGAGCAAGTTAAGCTGAGAGATAAGTAAAAAAAAGGAAGAACTCCTATACCACTGTAGAAAAGGCTAAAGATCCTAAAAACAGAATAAAATGGTCCTGAAGATAAAACAGCAAGGTATACGTTCTCCAGACCATGCAAAGCAGTGCCTACAACCATGGTCGTTGACAAGCAATTTGACAAAATCACAAGAAGAAATGCACTTAGGGTGACTGTGTTGAGTGTTCACATTTAATGGACCTGTCAAATCCTCCCAGAAACATAGGATGTCCTTTTAATTCTTACCCAATAATCTACAACAACAACAACAACAAACCCAGTGTAATCCCACAAGTGGGATCTGGGGAGGGTAATGTGTACGCATACCTTACCCTACCTTATGAGGGTAGAGAGGCTATTTCCGATAGACCCTCGGCTCAAGGAAAGTACTAAGTGGGAATTGATCCCTGCTCCTCTAGGTAGATAACTCTACATTCAACCAAGTGCACCATTTAGCCTCTTTCCCAATAATCTAGACTCTGTAAATGACAGTTTCATGTCCCATCCAAAGGATTTCGTTCAGAAACTCACACGGCAGTATCAATATCCTAGATAACAACCACTGTTGGAAAATAGTGCTCCCTGCTAATCGAAGAAATCCGCAGAAGACAAGCATATCTAGTCCAGGCCACCAGATATTCTTGCTGTGTACTCAAACAAAGCTAGTCTAAACAATATTTCTTCTATATATCTATGTAACAAATCTAAATGTTGGACTTACATCATGAAGGACCAAGAAAGATTCACAAAATCAAGCCAATAAAGAAAGGAGCATGTCCAGCTAGGTAGGAAAGGAATTTGTAAGCAATGTCAATTAGACAACAAACAAATAAACAGAAAAGGACAAGACAAGTGGATATCTCCTATTCCTTGAACTAACACAAAGGGAAAACTTAAATCAACAGGACTTTAAACGATCGGAAATATAAAAATACAGCCATTACCTCCAAGAATATTGGGAAAAAGTAATGAAAACAAACAGAACCTTTACCTGGGAAAGCACCCATCCAGTTTGATAATGCTTGTGTGGTAGTTTGTTATAAACATCTAGTGCATCCTGTTCCACCAAAAAGCATCAGATTTCAATCAAATCAATGCAGTATCACGAAATGAACAATGGATTCATCCTTTCAAAATCAAAATGCAATACCTGGCATCTATATAAACACGAAAGTCTGTAACCTTCCCCAAGGATCCTGAAAAGGGCCAATATTTCTGCAGCACCTGAGAGGATAGATGTGCTACTCACATTAACCCCAGAGGCAGAAGTTGTGGGCCCTTCTTGTTCAAGAGGTCTAGCATCTCCAGATGGGTATGATGAAGTCATATTTAGCCGAGAATCATCAGAAATGTCATACCGAGCCCCTGAGATGCAGACGTAACACAGTTGAGAATAAAACACATCCCAAAGGTAGATGTCCTTGTGCTTAGGTAGCACAGTGCACAAACACTAGAAAGAAGTTCCACAGAAATTTAGCTATGGATTTCTAGTTTTCTTGTTTTTCTTTGGGTTGATAGCAGTTATGTCAGATGAAATAACAATTCATATGTACTCTTGAATTCTTTCAAAATGATTAATGCATCAATCATCTACTCCAACAGCCAAATTGCAAATAACTAGAACGGGGAATTACTGAACTAGAGTTTCGTTTCAACAAAATACAAAAGAGGAGAAAAAATGGTCAAAAGAAATAGAGGAAGGAACCCAATCTCCTAAAGTTTGTGAATGAACCAGTAGATTATACGAGCATGCACAAGTTTATTCAAAAGCAATCCATTCGGAGCACAGATGGAGACAAGGTGGGGTTTGCTGCATCCCTTAAGTTTTAAAAAATAGGCCAAATAGGTGTACGGCCCCTTAAACTTGGCTCCAGTTTCCATTTTGATACTTTAACTTAGCGTTTTTCCTATTGAACACTTTAATATTATATAAAGTGATCTATTGAACACTTTACTCATAACCAATAAAAAAAATAAGGTGCGTGTAATTCACACATGAATGACTTAGCAAAAATGACAAATAAGAGGGAGACACGTGGCATTTGGGCCCAAATAGTCAAAAAGAAGTTTTGAAAACAAAAAAGATTTATTCTAAACACCCCCTCCCACCGTCATCTTTTTCCCAACCACCCCCTTTCTTTTTTCATTCCATGGAATCCCACCAGCCTAAGTGCATCATCGTCCAGCACCCCAGCAAGCGTTGGGGGTTGGTTTCGGATATCAGCTTCATGGGCCTCTTGAGCTTTTGATTATTTACTACTTCAGTGAAGCTTAGATCTGTTAAAAATGAGGTGTCATCTGACATTCACTGCCTACCTGAAATAGGTTATTTTGACCAGAGGGACGGCAATATTATAATGGACTCAACTGTGTTCAAACCTTTCTGTCCCGCAGCTGAAATCAGTAATTCTTAGGCAGTATTAGGGAGATTAGTTGCTGAAATTATGTATACTTGATGAAGAAGTTTAATTGGATTCATCGTTGGATGTTGCATCGGAAGTTGAATCCACATAAGGTGTGTACTAAAAGGCCAAGTAGATCTATGCTTCATGGGCCTCTTGAGCATTCTTTACCTTCTTGAAGTATTTACACGCATTCTTTGATGCAAAATTCTGTCCATACCCTTCGATGATATAGGATTGAATGTCCTTGGCAGCTTCATCTGAAATGTGCAATCCATCTGTTCTGGTCTTCCATCGTTGTAGTATCGGAGATTCGTTCGTGTTCTGTCTATTACTGATTTCGTGATTGGTGTGTAAATGTTAAAACCTTAATAAAATTTATTCCGGCAATAAAATTTATTAATTCCGGCGATCTCCATTAATTCCGGTAATAAAATTTATTGTCGTTCTTCTTCTACTTTTAAAAAAGTCAATTTTGATTTAAACAAAAAAAAAAAGGAAAAACATTATCTCAAACCCATTAAATTCACGCGCGTAAGAGGGGGTGAAATACAGCTCTCTTGCCATGCCAGCTTTGTGTTTAATAGGCATACATTGATTTAGGTTGAAGTGTTCAATAGGTAATGGGCTTAGTTAACGTGTCAAAATGGAAACTGGAGCCAAGTTTAAGGGGTCGTACACCTATTTGGCCGAAAAAATATGTTAAGAAATTATATGTCTTTATAAGATGATAAAAAGTTTCAAGCAAAAACCAAAGTCTAGTGATAGGAGGGCGTAGAGGTCGAGAATTAGGATAAAAAGTTAGTGGGTAGCCGTGCGTTTTACTTGTCCATACCAGTAGTATTAGTGTTAGTTTTGTATTTTCTTATTTTTAGATTCCTATTACTACCTGTTGTTTCTTTCGCTTCGGTTTTCTTGCTATCTTGCTGACGTTACTGCTTGTTGCTACTTGCTACTGCTTCTTTTTTCATCTTTCCTTGAGCCAAGGGTCTATCGGAAATAGCCTCTCTACCTTCTCAAGGTAGGGGTAAGGTCTGCGTACACACTACCCTCCCAGTCCCAACAACAACAAAAAAAAAAAAAAAACCAATATAATCTCACAAGTGGGGTCTGAGGAGGGTAGTGTGTACGCAGACCTTACCCCTACCTTTGTGAAGGTAGAGAGTATGTTTCCGATAGACCCTCGGCTAAAGAAACACTAAACAAGAAGCGACCAACATTAACAACACAAGGAAAAAAACAAAGACACTGTGTACCAAAGATTCTAAAAACAAGAAATACAAGAATACTACTAACAATACTGGTAAGAATGACACAATATGGAATAACAAAGGTCAAGGAACACAAAAATGTAAGAATAATACTAATACTACTGGTACGATTAGGAGAAACTCTCGACTACCTATCAACCTACAATCCTAATTTTCGACCTCCATACCTTCCTATCGAGGGTCATGTCCTTGGTAAGCTGAAGCAATGACATGTTCTGCCTAATCACATCTCCCCAATACTTCTTTGGCCTACCTCTACCCTTCCTCAGACCCGCCATGGTCAACCTCTCACACCTCCTAACCGGGGCATCGATGTCTCTTCTCATCACGTGCCCGAACCATCTCAGCCTCGATTCCCGCAATTTGTCTTCCACAGGGGCCACTCCCACCTTATCCCTAATAACTTCATTCCTAATCTTATCTTTCCTGGTATGCCCACACACCCACCTCAACATTCTCATTTCGGCTACTCTCATCTTCTGGACATGGAATTTCTTTACTGGCCAACACTCAGCACCATACAACATAGTCGGTCTAACTACCGTTCTGTAGAACTTGCCCTTAAGTCTTGATGACACATTCTTATCACACAAAATACCAGATGCGAGCCTCCATTTCATCCACCCCACTCCAATACGATGTGTAATATCCTCATCAATCTCTCTGTTACCTTGGATAACAGACCCAAGGTACTTGAAACTATCTCTCTTAGGAATGACTTGTGTATCAAGCTTCATGGCCACTTCTGCCTCATGCGTCCCCTCACTGAACTTGTACTCCAAGTATTATGTTTTCGTCCTACTCAACTTGAAACCTTTAGACTCCAGGGTATGTCTCTAAACCTCCAACCTAGCGTTAACCCCACAGCGCGTCTCGTCAATCAGCACTATATCATCTGCAAATAACATACACCATGGCACCTCCCCTTGGATTTGTCGCGTCAACACATCCATCGCCAGAGCAAATAAAAATGGACTAAGAGTCGATCCCTGATGTAACCCCATCAACACTAGGAAGTATTCCGAGTCTCCTCCCACAGTCCTCACCCGAGTTTTAGCACCATCGTACATATCTCTAATCACCCTAGTGTATGCTACTGGGATGCCACTAACCTCCAAACATCTCCATAAGACCTCCCTCAGGACTTTGTCGTAGGCTTTCTCTAGGTCAATGAACACCATATGCAAGTCTTTCTTCCTCTCTCTATACTACTCCACTAGTCTCCTCACAAGATGAATGGCTTCTGTGGTCGACCGTCCCGGGATGAATCTGAACTGGTTCTCAGAAATACACACTTCTCCTCGCCCTCCTCTCCACCACCCGCTCCCAAACTTTCATAGTGTGACTCAAAAGCGTGATACCCCTATAGTTGTTGCAATTCTGAACATCCCCTTTATTCTTGTACACCGGGACCATCAAGATTCACCTCCATTCATCGGGCATCTTCTGCGTCCTAAAAATGACATTAAACAATCCAGTAAGCCACTCCAAGCCTGCCCGGCCCGCGTCCTTCCAAAATTCTACCGGAATCTTGTCCGGCCCAGTCGCTTTACCCTTACTCATCTTCTGCATCACCCGCTCAACCTCCTCCACCTTAAAGCGCCTACAAAAACCATAATCTCGTTGGCTCTCTGAGTTCTCCAACTCACCAAGTACGATGTTCCTGTCACTATCCTCGTTCAAGAGTTTATGGAAATATGTTTGCCACCTAAGCCTAATAGACGCCTCATCCACCAATACTTTACCATCCTCGTCTTTAATGCACCTCACTTGATCCAGGTTTCGAGCCTTCCTTTCTCTAACCTTAGCTAACCTGTACATTCTCTTGTCACCACCTTTACTCCCCAGCTCCTCATACAGGCGCCCAAACGCTTCATTCTTAGCCGTCGTGACCGCTAATACACTAGGATTGTTGTTGTTGTTGAAGAGATGATATGTCTTTATAAGATGATAAAAAGTTTCCAGCAAAAACCAAAGTCTACTTGACTAAGCTACAATTTAGCTCCATTCAGGCTTGGATGTCAGCAGATGACCAGCCAACTGCTGTTCAAGTCCAATAATAACTTCTGCAATTGGAGAATAAATAAGAAAGAAAGGAAAACATTCCCCAACAATCTGTTTTACTCCATGCATTGGTGTTCACTGGTTACAGTCAAAAGTTTTGTAATAATACTTCAACTTCAAGCAATTATACATATCAAATCTTAAGATTCATCTGAAATATTTATGATAAGTGTCCACCAACAAGGTGTACAATCCCTAGACTGAAAATACAATGAACAGAATTGCCAAAAGAGCAGGCAAAAATATCAATCACCTTCGCCATAGGCTTCGGTAGCCCAAGATTGTGCCTTTCGACTTGTCATGGAACGTAAAGTCATTGAGCTAAGCTTCGAACTACCATAATATTTGGAAGTGTTATTGGTGCCATTTCCAGAAGCAGCTGATACATTTGAATTTGTGTTTCCAGTAGATTCCCCAGAAAGCCTTGAATTTCGTCGAGGGACAGAATCAGAAAATAACCTCCCAGATATCTGGAAATATAAGAGATAGCGAACTCAGATCCAAAAAATGGGGAATGGAAATCAAAGGAGATAAGTTGCGTATTCAAGGTGCACAATCCTCCAGCTCAGATGGATCCACCAAACAAAACACCAGAACTGTAAAATGTGTTAGTGCTTAAAACTGAAATAAAGGAGATGAACGCTACAAAGATGAATATAATCAACATTGTACTTAAATTATAATTAATTTTTTCCCTCTTTTTAAACAAAAATAAGTAAATAAAACAAAATAAGAGGAAGGAGCCTTAAGCCATACCAAAAACCCCTAGCATCTAACAACTGACTTCTACAGGTGGAAAATTGGAAAAGGAAAGACAGCAGCTTGCACCAAAAGCTTCACAGACTGAAAGTTTGCTTCCAAATTACGACAGAAGAGAAAAATAGTAATACTTATATGGTTATTACCAAAAAAATAAAAGCTTTTACTTTGTAAAACTTTTATTCTTACATGAGAATTCACTGTATCTTTTTATCGATTTGGTAACAACAAACACCATCGACATATAATAATTACCTTGAAATTCTGAAAGCAGCAATCGCTATAACCCCTGATTAGCAAACGTTGTGTTCTTCGGATAAACCCGACAGGAAAACCAAGCAAAATACCAAAAGATCTTTCAAACCAGTGGACACGTCCGAAATTCACAGAGAAAAAGCTAAACTAATCCAGGTGAAAAAGAGAACAGCAGCTAAAGGATAAAGCAAAATTGAAAGCGGCGACCGCCCAGGAGAATAGCCACGAAATTACCAAGAAATCCTTTATCCAACCATGGAAATGACCAAAATGTCCCTTGTGAAAGCAGGGATGTCAACAAAGACCTCCTTGCTTCACCTGTTCCTACGGCTCTTCTTATATAGTAGAATATAATTGTTTTGTGAAGAGTCATATATAGGCCTCTTGATTGACAGACATGCTGGAAATCATGCTATGGCATATGAGGAAGTATGACATTACTTCAACGGAATAATCAAAAAGCTAACTATATCTTGTAGCAACTATACAGAGAAAAAAAGTAATATTAAAATAGTCTAGATGACTGAAACCTATGTATTTGCAGACCTTTCTTAACTTCCCCTCGTCAACAAACTTTCTCCGAGGGGCCTGAATGGTTGAATTGACAGTTGATCGTGGAGAACTATCAGCACCAGCCACAGATGCATTATTCCCGTTTTGCTGAAAATTTCTACAAACTGGAGGTGGAACCACTCCTGACAACTGCAAAGAAGCTGTATTTAACAATCTTTCTAAAAATCATACTGAACAGAAATGCCGGTGTTTCCAAAGAGTATATAAGAATGTCCAATTGTTCCCTGCCGCTTTCTTTAGCGTTAGTCGAACTAGTTGCTCTAGTAAAGAACATTAATTGTCTCTGTATTCTTTTATCTTGACTAAGCTCTAGTCATTATTCTTTTCTTTCTGACTCTTTGCTTGTACTGTGGTAGTGCTTGCTTAATATTCCTATAGTGGCAGTGGTGAACAATGGTAGAGTAAGGTTATGTCCTCGGGTGGGACAGGGGATGGAAGACAAGGGTGGTAATGGTGCCTCTAGGTTGAGAGTAGGGTCCTGGAACGTAGGGTCATTGACGGGGAAATCTAATGAGTTAGTGAAGATTCTCCAGAGGAGGAAGATCAATATAGCTTGTGTCCAGGAGACTAGATGGGTGGGTACTAAGATTCGGGATGTAGAGGGGTTTAAACTTTGGTACTCAGAAGGCGTGAGGGACAAGAACGGGGTAGGAATATTAGTTGATAGGGAACTCAGGGAGCTAGAGGTAGATGTTAGGCGGGTGAACGACAGGCTGATGGCTATTAAGTTAGTTGTTGGAGGACGTACTGTTCACGTTATTAGTGCTTACGCACCTCAAGGGGGCTTGGACGAGGAGATCAAAAGGCACTTCAAGAAGGATTTGGACGAGGTTGTGCGAGATGTTCCTCTTAACGACAAGCTATTCATAGGTGGAGATTTCAATGGGCATATTAGGGCTTCTAGGGGATATGACGAAGTGCATGGCGGCTTCGGTTTTGAAGTCAAACGAAGGAGGAACTTCGATGTTGGACTTTGGTAAAGCTTTTGATTTGATTATAACTAACTCGTGTTTTCATAAAAGAGAGGAGCATTTGTTCACCTTCCAAAGTATAGTGGCCAAGACCCAGATTGATTACCTCATCTTCAGAAGGTGTGATAGAGGTCTATGCTCGGATTGCAAGGTTATTCCAAGCGAGAACATCGCGACCCAACATAGGCTGTTGGTTATACATTTGGAGATTAAGAGGATGACGACAAGGGCAGTGTATGGTCAACCAAATATCAAGTGGGGAGCCTTGACTAAGGATGTAGCCCAACAGTTGGGAGAGAAGTTGCAGGAAATGGGGGCCTGGAGGAGTAATGGGGACGCGAGTAATATGTGGACCTCGACAGCGAATTGTATTCGGAAAGCTGCTAGAGAGGTGCTACGAGTCTCGAAGGGTTACCCTAGTAGACACAAAGGAGATTGGTGGTGGAATGGACAAGTTCAAGGAAAAGTGAAAGTCAAGAAAGCGGTGTATTTGAAGCTAATGGAGAGCAAAGACAAGGAGGAAAGGAGTACAAATAGGGAAGGATATAAGAAGGCTAAGAAGGAGAAAAAGTTAGTCGTTGCGAAGGCTAAGACTGCAGCGTTTGAACGTTTGTATGAAGAACTTGGGGCCAAAGGCGGGGGACAAGAGGTTGTACGCCAACGAAGGTAAGGGAGAGAAAGGACCGTGACCAAGACCAAGTGAGGTGCATCAAAGACGAGGATGGCAATGTATTGGAGGATGACGCACATATTATACGAAGATGGCAGACGTACTTTCATGGACTTTTGAACGAAGAGGGGATAGGAACATTGTGCTGGGGGACTTGGAGCACTCCGAGAATCATTGAGATTTTGGGTATTGCAGGAGTATCAATGTTGAAGAGATTGTGGGGGCTATGTGTAAGATGAGCAGGGATAGAGCGACCGAGCCAGACGCGATTCCTGTGGAATTTTGGAAGAGCGCGGACAGAGCAGGCTTGGAGTAGCTTACTAGGTTGTTTAATGTCATTTTTAAGACGACAAAGATGCCTGGAGAATGGAGGTGGAGTACGATAATTCTAATGTACAAGAATAAGGGTGATATCCAAAATTACAACAACTATAGGGATATCAGCTGCTAAGCCACTATGAAAGTTTGGGAGAGGGTGGTGGAAGTAAGGGTGAGAAGAAGTGTGTCTATTTTCGAGAATCAGTTCGGATTCATGCCGGGGCGATTGACTACGGAAGCCATTCACCTTATTAGGATACTAATGGAGCAGTATAAGGAAAAGAAGAGGGACTTTCACATGGTGTTTATTGACCTAGAGAAAGCTTACGACAAAATCCCGAATTGTTGATTCCAAAAGGTCAGAAGCTTAAAATAGTTTTAGTTCCTCATTTTATTAAATCAAATGAATAAATGCCCTTGGACAAAATAGTTTTACTTCCTCATTTTATTAAAGCAAATGAATAAATACTGTTGAATCATTCTCTTTCAACTGTATTAGTTGATTTTCTAATGTTTACCTCTTTATGTAGTCAATCAAATAACTAAGATAAGCATATTATATTTTCTATCATCATCTCAGTTAATGAATCACAAAAAGTAATACTTTTAACTTTTCTTTTTTCTTCAAAAATTACATACAGAATCAGTCAATGTCTGGTTGTAGACTGGAATCATTTTAGTTTAAGGGAAAAAAAGTTATTTTATCTTTAAAGAAACATACAAAAATTAAGCATCTCCACTGCAAACACAGAGCCATAGCTGGCAAAAACAAATGACCCTTTTCTTAAGTTAGCGCCAGAAGAAACCAGTTCCTGATTGCCCATGTAGAAAAGAAGCAAAAGAAAATTTGTCACTGAACAGCCAAACTAACAATAATGGTGGTAAAGCACTGACAACCGCATTTTCATAAACAGTGTGGAATAGTTATCTGGAACAAATACAGAACTGGATAACCATAAAATAGCTTTATGATTGCAGACAGAATGCAACCCATGCCAGCAGCAGCATAATCTTAAAAAGTAAGACAGTCACCTGCTTTTGTGGAGTAAATAGAAGCTATCCCTAAGATTAACAAACGGATAAGCTGTTATCCTATTTCTGTGGCACTCTAAGCTATCTTCACGTATAAAAGGACTTGAGTATGATAACATCTCCCCAAATTGTTTTATCAAAAAGTGCCACTTCTGATTTAGGTGAAACCAATTTTAAGCTCTATTACAATAACCCCCAAATGAAAACAATTGGCACCGTTTAAAATTGTGTTCTACCTTTCAATTAACATAAATACAATTAAAGAGTCAGCATCTATGTTGCTCGGACTCTTCAAAAATGTTGGTGGGTGTATGCCGGATCCTCCAAATTTAGTGCATATTTGGAGGATCCGACACGAGTGTGGCAGCACTTTTTTGGAGAGTCCGAGCAGCATAGGTCAGCATATCGAATTACCTGTGTAGCCATCGGTGAGGGAGTGCTGTAGAATGACATGTTAGTAGAACCCCCACCTATATTCTGGGTAGCAGCTGCTCCAGTATAATTTCCAGAAATTTCTCGAAGATTATTGCTGTGGGTATGTCTTGATTGCCTAGGACTGATGTCGTCCGAGACAATATTCCTTGCAAAAACTACATTCTGATCATCAGTAGCTGCTTCAAATGTTTGGGACTGGGTTCCTTGGTACAAGTGTTGCTTCTGAATGCAGAGAGAAGATGCTTCCCCGAAAACTGCAGCTGCTTCTTCAGCAGCACCTGGTATATCATGCAACATAAGGACGCAAAATATAATTAGAATGGTAATCAACGACAACTTTCCTCAAGTAGAAAATAGTCCGAAATATGAAGCCTTACTGAGCATTTATTTGAAAAACAAATAAATCGCATGTTCAATCATTCTTAAGTCAATGGAAATTTATGCAAAAGTTTTCAAAAACAATACACCGGTCTAGTTCATTTTCTTTATAGGTAAGTTTTCCAACCACGCAAGTTCACAATGACGGCAAACAAGAGAAATATCCCAAAATTCTGCAGAAAATGTTAGAAACTATAACAATTAGCTGAAAACACTTCATTTGTTTCCAATTACTTTAAAAGATGATGGAAATGTTTCCGACTTTCAAAACAAAATCTCTGGTGACTTCATATGATTGTATCAAATTGTAAAATCACTCTAAAACAAAACAATGTTATCTACATATTCCCAATCACTATCAGTTAATAATTCTTTTTCTGATTGAAAAAATGTGTCAAATGTGTCATGTGTCAATTACAGTAAAATTATAAGGTAATGCTAGGGCTAACAGGACGTAGGTTAAGTTTCATCTAGTTGGAATATCTAATAATTTTTGTGGAGGTAAACTGTAATCCCTACAATTCCTCTTTCAGCCCTTCTAAGACCAAAAATAGTATTTGCATTTTTCTAACTTGCGTAGTTGGTCCAAAATATGCTAGGCTAGTTTGAACCTTAAATTTAAAATGACATGCATATCTAATATGAAAATTTTCGTTAAAAGAGTCATTATTACTAACACTGTAAAAGTAATTCAAAGCTTTTTTAAGTCAATCCCTAGGACGTTATCTATTCATGATCATTCTTGAAAGAACTTGTCAGGGTTTTTTCGCCAATTACATAAAAAAGATATTATCCAATTTATGACCTATCCAATGGTTACACCTAAATATAAGCGGCAAACCAAGACACATGATATTTGTCCAATGTTTGACAATGTCAAACTACGAATTTAGCTGTTCGAACAATGAAGACTCAACTCCAAGTCTCTAACAGTACTTATACTTACTACAAGTATAAGGGAATTTTACTTATTCTTTATGGTCACATATTCTCATTGCCTGTTCATGGTTAAAACAAACATAGTTCAACAACCAAAAAGGTTTTAAGACTGTTCGTTCAATCACAAACTGTATCCGAAATTCTAGCTTAAGAAATTGATAGAACGAGGTCTACAGGTAGTCACAAAATTAAATCACTCAGAATTGATCATTAAAGTTGTTATTTGTATAACCGAGAAATTAACTTTTCCAGCTTTAAAACTCTGTGGGTGGGTGGTCCAATCATCTACTCTTCTCCACTTAAATACCAGACCAAGTGCACAAGTCAGGATTTGAACCCATCACGTGCGCCACCGCACATCCAGCACTGTATTACTTTTATTCTGGAGGCAGCATTGATTGTTAAAGTTGTTCCAAAACAAATATTAAAACACAGCCAAATATTCCAAATAGAACTTAAATATTTGTTCAAATTATTCTAGCACAAACCTAATATACACAACTCTTCATATGCAGCCCATAGCAATGGATCCAACAACAAAGCCTGATTGAAATGCTGGATGGAACTATTTCTTCTATCTGTATACCTGAAATAATTACCCAGTTAAGAGAGTACCTTGGAGGAGTGCAATCCATATGCGGCTATGCACAACAACAGATCACCGCTATCATAACTCGTCTTATTCTCCATCAATTGTTAATTAACAAAAAGTTAAGGGAAAAAAAGAAACAGAGAAATATGTTCAACAACCTTAAGAAATAACTCAAGAGACATCATTTACGACAACACACCAAAATTTGAGAACAAGTTTATTAAATTAAGAAAATGAAGAAAGTGTTATCATCTACAAAATAGGTGGTTATGAGGCAGTATTCAGCAAAGTCCAAGGTCATTTATAAGAATATCAATCTTCAGTTTGGTTTTTGAAGAAACTTGAATGCATTGTGGTGAAAAAATTCCTCCACAAGTATAATGACCAAGTTCCAAACACTGAATCTAATAGGAAAAAAAAAAAGAAATTGAAGAAACAGGGACGGAAGGATTGTATTGATATGTATAACCCTTTCTGCACTTCAATAAAGTGCTAATTTTCACATTAGAATAGAAGAATCAACATTCTTAGCGTTAATAAAGTTTGGCGTAGTTCACATATTTAAGGATGCAGTTTCTGTACCAGTCTTTACTAGTAAAAGGAAAAGATGCTGTTCTTATGCCATACCATCCTTCTCCATCATAGTACACTTGAATACAATGTTAATTATCACAGTAGCACAGAAGGATCAAAAATTTTGAAGTTAATGAAGTTTGGCATAGTTAAAATATTTGATTATGCAGTTTCTATACCATTCATTTCTTTACAGCAAAAGGAAAATACAGGATCAATGAATTTTATCAGCATGAAGAAGCTTTCATGTGTACTAAACATGATGATGACAAGTGGAACACTACCAAAATCCATTGTTGCAGTGAGAAGTATTAACTTCATACTTTCCAGATACATCAATGCAGTTTCAGAATGAAGAAGCAAGGCTAGAAGTTAATCCTCTTAAAAAAGACAAATTAAAAATGTGAACCTGTAAATAAGCCCAAGAAGGTAATGCCCAGCTGCACCATTTGGAACCTGCACAACAATCATTTAGCTATAAATTGAAGAAGCATGTCAATGGCTAACAAGAATAAATTAACTGGAGGCTACAACACTATAAAATCTGCAAAGTGGATAGATATTTGGAACAATGGTTTTTATAACTCTACCTCTGCAGCTGGTTCATTAGGGGGGCAAAGTGCTGTCTCGGCTTCATTGAGAAGACCCATCTGAAAGCATGATAGTGCAAACAAGTAGCGGGATTGAGCCATACCTGTCCCTTCATATAATAATGATGATTATGAGCATAATCCCAAGGACAAAGTCAGAAATCCAAAGATAATACTCAACTAACAAGTAACACAGAGGCATGTTCATTGAATTATGTAAAAATAAAAAAATACCACATATACCTTTTAAAACATGGTATGCAGCATAAGCCTGTTGGTTCTGCAGGTAGCACCCAGCTAAAAGCTGCATATTTGTCTGCACTCAACATAGCATATTATATTAAACAAGCGAAGTATTATGAACAGCTTTCATAGACAACATTAAGAGATTTCAACAGAAGGACATCCCAAATGTGAATAATGTGTCTATTTAGGGACCAGTAGTAATTAAAATCATCAGTGCGGAGAACATTGAAAAGGCTTGGAACTGGGATAATACTAGTCTAGTTCCAAACCAGCAAACTATTAGAGAAGCTTACCACTCCATTTTATTTCACAAAACAAGACATTGATGAACCTCTAAAATGAGAAGAGAATTTTTTCATTTTGATTGAAACTCCAAAAACCATAAGTATCTTTGCTATATACAAAGAGTGGTAAGCATAGTGCCTGTAGCTTTTCAGTAATTCTAAGCATAATATTCTCACCCCTGCTTAAATATTCAAGAAGCTAATTGTTTGATATCAATCGGTAAGAAAGAAAAAGAAAGTTTGGATATTGTGTCATCCACTACTCTACTACGTTACTAAACCCTTTTCCCCAAACACTTCAAATAGAACCCAAATAAATTTAAGGAAAAAAAAAGAGAGAGAGAGAAACACACGCGCGCTAATTACAGTAGAGCAACAAGGAAATAAGGAAAAAAGTCCCAAAACCTAATCACGGCATTTCTAGAAACCAACCTAAACTCATTCAAAACCTCAAAATAGTGGAGTAAGAGATTTCTCCGACCCGATGAACTGAAGAGAAAAGAGAGCGGGTGGGTGAAAAAGAGTGGAGATACCTACCTCAGAGGGGAACTCGGCACAGAGGCGTTCGCACATGAAAATGGCGTTGCGGTGCATAAAATGCCGCAGGCTGTTCTGCACACACTCTATTAGTATGCTTTCCATTGATAATTTTGGGTTCCAATTCAGAAGGAGACAGCGATTCCTAAAGCTCAGGTTTTTGTATACATTTATTTTGAGAGAGAGAGTATGTGTTGCTACACTGCAGTGTGTGTTTGTGTGTGAGATTCAATTTTTCAAACAGGTGGGAGGCACAAATGTTGCATACAAGCGATCGAAAACTTGAGCACCTTTTGAACATTGACAAGATTTTGAGCCTGTTTCTATTGGCTTATTTTAAGGGTTTTAAGTCAAAATAACTTTTAATCCATTTTGAAGTATTTGGATAGATTAAAAAAGTGATTTTAAGTACTTATTTTTAAGCTAAAATGGCAAAAGCCAAAAGCTAGAATTCCTAACTTATGGCTTAAAAGCTATTTTGGCTTAAAAGTCACTTAAAATAAGCTCATCCAAACGGACTCTTAACCCCTGACACACATAAACGACTTCGTTTGAATGCAAGTAAACTAGGGAGTTCTAATTATTAGGGACAAACTAGTAGTCGTATAAAAATATTAATTAAATTAAATTATGACTGGACTTGTTTGAACATATTAGATCGTATTAATTTAATAAATTTTAATTGTCATCTTATTTGTCAAAAGGATATACCCAATAATAAAATCTCTATTAAATTAATGGGACTTATATAGTCATTGAATAACTTTTTGTTCTATATTTTTTTAATTATATTATTCAATGTTTAGTATTATTACATTATTAAATTTGATACTTGTTAATTTTTGTTGTTACACTTGGCATCATCACATTGGGATATTGTCTAGATTTTAATGAATAAAATCTCTATTAAATTAAAGGGATTTATATAGTAATCGAATAACTTTTTTGTTATGTATTTTTTGATAAGTTTATTAATTTGTACCAATCTCTTGTAAGGATAGAATAGACTTTACATACCCATGTATAATCTATATATAACTCATGTAAACTTTTATATGATTAATGAGAATCTCATTTTGTTACATGGTATCAGATTGATTAGGTTCCTTCTGTACGTTCTTCTCTTTTCCAGCTTCATGTCATCATATTCATCTCAATCCAGTTCTTCAATCTCTAGTGTTATGGCTGCCTCTTCCTCTCTTCTAGTTTCATCCCAATCTGCAATATCTCTCTCTAACATCAAAAATCGTGTTCCCACTATTCTTGATTGCACCAACTACATGCTATGGAGAGAACTCTTTTTACCCGTATTCAAAGGTTATGGAGTTTACAGTTTTATCATTCGGAAATTTGTCAAGGACAATAATTGTTCTATTGAATTTGATGATTTCGGTTTTTTTTTATCAAGGACTTCAAGACGAAAAAAACACTTCTGAGGTGCAATAATACTGGACCTCTCTACTCTCTATTGTCTTCCTTTGGTGATGGTGCTACTTCTACTGCTTTTGCTGCAATTTGTGCTTCTCCAACTCTTTGGCATCACCGTTTAGGACATCCAAGCACTTTAATTTTAGCAAGTTTAGTTCGAGAAAATAAATTACCTTGTACTTCTTCATTGAAGTATTTAAATTTCTTATGTAATGCTTGTCAACTTGGCAAGCACCATAAATTACCTTTCATGAATTCAAGTTCTTTTACTTCTTTTCCATTTGAATTGATACATAGTGATATTCGGACTTCTCCTATTCCCCATTTACTGGTTTTCGCTATTACATACTCTTTCATGATGATTTCACTAAGTTCTCTTGGGTTTTTCCTATTAAACGCAAAAGTGAAGCTTTCACAATGTTCAGAAAATTTTATGCCTATGTTCTAACTCAATTTTCTTCTAAGATTAAAATACTACATTGTGATGGGGCTGCAGAATATGTTAAACTTGGTGATTTTTGCTCTTTTCTTAATGACAATGGTATTTCTCTCCGAATTTCTTGCCCACATAGGCACCAACAAAATGGCAAGGCTGAGCGTATGCATCACACTATTCTTAATATGATACGCTCTCTTCTTTTCCAAGCATCCCTTCCCTCTCAATTTTGGGTAGAAGCACTCCACACTATTGTTCATCTCCTCAATATTCTACCTTCTTCTGTAATTAATTATAAAACTCCATTTGAACTTCTATTTGGTAAATCACCTACGTATGATCATTTACGTAATTTTGGTTGTTCTTGTTATTCTAATTTAGATGACTATTGTCAAAATAAATTAAGTCCTCGTTCCAAACATTGTGTTTTTCTTGTTTATCCATCTAATTACAAAGGTTTTTGGTGTTTTGATCCTTCAAGTAATAAAGTTTTTATTTCACGGCATGTACAATTTGATAAAGATTGTTTTCCTTATCCATATCTAACTTCAAAACTTTCTAGTTCATCCTCCGTATCTCCCTTCGAATAAACAAAATTGATCTTTCTTTGCCTACAAAGTTTTCAGCTTTTACATTGTATTCCACATTAGTGCCTAATATTTCTCAACCATATTCTTCATTATCCTTATCTTCTAATCTCAATTCAAATCCTATGACCCCTAACCACACCCCCATTGCAGATTCTTCTCAATCCTTTACTCAATCTCCTAGTAACCAGCATCTTCCTTCTACAAGTCAAATTCAAACTAGTGCATCTACAGAATCTTTATCCTTAGCCAACCAACCATACAATCAAGTTTCCTCTCGTACTCTCCAACTTAAAGTTCAGTTTCATAATCTTAAAAAGGGCGATCTCTCCATTAAGGAATATGTCCATCGCCTCAAATCTATTTGCAGATGCCTTAAAAAGGGCGAGTATCTCTACTCCTCCTTCATACCAATCAACCATAGCCTTTGTTGCAAAACAATAATTTTCTACTTCTCATGGTCGAGGTCGTGGTAAAAATTACAATGGAGGTCGTAACTCTAATGGCGGACGAGTTAGAGGCCGTCATGATCATGGATACTCAAAGCCTTTTGTTGCCATGCCTCATCAATTCAACCCTCGACCTCGTCCTTCCTCTATTTTAGGCCCACCACCGCAACAATTTTCGTCATTCCCTGACTACACTTCCATTCAAAGTCAACTTTGTTTCCAACCAAATCACTCTGTCTGTGAGTGTCCTTCTCTTAACCAAAGAGCTCTTTTTTCAATCACTCAACCTCATCCTGCAGCTGCATCATACTCTTCATCAAATGATGGTCATTGGTCTGTTGATACCGGTGCTCGTCATATATGACACCCAGTGCTACCAATCTATCTTTAGTTGATCCGTATAATGGTAATGATTGTGTAATCGTAGGTAATGGCGTCCAACTTCCAATCTCATACACAGGTCATGGTAATCTTTCAACTCCCTCTTCAAATTTTTCTCTAAAAGATGTCTTAATTGTTCCAAATCTATATACTAATCTACTTAGTGTTCGAAAATTTGTTAAGAACAATAATTGTTCTATTGAATTTGATGATTTCGGTTTTTTTTTATCAAGGACTTCAAGACGAAAAAAACACTTCTGAGGTGCAATAATACTGGACCTCTCTACTCTCTATCGTCTTCCTTTGGTGATGGTGCTACTTCTACTGCTTTTGCTGCAATTTGTGCTTCTCCAACTCTTTGGCATCACCGTTTAGGACATCCAAGCACTTTAATTTTAGCAAGTTTAGTTCGAGAAAATAAATTACCTTGTACTTCTTCATTGAAGCGTTTAAATTTCTTATGTAATGCTTGTCAACTTGGCAAGCACCATAAATTACCTTTCATGAATTCAAGTTCTTTTACTTTTTTTCCATTTGAATTGATACATAGTGATATTTGGACTTTTCCTATCCCCCATTTACTGGTTTTCGCTATTACATACTCTTTCATGATGATTTCACTAAGTTCTCTTGGGTTTTTCCTATTAAACGCAAAAGTGAAGCTTTCACAATGTTCAGAAAAATTTATGCCTATGTTCTAACTCAATTTTCTTCTAAGATTAAAATACTACAATGTGATGGGGCTGCAGAATATGTTAAACTTGGTGATTTTTTCTCTTTTCTTAATGTCAATGGTATTTCTCTCCGAATTTCTTGCCCACATAAGCACCAACAAAATGGCAAGGCTGAGCGTATGCATCACACTATTCTTAATATGATACGCTCTCTTCTTTTCCAAGCATCCCTTCCCTCTCAATTTTGGGTAGAAGCACTCCACACTACTGTTCATCTCCTCAATATTCTACCTTCTTCTGTAATTAATTATAAAACTCCATTTGAACTTCTATTTGGTAAGTCACCTACGTATGATCATTTATGTATTTTTGGTTGTTCTTGTTATTCTAATTTAGATGACTATTATCAAAATAAATTAAGTCCTCGTTCCAAACATTGTGTTTTTCTTGTTTATCCATCTAATTACAAAGGTTTTTGGTGTTTTGATCCTTCAAGTAATAAAGTTTTTATTTCACGGCATGTACGATTTGATGAAGATTGTTTTCCTTATCCATATCTAACTTCAAAACTTTCTAGTTCATCCTCCGTATCTCCCTTCAAATAAATAAAATTGATCTTTCTTTGCCTACAAAGTTTTTAGCTTTTACATTGTATTCCACATTAGTGCCTAATATTTCTCAACTATATTCTTTATTATCCTTATCTTCTAATCTCAATTCAAATCATATGACCCCTAACTACACCCCCATTGCAGATTCTTCTCAATCATTTACTCAATCTCCTAGTAACCAGCATCTTCCTTCTACAAGTCAAATTCAAACTAGTGCATCTACAGAATCTTTATCCTTAGCCAACCAACCATACAATCCTAATTTTACTCAAATCCCAGCTCTTCTACCAACTTCATTGATTCCTCCTATCCATACTACACTTAGAATTTCTGAAAATTTACTACCCGCTCCTATCCAACAACCTGCACCTCCAAGCCCGCAACATTCTCCCAGTACTTCAACTCACACTACTAGAAATCCGCTAAAACCGACCAAGTCATAATGACCAACGTTGGTCGGTCAAAAAAAGCGACCAAAAAACCGTCCAACATGGACAGAAACTATAAAAAAAATATTTTATATTTTTTTAAAATTACATACCGATCAAAGTTGGTCGGTAAATTGGTCAAAAATTTGACCGAGCTGGTCAAACTTGCTTAGTCAAAGCAACCTTTTGATTACCGACAAATTTTGATCGGTAATGTGGACCCAAATTTTTAAATTTTAATAATTATATTATTATTTAAAATATTTTATAAAATTTATATTTAAGTTTACTGACCAAAGTTAAAATAACCGACCAAAGAAGCATTTACCGCCAACTTTGGTCGGTATATTTTTTTTTTCTGGAAAATAACCGACCAAAGTTGGTCGGTTATTAGGTCAACATTGGTCAAACTTTTGAATCACTTTAATATTTACTATCTAAATAATATAAATGTAATCCGTTAACACTTTATTTTGTAATACAAATAATGAATACACTGACATACTATAACAAGCTATATATAGTTAAAGTAGTACAATAAAGTGTGTGTGTGTGTGTGTATATATATATAGGTGTAGCAGCATATATATAAGAATACGAAGCGCTAGGACCATAGGGTCGGGTTCTTTTAGGGATAGACTTGTGAAGATCCTAATTAGTATATATAATTTATCATCAAATATATCTATTTGTAAATTGATTCATCGACTTATAACTTACTTAGATGCATCGATGAATATTAAAAATAAAACGTTTGACCTATATCGACTAATAGTAAAAACAAAACGTCTCGACCTATATCGATTAATCTATGTCATGCATTATTAGTGATGAATGAATGAAAAATAGAAGAATTAATACTAAACATCTTTGACATGTATATATATATATATGGATCACAAATTAAAGAAACAAAAGAAGTTATTAGCATTAAGTAAACGAGTTAATAGGTCAAACATGGTCAAACTTTTAATTTGAATCACTTTAATATTTACTATCTAAATAATATAAATGTAATCCGTTAACACTTTATTTTGTAATACAAATAATGAATACACTGACATACTATAACAAGCTATATATAGTTAAAGTAGTACAATAAAGTGTGTGTGTGTGTGTGTATATATATATAGGTGTAGCAGTATATATATAAGAACACGAAGCGCTTGGACCATATGGTTGGGTTCTTTTGGGGATAGACTTGTGAAGAAGCAATAATCTAATTAGTATATATAATTGATCATCATCAAATATGTCTATTTATAAATTGATTCATCAACTTATAACTTACTTAGATGCATCGATGAATATTAAAATAAAATGTTTTTACCTATATCGATTAATATTAAAAACAAAACGTTTCGACCTATATCGATTAATCTATGTCATGCATTATTAGTGATGAATGAATGAAAAATAGAAGAATTAATACTAAACATCTTTGACATGTATATATATATATATGGATCACAAATTAAAGAAACAAAAGAAGTATATATATAAGAACACGAAGCGCTAGGACCACGGGTTCGGGTTCTTTTGGGGATAGACTTGTGAAGAAGCAATAATCTAATTAGTATATATAATTTATCATCATCAAATATATCTATTTGTAAATTGATTCATCGACTTATAACTTACTTAGATGCATCGATGAATATTAAAAACAAAACGTTTTTGACCCATATCGATTAATATTAAAAACAAAACGTCTCGACCTATATCGATTAATCTATGTCATGCATTATTAGTGATGAACGAATGAAAAATAGAAGAATTAATACTATACATCTTTGACATGTATATATATATGGATCACAAATAAAAGAAATGAAAGAAGTTATTAGCATTAAGTAAACGAGTTAATAGGTCAAAGTAACGACTAAACATATTTAAAATAGAATAATATTGGTTTATCAATTGATAAATTTTTCGTACGTAGTAATGTATGCGATTGCTCATCAATTACAATATAGTGTATGTGTGTGTGTGTGTGTGTTTGTGTCTGTAAAATTACTCATATACTTAATTATAACTTAGAAAATTTACTTAGATAGATGCTATTATAATTTATTAAAAGTAATTAGTTAATATAATTATTTATAAAGATTATGCTTATAGTTTATAATTATTTATAATAATTGTATAGTTAAATAAAATAAATGCTTATAGTTTATAATAATTGTTTTTATAGTTTATAATATTTTAAGAAATAAAAACACAATTTTTTTTTTTATTTATAAAAAATAACTGACCAAAGTTGGTCGGTTTATAGTCAAACGGTCAACATTTAATATACCGACCAAAATTACGGACCAACTTTGGTCGGTAATTCTAAAATTAGATCTGAAATATACGTGATTCCCTCCATTTCTCTTACCTCTCTTCTCCAAATTTTTCATACTCCTCACTCAATACCTTTCCCTCTCCTTCTCTATTTCCCTCACACAAATCATATTCCCCACCCCGCGTTGCCACTGCCCAGCTGTCGCCGCTGCCGCTGCTACCACTGCCCAGCTGCTGCCCCTCCTTCTCCACCTCCTAAAAATTCTAGGTTTGAATTACAACTTATTTATTTTGTGTGTAAATTGAATGTTTTGTTAATTAGTTATGAATTAGTTAATTAGTGTTTTAATTGATTATTTAACTTTGCATTTTATTGAAATCTAGGGTTTAGGTCTTGTTTTAATTGAATTGATTACATGTGGTATAAATTGAATGTTTAAGTTTGTATTGTTTTGAATAGTTTAATTAGAATTGAATTATTAACTTTGAATTGAATTTAGTTTTTAGGATTTGTTCTTGTGAATCGAACCTTTAGGGTATGGGTTGAACTTTTAGGATATGAATTGAACTTTTAGGATATAAATTAAACTTTTAGTTTATGTTTAAACTCTTAGGATATGAATTGAATTGAGTTTTTATGATTTGTTCTTGTGAATTGAACTTTTAGGATATAAATTGAACTTTTAGTTTATGTTTAAACTCTTAGGATATGAATTGAATTTTTAGTTTATGTTTAAACTCTTAGGATATGAATTGAACTTTTAGTTTATGTTTAAACTCTTAGGATATGAATTGAATTGAGTTTTTAGGATTTGTTCTTATGAATTGAGCTTTTAGGGTATGGGTTGAACTTTTAGGATACGAATTGAACTTTTTTGGATATGAATTGAACTTTTAGGATATAAATTGAACCTTTTGGATATGAATTGAACTTTTATGATATAAATTGAACCTTTTGAATATGAATTAAACTTTTAGGATATAAATTGAACCTTTTGGATATGAATTGAACTTTTAGGATATAAATTGAACTTTTAGTTTATGTTTAAACTCTTAGGATATGAATTGAACTTTTAGTTTATGTTTAAATTCTTAGGATATGAATTGAACTTATAGTTTATAATTAATTATATTTACTATAATTTAATTTTTGGTGTAATTAGGAATTTTTTTTTATCTTGAATTAACTAAAAAAGAATTAATTAATTTATAATTGTAGAATAAATTAATTTGTTCTTGTTTTATTTGTATAGACGAAACATCGTACTCGGATGTACAATAGGAATTATCCTAATCGGCGGGGATTGCGGGAGGATTTTATAGAAGGGATTGATGACTTTATTAGACATGCAATGCCACTTTCACCATACTAAAGTGAAGGAGTAATTAGGCGCCCTTGTGTCTTGTGCGATTGTATGAAGTTTAAGAAACCAGAGCAAGTTAAGCTTCATCTTTATAGGAAGGGGTTTATAGTGAATTACTTTGTGTGGACTAATCATGGAGAGATCAATGGTAGCCGTGGAATATTTCATAACATGGTTGTTGGTGAAAGTAGTAGGTCGGTAGAGAATACAAATCATGATTCTAGAATTCAGGATATGGTTGCGGATGCTGTTGGGATGCACTTCGGGGGTGAGCCCAATGAAAATATTGAACAAACTCCTAATGATGATGTAAAACGTTTTTATGAACAGTTAGAGGAAGCTAGTCGTCCACTACGTGAAGGAAGTCCGCACTCTGAGCTGTCTGTTGCAGTTAGATTACTAAGTATCAAATCTGATTGGAATATTTCTCAAGCAGCCATGGGCTCTTTTATTGACCTTATGAGTGAACTAGTTGACCCAAATATCAACTTACCTGGTGATTTCTATAAGGCAAAGAGATTGGTTTCTAAGTTAGGACTTTCGTCAATGAGAATTGATTGTTGTGAAGATGGTTGCATGTTATATTATAAAGATGATGCAACTTTAGAAAGTTGTAAATTTTGCGAAAAGCCTCGTTTCAAGAGGCTTTCCAGCGGGAATATGGTCGATGTAAAGGCGATGTATTATTTACCTCTTATACCTAGGTTAAAGAGGTTATATGTGTCGATGATTTCTACTCCTCATATGAGATGGCACTTTGAAAATAGAAGACCACCTGGTGTTATGTGTCATGCTTCAGATGGAGATGCTTGGAAGCACTTTGATAGGACATATCCAGATTATTCTAGTGAACCAAGGAACATTCGGTTAGGTTTGTGTGCGGATAGCTTCACGCCTTTTTCTATAACTGCGACACCATATTCATGCTGGCCTATCTTTCTTACATCTTATAATCTACCACCTGAGTTGTGTATGACTAGTCCATATATATTTTTAAATTGCATTATCCCCGGTCCACGTAATCCGAAAAGTTTGATTGATGTATATTTGCAACCTTTGATTGATGAGCTAAAATAATTGTGGTATGATGGTGTTGAAACATATGACATATCGATCAAGCAGAGTTTCAAATTGCATGCTAATTTAATGTGGACTATTAACAATTTCCTACGTATGGAATGTTGTCTGGGTGGATGACTGCTGGGAAGCTAGCTTGTCCTTACTGCATGGTAAATGGTAAAGCATTCACTTTGAAACATGGTCGAAAGCAATCATGGTTTGATTGTCACCGTCAGTTCTTGCCTGATGATCATGAGTTTAGAAGGATGAAAAATGCATTCAAAAAGAATAAAGTGGAATATGATTCGCCACCTCCGATACTTTCAGGTGAGGAAATTTGGGAGAGGGTCCAGAACTTCAGTAAAGTTATTGAGGCTCCACCTTATTGATTCTCCGAATATGGTGTTAATCATAATTTGACGAAACAGAGTATATTTTGGGAGTTGCCTTATTGGAAGGATAATCTTCTCCGACACAACTGTCTGAACGAAAGAAAATAGTAAGACATAAAGGATAAACGGGGACTTCAAGGTATGTGAACGCCGACAGATTTACCTTGAGTCTCCGGACAGCGGACCAGTAGCAAATATCGATCAACCTGAGCCGGTATCAAAATCTGAACAGAAAGTGTAGAGTGCAGCATCAGTACAACCGACCCCATGTACTGGTAAGTGTCGTACCTAACCTCGGTGAAGTAGTGACGAGGCTAAGCCAAGACACTCACATATAACCTGAACAGTATAATCATGCTAGAGGCAACAACAATAAGTAAAACAATAATGCAGAAATAATGGGAGGGGAACATACAGTGGGGGAATGCAACATAAAGAGTGAGAATAATGAAAGGACATAATTAAATTGGAAATCCTTAAATGAATTGAGCAATCAAGACAGCAAGGAAAACTGCACGGCATCACCCTTCGTGCTTTTACTCTCAACCTCACCAAATAACAAATAAGACTGCACGGCATCACCCTTCATGCTTTTACTCTCTTCCTCACAATATAAATAAATTATGCACGGCATCACCCTTCATGCTTTACACTCTTCCTCACAATATAATTAAATTATGCACGGCATCACCCTTCGTGCGTTACACTCTTCCTCACAATATAATTAAATTATGTACGATATCACCCTTCGTGCTTTACACTCGGCATCACCCTTCGTGCTTTACACTCTTCCTCATAATATAATTAAATTATGCACAGCATCACCCTTCGTGCTTTTACTCTCTTCCTCACAATTCACAGAATCAATAACAACGGATAGAGAGTAGTTTCACAAGAAATCAATATTTCATAAATGATTACTTTCACGATTTAACATCTCAACCTCGAATCAATATTCATAATTTTATCGACCTTGTGGAACCGGATACAATTCTTCCAACATTTCAACAACGACAATAAGCATGGATAGCAAGATTTAAGACTACAAATTTGCAAGAAATGAAATTTCACTCGCATGCTATGACTCGACCACACGTATAGATGCTCGTCACCTCAACTATACGTCGTATTCAACAACAAAACACGTAGCAAATACTCACACAATACCTATTCCCTCAAGCCAAAGTTAGACACAACACTTACCTCGCTCCGAAGGCCACTTAATTCTCAATCACAGTTTTTCATTTGGAATTCTCCTCCAACCCACTCGTATCTATTCAAAAATGACTCAATAGTATCAAATATTGCTAAAGGAATCAATTACATTGCATAAATCTAGATTTCCTAAATTTTTTCCCAAAAAGTCGAAAATCGATCCTGGGCCCGCTTAGTCAAAACCCGAGGTTCGGACCAAAATTCATTCACCCATTCACCCCGAGCCCGAATACATAATTGGTTGTGGAATCCGACCTCAAATCGAGGTCTAAATTCCCAAATTCCTGAAATCCCTAGTTTCTACCCTAACCCCTAATTCTACCATGAAAACTCTAGAGTTTTGGTTAAAAATTCAAGAAATGTAATGGGTAATTGAAAGAAAATGGTTTAGAATCACTTACCAACACTTTGGGGAAGAAAATGACTCTTGGAAATCGCCTCTACCCGTTTGGTTCTTGAAAATGTTGAAGAAATGGCTCAAACCCGTGTTTGGAGTCTGTTTTAAGCCACTGGACAGGCCTTCATCGCGTTCGCGAGAGGCCTGTCGCGATCGCGATGCACAACGACCTAAGGCCTTTGCGTTCGCGAGTCTTCCTACGCATTCGCGTAAGGCAACTCCCCCCTAGCCTTCATGTTCGCGACCCAGTGGACGCGTTCGCGTAGAAGAACATGACCAACCCTACCCCAGGTCCCCAAGTGCTTCGCGTTCGTGATGGTCAGGTTGCGTTCGCGAAGGGTAAATCCCCCATCACTTCGCGTTCGCGACCAGGCCTTCGCGTTCGCGTAGAAGAAGTCTCAGCCTCACCAGTTTGCTCTTCACGTTTGCGAGAGGACCTTCGCGAATGCGAAGAAGGATATGCCAGACACCAGAATCTGCAGAAACCAGATTTTTCCCAAGTCCAAAACATCCTGTGGCCTATCCGAAACTCACCCGAACCCTCGGGGCTCCAAACCAAACATGCACACAAGTCTCAAAACATCATACGAACTTGCACGCGTGATCAAATCGCCAAAATAACACCTAGAAATACGAATTTAGCACCAAATCAAATGAAATTCTCAAGAACACTTTAAAATTCATATCTTCTCAACTGGACGTCCGAATCACGTCAAATCAACTCCGTTTCTCACCAAATTTCACAAACAAGTCTTAAATATCATAATGTAACTGTACCGGGCTCTGGAACCAAAATACGGACTCGATACTAACAATGCCAAACATCGAACAATTCTTAAAAACAATTAATTTTTAAACTTTTAATTTTCATCAAAAATTCATAACTCAAGCTAGGGACCTCCAAATTCGATTCCGGGCATACGCCCAGGTCCCATAATTTGATACGGACCTACCGAGACCGTCAATATACGAATCCGGGCCAGTTTACCAAAAATGTTGACCAAAGTCAACTAAAATCAACTTTTAAGGCAAAATTTTTTATTTTCATTAGTTTTCAACATAAAAGCTTTCCGGAAACCTGCCCGGGCTGTGCACACAAATCGAGAAGGGTAAAAATGAGATTTGTAAGGCTTAAGAGCGCAAATTCGAGTTCTAAAGCATAAGATGACCTTTTGGGTCATCACAAATTCCCAGAATTCAACATTACCGACCAACTTTGGTCGGTTTTCTGCCTACCCAGTCCAGTTTACTGACCAAAGGTGGTCGGTTTTTTTAAATTATAATAATTATTTTTTAAAAAATTTCAATACCGACTAACTTTGGTCGGTACAAAAAATTAATAAATTTAATACACCGGCCAAGCTTTGTCGGTTAAGTTAAATTAATAAAATAATATTCCGACCAAGTTTGGTGGGTAATCCTATTAAAGTGTGAGATGGTCGTGTAGAGCATACCGACCAAGGTTGGTCAGTAATTTTCGATCAACTTTGGTCGGTATTCCTTTCCGACCTCTAAAATACCGTCCACACGTAAATGGTCGCGTTTTGGACGGTTATTGGCCATTATCGACCAAAGTTGGTCAATTATTTTGGTCGGTTTTTACCGGATTTCTAGTAGTGTCAACTTATCACCTCTACTCCAACTATTAAGATTCATCATATGGATACTCGCAAGCAAACTGGTTCTCTTAAACCACTGATACTCCCATCCTTAATCTCACATATCTCTTCTCTTCCATGTGAACCATCTTATTTTACAGAAGCTATTAAATGTCCTCATTGGAGACGTGCGATGTCTGAAGATTATAATGCTCTCATGTCCAGTCATACTTGGGATTTAGTGCCTCCACCATATAATGCCCAATATTATTGGTTGTCGCTAGGTTTTTCGAGTTAAACAAAAATCGGATGGGTCACTTGAGCATTATAAAGCTCGTCTTGTTGCTTGATGACGTCCAAATCCACTATTAAAAAGTAATAGCATACGGTCGCATGCAATATAATATACCTAACTATGAGTCGAGGTCGAATCCCACAGAGAACAATATGTAGGCGATTAGGCAACGTAAGAGAATTATCGCTTATTATGCTAAGCCAAACACTTAAAAAGATTTTGAGAAAATATTTATAACTAATTGCGAAAATATAAACTAACCTAGAAAGCGAGTAAAATGATTAATGGCTACAAGCATGGATACACGGAAAATTACACTCAAGTAACGATCCAATGTATTTCACGAATTTATAAATACGAGCGAGTTTATGTTAATTAGCCTCGGATAATAATTCTATATTAGCTTATTTCGAAGACTAACACGACTTCCTAATTGAATTATCCCTAAAATAATTAAGAGATTAAGTACACCCGAATATGGCTACAAATAGTTCAATCTTATCCATAGGTAGAATCTATAAAGTGAGTATTAATGCCTCAAGTTCTTGTTAATTAATCTTTTTCAACCCCAAATTACCTTTTTCAAGATTAATTCGAAGTTAATGGGCGAGTCCTAGGGTTAGCTAATCCCTTTGGAAATATTAAAGAACAAAAATAATTAAAGAAACAATAACTCACTTCATAATAAATAAAAAACGTTCAATACATAAGCACAACAAGATATTTAATCCACACTTTAAATATGAATATTCCCATAAACAAGATTCAAGTTTTGGAAAAAATACTACACACTTAGATATTCAATACAAAGCAAGGAAATGAAGAAATGAATATAAATGGGTAAGAAATTCTCAATCAAAAGCTTCAAATCTTCAAGACCCAAGTGTGTGTGCAAGAACCCTAGTCCCAAACTTGTCTTCTCTAGTCAAAGAGACTGAAAATAAGCCAAAGATGTGTTTCTAATAAGCTAGGTCGTGTGTTTGTGAGTTTTGAATGGAGAAAATGTGAAATGCCTAAGTTGTCCAAGTCTGAAGCCCGTTGGCCGCACCTGCAGAAGAATCCTCGCAGGTGCGGTTCCGCAGATGCGGATACCTGCTCGCAGAAGTGACATTTGGTGGAAGATAGCTATTCCGCAGAAACGGACCATGAGGCGTAGAAGCTCATACGCATATGCGAACCTTTTGCGTAGAAGCGCCTCCGTAGATGCAGATAACCCACCGCAGATACGATCCCAGCAGAAGATTGGCATTTCTTCAGATGCGGCCTCTTACTCGCAGATGAGAGCTCGGAGAAGCGAACAGTGTTCCGCAAATGCGGAATCACTGAAGGAATTTGCACTTCTTTAACCTTTTTTTACTCAATTCCACTTCAATTGACTTCAACTCTTTTCATGACATCATTTACCGGAAAATCTAGCAATACACACCATAAACAACCTCATATTATAATTAACGGATACAAAAACTAAAGAAAAAATACTAAAATAAATGGTAAAATCACCACCCATCAACACCCCCAACTTAAAGCTTTTGCTTGTCCTCAAGTAAATCAAAACCAAAATTTTAATGAGGCTCTACCATTTAAAGCACAATTAGCATCGCTATCATTTCCAAATAATATTTTCCAATTAAGCACCACACTTATGGCTTTGGTTGGTACTAATAATTGGGCTCAAGCATGTGAACTTCAACCAAATAACTCAACCATTTAAAAACAATCTCACGGATGCAATGGAGTTTCAAAATAATCAAGTGACAATAACCAAGCCTCAAGAAGTGACTCAAAAACACTAGTCTACTACATATGCTCAATTTACTAAATTTGGAATCTATCAATGTCACCAATCCATCATAATCCATGTGACCTCATAGGAAAGAAAGTCCCAAAATTACCATATTTATAATAACAACACAAGGAACAAATGCACAAATACACTCACTCTCAACAAAGAATTTCAGGTGTTACAAATATCATGCCATAAGCTTGCCCTTATTTTAATTCGCCGCCAATTTAAGAACATTCGGTTGGAGATCCCATAAGGACTTTTTAAGCTTGTAATATAGGCTTAGGGAAGAGTAGGATAAGCATCTGGGATACAAGTGACTACACCCTCCTTGAACACTACTCACATTTGTCTTTCTTTTTGCACTTTGCTTCTTTTTAAACCACACAACCCTTATTGACCTCTAGTTACCAATATAAAACCACCTTAAAGTACCTCTCTAATTTTCTCAAGACTCCATTTTTTTATACATATATTTTTCTTTTGCTTTTCTTTTGGAGCTTGAGTATTTTCATATAAACAACTTTGAGGTATATGCTTCTACACACAATGTACATCTTCACCATTTTCCAATTGACACCAATACACCCAACTTAGGCTTTTAGCCTCATTCTCAACACTCAAGGAGGGATGAGTTCAAAAGAGGGAATTATTTCACAAAAGGGTAAAGGTTTATCATGTAGAAGTCAAATGAAAGTTTAAAGGCTCAAATAAGGTTAACTACTGATAATATTTATGCAATGGTAGGCTCGACAGGCTAAATAGGTTTTTTTCAAAGATCACAAAGAATGCCTAAGGTCATCATTCCAACCAAACATAATTAACATTAGCATTAAAAGACCAACCGAGCAAGTTGTAGATGATAAAAGTAAACACAAGAATTATTTTTAACAAAAACTAACACACATGGCACATGAACTAATCAAGACAGATCAATTTCACTTATAATAAGAACAATTAGAGCAATATCATGCCAACTAGTGGGCAAAGAGTCACAAAATGAACCCAAAAATTATCACAAAAATTATTCTTCCCCATGTAACTTACCTTTTCAATTTATAACCAAAATTCGGAGGGGTATTCTTAATTCACACTTCACATACAAGAGACCAAACAATCCAAAAGTCTCCACATAATAAAACAAGACTAATTCCCTTAAGAAAGTTGTCACGATATCCATCATAGGGAAAAGTCACCCGGTTCAACACAAAAATATTCATCGGGAAAGAACTGTAGCATAAAGAAAACCTAAGGAAATTTATTAAAAAGTATATTACTACTAAAGAGATAAAAATAATATAAACTAAAAACTACTAAAAATAATATAAACTAAAACCTACTAAAGAAAATAAAATAACAAAAGCAACTAGTAAAATAACATAAACTAAAAACTACTAAAGAAAATAAATAAAAATAAAATAGAATAACAAAAGCGACTAATCCGCAAAGACATCACCAATCACAAACTACGCCCGGCAAAGGCACATGATAAACAATAGTAAAGCAAGCTCGGCAAGAGCACACAATATCCATACAAAAGCATAAGCCCGGAAAGGGCACAAGTTAAGCATCAATGTATAAATAAAGTATACTCCCTAAAGCCACCCCAACTAAAAACACTGCAGTGTCCTCACTGCATAGTATCCGAATAAAATAAGAGTGGTTTGAGGGTCTACTTGAGGTCTGCATCAGACTGCGGGAAAAGGCTCATCACTATCGTGTAGAGCTCTCGGCCTCATCATCATCGGTATCATCAGCATCAGCAGCATTCGACAAGAAGGAATACTCTTCACTATCATCTTTGTCCTCGGACGGTATCTTCCTGTTTGGATGCCCCCATTTGAAGATGACCTTGATGCCTCTCCACATCTTTACCATGAACTTGCCCTTCTTCTTATTTCTCACTTTCTCCTTCTGGAAGTTTGCCTGAAGATCTACGTGTGCCTTGGCCATATTGCCATAGGCTGCCTCCAGCCTGCTAACAGAAGCTGCCAACTTCTCATGAGACTCTGCCTGCTTTTTCTGGGCCTCCAGGTATGCCTTCATTTATTCTTTAGTACAATAATCAGGCCTAGGTTGGGAGTGTGAGGGTCCACTCTGATTTATAATACTTCAACTGCTCTTCCTTGTTCTCCAGGTGGACGCCTGACTTCTGATACTTCAACTGCTCTTCCTTATTCTCGTCCGGCAGCTGTGGTGATTTTCCTTTTCTAACTCTTTATTGCACTACCCTCACCTGTTACTCCCAATGGATGAAAGGGTTTGTCGGTCGGTAACCAACGATCGGTGCTACGCACATCAACATCTGTCCACTGGCACAACTCTATAATCAGTGCATGGAACATCAAGCCTAGAATGTCCTCTAGCAAGTACTCTTTCAACTATTGAATGATATAATAGCCGACATTCACATGAATGCCATCAAGAATGCATGCGATCATCAGGGCCCTGACATAGGAAACATCCGAAACATTGCCACAAGGTGAGACTCTGTTGTAGCCACATCTTGGCCTCGGATGTGAAGTCGATGGATTTTAAACCCTTTCTCTTGTTGGCCCACTTTGCTCTCTTGTCTGCAAGATAAAGTTTAGAAGCTAGCCTATCTCCATTTGAGCAATGATATTTTTCTCGTACCGGCTCAAGTGGATGGTTCGGAAGCCCTAAAACATCATTGATCTACTCAGTTCCAAACCGCACTGTTTTGCCTCTTATGGTGAGTTGTGGGTTGTTGAAGTTTGTGTCACGACCCAAACCGATGGGCTATGATGAGTACCCGAGCCTACCTGTAAAACACCCCTAAGCATACGTCTAAGATAAAACATGAAATAAGTGTAGGACATGCATAACGTCTGGCAGTAAACTACTGAATTATGTGAATAAGATACACGAGAAAATGTGCCCAAAAGACATATGTACATATATATATATATATATATATATATATGTACATATATATATATATACGGAATACGGTAGGGCGAGCCGACAAGGCCACATACTATCCGACTATACATGACTATCTACAGACCTCTAATAGAGTGTACAACTGTATAAAGGATGAGACTGGGCCCCGTCATACCCATATATGTATACAAACATATCGTACCAAAACCCAAAAGCAACTCCGGATCAAATAGAGCACACCAACTCTCGCTGAGCAAGGATCCTAAGAAGGGGGACTGTCAGCCTGTCTACCTGCACCTACGGGCATGAAATGCAGGCCCTAAGAAATAAGGGCGTCAATATGAATAATGTAACGAGTATGTAAGACATGAAAATCAGTACATAGAAGACATAAAAGAAGTATGGAGTAAAGGAATTCGCTTGTAAGCCTAAATAGCTTTGTGAATCCTGAAATAATTATAATGTCATGCATGTGCGTACAAATGTCATATCATGTATAGGTATATGTATACATAATGTTATCAAGCCTCTGAGGGCATCCCATCATATTATCTCGGCCTCAGTGGGCGAAATCATCAACGTATACTAACTGATCAGGTGGTGCTGTGTATATAACGCCGTAACCTTTCCTCATACCCTATATATATATAGCGTATATAACGCCATCTGGTCATGGGTCAATGTATATGTATAAATGAATGCAATGAAAAGTAAGTCAATAAGATCTCTCGGAATGTCATAAATCAATATGCCTTCGGATAAATTTTATCAACTACATATTTTTCTGAGACCCATGAACAGAAGATATAATAATAAGACACATGGGGAATCAAGAACATAGGCACCCCTAGTGCTTTTATGAATAGAGGTATTTATGAAAGTTATGCGTTTGCTCGTTTCATTTGTATCATAGGGATCATGCCAAAAGGAAAGAAGGGATAACCTTAACATACCTGAGCCGATTCTCTTAACAATCCCTCCAACCCACGTCTTTTGCGATAAAACACGTAACGACGGATCAAAGTAGGGAAAAATCCGTATGATATTCTTGAGAAATATTGTACCGTACTCCTTTAGCATTTTCAACTCAAGCTGCTATAGCATTATGTAGTTTCGTATGAATTCTTTTGTGGCTCCATCCGTTGCTTAGCAAAACATAAACTTCACACTTTAATGATGTAGGAAGATTTCTTATCATTGTGGTTTGTGGGCCCCACTTCGTGGATTACTTTGCCAAGCATCCGCTAACTATGCCACCTAGCCACATAAGCCAAAGAGTCACTATTTGGTCTTAGCAAATATAACCCCTTCCTGCCACGTGGGGGGTGATGTTTCCACCAAATACTTATCCATCAATTTCTAATTAATTTGTTAGCTTCCCACTAAAATCAATAATAAACCCATTACCAACATAATTAGGAATTATCTCAAATTACTTAAAATACTAATCACATTTAACATACTTTATACACCTCACTATCATGGTCATGTGGTATATTGTATGACACTAGTCCATAAATACGAGGTATTATAGCTTGGATCGTATTTTATCCCAAATTGTCAAACTTCAACGAAACTCATTTTCTTCAATTTGTTTACCCTCTAACCTTCACGACACTTACTTATCACCTGTTATAAATAACATAAATACTTATATCCTCAAAATTAATCTCATTTTCGAGCTTACGTTGATCAACTTATGACAAAACCTTAACGTATGAAAATGCGAAATGTAACAGTTTGTACGCTTAAGGTTTGCGTAAAATTCAAGAACCCAATCCTCATTGGCCTCACACAGAGTAGGCATGAAACAAGACCAACCGGTGGTCTGTAGATGACCATAAAATCTAGAAGTAACTCGGTCAATTTATCCTCGGAGATTCCCTTTTCCAGTTCGACCTTTGTAGGAAGGTTGTCATAATATCGACGATGACAATCAACAGACATGAAGCGATCAGTGTCACATTGTTCCTCCATAGCTTCTTCCTCAATTTCATGATTTAGTGCTGCATTTTTATTTGTGTTTGGGTCCATTTTTGAGGCTTAAAGTACCTAAAAAATCAAAACCAAGTTAGTCGGGCATTATAATCATGTTAAGCAATTTACAATAATGCAATTAGGCCAAAGAATCAAGCCAAATGGGCCCAACAAGCCATAATTGCAGAGCCACTATTTTTGCAAAAATTGCCCAGTCACCACACCTGTGGAAAAACCAATGCAGGTGCTGTTCCGCTACCACAAAATTTCTTTCGCTTTTGCGAACTGTCACCACTGACCAAAAATCGCACCTGCGGAAGGGTCATCGCAGGTGCGAGACCGCATATGTGGCCCTTTTTCTGCTTCTGCGGTGTTCATCAGGGGTTTCAAGAAGCCCAACAATTGTCAATTTTTTCCAATTCCAAACATGATTTTGGTACACAATTTATACTCAAGACTTCTAAATATGTGCACTATATGATTAGGAGACTCAGTTGCACATGATTTCAAGGCCAATAGCAAGATTATTTCACTTGGACAATTCGTCGAACACATGACAAGCATAGAGTGTATTGAATTTTCTTAAAACAGTTTGGGTAATTCAGACTTCCCCAATTTCTTTTCAACAACACCAAGCACACACACTACACTCAACCATTTCCCCTCACCCCTAAAGCTTACAATGATAGAGAAGGGAAAACAAGGGTTGTAGGAAAATAGTTATGGACAAGAAGTAGAAGAAAATGAGAGAAGAAGAAAATAGGAGTAGAGGAAGAAGAGAGGCAGAGCATACCTGTTTGCTTATGTGAGACAGATCGAGTGAGAGCACTGAAAATGAATAGCAGCAGTTCTTGTGCAAGAGATGAGAGGGAGTATTGAGTTTGGGGGAAAATTACTTGATGAAATAAGGGCTTGGTTCATTAAACCTGCCTGACATACGCACATGCGGCATCTAAAACGCTTCTGCGAAGGCGCTTCTGCGATCGAAAGACCGCTTCTGCGCAAATTGTGCATCTGCGACCCTCACCACGCTTCTGCAATTTCACATCTGCGTGAATTTTTCCGCAGATGCGGTTGCACCAGAGTTCTGCTAGACAGATCTGGGCAACCACTGTTTTGGCTTGTTCCAACACCTCAAACTCCTCAATTCAACTCCAAAAATATGAAACTTTGTAGATTAGTCAAAAATAAAATAATAAACTATTCTAAAAAAGAAATTTAAAAAAACGACTAAAATTTTTGAGAACGATGGGTTGCCTCCAAATTTAAAAAAACGACTAAAAGCGTCGTATTTAATATCGTGGCACGATGCGAATCAACTTTACCACTTTTCTCTCCACTTGAAAGATATGAACTGTGAACCTACCTTGAAATCAAGCTTGTGACCACGAGCGACCGGGGGGTAGGGGGTGGGGTAGGGTGGGGTGGGGAGGGTAGGTAGATGATAAAGCCAAACTTTAATTTCTCTGTTTTGCATTTATTGGCTTTCTTTTGAGGAATGTCATTTGGCATTCTCGAACTTTCAAATTGTAAAATGTATGGCCCTTGCCTTTCCTATTTGCAATCCCTCATTGAATCGTGTAGTTCAATTCCCATATCACCACAATTTCAATGTTGAGGAATGCTTGGAGTGTGACATCAAGCCTCCAAATTGCAATTCTTTCTGGATTTTGACATCCTCTTTATCCCCCGAACTAGAGTCAAATTCAACCATCTTTTCAACTACACCGGTTGATTATAATTTCATTTTTTTCTTGGCATCACCAACAAGCACGAAATCGATTGGCGGATGTTCAATTCCTGATTCCTCAAAGTATAGCTCACTTTTTTTCTCGAAGTTGGACTTTTCTTAAACTCTTTCCACACTCTCAAGTTGGTAGGCATAATGAGCCTCAACCAATTAGTTCATTTGATCTTCCAAAGTGCGAATAGTCTCATCATTTCGATTTAGTGCTTGTTTCAAGTCCTCGAGTATCAAGTTTTGCTTCTCTTCATTTTCAAGAATGGCCTCCAACACAAGCATTAACCTCTCATTTTGAGCATTTGAGAGTTCTTCTTGATTTTGGTCAAGTGCCAAAGAAGGATTTTCGGCTTCAACCTCTAAAGAAGGTTCTTGGCTATCATTCACTTCTGAGGCTTTTTGGACCTCTAAAGATTCAAGTGTTCATCCAGTGTGAGGGTCCACTGTTCATCCGCCTAGTCTGTCAAGTGTTCATCCAGTGTTTCATGTTTCTATGCTCCAGAAGTATGTCGGCGATCGGTCTCATATTTTGGATTTCAGCACTGTTCAGTTGGATGGTGATTTGACTGATGATGTGGAGCCGGTGGCCATTTTGGATCGGCAGGGTTTGAAAGTTGAGGTCAAAGGACATAGCTTCAGTGAAAGTGCAGTGGAGAGGTCAGCCAGTTGAGGAGGCTACTTGGGAGACCAAGCGAGAGATGTGGAGCATATATCCACGTCTATTTGATACTCCAGGTACGTTTCTAGACCCGTTCGAGGACGAACGTTTGTTTAAGACGGGGAGGATGTAACGACCCGACCGGTCATTTTGAGTGTTTTAGCCCCGTTCCCCCATTTACTACTCATTTTATGCTTAATAGTTGTTATGTGACTTGCCGGGATAGTTGGTTCGGTTTCGGGGATGTTTCGTAATGAGTTGGGACACTTAGCCTCAAGGTTGGGAGCTTTAGTTAAAAAGGTTGACCGGATGTTCACTTATGTGTAAATGACTCCAGAATGAAGTTTTGATGGTTCTGTTAGCTCCGTTGGGTGATTTTGGACTTAGGAGCGTGTCCAGATAGTGATTTGGAGGTCCGTAGTTGAATTAGGCTTGAAATGACAAAAGTTGGAAAATTAGCAGTTTGATCGAGAGTTGACTTTGTGGTTACCGGGCTCAAATTTTTGGTCCGGGAGTTGGAGTAGGTCCGTGGTATCATTTATGACTTGTGTGCAAAATTTGAGGTCAATCGGACTTGATTTGATAGGTTTCGGCGTCGAATGTAGAAGTTGGAAGTTCATAAGTTTATTAGACTTGAATCGATGCGCGATTCGTGATTTTAGCATTGTTTGATGTGATTTGACGCTTCGGGGAAGTTTGTATGATGTTTTATGACTTGTTTGTATGTTTGGTTGAGGTCCCAGGGGCCTCAGGTGGATTTTGGATGGTTAACAGAGTGAAAATTGGACTTGGAAGACTGCTGAAGATTTGCTGGTGTCCAGTTCTGGTTTCTTTCTATGCGATCGCGTGGGTAGGTACGCGATCGGGAAGGCTTGTTTGGGGCAGTTGGGGATTTTACTCTATGCGTTCATGAGCTGGAGTATGCGATCGCATAGGTTGGCCAGGCAGAGCATCGCGAACGCGTAGGCGTAGCCGCATTCGCGAAGAGGAAAGGAGGCAAGAGCTCGGTCACGCGCGTTGCTCTATGCGAATGCATGGGTGGTTGTGCGATTGCATAAGTCTGACGGCCAGTGCATTGCGTTCGCGTGGAGGTTTCTGCGTTCGCATAAGGAAAATTCGTGGGGCAACATAGTTGTGCTTCGCGATCGTGAAGCATTTTCCACGATCGTGATGAAGGGCTTCTGGGCAGAACTTTAATATTTCAAAAATGAGGGTTTGAGCCTATTTCACAAATTTGATTTTGGGAGCTCGGTTGGAGGCGATTCTTGGAGAGATTTCCAAGGGAGTGATTGGGGTAAGTGATTCTTACTTAGTTTTGATTAAATTCCATGTTTATATCTTTGATTTCATCATTTAATTAGTGATTTGATTTGAAAAATTTGGGGAAAATGTAGGAAAGTCCTTAGGCCGAATTTTGGGGATTTGATCTAGATTTTGGTATCGGATTGGAGTAATTTTGGTATGGGTGGACTCGTGGTTGAATGCGTGTTCAGATTTTGTGACTTTTATTGGATTCCGAGAAGTCGGCTCGGGGGTTGACTTTTGAGTTGACTTATTGACTTTTGATTAAGAACTTAGCATTTTCATATGGAATTGATTTCTATAGCTTGAGTTGATCGTATCAAATTGTTTGTTGCTAGATTCGAGGCATTCAGATGCCGTTTCGCATAGCAAGGGCTTGTTGGAGTAGAGTTTTTCACAGTTTGAGATAAATAACACTTCTAAACTTGGTTCTGAGGGTATAAAACCCCGAATTACGTGTTATGTTATTAGTGTTGAGGTGTCGCACATGCTAGGTGACGAGCGTGTGGGCATGCACCATAAGAATTGTGAGTTGGTCAATTCCATGGAGCTGTATAGTTGAATAATCCTATTGTTACTCATATTTTCACAATGTGTTAGAGCAATTGAGCTGCCAGCCATATTAGAAATCCATCTTAGGTTACGTGTTGGTACTGTTGGGACCCATAGAGGTCGTGTTACATGTTGAACTATTTGCGTAACTTGCCATTTTAAACTCAGTCACAACTATTATTTGCATATCATATCTCAGTCTCTGTTGTCCTTTATTGATACATCATATCATCATTGTTTGGGCTGATTATCATGTTTCTTGTGAGCCCGAGAGACTGGAGAGATTAATGACTGAGTGAGGCTGAGGGTCTATTGTGAGTGATATTCATGGGATCGGGCTGCACGACGCAACATGCTTATTTGCTTTATGCCAGGATTTGGCTTATCATAGCGCTTGGGCTGGATCGGCCCCTTCGGAGTCTGCATATCCACAGTGGGCGCAACTGTTAGCGATTTATTTGCATTTGGGCTGGATCTGCCCTAGTTTTATTTTTATTTGGGCTGGATCTGCCCTAGTTTTATTTGTATTTGGGCTGGATCTGCCCTGTTCTGTGTTGAGTTTTATTGCAAAATCTGAAAGCATGTCTAAAGTCTTGTACCGTTACTTGTAGATTATAAATTTGTGATATATCACTATCATGTTTTTCTGTAACTTTCCGTACTGTTAATGCTATGTGTGGTCTATAACACTCGGACCCGCCACTACTTTCAGTGCAAAGGTTAGATTTGTTACTTATTGAGTCAGTTGAACTTACGCTACACCCTGCACCTCGTGTGCAGATCCAGGTGTTTCCGGTCACGACGGTTGCTGATTCACAAAGTTCAGACATTCGAAGATCATCGAGGTAGTTGCTTTGGCGTCCGCAGGCCTTGACTCTCCTCCCCTATCTTTTAGTTTATTTATTCAATTCTACTTTCTAAACAGTGTACCAGACTATGTCGTTATGTAGATTCTAATGTACTCAGTGTATCACGCCCCGACCTCGGGGAGCACGATCGGCGCTCAACCGAGATACCCCGGCCGAGCAAGCCTGTGCAATACCTTCTACCCAACTCGCCCCTAAATAAAGAGAAGATATATTTATATCATTAATTAAACATTAAGTGGATTCCGTGAACAATGCCAATTCCATTACCATTAGTCACTTCATTTTATAGTCTCAAAATACATACACAATCATAGTTTAAGTTCAACAAGTGATTCAAATACAACAAGGTTAGTTTGACTTTTCCAACACCCATATACAACCCACACTGTGTCTACGGAGCCTCTACGGATACAAAATACTATGATAACGCCGGCAACAAGGACCCGGCTATACCTCAAAACATAATACACATGGAATAAGAGATACACAACCCCGAATGAAGTGGGGCTCACCAAATCTGTTGAGAGGAGGGTGTACTGCTATCAATGATCAATGCCACCTACTGTAGAACCACCTGCATCCATTAAAGATGCAGCGCCCCTGACAAAAGGTACGTTAGTACATATGGAATAGTACTAGTATGTAAGACTAAACACCCTCTTATTAGAACGAATGATAACACAAGGAAGGACAATCATAAATCAATAGAAGCCTCAGGCAATACTAAAACATCAAATTAGGAGCAAGATGAGTGTCAAGTAAATTTCCATTATTTTAGGTTGGGAGATCTTAGCACCGATATACCACCATGATTTTTAGCACGGAGTCCGATCACGGCCCGATCGGCTAAGTCGTCTCATCCAAAGACATCGACCACAATCACAATCATTATCATGTTTTCAATCAATAACTCAATAACAATTTCAAGCACAATCACCACTATGTGTGCGACATGGCGTCCAATCACGACCCGACCGACTAGGCCATCTCACCACAATGCCGTGTGGATCGACATCACCCTTTTCTAGCAATCGTCTCATCCCAATAAAGGGGAATATTCTCTTTACAACAATCGCATCCCAATAAAGGGGTACAATCACAATTCACTCCTACACCGACACGTGTAGTTTCAGGGTTAGGTTATTTCAACCTACCCTTTCTCGGTGACCAACGATACTCCCAGGGTGTTTATTTATTTAAAAGGGTTGACAATTAATTTCATTATATTTTATATATCATTCAGTTCATTGGCACCGATGGCCATAACACAATGTCACTCTTGGCACGTTGGCCATATTTCATACTTCATATTCATCTCTTTCACTTTCAAACCTTATCACGGATCATCAACAACAGAGCATTTCTATTCAAGACTTTAAGTCCACATATTGAGCAAATAAGAATGTTAAACACATTTAGATTTCTTACACAATTGTCACACCACGAACTCGGGGAGCGCGACCGGCGCTCAACCGAGTGAACCCGGTCAAGCAAGCCTATTATATACTTTCTACCTAAACTCACTTATGAATTAAGATAATATATATTTTTGTTAATTAGACAATAAAGAGATTATGTATACAATACCAATTCATTACCATTAGTTACTTCATTTTAAAGTCTCAAATTACACACATTTTCATGGTCTGAAGTGGAACAAGTAATTCAAACACAACATAACTTGTTTGACTTCCCCAGATTCTACGGAGCCTCAAACACAATACACAAGGAACAAAAGATACATGACCCCGAAATGAAGTGGGGCTCATCAAGTAAGCTGTGAAGAGGGTGTACCGCTATCACTGATCAATGTCTCCTACTATGGAACCACCTGCATCCATTGAAGATGCAGCGCCCCCGGCAAAAGGGACGTTAGTACATATGGAATAGTACTAGTATGAATGACAAAACACCCTCTCAGTAGAACGATTAATAATACAAGCAAGAACAATTATAATATCAGTGGAAGCCTCAAACAACATCAAACCTCAAATTAGGACCAAGACAGTGTTCAAATAAATTTCCATATCTTAAGATGGGAGATCTTTAGTACCAATATGCCACCGTTGACAATACCACCGTACTTTTAACACGGATTCCGATCACGATCCGATCGGCTAGGCCGTCTCATCCGAGACATCAACCACAATCACAATTTCAATTACAATTTCCAGCACAATCACCACCATGTGTGCGGCATGGCGCCCGATCACGACCCGATTGTCTAGGCCGTCTCACCACAATGATGTGTGGATTGACATCATCCTTTTCTACCAATCATCTCGTTTCATACTTCTTTCACATCTTTTCATTTCATAGGCACTAGTGGCCACAATTATAAAATCATTCTTGGCACGTCGACTGTATTTAGTATTTCATGCTTACCTTTTTCACTTTCAAGCATCGTCATCATCATCAACAACAAGGCATTTCAAATCAAGGTTTTTAGTACACATGTGAGCAATTAAGATTCTTAGGCACATAGAGATTTTTCACAAAATTTGGCATAATAGCCTTCGTTTGAACTTGACTTGAAGTCGAAACATTTTTAATGCACAGCCTATACTTTGAACACATTCTCAAATGATAACATAACATGATAAAAGCATTTGGGATACATATTGATCATATATCTTTCAACACAAGCTTATTCAGAATAGCCAATTTTATAATGAATAACTCGGGACTTACATAAATTACATGAATACCGTGGGATTCAATTCTAAGAAAGGAGTTTAGCCAACATACCTTGCTTGAGCTTCCCTTAGATTACCACAACGTTCCAACACTTCTAGCAAATCCAATCAACTAGAGATATAATAAAATTGAACCATAATTAGGGAGAGATTCATGGTTTCAGCTCATTTGAGCATTTTATCAAACACTATATGTGCAAATTGGTTACAAGGTTCTTCCACAAGATTTATTTCACTTCACAACCAAATCTTTACCCATTTGGGCTCAACAATCTTCCCACAAATCGTATTGGTACATGCATGTATACATAATACTCTCACACCCAAGAATCATACTACCAATCACCCATCTCTTACCCCAAACTTGAAATTGATGACTAGGGTTAGAACCTTACCTCTTGAGTGAAGATCTTGTGAGATTTCCTTATTAGATTTCAAAGCTTGGACAAGCTCTTGATGAAAAAAGCACTTGAGTTTCTTCCTCTCTCTAGAACACTCTCACTTCTCTCTAAAAATATCAAATTTTTGCCTTCAAAACGAGCCCCAAAGGCTATTTATCAAAATGGGGCCGGGTTATAAAAATCAGAAAATGGACCCTCCGATTCCAAGTTTGCGATCGCAGAGTGGATCGCAGAGTTGTTTCGGGTTGGGTCTGCGGCAGGTCTGCGGCTCGCAAACCTGTTCTGCGGTCGCATAATGCACCACAGACCTGTTCTGCGATCGCATAATGCTTCGCAAAACTTCCCTCCAAAAATCTCCATGATTATTCTGCAATGTATTGTGCGATCCGCGAAATGATTATGCGGCCACATAATGGATTGTATAAAGGTCCTAAAATTAACTCAAGTTTTTGCTTCACTCTGTGATGCTTATGCAGCTTGCGAAACGGTTCTGCAGTCGCGAAACGGACTGTAGAATTGCCTTCTTCTGCCAAACATTTTCATCAACAATTTAGTGCATTCTTCAACCCAAAAATCCATACCGTGGCAAGCTCATCAATGCATACGTCTACCCCGGCATCACGAAACCTCGGGTTTTAATTGAAATTTTACGGGGCCTTATAACCTCCCCCACTTAGGATCATTTGTCCTCGAATGAGGGTCAAAATTCACCATTAGCACTCAATGTGACTCAGTTGCTATAACACACACCATCAACTCCAAATTTTTGACTAACTCCCTAAATTAAAAATTTTGCCAGAGTCTTCCCTGTAATTGGGGCCTATCCACCTGCCAGAGAATCCCAAAACCAATCCTAACAACATAACCACAACACAACAATGTAAAACAATAGGGAAACAACACCGGCCACAATGTCATTAAACATTACATTACTAAGGAAGAGCAACCTCAACATGAGCCGTACATAGGAAACGTAATTTATAGAAAGTTAGATTTCAACACCATGGACACAATTACATATCTATTCAAATACATTAGGATACTTCTTCTTCATCTCATCCTCGGCCTCCTAGATGGCCTCTTCGACTTGTTGGTTTCACCATAACACTTTCACAGAGGCAATCTCTTTATTCCTCAACTTTCGAACTTGCCTATCAAGCATTGCAACTGGAATTTCTTCATAAGTCAATTCTTTATTAACCTCAATTGTATCAACTGGAACAATGAGTGTCGGGTCTCCAACTACTTTCTTCAACATAGACACATGAAATACCGGGTGCACTAATGACATCTCAGGTGGTAGCTCAAGCTTGTACGCCACCTCACCAATCCTCTGAATGATTCTGTACTGTCCGACATACCTCGGACTCAATTTCCCTTTCTTACCAAATCGCATTACACCTTTCATGGGGGAAACCTTCAAGAATATCCAATCATCTTCTTTGAACTCCAAATCCCCACGACAAACATCTGAATAGGATTTCTGACGACTCTGAGTAGTTTTCAACCGCTCCTTAATGATCTTAACCTTCTCCATAGCCTGATGCATGAGGTTCGGTCCTATTAACTCAGCTTCCCCAATCTCGAACCACCCAATAGGAGATCTACATCTCCTACCATATAAATCCTCGAACAGTGCCATCTGAATGCTAGCATGATAACTTTTGTTGAAGGCAAATTCTATGAGCGGCAAATGATTATCCCAGCTACCTTTGAAGTCAAGAACACAAGCGTGCAACATATCCTCGAGCATTTGTATAGTCCGCTTTGCTTGCCCGTCAGTCTGCGGGTGAAAGGCTGTACTAAGATTCAACTGAGTACCCAAACCTTGCTGAAACGTCTTCCAAAAATTAGCTGTGAACTGTGCCTCTCGATCTGAGATGATAAAAACTGGAGTGCCATGCAACCTGACTATTTCTTTGATATACAACTGAGCATACTATTTCGCTGTATCGGTAGCCTTAACCGGCAAGAAGTGTGCTAATTTTGTTAGTCGATCCACAATCACCCAAATCGAGTCAAACTTACGAGGAGTGCGAGGTAGTCCTACCACAAAGTCCATATTAATCATTTCCCACTTCCACATTGGAATTTCTATGTTCTGTTCCAACCTACTAGGCCTTTGGTGTTCGGCCTTCACTTGCTGACAATTTGGAAATCTTGCCACAAAGTCCGCTACATTGCTCTTCATATCATTCCACCAATAGACTTCCTCAAGATCATGATACATTTTTGTAGAGCTCGGGTGCACGAAATACCTGGAAGTGTGAGCCTCAGTCATGATTCTCTCCCGGAGACAATCTACATTTGGAACACATAGACGCCCTTGGTACCTTAGTGTACCATCACCCATGCCAAGGAAAAATTCCATGGTCTTATGTTTATGAATCCCCTCTTTCAATTGTGCCAACAATGGATCGTTGTATTTCTTCTCCTTGACTTCCACAACAAGTGATGATTCAACTTTATTTTGCACAATCACCTCTCCTTCACTAGAGTCCGCAAGAAGAACTCCCAAACTAGCCAATCGGTGAACTTCCTTGGCTAATGGCCTTTGATATGCCTCCAAGTGTGCTAAACTACCCATAGATTTTTGGCTAAGAGCATCCGCCACAACATTAGCCTTCCCTGGATGATATAGAATATCAATGTTGTAGTCCTTGAGTAACTCAAGCCATTTTCTCTGCCTCAGATTCAATTCCTTCTACTTGAAAATATATTGAAGGCTCTTATGGTTCGTGAATATATCCACATGGACCCCACATAAATAATGATGCCAAATTTTCAATGCAAATACCACCACCGCAAGTTCTAAGTCATGCATGGGATAGTTCTTCTCATGATTTTTGAGTTTCCTAGAAGCATAAGCGATCACCTTTCCATGTTGCATCAATACACACCCAAATCCGATTCTCGAAGTATCACAATATACTACAAACCCTTCTGTACCCTCTAGCAGGGTCAACACTGGTATCGTAATCAATCTTGCTTTCAACTCCTGGAAGCTCCCTTTCGCAAGCATCGAACCATTGGAACTTAATTGCCTTTTGCATCAATTTAGTCAACGGAGAGGCAAGAGGAGAGAACCCCTCCACAAACTTTCTGTAATACCCAGCTAAGCCTAAGAAACTGCGTATCTCTGTTGGAGTTGTAGGCCTCGGCCAATTCTTCACACCTGCAATCTTCTGAGGATCAACCTAAATTCCTTCACTAGAGACAACATGACCCAAGAATGTGACAGATTCAAGCCAATATTCACACATTGAAAACTTTGCATATAACTTGTGCTGATATAGGGTTTGCAGAACTACCCTGAGATGATCAACATGGTCCTCTCGACTTCGTGAATATACAAAAATATCGTCAATGAACACTATCACAAAGGAGTCAAGAAAAGGCTTGAAGAATCGATTCATAAGATCCATGAATGCCGTCGGGGCATTCGTTAGCCCAAAAGACATCACTAAAAATTCAAAGTGCCCATATCGGGTTCTAAAAGCTATTTTCTGAACATCTTGCTCCCTAATCTTCAATTGGTGATACCCAGATTGTAAATCAATTTTGGAGAAGTACTTAGCACCCTGCAATTGGTCAAATAAATCATCTATCCTTAACAGTGGGTACTTATTCTTGATTGTGACCTTGTTGAGCTACTGATAGTCGATACACATTCTTAGTGACCCATCCTTCTTCCTTACAAAGAGAACCGGTGTGCCCCAAGGCGACACACTCGGCCGGATGAAACCCTTCTCCAGTAAATCCTTCAATTATTCCTTTAGTTCTTTCAATTCTACCGATGTTATCCTGTAGGGTGGAATAGATATAGGTTGCGTTCCTGGCATCACATCAATCCCAAAATCAATCTCCCTGTCTGGTGGGATTCCAGGGAGCTCTTCCGAAAAGACCTCCGAAAATCCATTCACAATTGGCATAAACTCAAGTGGAGGTGTGTCAGCATCGATGTCCGTAACCCGGACCAAATGGTAAATACACCCCTTGTTGATTATCTTTGTGGCCTTAAGGTAATAAATAAACCTACCCTTCGGCACCACATCATCCCCCTTCCACTCAATAACTAGCTCATTTGGAAATTTGAACCTAACGGTCCTGGTTCAGCAATCAAGCTTGGTAAAACATGAATAAAGCTAGTCCATCCCCATTATTACATCAAAATCAACCATCCCCAATTCAATGAGATCGGCCATGGTGTCCCGACCATGCAACGTGATAACACAATCCCTATAAACCCGTGCAGCCAAAATAGACTCACAAATAGGAGTAGATACAAAGAACGACTCATGAAGCTGTTCCGGTTCTATCCCAAATTCCATAGCAACATAAGGAGTGACATATGACAAAGTGGAACCGAGATCAATAAGAGCATACACATCATGAGATTGGACAATCAATATAATTGTGATAACATCTGGAGAAGCCTCTGAATTCTGGTGACCCCTCATAACATTGAAACGGCTGGATCTTTCCGAACTCTGTGCTCCACCCTTAGCTGGACCACACTCTGCGGGTGTTGGACTGCCTCAAGCTGGAGGAGGTGCTGCGGATGTAGTAGCTGCAAAACTGGCTGGCTGTGCCGTGCCCCTACACGTACCCTGGCGGGACGAATGACAATCTCTCTGAATGTAACCCCTCAATCCGCACCCGTAGCATATGGGTAAGTCCATGTAGCATATTCCTAAGTGCATATTTTCACACATAGGGCATGGGGGCCTCTGCTATTGTTGGAATCTACCACTATGCCTACCCTACTGGTAGGAGCCCCTGTTGCCCTGACTGGGCCTGAAATGGCTCCACTAATTCTGACTGGGCCCTGATGGCGGTGCACTAACCGAAGACTGAGAAAAGGATTGAGATGGCCCTGATGACCCTCCACTGAATGCTGACCTGCCGCCACCAGAAGAACCACCAAAGTTGCCCGCGGACCGGGACTTATTGCTACCCTCTCCCTCCATTCTGTTCTTTAATTTGCGGGTCTCTGTGGCTTGAGCGAATTCCACCATCTTCCCATAGTTCATATCAGAATTCAAGGCAGCTGTAGCAGCCTCATTAATTACCAAGGGACTAAGTCCCTACACAAACCGACGCACTTTAGCCTCCATAGTGGGCAACATGTAAATAACATACTTGGACAGGTGCGCGAATCTCATATGGTACTCCCACACACTCAGGCTACCTTGTCTCAGGCTCTCAAACTTAGCGGCATGGGCTACCTTAGTCTTGGCAGGTAAGAAATGATCAGTGAAGGCATTGACAAACTCACCCCACCTCGCCGGAGGGCTTCCCTCCTCACGGGACTTCTCCCATAGCTCAAACCAAGAATATGCCACCTCTTTTAGGCGGTAAGAGGCTAACTCTACTGCCTCTGTCTCATTAGCATGCATAACTCGGAGAGTCTTGTGCATCTCATCATTGAAGTCCTGGGGGTCCTCCTCGGGATTAGTACCCATGGACACTGGAGGATCTAAATAAAGAAACTTTTTCACCCCGGGACTAGCAAAATCCCCTAGTTGGCTGGAAAAAGTAGGTGCAATATTCGATCTCTGGGCCTGGGAAGCCACTATCTGAGCCAACATTTGTATGGCTCCCCTAAGGTCCCCATCAGAAACACTGGGACCAGAAGCTAAGGCTAGAGGTGGAACTGGATTATCAGTTGGAGGAATCGATGCACCCTTAGTGGGCGTAGGAACTGGTGCAGTCTGAGCAAGAGTAGTAGAATCAGGCAGTGTAGTAGTTGGAGGAATATCCTCACCCCTCGTGTGCTCACCCGTATGACCAAGTATAGGATCAACCACCACTCTTGGGGTGACATTGGCTCTCTGGCCAGTTTTGCCTTCTTCTTAGGTGCCATGTACTGAAAATTAGAGCAACGCACGAGTTAAAGGAGGAACATTCTTTCAATCAACTTTATCGCATGATCTAGAATATCAAAAAAGGGTGTTATTCTTAAATGCCCAAGTAGCCTTCTAATTATAGATGTGGTTGACAACACACCGATAAGAAGGACTCTACTAGACACAGTTCCGAGACATCCCAAGACACTTTAAAACTATAGGATCTGATACCAAGTTTGTTACACCACGAACTCGGGGAGCGCGACCGGCGCTAAACCGAGTGAACCCGCTCAAGCAAGCCTGTTAGATACTTTCTACCCAAACTCACTTATGAATAAAGATAATACATATTTTTTTAAATTAGACAATAAAGAGATCATGTATACAATAGCAATTCATTACCATTAGTTACTTCATTTTAAAGTCTCAAATTACACACATTTTCATGGTCTGAAGTGGAATAAGTAATTCAAACACAACATAACTTGTTTGACTTCCCCAATACTAATATACAAACCACACTATGTATACAGAGCCTCTAATAGGTACAAAAGAGTACTATGATAGTGCCGGCAACAAGGCCCCAGCTATACCTCAAACACAATACACAAGGAACAAAAGATACATGACCCCGAAATGAAGTGGGGCTCACCAAGTAAGCTGTGAAGAGGGTGTACCGCTATCACTGATCAATGTCTCCTGCTATGGAACCACCTGCATCCATTGAAGATGCAGCGCCCCCGGCAAAAGGGACGTTAGTACATATGGAATAATACTAGTATGAATGACAAAACACCCTCTCAGTAGAACGATTAATAATACAAGCAAGAACAATTATAATATCAGTGGAAGCCTCAAACAACATCAAACCTCAAATTAGGACCAAGACAGTGTTCAAATAAATTTCCATATCTTAAGTTGGGAGATCTTTAGTACGAATATGCCACCGTTCACAATACCACCGTACTTTTAGCACAGAGTCCGATCGCGACCCGATCGGCTAGGCCGTCTCATCTGAGACATCAACCACAATCATAATTTCAATTACAATTTCCAGCACAATCACCACCATGTGTGCAACATGGCATCTGATCACGACCCGATCGTCTAGGCCGTCTCACCACAATGATGTGTGGATCGACATCATCCTTTTCTACCATTCATCTCGTTTCATACTTCTTTCACATCTTTTCATTTCATTGGCCCTAGTGGCCATAATTATTAAACCATTTTTGGCACGTCGTCCGTATTTAGTATTTCATGCTCACCTTTTTCACTTTCAAACATCGTCATCATCATCAATAACAAGGCATTTCAAATCAAGGTTTTTAGTACAAATGTGAGCAATTAAGATTCTTAGGCACATAGAGATTGTTCACAAAATTTGGTATAATAGCCTTCGTTTGAACTTGACTTGAAGTCGAAATAGTTTTAATGCACAACCCATACTTTGAACACATTCTCAAATGATAACATAACATGATAAAGGCATTTGGGATACATATTGAACATATATCTTTCAACATAAGCTTATTTGGAATAACCAATTTTATAATGAACAACTCGGGACCAACATAAATTACATGAATACCGTGGGATTCAATTCTAAGCGAGGAGTTTAGCCAACATACCTTGCTTGAGATTCCCTTAGATTACCACAACGTCCCAACACTTCTAGCAATTCCAATCAACTAGAGATATAATAAAATTGAACCATAATTAGGGAGAGATTCATGGTTTCAGCTCATTTGAGAATTTTATCAAACACTAGATGTGCAAATTGGTTACAAGGTTCTTCCACAAGATTTCTTTCACTTCACGACCCAATCTTTACCCATTTGGGCTCAACAATCTTCCCACAAACCTTATTGGCACATGCATGTATACATAATACTCTTACACCCAAGAATCATACTCCCAATCACCCATCTCTTACCCCAAATTCGAAATTGAAGACTAGGGTTAGGACCTTATCTCTTGAACGAAGATCTTGTGAGATTTCCTTATTAGATTTCAAAGCTTGGACAAGTTCTTGATGAAAAAAGCACTTGAGCTTCTTCCTCTCTCTAGAACATTCTCACTTCTCTCTAAAAACATCATTTTTTCCCCTTCAAAACGAGCCCTAAAGGCTATTTATCTAAATGGGGTCGGGTTATAAAAATCAGAAAATGGACCCTCTGATTCCAAGTTTGCGATCACAGAGTGGACCACAGAGTTGACGTGCGGCCCGCAAAATGGACCACAGAATTGATCTCCAAAAATTGGGTTGTTTCGGGTTGGGTCTGCGGCAGGTCTGCGGCTCGCGAACCTGTTATGCGGTCGCATAATGCACCACAGACCTGTTCTGCGGTCGCATAATGCTCCGCAAAACTTCCCTCCAGAAATCTCCATGATTATTCTGCGATGTATTGTGCGGTCCGCGAAACGATTATGCGGCCGCATAATGGACCGCATAAAGGACCGCATAAAGGTCTTAAAATTAACTCAAGTTTTTGCTTCACTCTGCAACGCTTATGCGGCTCGCGAAACGGACTGCAGAATTGCCTTCTTCTACCAAAATATTTCATCAACAATTTATTGCATTCTTCAATCCAAAAAGTCTACAATCATCAATGCATACGTCTACCCCGGCATCACGAAACCTCGGGTTGTAGGTGAAATTTTATAGGGACTTACAACAATTTGACATAATAGCCTTCATTTGAATCACGACTTAAAGATATAGCATTTGGATATGCAACCCATGCTTCGAGCACATTTTCAAATAGAATATAACATAACAAGAACATTGGAATACATATTGAACATATATCTTTCGACACAAGGCTTATTTGGAATAATCAATTCATAATGAATAACTCGGGACTTTCAAGGATATTGTGGGGTTCAATTCTAAGAGATGAGTTTAGCCAACTTACCTCGCCTCGAGCCTTTTAAATTACTACAATATTTCGGAATTCTTAGCCACTTCGATCTATTTAGAAATATAGCAAAATTGAACACAAATTAGGAGAGAGCTTATGGTTCCAGCTCATTTGAGCATTTTATCAAACACTAGGTGGGTATTATAATTTCAAGGTCCTCCTATGGTGAATTCCTCCATCCCACTACCCAAAGTCTACCCAATTTAGCTCAACATTCTTCCCCCAACCCTTGATAGTACATGCATGCATAATGGACAACTCCCACACCCAAGAATTACTTTTCTCATTACATATTTTCAGTAAAATCATGAAATTGAGGGCTATGGAGTAGAATCTTACCTCTATGATGAAGACCTTGTGAGTTACTCTTGTGAAATCTTCAAGGCTTGAGCAAAGATTGATGAACAAATGATTTAGAAATTCCTTTTCTCACTCTAGACCACCTTCCTCTCTCTAAAATATAAGTTTGAACCTTCTAAAATGATCCCTAAGATTGTTTTATAAGAATGGGGCCGGGCTTATTAAACCAAAAAGAATGAAGCCCCGATGCAGATCTGCGGTCACATATGCGACTGCATAATGCTTCTGCAGTCCACAAAATTGACCGCATAATGGCCCTCCGAAACTGGGAACTCCTGCCTCACTCTGCGACCGGTCTACAGCAGACCTATTCTGCGGTCGCATAATGCACCGCAGAACTTTCTCCGAAATTTTTTGTGTTGGATCTACGATGGGTTGTGCGGCCCGCGAAATAATTATGCGGCCGTATAATAGTCTAAATATTTACCCAGATTTCTGCTTCAGTCTGCGACAGATCTACGGTCCGCAGAAATGCCCTGCACTTCAAAAAATTTTCTTCAACTCCCCAACACACCGTTCAACCCTAAAAGTCCGAACCGCTACAATCATCAACACATAAGTCTAACTCGGCACCACGAAATCCCGAGTTTTAGGTAAAATTTTATGGGGTCTTACACAGTGACACCCCGATTTTGGGAAAACTTATGTATTGAGTTATAACATTCTATCCCATTTTATGAGGTTTTTATTTATTTAAAACTATTTTACTATATTTCAAATTTGGATGTGTTGAAAATATCTGAGTAGTCGGCTTGCCTAGTATCATGATAGGCGCCATCATGACAGGTTAAGTTTTGGGTCGTGACAGACTAGGAGTTCTACTTCAGCTTACTATTTATTTCTTGGTGGTAATCTCATTTCTTGGTCTTCTAAGAAGCAAAGTGTTGTCTCTCGATCGAGCATCGTGACAGACTAGGCGTTCTACTTCAGCTTACTGCTACTTTTTTTTTTTGGTAATATAATGGAAGATATATATTTTATTACTCTTAACAATAATTTTTTTAAAAAGTTTTATTATATTGTTCTGAATAATATTGTCTGAATTTTAATGAATAAATATATTTTTATTTCAAAAAAGAAAAACGAAAATGATTTAAAAATGAAACAAAGAAATTAACTAACCTAAACCAACCCTCACCCATGTTTGAGTAGATAATTTTAGGTAGTTAATTTCTTTGTTAATTTCTAATAATTAATTATTAACTAATTATGCCATGTGACTTTTTTCTAGGCTACCACTTGGATTGATGTGCTGCCTTTTTCTTTGGCTTTTAATAATATATAGATAAGTTAGGCATTTGAGTGGGAGATCCTTGAGGTTTAAAGAATGACAACAAACTAAGTCAAAGTTAATTTACTAAATTACCCATTAGAAACTGAGTGGAGTAATCAAAGTCATCCATAGTCGAGATGACCAGATAGCTACCAAAATACGATCACAAATCAGCCAAGTGCTGTAGTAACCTTAACTTTTAATGAGGGATTAATTTGTAATTTATTAAAAGTGTTTACCCTAAAAAACGGATAACAATTAAATTTATATGTGGTTTTAAGGATATCTGGATTAATCCAATACGAATGATTAATGACGTTGGATTAAGCAAATGAAAGACGTAATAAATGGCCAAACCAATGATAAGGGTGATTCCGAGCTAGGTTGATGGCTCGATGAGGAACCTGCCCTCGATTCCAAGCTTGTACTTATGAAGAACTTGAGAACAAAAATAAGAACTTTGAACAACAAAGAGAATTGAAATAAATTGCCTTGATATGCATGTTACAATGTGTCCCATGAATAATAAGCTTCCCCCTTTATATAGTAGGTTTTTTTTACCCTAAGTACAATTCTAAGAAAGGTAAAAGTCTTCTGTTTTGCTAATCACTAATTTTCTGCTGATACGAGCCGAGATTCATGCCATGATATCTGATTGGGCACGGACATCATGACCCTTTGTTAGTCGTGTGCAGCTGTTTGGTAATGCTCTCCGAAGTCTTGATCCTCGAACCAGACCCAGAGGACATGCCCCGATACCCCCCGAGGGCAGGCGTTTTGCCCAAATCCCGATACGAGGGGCTCCTCGCTTTGACTCCAATTCATTACAGTCACGTTCCTGCTCCATTTGACTTACCGGGAAATCGAGGTGTTCAATGGGCCCGGTTCTATCCGTATGCAGATAGTCCTCTCGTTTCTTAGAGAGTAGGCTTGCCGAAATGATGGGAAATGACAGATGATTCCGGTTCCTTCCTTCGTACGTTACAATGAGAGAGCCGAAACGTCCCATCAATCATGTTGTTCTAACTTTGGACACGTGTCGCTCATCGGCAGGTCACCTCCGAATGCGAAGCATCGACTGTTTCCCAATAAAAGCTTCATCCTTTTGTCCTTTTTCTACTTTTCAATAAAACCACTACCTTCGAGCTTTCCAGCCATCATCAAACCTTCTTCAAACCTTCATATCTTCATCCTTGTTCTTCAATTTCCATAGCAATCTCCAGATTTTTGTCCATATTTTCTTCAAATCTTCTACTCAGTTCTTCATCTTCAAAACCCGTTTTTCCAAAATTTTGCGTTCTTTTCTCAAATTTGCAAACACTCTCTCAGTTGACAATAGCCAAAACATCGAAAACCGTTCCTCAACAAGTTGCCTCTTCATCTTCTCAACCGGATGTTGGTACTGAAGCGGCTTCCCCTGAGGTGGTTTCCCTAAAAATAGCTTCCCCCATTGTGGCTGCTAATGAATCGGCCGCCGAGCCTCCCTTGTCGGCGTTTATTCCCATGGGCTGATCAATTGAAGATGACTTTAAAATCGAGAAGCCCTCGCGCAAATAGGACCGGGGTGATGGAGTCTCGAGGTACATATGTTCTATGACTAAAGATGTTCTTCCCATAGTTCGTAAGGACTGCAATTGGGAAGGCAAGAACGTAGTAGTCCCTGGGCCTGAGGACGCCGTCACCACCCACGTGGATGGATAATTAAGTGTTTACACTTATCCCTTCACACTGAGCCTGATAGACCCGATCGTTCTAGACTTTTGCAAGAGGTACGAGGTGTGCCTCGAGCAAATTCACCCATCGTTATGGAGTATCGTGACCCTTCTCCGCTACTTCGTGATTAAGACCGAATTTCATCGGTTCATGATCGACCACCTGCTTTGATTATACAGTCCCCAGATGTTCCGTGGGGGACTAATCAAGTTTACTCGCCGGGCCATCAAGGCCCCCTTTTCGAGTATCGACGAAGACCGAGACCGGGGCTGGCAAGGACGCTTTGTCCGCATGAAGACCGAGGATTTGATCCCCCCTGAATATATGCCATTCTCTGAGAAGTGGAATGCATCTCGTAAGTGCAACTCCTTCTCTCAACATAAAAAATTCTTCTTCTTCTATTTCTATCTTCTCATTCATGCTTGTGGCTGCGCAGCTGTCGGTCAAGTTCCGAATGCGATCCCCCGGTTAAAGAAGTGGATCGAGCACATCTGTACTCAGATGTCGTACTTCGAGCGCACATGGGGCAGATGAGAGGCCCGTTCTCATGGTAAGGCCTCTTTTCGAGTAGCCAACACTATGTCTTCACATTTTATTATACTAACTCCTCTTCCCACTTTGTTATTGCAGGTTTGCCTAAGACCACCGAACTTAGGCCTTTGGAAGGGGATGCAGATGTTCCCCCGTCCATTGATCCCTCCATTGCTGTCACGAAGGGAAGAAAGAAGAGGAAGAGAAAACCCTCGGGATCCCCGAGCTCCGAAGTGAAGAAACTAAAGAAACGGGTGCTCCACAAGCCCAGGAGGAGCTCCAGTTCCCGGGTGCTAGACTCTGACTCCCTCTTCCGGCTTAGGGATGAGTCGGAGGATGAATCTATTTTTGTAACCCATGGGATGACCTATCCCGAGGACTGGGATGCATCCAAGGGGGAGACTCATGGGATTGACCCCCCTCAAACTCAAAAGACCAACGTGGATACTAGGGATGAAACTTCCCAGGATGCCGGTTCTACTTCAAAGGAAGCGCCTGACGTAATTAAGATGTTGGGGACGCCCTCCTATACTGAGTCTATGCTCGAGGAGGCCCAAGCAAGAAAGGAGAAATCCAACGAGGGGGGATAGGGTGTAGAAGATCCCCTTCACTCCTTTTTCGACAGAGTGGACTCGTCTGCTTTGGAAGACTTCTCTGGTCTGGGTGACCTGGAAGTTTAGAAGAAAGACACTTCCTAGGAAGCCGACGGGCCGAGCTCGAGGCCGAAATTGGTCAATCAGTTCCCCGCTCCGAGTGTGGACCGTAGTCGTAAGAGGTTGATTATACTAATCATCCCAGAGGATGCCCGGGTTTTGTCTGCTCTTGTGGGGGTAGCTAGCTACCTCCGATGCCTAGTGACCGAGGAGGACCAGGAAAAAATGAATGCGGTGAACGTGCCATGCCTTTTCAATGAGGCGCAGCAGGCGCTGAATCGGGTAAGGCATCGTCCCCTTCTATCTATCTTTAGTTATACGTGTTTGACATTTCTCATGTTTTCTTTGCCTTTTTGCAGGCCTCAGTACTTCATCACGAGAGCTTCCTTCGGTACCGGGTTGAGGTCAATCAACTTAAGCTCGAGATCAAGGAGCTTGCCCAAAAAAGAGACATGTACAAGCTTCTAAGCGAGCAACAAGAGGGGGTCCCAAGAACCTCCAGGCCAAGCTAGATGCAGCTTAGAAAGAGGCATCAGCCTTAAGGCAGGAGCACGCCGACTTGGTGGAAAAGGTAAAGGTTTTCGAAGTTAGAAACGAAGGTCCGGTCGCAGAGGCTAACAATAATACTTCACAGGTCCAGCAAAAGATCGACCATATCGACAAACTTCACAAGGAGATGGATAAGATCCAAGTGATGGCCGACGGGTGGAAATATAAGATTAACTTGCTGGCCTTAGAGAAGGAGACCGCCCGGGCCAAGATGTCTTAGGTGGAAGTTCAACTTGGGGTTGCTAAAGAGAAGGCCAATACACGGGCTCAGCAAAATGAGGACCTCCGAGCACGACTGGGCTCGACCATCATTGAATGGGATGCCCTTGGCAAGGAGCTCAAAACAACGAGGTCCGGGTTGGAAGCAACCTCGGATGATGCTGACGAGATGGTGGCCCAATATAAGGCCAATGTTGAAGAAGCCGAGGCCCGCCTGAAGACTACTGCTGAGTATGTGAGGCAACTTTCCCGAAGGGAGACCCTCGAAGAAATACATTCCCGAGGCTTCGACCTATCTGCTGAGATGGAAGAGGCAAAAAGACTCGAGGTTGAGGACAAGAGGCTAGCTGAACCCCGAGGTGAAGAGGGCTCCGAGGGCTCTGAAGAATCCAAACGCCCCGACGGTTCTGGTGACGAGTCGGGTTCCGGTGAAGACCAGGCGGAGATGCCTTAGGATTTTTTTTGCTTTTGTATCTTGTACATATATTTTGTTGAGGTCATTTTTATTGGCCTTTGTAAAGATATTCCGGAATATATAAAGTTTTTCCCTTTTGGCAATTTTCAAGTCTATTATCTTCAGCATCTTTTTACAATTGCAAACATTTCTAATGTCTTAGCACATAATCAAACGTAGTAATAAGTCATTTTTTGGAGGTCCGAACAATACCTGTCCTCGATCCAATTTTTGCTCAAACTTATGGAAGCTTGGAGTGACCGTAAATTTCCCCAAGATACTTGTTTAAATGTTTTAGACTATATCTTTGCTGAGGGTAACCTCTGAATAAGTTTAGAATTTTGTTGAAGGCCTAATGTTTTGATTACGGGCTTCGGACATCTCCGAACCGTTTTAGGGTGGCCGTAGCCTTTTAGGTTTAGGCACTGCCTAATAGGTTTTGTGCCTCCGGATTTCGATAACCCGAGCCGCCCAAACTTGTCTCGGACGCCAGTCCCCGAGTGGGGGTAGCCCTTTGGGCTCGGATAAAGTTGGTCCTTGGGATTGATAGTTCCCGGGTAGGGATAACCCTTAGGCTCAATACTTTTAAGAAGAAAAAAATGTTTGTTAGCAAGGTAGAAACTTTCTTTCATTTCTGTGCATAACGTATATGATTGTAAGCGTGTAAAACTCGTATTATGGCTGAGGTGGCTTACGCGGGCACAGTTCACTTGACCGTTTGGCCCTTACAATAAATCCTAACCACCGAGCCCAGACTGTTGAAGCACAAAGTTTCCTTCCTTGCTAAAAGTCTTGACCTGAGGGTGATGGCCCCCAGTATTCGAGGTCGATCTTCGAGAGGGCTCAGATACTATTGATGCGACCATAAACTCCGATTTAAAATCGGTCTTCGACTCCGAGTTAGCACGATTTACTGTTGACTCGTTTAAAACCTTACGGGAAAACCTATTTGGGACAAAATCGGTTCAAGAGAAAAAGAGTGCAACGCGTGCTTTCAGACCTAACAACTACATTCTCCTTTGGTTGTTTCCTGCAAGTGTTAGCCCAATTCGTAATATTAAAAAAAAACTGAATGAGGTCGTACCTTAGCAGTAGTACCATTTTAAGTGGGTCACGTTCCAGTTGGTTTGTAGTTGTGCACCGTTTCCTACTTCGAGTTTATATGAACCCTTACCAGTAATACCGATGACTTGATATAGTCCTTCCCAATTCGGTCACAACTTCCCTTCGTTCGGGGTGTTCAGTGTTACTTTTCTTAACACCAAGTCCCCGACATTGAAGTGTTGGAGCTTGGCTCTTCGTTTGTAATATCTTTCTATCCACTCTTTGCGGCCAACCGGACTAGGGCAACCTCACGCCTCTCATCCAATAGTTCCAGGCTCGTGCTCATGGCCTCACCGTTTGATTCCTTTGTTGCATATTAGAGCATGATGCTCGGTTCTCCCGCATCAACCGGTATTAGTGCTTCAGCACCGTAGACTAACGAAAATGGAGTGGCCCCGATACTAGATTTTGAGGTCGTAGGGTATGCCCACAAGACTTCGGGCAAAATTTCCTTCCATTTTCCTTTGGCATACGTCAACCTTTTCTTAAGGTTTTGAAGTATGGTCTTGTTCGTAGATTCCGCCTGTCCGTTCCCACTAGGGTGATAGGGATTTGACAAGATCTTTTTGATCTTATGGTCCTCTAAAAATTTGCTTACCTTGCTACCGATGAACTGCTTCCCGTTATCGCACACTATCTCAACCAGTATACTAAACTGACATATTATGTGGTCCCAAATGAAGTCGATGACTTCTTTTTCCCGGACCTTCTCGAATGCTTGAGCTTTGACCCACTTAGAGAAATAGTCAGCCATAAATAGTATAAATTGAGCCTTACCGGGTGCCCATGGCAGGGGACCGACAATGTCCATTCCCCATTTCATGAACGGCCAAGGCAAAAAGACCGAATGTAGTAACTCCCCGGTTGATGGATCATTGGTGCATGCTTCTGACAGCCGTCTCATCTCCGTACAAAGTCCTTTGCATCTTTCTCCATGTCGATCTAGTAATAGCCAGCTCTGATTATCTTACGAACAAAGATTCTGCTCCTGAATAATTTTCACAGGTGCCTTCGTGAACTTCCCTCAAAACATATACGGTGTCTTCCAGCCCCAAGCATATGGTGAGTGGCCCATCGAACGTTCTTCTGAACAGGGTACCTTCGGATAGGCTAAACTGGCCGCCTTCGTGTGTAGAGCTCTCGATTCTTTAGGATCCGAGGGAAGCTTCCCGGTCTTCAGGTAATCTATATACTTGTTTCTCCAGTCTCAAGTTAAGCTTGTTGAGTTTACTTCGGCATGGCCTTCCTCCACTACCTATTTCATGAGATGTACGATTTTTCCTGAGCCGAATTCATCATCATCGACCGATGACCCCAAGTTATCCAGAGCATCGGCTTTGCTATTTTGATCCCGGGGCACGTATTGTGGGGTCCATTCCTTGAATCGATGCAACGTTACTTGTAATTTATCCAAGTATCTTCGCATCCGTTCCTCTTTCACTTTGAATGTCCCATTGACTTGATTTGCCACAAGAAGGGAATTGCACTTAGCTTCAACTACTTCAGCCCCCAGACTTTTAGCTAATTCGTGGCCTGCAATCATGGCCTCATACTCGGCCTCATTGTTAGTCAATTTCACAGTTCTAATAGATTGTCTGATTACATTACCCGTAGGTGGCTTCAACATGATGCCGAGTCCGGACTCCTTTGCGTTTGAGGCACCGTCCGTAATGAGGGTCCAGATTCCCGAGGAAGTCCCCGAGGTTTACAACAATTCCCTTTTGACTTCGGGTATTTAGGCTGGCGTGAAGTCAGCCACGAAGTCTGCCAAAATTTGAGATTTGATGGCGGTTCGAGGTCGATATTTGATATCATACCAGCTAATTTCTACGGCCCATTTGGCCAATCGTCCAGAGAGCTCGGGTTTGTACATTATGTTCCTCAGTGGGTAAGAAGTTAAGACACATATATGATGTCATTAAAAATATGGCCTTAACTTTCTGGAGGTGCTTATCAAAGCGAGCGCCAACTTCTCTAGGTGAGGGTACCTTGTTTCGGCCTCGCCTAGAGTCCTGCTAACATAATAGATAGGAAATTACGTACCTTCTTCCTCCCGGACTAAGACTCCACTTACCGCTAGCTCAGATACCGCTAAGTATAGGTACAACTACTCGTCTGCCTTCGGAGTATGAAGCAAGGGTGTACTCAAAAGGTACCGTTTGAGTTCTTCCAAAGCTTGCTGGCACTCCGGAGTCCACATAAAGTTATTCTTCTTCTTCAATAATGAGAAGAACCGATGGCTCTTATCGGAGGACCTTGATATAAACCGACTCAGAGCGGTTATGCGCTCGGTTAGCCTCTAAACTGCCTTGACATTGTCCACCACGGTGATGTATTCTATACCTTTGATTTTGTCGGGATTGATCTCGATCCCTCGGTTGGACACTATGAATCCAAGGAACTTCCCGGACCCGACCCCCAATGCACATTTCTCCGGATTCAACTTCATATTGTATTTCTTCAGTATGTTGAAGGTTTCCTGCAAATGTTCCAAATGGCCCTCTACTCACAGGGACTTAACTAACATGTCATCAATGTAAACCTTCATTGATTTTCCTATTTATTCTTCGAACATCCGGTTTACTAGGCGTTGATAAGTGGTACCAGTGTTTTTTAGTCCGAACGACATTATGTTATAACAATAGGTGCCGGATTTAGTGATGAATGAAGTTTTTCTTGATCGCCCGGGTCCATCCAGATTTGGTTCTACCCAGAATAGGCATCGAGAAAGCTGAGTATCTCGTGCCTGGCCATTGCGTCGATCATGCGATCGATATTAGGCAAAGGAAAAGAATCCTTGGGGCACGCCTTGTTCAAGCCTTTGTAATCTACGCACATTCTTAATTTATTTCCCTTTTAGGCACTACTACTACATTAGCCAACCAATCCGGGTACTTAACTTCCCGAATGAAACCTATTTTAAGGAGTTTGGATACCTCGTCTTTGATGAACGCATGCTTGACTTCTGACTGAGGGCCATTTGCTGTTTAACCGGCTTGAATTTCGGGTCCAAGCTCAGCTTATGAGTGGTCACTTTTGGTGGGATCCCTGTCATATCTAGATGGGACCAAGCAAAATAATCCACGTTAGCTATAAGTATTTAATGAGTTTTTTCCTGAGCTCGGGAGTCAACCCCGTGCCCAGGTATACCTTCCGATCAGGCAAATGTTCGATCAATATGACTTGCTCCAGCTCCTCGACCGTTGACTTGGTGGCATCGGAATCATCAGGGGTGATGAATGACCTAGGAACTCTGTAATCATCATCCTCGCCAGCCTCTTGCTTCTCCGATTCGGTCGGAGCTGGTGTCGGTGATTGCTATTTAGTTTCTTCCTTCCTAACCGACCCCGGGCTCATTGATGTTGAGAGTGCAGACAACGGGATCACCTCATCGACCACAAATATTTCTTTTGCATTAAGCTATTCTCCATAAACTGTCTTGATCCCTCCCGGCGTGGGGAACTTCAATGCCTGGTGTAGTGTTGAGGGTATTGCCCTCATGTTGTGAATCCACGGCCTTCCGAATAGAGCATTATACCTCATATCCCATTTGATGACGTAGAACTTCGTTTCCTGAATGGTTTCGGAGGTGTTCACCGTGGAGGTTATCTCCCTTTTAGTAGTTTCACATGCCATGTTGAATCCGTTTAAGACCCGGACTGCAGGCACTATTTGGTCTTGTAGACCTAGCTGCTCCACGACCCTTGATCTGATGTTATTGGCCGAGCTACCTGGATCAATCAACACACGCTTAAATCGAGATTTATTTATGAGTACAAAAATTACCAGTGCATCATTATATGGTTTCACGATGCCTTCAGCATCTTCATCATTGAAAGAGATGGTCCCATCTGGTATGTAATCTCGAGTTCATTTTTCCCTTTTGATGGACACCTTAGTACACTTCAGTATTAGCCCTTGGGGGATGTCGACTCAACCGATGATCATGTTGATGACATGCTGAGGTTCCTCTTGCTCGGTTTGCTTGTTGGAGTCCCTATTCCTGAAGTTGGTTTTGGCTCACTTGTGATGACCTTTGCCAACTTTTGTTCCACAACTCGCTTGACTTCAAAACATAACACACGAATATCATAAGACTAAAATAACTCATATCATAACCTCCTTATAATTTTAAGCACCCTAGTCTCACCCCAAAAGTACATGTTATAACATTCCCAACTTGTCGACTTTCGACGAAACTTATTTGCTTCAATTCGTTTAGCTTCTAAGCCTTCCTACTCTCTTGGTACTTGGCATTCGTGATCTTAAATCTTTGTAACCTCCACGGTAACATGATTAACTTACTTTATAAAATTTTCAAAGATGATCTCATTTTTGAGTTTACATCAATCGACTTACGACGTGCTCTTACGTACGAAAATATGGGGTGTAACAATATTAATCCCCCCTTTGGAACATTCGTCCTCGAATGTTGACTGATGCGCTTATCAGTCTTATAACCTATAGCTCTTACCAATACTTTACTGCTGTCCTTTCCATCTAGGCAACTATTCTGTGAATAAATCCAAAGGCCAGTGAATTCCCCCATTTAGGCCTCTCTCTCACACCACGACTTATGGTCAGAATTCTTCCAATCTCGTAATTGTTGCTACCTTATGTCATGCAGCCTGTACAACTCTGTCCTTGAATGCGCGCCTATGCGACTCTTCTCTCCTATTTCCTTCAACTTTCAGCCAATCTCTAGGCGTCACTTTGTGAATATATGAACTATAGCAAGCTGTTCCTCTGGGAATCTATAGGTGTACTGTAGTTCTTCGCTTGGTACTTTGTCAAACTTACGACTATTGCTATATCTTATTTCATAGCCTCGGTTATCTATACTTATGGCTTTACTACGTCTAGGTAGGTATGACTATACCATAACACTTACTTTTATTTATTATTACCGAGGTGTGCTACCCAACTCCAGGTTACTCTCTCTTCCTATATGTATAAATCTAAGTCCTTTAATGCTTCCTTATTACTGTTCATCTAAAGAATGACATCCTAATCTCCCCTCATACTTTGGAACTTGTATCCATCTATTATTGATTCACTTTAATGTTGATCTATAATCTACCACTGATAACTCGAAAACACTTATGTAATACGTTGTCACTAGGGCTCACATCTAATCGGGGAACATCTTAAGTGATTTGCCTTATCCAACTAGGGATGATATTATACTTCAATAACCATATTTCATGGCATCCCAACGTGGTTCATCTTACGGGGGGAGGGGGGTATTCTAATCCCGTGCAATTCATCAAATCTCGTTTCTTTGAATCATTACCCAATCAAAGGCCTAAACGTTATCCTCTTATCTATCACAATTACAACCGTTATTCTACTACCAGGGTAGCATTTCATCTCTTCTAAATACTCCTAGTCTTAGACTCCTCCAAGTTCGTTCAGGCTATACTGAGCTTCTTTAACTTATGGAAACCATCAACTCTCTTGTTCTGATGGGTTTAATCTCGAGGCCTTACCTATTCTCGTCACCTTCTCACCCACCTTTTCTTATCCTTACTCTTGTCTACCTAAAACCTTGTCACTCAACCACACTTTAGCTTGCGACCTACAAATATCTATTTATACTACTCGCAATCTTCCTTTAACTTACTAGCACCATAGATTTCCTTATGTTTTTCTGGAACCTTAAGTGAGACGTCACGTCATCTCTAACTCTTCTTTACTCTCTTAACTAGACCTCTCGATACCTGGAAACCATAGTATGGAAGATATGTTACTGACCACACCACTATCATTTTTGGATATTGAATCACGATGCTTCTAGCTCTCTATCTGAAGTCTGGACTATTCACAACCTTCTGCACTTGAGTATCTCGTACCTCCTTTACCTTTACCTTTCTTACCTTCAAATCTTGCATTGTATCTTCTGTCGCTTTCATAACCTCCCTTCTATATAGGTGGAATTCATGTCTACATCTTAAATATTTACTATAATACTTGCACTTCAAGTGCATACACAATCCGACAGGAGCTTCATACTGACTTTTTGTCACGACCCAAACCGATGGGCCATGACGAGTGCCCGAGCCTACCTGTCGAACACCCCTAAGAATACGTCTAAGATAAAACACGAAATAAGTATAGGACATGCATAATGTCTGGCAGTAAACTACTGAATTATGTGAATAACATACGCGAGAAATCGTGCCCAAAAGACATAGGTACATATATATACATAATACGGTAGGGCGAACCGACAAGAACACATACTATCCGACTATACATGACTGTCTACAGACCTCTAATAGAGTGTATAACTGTATAAAGGACAAGACTGGACCCCGTCATAGACATATATGCATACAAACATATCGTACCAAAACCAAAAAGCAGCTCCAGATCAAATGGAGCACACCAACTCTCGCTGAACAAGGATCCTAAGAAGGGGGACCGTCAGCCTATCTACCTGCACCTGCAGGCATGAAACGTAGGCCCCAGGAAATAGGGGTGTCAGTACAAATAATGTACCGAGTATGTAAGGCATGAAAATAGTACATAGAAGACATAAAAGAAATATGGTGTAAAGGAATCCGCCTGTAAGTCTTAATAACTCTGTGAACCCTGAAATATTTATAATGTCATGCATGTGAGTATAAATGTCATATCATACATAGGTATATGCGTACATAACATCATCAAGTCTCTGAGGGCATCCCATCATATCATCTCGGTATATAATTCCATCTGGTCGTGGATCAATGTACATGTATAAATGAATGCAATGCATAATGAAGTAAGTCAATAAGATCTCTCGGGATGTCATACGATCAATATGCCTTTGGGTAATATCATAAAATAACTTTATCAACCTACGTATTTTCTAAAACCCATGAACAGATGATATAATAATAAGACACATGAGGAATCAACAACATAGGCACCCCTAGTGCTTCTATGAATAAAGGCATTTATGAAAGTTGTGGGTTTGCTCGTTTCGTTTGTATCGTATGGATCACGCCAAAATGAAAGAAGGGATAGCCTTAACATACCTGAGTCGATTCTCTTAACAAACCCTCTAACCCACGTCTTTTGCGAAAAATACGTAACGACGGATCGAAGTAGGGAAATATCCGTATGATATTCTTGAGAAAGATTGTACCGTGCTCCTTTAAAATTGCATCTCACACTGCTGTAGCACTATAAGGGTTCATATGAATTCTTTTTGAGATTTTCCATCCGTTGCTATCAAGCCTATATATCTCACTTTAATTTTCTTTATCAAAGTGGGTGTGGGCCCCACTTTATGTGATTACTTTGCTAAAGAATCCCCTAACTATGCCACCTAGCTACCTAATTTACCTAGTCACTATTAGGCTTGATTAGCAATCCAACTTGCTGCCACATTGGGAGGTCTAATTAATTAGTTAACTTCCCACTAAAATCAATAATTAACCCATTACCAACATAATTAGGTATTATCTCAAATGACTTAAAATACTAATCACCTTTAACATACTTTATACACCTTACTATCATGGTCATATGGTACATTGTTTGGTACTAGTCCGTAAATACGGGGTATTATAGCTTGGACCGTATTTTATCCCAAATTGTCAAACTTCAACGAAACTCATTTTCTTCGATTTGTTTACCCTCTAACCTTCACGGCACTTACCTATCACCTATTATAAATAACATAACTACCTATATCCTCAAAATTGATCTCATTCCCGAGCTTACGTTTATCAACTTACGGCAAAACTTTAACGTACGAAAGTGCGAAATGCAATACTTCTTACGAGGTTGCTACTCTTCTAACTGACTTTATCGTAGAGCTATTATGTAATATGGCCGTTGTACTATCTCTCTTTTGCCTCTACTATCAATGGTGATTCTGCAATGTTCCGAGTCACGATTCCTATAATCATCTGGGCCTAATAATCGAATTCCTGATTTACTTAACTATTGTAACTCTCGAGCTTCCTCTTCTCTCTCAGCCTTTATGTAGGCTTCAACTGTCTTCCAATTTGTGGCTCAGGGTATTAGCTATTACACTAGCCTTTTGTGGACTCTATGTAACATGCATGTTATAGTCTTCTAACAATTCAAGCCTTTGTCTGTGAAGTGGACTCAATTCTTTCTTTTAACTTATACCGAAGTCTCTTGTAACTGTAAGAATGTCAACATATATGTCACATGGAAAATACTCTGAAATCATAAGTGCGGTCATAACGTAAGTAACTTGGGTCATAGATCGATTAATTCCTTTCGTGCCTCCTCAACTGTCTTTAAACGTAAGCAATTGCTTTTCCTGGTCATTCTGCCACTTGTTGCATGAATACTTGGCTTATCTTAGTGCCCACACATACTGGAATTTCGTGCAACTCATATGATCTCGAATATTACTTTTGATTTTACTTCCCGTTCATTAGTCACGATAGGTTCCCCTTTCTTATGGTGTGCATACAATGTTATAGTGAAACTGTTGTTACAAGACCATTTCTCCTTCAAGTTACTATGCTTAGGTTGAAGACTTCTTCTTTATTTCCTCAGCTATTCTTTCATTGTAATACTTAGGGAAGACCCTCTGACTCTTGTAAAGCTGCGAGCATATCACATCGTATATCCGACAAGAATTTTTGATGTTCTTACTTACCTATAATTATCCTTAGTTGCTTATCTCCTTGCCCTTGTGCTCGTAGGGTTGCTTCTGAACTGAAATTTTTTATTGTCTCCCCAGTGGCACTCTCTTTTATTTCCGTAACACTTATACGATACCTTTAACTACCCCAACTCCTATCTAAATATTTCCCAAGGATTACGATGTCATATATGCGAGACTGAATTCGCTATGCTGGGGTTCACTATGTTTATATTGCATGATCTGCTGATTTGTCTGTACCCTCTTGTCTAGCCATAACTAGACTCTTCCGGAATCAACTACTAACTACTCATTTGTCCATCCTCAAATCTATATTTTGTGTAATCTCTCTTGGGTTATATCCTTTGTCTTAACTTACCTCTTGTACTGGATCCTTATGTATCAAGTGTTCATTCGCACTTATTTATCAATAATATCCTGGGCATGAATCCTTACCCCTTAATTCCAAGTATATTGGGAGAAAAGCTCAACTACATTTGATCTAATTTTCAGCACATTTATGAATGTAACTTGTGATGACCTTTGCCAACTTTTGTTCCACAACTCGCTTGACTTAAAAACATAACACACGACTATCATAAGACTAAAATAACTCATATCATAACCTCCTTATAATGTTAAGCACCCTAGTCTCACCCCAAAAGTACATGTTATATAACATTCCCAACTTGTCGACTTTCGACAAAACTTATTTTCTTCAATTCGTTTAGCTTCTAAGCCTTCCAACCCTCTTGGTACTTGGCATTCATGATCTTAAATATTTATAACCTCCACGGTAACATGATTAACTTACTTTATAAACGTTTCAAAGATGATCTCATTTCTGAGTTTACATCAATCGACTTACGATGTACTCTTACATATGAAAACATGGAGTGTAACATCAGACCCTCTGCTCTCTTGACTGGAAGAAGACAATACTTAACGGAATATAAAGTCCCGATAAGGGAGAATACTGTAACTTATGAGACTAGGATAATGTACATAAATTCAGGAATATGAACTTCTCTTTATGTCTCGTTATCAAACACATGTCGTTACAGGATCATGCCAAAATGAAGGAAAGGTTTAGCCTTAACATACCGTAACTCCGTTGAGTCATTGATACCTTTCAAGAAATTCTTCAAACAACTCAACTCAATCTACCATAGGATAAGGAGATTCAAAATCAGTGCTGAGTAAAGGCTAAGTCCGCAACTTAAACTAGTAGCTCATTTATGTAAATTTGGGCAGCATCTCCTCTATAACAAGGGCGTCCTCCAATACCATATACAAACAACAACAACCAGATCAATTCAATAAGAACAACATCAACAATAGGGTACACAATATTTCATTAACAAGTCATCAACATATCACGACGAGCGGCAAGCTCGGATTGAATCCCTTTAGCAACCTTCAATCCCATTATCATTCATTATTGAACTTAGTAATATATCCAGTATAATAACAAATACCTTTTAAAGTATTTCCAACATTGTACTCAATTTTAAAGTTACCCAAAATAGCCCAACACAAGATAATATCACTGTCGACAACTTCCAATTGCTTTATAGCCATTTCCTTTTCTAGTTACCAATTTCCTCAACAAGATTGACATGTAAACCAACATAATCATACTAACAATATCATATCCCACTTATTTTACGTAATTTCCAGCCACTTAAAGTTCATAAGCGCAACTTTCAGATCAATCCATCAAGAACAACAACAACATCTCAAGCTAATCCAAGTATTATCTTGTAGTTTATCATCCTAACAACTTAACCAACATATAAGCAATCTTAAGCACAATTAGTAGGCTGTTATAATAACCTTACAAAATTGCAACAACTTGAAATTTCATCCAAACACAGCCCGCAATTATCCTCAATGACAACACAACCTCAAAGAGGTGTTGTTCTTCACTAGAACTAACTTTTGATGTTGAAATATGGTGTAATCACTTCAAACCCTTATCATATCTGTATAGGAGGGTTAGGAGGAGTATATGAACGAGGTTGGGTCGACAAATGAGAAATAAAGGTCGTCCAAATCATTTTTAAAGTGAAGTAGGTCGACCACTGCCTAAGTGGGTCCCATTAGGTCGACCAACATACAAGCAAGCTTACGCAGTCTTGCAAAAATGTGAATATCTCTCTACTCCTATGTCGTATCGATGAATGGTTTAATGCATTAGAAACTAGACTCGTATATCTTCAATTTGGTTAGTAGATCACCCCATAATTCCAACTATATTGGGAGAAACATTTAGCTACATTTGACCTAATTTTCAGCATATTAATGAATGTAACTTGTGATGACCTTTGCCAAATTTTGTTCCACAACTCACTTGACTTCACAACATAACACACGACTATCATATGACTAAAATAACTCATAACATAATCTCCTTATAATGTTAAGCACCCTAGTCTCTGTAAGGCCCAGTAAAATCTTACCGAAAACTCGGGATTTCATGGTGTCGAGGTAGACTTATGCGGGTGAGCACACTAGGGGTGAGGATAATTCCCCAACTACTACACTGCCTGATTCTAATACTCTTGCTCAGACTGTACCAGTTCCTACGCCCACTGAGGGTGCATCGATTCCTCAAACTGATATTCCAGTTCCACCTCTAGCCTTAGCTTCTGGTCCCAGTGTTTCTGATGGGGACCTTAGGGGAGCCATACAAATGTTGGCTCAGATAGTGGCTTCCCAGGCCCAGAGATCGAATATTGCACCTACTTCTTCCAGCCAACTAGAGGATTCTGCTAGTTCCAGGGTGAACAGGTTTCTTCAGTTAGATCCTCCAGTGTTCACGAGTACTAACCCAGAGGAGGACCCCCGGGACTTCATTGATGAGATGCACAAGAATCTTCGAGTTATGCATGCTACTGAGACAGAGGTAGTGGAGTTGTCCTCCTACCACCTGAAAGAGGTGGCATATTCTTGGTTTGAGCTATGGGAGGAGTCCTGTGAGGAAGGGATCCCTCCGACGAGGTGGGGTGAGTTTGCCGATGCCTTCATTAATCATTTCTTGCCTACCGAGACTAAGGCATCCCGTGTCGTTAAGTTTGAGAGCCTGAGGCAAGGTAGCTTGAGTGTGTGGGAGTACCATATGAGATTCGCGCACCTGTCCAAGTATGCTATTTATATTTTACCCACTATGGAGGCTGGAGTGCGCCGGTTTGTGCAGGGCCATAGTCCCTTAGTAATTAATGAGGCTACTACAACTGCCTTGAATTTTGATATGAACTATGGGAAGATAGTGGCATTCGCTCAAGCCACAAAGACCCGCAAGTTGAAGAACAAAATGGAGCGAGAGGGTAGCAATAAGGCCCGGTCTGCGGGAAACTTTGGTGGTTCTTCTGGTGGGGGCAGGTCAGCATTCAGGGGAGGGTCGTCAGGGCCATCTAAATCCTTTGCTCAGTCTTCAGTTAGTGCACCGCCATCAGGGCCCCAGTCAGTAGCAGTGGAGCCGTTTCAGGCCCAGTCAGGGAAAAAAGGGCTCCTATCAGTAGGGTCGTCATGGTGGTAGATTCCAGCAGCAGCGGAGGCCCTCATGCCCTAGGTGTGGAAAGATGCACTAAGGAATATGCTACATGGACTTACCCATATGCTACAGATGCGGATTGAGGGGTCACATTTAGAGGGATTATCGTTCGTCCCGCCAGGGTGAGTGCAGGGGCCTAGCACAGCCAGCCAGTTCTACAAATACTACATCCGCAACACCTCTTCCAGCTCGAGGCACTACCCACAGGGCGTGATGCAGCTAGGGGTGGAGCACAGAGTTCAGGAGGATCCAGCCGTTTCTATGCTATGGGGGGTCGCCATAATTCAAAGGCTTCTCCAGATGTTGTCACAGGTATATTAACTATCCAATCTCATAATGTGTATGCTTTTATTGATCCCGGTTCCACTTTGTCATATGTCACTCCCTATGTTGTTATAGAATTTGGGATAGAACCGGAACAACTTCATGAGCTGTTCTCTATATCTACTCTGGTTGGTGATTCTATTTTGGCTGCACGGATTTATAGGGATTGTGTTGTCACATTGCGTGGTTGGGACACCATGGCCGATCTCATTGAATTGGGGATGGTCAATTTTGATGTAATAATGGGGATGGACTGGGTTTACTCATGTTTTGCCAAGCTTGATTGTCGAACCAGGACCGTTAGGTTCGAATTTCCAAATGAGCCACTTATTGAGTGGAAGGGAGATGATGTTGTACCGAAGGGTAGATTTATTTCTTACCTTAAGGCCACGAAGATGATCAATAAGGGGTGTATTTACCATTTGGTCCGGGTTACAGACACCGATGTTGAGGCACCTATACTTGAGTCCGTGCCTGTTGTGAATGAATTTTCGGAGGTCTTTCCAGATGAGCTCCCTAGGATCCTGCCGGACAGGGAGATTGATTTTGGAATTGATGTGATGCCAGGCCCACAGCCTATATCTATTCCACCCTGCAGAATGGCACCGGCAAAATTGAAAGAGCTAAAGGAACAATTGAAACATTTGTTAGAGAAGGGCTTCATCCGGCCGAGTGTGTCGCTTTGGGGCGCACCGGTTCTCTTTGTAAGGAATAAGGATGGGTCACTAAGAATGTGTATCGAATATCGGCAACTTAACAAGGTCACAATCAAGAATAAGAACCCACTGCCAAGGATAGATGATTTATTTAACCAATTGCAGGGTGCTAAGTACTTCTCCAAGATCGATTTAAGATTCGGGTATCACCAATTGAAGATTAGGGAGGAGGATATTCCAAAAACAGCTTTTTGAACCCGATATGGGCACTTTGAATTTCTGGTAATGTCTATTGGGCTAACAAATGCCCCGACAGTTTTCATGGATCTTATGAACCGAGTTTTCAAGTCGTTCCTCGACTCTTTTGTGATAGTATTCATTAACGATATTCTTGAGTATTCACGAGGTCAAGAGGACCATATCGATCATCTCGGGGTAGTTCTGCAAATCGTATATCAGCACAAGTTATATGCAAAGTTTTCAAAGTGTGAATTTTGGCTTGAATCTGTCACATTCTTGGGTCATGTCGTCTCTAGTGAAGGATTAGGGTTGATCCTTAGAAGAAAGCTGTGAAGTACCGAGGCCTACAACTCCAACAGAGATTCACAGTTTCTTAGGCTTAGCTGGGTATTACAGAAAGTTTGTGGAGGGGTTCTCTACTCTTGCCTCTTCGTCTACTAAATTGACCCAAAAGGCAATTAAGTTCTAATGGTCCGATACTTGTGAAAGGAACTTCTAGGAGTTGAAAGCAAGATTGACTACGGCACCGATGTTGACTCTACCAGAGGGTACATATGAATTTGTGGTATATTGTGATGCTTCGATAATCGGACTTGGGTGTGTATTGATGCAACATGGCAAGGTGATCGCTTATGCTTCTAGGCAACTCAAAAATCATGAGAAGAACTATCCCACGCATAACTTAGAACTTGCGGTAGTGGTATTTGCATTGAAAATTTGGCGTCATTATTTATATGGGGTTCATGTGGATATATTCACGGACCATAAGAGCCTTCAATATATTTTCAAATAGAAGGAATTGAATCTGAGGCAGAGAAGATGGCTTGAGTTACTCAAGGACTACGACATTGATATTCTATATCATCCGGGGAAGGCTAATGTTGTGGTGGATGCTCTTAGCCAGAAATTTATGGGTAGTTTGGCTCACTTGGAGTCATATCAAAGGCTGTTAGCCAAGGAGGTTCATCTTTTGGCTAGTTTGGGAGTTCGTCTTGCGGATTTTAGTGAAAGAGGAGTGATTGTGCAAAATAGGGCTGAATCATCGCTTGTTTTGGAAGTTAAGGAAAAACAATACAACGACCCATTGTTGATACAATTGAAGGAGGGGATTCATAAACATAAGACCATGGCCTTTTCTCTTGGCATGGATGATGGTACACTAAGTTACCAAGGGCAACTATGTGTTCCAAATATGGATGGTCTTCGGGAAAGAACCATGACCGAAGCTCACATTTCTAGGTATTCCATGCACCCAAGTTCTACAAAAATGTATCATAATCTTAAGGAAGTCTATTAGTGGAATGATATGACGAGGAAAGTGGCGGACTTTGTGGCAAGATGTCCAAATTGTCAGCAAGTGAAGGCCGAACACCAAAGGCCCGGTGGGTTGGCATAGAACATAGAAATTCCAATGTGGAAGTGGAAAATGATTAATATGGACTTTGTGGTAGGACTACCTCGCACTTCTCGTAAGTTTGACTCGATTTGGGTGATTGTGGATCGACTCACGAAATCATCACACTTCTTGCCGGTTAAGGCTACCGACACAGCGGAACAGTATGCTCAGTTGTATATCAAAGAAATAGTCAGGTTGCATTCCAGTTTCTATCATTTTTGATCGGGGGCACAGTTCACGGCTAATTCTTGGAAGAAATTTCAGCAATGTTTGGGTACTCAGGTGAATCTTAGTACAACCTTTCATCCACAGACTGACGGGCAGGCAGAGTGGACTATTCAGACGCTTGAGGATTCTAAAGCAATTCATGTTAAACTTTCCCCAAAATAAGCCATGAGTAATTCTTCTTTGCCTCCTGCTCCCCTTAATTGGTTTCAATACCTCTTCAAATGGGCAATGGGATCACCATGCCCATCGTACTTGTCAAACTTGGGGGTCTTGAAGCCAGGTGGCAAATGAACATGGGGAAACATGCATAGATCGTTAAACGAAACAGTCTTGTGGCCTCCCAAACCCTGTATGTTTCTCATGGTTTGTTCCAAGTTTTTCATTTTTTTGGTCATTTTCTCTTATTCCATATTCTTGTCGGGCTTTTCGATCTCGATTGGGAACACGTTATGAGGAGTATGCTTGTATGAATTTGGAACCTTTATAGTCAGTTCTGGAGAGTAATGTTGGGCATCATGAGCATTCAATTGTGGATCATTGTTGGACTTTTGAGCAAGAACAGGTTGAGGGACAGTGAAAGCATGGGTAATGGGTATAGTAGGTGGGTCATTTCTGAGGGGTGCGGTTTGAGGACGTGGAATGGAGGTACTGGGGATAGTGGAAAGGTTAATGCTCGGGCTGAATCCAAGTTGGTACAATGGGTTACTTGTTATGGAGATGGGCACTTGAGTTGCAACTGACACATTATGAAGTTTATCCGAAGGCCCTATAGGTAGTGGCGGTGCTGCCTGTCCATTCACTCAGGCTTGATACATCTCTGCCAATTGTTGCTTCAACACTCTTACTTCTTCAACCATTCCCGAACCTTGTTCGACCAATTGTCCATGGACATCATCATTATCTAACTCATTCTCACTGTTGTTTGCCATTCTACTTTTTCCTTTTGATCTCGTGTTGTAAGAGTGAGTCGCCAGTTTAAACCACAAACCAACCACCTCTGTTTAACTTTATCTTTAAAATGACAAACAACAAATGTGTTAGAGTTAGGCATTTTGCAGATATTAATCACACATTGTATGTCATGCACCTAATGCCATTTTCATTTCTAAAATGAGCTTGGAAGGCTTCATGCTTCTGTTATACCCCATGTTTTCGTATGTGAAAGTACGCCATAAGTAAATTGATGAAAGTTCGGAAATGAGATGTTACATCCCGTATTTTTGTACGTTAAAGTTTCATCGTAAGTTAATCGACGTAAGCCCGGGAATGAGATTATTTTGAGATTATAAGTATTATGCTATTTCAAACAAGTGATAAGTAAATTCGTGAAGGTGAGAGGGTGAGCGAATCGAAGAAAATGAGTTTCGTCGAAGTTTGGCATTTTGGGATAAAATACGGTCCAAGCTATAATACCCGATATTTATGAAATTGTGTCATACAAGGTACCACATAACCATGATAGTAAAGTATATAAAGTGTGTTAAAAGTGAGTAGTATTTTAAGTAATTTGATATAATTCTTAATAATGTGGATAATTATTAATTTTTAGTGGAGATTAACTAATTAAATTAGTATATTTGGATAGGCTTAATAAGCCCCAACGTGGCAACAAGTAAATGACTCTTACACCATGTAGCAAGGTGGCACTTTTAAAGGAATTTGTGGCCAAGTCATCTTTAAAGTTGGCCCACATCCACAAAGCTTAAAAAAAAACCCTTTAAATCACTTCAGGCTACATATATCTCTACAATGTAAAGAAGAGAGCTTCAGCAATTCATACGAAACTAATTAATATCTTAGCAACGTGAGAATTTGCGATTCTAAGGGAATACGGTGCAATCTTTCTCAAGAATATCATACGAATTTTTCCCTACTCCGATTTTGCCGTCACATATTTTGTCGCGATTGTCGTGTGTTAGAGGGATTGTGAAGAGAACCAGCTCAGGTATGTTAAGGCTATCCCTTCTTTTCTTTTGGCATGATCCAAATAATACAAACAAAATGAGCAAAATATGTAATTTTCATAAATGACTCTATTCATAGAAATACTAGGGGTGTCTATATTCTTGATTCCCTATGTGTCTTATTATTATATCTTCTATTCATGGGTCTCAGAAAAATATGTATTTAATAAAGTTATCCGAAAGGCATATTGATCTTATGACATTCCGACAAATCATATTAACGCACTTCTTATGCATTTCATGCATTTATACATATACATTGACCCATGACCAGATGGCGTTATATACGCGTATATTATATGTATATGGGATATGGGAAAAGGTTATGGTGTTATATACGCACCACCACCTGATCAGCTGGTATACGTTGATGATTTGCCCACAGTTGTCGAGATGATATGATAGGATGCCCTCAGAGGCTTGACGATGTTATGTACGCATATACCTATGCATAGTATGACAATACGCATATGCATGACATTATAAATATGAAATGATTCACAAAGCTATTCAGACTTACATGTTGAGTCTTTTACTCCATGTTTCTCTCATGTCTTTTATTTACTAATTTTCATTCCTTACATACTCGGTACATTATTTGTACCGACATCTCTTTTACCTGGGGATGCTGCATTTCATGCCCGCAGGTCCCGATAGATAGGTTTAGAGTCTTCCAAGTAGGCTATCAGCTCAGCGAAAGGTGTTGGTGCGCTCCATTTGCTCCGGAGTTGCTTATTTGATCAGTATGATTTGAACATGTATTGATTAGTATGGTGGGGTCGTGTCCCGACATTTAAGGTATTAATCTACTCTTAGAGGCTTGTAGACATATGTCATGTACGTGAAAGATTGTATGGCCTTGTCGGCCTATGTTCAGTATACGAGCGATCATTTTGGTCTTATAACATATGTCATATGTATAAGTTTGTATTATATGTTGGGTCGTCCTATGACGAGTATTCCCTCATATTTTATTCTAGTTATCTCACGGCATCCTTTCCATCTCATTTACCTATAAGAGTATGATACAAAAAGATATGTTACGTTGGTACTCGGTTGAGTAAGGTACCGGGTACCCGTCGCGTCCCATCGGTTTGGGTCATGACAAAAGTGGTATCAGAGCAGTTCTGTCCTTGGGAGTCTACAAGTCGTGTCTAGTAGAGTCTTGTTTATGGGTGTGTTATGCACCACACTTATAAGCAGGAGGCTACATGGAATTTAGGACTGTCACTCTTTCTTCTTACTCTAGATCGTATGGTAGAGCTCAGTTGTAAGAACTCAATTTCCTAAACTCTATCTTATTCATAATACGATGATGCCTACATCCATAAAGACGGTTGGTAAGAGATATAGCTGTGGAAGAGTTGAGTCAGAGGAACTCAATTTTTCATGATGTTTATGATGAGTAAATGTGAGGTCTTCAGCAGATCATGTGTGTACTAAGATGTGTAAAACTTCTTGATAAGGATCCCTAAGGCAAAAATGTCTATCCACTCTTGTGGTAAAAAAGAAATAAGAGAATCGGAAGGTAGATACAAGTTTTAGCAAGTAAAAGAAGCAAGATGAAAAAGTGTACGAGCTACCCAGATAATGAAGATTATCGCAGAGGAATATAAGCCTTTTGAGTTACCTTCAACAATAACAGAGGTATGTACAATTGGCCACACCTATCTCAGATATGCCCTATGTGAGCTAACAGATATGGTTGAAGAGAATGACGGGATGTCATGATCCGGCTGGGGTTAGAGTAACCCAAAATGGTGGATGGATTTTTTGCGTTAGTTGACATTTCCAAAGGATATTGCAAATGTGCTAATAGATCTTCTAGTGAGACACACAGATGGTATACTCTAGTATAACTAGATATGAGTACTACAAAGATAGGCACTGGAAACCTGGAAGGGATAAATATTATCTTAGTGTGACTCCCGTCCCTAGTAGAGAGAGAATATTAGGCAATCCGATGAGCCAGTGGATGGAGCAAGGGGAGCTAAAAGCAAAAGAATGTCTTGTTGAAGTTTTCAGAATAAAGTGATAGACAAAAATATTAGCAGGAAAATAAGCAGAGAGTTAATGAAGCATTATGAGTAAGATGTGATATATGGATGACAACGGTAGATTAAAAAAAATGACAGTATTACATAGTCTATAGTCAAGTCAAGGAAAAACGAGAGGTGACAGGCCTTGAGACAACAAAAGAGTAAAGGCCATAAAGTCATATCCTCATTTCGAGAAATAACTTTGCGACTCTAACGTGATTACCATAAGGAAAAGTTAGACCCAGAGTAATACAAATCAATATGGGCTGGTGAACAAGGTAAACTAAACATGAATAAGGTATCATGAGAATTTCAGATTGCGTTCCAGCGATAATAGAATGGACGACAGTAGAATTACCTTTAAAGGTCATCCAGGAAGACGTTTTCGTAAAGCAAGCAATGTGAGCAAAGTTAAGCTTAAGGGACTATGTGTGCCATTTACACTAAGTGTCACCCTTGTGAGTAAGGAATTTTGTTATCCTTGGTACAGAAGGATTATCGCAAGGCGAGTAAGGGTCATCAATGATGTGAAAAGACGCCAAAGATGAAGAGGTAAAACATCTATAGGTAGATCGTCATAGCTCTACATCTTAGTACACCCATAAAGGGGGGGATATGGAGTGATGTGACATTAAGTAAGAATTTAGTGATCCTAGTAACTATGGAATGGTAAAGGAAGAATGCGATAACAATGAGAAAAGGGATGAGACTGCACTTATTCAAATCCTACATATATGCTACGATTCCAGAACATTATGCAAACACTACGTCAAGGAGAGGAAGAAAGGGTTCCTGCCCGGGATGTTAGTCATAAATAAGGAGCCAGTGCGAAAGGTAATTTAAGACAAAGGACATATCCCAAGAGAGATTACACGGAATATAGATATAAGAATAGACCAACGTGTAGTTAGTAGTTGATTAAGGAAGAGCCTAGTTATGGCTAGACAAGAGGATACAGACAAATCAACAGATCGTGCAAGATAAACATAGTGAACCCCGGCATAGTTAATTCAGTCACGCATATAATGATATCGTGATCCTTGAGAAATATTCAGATAGGAGTTGGGGTAGTTAAAGGTATCGTATGAGTGTTACATAATAAAAGTGAACACCACTGGGAAGACAGACAAAATATCAGTTCAGGAGCAACCCTACAAGCACAAGGGTGTGGAGGTAAGTAACTACGAATAATTATAGGCGAGGAAGGACATCAAGAATTCCATCGAATATACGATGTAATAAGCTTGCAGCTTTACAAGACTCAGAGGGTCCTCCCTAAGTACTACAATGAAAGACTAGCTAAGGAAATAAAGAGGAAGGATTAAACCTAAGCATAGTAACTTGCAAAAGAAATGGTCATGTAAAAATAGTCTCACTACAATATTGTATGCACTCCATAAGAAAGTGGCAGCTATCGTGGGTAATGAGCGGGAAGTGAAACCAAAAGTAATAGTTAAGATGGTATGCGTTGCACAAAAACTCCGGCATGCGTGGGAACTAAGATAAACTAAGTATGCACACAACAAGGGGGCAGAAAGACCAGGAAAAGTAATAGCTTACGTTTAAAGAAAGTTGAGAAGGAAGAAAGGAATTGTTCGATCAATGATGCAGAGTTGGTTACGTTATGAACGCACTTAAGATTTTAGAGTATTATCCATGCAGCACATGTATAAGTTAAAAGAAAGAATTGAGTCCAGGTCATAGACAAAGGATTGAATTGTTAGAAGATTGTATCATGAATATTCCATAGCATCCATAAAGGGCTAAAGTAATAACTAATACCAAGAGCTGCGGATCGGAAGATAGTTTAAGCCTACATAAAGGCTGATCAGAAGGAAGAGGAAACTAAAGAGTTACATCAACCAAGTAAATCAGGAGTCTGATGATTGGATTCAAAAAATTATACAAATCGTGATTGAAAACATTGCAGGATCACCTTTAATCTACATTAGAGCCAGTTAGTAAAGTACCAGCCTCATAAGAAGTCAGTATGAAGCTCCCACCGGATTGTGTATGCACCAGAGGTGCAAGTATTATAATAGAGCTTCAAGTTATGGATGTGAATTATACCTATGTGGAAGGGAGGTTATGAAAGAGATAGAAGATGTGATGCGGGATTTTAAGGTAAGTAAGGTAAAGGTGGACAATGTACGAGATACTCAAATGCAGAATATTATGAATAGTCCATACTTCGGATAGAAGTCTAGAAGCGCGGGGATTCAGTATCCAGGAATGATAGCGGCACCGTCATTGGCATGTCTTCCAGCCTATGGTTTCTAGGTATCGAGAAGTCTAATTAAGAGAGTAAAAAAGAGTTAGAGATGATATGATGTTTCGCTTGATGTTGTATAATGACATAAGAAAATCTATGATATAAGCAAGTTGAAGGAAGGTTGCGAGTAGTATAATAAATAGATATGTGTACGTCGCAAGCTAAAATATGGAAAAGCGATAAGGTTTTAGGAAGACAGGAGTAAGGATAAGAAAGGGCGAATGAGAAGGTGACGAGAATGGATAAGTTCTCGGGATTAAGCCCATAAAAATAAGAGAGCTAATGGTTTCTCTAAGTTATAGAAAGCTCAGTATAGCCTGAATGAACTCAAAGGAGTCTAAGACTAATAGAATTTAGAAGAGATAGAATGCTGCCCTGGTAGTAGAATAAGGATGTAATTGTGATAGATAAAGGATGACGTTTGGGCATTCGATTGAGTAATGATTTGAAGAAAATAAAAAGATTTCACGGACGGCACGGGATTAGAATACGCCCCCCATAAGATACATCACGTTGGAATGCTATGAAATACGGTTATTGAAGTATAGTATCACCCTAGGTAGATTAAGCAAGCCACTTCAGATATCCCCCGATGAGACGTAAGCCCTAGTGGGAATGTATTACGGATAAAGTTTCAAGTTATCAGTGGTAAATTGTGGATTAACATTGAGGTGAATCAACAATGTATGGATAAAAGTTACAAAGTATGAGATGAGATTAGGCCATCATTATTAAGATAAACAGTAACGAGAAAGCATTAAAGGACTTAGATTTATACATATATGATAAGCAACAAGAGTAACCTGGAGTTTGGTAGCAGACCTCAGTAACGGTAAATCGAAGTAAGAGTTATGGTATAGTATGATCTACTTAAATGTAGTAAAGCCATAGACACCTAGAGGGACAGCTTGTCAAAATTTTGTATATTTTCACAAAATGAGGCCTAGAGATTGTCTAAAAGCTGGATGGAAGAGTCGCATAAGCGCACATACAAAAACAAAGTCGTACAGACTGTATGATAGAAGGTAGCAATAGTTACGAAATTGGAAGAATTCCGACCAAAAGTCTTGGTGTGAGAAAGAGGCCTAAAGGGGAGAATGCCCTCGCCTTTAGATTTATTCACAGAACAGTTGCCTTGATGGCAAGGAGAGTACTAAAGTATTCGCAAGAGCTATAGTTTATGATAATGATAAGTGCATCAGTCAAAATTCGAGGACAAATATTCCAAAGGCGGGAATGATATTACACCCCATGTTTTCGTACGTGAAAGTACGCCATAAGTAAATTGATGAAAGATCGGAAATAAGATGTTACATCTTGTATTTTCGTACGTTAAAGTTTCGTCGTAAGTTAATCGACGTAAGCCCGGGAATGAGATTATTTTGAGATTATAAGTATTATGCTATTTCAAACAAGTGATAAGTAAATTCGTGAAGGTAAGAGGGTGAGCGAATCGATGAAAATGAGTTTCGTCAAAGTTTGGCATTTTGGGATAAAATACGGTCCAACTATAATACCCGATATTTATGAACTTGTGCCATACAAGGTACCACATGACCATGATTGTAAGGTATATAAAGTATGTTAAAAGTGAGTAGTATTTTAAGTAATTTGAGATAATTTTTAATTATGTGGATAATTGGGTAATTATTGATTTTTAGTAGAGATTTACTAATTAAATTAGCATATTTGGATAGGCTTAATAAGCCCCAACGTGGCAGCAAGTAAATGTGGATAAAGCCCAAGTAAATGACTCTTACACCAAGTAGCAAGGTGGCACTTTTAAAGGAATTTGTGGCCAAGTCATCTTTAAAGTGGGACCTATATCCACTAAGCTTAAAAAAAACCCTCTAAATCACTTAAGGGAGATACATATATCTCTACAATGTAAAGAAGAGAGCTTCAGCAATTCATACGAGACTAACTAATATCTTAGCAACGTGAGAATTTGCGATAGGGAATACAATGCAATCTTTCTCAGGAATATCATCCGGATTTTTCCCTACTCCAATCTTGCCATCACGTATTTTGTCGCGATTGTCGTGTGTTAGAGGGATTGTCAAGAGAACCGGCTCAGGTATGTTAAGGCTATCTCTTCTTTCCTTTTGGCATGATCCAAATGATACAAACGAAACGAGCAAAATACGCAACTTTCATAAATGACTCTATTCATAAAAATACTAGGGGTGTCTATATTCTTGATTCCCCGTGTGTCTTATTATTATATCTTCTAATCATGCATTCAGAAAAATATATAGTTAATAAAGTTATCCGAAAGGCATATTGATCTTATGACATTCCGACAAATCTTATTAAAGCACTTCTTATGCATTTCATGCATTTATACATGTACATTGACCCATGACCAGATGGCGTTATATACGCGTATATTATATGTATATGGGATATGGGAAAAGGTTATGGCGTTATATATGCACCACCACCTGATCAGCTGGTATACGTTGATGATTTGCCCACAGTGGCCGAGATGATATGACGGGATGCGCTCAGAGAATTGATGATGTTATGTACACATATACCTATGCATGGTATGATATTTATTGGCATATGCATGACATTATAAATATGAAATGATTCACATAGCTATTCAGACTTACATGTTGAGTCTTTTACTCCATGTTTCTCTCATGTCTTTTATTTACTAATTTTTATTCCTTACATACTCGGTACATTATTTGTACTGACATCTCTTTTACCTGGGGATGCTGCGTTTCATGCCCGTAGGTCCCGATAGATAGGTTGAGAGTCCTCTAAGTAGGCTATCAGCTCAGCGGAAGGTGTTGGTGCGTTCCATTTGCTCCGGAGTTGCTTATTTGGTCAGTATGATTTGAACATGTATTGATTAGTATGGCGGGGCCCTGTCCCGACCTTTATGGTATTAATCTACTCTTAGAGGCTTGTAGACATATGTCATGTATGTGAAAGATTGTATGGCCTTGTCAGCCTATGTTCAGTATACGAGTGATCATTTTGGTCTTATACCATATGTCATATGTAAAAGTTTGTATTACATGTTGGGTCGTCCTATGACGAGTATTCTCTCATTTGTTATTCTAGTTATCTCACGACAGCCTTTTCATCTCATTTACCTATAAGAGTATGATAAAAAAATATATGTTACGTTGGTACTCGGTTGAGTAAGGTACCGGATGCCCGTCGTGGCCCATCGGTTTGGGTCGTGACAGCTTCATCCCGGCTTATTGGTTTATTTTCTCGTGAATTTAACTCTTTTTTTTCCTCCTTTTTTTGTCTTAATTTTTTTTTTTTAAGATTAATTTTGGCTATGATCGCATCCGATGAGGATTGCCTACGTATTATGACGCCGCATGAATTAGACAATTACGTAGTTCAGGGGGGAAATAATAACAATTTTGATGATTTTTTTTAATATAAAAATAAAATAAAATAAACTAAAATGTTTTTGAGTCATTTTCAATCAAAATTTTTTATATACAATGAGAGAAAAGGAAATATATAGAAGCTGACTCTACTACTGACTCTAAAGACATAAACATAACAAGAATAAAATAAACTTTGATAAGAATAAAAGACTCCAAATATAAAATTAAAAATGCAACAAACGAAAATGAAACTAAACGCTAATTGACTATACTAAAACTTTAATCCTCAATGGTCTTCTTCCTTAAACTGATATCAACAATGATCTGCATCTCTTGGCCTCCACTCTCCCCCCAAAGTCTCGTACAAATTCTGAAACACCGCCGGCAACTGTGGAACGAGGGCACATGCCTGTTGACCAACTTTCTCATTGTTTAGATGACGATGATCATCATGAACATATGTTGCTTTCTCTAGCAATCGAAGTACTTGCTCTTTGACTTGCCCCATATTCACGTGATAATTCTGCAACCACATCTAGGTAGTGTTGAGGGCGTGCCCCATCTGAGCCTCCCGTCTCTCCTACTCTTCAATACGACGGTTTAGCATACCAACGATATATATGTATGTCTTGTATACAGTTCTTTTATCTCTGGTTCTTTACTGTTTCAAAGTTTTCTGTATGAGGTATTTATTTTCTCTATAAGTATGAGGTATCCGATTAATATCCGGCTTAAGACGTTGGCTAGCCTCAAAGAGATAGGTCGCTGTTGCCGAGGTAGGTGTTTAGACCTTGTTAGGTGATCCCGTCGCCAAGATGACTTTAGAGAAAAGAGAGTAAAACCAAGAAGACTTAAACTGAGAAACCTCCTGATCTAAGAGATTAAGGTACTGTATCCTGTTATACATATTTAATGTTTACTTATACGTATTGAATAGTTATTTTAGCCTTATAAGCCCCTAGACTGTATTTGCAAAAATATGAATCAAAACCAACATGTTTTGAATATTGTTAATTTATCTTCTGGAGCAACTAAGATTGCTAAATTAGAAACTGATTTACAAAATTGGAACATCCCCAATGAACCTTTTAAAAAGATTTATGAATTAGGAAATTTCAGTTTCGTTAAGAAGCATAATATTAAGACCTGTGAGTCCACTATTGCTATTAATAATTCTTTAGAAATTATTAAGTTACTTTCTGAGCATGATTTGAATAGATATAAAAATCGATTCAATTACTTGCATATTGGTTTAGTTCAAATTGCTGTCAAACCTCTCTTTAGGAAAGGTTTAGACGTACCTATTTGCGTCCTTTTAAGAGATGCTCGTCTATTGAACTTCGATGACTCTCTCTTAGGAGTTCTTCAAAGTAACCTAGCTAATGGCCCGGTATACTTTAACTGCTATCCTAATTTCTCGGTAGATATCAATGACCCTAACGTCATGGATACTTTGACTTTGAACGTCAAAACCAAGAACATGAATAGCAAAATCAATACTCGTGAAGTAGCTATCATTCACAGAGTCTATTATAGACTCATGGACACTACTCTTGCTCCAAGAGCTCGAGTTGAGAGTGTCAAGGGAGTCACCATGCTTATGGAAGCAAATACTGATCATAGTACTGTATTTGTCCCTAGACTCCTTAATTGGAATGATATACTCACAAGTGATGAATGGCACTTCGATGCCATAACTCAACCTTCTACTTCGAATCTTGAAAGATCTCAGATTGAGCAGGTTATTCAATTTCCTGACGGATCGATTGATCTAAAATTCTTAGGAGCAAGTTCTAATCTTTCTAGCAGAACTAGTTCCTTTAGAAGAAGGACTACTGTTCCTTCCATACCTTCTTCTTCTAAACCCCCTGTTACACCCTATATTTTCGTATGTAAAAATGCGTCGTAAGCAAACTAATGTAGGACAAAAAAATGAGATAATATTTAAAAGTATATAAAGTAAGTTAATCATGTTACCTCTGAGGTTACAAATATTGAAGATCATGAACAACAAGTACAAAGAGGGTTGGACAGTTCAGAAGCTAAAGCAATTAAATAAAACAATGTTTCATCGAAAGTCGACAAGTTGGGAATGTTATAACATGTACCTTTGGGGTGAGACTAGGGTGATTAACATGATAAAGAGATTATGTTACGATTTATATTAGTCGTATTACATCCGTATGTTATGTTTTTAAGTCAAGCGAGTTGTGGAACAAAAGTCGATGAAAGTCATCACAAGTTACATTCATAAGTTTTACTGAAACTTTGGGTCAAATGTAACTGCAATTTTCTCCCAATATACTTAGAGTTATGGTGTGTTCCACCCATCAAATTAAAGATCTATGAGTCTATTTTCCAACGCATTAAACCATTTGTCAATACGACATTGGAGTAGAGAGATATGTGTATTTTTGCGATACTGCGCAAGCTGCTAGGTGACAAGTAGGTGTGTCACCTACTTGCTTAAATGAAAGCCCAAAAATGGGCCATTTCGGGTCGTCCAAAGAGGCCTTTTAAGGGCCTATTTTCTTCATATATTAGACTTAAAATAGAGCATAATAACCAGACATAAGCTCTGCAAAGAATCCTCCCAAAAATTTCCCACAAACCCTAATTGATTTTCTCTCCCTTTCAAGTTCCAATTGGAGGTAAAACTTAGAGTTTGAAGAACCAAGATAGGAGCTGAGTTATCCAACAAATAAGGTGAGTTTACTGCTCTCTTTCATCCATTTTTTCTTCTGTAAATTCATGGTAAGTCGTTCTATACTTGTAAGAACTCACGGGATGGTGATCGGAAGCCGTGAGTTCGAGTTATTCACTTGTAGCGGACTGTTTTGTGGACTGTTTTGTGTTGCTGTTGGGCTGCGTGTTTTATTACTATTTTTTGGAGTTTTGGAGGAGGAAGGGGGTTTATAAACACCATATAAATGTAGGGTGGTTGGCTGGTCGTTCGTCATAACATTTTCGGGTCGTTTGACACTACTACGGTGGTCGTTTTGTGTACGAAGAGATTGGGGTGTGTTGGGCTGTTTTGTAGTATTTGATGGTGTATATAGGGCTGGAAAATGATGTATATATGTTGTTATTGTTCTGTCCTTGTATTGTTGGTGTTATCTTGAAGTTGGAGGAAGGGCATATTATAGGGGAGATGCTGCCCGTTTTAATACAAAATAGGTTTGTCGTTCGTTGTGCGATAGTTGTACCTTTCGTAACTTAACGATAGTATTATTATCATTCTTGTAGATTAAGGTGCGAAGAGGTGAGTTCAACTTGGTGATTGAAAAGATTGTGATAAGGTATGTTAAGGCTAAGCCTTCCTTCATTTTGGCATGATCTCGTAGCTACATGTGTTAGTAATGAGACAAAAGAGAAGTTCATATTCATGAATTTATTCACACTATTCTAGTCTCATAAGTTACAATATTATTCCTTATCGAGACTCTATATTCAATTTTAGTATTGTCTTCTTCCAGTCAAGAGAGCAGCAAGCCTATATATACAGTATTACAGTATTTTCATTACCATCGAGCTATAATCGATGGGCAGGCCCCTATTGGGCAACCTCTGATCAGATGGAAAGTTATATACCGAGCCTACTGTGGCCGAGCGCCTATGAGCGAGCCCAGCATGGTCGAGATACATAGCCTAGTATGGCCGAGCGCCTATAAGCGAGCCTACTATGGCAGAGCAGTTATATATACCGAGCCTTATAAGGCCGTACAATTATTTTACTTACTATATTGAAGGAGTTGAGTCAGTATCAGCAGGTAAGTATATCTCCAGATCATCTTTGACTCCCAGTTAATTTCAGTTATCATATTATCAGTTCAGTTTCAGATTTCAGTTATTTTATTGCCTTACATACTCGGTACATTATTTCGTACTGACGTCCCTTTTTGGGGGCACTGCATTTCATGCGTGCAGGTTCAGACGGACAGACGGGTAGACCTCCTCAGTAGGTGTTTTCCGAGTTCCGCCTGATCGGTAAGCTCCACGTCTTTCGGAGTTGCCAGGACTAGAGTTTTGTGTACATCTTATGTATATCTGTATATATGTTATGGGTAGGTCGGGGCCCTGTTCCGATCACAGTACATCTATCAGTAGAGGCTTGTAGGCATATCCTGTTGGTTAGTGCAGTATGTTGGGTTTGTATAAATTGGTGGTTTGTCAGCTGTAGTAGCTATGACGGCCTTGTCGGCCTAGCTTTATATTGATATTTAGTTAGTGCTAGTTTCCATTCAGTTTTATATTTTGCTTCGCAAATTGTCTTGCAAGGTGGCCCCATGGCCAAAGTATGACATTATGTGTTCAGAGTCCCTTAGTCGCAATTTGGTACGCCAGGTTAGGTGAGGCACGGGGTGCTTGTCTCGCTCCTAGGTTCGGGGCGTGACAAACTTGGTATCAGAGCAGTTCTGTCCTAGGGAGTCTACAAGCCGTGTCTAGTAGGGTCTTGTTTATAGATGTGTTGTGCACCACATTATATAAGCAAGGAACTACAGGGCATTTAGGAGTTGGTTACACTTCTTTGAAATCTAAATCGTGCTATAGAACTGAGTTATAGGAAATTTGAATTAAACTTATGTGTTGGTGTTTGCATGCACAGATGACGGTGACTAGGAAGACTACGGCTAGCCAGAGGAGAGATACAGTAGTAGGTGAGGGGACCAACAGGGTACCCCCAGTAGATGGGGCCCAGTCTGAGGCTCAAGGGGAGACCCCTACTCAGCCATTACCGGCTCCTCCACCAACTACGGAGATTCCTAGGGAAACCGCACATCCAGTTCCCCCTCCACTTCCATCAGATCAGGACTTAAGGAGTGCGGTGCATTTGTTGACACAGTTGGTAGCTACCCAGCAACATGCTAGGGCATCAGCTAGTGCAGGAACTTCTGAGGGGTCTGGGAGTTCAAGGGTCCGAGAGTTTATTGCTTTGAGTCCCCCAGAGTTCACGGGGACAGATCAGAGGGAGGACCCGCAGGATTTCATAGATCAGCTTCACAGGATCTTTCGTGTTATGCATGCCACGGAGAAAGAGGCAGTTGAGCTAGCAGCTTTTCGACTCCGAGATATAGCCATCCTTTGGTATGAGGGATGGGAGAGGTCCAGGGGACGTGATACACCTCCAGCTATTTGGGAGAATTTTTCAGATGCTTTCCTTGACCAGTACTTACCGCGGGAGATCCGACAGGCTCGAGTCGATCAGTTTCTAGCCCTCAAGCAGGGTAATATGAGTGTTCGAGAGTATAGTCTCCGTTTTGACTTATTGGCCAGATATGCACCATCCATAGTTTCTACTATGCGGGACAGGATTCACAGGTTTATAGCAGGGTTAGCCCCGGAGTTAACCGAGGCATGTGCCACCGCTGTATTGCAGGATAGTATGGATATCTCCCGGATTCAGGCATTCGCCCAGAATATAGAAAGGGGTAGGCGTCGGCAGCAGGGTACAGAGAGGGCTGAGCAAGGGCAACGTAAGAGGATGAGATTTCCCAGGTCTCAGGAGCAATCTCAGGGTAGTTATAGGACCCAGTACTTCGGACGGCCACCTAGGCCTCCGCCACCTCAGTTACAGGGTTACGGGTATGACCGCTATACTCAGTCAGGACCAGGTGAGAGCTCACGGGCGTCGGGTTTGCAGCGACAACGAGGTTCTGCGCAGACATGGTCATTTCCTCCGCGGTGTGACATCTGTGGTAGAGGACACTTGGGTCAATGCCGAGCAGGTTCTGATGCTTGTTATACATGTGGGCGTCCGGGGCATATGATGCGAGATTGCCCAAATAGAGATTCTGGGGGAATGGCACAACCAGCGAGTTCAGCAACAGGATCGTCTATGTCCGTGCATCCTTCAAGGCGTGAGTCTCAGTCTTCGGCTGGTAGAGGTCGAGGCAGAGGTAGAGGTTCCAGTTCAAGTGGTAATCAGAACCGTATCTATGCTTTAGCGGGTCGACAGGACCAGGAGTCTTCACCAAACGTTGTGACAGGTATATTAACCATTTGCTCTCACGATGCTTATGCTTTGATAGACCCAGGATCTACTTTATCGTATATTACCCCATTTGTCGCGAGGAAGTTTGGTATAGTGCCTGAAATACTAAGTGATCCTTTTGCGGTATCTACACCGGTCGGAGAATCGATTATTGCTAGACGGGTTTACCGAGGTTGTACGGTGACAATTTGTAGTCGTCAGACCTCAGCTGACCTAGTTGAGCTAGAGATGATGGACTTTGATGCTATCATGGGCATGGACTGGTTGGCAGCTTGCTATGCCACAGTTGATTGCCGAGCAAAGGTAGCCAAATTTCATTTTCCGGGTGAGCCAGTCCTTGAATGGGTAGGTAATACACCAACACCCAGAGGTAGGTTTATTTCCTATCTGAAGGCGAGGAAAATGATCGCAAAAGGGTGCATTTATCATATTGTGCGAGTTAGAGATGCAGATGCTGAGATACCTACACTTCAGTCTATTCCCATAGTCAAAGAGTATGCAGATGTGTTTCCAGATGAGCTTCCAGGTATTCCTCCAGAGCGAAGAGATTGATTTTAGCATCGATTTGCTTCCAGGAACTCAACCAATATCCGTCCCTCCGTATAGAATGGCACCTGCCGAATTGAAGGAGTTGAAGGAGCAGTTAAAAGATTTGCTGGAGAAAGGTTACATTAGGCCCAGTACCTCACCTTGGGGTGCACCAGTACTATTTGTGCGGAAGAAAGACGGCTCGCTGAGGATGTGTATCGATTATAGGCAGTTGAACAAGGTAACTATTAAGAATAAGTATCCACTTCCAAGGATCGATGACTTGTTTGATCAGTTGCAGGGAGCTAGATGCTTTTCCAAGATTGATTTGAGGTCGGGGTACCACCAGGTCAGAGTTCGGGAAAAAGATATTCCGAAGACAGCCTTCAGGACCCGATATGGCCACTTCGAGTTCCTTGTCATGTCCTTCGGGTTGACTAATGCACCCGCTGTATTTATGGACTTGATGAATAGCCTATTCCGGCCATTTTTAGATCTGTTCGTGATAGTATTTATTGATGATATTCTGGTTTATTCCCGTTCAGAGGATGAGCATGTGGACCACCTGCGAGCGGTACTCCAAACCCTCCGTGATTGTAAGTTGTATGCTAAGTTTTCTAAATGTGAGTTCTGGTTGAAGTCTGTAGCATTCTTGGGGCATATTGTATCAGATGAAGGGATAAAGGTGGACACTCAGAAGATTGAGGCCGTGAAATCTTGGCCTAGACCTACCACTCCGACAGAGGTTCGTAGCTTTCTAGGCTTAGCAGGATACTATCGGAGGTTCGTAGAGGGTTTTCTTCCCTTTCGGCACCATTGACGAAGTTGACACAGAAAGAAACTAAGTTTCAATGGACAGAGGCTTGTGAGCGGAGTTTCCAAGAGCTTAAGAACAAGTTGACCTCAGCTCCAGTTCTAACACTTCCAGAGGGTCTAGAGGGTTATGCCGTGTATTGTGATGCATCAGGTGTCGGGTTAGGATGTGTCCTGATGCAACATGGGAAGGTAATTGCATATGCTTCAAGGCAGTTGAGGAAGCACGAGAGGAATTATCCGACCCACGACCTCGAGTTAGCTGCGGTTGTCCATGCACTTAAGATATGGCGGCATTATTTATATGGTGTTCATGTTGATATATTTACTGATCATAAAAGCCTACAATATATTTTCAAGCAGAAAGAGTTGAATTTGCGACAGAGGCGATGGCTTGAGTTATTGAAAGATTACGATGTTAACATTCTCTACCATCCAGGGAAAGCTAATGTTGTAGCAGATGCCTTAAGTCGCCGATCTATGGGTAGCTTAGCACATGTAGAGCCCGAGAAAAGACAATTAGCTAGAGATATTCATCAATTGGCTTCGTTGGGGGTTCGGTTAGTAGATTCTGAGGATGGTGGAGTTGTAATCCAAAACACTGCAAAATCATCCCTCATAGCTGAAGTCAAGGAAAGGCAGTACGAGGACCCAGAGTTGGTCGAGTTGAGAGAGCGAGTTCCGCAGCAGAAGAAGCCATTGTTAGAGCTCAAGGGAGATGGGGTTCTCAGATACAAGGGTCGTTTGTGTGTTCCAGATGTAGCAGGGCTACGAGACAGGATTATGTCAGAGGCACATTATTCATGGTATTCCATCCACCCTGGATCGACGAAGATGTATCATGACATTAAGGATATGTACTGGTGGAATGATATGAAGAAGAACATTGCTGAGTTTGTCGCCCAATGTACTAGTTGCCAGCAAGTGAAGGTAGAACACCAGAAGCCCGGAGGGCTAATGCAGACTATAGAGATCCCGACATGGAAATGGGAGGCGATAAACATGGACTTTATCATGGGTTTACCTCGTTCTAATCGTAAGTTCGATTCCATATGGGTGATAGTCGATAGGCTCACGAAATCAGCTCACTTCCTACCGGTCAGATCTACATATACAGCAGAAGATTATGCAAAGTTATATATTAAGGAGATAGTGCGGCTACACGGAGTACCAGTTTCTATTATATCTGACCGTGGGGCTCAGTTTACAGCACATTTTTGGAGGTCATTTCAGAGAGGTCTAGGGACTCAGGTGAATCTCAGCACAGCTTTTCATCCACAGACTGATGGACAAGCCGAGCGCACAATTCAGACGCTCGAGGATATGTTACGAGTATGTGTGTTGGATTTTAAAAGAAGTTGGGATGAACATCTACCTCTTATCGAGTTTGCATATAATAACAGTTACCACTCCAGTATCCAGATGGCTCCGTACGAGGCTTTGTATGGGCGTAAGTGCAGATCTCCTATAGGGTGGTTTGATGTTGGAGAATCTGGGTTACATGGGCCAGACCTGGTTCAGCAGGCCATAGAGAAAGTAAAGGTTATCCGGGAGCGACTGTTGACAGCTCAGAGTCGTCAGAAGTCATATTCTGACGTGCGGCGACGAGACTTAGAGTTCAGGATTAATGACTGGGTATTCTTAAAGGTATCACCTATGAAGGGCGTGATGAGGTTTGGCAAGAAAGGAAAGCTTAGCCCACGGTATATTGGGCCTTATAGGATCATTCGGAGAGTGGGCCAACTAGCTTATGAGTTAGAGTTGCCCTCAGAATTGGAGTCTGTCCATCCGGTTTTTCACGTATCTATGCTACGGAAGTGCATTGGCGATCCTACCCAAGTGGTGCCCACGGATGATGTACAGATTACAGAGGACTTGTCATACGAGGAAATTCCAGTTGCCATCCTAGACCGACAAATCCGCAATCTACGAAATAAGGAGGTAGCTTCCGTAAAGGTTTTATGGAGGAGCAAGAATGTAGAAGAGATGACGTGGGAATCGGAGGAAGAAATGAAGTCTAAATACCCCCACCTATTTCAAAATGAAGATATGGTTCGAGATGGGACGCTACAACATAGCTCTATGTAGGCTAGCAGGTCATCAGGTAAGCTTTTATTTTTCACTTTCAATATTTATGATTTACGGTCGGTGAGGCAAATTGCTGCTATTTATAAAGATTGGCCATGTGTGGCATGCATAGTATGTTTCTGGCTACGTGCAGGTTGGTTTTAACCTAGTGTACGAAGGATACTCTGGAAAAAGTTTCCAAAGTCTCCAAGAGTAAACATTCGAGGATGAATGTTCCCAAGGGGGAGTGATGTTACACCCTATATTTTCGTATGTAAAAATGCGTCGTAAGCAAACTAATGTAGGACAAAAAAATGAGATAATATTTAAAAGTATATAAAGTAAGTTAATCATGTTACCTCTGAGGTTACAAATATTGAAGATCATGAACAACAAGTACAAAGAGGGTTGGACAGTTCAGGAGCTAAAGCAATTAAATAAAACAATGTTTCATCGAAAGTCGACAAGTTGGGAATGTTATAACATGTACCTTTGGGGTGAGACTAGGGTGATTAACATGATAAAGAGATTATGTTATGATTTATATTAGTCGTATTACATCCGTGTGTTATGTTTTTAAGTCAAGCGAGTTGTGGAACAAAAGTCGATGAAAGTCATCACAAGTTACATTCATAAGTTTTACTGAAACTTTGGGTCAAATGTAACTGCAATTTTCTCCCAATATACTTAGAGTTATGGTGTGTTCCACCCATCAAATTAAATATCTATGAGTCTATTTTCCAACGCATTAAACCATTTGTCAATACGACATTGGAGTAGAGAGATATGTGTATTTTTGCGATACTGCGCAAGCTGCTAGGTGACAAGTAGGTGTGTCACCTACTTGCTTAAATGAAAGCCCAAAAATGGGCCATTTCGGGTCGTCCAAAGAGGCCTTTTAAGGGCCTATTTTCTTCATATATTAGACTTAAAATAGAGCATAATAACCAGACATAAGCTCTGCAAAGAATCCTCCCAAAAATTTCCCACAAACCCTAATTGATTTTCTCTCCCTTTCAAGTTCCAATTGGAGGTAAAACTTAGAGTTTGAAGAACCAAGATAGGAGCTGAGTTATCCAACAAATAAGGTGAGTTTACTGCTCTCTTTCATCCATTTTTTCTTCTGTAAATTCATGGTAAGTCGTTCTATACTTGTAAGAACTCACGGGATGGTGATCGGAAGCCGTGAGTTCGAGTTATTCACTTGTAGCGGACTGTTTTGTGGACTGTTTTGTGTTGCTGTTGGGCTGCGTGTTTTATTACTATTTTTTGGAGTTTTGGAGGAGGAAGGGGGTTTATAAACACCATATAAATGTAGGGTGGTTGGCTGGTCGTTCGTCATAACATTTTCGGGTCGTTTGACACTACTACGGTGGTCGTTTTGTGTACGAAGAGATTGGGGTGTGTTGGGCTGTTTTGTAGTATTTGATGGTGTATATAGGGCTGGAAAATGATGTATATATGTTGTTATTGTTCTGTCCTTGTATTGTTGGTGTTATCTTGAAGTTGGAGGAAGGGCATATTATAGGGGAGATGCTGCCCGTTTTAATACAAAATAGGTTTGTCGTTCGTTGTGCGATAGTTGTACCTTTCGTAACTTAACGATAGTATTATTATCATTCTTGTAGATTAAGGTGCGAAGAGGTGAGTTCAACTTGGTGATTGAAAAGATTGTGATAAGGTATGTTAAGGCTAAGCCTTCCTTCATTTTGGCATGATCTCGTAGCTACATGTGTTAGTAATGAGACAAAAAGAGAAGTTCATATTCATGAATTTATTCACACTATTCTAGTCTCATAAGTTACAATATTATTCCTTATCGAGACTCTATATTCAATTTTAGTATTGTCTTCTTCCAGTCAAGAGAGCAGCAAGCCTATATATACAGTATTACAGTATTTTCATTACCATCGAGCTATAATCGATGGGCAGGCCCCTATTGGGCAACCTCTGATCAGATGGAAAGTTATATACCGAGCCTACTGTGGCCGAGCGCCTATGAGCGAGCCCAGCATGGTCGAGATACATAGCCTAGTATGGCCGAGCGCCTATAAGCGAGCCTACTATGGCAGAGCAGTTATATATACCGAGCCTTATAAGGCCGTACAATTATTTTACTTACTATATTGAAGGAGTTGAGTCAGTATCAGCAGGTAAGTATATCTCCAGATCATCTTTGACTCCCAGTTAATTTCAGTTATCATATTATCAGTTCAGTTTCAGATTTCAGTTATTTTATTGCCTTACATACTCGGTACATTATTTCGTACTGACGTCCCTTTTTTGGGGGCGCTGCATTTCATGCGTGCAGGTTCAGACAGACAGACGGGTAGACCTCCTCAGTAGGTGTTTTTCGAGTTCCGCCTGATCGGTAAGCTCCACGTCTTTCGGAGTTGCCAGGACTAGAGTTTTGTGTACATCTTATGTATATCTGTATATATGTTATGGGTAGGTCGGGGCCCTGTTCCGATCACAGTACATCTATCAGTAGAGGCTTGTAGGCATATCCTGTTGGTTAGTGCAGTATGTTGGGTTTGTATAAATTGGTGGTTTGTCAGCTGTAGTAGCTATGAGGGCCTTGTCGGCCTAGCTTTATATTGATATTTAGTTAGTGCTAGTTTCCATTCAGTTTTATATTTTGCTTCGCAAATTGTCTTGCAAGGTGGCCCCATGGCCAAAGTATGACATTATGTGTTCAGAGTCCCTTAGTCGCAATTTGGTACGCCAGGTTAGGTGAGGCACGGGGTGCTTGTCTCGCTCCTAGGTTCGGGGCGTGACACCCCCGGAGGAAGATGTAACTGAAAACGTCGAAACTTCCGTTCCAACTACTGGTAACAACAAAGGGAAAGTTACGGGAGTAGATTTATCCCATACAGTCCCAAAAGTTTATTACCAGAATCATCCAGCTAGTCCAACCCCTAGCGATATGTATCCCCCTCAGGAAGAAGTCCCTGAATATATCAAAACTATCAAATCTGGTGATCCATATATCCTAGATGAGAAGAAGATGGACCAACAGTGGTACCATCCTGATAACGTACCTAAAAGAAAATGGTATGTTGCTACTTATTCTCTTGAACAGAGAAAAGACTTCAGAAATTGCTGGTTATCAGACATGAGAAGAATAAGATGTGAAATCGATTTCTTCAGATGGTTTGAAATATCTGGCAAATACGAATATCAGAAGGACTGCTTGCAAGTCCTCATTAACAAATGGTATACAGCCAACAACAAAGTTGTTGAATATGTCACTCCTCCTCTAGAAGGAATAAAAATCCCTGTTTCCAACGTTGTTATCTCTGCTTCTCCTTTCAAAATCAAAAGCGAGAAACCAACGAATATGGTTACTTGTTCTGACCTTGATCGAGTTGTTGAACAAAACAATTACTCGAATCAACTCCTTCATGTCATTTCCAGGCAAATAGAAGACTCCAAAGAGAAGTCTTTATTCAGTGGAAAGCCAACCTTTTCACAGCCCAGTTCAAATCAGAACATCGAATCAAACCCAGGCTTCAAAATCGCTGAGTTTTCTAAGGATAAATATCCGAAACTCAAAGATACATTTGAAGTCAGTGGAAATGTTCTAGACAAAATCAACAAACAGTTGGCTGATCTCAATATTTCTAAGGAGAAACCCAGAGATGGTAAAATATCCACCATCCAAGAAAAGGAAGATCTCCTTCATAAACTTACAAATGAACGCTTTCATAATTTCAAAAATTATCATAAGCGTCCCTCGTTTCCAGATATCCAATACGAGGAAAATCATTTTCTTGCATCTACTTCTCACGAAGGAAGAAGCATAATCGAATGGAACATTGATGCTCTTGCAGAACATCAAATATACCATAAACTCCATGAAATGGGAGTTTGCATTACAGCTTACAAGATAAGAGGATCTTCTGATAAAGAAGCCGCCTCTATGATTGTAGCTGGATTTACTGGCATGCTAAAACATTGGTGGGATAATTATTTCACTGATGATGTTAGACACGCTATCTATTCTGCTACGGCTGTTGAAACCGTAGTCAAATCAGAAGGAACCTCCTCTGCTGTGGTTACAGGTGGGACAGTTACACCTATGGAAACTACCTCGCAGATGACTAGAGAAGATGCATGTGCAACCCTTCTCTACCACATAGCAAAACACTTTATTGGAGAGCCAAAACTCTTCCAAGACAGGAGTTTGCAAATTCTGAATAATCTATCTTGTCCATCTTTAGATGACTTTATCTGGTATAAAAACCAATTCATCACTAAGGTTATGACTAGACCTGACTGTCATCTAGACTTCTGGAAAGAACGCTTCATTAGCGGTCTTCCCCCTTTGTTCGCTAGCAATGTTCGAACCAAAATCCAGGATCGTTGTGAAGGTAAAATTCCTTACCATCAAATGACCTATGGTGATATTATTAGCATCATCAACGTTGTAGGTCTCGAACTCTGCACAGACATCAAGCTTAAAAAGCAGCTCAAAAAGGAGAAACACTCCTCTAGAAGAGAATTAGGAAGTTTCTGTCAAGACTTCGGTTACACAAACGTTGTAGCTCCCTCTACTCATTCTTCCAAGAAAGATAGCTTACAGGTCCACCAAAAAGACCCGTCGCCACAAATCTAAGAAAATTTTTGATGATCCTCCTAGAAAGAAATCCAAATTCAGAAGACCTTCTTCAAAAACCAAAGAGGTCTGTTGGAACTGTGGTAAAACTGGTCACAGAGCCAACCAATGCAAATCTGACAGAAAGAAGAAGAAGATCAATCTTCTTGAAATCAGCGAAGATACCAAAAAGGAACTCTTCTCTATCCTAGAAGAACCCAATTCAGATTCTTCTCCTGATTATTCTTCAGATGAGTATAGCAATGAAGATGATATCAACATCACCTATAACTCTGACTCAAGCCAATCTGGCAGTGAATGCCATTGTTCTGGAGCCTTTTGTACTTGTGATAAAACCCATGCTTCTATCAAAGTACTATCAGATAGCTCCAAGGAAGCTCTGTTTGATGTTGTTCAACACATCACAGATGATGAGTCTAGAAAGAAGTACTTGATTGAACTCAAGAATCTTATTCTCACTCATCAAAATGATAGACCTAAAACTAGGTCAGTTGTTGAACCATTCAGCATGAAGCAAGTCATGGCTCGCTTCGATAAACCAGCTGAACCCTCGATTTCTGATCTGAGGCACGAAGTCTGAGAACTTAAAAACAAAATCAAAGATATTAAATCAAGACTTGGAAAAGTCGAGGTTGATATCTTGACAGAACACGTTCTTAAACAAGCTAAGACTTATGAATATAAGTCAGAGAATGAAGAAGAACCTAGTCCTCGTCAAAGCGAGTGTCATTCTGAGGATGAAGACCCTGTTAATCTTCGTCAGAATGAAGACTCTGTTAATCTTCGTCTTACCAAAGATAAGACTTCATCGTCCCAAACTCAAAGCCTTACAGTAATTATGAGTGTCAAACCTCAAAGTTGTCATATACCTATCAAGATTGTTATTAGCAAACATTTCGCTATTAACAAAATCGCTTTGCTTGATAGTGGTGCAGATCGAAACTGCATCATGAAAGGTATTGTTCCAACCCAGTACTTAGAAAAAAGTACTTCTAAATTATATTCCGCCACAGGAGAACAACTTCGTATTAATTATAAGCTTTCAAAAGCTCATATTTGTAATAATGGTATTTGCTTGACAAATGATTTTATTATTACTGAAGATATTAATGAAGATATCATTCTTGGAATTCCTTTTATCACATAGATAAAACCTTTCATTACTGGCTTTGACGGTATTTCTACTCAGATATTAGGAAAAGAATTACATTTTCCATTTGTTAAAACCCTTTCACAAGATGAAAGTGATTTTATAAGAAAAAAACACTGTTTTTCGAATAAATAAACTCTCTCAGCATATCACCTTTTTAAAGGATGAAATTAGAGTTAAGAAAATCGAACAGATTTTAAAAACCCCGGAGATAGTTACCAAAATAGCTAATCTTCAAAACATCTTTGAACAAGAAATATGTTCTGCTTTCCTAACGCTTTTTGGGAAAGAAAAAAGCATTTAATTGAATTGCCTTACACAGAAGGATTCAGTGAACAGGTCATCCCTACCAAGGCAAGACCTATTCAGATGAATCATGAAATTATGGAAGTTTGCAAAAAAGAGATTTCAAATCTCCTCAAAAACAACATTATTCGTCCCTCTAAATCTCCTTGGAGTTGTTCTGCATTTTATGTCAATAAGAGTGCAGAGAAAGAGAGAGGTGCCCCACGATTAGTTATAAACTATAAACCGTTAAATGCTGTCCTAAAATGGATCAGATATCCCATTCCTAACAAGAGGGATCTTCTGAAAAGAACGTACAAAGCTAATGTTTACAGTAAGTTCGATATGAAATCTGGTTTCTGACAAATTCAAGTAGCCGAGAAAGACAGATACAAAACGGCATTTAATGTTCCCTTCGGTCAATAAGAATGGAATGTAATGCCATTTGGGCTCAAGAATGCCCCATCAGAGTTTCAGAACATCATGAACTCCATCTTTAATGATTACAGTTATATGTCTATAGTCTATATAGATGATGTTCTTATATTTTCTGATAATATAGATTCTCATTTTAAGCATCTCAACACCTTCCTGAAAGTTGTTAAGAGAAACGGTTTGGTAGTTAGTGCCTAAAAGATCAAACTCTTCCAAACCTCTATTAGATTCTTAGGTCACGACCTTTACCAAGGATCTTACAAACCAATTTGCAGAGCCATAGAGTTCTCGTCCAAATTTCCCAATGAGATTACTGATAAAACTCAACTACAGAGATTCTTAGGAAGTCTCAATTATGTTACTGATTTTATCCCCAATATTAGACAAGTCTGTGAACCTCTTTACAAAAGACTTAGGAAGAATCCTATTCCTCATGGAGTCAAGAACAGACACAGTCAGTCATCTAAGTTAAAAAACTTGTACAAAACCTTCCTTGCTTAGGAATCCCTAACCCAGAAGCTTCTATGATAGTTGAAACAGATGCTTCAGATATAGGTTACAGAGGTATCCTTAAACAAAAGTTGTCCGTCGAGTCTTCTGAACAATTAGTTCGTTTTACATCAGGAATCTGGAATTTCGCTCAAAAGAATTATTCTACTGTTAAAAAAGAAGTTTTGTCTATAGTGCTATGTATCACTAAATTTCAAGACGATCTTATTAACAAAGAATTTTTGGTTAGAGTAGATTGTAAATCTGCTAAAGAGATTTTACAAAAGGATGTTAAAAATCTAGTTTCAAAACAAATATTTGCTAGATGGCAAGCTCTACTGTCTAGCTTTGATTTCAAAATCGAATTTATCAAAGGAGAAGAAAATTCTTTACCTGATTTTCTAACAAGAGAATTTTTACAGGGAAAAAATGAGGCCCTTCAGACCTAAAGCCCCTTCCAAAGAAGATAACAAACCACAAATGGCTAGACTATTTGTCCCTCTTCCCATAACTCCAACTAAAACATCAGCCCCTCAAAGGCCACAGCAACCACTCGAACGGTGATAAGATTTTTTTAATAGTAAACCTAGAATAATTAATGAATCCTGGTCTAATTTGGCACAAAGTATGTTCTACTTTGATAGAATCAGTATCAATAAGAATGGCTTCGTAAAACCTTCTTGTTTTATATGAACTCTCAGTGTCCACGTAATTAAAATCTGTATAGCAGGGTTTAATTAAGTCTTCTATCCTGAGACTTTCATACTCTTTGTCTAGAGCTAAAATCGGTAATACCTGAAGGGTAATGTATTCGAATTTTTCTTCTTTGTGAAGATCTTCTTGAATTGCCTTCTTGGCTGAAGGGTTTACTGCTTCTGCAAAAGTCTCTGGGACTTTCATGGCATAGCTCTCTTTAGTCTGAACTGTAGAGCTAGATGTCGATCCTTTTTCTAAAGGCTTTGGTTGGGTTTTGGTGAGTTTCTCTGAGGGAACTGGGATGGGTGCTGGTAATTTTGGGTACTCAACTAGAGCTGGATACCTATTTTGGAAGGAAAGCTGTGGCCTTTGAGGGGCTGATGTTTTAGTTGGAGTTATGGGAAGAGGGACAAATGGTCTAGCCATTTGTGGTTTGTTATCTTCTTTGGAAGGGGCTTTAGGTCTGAAGGGCCTCATTTTTTCCCTGTAAAAATTCTCTTGTTAGAAAATCAGGTAAAGAATTTTCTTCTCCTTTGATAAATTCGATTTTGAAATCAAAGCTAGACAGTAGAGCTTGCCATCTAGCAAATATTTGTTTTGAAACTAGATTTTTAACATCCTTTTGTAAAATCTCTTTAGCAGATTTACAATCTACTCTAACCAAAAATTCTTTGTTAATAAGATCGTCTTGAAATTTAGTGATACATAGCACTATAGACAAAACTTCTTTTTTAACAGTAGAATAATTCTTTTGAGCGGAATTCCAGATTCCTGATGTAAAACGAACTAATTGTTCAGAAGACTCGACGGACAACTTTTGTTTAAGGATACCTCCGTAACCTATATCTGAAGCATCTGTTTTAACTATCATAGAAGCTTCTGGGTTAGGGATTCCTAAGCAAGGAAGGTTTTGTACAAGTTTTTTTAACTTGGATGACTGACTGTGTCTGTTCTTGACTCCATGGAATAGGATTCTTCCTAAGTCTTTTGTAAAGAGGTTCACAGACTTGTCTAATGTTGGGGATAAAATCAACAACATAATTGAGACTTCCTAAGAATCTCTATGGTTGAGTTTTATCAGTAATCTCATTGGAAAATTTGGACGAGAACTCTATGGCTCTGCAAATTGGTTTGTAAGATCCTTGGTAAAGGTCATGACCTAAGAATCTAATAGAGGTTTGGAAGAGTTTGATCTTTTGGGCACTAACTACCAAACCGTTTCTCTTAACACCTTTCAGGAAGGTGTTGAGATGCTAAAAATGAGAATCTATATTATCAGAAAATATAAGAACGTCATCTATATAGACTATAGACATATAACTGTAATCATTAAAGATGGAGTTCATGATGTTCTGAAACTCAGATGGGGCATTCTTGAGCCCAAATGGTATTACATTCCATTCGTATTGACCGAAGGGAACATTAAATGCCATTTTGTATCTGTCTTTCTCGGCTACTTGAATTTGCGAGAAACCAGATTTCATATCGAACTTACTGTAAACATTAGCTTTGTACGTTCTTTTCAGAAGATCCCTCTTGTTAGGAATGGGATATCTGATCCATTTCAGGACAGCATTTAACGGTTTATAGTTTATAACTAATCGTGGGGCACCTCTCTCTTTCTCTGCACTCTTATTGACATAAAATGCAGAACAACTCCAAGGAGATTTAGAGGGACGAATAATGTTGTTTTTGAGGAGATTTGAAATCTCTTTTTTGCAAACTTCCATAATTTCATGATTCATCTGAATAGGTCTTGCCTTGGTAGGGATGACCTGTTCACTGAATCCTTCTGTGTAAGGCAATTCAATTAAATGCTTTTTTCTTTCCCAAAAAGCGTTAAGAAATCAGAACATATTTCTTGTTCAAAGATGTTTTGAAGATTAGCTATTTTGGTAACTATCTCCGAGGTTTTTAAAATCTGTTCGATTTTCTTAACTCTAATTTCATCCTTTAAAAAGGTGATATGCTGAGAGAGTTTATTTATTCGAAAAACAGTGTTTTTTTCTTATAAAATCACTTTCATCTTGTGAAAGGGTTTTAACAAATGGAAAATGTAATTCTTTTCCTAATATCTGAGTAGAAATACCGTCAAAGCCAGTAATGAAAGGTTTTATCTATGTGATAAAAGGAATTCCAAGAATGATATCTTCATTAATATCTTCAGTAATAATAAAATCATTTGTCAAGCAAATACCATTATTACAAATATGAGCTTTTGAAAGCTTATAATTAATACGAAGTTGTTCTCCTGTGGCGGAATATAATTTAGAAGTACTTTTTTCTAAGTACTGGGTTGGAACAATACCTTTCATGATGCAGTTTCGATCTGCACCACTATCAAGCAAAGCGATTTTGTTAATAGCGAAATGTTTGCTAATAACAATCTTGATAGGTATATGACAACTTTGAGGTTTGACACTCATAATTACTGTAAGGCTTTGAGTTTGGGACGATGAAGTCTTATCTTTGGTAAGACGAAGATTAACAGAGTCTTCATTCTGACGAAGATTAACAGGGTCTTCATTCTCAGAATGACACTCGCTTTGACGAGGACTAGGTTCTTCTTCATTCTCTGACTTATATTCATAAGTCTTAGCTTGTTTAAGAACGTGTTCTGTCAAGATATCAACCTCGACTTTTCCAAGTCTTGATTTAATATCTTTGATTTTGTTTTTAAGTTCTCAGACTTCGTGCCTCAGATCAGAAATCGAGGGTTCAGCTGGTTTATCGAAGCGAGCCATGACTTGCTTCATGCTGAATGGTTCAACAACTGACCTAGTTTTAGGTCTATCATTTTTATGAGTGAGAATAAGATTCTTGAGTTCAATCAATTACTTCTTTCTAGACTCATCATCTGTGATGTGTTGAACAACATTAAACAGAGCTTCCTTGGAGCTATCTGATAGTACTTTGATAGAAGCCTGGGTTTTATCACAAGTACAAAATGCTCCAGAACAATGGCATTCACTGCCAGATTGGCTTGAGTCAGAGTTATAGGCGATGTTGATATCATCTTCATCGCTATACTCATCTGAAGAATAATCAGGAGAAGAATCTGAATTGGGTTCTTCTAGGATAGAGAAGAGTTCCTTTTTGGTATCTTCGCTGATTTCAAGAAGATTGATCTTCTTCTTCTTTCTGTCAGATTTGCATTGGTTGGCTCTGTGACCAGTTTTACCACAGTTCCAACAGACCTCTTTGGTTTTTGAAGAAGGTCTTCTGAATTTGGATTTCTTTCTAGGAGGATCATCAAAAAATTTCCTAGATTTGTGGCGACGGGTCTTTTTGGTGGACCTGTAAGCCTTATCTTTCTTGGAAGAATGAGTAGAGGGAGCTACAACGTTTGTGTAACCGAAGTCTTGACAGAAACTTCCTAATTCTCTTCTAGAGGAGTGTTTCTCCTTTTTGAGCTGCTTTTTAAGCTTGATGTCTGTGTAGAGTTCGAGACCTACAACGTTGATGATGCTAATAATATCACCATAGGTCATTTGATGGTAAGGAATTTTACCTTCACAACGATCCTGGATTTTGGTTCGAACTTTGCTAGCGAACAAAGGGGGAAGACCGCTAATGAAGCATTCTTTCTAGAAGTCTAGATGACAGTCAGGTCTAGTCATAACCTTAGTGATGAATTGGTTTTTATACCAGATAAAGTCATCTAAAGATGGACAGGATAGATTATTCAGAATTTGCAAACTCCTGTCTTGGAAGAGTTTTGGCTCTCCAATAAAGTGTTTTGCTATGTGGTAGAGAAAGGTTGCACATGCATCTTCTCTAGTCATCTGCGAGGTAGTTTCCATAGGTGTAACTGTCCCACCTATAACCACAGCAGAGAAGGTTCCTTCTGATTTGACTACGGTTTCAACAGCCGTAGCAGAATAGATAGCGTGTCTAACATCATCAGTGAAATAATTATCCCACCAATGTTTTAGCATGCCAGTAAATCCAGCTACAATCATAGAGGCGGCTTCTTTATCAGAAGATCCTCTTATCTTGTAAGCTATAATGCAAACTCCCATTTCATGGAGTTTATGGTATATTTGATGTTCTGCAAGAGCATCAATGTTCCATTCGATTATGCTTCTTCCTCCGTGAGAAGTAGATGCAAGAAAATAATTTTCCTCGTTTTTGATATCTGGAAACGAGGGACGCTTATGATAGTTTTTGAAATTATGAAAGCGTTCATTTGTAAGTTTATGAAGGAGATCTTCCTTTTCTTGGATGGTGGATATTTTACCATCTCTGGGTTTCTCCTTAGAAATATTGAGATCAGCCAACTGTTTGTTGATTTTGTCTAGAACATTTCCACTGACTTCAAATGTATCTTTGAGTTTTGGAAATTTATCCTTAGAAAACTCAGCGATTTTGAAGCCTGGGTTTGATTCGATGTTCTGATTTGAACTGGGCTGTGAAAAGGTTGGCTTTCCACTGAATAAAGACTTCTCTTTGGAGTCTTCTATTTGCCTGGAAATGACATGAAGGAGTTGATTCGAGTAATTGTTTTGTTCAACAACTCGATCAAGGTCAGAACAAGTAACCATATTCGTTGGTTTCTCGCTTTTGATTTTGAAAGGAGAAGCAGAGATAACAACGTTGGAAACAGGGATTTTTATTCCTTCTAGAGGAGGAGTGACATATTCAACAACTTTGTTGTTGGCTGTATACCATTTGTTAATGAGGACTTGCAAGCAGTCCTTCTGATGTTCGTATTTGCCAGATATTTCAAACCATCTGAAGAAATCGATTTCACATCTTATTCTTCTCATGTCTTATAACCAGCAATTTCTGAAGTCTTTTCTCTGTTCAAGAGAATAAGTAGCAACATACCATTTTCTTTTAGGTACGTTATCAGGATGGTACCACTGTTGGTCCATCTTCTTCTCATCTAGGATATATGGATCACCAGATTTGATAGTTTTGATATATTCAGGGACTTCTTCCTGAGGGGGATACATATCGCTAGGGGTTGGACTAGCTGGATGATTCTGGTAATAAACTTTTGGGACTGTATGGGATAAATCTACTCCCGTAACTTTCCCTTGTTGTTACCAGTAGTTGGAACGGAAGTTTCGACATTTTCAGTTACGTCTTCCTCCAGGGTTTTAGAAGAAGAAGGTACGGAAGGAACAGTACTCCTTCTTCTAAAGGAACTAGTTCTGCTAGAAAGATTAGAACTTGCTCCTAAGAATTTTAGATCAATAGATCCGTCAGGAAATTGAATAACCTGCTCAATCTGAGATCTTTCAAGATTCGAAGTAGAAGGTTGAGTTATGGCATCGAAGTGCCATTCATCACTTGTGAGTATATCATTCCAATTAAGGAGTCTAGGACAAATACAGTACTATGATCAGTATTTGCTTCCATAAGCATGGTGACTCCCTTGACACTCTCAACTCGAGCTCTTGGAGCAAGAGTAGTGTCCATGAGTCTATAATAGACTCTGTGAATGATAGCTACTTCACGAGTATTGATTTTGCTATTCATGTTCTTGGTTTTGACGTTCAAAGTCAAAGTATCCATGATGTTACGGTCATTGATATCTACCGAGAAATTAGGATAGCAGTTAAAGTATACCGGGCCATTGGCTAGGTTACTTTGAAGAACTCCTAAGAGAGAGTCGTCAAAGTTCAATAGACGAGCATCTCTTAAAAGGACGCAAATAGGTACGTCTAAACCTTTCCTAAAGAGAGGTTTGACAGCAATTTGAACTAAACCAATATGCAAGTAATTGAATCGATTTTTATATCTATTCAAATCATGCTCAGAAAGTAATTTAATAATTTCTAAAGAATTATTAATAGCAATAGTGGACTCACAGGTCTTAATATTATGCTTCTTAACGAAACTGAAATTTCCTAATTCATAAATCTTTTTAAAAGGTTCATTGGGGATGTTCCAATTTTGTAAATCAGTTTCTAATTTAGCAATCTTAGTTGCTCCAGAAGATAAATTAACACTATTCAAAACATGTTGGTTTTGATTCATATTTTTGCAAATACAGTCTAGGGGCTTATAAGGCTAAAATAACTATTCAATACGTATAAGTAAACAGTAAATATGTATAGCAGGATACAGTACCTTAATCTCTTAGATCAGGAGGTTTCTCAGTTTAAGTCTTCTTGGTTTTACTCTCTTTTCTCTAAAGTCATCTTGGCGACGGGATCACCTAACAAGGTCTAAACGCCTACCTCGGCAACAACGACCTATCTCTTTGAGGCTAGCCAACGTCTTAAGCCGGATATTAATCGGATACCTCATACTTATAGAGAAAATAAATACCTCATACAGAAAACTTTGAAACAGTAAAGAACCAGAGATAAAAGAACTGTATACAAGACATACATATATATCGTTTAAATATCACATAATAAAAATTAAATTTGCCATGCCCTAGACAGTATATGTACTTAGTTGCTCATACTAAGCACGCATACTACCAACATGGCACTTTCATGGTATATATAAGATAGATATGAAATATTCGACATAGATATGTTTCTGAAATATGGATTTAGGAGAAACTAGTATGAAAAATACTAGATTGGAAGAGGTAGATATACTTCAAAACCTTGATTTGTTAAATAAATGGACTATTCCTAAAGTCCCTATTAGAACAATCTATGATTATGGATGGTTTGATAAACTCTCTTCTAAACAACTTGTTAAAACAACTGAGCAATCTTTAGCTTTAAATTCGTCTGAACAGACTATTCGTTTGTTAAACAAGCATGATGTAGATGTTTATAAACACCAGTATAATTATTTGCATATGGTATGGTTCAAATTGCTTTTAAGCCTTTAACCCTTAAAGGGTTACCAGAGACAATTTTGGCTGCTCTCAGAGATGCCAGAAATTTGAATTTTAGACAGTCTCTGATGGGTTCTATTGAATCTACTGTCGCCTATGGCCCAGTATATTTTAATACTCAACCCAATTTGCAATTATCTTTATCTGATGTTAATATACTTGATGCATTAACATTAAATGTGAAAACGCATGGTTATAATTATGCGCCTGGTTCTGAACTGATATGTTTATCGTATAGAATTTATTTTAAATTACTATCTACGTTAAACCCCAGATGTAAATTATATGATACATCTGATCAGACTATTCTAGTGGAAACGAATTTTGCAAAGTCTAAGGTCACCACGAGGAGACCTATTAAGTGGGAAGAAATTAATTTTCCAACCACATGGACTTTGGATTCGGTTATATCCCCCAGTCAGATAACTGATGCTGTTAGTAATACTGAGTATTCTCATATTACTCAAAATCCGGATGGTAGGATTTGCATTCAGTTTGACGATAATAGTTCCACTTATAGTAGACAGTCATTTTCTAATAATAGACTGTTGCCTACTATTAGTTCTAGTTATAACAGACATTCCTTTACTAGTCGTAGACTGTTGCCTGATATTCAACACATTTCTCCTGTTGAACCAGTCTATGGACCAGCTAGAAATCGTGCTGCATCTCTACACACAATTTCTACCAAAGTAGGTGATAAACCTGTTGAAAGGGTTAAGATTAACCCCAAGACAAATATTGTTCAGGATAATGATAATATTTTTGATAAGGATATTCCTTCTGCGTCCGAGATGGATTTTGACCCACCCCAATGATACTTAATGATTCCACACCAAATTGATTTTAGTCCAGGGTCACAAGCTAGAGGTTATATTCAAAAAGAATTTTTCACTAATAAATGGAACCAGTTTAAAACTTGGTTTTTTGATACTTATAGTAAAGATGATTTAAATAATATTTCCCAAGAGTTTTATGAAACTTGTGCTTTACATAATCAAATTATGTATTTTGTTCCTTGGTTTATAACCACATATTTACCACTTTTTATAAAAGTTTTGGAAAGATCTTATAAAGACGGGAATGGCAATATTACTAAAGCCATTTACCCTCCTCAATCATCTTTTGTTTTACCTAATAATACAGGTATTACTTTTACTGCATTTCAAAAATTTATTGATGAAGATGTTTCCGCAGTCAGCATCACAGAAATTAATAAACTAATTTCTCAAAATAATTATTTAAGTTTATATGTTAAAGTTTTGGGTGAAAACGTTAGTTTTCTTAATAAAAAACTTGATGATTTAACAGTCTTGATTAAGGATATGAATACTAAAAAGACTTTGACTGATATTGCCTCTTCTTCAGGAAGCAAATCAGAACCTCAAATTGTTCTTACTCATATTCAAAGACCCCCTGATATTCAGGATTTTAAATTTAAATCTTTTGGTGACTTAGAAGAACTTCTTGATAAAAGGTTATCCGGTTTGAATATCAAACCCATTGATTTATCAAATGATTTTGCTGATAAATTAGATTCTACTTTTGACTATAAAAAGGATGTTTTGTCAGAGTTTAATAAACTCAGAAGTTACCCCAAAAAGAATAGTAAGTTTGCAGATAGCAGTTATGCTGATAAACCTAGAATGCAGGACTTATTATTACAATCGTCCTACTCCTCAAGATGTTTTAATAGAGGAACGTGATTGGAATCAGACTAATACGTCTTACAGTGGTTCCGAAATTTACGAATGGAACCTTGATGGTTTGACTGATAGGCAGTTAACTATTCTAGTACATAGAATGCTTATGTATGCAACTATCTGTAAAAGTGTGAAGAATACAGATAGGAATATTTGCAGAATGATTGTTGCAGGTTTTACTGGCCAACTTCGTGGCTGGTGGGACAATTATTTGACTGTCGATGAAAGGGCAATGGTTATTAATGCCAAAGCCACTGAGGATGGAATTGATAACTTAGGCATGGCTCTAGTAGCAAATAGAGAAGATGCTGTTTACACTCTTATTCTTACTATATTAGAACACTTCAATGGTAGATTTATCAACCAGAATGAGACTGTCCGTACCCTCCTTAATAGCCTTAGATGTAAGACTTTAAGTGAGTTTAGGTGGTATAAAGACACCTTTATGAGTAGAGTGATGGAACTACCAGAAAATAAGTTTGAACATTGGAAAGCTAAGTTCATAGATGGCCTTCCCTCTTTATTTGCCGAAAGAGTTAGAAAGGTTTTAAGAGGTAGTTATGGAGAAATTCCTTACGCAGACTATACCTATGGTAAATTAATAGGAATTTGCACACAGGAAGGGTTAAACCTGTGCAATGAATTAAGATTGTCCAGACAGCTTAAGATGGATAAGCTTAAAGAAAGAAACCAGTTAGGGGACTTTTGCACCCAGTTTGGTTTGCCCGAAACTTCTACTCATAGGAAGAAGAAACATAAGTATCATAGATACCCCAACCAAGACAGTCCTTATAGGAAAAAGAGATCTAGATATAGATCCAAAGAAGAACAAGAAGCCAAGAAAGCACATCGCAAGTCTACTAAATTTACCAAAAATAGGTCTAAGCGAGATCTTGCTGACATTAAGTGTTATAAGTGTGATAAATTTGGCCATATAGCTCCAAATTGTAAGCTTCAAAAGTTGAAAACCTTAGGACTAGACGATGAACTACGTGATAAGGTTTATAGTTTGTTATACACTTCTGGATCGAAATCTGATTACTATTCTGATTAGAATCCGAAGCTGAAATTGATTTGCTTGATTTATCTGATAGTGATAAAAATATTGATAATACTTGTACAACTTGCAAAAGTGATACATGTACTTGTGATGATGAATTTAATAAATTACAATCACAGTTTCAAGATCTAAACATGAAAACTATTACTTCTGATAATGTAATAGAACTTTTAAAAGAAGTTACTGATGAAAAACTTCGTGAAAAAATTATTAATTTGGCTGCTAGTTCAAGTTCTAATTCAGGTTCTGGTTTTGCAAAACCTTTTGAAAAAGAATTTGAATATTCCCCGCCTTATTCTTTACTAGAGGTTAATAACCATTTGTTAAATAAAAATGCAACTCCAGCATGAGATTCTTCTTTCGATGATTTAAAAATTGAAGTTGAAAACCTAAAACGAGAGATCAAATCTCTTAAACAAAATCAAATGATTTGTGATCATAGGATTACTCAGATTGAGAAAATCAATTCTCCATCTGAGAAATCTAATGATAAAAACAAAGGTATTTTTGAAAATAATATTGAAGAAAAATCTATTAGTTTTAATCCTAAATATGATATGTTTCTAGGAATGATGCAAATTATTACTGCTCATAAATGGTATATCAAATGTACTATTCTCATTGATAATAGTTTCTCAATTACAAACATTGCCATGATTGATAGTGGAGCAGATGTTAGCTGCATTCAAGAAGGTTTAGTACCTACGAAATATTTTCAAAAAACTACTCATATGGTTAGATCTGCATCCGGACATGCTTTAGATATAAAGTATAAACTTCCTAATACGGGTATTTGTCAGAATAAAATCTGTATTCCTCACTTCTTTTTCTTGGTAAAAAACCAATTATACCCTCCAATTATACTTGGAACACCGTTTATTAATGCCGTTTATCCTTTTACTAGAATAGACTCGAAAGGTTTTACTGCTACTTATAAGGATAAAGAGATAAGTTATACTTTTGTTACAGATCCAGTAACTAGAGATATTAATGCTTTAATTAATATGAAGCAAAAACATGTTGATTCTTTACAATTAGAATTGTTTAGTATGAATATATTTGATACTTTAAATTCTACTAAAATACAAGAAAAAATCAAATTGATTTCTGAGCAGATTGCTGTTGATATCTGTGCAGAACATCCTAGTGCTTTTTGGAATCGAAAAAAGCATATTGTCACTCTTCCATATGAAGATAATTTCACTAAGGATGATATTCCTACTAAATCTCGACCTTGTCAGATGAATGCAAAATTGGTAGAATTTTGCAAAAAAGAGATTGATAGTCTGCTATCAAAGGGTTTGATAAAACCCTCAAAATCTCCTTGGTCTTGTACAACTTTTTATGTTAATAACGCAGCTGAAAAGGAACGTGTTGTTCCTAGATTAGTCATTAATTATAAGCCCTTGAATAAATATTTGAAATGGGTTAGGTATCCTATTCCTAATAAAAGAGATTTATTGTCTAGATTATATGACGCCAATATATTTTCAAAATTTGATTTAAAATCTGGTTATTGGCAGATTCAAATATTTAAAGAGCATACTTATAGAACTGCTTTTAATGTTCCATTTGGGCAATATGAATGGAATGTTATGCCTTTTGGTTTAAAAATGCCCCTTCAGAATTCCAAAAAATTATGAATGATATTTTCAACCCTTATCTAGACTTCGTCATTGTATATATCGATGACATTTTGGTATTTTCCAAAACACTTGAAATGCATATTAAGCATTTAGATATTTTCAGAAGAATTGTTATACAAAATAGTTGGGTAATCTCAAAACAAAAAATGAGCTTATTTCAAACTAACATTCGATTCCTAGGACATTATATTAGTCAGGGAAAGATTACTCCTATTCAACGATCGATTGATTTCGCCTCAAAATTTCCCGATGTTATTACTGATAGAACTCAGTTACAAAGATTTTTGGGAAGTTTAAATTATATTTCACCTTTTTATAAAGATTTGTCACGTGATTTAGCCCCCTTATATGATAGGCTAAAAAAGAATTATAAAAACCCTTGGACTGATAGTCACACTACCTTAGTAAAAAATATTAAGCAACGTGTTAAATCTTTACCTTGCTTAACCCTTGCTAATCCTACATGGCAAAAGATTATAGAGACTGATGCGTCTAATATTGGTTACGGAGGGATTTTAAAACAAATTAATCCCAATAATAAACATGAATATCTGATTAGATTTTACTCTGGTAAATGGTCTGAAGCCCAGAGAAAATACGCTACTGTGGCACATGAAATGTTAACCATAGTAAAATGTGTTTTAAAATTTCAGGACGATTTATACAATCAAAAGTTTTTGATAAAAACTGACGCACAATCTGTTAAATATATGTTTAACAAAGATTTTAAACATGATGCCTCGAAAATGATATTTGCAAGATGGCAGGCTCAATTAGCCCCTTTTGATTTTGAAATACAATATAAAAAGGGAATTGATAATTCTCTGCCAGATTTCTTATCTCGTGAATATTTACAGGATGGAACCCCCCTGGGGTAGGGGAAGAGGTAGAGGTTGGGGAAGATCATCCCCACAGTCCAAAGGAAGGTCATCACCTTCGGGATCGTCATACGGATCCTCATCAAACTCCCCAGTTATACAAATGGGAAGAAGGAGTTTAGTCAATGAGAGGATATCTCTCAGAGAAGAATCATCGATTGGACCATCCGTCCATCTGGAAGATATTCCAGAAGATAGTCCGTTATACGCACATTTGCAGGCATATTTGACTGCTCAAAAACAGAAAGATACTTCTGTTAAGCAAAGTGATACTTTTGCTTCCATTACTAAAGATGACAATGATGATATCAAGTCATACGAGAAAGTGCCAAAAAGAGAAATGATATTTCTCTTAGAAAACTCTGACATTCAGAGAAAAGAAGAACCGTGGAAGATATTCCAAAGGTATTTGATAAATGGGTTATATTATCCGGGTGAGTCATACAAAACCCGTTCCTACTATGAAACGATACTAACCAGTACTGGAAGTGCAGATTTTCAGCACTTTTCTGGGTATAGCACAGACGAGAACGTTTATAACTTCTCGAAGATTATAATTAAACAGATTATATCTGTTGAAGACTGGGGTATATCCACAATGAAAGAAAGGCAGATAAGCCTTAACAAAAATAAAATGAATTTTACTTATTGGGATTATATCCAAGCTTTTGATAAAGTATTATACTACAATAATGATAGACACAAACATACTTGGTTTATAAAAGTATGTGCAAAGATATTTGCAACAACTATTCCTAATTGGTTTCTAAACTGGTGGTCATACCACGGTCCAACAATAAAGATTTTACCAGATCCATTTCTCATGTTATACAAAGAATGGATAAAAATTTCTCCTTTTATTAACGATCTATATCACGCAGATCATATCTGCTACCCAGAAAAAATTAACCAAATATATTTCTTTCTGGAATTTTCTATCCATTGGATACACAAATGGAATCCGGAAGTCGGATTCACTGAAGAACAAGTCCCCTACTTATATAGGACTTTTTACAACAATTTTTGGGACAAGTTAATAAAGAAGGATCCCAAAACAAAGACCTTATATGGTCAAGAGCTCTTGGATTCAATAGAAACAGTGTATTTACTGTTGATGAACAGTAAATACACTGTTTCAACAGTAGAAACAGTGTATTTATTGTTGATGAACAGTGTATCTACTGTTTGAGTGGGTCCGGCGGCTTCACTATGCTGTAGGTCCGGCGGCTTCACTGTTTGAGTGGGGTCCAGCTGTTTCACTGTGCTGGTTTCTTTTCCGCTTTTTTCATTTTGCGGATGAATTCTTCTGTATCATGTAAGTCTTCTTCAGATAATATTCTTTCTGCTTCAATGGGCTGAGAATCTTCAGCAATATCATCGTTGCTTGTTTCACTTTGCATTGACGTATCTGACTTTTCATATTGATTAATGGAAGACAGTAAATTTCTTTTAACCTCTTCCAAGTAACTGTTAATCATCTCTATTTTATCTCCTTCTTGAAAGGAGATCCTTCTGGCAATATGCCTCACTGAACTGTCATCAATTACCTCTTTATGAGGTTTACTGGAATATTCTTGGATCTTCATCTCGATTGAATCCAAGAGCTCTTGACCATATAAGGTCTTTGTTTTGGGATCCTTCTTCATTAACTTGTCCTAAAAATTGTTGTAAAAAGTCCTATATAAGCAGGGGACTTGTTCTTCAGTGAATCCGACTTCCGGATTCCATTTGTGTATCCAAGGGATAGAAAATTCTAGAAAAAAATATATTTGGTTAATTTTTTCTGGGTAGCAGATATGATCTGCGTGATATAGATCGTTAATAAAAGGAGAAATTTTTATCCATTCTTTGTATAACATGAGAAATGGATCTGGTAAAATCTTTATTGTTGGACCGTGGTATGACCACCAGTTTAGAAACCAATTAGGAATAGTTGTTGCAAATATCTTTGCACATACTTTTATAAACCAAGTATGTTTGTGTCTATCATTATTGTAGTATAATACTTTATCAAAAGCTTGGATATAATCCCAATAAGTAAAATTCATTTTATTTTTGTTAAGGCTTATCTGCCTTTCTTTCATTGTGGATATACCCCAGTCTTCAACAGATATAATCTGTTTAATTATAATCTTCGAGTGGTTATAAACGTTCTCGTCTGTACTATACCCAGAAAAGTGCTGAAAATCTGCACTTCCAGTACTGGTTAGTATCGTTTCATAGTAGGAATGGGTTTTGTATGACTCACCCGGATAATATAACCCATTTATCAAATACCTTTGGAATATCTTCCACGATTCTTCTTTTCTCTGATTGTCAGAGTTTTCTAAGAGAAATATCATTTCTCTTTTTGGCACTTTCTCGTATGACTTGATATCATCATTGTCATCTTTAGTAATGGAAGCAAAAGTATCACTTTGCTTAACAGAAGTATCTTTCTATTTTTGAGCAGTCAAATATGCCTGCAAATGTGCGTATAACGGACTATCTTCTGGAATATCTTCCAGATGGACGGATGGTCCAATCGATAATTCTTCTCTGAGAGATATCCTCTCATTGACTAAAATCCTTCTTCCCATTTGTATAACTGGGGAGTTTGATGAGGATCCGTATGACGATCCCGAAGGTGATGACCTTCCTTTGGACTGTGGGGATGATCTTCCCCAACCTCTACCTCTTCCCCTACCCCAGGGGGGTTCCATCCTGCAAATATTCACGAGATAAGAAATCTGGCAGAGAATTATCAATTCCCTTTTTATATTGTATTTCAAAATCAAAAGGGGCTAATTGAGCCTGCCATCTTGCAAATATCATTTTCGAGGCATCATGTTTAAAATCTTTGTTAAACATATATTTAACAGATTGTGCGTCAGTTTTTATCAAAAACTTTTGATTGTATAAATCGTCCTGAAATTTTAAAACACATTTTACTATGGTTAACATTTCATGTGCCACAGTAGCGTATTTTCTCTGTTAGTTTTGAGGCGAAATCAATCGGGAAATTTTATCGGGAAACATCGGGAAATTTTATCCGTTGTAACTGAGTTCTATCAGTAATAACATCGGGAAATTTTGAGGCGAAATCAATCGATCGTTGAATAGGAGTAATCTTTCCCTGACTAATATAATGTCCTAGGAATCGAATGTTAGTTTGAAATAAGCTCATTTTTTGTTTTGAGATTACCAAACCATTTTGTATAACAATTCTTTTGAAAATATCTAAATGCTTAATATGCATTTCAAGTGTTTTGGAAAATACCAAAATGTCATCGATATATACAATGACGAAGTCTAGATAAGGGTTGAAAATATCATTCATAATTTTTTGGAATTCTGAAGGGGCATTTTATAAACCAAAAGGCATAACATTCCATTCATATTGCCCAAATGGAACATTAAAAGCAGTTCTATAAGTATGCTCTTTAAATATTTGAATCTGCCAATAACCAGATTTTAAATTAAATTTTGAAAATATATTGGCGTCATATAATCTAGACAATAAATCTCTTTTATTAGGAATAGGATACCTAACCCATTTCAAATATTTATTCAAGGGCTTATAATTAATGACTAATCTAGGAACACCACGTTCCTTTTCAGCTGCGTTATTAACATAAAAAGCTGTACAAGACCAAGGAGATTTTGAGGGTTTTATCAAACCCTTTGATAGCAGACTATCAATCTCTTTTTTGCAAAATTCTACCAATTCTGCATTCATCTGACAAGGTCGAGATTTAGTAGGAATATCATCCTCAGTGAAATTATCTTCATATGGAAGAGTGACAATATGCTTTTTTCGATTCCAAAAAGCACTAGGATGTTCTGCACAGATATCAACAGCAATCTGCTCAGAAATCAATTTGATTTTTTCTTGTATTTTAGTAGAATTTAAAGTATCAAATATATTCATACTAAACAATTCTAATTGTAAAGAATCAACATGTTTTTGCTTCATATTAATTAAAGCATTAATATCTCTAGTTACTGGATCTGTAACAAAAGTATAACTTATCTCTTTATCCTTATAAGTAGCAGTAAAACCTTTCGAGTCTATGCTAGTAAAAGGATAAACGGCGTTAATAAACGGTGTTCCAAGTATAATTGGAGGGTATAATTGGTTTTTTACCAAGAAAAAGAAGTGAGGAATACAGACTTTATTCTGACAAATACCCGTATTAGGAAGTTTATACTTTATATCTAAAGCATGTCCGGATGCAGATCTAACCATATGAGTAGTTTTTTGAAAATATTTCGTAGGTACTAAACCTTCTTGAATGCAGCTAACATCTGCTCCACTATCAATCATGGCAATGTTTGTAATTGAGAAACTATTATCAAAGAGAATAGTACATTTGATATACCATTTATGAGCAGTAATAATTTGCATCATTCCTAGAAACATATCATGTTTAAGATTAAAACTAATAGGTTTTTCTTCAATATTATTTTCAAAAATACCTTTGTTTTTATCATTAGATTTCTCAACTGGAGAATTGATTTTCTCAATCTGAGTAATCCTATGATCACAAATCATTTGATTTTGTTTAAGAGATTTGATCTCTCGTTTTAGGTTTTCAACTTCAATTTTTAAATCATCGAAAGAAGAATCTCTTTCTGGAGTTGCATTTTTATTTAACAAACGGTTATTAACCTCTAGTAAAGAATAAGGCGGGGAATATTCAAATTCTTTTTCAAAAGGTTTTGCAAAACCAGAACCTGAATTAGAACTTGAACTAGCAGCCAAATTAATAATTTTTTCACGAAGTTTTTCATCAGTAACTTCTTTTAAAAGTTCTATTACATTATCAAAAGTAATAGTTTTCATGTTTAGATCTTGAAACTGTGATTGTAATTTATAAAATTCATCATCACAAGTACATGTATCACTTTTGCAAGTTGTACAAGTATTATCAATATTTTTATCACTATCAGATAAATCAAGCAAATCAATTTCAGCTTCGAATTCTGATTCAAAATAGTAATCAGATTCCGATCCAGAAGTGTATAACAAACTATAAACCTTATCACGTAGTTCATCGTCTAGTCCTAAGGTTTTCAGCTTTTGAAGCTTACAATTTGGAGCTATATGGCCAAATTTACCACACTTATAACACTTAATGTCAGCAAGACCTCGCTTAGACCTATTTTTGGTAAATCTAGTAGACTTGCGATGTGCTTTCTTGGCTTCTCGTTCTTCTTTGGATCTATATCTAGATCTCTTTTTCCTATAAGGACTGTCTTGGTTGGGGTATCTATGATACTTATGTTTCTTCTTCCTATGAGTAGAAGTCTCAGGTAAACCGAACTGGGTGCAAAAGTCCCCTAACTGGTTTCTTTCTTTAAGCTTATCCATCTTAAGCTGTCTGGACAATCTTAATTCATTGCACAGGTTTAACCCTTCCTGTGTGCAAATTCCTATTAATTTACCATAGGTATAATCTGCGTAAGGAATTTCTCCATAACTACCTCTTAAAACCTTTCTAACTCTTTCGGCAAATAAAGAGGGAAGGCCATCTATGAACTTAGCTTTCCAATGTTCAAACTTATTTTCTGGTAGTTCCATCACTCTACTCATAAAGGTGTCTTTATACCACCTAAACTCACTTAAAGTCTTACATCTAAGGCTATTAAGGAGGGTACGGACAGTCTCATTCTGGTTGATAAATCTACCATTGAAGTGTTCTAATATAGTAAGAATAAGAGTGTAAACAGCATCTTCTCTATTTGCTACTAGAGCCATGCCTAAGTTATCAATTCCATCCTCAGTGGCTTTGGCATTAATAACCATTGACCTTTCATCGACAGTCAAATAATTGTCCCACCAGCCATGAAGTTGGCCAGTAAAACCTGCAACAATCATTCTGCAAATATTCCTATCTGTATTCTTCACACTTTTACAGATAGTTGCATACATAAACATTCTATGTACTAGAATAGTTAACTGCCTATCAGTCAAACCATCAAGGTTCCATTCGTAAATTTCAGAACCACTGTAAGACATATTAGTCTGATTCCAATCACGTTCCTCTATTAAAACATCTTGAGGAGTAGGACGATTGTAATAATAAGTCTGCATTCTAGGTTTATCAGCATAACTGCTATCTGCAAACTTACTATTCTTTTTGGGGTAACTTCTGAGTTTATTAAACTCTGACAAAACATCCTTTTTATAGTCAAAAGTAGAATCTAATTTATCAGCAAAATCATTTAATAAATCAATGGGTTTGATATTCAAACCGGATAACTTTTTATCAAGATGTTCTTCTAAGTCACCAAAAGATTTAAATTTAAAATCCTGAATATCAGGGGGTCTTTGAATATGAGTAAGAACAATTTGAGGTTCTGATTTGCTTCCTGAAGAAGAGGCAATATCAGTCAAAGTCTTTTTAGTATTCATATCCTTAATCAAGACTGTTAAATCATCAAGTTTTTTATTAAGAAAACTAATGTTTTCACCCAAAACTTTAACATATAAACTCAAATAATTATTTTGAGAAATTAGTTTATTAATTTCTGTGATGCTGACTGTGGCAACATCTTCATCAATAAATTTTTGAAATGCAGTAAAAGTAATACCTGTATTATTAGGTAAAACAAAAGATGATTGAGGAGGGTAAATGGCTTTAGTAATATTGCCATTCCCGTCTTTATAAGATCTTTCCAAAACTTTTATAAAAAGTGGTAAATATGTGGTTATAAACCAAGGAACAAAATACATAATTTGATTATGTAAAGCACAAGTTTCATAAAACTCTTGGGAAATATTATTTAAATCATCTTTACTATAAGTATCAAAAAACCAAGTTTTAAACTGGTTCCATTTATTAGTGAAAAATTCTTTTTGAATATAACCTCTAGCTTGTGACCCTGGACTAAAATCAATTTGGTGTGGAATCATTAAGTATCATTGGGGTCAAAATCCATCTCGGACGCAGAAGGAATATCCTTATCAGAAATATTATCATTATCCTGAACAATATTTGTCTTGGGGTTAATCTTAACCCTTTCAACAGGTTTATCACCTACTTTGGTAGAAATTGTGTGTAGAGATGCAGCACGATTTCTAGCTGGTCCATAGACTGGTTCAACAGGAGAAATATGTTGAATATCAGGCAACAGTCTACGACTAGTAAAGGAATGTCTGTTATAACTACGGATGCCCCCTATTACAAAGTTTGGAGTCTTTATATAGACTTCAGATTTTTGTTAAGTTAATCTTAACCGTTTGAATGGACGATCCTAGTTTGCTGTCTGTTGGTTTACTGAAGGGTCGTCTGCTGCTTTTCTGAAGAGGCAAGTATTGTGTTTGTCTTTTTGTGGTTGTCATTATCAGATGACTCCTTCTTTTTGAAGAGTCGTTTGTCTTTGTCTGGAGAATCATTTTCTTCAGTCACTATTCTTCTTCTGCGTAGGCCCGGTAAGCTTGAGCTATTCCATGTGGGTCCTCCATGTCCCCGTTGTCTTGGTTTTTCGTTGAGGAAGATGCTGATACTGTGTCTAACATGGCCTGTACTTCTACTGGACATGCTGTTTCAATGTTTGCTAAGACTTCTAGGAGTCTCTTCTTTAATTCTGCTTGTGAACTGGTAGATCCACTCCTGCTGGCTGGTTTGGGTTTCTTGATTTCTCTTGATTCAGGAACCCATCCTTTGATTTTTGGTATCTTAACTAAATATTGAATTCGTTCGATTTGTTCTATTTCGAACGTCCAACTAATAACAAAAGAAATCCTTTTTGCAAAGTAATATTTGCAAATCTTGATATGGTCTGGTAGAGTAGAGATTTCCTGTTCTTTCTGGAATCTCTCATAATGAATATGGAAGCTTCGGGGCATTGATTGCTCTGTTCCTCCAAATGTTTTCCACCAGTCATAGAACCATCTTGGTATGACTGATTTAGCTGCTTGTTCGCTGTATTTTACGAACCATGTATGAGAACCCGGGCGTAGGTACATGAAGTTATACCATGAGTCCATATAATCTTTAAAATTATATGTTTGAGGTCTGAATTGTACAGAGAGCACAATCGGGGTGTGCAAATGATCCATTCCCCATTCAAAGGGGCTCATGATTTTATGAATAGTAAATCTAGAATACTTAATACTGTCGGGGTCTTTGTCATCTCTGAGGGTATGCTCAAAACTGACTAAACCTGTATCTGTAAGAATAAATTCATAATACCTTCTTGACTTCAGAGGGTCACTTGTTTCAACATAATTCCTGTTTGTATAACAAGGTCTGATCAAATCTTGTTTGTCGAAGTTTTCGTATCCTTTGTCCAATGCTATCACTTTGATTGGTGCTTTGGAGATTATTTCAAATGTTTCTTTTTCTTGAGGAACTGATTTTTTACCTTCCTTTTTGGATGGTGTCTCTGGCTTGACTGCTTGAGCGAATGACTCTGGGGTCTTCATTTCATAATCTGAACTGGTGAGTGTCTTACCAGTCTGGCTTGTTGAAGCTTTCGAAGAAGCTTGTTGAAATGGTCCTTCTATTTTTGGAATAGTAACAAGGACTTTCATTGTAGCTGGTTTATTTATAGTGGGAACTCTCGGAGGGGTTACCATTATATTTAGAGGTGGTCTCACGGGTAAGGGGGGATAATAATCTGCTAGTGCAGAATATCTATTTTCTCTCTTTGGTGAGGCCCTGAAGGGACCCTTCTGGTTCGGTCTCATTTTTTCCCTGTAGGAATTCTCTGGTTAGAAAGTCTGGTAAAGAATTTTCCTCACCTTTAATAAACTCAATTTGAAAATCAAAACTAGATAATAGTGCTTGCCATCTGGCAAAAATCTGTTTTGAAATGAGGTTTTTAACATCTTTTTGTAAAATCTCTTTAGCTGACTTACAATCAACTCTTAATAAAAATTCTTTATTTATTAAATCGTCTTGAAACTTTGTAATACATAGTACTATAGACAAAATCTCTTTTTTGACTGTACTATAGTTTTTCTGAGCCGAATTCCAAATTCCGAAAGTGAAACGGACTAATTGTTCTGAAGAGTTTAAGGAGACTCTTTGTTTAAGAATACCACCGTACCCTTCATCAGAAGCGTCAGTTTCGACTATCATGAATGCCTCAGGATTAGGAATGCCTAGACAAGGAAGTTTTTGAATAATAGATTTGACTCTTTTGACAGTGTCAGTTTGTTCTTGACTCCATGGGACTGGATTCTTTCTGAGATGTTTGTATAGTGGTTCACAGATTTTTCTAATATCAGGAATGAAGTATGCTACATAATTAAGGCTTCCTAAGAACCTTTGTAATTGTGTTTTGTCTAATATTTCATCAGAAAATTTTGAGGAGAACTCAATGGCTCTACAGATTGGTTTGTAAGTGCCTTGGTATAGATCATGTCCTAAGAATCTGATAGTTGTTTGAAACAATCTAATCTTCTTAGCACTTACTACTAGTCCATTATGTTTTACGATTTTAAAGAACGTATTTAAATGTTTAAAATGAGATTCTATATCTTCAGAAAATATTAAAACATCATCAATGTAAACAATTGACATATTACTGTATGGATTGAATATGTTATTCATAATGTTTTGAAATTCTGATGGGGCATTTTTTTACCCGAAAGGCATTACGTTCCATTCATATTGTCCAAAGGGGACATTAAAGGCAGTTTTGTATTTATCCTTTTCGCTAATTTGAATTTGCCAAAATCCTGACTTCATATCAAATTTGCTATAAATATTTGCTTTATAAGTTCTTTTTAATAAATCTCTTTTATTAGGTATCGGGTACCTAATCCATTGTAAAACCTTGTTTAATGAATTATAATTAATAACTAATCTGGGAGCTCCTCTTTCCTTTTCTGCACTTTTATTAACATAAAAAGCTGCACAACTCCAAGGTGATTTAGAGGGTCTGATAATCTTCTTTTTAAGGAGATCGTTAATTTCATTTTTACAAACTTCCATGAGTTCATGATTCATCTGAATAGGCCTAGCCTTCGTGGGTATGGCTTGTTCAGTAAATTCATTGATATAAGGAAGTTCGACTTCATGCCTTCTTCTTTCCCAGAAGGCATCAGGTAATTCTGAACAAACTTTCAATTCGAGTTTTTCTTGAAAAGATTTTATCCTTTCTTCCATTCCCGGGGTTTTTAAAGTTTGTTCAATTTTGTGAACTTTTATATCATTTTTTAAATAATTTACCTGATTTGAAAGCAGGTTTATTTTAAAAATAATCTTTGATTTGAGGAAGTCACTTTCCTCTTTGGAGATATAATTAAGATAAGGGAATTTTATTTCCTTTCCTAATATTGTAGTACAAATAGCTTCTAAATTATCATCAAATGGTTTAATCTGAGTTATAAAATGTATACCTAGGATAATTTCTTCATTTATATCCCTGGTTACCGCAAAATCATTTATAAAACAGATACCATTATTGCAAATGTGGGCTTTTGATAGTTTATAATCTATCTTTAATTTTTCTCCTGTGGCGGAATATAATTTTGTAGTACTTTTTTCAAAGTATTTGGTTGGTATTATTCCTTCCATTATGCAGTTTCTATCTGCACCTGAGTCTAGTAATGCTAATTTATTAATCGTAATATCTTTTACCTTTAAGGTAATAGGAATATGATAACTGTGGGCTCTTACTTTAGTAATTTTTGCCACAGCCGTACCGCTAGTTGATTCTTTATCAATTTTTGAATCATCATCAGTGAAGTATTCTCCAATGGTTCCTTTTTTATTGGCTGCCTGTAATACTTCATTAGTAAGATTTTCCATTTCTATTTTGTCAAGTCTAAGCTTAACCATTTTTATTTCATCTTTTACAGATTTTAATTCTGTTTGGAGATGTTGAATAGTTGGTTTATCGTCTTTGACTGAAAATCTATTCATAACCTCTTTCATATTAAAGGGTTCTATTTTATGATGATTTCCTTTCTGATTAATAATGATATTTTTTAATTCTTTTAAGTATTTTGTTTTAATATCTTCATCATCTATGTGATTGATAATATCAAATAATACTTCTTTAGAGTCATTAGTAAGGACTTTGATAGAATTTTGTCCGCACACACATATTGCCCCAGTGCAGTTACAGTTGTCTTCTTGAGAACTACTGCTACTGTCTGAGCTATATGCCATGTTTATCATTTCATTGTCGCTGTCAGAATAGCTTTCATCTGATGACGACGATGATGTGCTATTTTCATTTTGTTCAAGAATAGCAAATAGCTTTTCTTTAATGTTTTCATCAAGCTCTAAGGTATTAACCTTTTTCTTTTTCTTGTTGGTGACTGGGCATTCATTAGCTCTATGCCCTGTCTTACCACATGACCAACACTTATCACCATGTTCTTTTTTAGAACGTCTTTTAAATCTTCTTTTCTTAGGAGTTCCTTCCTTTTTCTCTTTACGCTTATGGCGTCTTTTTATTTTTTCAGAAGATTTCTTATGTTGTTTTGCTCTTTTAGAAGGAGCAGCAATTGTTTTAAAATCGAAGTCTTGACAGAAACTTCCTAATTCTGTTTTGGATTGGAGTCTGTCTTTTTTGATAAGACTTTTAAGTTTTAGGTCTGTACATAAGTCAAGGCCTGTTACATTAATAAAATTGATTAAATCCCCATATGTGAGATTGTCATAAGGGACTTGACCGTTAAATCTATCTTTGATTTTAGTCCTTACCTTTTCGGCAAATAATCTTGGTAAACTACTGATAAATCTTTCTTTCCAGAAAGCACTACCGCAGTCTTCTCTAAACATAACCTTTTCTATAAACATATCTTTATACCATCTAAAATCTGTTAATTTTGGACAGTTAAGATTGTTAAGAAGTTCTAGACTCCTGTCTTGGAAAAGTTTTAGTTCTCCGATGAAGTTTTTAGCAATACAGTAGATTAATGTTGCAGAAGCATCTTCTCTAGCTTCTTGCTCTACAACCTGTACTCCTGATTCAGTTTTTATTATAGTAGCTATTGTAGTAGCTCCTAGGATTTGATTTCTATTGAATTCTGTAAGATAATTATCCCACCAATTTTTTAACATTCCAGTGAATCCTGAAATTATTAAAGTTGCGGCATATTTATCCGAAGCTCTTTTCATTTTATAGGTAGTTACTGCAATACCTACTTCATGTAGTTTTTTATAGATTTGGCTTTCAGCCAACCCATCTATGTTCCATTATGTGATTCCAGTTCCTTCATGACTAGAACTGGTTAAATAGATATCTTCTTCAAATTGTACATCTGGGAAAGATGCCCTTCCATAGTAATTCTTTTTATTAGAATGTCTTGGATCGTTAGTAATTCTGTTGATTTCAGAATCAATGGATTTGATTGTAGAGACTATTTCTATTTTACTAATTTCTTCAGAGGTTTTTCTGGAGCATTGTATTAGAAACTCGAGTTTTTCCTTTTTACCAGGCAAATCTTCTTTTGTTCTTAAATCAGTATAATCCTTTTCAATAGAACTTAAATTTTTAATTAAATTTTGGAGTTCTATGGATTTATTATTTATGCTAGTACTAGCTTGATTTAAGGTAGTTTCTGGTTTAGATATAACTAATTTTGTTTTAAGTCTTTCTTCGATTTGTTCTAGAAGTTTATCTGAAAAATCGAATTTTTCTTCTAATTCTGGAAAATTCTCTTTAGAATATTCAGGAAGTTTTATTAAAGGATGTGTTTCAATTTTAGAAGTTGTTATAGATCTTGTGGGGATTCCTAATTTATTAGTATTCTTTAACTGATTAGAGACAACATGTAATAAATTATTAGTGTAATTATTTTGCACAATAATTTTATTAATGTCTTTGTTGGTTGGTCCACTATCAGTATGAACACTTTCTCTTTTAAAAGGGGAAGCTGTGATTACTTCGCTTTGGACTGGTAATAGAATTTCTTCTAAGGGTGGATTAATGTCTTCAATTATACCTTTATTTTTGGTATACCATTTATTAACAATCATTTTTAAAGACTCCTTTTGATTTGGAATCTGTCCAGTTATTTCAAACCATTTAAAGAATTCAATATCACATTTGATTCTTTTTAGGTCTTTAATCCATTTATCTTTAAAAGATAATCTTTGTTCTAAAGTATAAGTATCTACATACCACTTTCGATTGATAATATTGTTGGGATGTAACCATTGAGCATCTAGACTTTTCCAGTTTATTTCAAAGTCATCGGCTTGGATTACTGTTAATTGATCAACCGTCTCAGTAGTTGGACTTCTTGGAGTAGTAATAAAGGGTCTATTTTGATAAATCACTTTAGGAATAGTTTTATTAAAATCTACTCCTTTAAGTCTTGTATCGATTTCTTCGATAAGTTCTTCATCACTCTTGCTATCCTTAGAAGCAGGTTTAGTAAAGGTCATTCTTCTGCTAGAAGAAGCTTCACTAGTTGAATTTGGACTTAGGAATTTTAAGTCTATTGCTCCAGAAGGATGTTGAATGACTTGTTCAATATATGAACTCTCAGGTTCATAAATTGGTTGGGTAATGGAGTTAAAACTCCATTCGTCTTTCGAAAGAATTTCATCCCATTGAATCATTCTAGGGACGAAGGTATTACTATGTTCTTGGTTTGCTTCCATGAGCATAGTAACTCCTTTATTACTTTCGATCTTAGCTTTTGGGGCTAACGTTGTTTTCATTAGTCTGTAATAAACTCTATAAATTACAGCTATTTCTCTTGTATTAACTTTGCTGTTCATATTTTTTATTTTTATATTAAGAGTTAATGTATCCAGAACATTCTGATCATTTATGTCAACAGAAAAGTTTGGATAACAATTAAAGTATACTAGGCCTTGGGCTAAGTTACTTTGTAAGACTCCTAACAAAGAATCATCAAAGTTAAGAAGTTTGTCATCTCTTAGTAAGAGACAGAGAGGGGTGTCTAAACCTAATCTATATAAAGGTTTGACTGCCACTTGTACTAATCCGATGTGAAGGAAATTGAATTTCTTTCTGTAATGTTGAATGTCTTGTGCAGCTAATAACTTGATTGTTTCTATCGAATTATTGATGGCAATAGTAGATTCACAAGTTTTGATGTTATAATTTTTTATAAAATCAAACTTACCAGTATGATAGATAGTACTGTAGGATTCTCTAGGAATACTCCAATTTTGTAAATTATTTTCTATTTTGGCAATATTAGTTACCGCCAGAGATTGGTTTATATTATTCAAGACTTTATCTGAATTATTCATAATAGGATAGTTCTACTAATACAAGTATTAATAGCTTTTAAATTCAGAAGAATATAAAATCTTCTATTTTTATAAACATACAATTTTTGTACTAAAGTTTTTAAAACTTCAGAAATTTCTTCTAAACTTTGTTTTCTTGGTTCAATAAAAACAAGTTCTTTATAAATTTCAATATTGTATTCAGCACGAAAGATTTTTTTTATTAATTTTTCTTAATCTTTTTAGGCCTATCCATCTGCCTTCATTTAAAATTCTTATTTTATGAAAAATAGGATGACGTTTCATTAGAAAAAAGGATTTTCAAAATTATCAGTATTAAAGAGGTATACTATATTTAAGGCGTAAGTCTACTATCTCTATCAGAACCTCAAATTGTTCTTACTCATATTCAAAGACCCCCTGATATTTAGGATTTTAAATTTAAATCTTTTGGTGACTTAGAAGAACTTCTTGATAAAAAGTTATCCGGTTTGAATATCAAACCCATTGATTTATCAAATGATTTTGCTGATAAATTAGATTCTACTTTTGACTATAAAAAGGATGTTTTGTCAGAGTTTAATAAACTCAGAAGTTACCCCAAAAAGAATAGTAAGTTTGCAGATAGCAGTTATGCTGATAAACCTAGAATGCCGACTTATTATTACAATCGTCCTACTCCTCAAGATGTTTTAATAGAGGAACGTGATTGGAATCAGACTAATACGTCTTACAGTGGTTCCGAAATTTACGAATGGAACCTTGATGGTTTGACTGATAGGCAGTTAACTATTCTAGTACATAGAATGCTTATGTATGCAACTATCTGTAAAAGTGTGAAGAATACAGATAGGAATATTTGCAGAATGATTGTTGCAGGTTTTACTGGCCAACTTCGTGGCTGGTGGGACAATTATTTGACTGTCGATGAAAGGGCAATGGTTATTAATGCCAAAGCCACTGAGGATGGAATTGATAACTTAGGCATGGCTCTAGTAGCAAATAGAGAAGATGCTGTTTACACTCTTATTCTTACTATATTAGAACACTTCAATGGTAGATTTACCAACCAGAATGAGACTGTCCGTACCCTCCTTAATAGCCTTAGATGTAAGACTTTAAGTGAGTTTAGGTGGTATAAAGACACCTTTATGAGTAGAGTGATGGAACTACGAGAAAATAAGTTTGAACATTGAAAAGCTAAGTTCATAGATGGCCTTCCCTCTTTATTTGCCGAAAGAGTTAGAAAGGTTTTAAGAGGTAGTTATGGAGAAATTCCTTACGCAGACTATACCTATGATAAATTAATAGGAATTTGCACACAGGAAGGGTTAAACCTGTGCAATGAATTAAGATTGTCCAGACAGCTTAAGATGGATAACCTTAAAGAAAGAAACCAGTTAGGGGACTTTTGCACCCAGTTCGGTTTACCCGAGACTTCTACTCATAGGAAGAAGAAACATAAGTATCATAGATACCCCAACCAAGACAGTCCTTATAGGAAAAAGAGATCTAGATATAGATCCAAAGAAGAACGAGAAGCCAAGAAAGCACATCGCAAGTCTACTAGATTTACCAAAAATAGGTCTAAGCGAGATCTTGCTGACATTAAGTGTTATAAGTGTGGTAAATTTGGCCATATAGCTCCAAATTGTAAGCTTCAAAAGCTGAAAACCTTAGGACTAGAAGATGAACTACGTGATAAGGTTTATAGTTTGTTATACACTTCTGGATCGGAATCTGATTACTATTCTGAATAAGAATCCGAAGCTGAAATTGATTTGCTTGATTTATCTGATAGTGATTGCAAAAGTGATACATGTACTTGTGATGATGAATTTTATAAATTACAATCACAGTTTCAAGATCTAAACATGAAAACTATTACTTCTGATAATGTAATAGAACTTTTAAAAGAAGTTACTGATGAAAAACTTCGTGAAAAAATTATTAATTTGGCTGCTAGTTCAAGTTCTAATTCAGGTTCTGGTTTTGCAAAACCTTTTGAAAAAGAATTTGAATATTCCCCGCCTTATTCTTTACTAGAGGTTAATAACCGTTTGTTAAATAAAAATGCAACTCCAGCAAGAGATTCTTCTTTCGATGATATAAAAATTGAAGTTGAAAACCTAAAACGAGAGATCAAATCTCTTAAACAAAATCAAATGATTTGTGATCATAGGATTACTCAGATTGAGAAAATCAATTCTCTAGCTGAGAAATCTAATGATAAAAACAAAGGTATTTTTGAAAATAATATTGAAGAAAAACCTATTAGTTTTAATCCTAAACATGATATGTTTCTAGGAATGATGCAAATTATTACTGCTCATAAATGGTATATCAAATGTACTATTCTCATTGATAATAGTTTTTCAATTACAAACATTGCCATGATTGATAATGGAGCAGATGTTAGCTGCATTCAAGAAGGTTTAGTACCTACGAAATATTTTCAAAAAACTACTCATATGGTTAGATCTGCATCCGGACATGCTTTAGATATAAAGTATAAACTTCCTAATACGGGTATTTGTCAGAATAAAGTCTGTATTCCTCACTTCTTTTTCTTGGTAAAAAACCAGTTATACCCTCCAATTATACTTGGAACACCGTTTATTAACGCCGTTTATCCTTTTACTAGCATAGACTCGAAAGGTTTTACTGCTACTTATAAGGATAAAGAGATAAGTTATACTTTTGTTACAGATCCAGTAACTAGAGATATTAATGCTTTAATTAATATGAAGCAAAAACATGTTGATTCTTTACAATTAGAATTGTTTAGTATAAATATATTTGATACTTTAAATTCTACTAAAATACAAGAAAAAATCAAATTGATTTCTGAGCAGATTGCTGTTGATATCTGTGCAGAACATCCTAGTGCTTTTTGGAATCGAAAAAAGCATATTGTCACTCTTCCATATGAAGATAATTTCACTGAGGATGATATTCCTACTAAATCTCGACCTTGTCAGATGAATGCAAAATTGGTAGAATTTTGCAAAAAGAGATTGATAGTCTGCTATCAAAGGGTTTGATAAAACCCTCAAAATCTCCTTGGTCTTGTACAACTTTTTATGTTAATAACGCAGCTGAAAAGGAACGTGGTGTTCCTAGATTAGTCATTAATTATAAGCCCTTGAATAAATATTTGAAATGGGTAAGGTATCCTATTCCTAATAAAAGAGATTTATTGTCTAGATTATATGATGCCAATATATTTTCAAAATTTGATTTAAAATCTGGTTATTGGCAGATTCAAATATTTAAAGAGCATACTTATAGAACTGCTTTTAATGTTCCATTTGGGCAATATGAATGGAATGTTATGCCTTTTGGTTTAAAAATGCCCCTTCAGAATTCCAAAAAATTATGAATGATATTTTCAACCCTTATCTAGACTTCGTCATTGTATATATCGATGACATTTTGGTATTTTTCAAAACACTTGAAATGCATATTAAGCATTTAGATATTTTCAAAAGAATTGTTATACAAAATGGTTGGGTAATCTCAAAACAAAAAATGAGCTTATTTCAAACTAACATTCGATTCCTAGGACATTATATTAGTCAGGGAAAGATTACTCCTATTCAACGATCGATTGATTTCGCCTCAAAATTTTCCGATGTTATTACTGATAGAACTCAGTTACAAAGATTTTTGGGAAGTTTAAATTATATTTCACCTTTTTATAAAGATTTGTCACGTGATTTAGCCCCCTTATATGATAGGCTAAAAAAGAATTATAAAAATCCTTGGACTGATAGTCACACTACCTTAGTAAAAAATATTAAGCAACGTGTTAAATCTTTACCTTGCTTAACCCTTGCTAATCCTACATGGCAAAAGATTATAGAGACTGATGCGTCTAATATTGGTTACGGAGGGATTTTAAAACAAATTAATCCCAATAATAAACATGAATATCTGATTAGATTTTACTCTGGTAAATGGTCTGAAGCCCAGAGAAAATACGCTACTGTGGCACATGAAATGTTAACCATAGTAAAATGTGTTTTAAAATTTCAGGACGATTTATACAATCAAAAGTTTTTGATAAAAACTGACGCACAATCTGTTAAATATATGTTTAACAAAGATTTTAAACATGATGCCTCGAAAATGATATTTGCAAGATGGCAGGCTCAATTAGCCCCTTTTGATTTTGAAATACAATATAAAAAGGGAATTGATAATTCTCTGCCAGATTTCTTATCTCGTGAATATTTGCAGGATGGAACCCCCCTGGGGTAGGGGAAGAGGTAGAGGTTGGGGAAGGTCATCCCCACAGTCCAAAGGAAGGTCATCACCTTCGGGATCGTCATACGGATCCTTATCAAACTCCCCAGTTATACAAATGGGAAGAAGGAGTTTAGTCAATGAGAGGATATCTCTCAGAGAAGAATCATCGATTGGACCATCCATCCATCTGGAAGATATTCCAGAAGATAGTCCGTTATACGCACATTTGCAGGCATATTTGACAGCTCAAAAACAGAAAGATACTTCTGTTAAGCAAAGTGATACTTTTGCTTCCATTACTAAAGATGACAATGATGATATCAAGTCATACGAGAAAGTGCCAAAAAGAGAAATAATATTTCTCTTAGAAAACTCTGACATTCAGAGAAAAGAAGAACCGTGGAAGATATTCCAAAGGTATTTGATAAATGGGTTATATTATCCGGGTGAGTCATACAAAACCCGTTCCTACTATGAAACGATACTAACCAGTACTGGAAGTGCAGATTTTCAGCACTTTTCTGGGTATAGCACAGACGAGAACGTTTATAACTTCTCGAAGATTATAATTAAACAGATTATATCTGTTGAAGACTGGGGTATATCCACAATGAAAGAAAGGCAGATAAGCCTTAACAAAAATAAAATGAATTTTACTTATTGGGATTATATCCAAGCTTTTGATAAAGTATTATACTACAATAATGATAGACACAAACATACTTGGTTTATAAAAGTATGTGCAAAGATATTTGCAACAACTATTCCTAATTGGTTTCTAAACTGGTGGTCATACCACGGTCCAACAATAAAGATTTTACCAGATCCATTTCTCATGTTATACAAAGAATGGATAAAAATTTCTCCTTTTATTAACGATCTATATCATGCAGATCATATCTGCTACCCAGAAAAAATTAACCAAATATATTTCTTTCTGGAATTTTCTATCCATTGGATACACAAATGGAATCCGGAAGTCGGATTCACTGAAGAACAAGTCCCCTGCTTATATAGGACTTTTTACAACAATTTTTGGGACAAGTTAATGAAGAAGGATCCCAAAACAAAGACCTTATATGGTCAAGAGCTCTTGGATTCAATCGAGATGAAGATCCAAGAATATTCCAGTAAACCTCAGAAAGAGGTAATTGATGACAGTTCAGTGAGGCATATTGCCAGAAGGATCTCCTTTCAAGAAGGAGATAAAACAGAGATGATTAACAGTTACTTGGAAGAGGTTAAAAGAAATTTACTGTCTTCCATTAATCAATATGAAAAGTCAGATACGTCAATGCAAAGTGAAACAAGCAACGATGATATTGCTGAAGATTCTCAGCCCATTGAAGCAGAAAAAATATTATCTGAAGAAGACTTACATGATACAGAAGAATTCATCCGCAAAATGAAAAAGGCGGAAAAGAAACCAGCACAGTGAAATAGCTGGACCCCACTCAAACAGTGAAGCCGCCAGACCTACAGCATAGTGAAGCCGCCGGACCCACTCAAACAGTAGATACACTGTTCATCAACAGTAAATACACTGTTTCAACAGTAGAAACACTGTTACAGGGACCCACGCGGACCCACTTTTACTGTTCATAGATTCCTTTTCTTTTTCTATTTATAGAATTCATTCGTTCATTCTTCAGAGGCAGACGTTAAGACTCCCTCTCTCTAGAACTCTCTCTCTCTCTCTCTAAGTGTAAGTAAAGAGTTAGTTTGAAGTTTGTAGATTGTAATAGAAGAACAAGTAAATAAAAGTTTTCAGTTCTTCATCTTCAGGGCCTTGCTTCTTGGCCACAAAGGTACATACTTCTGTCTTTCTTAGTTTAGCTTTTCTTCTAGTCTCTCCTCTCTGGCCGTGACGATGTCCGGCTAACAGACTTCATATCTATGTTGAGTATCTAACTTCTCTCCTATATACACCAAGAAAGCGAAGGCATCTATTAAAATATAAATGAGTTTTGACTTGGTGTCAAGATGGTTGGTACAGTCTGATATAACACTGCTCTTATTGGCTTTGCCTTAGTGGCTCTGTCTAGCCAGCCGTGAACCTCAGCCCGATAAAGGAGTTAAAAGGGCATCTTCTTTCACGGTTAGAACTGCTAGACACATGGGCTCAATAAAAGTATGTATTATATTATGACAGACCCCTTGCTTGAGTAAAGGTTTTTAACCTTCCATACAGTCATTAAACTATATATAAAATTCAAGTATATTTCAATTCTTATCCTTACTGATTGTGCGGATTACCGCCAGTCTTTAAATATAAGGGTACTGAATTAGCTAGATTAAGAATTCTCAAATATGTTAAAATAGAAATCTTTAACTGGTGGAAACCTTCCAGGCATATAAAAGCCAGATGTGAGGTGTGAAACAAGTCCAGTTATCAGACCCTCTAAATCACCTTAGAGTTGTGCAGCTTTTTATGTTAATAAAAGTGCAGAAAAGGAAACCAGGAGCTCCCAGATTAGTTATTAATTATAAACCATTAAACAAGGTTTTACAATGGATTAGGTACCCGATACCTAATAAAAGAGATTTATTAAAAAGAACTTATAAAGCAAATATTTATAGCAAATTTGATATGAAGTCAGGATTTTGGCAAATTCAAATTAGCGAAAAGGATAAATATAAAACTGCCTTTAATGTCCCCTTTGGACAATATGAATGGAACGTAATGCCTTTCGGGTTAAAAAATGCCCCATCAGAATTTCAAAACATTATGAATAACATATTCAATCCATACAGTAATATGTCAATTGTTTACATTGATGATGTTTTAATATTTTCTGAAGATATAGAATCTCATTTTAAACATTTAAATACATTCTTTAAAATCGTAAAACATAATGGACTAGTAGTAAGTGCTAAGAAGATTAGATTGTTTCAAACAACTATCAGATTCTTAGGACATGATCTATACCAAGGCACTTACAAACCAATCTGTAGAGCCATTGAGTTCTCCTCAAAATTTCCTGATGAAATATTAGACAAAACACAATCACAAAGGTTCTTAGGAAGCCTTAATTATGTAGCAGACTTCATTCCTGATATTAGAAAAATCTGTGAACCACTATACAAACGTCTCAGAAAGAATCCAGTCCCATAGAGTCAAGAACAAACTGACACTGTCAAAAGAGTCAAATCTATTGTTCAAAAACTTCCTTGTCTAGGCATTCCTAATCCTGAGGCATTCATGATAGTCGAAACTGACGCTTCTGATGAAGGGTACGGTGGTATTCTTAAACAAAGAGTCTCCTTAAACTCTTCAGAACAATTAGTCCGTTTCACTTCCGGAATTTGGAATTCGGCTCAGAAAAACTATAGTACAGTCAAAAAAGAGATTTTGTCTATAGTACTATGTATTAAAAAGTTTCAAGACGATTTAATAAATAAAGAATTTTTATTAAGAGTTGATTGTAAGTCAGCTAAAGAGATTTTACAAAAAGATGTTAAAAACCTCATTTCAAAACAGATTTTTGCCAGATGGCAAGCACTATTATCTAGTTTTGATTTTCAAATTGAGTTTATTAAAGGTGAGGAAAATTCTTTACCAGACTTTCTAACCAGAAAATTCCTACAGGGAAAAAATGAGACCGAACCAGAAGGGTCCCTTCAGGGCCTCACCAAAGAGAGAAAATAGATATTCTGCACTAGCAGATTATTATCCCCCCTTACCCGTGAGACCACCTCTAAATATAATGGTAACCCCTCCGAGAGTTCCTACTATAAATAAACCAGCTACAATGAAAGTCCTTGTTACTATTCAGAAAATAGAAGGACCATTTCAACAAGCTTCTTCGAAAGCTTCAACAAGCCAGACTGGTAAGACACTCACCAGTTCAGATTATGAAATGAAGACCCCAGAGTCATTCTGTCACGACCCCAAATTCTCTCCGTAGGATGTCGTGATGGCACCCAGTCTCTAAGACTAGGTAAGCCTATCAATGCAGAATAATAATAAATATCTGAAATAAATAAACTACAATTCAAACAATTTTAACTCCCAAAACCCGGTAGAAATAAGTCACAAGCTTCTAAGAATTTATTCTCAATGTCTCTATATGTCAAGGTCTAAATAAAATATAAGGAAGCAACATAAAATGATAGAAGGGGACTCCGGAGTCTGCGGACGCTGGCAGATATACCTTGAAGTCTCCATGCGCAAGTAACTCACTGACGTCTAGGCTGGTAAAATGTAGCTGGATTTGCACAAAAAGATGTGCAGAAGCGTAGTATGAGTACACCACAGCGGTACCTAGTAAGTGCCAAGCCTAACCTCGGTAGAGTAGTGACGAGGTCAGGTGAGGCCCTACTGGAATATAATAATGGCATGGTAAAATGTTTATCAATGTAGTAAAATAAAATGACATTGGAAATGAATCAAATAGTATGTCACATCTAATGACATCAAATAATTACAAATAATATCTCGTGGAATCAAAACAGAATTTTCTTCAACTTTATGAAAATCACAACAATTAATCGAAAGCAACTATGGCCATAAATCAATATCAACAAGGGCACTCCCGAGGTACCGCCTCGTAGTCCCAAATCATAAATAAATTCACAATATCTCATTTTCTTATATCACCGCGGGAGCCTTCACAATTTATTTAAAGAAAACATTTTTCCCGAAATAGCATCCCGCGTTTTAGCCACCCTTATCACACCGCATGACTTCTAGTAGTTTCCCTACTAGCCACGCGTATCAAGCCACCCTTATCTCACCACATGCGTTTCAACACTCAGACCTTATACCACCGCATGCGTATCAATATCACAATATATCACAATTTGTACCTCAAGTGCTCAAATAATTTAACTTGCCAAAATAATTCAACAACAATATTTTTCCACAATAAAGAGCTCACGGCTCCCTCACAATGAGTATAAAAATATTCAGGAGTAAATAATATAGGAAAATAATATTTCAAAATCTTTACTACGTTGCTTCAATATCAAGTATAAAAATGTCAAATACTTCATATTAATAATATTTAATTTAAATAAAATCAACCTTCAAATAATGCACAGAATAAAAGAAACCAAGTTTCAACTAAACAGGTAAAACAATTAGTAAGAAAAGATCAAACAAATTTGAAATATATATCTCACATCAATGATGAAGAATATAACAAGATAAAATAATTTAATAAATGCGCAACAATGATCTACACAATTTAAAAATATAATCTTTCGCAATTTAATCCGTGTACACACTCGTCACCTCGTGCACACGACTTTCAACACATTTCAATAATCACATCAATACCAATCCTAGGGGAAATTTCCCCCACACAAGGTTAGACAAGTCACTTACCTCGACTTGCTCCAATTTAATCAAGTATTATGCTTTTCCTCGATTTTCTGACTCTGATCGACTCGTATCTAGTCATAATTAATTCGATACAGCCAACAAAAATTATAGTAATCAATTTCATAAGAAAATATTACATTTTCATTAAAATCTGAAATTAGCTCAAAATTTGCACCACATCTCTGAATCTGGCGAAACTTATAAAATCCGACAACCCATTCAATTACGAGTCCACCCATACCAATTTTACCAAAATCCGATAACAACTCGACCTCCAAATCTTAAATTTTTGTTTTTGGATGATTTTGCAAAAATCTTGATTTTTCTTCCATAAATTCACGGATTCATGATGTAAATGAGTATGGAATCATGAAATATAATCAATATAGGATAAGGAACACTTACCCCAATGTTTTCCCGTGGAAATCGCCCAAAAATCGCCCAAGAACCGTGCTCCAAAAATCCAAAACGAAATGAATGAAATGACCATTTTTGGTCCTTAAGTTTCTGTCAATCCGTCACTAAAAGTCAATTTTTCGTCACTAAAAGTCCACCAGAAATAGCTCTACCAGTCTTACTTCAATTGATCATAACTTTATTTACAAATGTCCAAATAATAAATGGTTTACCTTTATGGAAACTAGAATCCACCGACTACAACTTTTATGTTTTGCAATTATTCTGATTCCTTATGCATTGCGAGATATAGGCTACCAAAGTCGGCTGCATGCATCAGAATTTCTGGCGAAACTGCTCTACCAGCCTTCATTCAATCTATCATAACTTTCTGTATAAATGTCCAAATAATACATAGTTTAACTTTCTGGAACCTATAATCATACGACTACAACTTTCATGTTTTGCACATTTTCTGATTCCTTATGAATTGCGAGATATAAGCTTCCAAACTTGGCTCCACGCACGGAATATCTGCAACAGAAAAACAGAAATTTCCAGCACTTTGTCCGAAATCCATTCCGTTTACCTTCCGAAATCCACCTGAGACCCTCGGGACCTTAACCAATTATTCCAACATGTCCCAAAATACCATACGAACTTAGTCGAGGCTTCAAACTACATCAAACAATATCAAAACGACGAATCGCACCTCAAATCAAAATTAATGAACTTTGAACTTTAAAATTCTATATCTTGTGTCGAAACACATCAAATCAATTCGGAATGACTTCAAATTTTGCACACAAGTCATAAATGACATAACTGAGCTATAAAAACTTTCAGAATCGGATTTCGACCCCGATATCAAAAAGTCAACCCCTCGGTCAAACTTCCCAAAAATTCAACTTTCGGCATTTCAAGCCTAATTCTACTACGGACTTCCAAATAAAATTCCGATCACGCTCCTAAGTCCAAAATTACCATACGGAGCTGTTGGAATCATCAAAATTCTATTCCGGGATCGTTTGCACATAATTTGACATCCGATCACTATTTAAACTTAAACTTTTAATTTTTCATCAAAATTCCATATCTCGGGCTAGGGACCTCGGAATTTGATTCCGGGCATACGTCTAAGTCCCAAATCACGATACAGACCTATCAAAATTGTTAAAATACTGATCTGGGTCTGTTTGCTAAAAATGTTGACCAAAGTCAACTCAGTTGAGTTTTAAAGCTCTAATTCACATTTTAATTCATTTTTCACCTGAAAACTTTCCGAAATTTTTTTACGGACGGCACACTCAAGTCGAGTAATGGTAAATAGTGCTTAGATCACATAATTATTCATTAAATTTAAAGATGACATTTTGGGTCATCACATTCTCTACCTCTAAAACAAACGTTCGTCCTCGAACGGAGTTAGAAAAAGTACCTAAGCTGGTGAATAAGTGTGGATAACATATGCGCATATCATGCTCGGTCTCCCAAGTCTCCTCCTCGACCGGATGACCCCTCCACTGAACCTTCCCGGAAGCAATGTTCTTTGACCTCAGCTTTCGAACATGCCTATCCAAAATAGCCATTTGTTCCTCAACATAAGATAGATTCTTGTCCAACTGAACCGAACTGAAGTCTAGCACATGAGACGGATCCCCGTGATATTTTCGAAGCATAGAAACATGGAATACCAGATGACCGATAAAGAGACTAGGTGGTAGTGTAAGTTTGTAAGCCACCTCTCCAACTCTCTCAAGAATCTCAAAAGGCCCAATATACCTAGGGCTCAAATTGTCCTTCTTCCCGAACCTTATCACACCCTTCATAGACGAAACCCAGAGCAATACCCGCTCACCAACCATGAATGCAACATCATGAACCTTCCGATTCGCATAACTTTTCTGTCTAGATTGGGCTGTACGAAGTCAATCCTGAATTAACTTAACCTTTTCCAAGGCATCCTGAACCAAGTCTGTACCCAAAAGTCTAGCCTCGCCTGGTTCGAACCAACCCACTGGAGACCGGCATCGCCTACCATACAAGGCCTCATACGGAGCCATCTGGATGCATGAGTGGTAACTGTTGTTGTAAGCAAACTCCGCAAGTGGTAAGAACTGATCCCAAGCACCCCCAAAATCTATCACACACGCACGAAGCATATCCTCCAGTATCTGAATAGTGCGTTCGGACTGCCTGTCCATCTGAGGGTGAAATGTTGTACTCAACTCTACCCGGGTACCCAACTCACGCTGTACTGCCCTCCAAAACCGTGAGGTAAACTGTGTACCCCGGTCAGAGATGATAGATACTGGTACACCGTGAAGTCTGACAATCTCGCGAATATATACCTGAGCCAGCTGCTCTGAAGAGTAAGTAGTTATCACATGAATGAAATGAGCTGATTTGTTCAGCCTATCCACAATCACCCAAACTGCGTCCAACTTCCGCTGAGTCCGTGGGAGCCCAACAACGAAATCCATAGTGATCCTCTCCCATTTCCATTCTGGAATCACTAACTTCTGAAGCAATCCACTAGGTCGTTGATGCTCATATCTCACTTGTTGACAATTTAGACATCGAGCTACATACTCTACTATGTCTTTCTTTATCTTCCTCCTCCAATAATATTGCCTCAAGTCCTTCTACATCTTCGTAGCACCCGGATGTATGGAGTACCGCAAATTATCAGCCTCCTAGAGAATCAATTCACGAAAACCATCTACATTAGGCACACATAGCCTACCCTGCATCCGTAATACATCTTCATCTCCAATAGTGACTTTCTTGGTATCGCCGTGCTGAACTGTGTCCTTAAGGACAAGCAGATGGGGGTCATCATACTGACGTTCCCTGATACGATCATAAAGTGAAGACTGGAAAACCACGCAAGCCAAAATCCGACTCGGCTCGGAAACATCCAATCTAACAAACTGGTTGGCCAAGGCCTGAACATCCATGGCTAAAGGCCTCTCTGCTACCGGTAAATATGTTAAGCTACCCAAACTCTCCGCCTTACGACTCAAGGCATCGGCCACCACATTGGCCTTCCCCGGATGATAGAGAATGGTGATATCATAATCCTTAAGCAACTCTAACCATCTCCGCTGCCGCAAATTAAGATCCTTCTATTTAAACAGATGCTGTAGACTCCGGTGATCAGTGTAGATTTCACAATGGACACCGTACAAATAATGCCGCCAAATTTTTAAGGCATGAACAATAGCTGCTAACTCCAGGTCATGTACAGGATAATTCTTTTCATGCACCTTTAACTGTCTGGACGTGTAAGCAATCACCCTACCATCTCACATCAACACTGCGCCGAGACCAATACGTGATGCGTCACAATACACAGTATAAGATCCTGTACCTATAGGTAATACCAATACTGGGGCTGTAGTCAAAGCTGTCTTGAGCTTTTGGAAGCTTTCCTCATATTCCTCGGTCCATCTGAATGGAGCACCCTTCTGGGTCAATCTGGTCTTAATAGTAGTTCATAATCAATTACCGAATCATCAATTAACTTCATGTTAACGAAAATCTCATTTCAAACTTTCACAATACTGATAACGAGACACGAGGCATGAAGACCTCAAACTTATTTACCCAAATTAACGAGTCACATTTAACGCCACCTAGGCGGGCACCTACCTCGTAGGTTAAAAATTAATAATTACCACACGAATTTGACAACTATGCACAGAGAATTTCATATAAGAATTTTCAAATAAGCCTAACAGGCATGACTCCCTATTAGTACTATAGTACAAATTTAGTTTCACAAGGGAGAACTTAAACACAAGAATTTTCCTCACAAGGATCTCGTCCTTTTATAACTTCCACCGCAGCTCGTAGCCCGGTTTAAACATATCAATTTATATAAAAATGTGAGGATCTCGTCCTCAGTTCTGAATCACAAGTAATATGCACATCGTGCCAATTGCAAATTTCTATTTTCTCCTTTTAAATAATTTCGGTTACACCAAATCACAACACATAATGAACCCCACACCGGTAGGGCATATAATTCATAATTTTCAATTAATTATTCGGAATTTACATCAAAATTTACCGAAATGAGTAACAAAAAGCGACATTTAGCCTCGCAGCTCTTATTAGTGACCAACACAAAATGATAGGCGTAGTTATCTCCATAAAATCTCCCAACATGGGTAAACACATAAGTAAATTATAGAATTATGAAGCTCACTCATAATTGGAGCACAATAGGAAGACTCATTTCGATATTGAGAACCGAATCAACTTAAGGAAATTATTCCTTTATATTAAATCGAGGTCATACCTGTAACGACACCATCTGATGTAGCGACCTCCGCCATACCGTAAAATAAATATATCAACGGCTGGGTCTCCACCTCTAGGACGCCTTTTACCCGTATGTCCTCCACCCTTAACTGGTCGTGTGGGTGGTGTAGTAACTGCAATAGGGCACGTAGCCTGAGTGCTTTGATGAAATATGCCTCTCCCAAGTTTGAAATAATTTTCTCATGATGTGCCTAGTATCACCGTATTCATAACAACCCTTTTGCGGGTTAGGCTGCTCATATTGAGTCTGTGCAGATAACTGGAATAACCATTATAGGAATTCATGTCGGTGGTGCATTAAAAGAACTTACTGGAGCACGCCGAGTAATCCGATGTGCGGAATGGGCTGCCCGAGCCCCCGCCATAATGATTTATACTTGCAGAGTAGAATCCACTGAATCCCCTAGAACCTCGAGACGTCTTGGTCTCCTTAGTTTCTTTTTCCTTACCCCGAACACGTTCTAATATTTTGGCAATTTGTACAACTAGCATAAATGAAGTATCAGCTTATAGCTCCCGAGTCGTACAAAATTTTATGATCATAATTGAGTTCTTTAATGAGTCTGTGGACTCGCCCTCTGGGTGTAGGAAGCAAAGTAGGAGTATGACGGGCTAACTTATTGAAATTGATGGCATATTCTGAAATCGTCAATGGTGACATGACGCAACCGTTCAAATCCTATACGCCACGCATTACGGAGAGTCCAGAAAACAAACTCTTTCAAAAGCATTTCTGAGAACTGAGCCAAGTGGCGGTGTTGCATTGGCTAGCCTGCCCTCTTCATAGGCTTGCCACGAACACTGATGGAGAATTATCTCTCCCAAGGCAAATTTCTTCTTTTGTTATGCTGACTCAACACTGTTGAGCTGACCAATTTCTTAACAAACTCTTCGATTCTTCTTTGGGGTAACCCTTACCCCTATTTATACATAACGATCACGAAAGTAGAGCTCCATAAAGACAAATCTTATCACGAACCACATAGTCCAGACTCTTGTCAACAAGTGTACTTACTCCGAAGCACCCCAAAATCCGCAACAATGACGTCCACGCTGAGTAGACCTTCTATAAATTTAGAGTTGTTTCTATAACTCCTTTGGTATTGAAGTATAGAATTATGAAGGAGGCGGACATACCGCAAGTCCTAACCTTATCCTCTACGAAATCTCAGGCCTTAAACATGTGTAAATTTTAGGGAACCTTTCAGTACTACATATATACATTTCAGGCCCAAAACTGATATAATATATGACCCCGCAATCCACCCATTGATAGTGGACGGCGTGAAGTCATAGGTCACAACGTCCGATGATCCATAATAATAACCTTCATAGCTCGTATAAATCAACCAGACGCCAATGTCCGTTGCACCCCGCACATGATTTACTAGGTGATCTCTCAATACGCCCGCATCTTCAGTCGGAACCACACGTTGAGGTAATGTTTGAGCATCTCTGGCTCTCTCGTAGTCCATCTGCGGCATCACGAACCGTCGACGCACAACTGATATTGAATGCGCAATGTCATACACGAGTGGATACAAAGGAATATAAGATATATGTTTCAAGCTAAATCAATGCCGCACGATAAGGAGTCAAAGAAGTGAATATTTTTCTAACAGTTCCATAGCCTCCCGAAGATGAGTACAGACGTTTCCGTACCGATCCACAAGACTCTACTAAACCTGCTTGTGACTCATAACACCTATGAACCTAGTGCTCTGATACCAACTTGTCACGACCCCAAATTCCCTCCGTAGGATGTCGTGATGGCACCCAGTCTCTAAGACTAGGTAAGCCTATCAATGCAGAATAATAATAAATATCTGAAATAAATAAACTACAATTCAAACAATTTTAACTCCCAAAACCCGGTAGAAATAAGTCACAAGCTTCTAAGAATTTATTCTCAATGTCTCTATATGTCAAGGTCTAAATAAAATATAAGGAAGCAACATAAAATGATAGAAGGGGACTCCGGAGTCTGCGGACGCTGGCAGATATACCTTGAAGTCTCCATGCGCAAGTAACTCACTGACGTCTAGGCTGGTAAAATGTAGCTGGATTTGCACAAAAAGATGTGCAGAAGCGTAGTATGAGTACACCACAGCGGTACCTAGTAAGTGCCAAGCCTAACCTCGGTAGAGTAGTGACGAGGTCAGGTGAGGCCCTACTGGAATATAATAATGGCATGGTAAAATGTTTATCAATGTAGTAAAATAAAATGACATTGGAAATGAATCAAATAGTATGTCACATCTAATGACATCAAATAATTACAAATAATATCTCGTGGAATCAAAACAGAATTTCCTTCAACTTTATGAAAATCACAACAATTAATCGAAAGCAACTATGGGCATAAATCAATATCAACAAGGGCACTCCCGAGGTACCGCCTCGTAGTCCCAAATCATAAATAAATTCACAATATCTCATTTTCTTATATCACCGCGGGAGCCTTCACAATTTATTTAAAGAAAACATTTTTCCCGAAATAGCATCCCGCGTTTTAGCCACCCTTATCTCACCGCATGCGTTTCAACACTCAGACCTTATACCACCGCATGCGTATCAATATCACAATATATCACAATTTGCACCTCAAGTGCTCAAATAATTTAACTTGCCAAAATAATTCAACAACAATATTTTTCCACAATAAAGAGCTCACGGCTCCCTCACAATGAGTATAAAAATATTCAGGAGTAAATAATATAGGAAAATAATATTTCAAAATCTTTACTACGTTGCTTCAATATCAAGTTTAAAAATGTCAAATACTTCATATTAATAATATTTAATTTAAATAAAATCAACCTTCAAATAATGCACAGAATAAAAGAAACCAAGTTTCAACTAAACAGGTAAAACAATTAGTAAGAAAAGATCAAACAAATTTGAAATATATATCTCACATCAATGATGAAGAATATAACAAGATAAAATAATTTAATAAATGCGCAACAATGATCTACACAATTTAAAAATATAATCTTTCGCAATTTAATCCGTGTACACACTCGTCACCTCGTGCACACGACTTTCAACACATTTCAATAATCATATCAATACCAATCCTAGGGGAAATTTCCCCCACACAAGGTTAGACAAGTCACTTACCTCGACTTGCTCCAATTTAATAGAGTATTATGCTTTTCCTCGATTTTCTGACTCTGATCGACTCGTATCTAGTCATAATTAATTCGATACAGTCAACAAAAATTATAGTAATCAATTTCATAAGAAAATATTACATTTTCATTAAAATCCGAAATTAGCTCAAAATTTGCACCACATCTCTGAATCCGGCGAAACTTATAAAATCCGACAACCCATTCAATTACGAGTCCACCCATACCAATTTTACCAAAATCCGATAACAACTCGACCTCCAAATCTTAAATTTTTGTTTTTGGAAGATTTTGCAAAAATCTTGATTTTTCTTCCATAAATTCACGGATTCATGATGTAAATGAGTATGGAATCATGAAATATAATCAATATAGGATAAGGAACACTTACCCCAATGTTTTCCCGTGAAAATCGCCCAAAAATCGCCCAAGAACCGTGCTCCAAAAATCCAAAACGAAATGAATGAAATGACCATTTTTGGTCCTTAAGTTTCTGCCAATCCGTCACTAAAAGTCCATTTTCCGTCACTAAAAGTCCACCAGAAACAGCTCTACCAGTCTTACTTCAATTGATCATAACTTTTTGTACAAATGTCCAAATAATAAATGGTTTACCTTTATGGAAATTAGAATCCACCGACTACAACTTTTATGTTTTGCAATTATTCTGATTCCTTATGCATTGCGAGATATAGGCTACCAAAGTCGGCTGCATGCATCAGAATTTCTGGCGAAACTGCTCTACCAGCCTTCATTCAATCTATCATAACTTTCTGTATAAATGTCCAAATAATACATAGTTTAACTTTCTGGAACCTATAATCATACGACTACAACTTTCATATTTTGCACATTTTCTGATTCCTTATGAATTGCGAGATATAAGCTTCCAAACTTGGCTCCACGCACGGAATATCTGCAACAGAAAAACAGAAATTTCCAGCACTTTGTCCGAAATCCATTCCGTTTACCTTCCGAAATCCACCTGAGACCCTCGGGACCTTAACCAATTATTCCAACATGTCCCAAAATACCATACAAACTTAGTCGAGGCTTCAAACTACATCAAACAATATCAAAACGAGGAATCGCACCTCAAATCAAAATTAATGAACTTTGAACTTTAAAATTCTATATCTTGTGTCGAAACACATCAAATCAATTCGGAATGACTTCAAATTTTGCACACAAGTCATAAATGACATAACTGAGCTATAAAAACTTTCAGAATCGGATTTCGACCCCGATATCAAAAAGTCAACCCCTCGGTCAAACTTCCCAAAAATTGAACTTTCGGCATTTCAAGCCTAATTCTACTACGGACTTCCAAATAAAATTCCGATAACGCTCCTAAGTCCAAAATTACCATACGGAGCTGTTGGAATCATCAAAATTCTATTCCGGGATCGTTTGCACATAATTTGACATCCGATCACTATTTAAACTTAAACTTTTAATTTTTCATCAAAATTCCATATCTCGGGCTAGGGACCTCAGAATTAGATTCCGGGCATACGTCTAAGTCCCAAATCACGATACAGACCTATCAAAATTGTTAAAATACTGATCCGGGTCTGTTTGCTAAAAATGTTGACCAAAGTAAACTCAGTTGAGTTTTAAAGCTCTAATTCACATTTTAATTCATTTTTCACCTGAAAACTTTCCGAAATTTTTTTACGGACTGCACACTCAAGTCGAGTAATGGTAAATAGTGCTTAGATCACATAATTATTCATTAAATTTAAAGATGACATTTTGGGTCATCACATTCTCTACCTCTAAAATAAATGTTCGTCCTCGAACGGAGTTAGAAAAAGTACCTAAGCTGGTGAATAAGTGTGGATAACATATGCGCATATCATGCTCGGTCTCCCAAGTCGCCTCCTCGACCGGATGACCCCTCCACTGAACCTTCCCGGAAGCAATGTTCTTTGACCTCAGCTTTCGAACATGCCTATCCAAAATAGCCATTTGTTCCTCAACATAAGATAGATTCTTGTCCAACTGAACCGAACTGAAGTCTAGCACATGAGACGGATCCCCGTGATATTTTCGAAGCATAGAAACATGGAATACCAGATGACCGATAAAGAGACTAGGTGGTAGTGTAAGTTTGTAAGCCACCTCTCCAACTCTCTCAAGAATCTCAAAAGGCCCAATATACCTAGGGCTCAAATTGTCCTTCTTCCCGAACCTTATCACACCCTTCATAGACGAAACCCAGAGCAATACCCGCTCACCAACCATGAATGCAACATCATGAACCTTCCGATTCGCATAACTTTTCTGTCTAGATTGGGCTGTACGAAGTCAATCCTGAATCAACTTAACCTTTTCCAAGGCATCCTGAACCAAGTCTGTACCCAAAAGTCTAGCCTCGCCTGGTTCGAACCAACCCACTGGAGACCGGCATCGCCTACCATACAAGGCCTCATACGGAGCCATCTGGATGCATGAGTGGTAACTGTTGTTGTAAGCAAACTCCGCAAGTGGTAAGAACTGATCCCAAGCACCCTCAAAATCTATCACACACGCACGAAGCATATCCTCCAGTATCTGAATAGTGCGTTCGGACTGCCCGTCCATCTGAGGGTGAAATGTTGTACTCAACTCTACCCGGGTACCCAACTCACGCTGTACTGCCCTCCAAAACCGTGAGGTAAACTGTGTACCCCGGTCAGAGATGATAGATACTGGTACACCGTGAAGTCTGACAATCTCGTGAATATATACCTGAGCCAGCTGCTCTGAAGAGTAAGTAGTTATCACATGAATGAAATGAGCTGATTTGTTCAGCCTATCCACAATCACCCAAACTGCGTCCAACTTCCGCTGAGTCCGTGGGAGCCCAACAACGAAATCCATAGTGATCCTCTCCCATTTCCATTCTGGAATCACTAACTTCTGAAGTAATCCACTAGGTCGTTGATGCTCATATCTCACTTGTTGACAATTTAGACATCGAGCTACATACTCTACTATGTCTTTCTTTATCTTCCTCCTCCAATAATATTGCCTCAAGTCCTTCTACATCTTCGTAGCACCCGGATGTATGGAGTACCGCAAATTATCAGCCTCCTAGAGAATCAATTCACGAAAACCATCTACATTAGGCACACATAGCCTACCCTGCATCCGTAATACATCTTCATCTCCAATAGTGACTTCCTTGGTATCGCCGTGCTGAACTGTGTCCTTAAGGACAAGCAGATGGGGGTCATCATACTGACGTTCCCTGATACGATCATAAAGTGAAGACTGGAAAACCACGCAAGCCAAAATCCGACTCGGCTCGGAAACATCCAATCTAACAAACTGGTTGGCCAAGGCCTGAACATCCATGGCTAAAGGCCTCTCTGCTATCGGTAAATATGTTATGCTACCCAAACTCTCCGCCTTACGACTCAAGGCATCGGCCACCACATTGGCCTTCCCCGGATGATAGAGAATGGTGATATCATAATCCTTAAGCAACTCTAACCATCTCCGCTGCCGCAAATTAAGATCCTTCTATTTAAACAGATGCTGTAGACTCCGGTGATCAGTGTAGATTTCACAATGGACACCGTACAAATAATGCCGCCAAATTTTTAAGGCATGAACAATAGCTGCTAACTCCAGGTCATGTACAGGATAATTCTTTTCATGCACCTTTAACTGTCTGGACGTGTAAGCAATCACCCTACCATCTCACATCAACACTGCGCCGAGACCAATACGTGATGCGTCACAATACACAGTATAAGATCCTGTACCTATAGGTAATACCAATACTGGGGCTGTAGTCAAAGCTGTCTTGAGCTTTTGGAAGCTTTCCTCATATTCCTCGGTCCATCTGAATGGAGCACCCTTCTGGGTCAATCTGGTCTTAATAGTAGTTCATAATCAATTACCGAATCATCAATTAACTTCATGTTAACGAAAATCTCATTTCAAACTTTCACAATACTGATAACGAGACACGAGGCATGAAGACCTCAAACTTATTTACCCAAATTAACGAGTCACATTTAATGCCACCTAGGCGGGCACCTACCTCGTAGGTTAAAATTAATAATTACCACACGAATTTGACAACTATGCACAGAGAATTTCATATAAGAATTTTCAAATAAGCCTAACAGGCATGACTCCCTATTAGTACTATAGTACAAATTTAGTTTCACAAGGGAGAACTTAAACACAAGAATTTTCCTCACAAGGATCTCGTCCTTTTATAACTTCCACCGCAGCTCGTAGCCCGGTTTAAACATATCAATTTATATAAAAATGTGAGGATCTCGTCCTCAGTTCTGAATCACAAGTAATATGCACATCGTGCCAATTGCAAATTTCTATTTTCTCCTTTTAAATAATTTCGGTTACACCAAATCACAATACATAATGAACCCCACACCGGTAGGGCATATAATTCATAATTTTCAATTAATTATTCGAAATTTATATCAAAATTTACCGAAATGAGTAACAAAAAGCGACATTTAGCCTCGCAGCTCTTATTAGTGACCAACACAAAATGATAGGCGTAGTTATCTCCATAAAATCTCCCAACATGGGTAAACACATAAGTAAATTATAGAATTATGAAGCTCACTCATAATTGGAGCACAATAGGAAGACTCATTTCGATATTGAGAACCGAATCAACTTAAGGAAATTATTCCTTTATATTAAATCGAGGTCATACCTGTAACGACACCATCTGATGTAGCGACCTCCGCCATACCGTAAAATAAATATATCAACGGCTGGGTCTCCACCTCTAGGACGCCTTTTACCCGTATGTCCTCCACCCTTAACTGGTCGTGTGGGTGGTGTAGTAACTGCAATAGGGCACGTAGCCTGAGTGCTTTGATGAAATATGCCTCTCCCAAGTTTGAAATAATTTTCTCATGATGTGCCTAGTATCACCGTATTCATAACAACCCTTTTGCGGGTTAGGCTGCTCATATTGAGTCTGTGCAGATAACTGGAATAACCATTATAGGAATTCATGTCGGTGGTGCATTAAAAGAACTTACTGGAGCACCCCGAGTAATCCGATGTGCGGAATGGGCTGCCCGAGCCCCCGCCATAATGATTTATACTTGCAGAGTAGAATCCACTGAATCCCCCAGAACCTCGAGACGTCTTGGTCTCCTTAGTTCCTTTTTCCTTACCCCGAACACGTTCTAATATTTTGGCAATTTGTACAACTAGCATAAATGAAGTATCAGCTTATAGCTCCCGAGTCGTACAAAATTTTATGATCATAATTGAGTTCTTTAATGAGTCTATGGACTCGCCCTCTGGGTGTAGGAAGCAAAGTAGGAGTATGACGGGCTAACTTATTGAACTTGATGGCATATTATGAAATCGTCAATGGTGACATGACGCAACCGTTCAAACCCTATGCGCCACGCATTACGGATAGTCCAGAAAACAAACTCTTTCAAAAGCATTTCTGAGAACTGAGCCAAGTGGCGGTGTTGCATTGGCTGGCCTGCCCTCTTCATAGGCTTGCCACGAACACTGATGGAGAATTATCTCTCCCAAGGCAAATTTCTTCATTTGTTATGCTGACTCAACACTGTTGAGCTGACCAATTTCTTAACAAACTCTTCGATTCTTCTTTGGGGTAACCCTTACCCCTATTTATACATAACGATCACGAAAGTAGAGCTCCATAAAGACAAATCTTATCACGAACCACATAGTCCAGACTCTTGTCAACAAGTGTACTTACTCCGAAGCACCCCAAAATCCGCAACAATGACGTCCACGCTGAGTAGACCTTCTATAAATTTAGAGTTGTTTCTATAACTCCTTTGGTATTGAAGTATAGAATTATGAAGGAGGCGGACATACCGCAAGTCCTAACCTTATCCTCTACGAAATCTCAGGCCTTAAACATGTGTAGATTTTAGGGAACCTTTCAGTACCACATATATACATTTCAGGCCCAAAACTGATATAATATATGACCCCGCAATCCACCCATTGATAGTGGACGGCGTGAAGTCATAGGTCACAACGTCCGATGATCCATAATAATAACCTTCATAGCTCGTATAAATCAACCAGACGCCAATGTCCGTTGCACCCCGCACATGATTTACTAGGTGATCTCTCAATACGCCCGCATCTTCAGTCGGAACCACACGTTGAGGCAATGTTTGAGCATCTCTGGCTCCCTCGTAGTCCATCTGCGGCATCACGAACCGTCGACGCACAACTGATATTGAATGCGCAATGTCATACACGAGTGGATACAAAGGAATATAAGATATATGTTTCAAGCTAAATCAATGCCGCACGATAAGGAGTCAAAGAAGTGAATATTTTTCTAACAGTTCCATAGCCTCCCGAAGATGAGTACAGACGTTTCCGTACCGATCCACAAGACTCTACTAAACCTGCTTGTGACTCATAACACCTATGAACCTAGTGCTCTGATACCAACTTGTCACGACCCCAAATTCCCTCCGTAGGATGTCGTGATGGCACCCAGTCTCTAAGACTAGGTAAGCCTATCAATGCAGAATAATAATAAATATCTGAAATAAATAAACTATAATTCAAACAATTTTAACTCCCAAAACCCGGTAGAAATAAGTCACAAGCTTCTAAGAATTTATTCTCAATGTCTCTATATGTCAAGGTCTAAATAAAATATAAGGAAGAAACATAAAATGATAGAAGGGGACTCCAGAGTCTGCGGACGCTGGCAGATATACCTTGAAGTCTCCATGCGCAAGTAACTCACTGACGTCTAGGCTGGTAAAATGTAGCTGGATTTGCACAAAAAGATGTGCAGAAGCGTAGTATGAGTACACCACAGCGGTACCTAGTAAGTGCCAAGCCTAACCTCGGTAGAGTAGTGACGAGGTCAGGTGAGGCCCTACTGGAATATAATAATGGCATGGTAAAATATTTATCAATGTAGTAAAATAAAATGACATTGGAAATGAATCAAATAGTATGTCACATCTAATGACATCAAATAATTACAAATAATATCTCGTGGAATCAAAACAGAATTTCCTTCAACTTTATGAAAATCACAACAATTAATCGAAAGCAACTATGGCCATAAATCAATATCAACAAGGGCACTCCCGAGGTACCGCCTCGTAGTCCCAAATCATAAATAAATTCACAATATCTCATTTTCTTATATCACCGCGGGAGCCTTCACAATTTATTTAAAGAAAATATTTTTCCCGAAATAGCATCCCGCGTTTTAGCCACCCTTATCACACCGCATGACTTCTAGTAGTTTCCCTACTAGCCACGCGTATCAAGCCACCCTTATCTCACCGCATGCGTTTCAACACTCAGACCTTATACCACCGCATGCGTATCAATATCACAATATATCACAATTTGCACCTCAAGTGCTCAAATAATTTAACTTGCCAAAATAATTTAACAACAATATTTTTCCACAATAAAGAGCTCACGGCTCCCTCACAATGAGTATAAAAATATTCAGGAGTAAATAATATAGGAAAATAATATTTCAAAATCTTTACTACGTTGCTTCAATATCAAGTTTAAAAATGTCAAATACTTCATATTAATAATATTTAATTTAAATAAAATCAACCTTCAAATAATGCACAGAATAAAAGAAACCAAGTTTCAACTAAACAGGTAAAACAATTAGTAAGAAAAGATCAAACAAATTTGAAATATATATCTCACATCAATGATGAAGAATATAACAAGATAAAATAATTTAATAAATGCGCAACAATGATCTACACAATTTAAAAATATAATCTTTCGCAATTTAATCCGTGTACACACTCGTCACCTCGTGCACACGACTTTCAACACATTTCAATAATCACATCAATACCAATCCTAGGGGAAATTTCCCCCCACAAGGTTAGACAAGTCACTTACCTCGACTTGCTCCAATTTAATCAAGTATTATGCTTTTTCCTCGATTTTTTGACTCCGATCGACTCGTATCTAGTCATAATTAATTCGATACAGTCAACAAAAATTATAGTAATCAATTTCATAAGAAAATATTACATTTTCATTAAAATCCGAAATTAGCTCAAAATTTGCCCGTGGGGCCCACATCTCTGAATCCGGCGAAACTTATAAAATCCGATAACCCATTCAATTACGAGTCCACCCATACCAATTTTACCAAAATCCGATAACAACTCGACCTCCAAATCTTAAATTTTCGTTCTTGGAAGATTTTGCAAAAATCTTGATTTTTCTTCCATAAATTCACGGAATCATGATGTAAATGAGTATGGAATCATGAAATATAATCAATATAGGATAAGGAACACTTACCCCAATGTTTTCCCGTAAAAATCGCCCAAAAATCGCCCAAGAATCGTGCTCCAAAAATCCAAAACGAAATGAATGAAATGACCATTTTTGGTCCTTAAGTTTCTGTCAATCCGTCACTAAAAGTCAATTTTTCGTCACTAAAAGTCCACCAGAAACAGCTCTACTAGTCTTACTTCAATTGATCATAACTTTATGTACAAATGTCTAAATAATAAATGGTTTACCTTTATGGAAACTAGAATCCACCGACTACAACTTTCATGTTTTGCAATTATTCTGATTCCTTATGCATTGCGAGATATAGGCTACCAAAGTCGGCTGCATGCATCAGAATTTCTGGCGAAACTGCTCTACCAGCCTTCATTCAATCTATCATAACTTTCTGTATAAATGTCCAAATAATGCATAGTTTAACTTTCTGGAACCTATAATCATACGACTACAACTTTCATGTTTTGCACATTTTCTGATTCCTTATGAATTGCGAGATATAAGCTTCCAAACTTGGCTCCACGCACGGAATATCTGCAACAGAAAAACAGAAATTTCCAGCACTTTGTCCGAAATCCATTCCGTTTACCTTCCGAAATCCACCTGAGACCCTCGGGACCTTAACCAATTATTCCAACATGTCCCAAAATACCATACGAACTTAGTCGAGGCTTCAAACTACATCAAACAATATCAAAACGACGAATCGCACCTCAAATCAAAATTAATGAACTTTGAACTTTAAAATTCTATATCTTGTGTCGAAACACATCAAATCAATTCGGAATGACTTCAAATTTTGCACACAAGTCATAAATGATATAACTGAGCTATAAAAACTTTCAGAATCGGATTTCGACCCCGATATCAAAAAGTCAACCCCTCGGTCAAACTTCCCAAAAATTCAACTTTCGGCATTTCAAGCCTAATTCTACTACGGACTTCCAAATAAAATTCCGATCACGCTCCTAAGTCCAAAATTACCATACGGAGCTGTTGGAATCATCAAAATTCTATTCCGGGATCGTTTGCATATAATTTGACATCCGATCACTATTTAAACTTAAACTTTTAATTTTTCATCAAAATTCTATATCTCGGGCTAGGGACCTCGAAATTTGATTCCGGGCATACGTCTAAGTCCCAAATCACGATACAGACCTATCAAAATTGTTAAAATACTGATCCGGGTCTGTTTGCTAAAAATGTTGACCAAAGTCAACTCAGTTGAGTTTTAAAGCTCTAATTCACATTTTAATTCATTTTTCACCTGAAAACTTTCCGAAAATTTTTTACGGACTGCACACTCAAGTCGAGTAATGGTAAATAGTGCTTAGATCACATAATTAATCATTAAATTTAAAGATGACATTTTGGGTCATCACACATTCGCTCAAGCAGTCAAGCCAGAGACACCATCCAAAAAGGAAGGTAAAAAATCAGTTCCTCAAGAAAAAGAAACATTTGAAATAATCTCCAAAGCACCAATCAAAGTGATAGCATTGGACAAAGGATACGAAAACTTCGACAAACAAGATTTGATCAGACCTTGTAATACAAACAGGAATTATGTTGAAACAAGTGACCCTCTGAAGTCAAGAAGGTATTATGAATTTATTCTTACAGATACAGGTTCAGTCAGTTTTGAGCATACCCTCAGAGATGACAAAGACCCTGACAGTATTAAGTATTCTAGATTTACTATTTATAAAATCATGAGCCCCTTTGAATGGGGAATGGATCATTTGCACACCCCGATTGTGCTCTCTGTACAATTCAGACCTCAAACATATAATTTTAAAGATTATATGGATGCATGGTATAACTTCATGTACCTACGCCCGGGTTCTCATACATGGTTCGTAAAATACAGCGAACAAATAGGTAAGTCAGTCATACCAAGATGGTTCTATGACTGGTGGAAAACATTTGGAGGAACAGAGCAATCAATGCCCCGAAGCTTCCATATTCATTATGAGAGATTCCAGAAAGAACAGGAAATCTCTACTCTACCAGACCATATCAAGATTTGCAAATATTACTTTGCAAAAAGGATTTCTTTTGTTATTAGTTGGACGTTCGAAATAGAACAAATCGAACGAATTCAATATTTAGTTAAGATACCAAAAATCAAAGGATGGGTTCCTGAATCAAGAGAAATCAAGAAACCCAAACTAGCAAGCAGGAGTGGATCTACCAGTTCACAAGCAGAATTAAAGAAGAGACTCCTAGAAGTCTTAGCAAACATTGAAACAGCATGTCCAGTAGAAGTACAGGCCATGTTAGACACAGTATCAACATCTTCTTCAACGGAAAACCAAGACAACGGGGACATGGAGGACCCACATGGAATAGCTCAAGCCTACTGGGCCTACGCAGAAGAAGAATAGTGACTGAAGAAAATGATTTTCCAGACAAAGACAAACGACCCTTCAAAAAGAAGGAGACATCTGATAATGACAACCGCAAAAAGACAAACACAGTACCTGCCTCTTCAGAAAAGCAGCAGACGACCCTTCAGTAAAGCAACAGACAGCAAACTAGGATCGTCCATTCAAACGGTTAAGATTAACTTAACAAAAATCTGAAGTTTATATAAAGACTCCAAACTTTGTAATAGGGGGCATCCGAAAATCTCCCAAGTTTTTCCTTATCTTTTCTTTCCCTCATTGTAAAATGTTCTATTATGTTTGAATAAAGCTTTTAACAAGTAAGTGTTTCTGTCTTTATCATTTAATTCCGCATTTATTTTATCTACTTTAAAGATAAAACTTAAGATCCTCTTAATGGTATAATTGATAGAAACAATCAAGTTATTAGCTGTACAAGATATTCAACATTACAGAAAGAAATTCAATTTCCTTCGCATCGGATAAGCGTCAGTTTCGACTATCATGAGTGCCTCAGGATTAGGAATGCCTAGACAAGGAAGTTTTTGAACAATAGATTTGACTCTTTTGACAGTGTCAGTTTGTTCTTGACTCCATGAGACTGGATTCTTTCTGAGACGTTTGTATAGTGGTTCACAAATTTTCCTAATATCAGGAATGAAGTCTGCTACATAATTAACGATTCCTAAGAACCTTTGTAATTGTGTTTTGTCTAATATTTCATCAGGAAATTTTGAGGAGAACTCAATGGCTCTACAGATTGGTTTGTAAGTGCCTTGGTATAGATCATGTCCTAAGAATCTGATAGTTGTTTGAAACAATCTAATCTTCTTAGCACTTACTACTAGTCCATTATGTTTTACGATTTTAAAGAACGTATTTAAATGTTTAAAATGAGATTCTATATCTTCAGAAAATATTAAAACATCATCAATGTAAACAATTGACATATTACTGTATGGATTGAATATGTTATTCATAATGTTTTGAAATTCTGATGGGGCATTTTTTAACCCGAAAGGCATTACGTTCCATTCATATTGTCCAAAGGGGACATTAAAGGCAGTTTTGTATTTATCCTTTTCGCTAATTTGAATTTGCCAAAATCCTGACTTCATATCAAATTTGCTATAAATATTTGCTTTATAAGTTCTTTTTAATAAATCTCTTTTATTAGGTATCGGGTACCTAATCCATTGTAAAACCTTATTTAATGGTTTATAATTAATAACTAATCTGGGAGCTCCTCTTTCCTTTTATGCACTTTTATTAACATAAAAAGCTGCACAACTCCAAGGTGATTTAGAGGGTCTGATAATCTTCTTTTTAAGGAGATCGTTAATTTCATTTTTACAAACTTCCATGAGTTCATGATTCATCTGAATAGGCCTAGCCTTCGTGGGTATGGCTTGTTCAGTAAATTCATTGATATAAGGAAGTTCGACTTCATGCCTTCTTCTTTCCCAGAAGGCATTAGGTAATTCTGAACAAACTTCCAATTCGAGTTTTTCTTGAAAAGATTTTATCCTTTCTTCCATTCCCGGGGTTTTTAAAGTTTGTTCAATTTTGTGAACTTTTATATCATTTTTTAAATAATTTACCTGATTTGAAAGCAGGTTTATTTTAAAAATAATCTTTGATTTGAGGAAGTCACTTTAGGAACAGTTTTATTAAAATCAACTCCTTTAAGTCTTGTATCGATTTCTTCGATAAGTTCTTCATCACTCTTGCTATCCTTAGAAGCAGGTTTAGTAAAGGTCATTCTTCTGCTAGAAGAAGCTTCACTAGTTGAATTTGGACTTAGGAATTTTAAGTCTATTGCTCCAGAAGGATGTTGAATGACTTGTTCAATGTATGAACTCTCAGGTTAATAAATTGATTGGGTAATGGAGTTAAAACTCCATTCGTCTTTCGAAAGAATTTCATCCCATTGAATCATTCTAGGGACGAAGGTATTACTATGTTCTTGGTTTGCTTCCATGATCATAGTAACTCCTTTATTACATTCGATCTTAGCTTTTGGGAACATAATAGAACATTTTACAATGAGGTAAAGAAAAGATAGGGAAAAACTTGGGAGATTTTCGGATGCACCCTATTACAAAGTTTGGAGTCTTTATATAGACTTCAGATTTTTGTTAAGTTAATCTTAACCGTTTGAATGGACGATCCTAGTTTGCTGTCTATTACTTTACTGAAGGGTCGTCTGCTGCTTTTTTGAAGAGGCAAGTACTGTGTTTGTCTTTTTGTGGTTGTCATTATCAGATGACTCCTTCTTTTTGAAGAGTCGTTTGTCTTTGTCTGGAGAATCATTTTCTTCAGTCACTATTCTTCTTCTGCGTAGGCCCGGTAGGCTTGAGCTATTCCATGTGGGTCCTCCATGTCCCCGTTGTCTTGGTTTTCCGTTGAGGAAGATGCTGATACTGTGTCTAACATGGCCTGTACTTCTACTGGACATGCTGTTTCAATGTTTGCTAAGACTTCTAGGAGTTTCTTCTTTAATTCTGCTTGTGAACTGGTAGATCCACTCCTGCTGGCTGGTTTGGGTTTCTTGATTTCGGATTCAGGAACCCATCCTTTGATTTTTGGTATCTTAACTAAATATTGAATTCGTTCGATTTGTTCTATTTCGAACGTCCAACTAATAACAAAAGAAATCCTTTTTGCAAAGTAATATTTGCAAATCTTGATATGGTCTGGTAGAGTAGAGATTTCCTGTTCTTTCTTGAATCTCTCATAATGAATATGGAAGCTTCGGGGCATTGATTGCTCTGTTCCTCCAAATATTTTCCACCAGTCATAGAACCATCTTGGTATGACTGACTTAGCTGCTTGTTCGCTGTATTTTATGAACCATGTATGAGAACCCGGGCGTAGGTACATGAAGTTATACCATGCGTCCATATAATCTTTAAAATTATATGTTTGAGGTCTGAATTGTACAGAGAGCACAATCGGGGTGTGCAAATGATCCATTCCCCATTCAAAGGGGCTCATGATTTTATGAATAGTAAATCTAGAATACTTAATACTGTCAGGGTCTTTGTCATCTCTGAGGGTATGCTCAAAATTGACTGAACCTGTATCTGTAAGAATAAATTCATAATACCTTCTTGACTTTAGAGGGTCACTTGTTTCAACATAATTCCTGTTTGTATAACAAGGTCTGATCAAATCTTGTTTGTCGAAGTTTTCGTATCCTTTGTCCAATGCTATCACTTTGATTGGTGCTTTGGAGATTATTTCAAATGTTTCTTTTTCTTGAGGAACTAATTTTTTACCTTCCTTTTTGGATGGTGTCTCTGGCTTGACTGCTTGAGCGAATGACTTTGGGGTCTTCATTTCATAATCTGAACTGGTGAGTGTCTTACCAGTCTGGCTTGTTGAAGCTTTCGAAGAAGCTTGTTGAAATGGTCCTTCTATTTTTGGAATAGTACCAAGGACTTTCATTGTAGCTGGTTTATTTATAGTGGGAACTCTCAGAGGGGTTACCATTATATTTAGAGGTGGTCTCACGGGTAAGGGGGGATAATAATCTGCTAGTGCAGAATATCTATTTTCTCTCTTTGGTGAGGCCCTGAAGGGACCCTTCTGGTTCGGTCTCATTTTTTCCCTGTAGGAATTCTCTGGTTAGAAAGTCTTGTAAAGAATTTTCCTCACCTTTAATAAACTCAATTTGAAAATCAAAACTAGATAATAGTGCTTGCCATCTGGCAAAAATCTATTTTGAAATAAGGTTTTTAACATCTTTTTGTAAAATCTCTTTAGCTGACTTACAATCAACTCTTAATAAAAATTCTTTATTTATTAAATCGTCTTGAAACTTTGTAATACATAGTACTATAGACAAAATCTCTTTTTTGACTGTACTATAGTTTTTCTGAGCCGAATTCCAAATTCCGGAAGTGAAACAGACTAATTGTTCTGAAGAGTTTAAGGAGACTCTTTGTTTAAGAATACCACCGTACCCTTCATCAGAAGCGTCAGTTTCGACTATCATGAATGCCTCAGGATTAGGAATGCCTAGACAAGGAAGTTTTTGAACAATAGATTTGACTCTTTTGACAGTGTCAGTTTGTTCTTGACTCCATGGGACTGGATTCTTTCTGAGACGTTTGTATAGTGGTTCACAGATTTTCCTAATATCAGGAATGAAGTCTGCTACATAATTAAGGCTTCCTAAGAACCTTTGTAATTGTGTTTTGTCTAATATTTCATCAGGAAATTTTGAGGAGAACTCAATGGCTCTACAGATTGGTTTGTAAGTGCCTTGGTATAGATCATGTCCTAAGAATCTGATAGTTGTTTGAAACAATCTAATCTTCTTAGCACTTACTACTAGTCCATTATGTTTTACGATTTTAAAGAACGTATTTAAATGTTTAAAATGAGATTCTATATCTTCAGAAAATATTAAAACATCATCAATGTAAACAATTGACATATTACTGTATGGATTGAATATGTTATTCATAATGTTTTGAAATTCTGATGGGGCATTTTTTAACCCGAAAGGCATTACGTTCCATTCATATTGTCCAAAGGGGACATTAAAGGCAGTTTTGTATTTATCCTTTTCGCTAATTTGAATTTGCCAAAATCCTGACTTCATATCAAATTTGCTATAAATATTTGCTTTATAAGTTCTTTTTAATAAATCTCTTTTATTAGGTATCGGGTACCTAATCCATTGTAAAACCTTGTTTAATGGTTTATAATTAATAACTAATCTGGGAGCTCCTGGTTATAAACCAAGGAACAAAATACATAATTTGATTATGTAAAGCACAAGTTTCATAAAACTCTTGGGAAATATTATTTAAATCATCTTTACTATAAGTATCAAAAAACCAAGTTTTAAACTAGTTCCATTTATTAGTGAAAAATTCTTTTTGAATATAACCTCTAGCTTGTGACCCTGGACTAAAATCAATTTGGTGTGGAATCATTAAGTATCATTGGGGTTAAAATCCATCTCGGACGCAGAAGGAATATCCTTATCAGAAATATTATCATTATCCTGAACAATATTTGTCTTGGGGTTAATCTTAACCCTTTCAACATGTTTATCACCTACTTTGGTAGAAATTGTGTGTAGAGATGCAGCACGATTTCTAGTTGGTCCATAGACTGGTTCAACAGGAGAAATGTGTTGAATATCAGGCAACAGTCTACGACTAGTAAAGGAATGTCTGTTATAACTAGAACTAATAGTAGGCAACAGTCTATTATTAGAAAATGACTGTCTACAATAAGTGGAACTATTATCGTCAAACTGAATGCAAATCCTACCATCCGGATTTTGAGTAATATGAGAATACTCAGTATTACTAACAGCATCAGTTATCTGACTGGGGGATATAACCGAATCCAAAGTCCATGTGGTTGGAAAATTAATTTCTTCCCACTTAATAGGTCTCCTCGTGGTGACCTTAGACTTTGCAAAATTCGTTTCCACTAGAATAGTCTGATCAGATGTATCATATAATTTACATCTGGGGTTTAACGTAGATAGTAATTTAAAATAAATTCTATACGATAAACATATCAGTTCAGAACCAGGCGCATAATTATAACCATGCGTTTTCACATTTAATGTTAATGCATCAAGTATATTAACATCAGATAAAGATAATTGCAAATTGGGTTGAGTATTAAAATATACTGGGCCATAGGCGACAGTAGATTCAATAGAACCCATCAGAGACTGTCTAAAATTCAAATTTCTGGCATCTCTGAGAGCAGCCAAAAATGTCTCTGGTAACCCTTTAAGGGTTAAAGGCTTAAAAGCAATTTGAACCATACCAATATGCAAATAATTATACTGGTGTTTATAAATATCTACATCATGCTTGTTTAACAAACGAATAGTCTGTTCAGACGAATTTAAAGCTAAAGATTGCTCAGTTGTTTTAACAAGTTGTTTAGAAGAGAGTTTATCAAACCATCCATAATCATAGATTATTCTAATAGGGACTTTAGGAATAGTCCATTTGTTTAACAAATCAAGGTTTTGAGGTATATCTACCTCTTCCAATCTAGTATTTTTCATACTAGTTTCTCCTAAATCCATATTTCAGAAACATATCTATGTCGAATATTTCATATCTATCTTATATATACCATGAAAGTGCCTAGGCTCTGATACCATTTAACAGGATCAAGTGGCGGGCGGTAATCCGCCATGCCTTCTCAATTAAATTAAAACAGAAATCACCGTTTGACCGGGAACTGGACTTGTTTCACACCTCACATCTGGCTTTTATATGCCTGGAAGGTTTCCACCAGTTAAAGATTTCTATTTTAACATATTTGAGAATTCTTAATCTAGCTAATTCAGTACCCTTATATTTAAAGACTGGCGGTAATCCACACAATCAATAAGGATAAGAATTGAAATATACTTGAATTTTATATATAATTTAATGACTGTATGGAAGGTTAAAAACCTTTACTCAAGCAAGGGGTCTGTCATAATATAATACATACTTCTCTCTTTCTTAGTTTAGCTTTAAAGCTTCTGATCTTACTAGGTTACTGTTCTATGTTCATAGTGTGAGGGATCCTTGTAGGATGTCGATTAAACCTTATTAAACTGCCGTCAGTTGCCGTCGTCCATAGGCTAGGGTGTGCCGCGAGAGACAGGACACAACAGGACACAGTTAACACGTTTAATCCCCAACCCCCAAGATAACTTAGAACTTAGAACACTACCAAGATAGATCTGCAGTAAAGAAGAAGATAAGTAGTAAACACTATACAGTTAAGAACATTATAGAATTATCTAGAAGACTATTACATATAAAAACAAAAAATATGAACAGCAAAGTTAATACAAGAGAAATAGCTGTAATTTATAGAGTTTATTACAGACTAATGAAAACAACGTTAGCCCCAAAAGCTAAGATCGAAAGTAATAAAGGAGTTACTATGCTCATGGAAGCAAACCAAGAACATAGTAATACCTTCGTCCCTAGAATGATTCAATGGGATGAAATTCTTTCGAAAGACGAATGGAGTTTTAACTCCATTACCCAACCAATTTATGAACCTGAGAGTTCATACATTGAACAAGTCATTCAACATCCTTCTGGAGCAATAGACTTAAAATTCCTAAGTCCAAATTCAACTAGTGAAGCTTCTTCTAGCAGAAGAATGACCTTTACTAAACCTGCTTCTAAGGATAGCAAGAGTGATGAAGAACTTATCGAAGAAATCGATACAAGACTTAAAGGAGTAGATTTTAGTAAAACTGTTCCTAAAGTGATTTATCAAAATAGACCCTTTATTACTACTCCAAGAAGTCCAACTACTGAGACGGTTGATCAATTAACAGTAATCCGAGCCGATGACTTTGAAATAAACTGGAAAAGTCTAGATGCTCAATGGTTACATCCCAACAATATTATCAATCGAAAGTGGTATGTAGATACTTATACTTTAGAACAAAGATTATCTTTTAAAGATAAATGGATTAAAGACCTAAAAAGAATCAAATGTGATATTGAATTCTTTAAATGGTTTGAAATAACTGGACAGATTCCAAATCAAAAGGAGTCTTTAAAAATGATTGTTAATAAATGGTATACCAAAAATAAAGGTATAATTGAAGACATTAATCCACCCTTAGAAGAAATTCTATTACCAGTCCAAAGCGAAGTAATCACTGCTTCCCCTTTTAAAAGAGAAAGTGTTCATACTGATAGTGGACCAACCAAAACAAAATACTTAAAAGAATTAAAAAATATCATTATTAATCAGAAAGGAAATCATCATAAAATAGAACCCTTTAATATGAAAGAGGTTATGAATAGATTTTCAGTCAAAGACGATAAACCAACTATTCAACATCTCCAAACAGAATTAAAATCTGTAAAAGATGAAATAAAAATGGTTAAGCTTAGACTTGACAAAATAGAAATGGAAAATCTTACTAATGAAGTATTACAGGCAGCCAATAAAAAAGTCTAGTAATGCTAATTTATTAATCGTAATATCTTTTACCTTTAAGGTAATAGGAATATGATAACTGTGGGCACTGTCTTTCTTAGTTTAGCTTTTCTTCTAGTCTCTCATCTCTGGCCATGACGATGTCCGGCTAAGAGACTTCATATCTATGTTGAGTATCTAACTTCTCTCCTATATACACCATGAAAGCGACGGCATCTATTAAAATATAAATGAGTTTTATATATAGATTTTTGACTTGGTGTCAAGATGGTTGGTACAGTCTGATACAACACTGCTCTTATTGGCTTTCCTAGGTATACCTTTTATAACTCAGATTAAACCATTTCATGATAATTTAGAAGCTATTTGTACTACAATATTAGGAAAGGAAATAAAATTCCCTTATCTTAATTCTATCTCCAAAGAGGAAAGTGACTTCCTCAAATCAAAGACTATTTTTAAAATAAACCTGCTTTCAAATCAGGTAAATTATTTAAAAAATGATATAAAAGTTCACAAAATTGAACAAACTTTAAAAACCCCGGGAATGGAAGAAAGGATAAAATCTTTTCAAGAAAAACTCGAATTGAAAGTTTGTTCAGAATTACCTAATGCATTCTGGGAAAGAAGAAGGCATGAAGTCGAACTTCCTTATATCAATGAATTTACTGAACAAGCCATACCCACGAAGGCTAGGCCTATTCACATGAATCATGAACTCATGGAAGTTTGTAAAAATGAAATTAACGATCTCCTTAAAAAGAAGATTATCAGACCCTCTAAATCACCTTGGAGTTGTGCAGCTTTTTATGTTAATAAAAGTGCAGAAAAGGAAAGAGGAACTCCCAGATTAGTTATTAATTACAAACCATTAAACAAGGTTTTAAAATGGATTAGGTACCCGATACCTAATAAAAGAGATTTATTAAAAAGAACTTATAAAGCAAATATTTATAGCAAATTTGATATGAAGTCAGGATTTTGGCAAATTTAAATTAGCGAAAAGGATAAATACAAAACTGCCTTTAATGTCCCCTTTGGACAATATGAATGGAACGTAATGCCTTTCGGGTTAAAAAATGCCCCATCAGAATTTCAAAACATTATGAATAACATATTCAATCCATACAGTAATATGTCAATTGTTTACATTGATGATGTTTTAATATTTTCTGAAGATATAGAATCTCATTTTAAACATTTAAATACGTTCTTTAAAATCGTAAAACATAATGGACTAGTAGTAAGTGCTAAGAAGATTAGATTGTTTCAAACAACTATCAGATTCTTAGGACATGATCTATACCAAGGCACTTACAAACCAATCTGTAGAGCCATTGAGTTCTCCTCAAAATTTCCTGTTGAAATATTAGACAAAACACAATTACAAAGGCTCTTAGGAAGCCTTAATTATGTAGCAGACTTCATTCCTGATATTAGGAAAATCTGTGAACCACTATACAAACGTCTCAGAAAGAATCCAGTCCCATGGAGTCAAGAACAAACTGACACTGTCAAAAGAGTCAAATCTATTGTTCAAAAACTTCCTTGTCTAGGCATTCCTAATCCTGAGGCATTCATGATAGTCCAAACTGACGCTTCTGATGAAGGGTACGGTGGTATTCTTAAACAAAGAGTCTCCTTAAACTCTTCAGAACAATTAGTCAGTTTCACTTCCGGAATTTGGAATTCGGCTCAGAAAAACTATAGTACAGTCAAAAAAGAGATTTTGTCTATAGTACTATGTATTACAAAGTTTCAAGACGATTTAATAAATAAAGAATTTTTATTAAGAGTTGATTGTAAGTCAGCTAAAGAGATTTTACAAAAAGATGTTAAAAACCTCATTTCAAAACAGATTTTTGCCAGATGGCAAGCACTATTATCTAGTTTTGATTTTCAAATTGAGTTTATTAAAGGTGAGGAAAATTCTTTACCAGACTTTCTAACCAGAGAATTCCTACAGGGAAAAATGAGACCGAACCAGAAGGGTCCCTTCAGGGCCTCACCAAAGAGAGAAAATAGATATTCTGCACTAGCAGATTATTATCCTCCCTTACCCGTGAGACCACCTCTAAATATAATGGTAACCCCTCCGAGAGTTCCCACTATAAATAAACCAGCTACAATGAAAGTCCTTGGTACTATTCCAAAAATAGAAGGACCATTTCAACAAGCTTATTCGAAAGCTTCAACAAGCCAGACTGGTAAGACACTCACCAGTTCAGATTATGAAATGAAGACCCCAGAGTCATTCGCTCAAGCAGTCAAGCCAGAGACACCATCCAAAAAGGAAGGTAAAAAATCAGTTACTCAAGAAAAAGAAACAGTCTCTAAAATTAAATCCATTGATTCTGAAATCAACAGAATTACTAACGATCCAAGACATTCTAATAAAAAGAATTACTATGGAAGGGCATCTTTCCCAGATGTACAATTTGATGAAGATATCTATTTAACCAGTTCTAGTCATAAAGGAACTGGTATCACAGAATGAAACATAGATGGGTTGGCTGAAAGCCAAATCTACAAAACACTACATGAAGTAGGTATTGTAGTAACTACCTATAAAATAAAAAGAGCTTCAGATAAATATGCCGCAACTTTAATAATTTCAGGATTCACTGGAATGTTAAAAAATTGGTGGGATAATTATCTTACATAATTCAATAGAAATCAAATCCTAGGAGCTACTACAATAGCTACTATAATAAAAACTGAATCAGGAGTACAGGTTGCAGAGCAAGAAGCTAGAGAAGATGCTTCTGCAACATTAATCTACTGTATTGCTAAACACTTCATCGGAGAACCAAAACTTTTCCAAGACAGGAGTCTAGAACTTCTTAACAATCTTAACTGTCCAAAATTAACAGATTTTAGATGGTATAAAGATATGTTTATAGAAAAGGTTATGTTTAGAGAAGACTGCGGTAGTGCTTTCTGGAAAGAAAGATTTATCAGTGGTTTACCAAGATTATTTGCCGAAAAGGTAAGGACTAAAATCAAAGATAGATTTAACGGTCAAGTCCCTTATGACAATCTCACATATGGGGATTTAATCAGTTTTATTAATGTAACAGGCCTTGACTTATGTACAGACCTAAAACTTAAAAGTCTTATCAAAAAAGACAGACTCCAATCCAAAACAGAATTAGGAAGTTTCTGTCAAGACTTCGATTTTAAAACAATTGCTGCTCCTTCTAAAAGAGCAAAACAACATAAGAAATCTTCTGAAAAAATAAAAAGATGCCATAAGCGTAAAGAGAAAAAGGAAGGAACTCCTAAGAAATGAAGATTTAAAAGACGTTCTAAAAAAGAACATGGTGATAAGTGTTGGTCATGTGGTAAGACAGGGCATAGAGCTAATGAATGCCCAGTCACCAACAAGAAAAAGAAAAAGGTTAATACCTTAGAGCTTGATGAAAACATTAAAGAAAAGCTATTTGCTATTCTTGAACAAAATAAAAATAGCACATCATCGTCGTCATCAGATGAAAGCTATTCTGACAGCGACAATGAAATGATAAACATGGCATATAGCTCAGACAGTAGCAGTAGTTCTCAAGAAGACAACTGTAACTGCACTGGGGCAATATGTGTATGCGGACAAAATTCTATCAAAGTCCTTACTAATGACTCTAAAGAAGTATTATTTGATATTATCAATCACATAGATGATGAAGATATTAAAACAAAATACTTAAAAGAATTAAAAAATATCATTATTAATCAGAAAGGAAATCATCATAAAATAGAACCCTTTAATATGAAAGAGGTTATGAATAGATTTTCAGTCAAAGACGATAAACCAACTATTCAACATCTCCAAACAGAATTAAAATCTGTAAAAGATGAAATAAAAATGGTTAAGCTTAGACTTGACAAAATAGAAATGGAAAATCTTACTAATGAAGTATTACAGGCAGCCAATAAAAAAGAAACCATTGGAGAATACTTCACTGATGATGATGCAAAAATTGATAAAGAATCAACTAGCGGTACGGCTGTGGCAAAAATTACTAAAGTAAGAGCCCACAGTTATCATATTCCTATTACCTTAAAGGTAAAAGATATTACGATTAATAAATTAGCATTACTAGACTCAGGTGCAGATAGAAACTGCATAATGGAAGGACTAATACCAACCAAATACTTTGAAAAAAGTACTACAAAATTATATTCCGCCAGAGGAGAAAAATTAAAGATAGATTATAAACTATCAAAAACCCACATTTGCAATGATGATATCTGTTTTATAAATGATTTTGCGGTAACCAGGGATATAAATGAAGAAATTATCCTAGGTATACTTTTTATAACTCAGATTAAACCATTTCATGATAATTTAGAAGCTATTTGTACTACAATATTAGGAAAGGAAATAAAATTCCCTTATCTTAATTCTATCTCTAAAGAGGAAAGTGACTTCCTCAAATCAAAGACTATTTTTAAAATAAACCTGCTTTCAAATCAGGTAAGTTATTTAAAAAATGATATAAAAGTTCACAAGTTGAACAAACTTTAAAAACCCCGGGAATGGAAGAAAGGATAAAATCTTTTCAAGAAAAACTCGAATTGGAAGTTTGTTCAGAATTACCTAATGCCTCCTGGGAAAGAAGAAGGCATGAAGTTGAACTTCCTTATATCAATGAATTTACTGAACAAGCCATACCCACGAAGGCTAGGCCTATTTAGATGAATCATGAACTCATGAAAGTTTGTAAAAATGAAATTAACGATCTCCTTAAAAAGAAGATTATCAGACCCTCTAAATCACCTTGGAGTTGTGCAGCTTTTTATCTTAATAAAAGTGCAGAAAAGGAAAGAGGAGCTCCGAGATTAGTTATTAATTATAAACCATTAAACAAAGTTTTACAATGGATTAGGTACCCGATAAGATTTATTAAAAAGAACTTATAAAGTAAATATTTATAGCAAATTTGATCCCCAACCCCCAAGATAACTTAGAACTTAGAACAATACCAAAATAGATCTGCAGTAAAGAAGAAAATAAATAGTAAACACTATACAGTTAAGAGCATTGTAGAATTATCTAGAAGACTATTACATGATAGGATAACAGAGATAGTAGACTTACGCCTTAAAGATAGTATACCTCTTTAATACTGATAATTTTGAAAATCCTTTTTTCTAATGAAACGTCATCCTATTTTTCATAAAATAAGAATTTTAAATGAAGGCAGTTGGATAGGCCTAAAAAGATTAAGAATAATTAATAAAAAAATCTTTCGTGCTGAATACAATATTGAAATTTATAAAGAACTTGTTTTTATTGAACCAAGAAAACAAAGTTTAAAAGAAATTTCTGAAGTTTTAAAAACTTTAGTACAAAAATTGTATGTTTATAAAAATAGAAGATTTTATATTCTTCTGAATTTAAATGCTATTAATACTTGTATTAGTAGAACTATCCTATTATGAATAATTCAGATAAAGTCTTGAATAATATAAACCAATCTCTGGCGGTAACTAATATTGCCAAAATAGAAAATGATTTACAAAATTAGAGTATTACTAGAGAATCCTACAGTACTATCTATCATACTGGTAAGTTTGATTTTATAAAAAATTATAACATCAAAACTTGTGAATCTACTATTGCCATCAATAATTCGATAGAAACAATCAAGTTATTAGCTGCACAAGACATTCAACATTACAGAAAGAAATTCAATTTCCTTCACATCGGATTAGTACAAGTGGCAGTCAAACCTTTATATAGATTAGGTTTAGACACCCCTCTCTGTCTCTTACTAAGACATGACAGACTTCTTAACTTTGATGATTCTTTGTTAGGAGTCTTACAAAGTAACTTAGCCCAAGGCCCAGTATACTTTAATTGTTATCCAAACTTTACTGTTGACATAAATGATCAGAATGTTCTGGATACATTAACTCTTAATATAAAAACAAAAAATATGAACAGCAAAGTTAATACAAGAGAAATAGCTGTAATTTATAGAGTTTATTACAGACTAATGAAAACAACGTTAGCCCCAAAAGCTAAGATCGAAAGTAATAAAGGAGTTACTATGCTCATGGAAGCAAACCAAGAACATAGTAATACCTTCGTCCCTAGAATGATTCAATGGGATGAAATTCTTTCGAAAGACGAATGGAGTTTTAACTCCATTACCCAACCAATTTATGAACTTGAGAGTTCATACATTGAACAAGTCATTCAACATCCTTCTGGAGCAATAGACTTAAAATTCCTAAGTCCAAATTCAACTAGTGAAGCTTCTTCTAGCAGAAGAATGACCTTTACTAAACCTGCTTCTAAGGATAGCAAGAGTGATGAAGAACTTATCGAAGAAATCGATACAAGACTTAAAGGAGTAGATTTTAATAAAACTGTTCCTAAAGTGATTTATCAAAATAGACCCTTTATTACTACTCCAAGAAGTCCAACTACTGAGACGGTTGATCAATTAACAGTAATCCGAGCCGATGACTTTGAAATAAACTGGAAAAGTCTAGATGCTCAATGGTTACATCCCTACAATATTATCAATCGAAAGTGGTATGTAGATACTTATACTTTAGAACAAAGATTATCTTTTAAAGATAAATGGATTAAAGACCTAAAAAGAATCAAATGTGATATTGAATTCTTTAAATGGTTTGAAATAACTGGACAGATTCCAAATCAAAAGGAGTCTTTAAAAATGATTGTTAATAAATGGTATACCAAAAATAAAGGTATAATTGAAGACATTAATCCACCCTTAGAAGAAATTCTATTACCAGTCCAAAGCGAAGTAATCACAGCTTCCCCTTTTAAAAGAGAAAGTGCTCATACTGATAGTGGACCAACCAACAAAGACATTAATAAAATTATTGTGCAAAATAATTACACTAATAATTTATTACATGTTGTCTCTAATCAGTTAAAGAATACTAATAAATTAGGAATCCCCACAAGATCTATAACAACTTCTAAAATTGAAACACATCCTTTAATAAAACTTCCTGAATATTCTAAAGAGAATTTTCCAGAATTAGAAGAAAAATTCGATTTTTCAGATAAACTTCTAGAACAAATCGAAGAAAGACTTAAAACAAAATTAGTTATATCTAAACCAGAAACTACCTTAAATCAAGCTAGTACTAGCATAAATAATAAATCCATAGAACTCCAAAATTTAATTAAAAAATTAAGTTCTATTGAAAAGGATTATACTGATTTAAGAACAAAAGAAGATTTCCCTGGTAAAAAGGAAAAACTTGAGTTTCTAATACAATGCTCCAAAAAAACCTCTGAAGAAATTAGTAAAATAGAAACAGTCTCTACAATCAAATCCATTGATTCTGAAATCAACAGAATTACTAACGATCCAAGACATTCTAATAAAAAGAATTACTATGGAAGGGCATCTTTCCCAGATGTACAATTTGAAGAAGATATCTATTTAACCAGTTCTAGTCATGAAGGAACTGGTATCACAGAATGGAACATAGATAGGTTGGCTGAAAGCCAAATCTACAAAAAACTACATGAAGTAGGTATTGCAGTAACTACCTATAAAATGAAAAGAGCTTCGGATAAATATGCCGCAACTTTAATAATTTCAGGATTCACTGGAATGTTAAAAAATTGGTGGGATAATTATCTTACAGAATTCAATAGAAATCAAATCCTAGGAGCTACTACAATAGCTACTATAATAAAAACTGAATCAGGAGTACAGGTTGCAGAGCAAGAAGCTAGAGAAGATGTTTCTGCAACATTAATCTACTGTATTGCTAAACACTTCATCGGAGAACCAAAACTTTTCCAAGACAGGAGTCTAGAACTTCTTAACAATCTTAACTGTCCAAAATTAATAGATTTTAGATGGTATAAAGATATGTTTATAGAAAAGGTTATGTTTAGAGAAGACTGCGGTAGTGCTTTCTAGAAAGAAAGATTTATCAGTGGTTTACCAAGATTATTTGCCGAAAAGGTAAGGACTAAAATCAAAGATAGATTTAATGGTCAAGTCCCTTATGACAATCTCACATATGGGGATTTAATCAGTTTTATTAATGTAACATGCCTTGACTTATGTACAGACCTAAAACTTAAAAGTCTTATCAAAAAAGACAAACTCTAATCCAAAACAGAATTAGGAAGTTTCTGTCAAGACTTCGGTTTTAAAACAATTGCTGCTCCTTCTAAAAAGTCAAAACAACATAAGAAATCTTCTGAAAAAATAAAAAGACGCCATAAGCGTAAAGAGAAAAAGGAAGGAACTCCTAAGAAAAGAAGATTTAAAAGACGTTCTAAAAAAGAACATGGTGATAAGTGTTGGTCATGTGGTAAGACAGAGCATAGAGCTAATGAATGCCCAGTCACCAACAAGAAAAAGAAAAAGGTTAATACCTTAGAGCTTGATGAAAACATTAAAGAAAAGCTATTTGCTATTCTTGAACAAAATGAAAATAGCACATCATCGTCGTCATCAGATGAAAGCTATTCTGACAGCGACAATGAAATGATAAACTTGGCATATAGCTCAGACAGTAGCAGTAGTTCTCAAGAAGACAACTGTAACTGCACTGGGGCAATATGTATGTGCGGACAAAATTCTATCAAAGTCCTTACTAATGACTCTAAAGAAGTATTATTTGATATTATCAATCACATAGATGATGAAGATATTAAAACAAATACTTAAAAGAATTAAAAAATTATTTAAAAAATGATATAAAAGTTCACAAAATTGAACAAACTTTAAAAACCCCGGGAATGGAAGAAAGGATAAAATCTTTTCAAGAAAAACTCGAATTGGAAGTTTGTTCAGAATTATCTCATGCCTTCTTCTGGGAATGGAAGAAAGGATAAAATCTTTTCAAGAAAAACTCGAATTGGATGTTTGTTCAGAATTACCTAATGCCTTCTGGGAAAGAAGAAGGCATGAAGTCGAACTTCCTTATATCAATGAATTTACTGAACAAGCCATACCCACGAAGGCTAGGCCTATTCAGATGAATCATGAACTCATGGAAGTTTGTAAAAATGAAATTAACGATCTCCTTAAAAAGAAGATTATCAGACCCTCTAAATCACCTTGGAGTTGTGCAGCTTTTTATGTTAATAAAAGTGCAGAAAAGGAAAGAGGAACTCCCAGATTAGTTATTAATTATAAACCATTAAACAAGGTTTTACAATGGATTAGGTACCCGATACCTAATAAAAGAGATTTATTAAAAAGAACTTATAAAGCAAATATTTATAGCAAATTTGATATGAAGTCAGGATTTTGGCAAATTCAAATTAGCGAAAAGGATAAATACAAAACTGCCTTTAATGTCCCCTTTGGACAATATGAATGGAACGTAATGCCTTTCGGGTTAAAAAATGCCCCATCAGAATTTCAAAACATTATGAATAACATATTCAATCCATACAGTAATATGTCAATTGTTTACATTGATGATGTTTTAATATTTTCTGAAGATATAGAATCTCACTTAAAACATTTAAATACGTTCTTTAAAATCGTAAAACATAATGGACTAGTAGTAAGTGCTAAGAAGATTAGATTGTTTCAAACAACTATCAGATTCTTAGGACATGATCTATACCAAGGCACTTACAAACCAATCTGTAGAGCCATTGAGTTCTCCTCAAAATTTTCTGATGAAATATTAGACAAAACACAATTACAAAGGTTCTTAGGAAGCCTTAATTATGTAGCAGACTTCATTCCTGATATTAGGAAAATCTGTGAACCACTATACAAACGTCTCAGAAAGAATCCAGTCCCATGGAGTCAAGAACAAACTGACACTGTCAAAAGAGTCAAATCTATTGTTCAAAAACTTCCTTGTCTAGGCATTCCTAATCCTGAGGCATTCATGATAGTCGAAACTGACGCTTCTGATGAAGGGTACGGTGGTATTCTTAAACAAAGAGTCTCCTTAAACTCTTCAGAACAATTAGTCCGTTTCACTTCCGGAATTTGGAATTCGGCTCAGAAAAACTATAGTACAGTCAAAAAAGAGATTTTGTCTATAGTACTATGTATTACAAAGTTTCAAGATGATTTAATAAATAAAGAATTTTTATTAAGAGTTGATTGTAAGTCAGTTAAGGAGATTTTACAAAAAGATGTTAAAAACCTCATTTCAAAATAGATTTTTGCTAGATGGCAAGCACTATTATCTAGTTTTGATTTTCAAATTGAGTTTATTAAAGGTGAGGAAAATTCTTTACCAGACTTTCTAACCAGAGAATTCCTACAGGAAAAAAATGAGACCGAACCAGAAGGGTCCCTTCAGGGCCTCACCAAAGAGACAAAATAGATATACTGCACTAGCAGATTATTATCCCCCCTTACCCGTGAGACCACCTCTAAATATAATGGTAACCCCTCCGAGAGTTCCCACTATAAATAAACCAGCTACAATAAAAGTCCTTGGTACTATTCCAAAAATAGAAGGACCATTTCAACAAGCTTCTTCGAAAGCTTCAACAAGCCAGACTGGTAAGACACTCACCAGTTCAGATTATGAAATGAAGACCCCAGAGTCATTCGCTCAAGCAGTCAAGCCAGAGACACCATCCAAAAAGGAAGGTAAAAAATCAGTTCCTCAAGAAAAAGAAACATTTGAAATAATCTCCAAAGCACCAATCAAAGTGATAGCATTGGACAAAGGATACGAAAACTTCGACAAACAAGATTTGATCAGACCTTGTTATACAAACAGGAATTATGTTGAAACAAGTGACCCTCTGAAGTCAAGAAGGTATTATGAATTTATTCTTACAGATACAGGTTCAGTCAGTTTTGAGCATACCCTCAAGGATGACAAAGACCCTGACAGTATTAAGTATTCTAGATTTACTATTCATAAAATCATGAGCCCCTTTGAATGGGGAATGGATCATTTGCACACCCCGATTGTGCTCTCTGTACAATTCAGACCTCAAACATATAATTTTAAAGATTATATGGACACATGGTATAACTTCATGTACCTACGCCCGAGTTCTTATACATGGTTCGTAAAATACAGCGAACAAGCAGCTAAGTCAGTCATACCAAGATGGTTCTATGACTGGTGGAAAATATTTGGAGGAACAGAGCAATCAATGCCCCAAAGCTTCCATATTCATTTTGAGAGAATCCAGAAAGAACAGGAAATCTCTACTCTACCAGACCATATCAAGATTTGCAAATATTACTTTGCAAAAAGGATTTCTTTTGTTATTAGTTGGACGTTCGAAATAGAACAAATCAAACGAATTCAATATTTAGTTAAGATACCAAAAATCAAAGGATGGGTTCCTGAATCAAGAGAAATCAAGAAACCCAAACCAGCCAGCAGGAGTGGATCTACCAGTTCACAAACAGAATTAAAGAAGAGACTCGTAGAAGTCTTAGCAAACATTGAAACAGCATGTCCAGTAGAAGTACAGGCCATGTTAGACACAGTATCAGCATCTTCCTCAACGGAAAACCAAGACAACGGGGACATGGAGGACCCACATGGAATAGCTCAAGCCTACCGGGCCTACGCAGAAGAAGAATAGTGACTGAAGAAAATGATTCTCCAGACAAAGACAAACGACTCTTCAAAAAGAAGGAGTCATCTGATAATGACAACCACAAAAAGACAAACACAGTACTAGCCTCTTCAGAAAAGAATCAGACGACCCTTCAGTAAAGCAACAGACAGCAAACTAGGATCGTCCATTCAAACGGTTAAGATTAACTTAACAAAAATCTAAAGTCTATATAAAGACTCCAAACTTTGTAATAGGGGGCATCCGAAAATCTCCCAAGTTTTTCCCTATCTTTTCTTTCCCACATTGTAAAATGTTCTATTATGTTTGAATAAAGCTTTTAACAAGTAAGTGTTTCTGTCTTTATCATTTAATTCCGCATTTATTTTATCTACTTTAAAGATAAAACTTAAGATCCTCTTAATGGTATCAGAGCCATGTTAAACATGTTAGGCTAAACCTATTATACTTTTATTTACTTGTTCTTCTATTACAATCTACAAACTTCAAACTAACTCTTTACTTACACTTAGAGAGAGAGAGAGAGAGAGTTCTAGAGAGAGGGAGTCTTAACTTCTGCCTCTAAAAAATGAACGAATGACTTCTATAAATAGAAAAAGAAAAGGAATCTATGAACAGTAAAAGTGGGTCCCGTGGGTCCCTGTAACAGTGTTTCTACTGTTGAAACAGTGTATTTACTGTTGATGAACAGTGTATCTACTGTTTGAGTGGGTCCGGCGGCTTCACTATGCTGTAGGTCCGGCGGCTTCACTATTTGAGTGGGGTCCAGCTATTTCACTGTGCTGGTTTCTTTTCCGCTTTTTTCATTTTGCGGATGAATTCTTATGTATCATGTAAGTCTTCTTCAGATAATATTCTTTCTGCTTCAATGGGCTGAGAATCTTCAGCAATATCATCGTTGCTTGTTTCACTTTGCATTGACGTATCTGACTTTTCATATTGATTAATGGAAGACAGTAAATTTCTTTTAACCTCTTCCAAGTAACTGTTAATCATCTATGTTTTATCTCCTTCTTGAAAGGAGATCCTTCTGGCAATATGCCTCACTGAACAGTCATCAATTACCTCTTTCTGAGGTTTACTGGAATATTCTTGGATCTTCATCTCGATTGAATCCAAGAGCTCTTGACCATATAAGGTCTTTGTTTTGGGATCCTTTTTCATTAACTTATCCCAAAAATTGTTGTAAAAAGTCCTATATAAGCAGGGGACTTGTTCTTCAGTGAATCCGACTTCCGGATTCCATTTGTGTATCCAAAGGATAGAAAATTCTAGAAAGAAATATATTTGGTTAATTTTTTCTGGGTAGCAGATATGATCTGCGTGATATAGATCGTTAATAAAAGGAGAAATTTTTATCCATTCTTTGTATAACATGAGAAATGGATCTGGTAAAATCTTTATTGTTGGACCGTGGTATGACCACCAGTTTAGAAACCAATTAGGAATAGTTGTTGCAAATATCTTTGCACATACTTTTATAAACCAAGTATGTTTGTGTCTATCATTATTGTAGTATAATACTTTATCAAAAGCTTGGATATAATCCCAATAAGTAAAATTCATTTTATTTTTGTTAAGGCTTATCTGCCTTTCTTTCATTGTGGATATACCCCAGTCTTCAACAGATATAATCTGTTTAATTATAATCTTCGAGAAGTTATAAACGTTCTCGTCTGTGCTATACCCAGAAAAGTGCTGAAAATCTGCACTTCCAGTACTGGTTAGTATCGTTTCATAGTAGGAACGGGTTTTGTATGACTCACCCGGATAATATAACCCATTTATCAAATACCTTTGGAATATCTTCCACGGTTCTTCTTTTCTCTGAATGTCAGAGTTTTCTAAGAGAAATATCATTTCTCTTTTTGGCACTTTCTCGTATGACTTGATATCATCATTGTCATCTTTAGTAATGGAAGCAAAAGTATCACTTTGCTTAACAGAAGTATCTTTCTATTTTTGAGCAGTCAAATATGCCTGCAAATGTGCGTATAACAGACTATCTTCTGGAATATCTTCCAGATGGACGGATAGTCCAATCGATGATTCTTCTCTGAGAGATATCCTCTCATTGACTAAACTCCTTCTTCCCATTTGTATAACTGGGGAGTTTGATGAGGATCCGTATGACGATCCCGAAGGTGATGACCTTCCTTTGGACTGTGGGGATGATCTTCCCCAACCTCTACCTCTTCCCCTACCCCAGGGGGTTCCATCCTGCAAATATTCACGAGATAAGAAATCTGGCAGAGAATTATCAATTCCCTTTTTATATTGTATTTCAAAATCAAAAGGGGCTAATTGAGCCTGCCATCTTGCAAATATCATTTTCGAGGCATCATGTTTAAAATCTTTGTTAAACATATATTTAACAGATTGTGCGTCAGTTTATATCAAAAACTTTTGATTGTATAAATCGTCCTGAAATTTGAAAACACATTTTACTATGGTTAACATTTCATGTGCCACAGTAGCGTATTTTCTCTGGGCTTCGGACCATTTACCAGAGTAAAATCTAATCAGATATTCATGTTTATTATTGGGATTAATTTGTTTTAAAATCCCTCCATAACCAATATTAGACGCATCAGTCTCTATAATCTTTTTCCATGTAGGATTAGTAAGGGTTAAGCAAGGTAAATATTTAACACGTTGCTTAATATTTTTTACTAATGTAGTGTGACTATCAGTCCAAGGTTTTTTATAATTCTTTTTTAGCCTATCATATAAGGGGGCTAAATCACGTGACAAATCTTTATAAAAAGGTAAAATAAAATTTAAACTTCCCAAAAATCTTTGTAACTGAGTTCTATCAGTAATAACATCGGGAAATTTTGAGGCGAAATCAATCGATCGTTGAATAGGAGTAATCTTTCCCTGACTAATATAATGTCCTAGGAATCGAATGTTAGTTTGAAATAAGCTCATTTTTTGTTTTGAGATTACCAAACCATTTTGTATAACAATTCTTTTGAAAATATCTAAATGCTTAATACGCATTTCAAGTGTTTTGGAAAATACCAAAATGTCATCGATATATACAATGACGAAGTCTAGATAAGGGTTGAAAATATCATTCATAATTTTTTGGAATTCTGAAGGGGCATTTTTTAAACCAAAAGGCATAACATTCCATTCATATTGCCCAAATGGAACATTAAAAGTAGTTCTATAAGTATGCTCTTTAAATATTTGAATCTGCCAATAACCAGATTTTAAATCAAATTTTGAAAATATATTGGCGTCATATAATCTTGACAATAAATCTCTTTTATTAGAAAATAGAAATCTTTAACTGGTGGAAACCTTCCAGGCACATAAAAGCCAGATGTGAGGTGTGAAACAAGTCCAGTTCCCGGTCAAACGGTGATTTCTGTTTTAATTTAATTGAGAAGGCATGGTGGATTACCGCCCGTCACTTGATCATGTTAAATGGTATCAGAGCCTAGGCACTTTCATGGTATATATAAGATAGATATGAAATATTCGACATAGATATGTTTCTGAAATATGGATTTAGGAGAAACTAGTATGAAAAATACTAGACTGGAAGAGGTAGATATACCTCAAAACCTTGATTTGTTAAACAAATGGACTATTCCTAAAGTCCCTATTAGAACAATCTATGATTATGGATGGTTTGATAAACTCTCTTCTAAACAACTTGTTAAAACAACTGAGCAATCTTTAGCTTTAAATTCGTCTGAACAGACTATTCGTTTTTTAAACAAGCATGATGTAGATGTTTATAAACACCAGTATAATTATTTGCATATTGGTATGGTTCAAATTGCTTTTAAGCCTTTAACCCTTAAAAGGTTACCAGAGACATTTTTGGCTGCTCTCAGAGATGCCAGAAATTTGAATTTTAGACAGTCTCTGATGGGTTCTATTGAATCTACTGTCGCCTATGGCCCAGTATATTTTAATACTCAACCCAATTTGCAATTATATTTATCTGATGTTAATATACTTGATGCATTAACATTAAATGTGAAAACGCATGGTTATAATTATGCGCCTGGTTCTGAACTGATATGTTTATCGTATAGAATTTATTTTAAATTACTATCTACGCTAAACCCCATATGTAAATTATATGATACATCTGATCAGACTATTCTAGTGGACACGAATTTTGCAAAGTCTAAGGTCACCACGAGGAGACCTATTAAGTGGGAAGAAATTAATTTTCCAACCACATGGACTTTGGATACGGTTATATCCCCCAGTCAGATAACTGATGTTGTTAGTAATACTGAGTATTCTCATATTACTCAAAATTCGGATGGTAGGATTTGCATTCAGTTTGACGATAATAGTTCCACTTATAGTAGACAGTCATTTTCTAATAATAGACTGTTGCCTACTATTAGTTCTAGTTATAACAGACATTCCTTTACTAGTCGTAGACTGTTGCTTGATATTCAACACATTTCTCCTGTTGAACCAGTCTATGGACCAGCTAGAAATCGTGTTGCATCTCTACACACAATTTCTACCAAAGTAGGTGATAAACCTGTTGAAAGGGTTAAGATTAACCCCAAGACAAATATTGTTCAGGATAATGATAATATTTCTGATAAGGATATTCCTTCTGCGTCCGAGATGGATTTTGACCCCAATGATACTTAATGATTCCACACCAAATTGATTTTAGTCCAGGGTCACAAGCTAGAGGTTATATTCAAAAAGAATTTTTCACTAATAAATGAAACCAGTTTAAAACTTGGTTTTTTGATACTTATAGTAAAGATGATTTAAATAATATTTCCCAAGAGTTTTATGAAACTTGTGCTTTACATAATCAAATTATGTATTTTGTTCATTGGTTTATAACCATATATTTACCACTTTTTATAAAAGTTTTGGAAAGATCTTATAAAGACGGGAATGGCAATATTACTAAAGCCATTTACCCTCCTCAATCATCTTTTGTTTTACCTAATAATACAGGTATTACTTTTACTGCATTTCAAAAATTTATTGATGAAGATGTTGCCGCAGTCAGCATCACAGAAATTAATAAACTAATTTCTCAAAATAATTATTTGAGTTTATATGTTAAAGTTTTGGGTGAAAACGTTAGTTTTCTTAATAAAAAACTTGATGATTTAACAATCTTGATTAAGGATATGAATACTAAAAAGACTTTGACTGATATTGCCTCTTCTTCAGGAAGCAAATCAGAACCTCAAATTGTTCTTACTCATATTCAAAGACCCTCTGATATTCAGGATTTTAAATTTAAATCTTTTGGTGACTTAGAAGAACTTCTTGATAAAAAGTTATCCGGTTTGAATATCAAACCCATTGATTTATCAAATGATTTTGCTGATAAATTAGATTCTACTTTTGACTATAAAAAGGATGTTTTGTCAGAGTTTAATAAACTCAGAAGTTACCCCAAAAAGAATAGTAAGTTTGCAGATAGCAGTTATGCTGATAAACCTAGAATGCAGACTTATTATTACAATCGTCCTACTCCTCAAGATGTTTTAATAGAGGAACGTGATTGGAATCAGACTAATACGTCTTACAGTGGTTCCGAAATTTACGAATGGAACCTTGATGGTTTGACTGATAGGCAGTTAACTATTCTAGTACATAGAATGCTTATGTATGCAACTATCTGTAAAAGTGTGAAGAATACAGATAGGAATATTTGCAGAATGATTGTTGCAGGTTTTACTGGCCAACTTCGTGGCTGGTGGGACAATTATTTGACTGTCGATGAAAGGGCAATGGTTATTAATGCCAAAGCCACTGAGGATGGAATTGATAACTTAGGCATGGCTCTAGTAGCAAATAGAGAAGATGATGTTTACACTCTTATTCTTACTATATTAGAACACTTCAATGGTAGATTTACCAACCAGAATGAGACTGTCCGTACCCTCCTTAATAGCCTTAGATGTAAGACTTTAAGTGAGTTTAGGTGGTATAAAGACACCTTTATGAGTAGAGTGATGGAACTACTAGAAAATAAGTTTGAACATTGGAAAGCTAAGTTCATAGATGGCCTTCCCTCTTTATTTGCCGAAAGAGTTAGAAAGGTTTTAAGAGGTAGTTATGGAGAAATTCCTTACGCAGACTATACCTATGGTAAATTAATAGGAATTTGCACACAGGAAGGGTTAAACCTGTGCAATAAATTAAGATTGTCCAGACAGCTTAAGATGGATAAGCTTAAAGAAAGAAACCAGTTAGGGGACTTTTGCACCCAGTTCGGTTTACCCGAGACTTCTACTCATAGGAAGAAGAAACATAAGTATCATAGATACCCCAACCAAGATAGTCCTTATAGGAAAAAGAGATCTAGATATAGATCCAAAGAAGAACGAGAAGCCAAGAAAGCACATCGCAAGTCTACTAGATTTACCAAAAATAGGTCTAAGCGAGATCTTGCTGACATTAAGTGTTATAAGTGTGGTAAATTTGGCCATATAGCTCCAAATTGTAAGCTTCAAAAGCTGAAAACCTTAGGACTAGACGATGAACTACGTGATAAGGTTTATAGTTTATTATACACTTCTGGATCGGAATCTGATTACTATTCTGAATCAGAATCCGAAGCTGAAATTGATTTGCTTGATTTATCTGATAGTGATTGCAAAAGTGATACATGTACTTGTGATGATGAATTTTATAAATTACAATCACAGTTTCAAGATCTAAACATGAAAACTATTACTTCTGATAATGTAATAGAACTTTTAAAAGAAGTTATTGATGAAAAACTTCGTGAAAAAATTATTAATTTGGCTGCCAGTTCAAGTTCTAATTCAGGTTCTGGTTTTGCAAAACCTTTTGAAAAAGAATTTGAATATTCCCCGCCTTATTCTTTACTAGAGGTTAATAACCGTTTGTTAAATAAAAATGCAATTCCAGCAAGAGATTCTTCTTTCAATGATTTAAAAATTGAAGTTGAAAACCTAAAATGAGAGATCAAATCTCTTAAACAAAATCAAATGATTTGTGATCATAGGATTACTCAGATTGAGAAAATCAATTCTCCAGCTGAGAAATCTAATGATAAAAACAAAGATATTTTTGAAAATAATATTGAAGAAAAACCTATTAGTTTTAATCCTAAACATGATATGTTTCTAGGAATGATGCAAATTATTACTGCTCATAAATGGTATATCAAATGTACTATTCTCATTGATAATAGTTTTTCAATTACAAACATTGCCATGATTGATAGTGGAGCAGATGTTAGCTGCATTCAGGAAGGTTTAGTACTTAGTACCTACGAAATATTTTCAAAAAACTACTCATATGGTTAGATCTGCATCCGGACATGCTTTAGATATAAAGTATAAACTTCCTAATACAGGTATTTGTCAGAATAAAGTCTGTATTCCTCACTTCTTTTTCTTGGTAAAAAACCAGTTATACCCTCCAATTATACTTGGAACACCGTTTATTAACGCCGTTTATCCTTTTACTAGCATAGACTCGAAAGGTTTTACTGCTACTTATAAGGATAAAGAGATAAGTTATACTTTTGTTACAGATCCAGTAACTAGAGATATTAATGCTTTAATTAATATGAAGCAAAAACATGTTGATTCTTTACAATTAGAATTGTTTAGTATGAATATATTTGATACTTTAAATTCTACTAAAATACAAGAAAAAATCAAATTGATTTCTGAGCAGATTGCTGTTGATATCTGTGCAGAACATCCTAGTGCTTTTTGGAATAGAAAAAAGCATATTGTCACTCTTCCATATGAAGATAATTTCACTGAGGATGATATTCCTACTAAATCTCGACCTTGTCAGATGAATGCAAAATTGGTAGAATTTTGCAAAAAGAGATTGATCCCGTCTTTATAAGATCTTTCCAAAACTTTTATAAAAAGTGGTAAATATGTGGTTATAAACCAAGGAACAAAATACATAATTTGATTATGTAAAGCACAAGTTTCATAAAACTCTTGGGAAATATTATTTAAATCATCTTTACTATAAGTATCAAAAAACCAAGTTTTAAACTGGTTCCATTTATTAGTGAAAAATTCTTTTTGAATATAACCTCTAGCTTGTGACCCTGGACTAAAATCAATTTGGTGTGGAATCATTAAGTATCATTGGGGTCAAAATCCATCTCGGACGCAGAAGGAATATCCTTATCAGAAATATTATCATTATCCTGAACAATATTTGTCTTGGGGTTAATCTTAACCCTTTCAACAGGTTTATCACCTACTTTGGTAGAAATTGTGTGTAGCGATGCAACACGATTTCTAGCTGGTCCATAGACTGGTTCAACAGGAGAAATGTGTTGAATATCAAGCAACAGTCTACGACTAGTAAAGGAATGTCTGTTATAACTAGAACTAATAGTAGGCAACAGTCTATTATTAGAAAATGACTGTCTACTATAAGTGGAACTATTATCGTCAAACTGAATGCAAATCCTACCATCCGAATTTTGAGTAATATGAGAATACTCAGTATTACTAACAACATCAGTTATCTGACTGGGGGATATAACCGAATCCAAAGTCCATGTGGTTGAAAAATTAATTTCTTCCCACTTAATAGGTCTCCTCGTGGTGACCTTAGACTTTGCAAAATTCATTTCCACTAGAATAGTCTGATCAGATGTATCATATAATTTACATCTGGGGTTTAACGTAGATAGTAATTTAAAATAAATTCTATACGATAAACATATCAGTTCACAGGATCAAGTGACGGGCGGTAATCCGCCATGCCTTCTCAATTAAATTAAAACAGAAATCACCGTTTGACCGGGAACTGGACTTGTTTCACACCTCACATCTGGCTTTTATATGCCTGGAAGGTTTCCACCAGTTAAAGATTTCTATTTTAACATATTTGAGAATTCTTAATCTAGCTAATTCAGTACCCTTATATTTAAAGACTGGCGGTAATCCGCACAATCAGTAAGGATAAGAATTGAAATATACTTGAATTTTATATATAGTTTAATGACTGTATGGAAGGTTAAAAACCTTTACTCAAGCAAGGGGTCTGTCATAATATAATACATACTTTTATTGAGCCCATGTGTCTAGCAGTTCTAACCGTGAAAGAAGATGCCCTTTTAACTCCTTTATCGGGCTGAGGTTCACAGCTGGCTAGACAGAGCCACTAAGGCAAAGCCAATAAGAGCAGTGTTATATCAGACTGTACCAACCATCTTGACACCAAGTCAAAACTCATTTATATTTTAATAGATGCCTTCGCTTTCTTGGTGTATATAGGAGAGAAGTTAGATACTCAACATAGATATGAAATCTCTTAGCCGGACATCGTCATGGCCAGAGAGGAGAGACTAGAAGAAAAGCTAAACTAAGAAAGACAGAAGTATGTACCTTTGTGGCCAAGAAGCAAGGCCCTGAAGATGAAGAACTGAAAACTTTTATTTACTTGTTCTTCTATTACAATCTACAAACTTCAAACTAACTCTTTACTTACACTTAGAGAGAGAGAGAGAGAGAGAGTTCTAGAGAGAGGGAGTCTTAACTTCTGCCTCTATAAAATGAACGAATGACTTCTATAAATAGAAAAAGAAAAGGAATCTATGAACAGTAAAAGTGGGTCCCCGTGGGTCCCTGTAACAGTGATTTTACTGTTGAAACAGTGTATTTACTGTTGATGAACAGTGTATTTACTGTTTGAGTAGGTCCGGCGGCTTCACTATGCTGTAGGTCCGGCGGCTTCACTGTTTGAGTGGGGTCCAGCTATTTCACTGTGCTGGTTTCTTTTCCGCTTTTTTCATTTTGCGGATGAATTCTTATGTATCATGTAAGTCTTCTTCAGATAATATTCTTTCTGCTTCAATGGGCTGAGAATCTTCAGCAATATCATCGTTGCTTGTTTCACTTTGCATTGACGTATCTGACTTTTCATATTGATTAATGAAAGACAGTAAATTTCTTTTAACCTCTTCCAAGTAACTGTTAATCATCTCTGTTTTATCTCCTTCTTGAAAGGAGATCCTTCTGGCAATATGCCTCACTGAACTGTCATCAATTACCTCTTTCTGAGGTTTACTGGAATATTCTTGGATCTTCATCTCGATTGAATCCAAGAGCTCTTGACCATATAAAGTCTTTGTTTTGGGATCCTTCTTCATTAACTTATCCCAAAAATTGTTGTAAAAAGTCCTATATAAGCAGGGGACTTGTTCTTCAGTGAATCCGACTTCCGGATTCCATTTGTGTATCCAAAGGATAGAAAATTCCAGAAAGAAATATATTTGGTTAATTTTTTCTGGGTAGCAGATATGATCTGCGTGATATAGATCGTTAATAAAAGGAGAAATTTTTATCCATTCTTTGTATAACATGAGAAATGGATCTGGTAAAATCTTTATTGTTGGACCGTGGTATGACCACCAGTTTAGAAACCAATTAGGAATAGTTGTTGCAAATATCTTTGCACATACTTTTATAAATCAAGTATGTTTGTGTCTATCATTATTGTAGTATAATACTTTATTAAAAGCTTGGATATAATCCCAATAAGTAAAATTCATTTTATTTTTGTTAAGGCTTATCTGCCTTTCTTTCATTGTGGATATACCCCAGTCTTCAACAGATATAATCTGTTTAATTATAATCTTCGAGAAGTTATAAACGTTCTCGTCTGTGCTATACCCAGAAAAGTGCTGAAAATCTGCACTTCCAGTACTGGTTAGTATCGTTTCATAGTAGGAACGGGTTTTGTATGACTCACCCGGATAATATAACCCATTTATCAAATACCTTTGGAATATCTTCCACGGTTCTTCTTTTCTCTAAATGTCAGAGTTTTCTAAGAGAAATGTCATTTCTCTTTTTGGCACTTTCTCGTATGACTTGATATCATCATTGTCGTCTTTAGTAATGGAAGCAAAAGTATCACTTTGCTTAACAGAAGTATCTTTCTGTTTTTGAGCAGTCAAATATGCCTGCAAATGTGCGTATAACGGACTATCTTCTGGAATATCTTCCAGATGGACGGATGGTCCAATCGATGATTCTTCTCTGAGAGATATCCTCTCATTGACTAAACTCCTTCTTCCCATTTGTATAACTGGGGAGTTTGATGAGGATCCGTATGACGATCCCGAAGGTGATGACCTTCCTTTGGCCTGTGGGGATGATCTTCCCCAACCTCTACCTCTTCCCCTACCCCAGGGGGGTTCCATCCTGCAAACATTCACGAGATAAGAAATCTGGCAGAGAATTATCAATTCCCTTTTTATATTGTATTTCAAAATCAAAAGGGGCTAATTGAGTCTGCCATCTTGCAAATATCATTTTCGAGGCATCATGTTTAAAATCTTTGTTAAACATATATTTAACAGAATGTGCGTCAGTTTATATCAAAAACTTTTGATTGTATAAATCGTCCTGAAATTTGAAAACACATTTTACTATGGTTAATATTTCATGTGCCACAGTAGCGTATTTTCTCTGGGCTTCAGACCATTTACCAGAGTAAAATCTAATCAGATATTCATGTTTATTATTGGGATTAATTTGTTTTAAAATCCCTCCGTAACCAATATTAGACGCATCAGTCTCTATAATCTTTTGCCATGTAGGATTAGCAAGGGTTAAGTAAGGAAAAGATTTAACACGTTGCTTAATATTTTTTACTAAGGTAGTGTGACTATCAGTCCAAGGGTTTTTATAATTCTTTTTTAGCCTATCATATAAGGGGGCTAAATCACGTGACAAATCTTTATAAAAAGGTGAAATATAATTTAAACTTCCCAAAAATCTTTGTAACTGAGTTCTATCAGTAATAACATCGGAAAATTTTGAGGCGAAATCAATCGATCGTTGAATAGGAGTAATCTTTCCCTGACTAATATAATGTCCTAGGAATCGAATGTTAGTTTGAAATAAGCTCATTTTTTGTTTTGAGATTACCAAACCATTTTGTATAACAATTCTTTTGAAAATATCTAAATGCTTAATATGCATTTCAAGTGTTTTGGAAAATACCAAAATGTCATCGATATATACAATGACGAAGTCTAGATAAGGGTTGAAAATATCATTCATAATTTTTTGAAATTCTGAAGGGGCATTTTTTAAACCAAAAGGCATAACATTCCATTCATATTGCCCAAATGGAACATTAAAAGCAGTTCTATAAGTATGCTCTTTAAATATTTGAATCTGCCAATAACCAAATTTTAAATCAAATTTTGAAAATATATTGGCGTCATATAATCTAGACAATAAATCTCTTTTATTAGGAATAGGATGCCTAACCCATTTCAAATATTTATTCAAGGGCTTATAATTAATGACTAATCTGGGAACACCACGTTCCTTTTCAGCTGCGTTATTAACATAAAAAGCTGTACAAGACAAAGGAGATTTTGAGGGTTTTATCAAACCCTTGATCCTGTTAAATGGTAAAGATTTAACACGTTGCTTAATATTTTTTACTGCCAACATGGCTTTGAACTATCATTTCTCTTTTTGGCACTTTCTCGTATGGCTTGATATCATCATTGTCATCTTTAGTAATGGAAGCAAAAGTATCACTTTGCTTAACAGAAGTATCTTTCTGTTTTTGAGCAGTCAAATATGCCTGCAAATGTGCGTATAACAGACTATCTTCTGGAATATCTTCCAAATGGACGGATGGTCCAATCGATGATTCTTCTCTGAGAGATATCCTCTCATTGACTAAACTCCTTCTTCCCATTTGTATAACTGGGGAGTTTGATGAGGATCCGTATGACGATCCCGAAGGTGATGACCTTCCTTTGGACTGTGGGGATGATCTTCCCCAACCTCTACCTCTTCCCCTACCCCAGGGGGGTTCCATCCTGCAAATATTCACGAGATAAGAAATCTGGCAGAGAATTATCAATTCCCTTTTTATATTGTATTTCAAAATCAAAAGGGGCTAATTGAGCCTGCCATCTTGCAAATATCATTTTCGAGGCATCATGTTTAAAATCTTTGTTAAACATATATTTAACAGATTGTGCGTCAGTTTTTATCAAAAACTTTTGATTGTATAAATCGTCCTGAAATTTTAAAACACATTTTACTATGGTTAACATTTCATGTGCCACAGTAGCGTATTTTCTCTGGGCTTCAGACCATTTACCAGAGTAAAATCTAATCAGATATTCATGTTTATTATTGGGATTAATTTGTTTTAAAATCCCTCCGTAACCAATATTAGACGCATCAGTCTCTATAATCTTTTGCCATGTAGGATTAGCAAGGGTTAAGCAAGGTAAAGATTTAACACGTTGCTTAATATTTTTTACTAAGGTAGTGTGACTATCAGTCCAAGGGTTTTTATAATTCTTTTTTAGCCTATCATATAAGGGGGCTAAATCACGTGACAAATCTTTATAAAAAGGTGAAATATAATTTAAACTTCCCAAAAATCTTTGTAACTGAGTTCTATCAGTAATAACATCGGGAAATTTTGAGGCGAAATCAATCGATCGTTGAATAGGAGTAATCTTTCCCTGACTAATATAATGTCCTAGGAATCGAATGTTAGTTTGAAATAAGCTCATTTTTTGTTTTGAGATTACCAAACCATTTTGTATAACAATTCTTTTGAAAATATCTAAATGCTTAATATGCATTTCAAGTGTTTTGGAAAATACCAAAATGTCATCGATATATACAATGACGAAGTCTAGATAAGGGTTGAAAATATCATTCATAATTTTTTGGAATTCTGAAGGGGTATTTTTTAAACCAAAAGGTATAACATTCCATTCATATTGCCCAAATGGAACATTAAAAGCAGTTCTATAAGTATGCTCTTTAAATATTTGAATCTGCCAATAACCAGATTTTAAATCAAAATTTGAAAATATATTGGCGTCATATAATCTAGACAATAAATCTCTTTTATTAGGAATAGGATACCTAACCCATTTCAAATATTTATTCAAGGGCTTATAATTAATGACTAATCTAGGAACACCACGTTCCTTTTCAGCTGCGTTATTAACATAAAAAGCTGTACAAGACCAAGGAGATTTTGAGGGTTTTATCAAACCCTTTGATAGCAGACTATCAATCTTTTTTTTGCAAAATTCTACCAATTTTGCATTCATCTGACAAGGTCGAGATTTAGTAGGAATATCATCCTCAGTGAAATTATCTTCATATGGAAGAGTGACAATATGCTTTTTTCGATTCCAAAAAGCACTAGGATGTTCTGCACAGATATCAACAGCAATCTGCTCAGAAATCAATTTGATTTTTTCTTGTATTTTAGTAGAATTTAAAGTATCAAATATATTCATACTAAACAATTCTAATTGTAAAGAATCAACATGTTTTTGCTTCATATTAATTAAAGCATTAATATCTCTAGTTACTGGATCTGTAACAAAAGTATAACTTATCTCTTTATTCTTATAAGTAGCAGTAAAACCTTTCGAGTCTATGCTAGTAAAAGGATAAACGGCGTTAATAAACGGTGTTCCAAGTATAATTGGAGGGTATAATTGGTTTTTTACCAAGAAAAAGAAGTGAGGAATACAGACTTTATTCTGACAAATACCCGTATTAGGAAGTTTATACTTTATATCTAAAGCATGTCCGGATGCAGATCTAACCATATGAGTAGTTTTTTGAAAATATTTCGTAGGTACTAAACCTTCTTGAATGCAGCTAACATCTGCTCCACTATCAATCATGGCAATGTTTGTAATTGAGAAACTATTATCAATGAGAATAGTACATTTGATATACCATTTATGAGCAGTAATAATTTGCATCATTCCTAGAAACATATCATGGTTAGGATTAAAACTAATAGGTTTTTCTTCAATATTATTTTCAAAAATACCTTTGTTTTTATCAATAGATTTATCAGCTGGAGAATTGATTTTCTCAATCTGAGTAATCCTATGATCACAAATCATTTGATTTTGTTTAAGAGATTTGATCTCTCGTTTTAGGTTTTCAACTTCAATTTTTAAATCATCGAAAGAAGAATCTCTTGCTGGAGTTGCATTTTTATTTAACAAACGGTTATTAGCCTCTAGTAAAGAATAAGGCGGGGAATATTCAAATTCTTTTTTAAAAGGTTTTGCAAAACCAGAACCTGAATTAGAACTTGAACTAGCAGCCAAATTAATAATTTTTTCATGAAGTTTTTCATCAGTAACTTCTTTTAAAAGTTCTATTACATTATCAGAAGTAATAGTTTTCATGTTTAGATCTTGAAACTATGATTGTAATTTATAAAATTCATCATCACAAGTACATGTATTACTTTTGCAATCACTATCAGATAAATGAAGCAAATCAATTTCAGCTTCGGATTCTGATTCAGAATAGTAATCAGATTCTGATCCAGAAGTGTATAACAAACTATAAACCTTATCACGTAGTTCATCGTCTAGTCCTAAGGTTTTCAGCTTTTGAAGCTTACAATTTGGAGCTATATGGCCAAATTTACCACACTTATAACACTTAATGTCAGTAAGATCTCGCTTAGACCTATTTTTGGTAAATCTAGTAGACTTGCGATGTGCTTTCTTGGTTTCTCGTTCTTCTTTGGATCTATATCTAGATCTCTTTTTCCTATAAGGACTGTCTTGGTTGGGGTATCTATGATACTTATGTTTCTTCTTCCTATGAGTAGAAGTCTCGGGTAAACCGAACTGGGTGCAAAAGTCCCCTAACTGGTTTCTTTCTTTAAGCTTATCCATCTTAAGCTGTCTGGACAATCTTAATTCATTGCACATGTTTAACCCTTCCTGTGTGCAAATTCCTATTAATTTACCATAGGTATAGTCTGCGTAAGGAATTTCTCCATAACTACCTCTTAAAACCTTTCTAACTCTTTCGGCAAATAAAGAGGGAAGGCCATCTATGAACTTAGCTTTCCAATGTTCAAACTTATTTTCTGGTAATTCCATCACTCTACTCATAAAGGTGTCTTTATACCACCTAAACTCACTTAAAGTCTTACATCTAAGGCTATTAAGGAGGGTACAGACAGTCTCATTCTGGTTGGTAAATCTACCATTGAAGTGTTCTAATATAGTAAGAATAAGAGTGTAAACAGCATCTTCTCTATTTGCTACTAGAGCCATGCCTAAGTTATCAATTCCATCCTCAGTGGCTTTGGCATTAATAACCATTGCCCTTTCATCGACAGTCAAATAATTGTCCCACCAGCCACGAAGTTGGCCAGTAAAACCTGCAACAATCATTCTGCAAATATTCCTATATGTATTCTTCACACTTTTACAGATAGTTGCATACATAAGCATTCTATGTACTAGAATAGTTAACTGCCTATCAGTCAAACCATCAAGGTTCCATTCATAAATTTCGGAACCACTGTAAGACGTATTAGTCTGATTCCAATCACGTTCCTCTATTAAAACATCTTGAGGAGTAGGACGATTGTAATAATAAGTCTGCATTCTAGGTTTATCAGCATAACTGCTATCTGCAAACTTACTATTCTTTTTGGGGTAACTTCTGAGTTTATTAAACTCTGACAAAACATCCTTTTTATAGTCAAAAGTAGAATCTAATTTATCAGCAAAATCATTTGATAAATCAATGGGTTTGATATTCAAACCGGATAACTTTTTATCAAGAAGTTCTTCTAAGTCACCAAAAGATTTAAATTTAAAATCCTGAATATCAGGGGGTCTTTGAATATGAGTAAGAACAATTTGAGGTTCTGATTTGCTTCCTGAAGAAGAGGCAATATCAGTCAAAGTCTTTTTAGTATTCATATCCTTAATCAAGACTGTTAAATCATCAAGTTTTTTATTAAGAAAACTAACGTTTTCACCCAAAACTTTAACATATAAACTCAAATAATTATTTTGAGAAATTAGTTTATTAATTTCTGTGATGCTGACTGCGGCAACATCTTCATCAATAAATTTTTGAAATGCAGTAAAAGTAATACCTGTATTATTAGGTAAAACAAAAGATGATTGAGGAGGGTAAATGGCTTTAGTAATATTGCCATTCCCGTCTTTATAAGATCTTTCCAAAACTTTTATAAAAAGTAGTAAATATGTGGTTATAAACCAAGGAACAAAATACATAATTTGATTATGTAAAGCACAAGCTTCATAAAACTCTTGGGAAATATTATTTAAATCATCTTTACTATAAGTATCAAAAAACCAAGTTTTAAACTGGTTCCATTTATTAGTGAAGAATTCTTTTTGAATATAACCTCTAGCTTGTGACCCTGGACTAAAATCAATTTGGTGTGGAATCATTAAGTATCATTGGGGTCAAAATCCATCTCGGACGCAGAAGGAATATCCTTATCAGAAATATTATCATTATCCTGAACAATATTTGTCTTGGGGTTAATCTTAACCCTTTCAACAGGTTTATCACCTACTTTGGTAGAAATTGTGTGTAGAGATGCAGCACGATTTCTAGCTGGTCCATAGACTGGTTCAACAGGAGAAATGTGTTGAATATCAGGCAACAGTCTACGACTAGTAAAGGAATGTCTGTTATAACTAGAACTAATAGTAGGCAACAGTCTATTATTAGAAAATGACTGTCTACTATAAGTGGAACTATTATCGTCAAACTGAATGCAAATCCTACCATCCGGATTTTGAGTAATATGAGAATACTCAGTATTACTAACAGCATCAGTTATCTGACTGGGGGATATGCAGAAATGAACAGTATAGAAATATCTAAGAATTATAACATGAACATGATAATAGGATTTTGACGAACCCGGTTTGCTTCCATGAGCATAGTAACTCCTTTATTACTTTCGATCTTAGCTTTTGGGGCTAACGTTGATGCTTAATATGCATTTCAAGTGTTTTGGAAAATACCAAAATGTCATCGATATATACAATGACGAAGTCTAGATAAGGGTTGAAAATATCATTCATAATTTTTTGGAACTCTGAAGGGGCATTTTTTTAAACCAAAAGGCATAACATTCCATTCATATTGCCCAAATGGAACATTAAAAGTAGTTCTATAAGTATGCTCTTTAAATATTTGAATCTGCCAATAACCAGATTTTAAATCAAATTTTGACAATATATTGGCGTCATATAATCTAGACAATAAATCTCTTTTATTAGGAATAGGATACCTAACCCATTTAAAATATTTATTCAAGGGCTTATAATTAATGACTAATCAAGGAACACCACGTTCCTTTTCAGCTGTGTTATTAACATAAAAAGCTGTACAAGACCAAGGAGATTTTAACGGTTTTATCAAACCCTTTGATAGCAGACTATCAATCTCTTTTTTGCAAAATTCTACCAATTTTGCATTCATCTGACAAGGTCGAGATTTAGTAGGAATATCATCCTCAGTGAAATTATCTTCATATGGAAGAGTGACAATATGCTTTTTTCGATTCCAAAAAGCACTAGGATGTTCTGCATAGATATCAACAGCAATTTGCTCAGAAATCAATTTGATTTTTTCTTGTATTTTAGTAGAATTTAAAGTATCAAATATATTTATACTAAACAATTCTAATTGTAAAGAATCAACATGTTTTTGCTTCATATTAATTAAAGCATTAATATCTCTAGTTACTGGATCTGTAACAAAAGTATAACTTATCTCTTTATCCTTATAAGTAGTAGTAAAACCTTTCGAGTCTATGCTAGTAAAAGGATAAACGGCGTTAATAAACGGTGTTCCAAGTATAATTGGAGGGTATAACTGGTTTTTTACCAAGAAAAAGAAGTGAGAAATACAGACTTTATTCTGACAAATACCCGTATTAGGAAGCTTATACTTTATATCTAAAGCATGTCCGGATGCAGATCTAACCATATGAGTAGTTTTTTAAAAATATTTCGTAGGTACTAAACCTTCATGGCGGATTACCGCCCGTCACTTGATCCTGTTAAATGGTATCAAATCATTATGGATTATGGACTATTATTTGATATTATCAATCACATAGATGATGAAGATATTAAAACAAAATACTTAAAAGAATTAAAAAATATCATTATTAATCAAAAAGGAAATCATCATAAAATAGAACCCTTTAATATGAAAGAGGTTATGAATAGATTTTCATTCAAAGACGATAAACCAACTATTCAACATCTCCAAACAGAATTAAAATCTGTAAAAGATGAAATAAAAATGGTTAAGCTTAGACATGACAAAATAGAAATGGAAAATCTTACTAATGAAGTATTACAGGCAGCCAATAAAAGAGAAACCATTGGAGAATACTTCACTGATGATGATTCAAAAATTGATAAAGAATCAACTAGCGGTACGGCTGTGGCAAAAATTACTAAAGTAAGAGCCCACAGTTATCATATTCCTATTACCTTAAAGGTAAAAGATATTACGATTAATAAATTAGCATTACTAGACTCAGGTGCAGATAGAAACTGCATAATGGAAGGAATAATACCAACCAAATACTTTGAAAAAAGTACTACAAAATTATATTCCGCCACAGGAGAAAAATTAAAGATAGATTATAAACTATCAAAAGCCCACATTTGCAATGATGGAATCTGTTTTATAAATAATTTTGCGGTAACCAGGGACATAAATGAAGAAATTATCCTAGGTATACCTTTTATAACTCAGATTAAACCATTTCATGATAATTTAGAAGCTATTTGTACTACAATATTAGGAAAGGAAATAAAATTCCCTTATCTTAATTCTATCTCCAAAGAGGAAAGTGACTTCCTCAAATCAAAGACTATTTTTAAAATAAACCTGCTTTCAAATCAGGTAAATTATTTAAAAAATGATATAAAAGTTCACAAAATTGAACAAACTTTAAAAACCCCGGGAATGGAAGAAAGGATAAAATCTTTTCAAGAAAAACTCGAATTGGAAGTTTGTTCAGAATTACCTAATGCCTTCTGGGAAAGAAGAAGGCATGAAGTCGAACTTCCTTATATCAATGAATTTACTGAACAAGCCATACCCACGAAGGCTAGGCCTATTCAGATGAATCATGAACTCATGAAAAGTTTGTAAAAATGAAATTAACGATCTCCTTAAAAAGAAGATTATCAGACCCTCTAAATCACCTTGGAGTTGTGCAGCTTTTTATGTTAATAAAAGTGCAGAAAAGGAAAGAGGAGCTCCCAGATTAGTTATTAATTATAAACCATTAAACAAGGTTTTACAATGGATTAGGTACCCGATACCTAATAAAAGAGATTTATTAAAAAGAACTTATAAAGCAAATATTTATACCAAATTTGATATGAAGTCAGGATTTTGGCAAATTCAAATTAGCGAAAAGGATAAATACAAAACTGCCTTTAATGTCCCCTTTGGACAATATGAATGGAATGTAATGCCTTTCGGGTTAAAAAATGCCCCATCAGAATTTCAAAACATTATGAATAACATATTCAATCCATACAGTAATATGTCAATTGTTTACATTGATGATGTTTTAATATTTTCTGAAGATATAGAAACTCATTTTAAACATTGAAATACGTTCTTTAAAATCGTAAAACATAATGGACTAGTAGTAAGTGCTAAGAAGATTAGATTGTTTCAAACAACTATCAGATTCTTAGGACATGATCTATACCAAGGCACTTACAAACCAATCTGTAGAGCCATTGAGTTCTCCTCAAAATTTCCTGATGAAATATTAGACAAAACACAATTACAAAGGTTCTTAGGAAGTCTTAATTATGTAGCAGACTTCATTCCTGATATTAGGAAAATCTGTGAACCACTATACAAACGTCTCAGAAAGAATCCAGTCCCATGGAGTCAAGAACAAACTGACACTGTCAAAAGAGTCAAATCTATTGTTCAAAAACTTCCTTGTCTAGGCATTCCTAATCCTGAGGCATTCATGATAGTCGAAACTGACGCTTCTGATGAAGGGTACGGTGGTATTCTTAAATAAAGAGTCTCCTTAAACTCTTCAGAACAATTAGTCCGTTTCACTTCCGGAATTTGGAATTCGGCTCAGAAAAACTATAGTACAGTCAAAAAAGAGATTTTGTCTATAGTACTATGTATTACAAAGTTTCAAGATGATTTAATAAATAAAGAATTTTTATTAAGAGTTGATTGTAAGTCAGCTAAAGAGATTTTACAAAAAGATGTTAAAAACCTCATTTCAAAACAGATTTTTGCCAGATGGCAAGCACTATTATCTAGTTTTGATTTTCAAATTGAGTTTATTAAAGGTGAGGAAAATGCTTTACCAGGCTTTCTAGCCAGAGAATTCCTACAGGGAAAAAATGAGACCGAACCAGAAGGGTCCCTTCAAGGCCTCACCAAAGAGAGAAAATAGATATTCTGCACTAGCAGATTATTATCCCCCCTTACCCGTGAGACCACCTCTAAATATAATGGTAACCCCTCCGAGAGTTCCCACTATAAATAAACCAGCTACAATGAAAGTCCTTGGTACTATTCCAAAAATAGAAGGACCATTTCAACAAGCTTCTTCGAAAGCTTCAACAAGCCAGACTGGTAAGACACTCACCAGTTCAGATTATGAAATGAAGACCCCAGAGTCAGTCGCTCAAGCAGTCAAGCCAGAGACACCATCCAAAAAGGAAGGTAAAAAATCAGTTCCTCAAGAAAAAGAAACATTTGAAATAATCTCCAAAGCACCAATCAAAGTGATAGCATTGGACAAAGGATACGAAAACTTCGACAAACAAGATTTGATCAGACCTTGTTATATAAACAGGAATTATGTTGAAACAAGTGACCCTCTGAAGTCAAGAAGGTATTATGAATTTATTCTTACAGATACAGGTTCAGTCAGTTTTGAGCATACCCTCAGAGATGACAAAGACCCTGACAGTATTAAGTATTCTAGATTTACTATTCATAAAATCATGAGCCCCTTTGAATGGGGAATGGATAATTTGCACACCCCGATTGTGCTCTCTGTACAATTCAGACCTCAAACATATAATTTTAAAGATTATATGGACGCATTGTATAACTTTATGTACCTACGCCCGGGTTCTCATACATGGTTCGTAAAATACAGCGAACAAGCAGCTAAGTCAGTCATACCAAGATGGTTCTATGACTGGTGGAAAACATTTGGAGGAACAGAGCAATCAATGCCCCGAAGCTTCCATATTCATTATGAGAGATTCCAGAAAGAACAGGAAATCTCTACTCTACCAGACCATATCAAGATTTGCAAATATTACTTTGCAAAAAGGATTTCTTTTGTTATTAGTTGGACGTTCGAAATAGAACAAATCGAACGAATTCAATATTTAGTTAAGATACCAAAAATCAAAGGATGGGTTCCTGAATTAAGAGAAATCAAGAAACCCAAACCAGCCAGCAGGAGTGGATCTACCAGTTCACAAGCAGAATTAAAGAAGAGACTCCTAGAAGTCTTAGCAAACATTGAAACAGCATGTCCAGTAGAAGTACAGGCCATGTTAGACACAGTATCAGCATCTTCCTCAACGGAAAACCAAGACAACGGGGACATGGAGGACCCACATGGAATAGCTCAAGCCTACCGGGCCTACGCAGAAGAAGAATAGTGACTGAAGAAAATGATTCTCCAGACAAAGACAAACGACTCTTCAAAAAGAAGGAGTCATCTGATAATGACAACCACAAAAAGACAAACACAGTACTTGCCTCTTCAGAAAAGCAGCAGACGACCCTTCAGTAAAGCAACAAACAGCAAACTAGGATCGTCCATTCAAACGGTTAAGATTAACTTAACAAAAATCTGAAGTCTATATAAAGACTCCAAACTTTGTAATAGGGGGCATCCGAAAATCTCCCAAGTTTTTCCCTATCTTTTCTTTCCCTCATTGTAAAATGTTCTATTATGTTTGAATAAAGCTTTTAACAAGTAAGTATTTCTGTCTTTATCATTTAATTCCGTATTTATTTTATCTACTTTAAAGATAAAACTTAAGATCCTCTTAATGAACATAGAACAGTAACCTAGTAAGATCAGAAGCTTTAAAGAAGATGAACAGTAAACCTATGCAGAAATGAACAGTATAGACGAGCATCTCTTAAAAGGACGCAAATAGGTACGTCTAAACCTTTCCTAAAGAGAGGTTTGACAGCAATTTGAACTAAACCAATATGCAAGTAATTGAATCGATTTTTATATCTATTCAAATCATGCTCAGAAAGTAACTTAATAATTTCTAAAGAATTATTAATAGCAATAGTGGACTCACAGGTCTTAATATTATGCTTCTTAACGAAACTGAAATTTCCTAATTCATAAATCTTTTTAAAAGGTTCATTGGGGATGTTCCAATTTTGTAAATCAGTTTCTAATTTAGCAATCTTAGTTGCTCCAGAAGATAAATTAACACTATTCAAAACATGTTGGTTTTGATTCATATTTTTGCAAATACAGTCTAGGGGCTTATAAGGCTAAAATAACTATTCAATACGTATAAGTAAACAGTAAATATGTATAACAGGATACAGTACCTTAAAATATTCCTATCTGTATTTTTCACACTCTTACAGATAGTTGCATACATAAGCATTCTATGTACAAGAATAGTCAATTTCCTATCAGTCAAACCATCAAGATTCAATTCGTCGATTTCGGAACCACTGTAAGACGTATTAGTCTGATTCCAATCACGTTCCTCTATTAAAACATCTTGAGCATTTATATTTTAATAGATGTCGTCGCTTTCATGGTGTATATAGGAGAGAAGTTAGATATTCAACATAGATATGATGTCTCTTAGCCGGACATCGTCACGGCCAGAGAGGAGAGACTAGAAGAAAAGCTAAACTAAGAAAGACAGAAGTATGTACCTTGTGGCCAAGAAGCAAGGCCCTGAAGATGAAGAACTGAAAACTTTTATTTACTTGTTCTTCTATTACAATCTACAAACTTCAAACTAACTCTTTACTTACACTTAGAGAGAGAGAGAGAGAGAGAGAGAGTTCTAGAGAGAGGGAGTCTTCATATCTATGTTGAGTATCTAACTTCTCTCCTATATACACCATGAAAGCGACGGCATCTATTAAAATATAAATGAGTTTTATATATAGAGTTTTGACTTGGTGTCAAGATGGTTGGTACAGTCTGATATAACACTGCTCTTATTGGCTTTGCCTTAGTGGCTCCGTCTAGCCAGCTGTGAACCTCAGCCCGATAAAGGAGTTAAAAGGGCATCTTCTTTCACGGTTAGAACTGCTAGACACATGGGCTCAATAAAAGTATGTATTATATTATGACAGACCCCTTGCTTGAGTAAAGATTTTTAACCTTCCATACAGTCATTAAACTATATAAAAATATTCAAGTATATTTCAATTCTTATCCTTACTAATTGTGTATGATACATCTGATAGTTGTTTGAAACAATCTAATCTTCTTAGCACTTACTACTAGTCCATTATGTTTTACGATTTTAAAGAACGTATTTAAATGTTTAAAATGAGATTCTATATCTTCAGAAAATATTAAAACATCATCAATGTAAACAATTGACATATTACTGTATGGATTGAATATGTTATTCATAATGTTTTGAAACTCTGATAGGGCATTTTTAACCCGAAAGGCATTACGTTCCATTCATATTGTCCAAAGGGGACATTAAAGGCAGTTTTGTATTTATCCTTTTCGCTAATTTGAATTTGCCAAAATCCTGACTTCATATCAAATTTGCTATAAATATTTGCTTTATAAGTTCTTTTTAATAAATCTCTTTTATTAGGTATCGGGTACTTAATCCATTCTAAAACCTTATTTAATGGTTTATAATTAATAACTAATCTGGGAGCTCCTCTTTCCTTTTCTGCACTTTTATTAACATAAAAAGCTGCACAACTCCAAGGTGATTTAGAGGGTCTGATAATCTTCTTTTTAAGGAGATCGTTAATTTCATTTTTACAAACTTCCATGAGTTCATGATTCATCTGAATAGGCCTAGCCTTCGTGGGTATGGCTTGTTCAGTAAATTCATTGATATAAGGAAGTTCGACTTCATGCCTTCTTCTTTCCCAGAAGGCATTAGGTAATTCTGAACAAACTTCCAATTCGAGTTTTTCTTGAAAAGATTTTATCCTTTCTTCCATTCCCGGGGTTTTTAAAGTTTGTTCAATTTTGTGAACTTTTATATCATTTTTTAAATAATTTACCTGATTTGAAAGCAGGTTTATTTCAAGCCTACCGGGCCTACGCAGAAGAAGAATAGTGACTGAAGAAAATGATTCTCCAGACAAAGACAAACGACTCTTCAAAAAGAAGGAGTCATCTGATAATGACAACCACAAAAAGACAAACACAGTACTTGCCTCTTCAGAAAAGCAGCAGACGACCCTTCAGTAAAGCAACAGACAGCAAACTAGGATCGTCCATTCAAACGGTTAAGATTAACTCAACAAAAATCTGAAGTCTATATAAAGACTCCAAACTTTGTAATAGGGGGCATCCGAAAAGTAAGACTCCCTCTCTCTAGAACTCTCTCTCTCTCTCTCTAAGTGTAAGTAAAGAGTTAGATTGAAGTTTGTAGATTGTAATAGAAGAACAAGTAAATAAAAGTTTTCAGTTCTTCATCTTCAGGGCCTTGCTTCTTGGCCACAAGGTACATACTTCTGTCTTTCTTAGTTTAGTTTTTCTTCTAGTCTCTCCTCTCTGGCCGTGACGATGTCCGGCTAAGAGACTTCATATCTATGTTGAGTATCTAACTTCTCTCCTATATACACCATGAAAGCGACGGCATCTATTAAAATATAAATGAGTTTTATATATATATTTTTGACTTGGTGTCAAGATGGTTGGTACGGTCTGATACAACACTGCTCTTATTGGCTTTGCCTTAGTGGCTTCGTCTAGCCAGCCGTGAACCTCAGCCCGATAAAGGAGTTAAAAGGGCATCTTCTTTCACGGTTAGAACTGCTAGACACATGGGCTCAATAAAAGTATGTATTATATTTTGACAGACCCCTTGCTTGAGTAAAGGTTTTTAACCTTCCATACAGTCATTAAACTATATATAAAATTCAAGTATATTTCAATTCTTATATCCTTACTGATTGTGCGGATTACCGCCAGTCTTTAAATATAAGGATACTGAATTAGCTAGATTAAGAATTCTCAAATATGTTAAAATAGAAATCTTTAACTGGTGGAAACCTTCCAGGCATATAAAAGCCAGATGTGAGGTGTGAAACAAGTCCAGTTCCTGGTCAAACGGTGATTTCTGTTTTAATTTAATTGAGAAGGCATGGCGGATTACCGCCCGCCACTTGATCCTGTTAAAATGGTATCGATTGGACCATCCGTCCATCTGGAAGATATTCCAGAAGATAGTCCATTATACGCACATTTGCAGGCATATTTGACTGCTCAAAAACAGAAAGATACTTCTGTTAAGCAAAGTGATACTTTTGCTTCCATTACTAAAGATGACAATGATGATATCAAGTCATACGAGAAAGTGCCAAAGGTATTTGATAAATGGGTTATATTATCTGGGTGAGTCATACAAAACCCGTTCCTACTATGAAACGATACTAACCAGTACTGGAAGTGCAGATTTTCAGCACTTTTCTGGGTATAGCACAGACGAGAACGTTTATAACTTCTCGAAGATTATAATTAAACAGATTATATCTGTTGAAGACTGGGGTATATCCACAATGAAAGAAAGGCAGATAAGCCTTAACAAAAATAAAATGAATTTTACTTATTGGGATTATATCCAAGCTTTTGATAAAGTATTATACTACAATAATGATAGACACAAACATACTTGGTTTATAAAAGTATGTGCAAAGATATTTGCAACAACTATTCCTAATTGGTTTCTAAACTGGTGGTCATACCATGGTCCAACAATAAAGATTTTACCAGATCCATTTCTCATGTTATACAAAGAATGGATAAAAATTTCTCCTTTTATTAACGATCTATATCACGCAGATCATATCTGCTACCCAGAAAAAATTAACCAAATATATTTCTTTCTGGAATTTTCTATCCCTTGGATACACAAATGGAATCCGGAAGTCGGATTCACTGAAGAACAAGTCCCCTGCTTATATAGGACTTTTTACAACAATTTTTGGGACAAGTTAATGAAGAAGGATCCCAAAACAAAGACCTTATATGGTCAAGAGCTCTTGGATTCAATCGAGATGAAGATCCAAGAATATTCCAGTAAACCTCAGAAAGAGATAATTGATGACAGTTCAGTGAGGCATATTGCCAGAAGGATCTCCTTTCAAGAAGGAGATAAAACAGAGATGATTAACAGTTACTTGGAAGAGGTTAAAAGAAATTTACTGTCTTCCATTAATCAATATGAAAAGTCAGATACGTCAATGCAAAGTGAAACAAGCAACGATGATATTGCTGAAGATTCTCAGCCCATTGAAGCAGAAAGAATATTATCTGAAGAAGACTTACATGATACAGAAGAATTCATCTGCAAAATGAAAAAAGCGGAAAAGAAACCAGCACAGTGAAACAGCTGGACCCCACTCAAACAGTGAAGTCGCCGGACCTACAGCATAGTGAAGCCGCCGGACCCACTCAAACAGTAGATACACTGTTCATCAACAGTAAATACACTGTTTCAACAGTAGAAACACTGTTACAGGGACCCACGGGGACCCACTTTTACTGTTCATAGATTCCTTTTCTTTTTCTATTTATAGAAGTCATTCGTTCATTTTTTAGAGGCAGAGTTAAGACTCCCTCTCTCTAGAACTCTCTCTCTCTATATATATATATTTTAACAGGATCAAGTGGCGGGCGGTAATCTGCCATGCCTTCTCAATTAAATTAAAACAGAAATCACCGTTTGACCGGGAACTGGACTTGTTTCACACCTCACATCTGGCTTTATATGCCTGGAAGTTTTCCACCCGTTAAAGATTTCTATTTTAACATATTTGAGAATTCTTAATCTAGCTAATTCAGTATCCTTATATTTAAAGACTGGCGGTAATCCGCACAATCAGTAAGGATATAAGAATTGAAATATACTTGAATTTTATATATAGTTTAATGACTGTATGGAAGGTTAAAAACCTTTACTCAAGCAAGGGGTTTGTCATAATATAATACATACTTTTATTGAGCCCATGTGTTTAGCAGTTCTAACCGTGAAAGAAGATGCCCTTTTAACTCCTTTATCGGGCTGAGGTTCACGGCTGGCTAGACGAAGCCACTAAGGCAAAGCCAATAAGAGCAGTGTTGTATCAGACTGTACCAACCATCTTGACACCAAGTCAAAAATCTATATATAAAACTCATTTATATTTTAATAGATGTCGTCGCTTTCATGGTGTATATAGGAGAGAAGTTAGATACTCAACATAGATATGAAGTCTCTTAGCTGGACATCGTCACGGCCAGAGAGGAGAGACTAGAAGAAAAACTAAACTAAGAAAGACAGAAGTATGTACTTTGTGGCCAAGAAGCAAGGCCCTGAAGATGAAGAACTGAAAACTTTTATTTACTTGTTCTTCTATTACAATCTACAAACTTCAAACTAACTCTTTACTTACACTTAGAGAGAGAGAGAGAGTTCTAGAGAGAGGGAGTCTTAATGTCTAAACCTAATCTATATAAAGGTTTGACTGCCACTTGTACTAATCCGATGTGAAGGAAATAGCACTACCGCAGTCTTCTCTAAACATAGTACTACAAAATTATATTCCGCCACAGGAGTGGTATCAGAGCAAAATCTAATCAGATATACATGTTTATCATTGGGATTTATCTGTTTTAATATCCCTCCATAACCAATATTAGACGCATCAGTCTCTATAATTTTTTGCCATGTAGGATTAGCAAGGGTTAAGCAAGGTAAAGATTTAACACGTTGTTTAATATTTTTTACCAAAGTAGTGTGACTATCAGTCCATGGGTTTTTATAATTCTTTTTTAACCTATCATATAAGGGGGCTAAATCACGTGACAGATCTTTATAAAAAGGTGAAATATAATTTAAACTTCCCAAAAATCTTTGTAACTGAGTTCTATCAGTAATAACATCGGGAAATTTTAAGGCAAAATCAATCGATCGTTGAATAGGAGTAATCTTTCCCTGACAAATATAATGTCCTAGGAATCGAATGTTAGTTTGAAATAAGCTCATTTTTTGTTTTGAGATTACCAAACCATTTTGTATAACAATTCTTTTGAAAATATCTAAATGCTTAATATGCATTTCAAATGTTTTGGAAAATACCAAAATGTCATCGATATATACAATGACGAAGTCTAGATAAGGGTTGAAAATATCATTCATAATTTTTTGGAATTCTGAAGGGGCATTTTTTAAACCAAAAGGCATAACATTCCATTCATATTGTCCAAATGGAACATTAAAAGCAGTTCTATAAGTATGCTCTTTAAATATTTGAATCTGCCAATAACCAGATTTTAAATCGAATTTTGAAAATATATTGGCGTCATATAATCTAGACAATAAATCTCTTTTATTAGGAATAGGATACCTAACCCATTTCAAATATTTATTCAAGGGCTTATAATTAATGACTAATCTAGGAACACCACGTTCCTTTTCAGCTGCGTTATTAACATAAAAAGCTGTACAAGACCAATGAGATTTTGAGGGTTTTATCAAACCCTTTGATAGCAGACTATCAATCTCTTTTTTGCAAAATTCTACCAATTTTGCATTCATCTGACAAGGTCGAGATTTAGTAGGAATATCATCCTCAGTGAAATTATCTTCATATGGAAGAGTGACAATATGCTTTTTTCGATTCCAAAAAGCACTAGGATGTTCGGCACAGATATCAACAACAATCTGCTCAGAAATCAATTTGATTTTTTCTCGTATTTTAGTAGAATTTAAAGTATCAAATATATTCATACTAAACAATTCTAATTGTAAAGAATCAACATGTTTTTGCTTCATATCAATTAAAGCATTAATATCTCTAGTTACTGGATCTGTAACAAAAGTATAACTTATCTCTTTATCCTTATAAGTAGCAGTAAAACCTTTCGAGTCTATGCTAGTAAAAGGATAAACGGCGTTAATAAACGGTGTTCCAAGTATAATTGGAGGGTATAACTGGTTTTTTATCAAGAAAAAGAAGTGAGGAATACAGACTTTATTCTGACAAATACCCGTATTAGGAAGTTTATACTTTATATCTAAAGCATGTCCGGATGCAGATCTAACCATATGAGTAGTTTTTTGAAAATATTTCGTAGGTACTAAACCTTCTTGAATGTAGCTAACATCTGCTCCACTATCAATCATGGCAATGTTTGTAATTGAGAAACTATTATCAATGAGAATAGTACATTTGATGTACCATTTATGAGCAGTAATAATTTGCATCATTCCTAAAAACATATCATGTTTAGGATTAAAATTAATAGGTTTTTCTTCAATATCATTTTCAAAAATACCTTTGTTTTTATCATTAGATTTCTCAGCTGGAGAATCAGCTAGAAATCGTGCTGCATCTCTGCACACAATTTCTACCAAAGTAGGTGATAAACCTGTTGAAAGGGTTAAGATTAACCCCAAGACAAATATTGTTCTGGATAATGATAATATTTCTGATAAGGATATTCCTTCTGCGTCCGAGATGGATTTTGACCCCAATGATACTTAATGATTCCACACCAAATTGATTTTAGTCCAGGGTCACAAGCTAGAGGTTATATTAAACGGTGATTTCTGTTTTAATTTAATTGAGAAGGCATGGCGGATTACCACCCGTCACTTGATCCTGTTAAATGGTATCAGAGCCTAGGCACTTTCATGGTATATATAAGATAGATATGAAATATTCAACATAGATATGTTTCTGAAATATGGATTTAGGAGAAACTAGTATGAAAAATACTAGATTGGAAGAGGTAGATATACCTCAAAACCTTGATTTGTTAAACAAATGGACTATTCCTAAAGTCCCTATTAGAACAATCTATGATTATGGAAGGTTTGATAAACTCTCTTCTAAACAACTTGTTAAAACAACTGAGCAATCTTTTGCTTTAAATTTGTCTGAACAGACTATTCGTTTGTTAAACAAGCATGATGTAGATGTTTATAAACACCAGTATAATTATTTGCATATTGGTATGGTTCAAATTGCTTTTAAGCCTTTAACCCTTAAAGGGTTACCAGAGACATTTTTGGCTGCTCTCAGAGATGCCAGGAATTTGAATTTTAGACAGTCTCTGATGGGTTCTATTGAATCTACTGTCGCCTATGGCCCATTATATTTTAATACTCAATCTAATTTGTAATTATTTTTATCTGATGTTAATATACTTGATGCATTAACATTAAATGTAAAATGCATGGTTATAATTATGCGCCTGGTTCTGAACTGATATGTTTATCGTACAGAATTTATTTTAAATTACTATCTACGTTAAACCCCAGATGTAAATTATATGATACATCGAATCAGACTATTCTAGTGGAAACGAATTTTGCAAAGTCTAAGGTCACCACGAGGAGACCTATTAAGTGGGAAGAAATTAATTTTCCAACCACATGGACTTTGGATTCGGTTATATCCCCCAGTCAGATAACTGATGCTGTCAGTAATACTGAGTATTCTCATATTACTCAAAATCCGGATGGTAGGATTTGCATTCAGTTTGACGATAATAGTTCCACTTATAATAGACAGTCATTTTCTAATAATAGACTGTTGCGTACTATTAGTTCTAGTTATAACAGACATTCCTTTACTAGTCGTAGACTGTTGCCTGATATTCAACACATTTCTCCTGTTGAACCAGTCTATGGACCAGCTAGAAATCGTGTTGCATCTCTACACACAATTTCTACCAAAGTAGGTGATAAACCTGTTGAAAGGGTTAAGATTAACCCCAAGACAAATATTGTTCAGGATAATGATAATATTTCTGATAAGGATATTCCTTCTGCGTCCGAAATGGATTTTGACCCCAACGATACTTAATGATTCCACACCAAATTGATTTTAGTCCAGGGTCACAAGCTAGAGGTTATATTCAAAAAGAATTTTTCTCTGATAAATGGAACCAGTTTAAAACTTGGTTTTTTGATACTTATAGCAAAGAGGATTTAAATAATATTTTTCAAGAGTTTTATGAAACTTGTACTTTACATAATCAAATTATGTATTTTGTTCCTTGGTTTATAACCACATATTTACCACTTTTTATAAAATTTTTGGAAAGATCTTATAAAGACGGGAGTGGCAATATTACTAAAGCCATTTACCCTCCTCAATCATCTTTTGTTTTACCTAATAATACAGGTATTACTTTTACTGCATTTCAAAAATTTATTGATGAAGATGTTGCTGCAGTCAGCATCGCAGAAATTAATAAATTAATTTCTCAAAATAATTATTTGAGTTTATATGTTAAAGTTTTGGGTGAAAACGTTAGTTTTCTTAATAAAAAACTTGATGATTTAACAGTCTTGATTAAGGATATGAATACTAAAAAGACTTTGACTGATATTGCCTCTTCTTCAGGAAGCAAATCAGAACCTCAAATTGTTGTTACTCATATTCAAAGACCTCCTGATATTCAGGATTTTAAATTTAAATCTTTTGGTGACTTAGAAGAACTTCTTGATAAAAAATTATCCGGTTTGAATATCAAACCCATTGATTTATCAAATGATTTTGCTGATAAATTAGATTTCACTTTTGACTATAAAAAGGATGTTTTCTCAGAGTTTAATAAACTCAAAAGTTACCCCAAAAAGAATATTAAGTTTACAGATAGCAGATACGCTGATATACCCAGAATGCAGACTTATTATTACAATCAAATGTTTATCCTATAGAATTTATTTTAAATTAATATCTACGTTAAACCCCAGATGTAAATTATATGATACATCTGATCAGACTATTCTAGTGGAAACGAATTTTGCAAAGTCTAAGGTCACCACAAGGAGACCTATTAAGTGGGAAGAAATTAATTTTCCAACCACATGGACTTTGGATTTGGTTATATCCCCCAGTCAGATAACTGATGCTGTTAGTAATACTGAGTATTCTCATATTACTCAAAATCCGGATGGTAGGATTTGCATTCAGTTTGACGATAATAGTTCCACTTATAGTAGACAGTCATTTTCTAATAATAGACTGTTGCCTACTATTAGTTCTAGTAATAATAGACATTCCTTTACTAGTCGTAGACTGTTGCCTGATATTCAACACATTTCTCCTGTTGAACCAGTCTATGGACCGGCTAGAAATCGTGCTGCCTCTCTACACACAATTTCTACCAAAGTAGGTGATAAACCTGTTGAAAGGGTTAAGATTAACCCCAAGACAAATATTGTTCAGGATAATGATAATATTTCTGATAAGGATATTCCTTCTGCGTCCGAGATGGATTTTGACCCCAATGATACTTAATGATTCCACACCAAATTGATTTTAGTCCAGGGTCACAAGCTAGAGATTATATTCAAAAAGAATTTTTCACTGATAAATGGAACCAGTTTAAAACTTGGTTTTTTGATACTTATAGTAAAGAGGATTTAAATAATATTTCCCAAGAGTTTTATGAAACTTGTGCTTTACATAATCAAATTATGTATTTTGTTCCTTGGTATATAACCACATATTTACCACTTTTTATAAAAGTTTTAGAAAGATCTTATAAAGACGGGAATGGCAATATTACTAAAGCCATTTACCCTCCTCAATCATCTTTTGTTTTACCTAATAATACAGGTATTACTTTTACTGCATTTCAAAAATTTATTGATGAAGATGTTGCCGCAGTCAGCATCACAGAAATTAATAAACTAATTTCTCAAAATAATTATTTGAGTTTATATGTTAAAGTTTTGGGTGAAAACGTTAGTTTTCTTAATAAAAAACTTGATGGTTTAACAGTCTTGATTAAGGATATGAATACTAAAAAGACTTTGACTGATATTGCCTCTTCTTCAGGAAGCAAATCAGAACCTCAAATCGTTCTTACTCATATTCAAAGACCTCCTGATATTCAGGATTTTAAATTTAAATCTTTTGGTGACTTAAAAGAACTTCTTGATAAAAAGTTATCCGGTTTGAATATCAAACCCATTGATTTATCAAATGATTTTGCTGATAAATTAGATTCTACTTTTGACTATAAAAAGGATGTTTTGTCAGAGTTTAATAAACTCAGAAGTTACCCCAAAAAGAATAGTAAGCTTGCAGATAGCAGATATGCTGATAGACCTAGAATGCAGACTTATTATTACAATCGTCCTACTCCTCAAGATGTTTTAATAGAGGAACGTGATTGGAATCAGACTAATACGTCTTACAGTAGTTCCGAAATTTACGAATGGAATCTTGATGGTTTGACTGATAGACAGTTAACTATTCTAGTACATAGAATGCTTATGTATGCAACTATCTGTAAAAGTGTGAAAAATACAGATAGGAATATGATTGTTGCAGGTTTTACTGGCCAACTTCGTGGCTGGTGGGACAATTATTTGACTATAGATGAAAGGGCAATGGTTATTAATGCCAAAGCTACTAAAGATGGAATTGATAACTTAGGCATGGCCCTAGTGGCAAATAGAGAAGATGCCATTTATACCCTTATTCTTACTATATTAGAACACTTCAATGGTAGATTTACCAACCAAAATGAAACTGTTCGTACTCTCCTTAATAGCCTTAGATGTAAGACTTTAAGTGAGTTTAGGTGGTATAAAGACAACTTTATGAGTAGAGTGATGGAACTACCTGAAAATAAGCTTGAACATTGGAAAGCTAAGTTCATAGATGGCCTTCCCTCTTTATTTGCCGAAAGAGTTATAAAGGTTTTAAGAGGTAGTTATGGTAAAATTCCATACATTGATTATACATACGGTAAATTGATAGGAATTTGCACACAGGAAGGGTTAAACCTGTGCAATGAATTAAGATTGTCCAGACAGCTTAAGATGGATAAGCTTAAGGAAAGAAACCAGTTAGGGGACTTTTGCACCCAGTTCGGTTTACCCGAGACTTCTACTCATAAGAAGAAGAAACATAAGTATCATAGATACCCCAACCAAGACAGTCCTTATAGGAGAAAAAGATCTAGATATAGATCCAAAGAAGAACGAGAAGCTAAGAAAGCCCATCGTAAGGCTACTAGATTTACCAAAAATAGGTCTAAGAGAGACCTAGCTGACATTAAGTGTTATAAGTGTGGTAAATTTAGCTCCAAATTGTAAGCTTCAAAAGTTGAAAACCTTAGGACTAGACGATGAACTACGTGATAAGGTTTATAGTTTGTTATACACTTCTGGATCGAAATCTGATTACTATTCTGATTAGAATCCGAAGCTGAAATTGATTTGCTTGATTTATCTGATAGTGATAAAAATATTGATAATACTTGTACAACTTGCAAAAGTGATACATGTACTTGTGATGATGAATTTAATAAATTACAATCACAATTTGATGATCTAAACATGAAAACTATTACATCTGATAATGTAATAGAACTTTTAAAAGAAGTTACTGATGAAAAACTTCATGAAAAGATTATTAATTTGGCTGCTAGTTCAAGTTCTAATTCAAGTCCTAGTTTTACAAAACCTTTTGAAAAAGAATTTGAATATTCCCCGCCTTATTCTTTACTGGAGGTTAATAACCGTTTGTTAAACAAAAATGCAACCCCAGCAAGAGATTCTTCTTTCGATGATTTAAAAATTGAAGTTGAAAACTTGAAACGAGAGATCAAATCTCTTAAACAAAATCAAATGATTTGTGATCATAGGATTACTCAGATTGAGAAAATCTAATTGATGACAGTTCAGTGAGGCATATTGCCAGAAGGATCTCCTTTCAAGAAGGAGATAAAACAGAAATGATTAACAGTTACTTGGAAGAGGTTAAAAGAAATTTACTGTCTTCCATTAATCAATATGAAAAGTCAGATACGTCAATGCAAAGTGAAACAAGCAACGATGATATTGCTGAAGATTCTCAGCCCATTGAAGCAGAAAGGATATTATCTGAAGAAGACTTACGTGATACAGAAGAATTCATCCGCAAATTGAAAAAAGCGGAAAAGAAACCAGCACAGTGAAACAGCTGGACCCCACTCAAACAGTGAAGCCGCCGGACCTACAGCATAGTGAAGCCGCCGGACCCACTCGAACAGTAGATACACTGTTCATCAACAGTAAATACACTGTTTCAACAGTAGAAACACTGTTACAGGGACCCACGGGGACCCACTTTTACTGTTCATAGATTCTTTTTCTTTTTCTATTTATAGAAGTCATTCGTTCATTCTTAAGAGGCAGACGTTAAGACTCCCTCTCTCTAGAACTCTCTCTCTCTCTCTCTCTAAGTGTAAGTAAAGAGTTAGTTTGAAATTTGTAGATTGTAATAGAAGAACAAGTAAATAAAAGTTTTCAGTTCTTCATCTTCAGGGCCTTGCTTCTTGGCCACAAGGTACATACTTCTGTCTTTCTTAGTTTAGTTTTTCTTCTAGTCTCTCCTCTCTGGCCGTGATGATGTCCGGCTAAGAGACTTCATATCTATGTTTAGTATCTAACTTCTCTCCTATATACACCATGAAAGCGACGGCATCTATTAAAATATAAATGAGTTTTATATATAGAGTTTTGACTTGGTGTCAAGATGGTTGGTACAGTCTGATATAACACTGCTCTTATTGGCTTTGCCTTAGTGGCTTCGTCTAGCCAGCCGTGAACCTCAGCCCGATAAAGGAGTTAAAAGGGCATCTTCTTTCACGGTTAGAACTGCTAGACACATGGGCTCAATAAAAGTAGGTATTATATTATGACAGACCCCTTGCTTGAGTAAAGGTTTTTAACCTTCCATACAGTCATTAAACTATATATAAAATTCAAGTATATTTCAATTCTTATCCTTAATGATTGTGCGGATTACCGCCAGTCTTTAAATATAAGGGTACTGAATTAGCTAGATTAAGAATTCTCAAATATGTTAAAATAGAAATCTTTAACTGGTGGAAACCTTCCAGGCATATAAAAGCCAGATGTGAGGTGTGAAACAAGTCCAGTTCCCGGTCAAACGGTGATTTCTGTTTTAGTTTAATTGAGAAGGCATGGCAGATTACCGCCCGCCACTTGATCCTGTTAAAATGGTACAGAAACACTTACTTGTTAAAAGCTTTATTCAAACATAATAGAACATTTTACAATGAGGGAAAGAAAAGATAGGGAAAAACTTAGGAGATTTTCGGATGCCCCCTATTACAAAGTTTGGAGTCTTTATATAGACTTCAGATTTTTGCTAAGTTAATCTTAACCGTTTGAATGGACGATCCTAGTTTGCTGTCTGTTGCTTTACTGAAGGGTCGTCTGCTGCTTTTCTGAAGAGGCAAGTACTGTGTTTGTCTTTTTGTGGTTTTCATTATCAGATGACTCCTTCTTTTTGAAGAGTCATTTGTCTTTGTCTGGAGAATCATTTTCTTCAGTCACTATTCTTCTTCTGCGTAGGCCCGGTAGGCTTGAGCTATTCCATGTGGGTCCTCCATGTCCCCGTTGTCTTGGTTTTCCGTTGAGGAAGATGCTGATACTATGTCTAACATGGCCTGTACTTCTACTGGACATGCTGTTTCAATGTTTGCTAAGACTTCTAGGAGTCTCTTCTTTAATTCTGCTTGTGAACTGGTAGATCCACTCCTGCTGGCTGGTTCGGGTTTCTTGATTTCTCTTGATTCAGGAACCCATCCTTTGATTTTTGGTATCTTAACTAAATATTGAATTCGTTCGATTTGTTCTATTTCGAACGTCCAACTAATAACAAAAGAAATCCTTTTTGCAAAGTAATATTTGCAAATCTTGATATGGTCTGGTAGAGTAGAGATTTCCTGTTCTTTCTGGAATCTCTCATAATGAATATGGAAGCTTCGGGGCATTGATTGCTCAGTTCCTCCAAATGTTTTCCACCAGTCATAGAACCATCTTGGTATGACTGACTTAGCTGCTTGTTTGCTGTATTTTACGAACCATGTATGAGAACCCGGGCGTAGGTACATGAAGTTATACCATGCGTCCATATAATCTTTAAAATTATATGTTTGAGGTCTGAATTGTACAGAGAGCACAATCGGGGTGTGCAAATGATCCATTCCTCATTCAAAGGGGCTCATGATTTTATGAATAGTAAATCTAGAATACTTAATACTGTCAGGGTCTTTGTCATCTCTGAGGGTATGCTCAAAACTGACTGAACCTGTATCTGTAAGAATAAATTCATAATACCTTCTTGACTTCAGAGGGTCACTTGTTTCAACATAATTCCTGTTTGTATAACAAGGTCTGATCAAATCTTGTTAGTTTTAAGTATTCTAGATTTACTATTCATAAAATCATGAGCCCCTTTGAATGAGGAATGGATCATTTGCACACCCCGATTGTGCTCTCTGTACAATTCAGACCTCAAACATATAATTTTAAAGATTATATGGACGCATGGTATAACTTCATGTACCTACGCCCGGGTTCTCATACATGGTTCGTAAAATACAGCAAACAAGCAGCTAAGTCAGTCATACCAAGATGGTTCTATGACTGGTGGAAAACATTTGGAGGAACTGAGCAATCAATGCCCCGAAGCTTCCATATTCATTATGAGAGATTCCAGAAAGAACAGGAAATCTCTACTCTACCAGACCATATCAAGATTTGCAAATATTACTTTGCAAAAAGGATTTCTTTTGTTATTAGTTGGACGTTCGAAATAGAACAAATCGAACGAATTCAATATTTAGTTAAGATACCAAAAATCAAAGGATGGGTTCCTGAATCAAGAGAAATCAAGAAACCCGAACCAGCCAGCAGGAGTGGATCTACCAGTTCACAAGCAGAATTAAAGAAGAGACTCCTAGAAGTCTTAGCAAACATTGAAACAGCATGTCCAGTAGAAGTACAGGCCATGTTAGACATAGTATCAGCATCTTCCTCAACGAAAAACCAAGACAACGGGGACATGGAGGACCCACATGGAATAGCTCAAGCCTACCGGGCCTACGCAGAAGAAGAATAGTGACTGAAGAAAATGATTCTCCAGACAAAGACAAACGACTCTTCAAAAAGAAGGAGTCATCTGATAATGACAACCACAAAAAGACAAACACAGTACTTGCCTCTTCAGAAAAGCAGCAGACGACCCTTCAGTAAAGCAACAGACAGCAAACTAGGATCGTCCATTCAAACGGTTAAGATTAACTTAACAAAAATCTGAAGTCTATATTGTCACGACCCCAAATTTCCTTCGTAGGATGTCGTGATGGCACCTAGTCTCTAAGACTAGGTAAGCCTATCAATGCGGAATAATAATAAATATCTAAAATAAATAAACTACAATTCAAATAATTTCAACTCCCAAAACCCGGTAGAAATAAGTCACAAGCTTCTAAGAATTTATTCTCAATGTCTCTATATGTCAAGGTCTAGATAAAATATAAGGAAGCAACATAAAATGATAGAAGGGGACTCCGGAGTCTGCGGACGCTGGCAGATATACCTCGAAGTCTCCGTGCGCAGGTAACTCAATGATGTCTAGGTTGGTAAAATGTACCTGGATCTACACAAAAAGATGTGCAGAAGCGTAGTATGAGTACACCACAGCGGTACCCAGTAAGTGCCAAGCCTAACCTCAGTAGAGTAGTGACGAGGTCAGGTGAGGCCCTACTGGAATATAATAATGGCATGGTAAAATGTTTATCAATGTAGTAAAATAAAATGACATTGAAAATGAATCAAATAGTATGTCACATTAATGACACCAATTAATTGCAAATAATATCTCGTGGAAATCAAAACAGAATTTCCTTCAACTTTATGAAAATCACAATAATAATCAAAGGCAACTACGGCCATAAATCAATATCAACATGGGCACTCCCGAGGTACCGCCTCGTAGTCCCAAATCATAAATAAATTCACAATATCTCATTTCCTTATATCACCGCGGGAGCCTTCACAATTTATTTAAAGAAAACATTTTTTCCGAAATAGCATCCCGCGTTTTAGCCACCCTTATCACACCGCATGACTTCTAGTAGTTCCCCTACTAGCCACGCGTATCAAGCCATCCTTATCTCACCGCATGCGTTTCAACACCCAGACCTTATACCACCGCATGCGTATCAATATCAGAATATATCACAATTTGTACCTCAAGTGCTCAAATAATTTAACTTGTCAAAATAATTCAACAACAATATTTTTCCACAATAAAGAGCTCACGGCACATGCCAAAATAAATCATCAATAATAGTTTGCTACAATAAAGAGCTCATGGCTCATGCCAAAATAAAATAATAGTTTGCCACAATAAAGAGCTCACGGCTCATGCCAAAATAAATCATCAATAATAGTTTTCCATAATAAAGAGCTCACAGCTCATGTCAAAATAATTCATCAATAATATTCTTCCACAATAAAGAGCTCACGGCTCCCTCACAATGAGTATAAAAATATTCAGGAGTAAATAATTTAGAAAATAATATTTCAAAATCTTTACTACGTTGCTTCAATATCAAGTTTAAAAATGTTAAATACTTCATATTAATAATATTTAATTTAAAGAAAATCAACCTTCAAATAATGCACAGAATAAAAGAAATCAATTTTCAACTAAACAGGTAAAACAATTAGTAAGAAAAGATCAAACAAATTTGAAGTATATATCTCAGATCAATGATGAAGAATATAACAAGATAAAATAATTTAATAAATGCGCAACAGTGATCTACACAATTTAAAAATATAATCTTTCGCAATTTAGCCCGTGTACACACTCGTCACCTCGTGCACACGACTTTCAACACATTTCAATAATCACATCAATACCAATCCTAAGGGAAATTTCCCCCACACAAGGTTAGACAAGTCACTTACCTCGACTCGCTTCAATTTAACCAAGTATTATGCTTTTTCCTCGAATTTCCGACTCCGATCGACTCGTATCTAGTCATAATTAATTCGATACAGTCAACAAAAATTATAGTAATCACTTTCATAAGAAAATATTACATTTTCATTAAAATCCGAAATTAGCTCAAAATTTGCCCGTGGGGCCCATATCTCGAAATCCGACGAAACTTACAAAATCCGACAACCCATTCAATTATGAGTCCACCCATACCAATTTTACCAAAATCCGATAACAACTCGACCTCCAAATTTTAAATTTTTGTTTTTGGAAGATTTTGCAAAAATCTTGATTTCTTCCATTTAAATCCGAAATAAATGATGAATATGACCATGGATTTATGAAATATAATCACATTTGGATATAGGACACTTACCCAAGTTGAAGTCTTGAAGAAATCCTCAAAATCGCCCAAGAACCGTGCTCCAAAACTCCAAAACGAAATGAAGGAAATGACCATTTTTGGTCCTTAAGTTTCTGCCCCAAAACAACACTATTCCGGTCGCAAAAAGTCCAATCCCGTCGCTAAAGGTGTCAAATCTGGTCGCTAAAGGTGCACACCAGGACTATTTACACCAACAGTTTTATTTCACTAAAAAAGCTCTAACTCCATCATACGAACTCGGAATTCCACGATTCTTGTTCCTATGAGTCACAAATAAAACTACAAACCCATTCGTTCAATCGAAACTCAATTCGGAGCTCATTTGCTCAATGTGATACCAATTTCGCTCGTTAAACAATTAACTCATATTTCGCGCTTAAAACTCAATCGCGACTTGATGAAATTAGACCAAACTTTCCAGATAACTCCTATAATTCATTATCAAAATGTCGAAAGTCTCGAAATCGAATTTCGATCTCTAGAACTAAAAATGGACTTTTGGATCATTACATGCCTATGTTGAAAACATCAAACTCTTCCTCGACAGCCTGTAGTGTATCAATCATAACTTCTTGTACTCACCTCCAACTGCCAAACGGTTTAAAGTTTTACAAACTAGATACAAAGTACTACAACTTTCATGTTTTGCTCATCGTCCAACTCCTTATAGATTGCGAGATATAAGCTCCCAAAGTCAGCCCTGTGCATCAGAAATTTCTGGCGATGCACACTGCTGTAGCAAAAATCTGCAGTAGCAGCTTCAGTCAATTGATCATAACATTTTGTATAAATGTCTGAATGATAAATGGTTTATCATTCTGGAAACTAGAATCAAAGGGCTACAACTTTCATGTTTTGAAAATGTTCAGATTCCTTATAGATTTCGAGATATAAGCTTCCAAAGTCAGCTCTGCGATTGCACCGGTTGCTGTCCAAAAACAGCTTCTGCAGCAGAAAAATTCCAGCAGCTCCTTTTTGTCCGAAATTCATTCCGTTAACCTTCCGAAATCCACCCGAGGCCCTCGGTACCTTAACCAAATATACCAACATGTCCCAAAATACAATATGAACTTAGTTGAGGCTTCAAACCATGCCAAACAACGCCGAAATTACGAATCGCGCATCGTATCGAATTATGAGTTTTCAAATCTTCCAACTTCTATATTTTGCGCCGAAACATATCAAATCAATTCCGATTGACTTCAAATTTTGTACACAAGTCATAAATGACATAATGGATTTATAAAAAAATTCAGAATCAGATTTTGACCCCGATATCAAAAAGTCAACCCCTCGGTCAAACTTCCCAAAAATTCAACTTTCGGCATTTCAAACGTAATTCTACTACGGACTTCCAAATAAAATTCCAATCACGCTCCTAAGTCCAAAATTACCATACAGAGCTGTTGGAATCATCAAAATTCTATTCCGGGGTCGTTTGCACATAATTTGACATCCGGTCACTATTTGAACTTAAACTTTTAATTTTTCATCAAAATTCCATATCTCTGGCTAGGGACGTCGGAATTTGATTCCGGGCATAAACCTAAGTCCCAAATCATGATACAGACCAACCAAAATTATCAAAATACTGATCTGAGTCTGTTTGCTCAAAATGTTTACCAAAGTCAACTTAGTTGAGTTTTAAAGCTCTAACTCACATTTTAATCCATTTTTCACCTGAAAATTTTTCCGAAATTTTTTTACGGACTGCACACTCAAGTCGTGTAATGATAAATAGTGCTTAGATCACATAATTAATCATTAAATTTAAAAATGATATTTTGGGTCATCACATTCTCCACCTCTAAAACAAACGTTCGTCCTCGAACGGAGTTAGAAAAAGTACCTGAGCTGGTGAATAAGTGTGGATAACAGCTGCGTAAATCATTCTCGACCTCCCAAGTCGCCTCCTCGACCGGATGACCCCTCCACTGAACCTTTACAGAAGCAATGTTCTTTGACCTCAGCTTTCGAACCTGCCTATCTAAAATAGCCATTGGTTCCTCAACATAAGATAGATCCTTGTCCAACTGAACCGAACTGAAGTCTAACACATGAGACGGATCGCCGTGATATTTCCGAAGCATAGAAACATGGAATACCGGATGAACCGCAGAAAGACTAGGTGGTAGTGCAAGTTTGTAGGCCACCTCTCCAACTCTCTCAAGAATCTCAAAATGCCCAATATACCTAGGGCTCAACTTGCCCTTCTTCCCGAACCTCATCACACCCTTCATAGGCGAAACTCGTAGCAATACCCGCTCACCAACCATGAATGCAACATCACGAACCTTCCGATCCGCATAACTCTTCTGTCTAGATTGGGCTGTACAAAGTCGATCCTGAATCAACTTAACCTTTTCCAAGGCATCCTGAACCAAGTCTGTACCCAAAAGTCTAGCCTCGCCTGGTTCGAACCAACCCACTGGAGACCGGCACCGCCTACCATACAAGGCCTCATACAGAGCCATCTGGATGCTTGACTGGTAACTGTTGTTGTAAGCAAACTCCGCAAGTGGTAAGAACTGATCCCAAGCACCCTCAAAGTCTATCACACACGCACGAAGCATATCCTCTAGTATTTGAATAGTGCGTTCGGACTGCCCGTCCGTCTGAGGGTGAAATATTGTACTCAACTCCACACGAGTACCTAACCCTCTATGTAAAGCCCTCCAAAACCGTGAGGTAAACTGTGTACCCCGGTCAGAGATGATGGATATCGGTACACCGTGAAGTCTGACAATCTCGCGAATATATACCTGAGCCAGCTGCTCTGAAGAGTAAGTAGTAATCACAGGAATAAAATGAGCTGACTTAGTCAATCTATCCACAATCACCCAAACTGCATTGAACTTCCTCCGAGTCCGTAGGAGCCCAACAACGAAATCCGTAGTGATTTGCTCCCATTTCCATTCTGGAATTTCCAACTTCTGAAGCAATCCACCCGGTCATTGATGCTCATATTTCACCTGCTGACAGTATAGGCACCGAGCTACATATTTCATTATGTATTTCTTCATCCGCCTCCACCAATAGTGTTGTCTCAAGTCTTGCTACATCTTCGCAGCACCCGAATGTATGGAGTACCGCAAACTGTGAGCCTCCCGGAGAATCAATTCACGAAAACCATTTATATTTGGCACACATAGCCTGCCCTACATCCGTAATACATCTTCATCTCCAATAGTGACTTCCTTGGTATTGCCGTGCTGAACTGTGTCCTTAAGGACAAGTAGATGGGGGTCATCATACTGACATTCCCTGATACGATCATAAAGAGAAGACTGAGAAACCACACAAGCCAAAACTCGACTCGGCTCGAAAACATCCAAACTGACAAACTGGTTGGCCAAGGCCTGAACATCCAAGGCCAAAGGCCTCTCTGCTACCGGTAAATATGCTAAGCTGCCTAAACTCTCCACCTTACGACTCAAGGCATCGGCCACCACATTGGCCTTCCCAGGATGATAGAGAATGGTGATATCATAATCCTTAAGCAACTCCAACCACCTCTGCTACCGCAAATTAAGATCATTATGTTTAAATAAATGTTATAGACTTTCGGTGATCGGTGTAGACCTCACAATGGACACCGTACAAATAATGCCGCCAAATTTTTAAGGCATGAACAATAGTTGCTAACTCCACGTCATGTACATGATAATTCTTCTCATGCACTTTTAACTGTCTGGACGCGTAGGCAATCACCCTACCGTCTTGTATCAACATCGCGCCGAGACCAATATGCGATGCGTCACAATACACAGTATAAGACCTTGAATATGTAACTAATACCAACGTTTGTGTCGGAGTCAAAGTGATCTTGAGCTTCTGAAAGCTTAACTCACACTCGTCTGACCCTGTAAATGAGGCACCCTCTTGGATCAATTTGGTCTTAATAGTTGTTCATAATCAATTACAGAATCGTCATTTAACCTCATGTTAACAAAAATCTCGTTGCAAACCTTCACAATACTGATAACTAGATGCGAGGCATGAAGACTTCATAATTATTTACTCGAATTAACGAGTCACATTTAACGCCACCTAGGCGGGCACCTATCTCGTAGGTTAAAAATTAATAATTACAACATGAATTTGACAACTATGCCCAAAGAATTTCATATAAGAATTTTCAAATAAGCCTAACATGCCTGACTCCCTATTAGTACTATAGTACAAATTTAATTTCACAAGGGAGAACTTAAACACAAGAATTTTCCTCACAAGGATCTCGTCCTTATATAACTTCCACCGCAGCTCGTAGCTCGGTTTAAACATATCAATTTACATAAAAATGTGAGGATCTCGTCCTCAGTTCTGAATCACAAGTAATATGCACATCGTGCCAATTGAAAATTTCCATTTTCTCCTTTTAAATAATTTCGGTTATACCAAATCACAACACATAATGAACCTCACACCGGTAGGGCATATAATTCACAATTTGCAATTAATTATTCGGAATTTACATAAAAATTTACCGAAATGAGTAACAGAAAGTCACATTTAGCCTCGCAGCTCTTATTAGTGACCAACATGAAATGATAGGCGTAGTTATCTCTATAAAATCTCCCAACAGGGGTAAACACATAAGTAGATTATAGAATTATGAAGCTCACTCATAAGTGGAGCACAATAGGAAGACTCGTTTCGATATTGAGAACCGAATCAACTTAAGGAAATTATTCCTTTATATTAAATCGAGGTCGTACCTGTAACGACACCATCTGATGTAGCGACCTCCGCCATACCGTAAAACAAATATATCAACGGCTGGGTCTCCACCTCTAGGACACCTTTTACTCATATGACCTTCACCCCAAAGTGGTCGTGTGGGTGGTGTAGTAACTACAATAGGGCACGTAGCCTGAGTGCTTTGATGAAATAAGTCTCTCCCAAGTTTTTGACAATTTTTCTCATGATGTGCCTAGTATCACTGTATTCATAACAACTCCTTTGCGGGTTAGGCTGCTCATATTGAGTCTGTGCCAGATAACTGGAATAACCATTGTAGGAACTCATGTCGGTGGTGCATTAAAAGAACTTACTGGAGCACCCCGAGTAATCCGATGTGCAGACTGGGCTGGACGACTGCCTGAGCCAAGTAGGCGGTGTTGCATTGGCCGGTCTGCCCTCTTCATAGGCTTACCACGAACACTGGTGGAGAATTATTTCTCCCAAGGCAAATTTCTTCTTTTATTATGCTGACTCAACACTGTTGAGCTGACCCATTTCTTAACATACTCTTTGATTCTTCTTTGGGGTAACCCTTACCCCTATTTATACACAACGATCATAAAAGTAGAGCTCTATACAGACAAATCTTGGCACGAACCACGTAGTCCAGAATCTCGTCAACAACTATACTTACTCCGAAGCACTCCAAAATCCGCAACAGTGACGTCCACGCTGAGTAGACCTTCTACAAATTTAGAGTTGTTTCTATAACTCCTTTGCTATTGAAGTATAGGATTATTAAGGAGGCGGACATACCGTAAGTCCCAACCTTATCCTCTACAAAATCTCAGGTCTTAAACATGTGTAAATTTTAGGGAACCTTTCAGTACCACATATATACATTTCAGGCCAAAACTGATATAATACATGACCCCGCAATCCACCCATTGGTAGTGGACTCCCCCTACTCAGCGCGAAGTCATAGGTCACAATGTCCGATAATCCACAATAACAATCTTCACAGCTTGTATAAATCAACCAGACGCCAATGTCCATTGCACCCCGCACATGATTCACTAGGTGTTCTCTCAATACGCCCACATCTTCAGTTAGAACCACACGTTAAGGAAATGTTTGAGCATCTCTGGCTCCCTCGTAGTCCATCTGCGGCATCACGAACCGTCGACACACAACTGATATTGAGTGCGCAATGTCATACACGAGTGGATACAAAGGAATATGAGATATATGTTTCACGCTAAATCAACGCCGCACGATAAGGAATCAAGGAAGTGAATATTTTCCAAACAGTTCCATAGCTTCCCGAAGATAAGTAAAGACGTCTCCGTACCGATCCACAAGACTCTACTAAACCTGCTTGTGACTCATAACACCTATGAACCTAGTGCTCTGATACCAACTTGTCACGACCCCAAATTCCCTCCGTAGGATGTCGTGATGGCACCTAGTCTCTAAGACTAGGTAAGCCTATCAATGCGGAATAATAATAAATATCTGAAATAAATAAACTACAATTCAAACAATTTCAACTCCCAAAACCCGGTAGAAATAAGTCACAAGCTTCTAAGAATTTATTCTCAATGTCTCTATATGTCAAGGTCTAGATAAAATATAAGGAAGCAACATAAAATGATAGAAGGGGACTCCGGAGTCTGCGGACGCTGGCAGATATACCTCGAAGTCTCCGTGCGCAGGTAACTCAATGACGTCTAGGCTGGTAAAATGTACCTGGATCTGCACAAAAAGATGTGCAGAAGCGTAGTATGAGTACACCACAGCGGTACCCAGTAAGTGCCAAGCCTAACCTCAGTAGAGTAGTGACGAGGTCAGGTGAGGCCCTACTGGAATATAATAATGGCATGGTAAAATGTTTATCAATGTAGTAAAATAAAATGACATTGAAAATGAATCAAATAGTATGTCACATTTAATGACACCAATTAATTGCAAATAATATCTCGTGGAAATCAAAACAGAATTTTCTTTAACTTTATGAAAATCACAATAATAATCAAAGGCAACTACGGCCATAAATCAATATCAACAAGGGCACTCCCGAGGTACCGCCTCGTAGTCCCAAATCATAAATAAATTCACAATATCTCATTTTCTTATATCACCGCGGGAGCCTTCACAATTTATTTAAAGAAAACATTTTTCCCGAAATAGCATCCCGCGTTTTAGCCACCCTTATCACACCGCATGACTTCTAGTAGTTCCCCTACTAGCCACGCGTATCAAGCCATCCTTATCTCACCGCATGCGTTTCAACACCCAGACCTTATACCACCGCATGCGTATCAATATCACAATATATCACAATTTGTACCTCAAGTGCTCAAATAATTTAACTTGCCAAAATAATTCAACAACAATATTTTTCCACAATAAAGAGCTCACGGCACATGCCAAAATAAATCATCAATAATAGTTTGCTACAATAAAGAGCTCATGGCTCATGCCAAAATAAAATAATAGTTTGCCACAATAAAGAGCTCACGGCTCATGCCAAAATAAATCATCAATAATAGTTTTCCATAATAAAGAGCTCACAGCTCATGTCAAAATAATTCATCAATAATATTCTTCCACAATAAAGAGCTCACGGCTCCCTCACAATGAGTATAAAAATATTCAGGAGTAAATAATTTAGGAAAATAATATTTCAAAATCTTTACTACGTTGCTTCAATATCAAGTTTAAAAATGTCAAATACTTCATATTAATAATATTTAATTTAAAGAAAATCAACCTTCAAATAATGCACAGAATAAAAGAAACCAAGTTTCAACTAAACAGGTAAAACAATTAGTAAGAAAAGATCAAACAAATTTGAAGTATATATCTCAGATCAATGATGAAGAATATAACAAGATAAAATAATTTAATAAATGCGCAACAGTGATCTACACAATTTAAAAATATAATCTTTCGCAATTTATCCCGTGTACACACTCGTCACCTCGTGCACACGACTTTCAACATATTTCAATAATTACATCAATAACAATCCTAGGGGAAATTTCCCCCACACAAGGTTAGACAAGTAACTTACCTCGACTTGCTTTAATTTAACCAAGTATTATGGTTTTTCCTCAAATTTCTGACTCCGATCGACTCGTATCTAGTAATAATTAATTCGATACAGTCAACAAAAATTATAGTAATCACTTTCATAAGAAAATATTACATTTTCATTAAAATCCGAAATTAGCTCAAAATTTGCCCGTGGAGCCCATATCTCGGAATCCGACGAAACATACAAAATCCGACAACCCATTCAATTATGAGTCCACCCATACCAATTTTACCAAAATCCGATAACAACTCGACCTCCAAATCTTAAATTTTCGTTTTTGGAAGATTTTGCAAAAATCTTGATTTCTTCCATTTAAATCCGAAATAAATGATGAATATGACCATGGATTTATGAAATATAATCACATTTGGATATAGGACACTTACCCAAGTTGAAGTCTTGAAGAAATCCTCAAAATCGCCCAAGAACCGTGCTCCAAAACTCCAAAACGAAATGAAGGAAATGACCATTTTTGGTCCTTAAGTTTCTGCCCCAAAAAAAATACTATTCCGGTCGCTAAAAGTCCAATCCCGTCGCTAAAGGTGTCACATCTGGTCGCTAAAGGTGCACACCAGGACTATTTACACCAACAGTTTTATTTCACTAAAAAGGCTCTAACTCCATCATACGAACTCGGAATTCCACGATTCTTGTTCCTATGAGTCACAAATAAAACTACAAACCCATTCGTTCAATCGAAACTCAATTCGGAGCTCATTTGCTCAATGTGATACCAATTTCGCTCGTTAAACAATTAACTCATATTTCGCGCTTAAAACTCAATCGCGACTTGATGAAATTAGACCAAACTTTCCAGATCACTCCTATAATTCATTATCAAAATGTCGAAAGTCTCGAAATCGAATTTCGATCTCTAGAACTAAAAATGGACTTTTGGATCATTACATGCCTATGTTGAAAACATCTAATGTATCAATCATAACTTCTTGTACTTAACTCTAACTGCCAAACGGTTTAAAGTTCTACAAACTAGATAGAAAGTACTACAACTTTCATGTTTTGCTCATCGTCCAACTCCTTATAGATTGCGAGATATAAGCTCCCAAAGTCAGCCCTGTGCATCAGAAATTTCTGGCGATGCACACTGCTGTAGCAAAAATCTGCAGTAGCAGCTTCAGTCAATTGATCATAACATTTTGTATAAATGTCTGAATGATAAATGGTTTATCATTCTGGAAACTAGAATCAAAGGGCTACAACTTTCATGTTTTGAAAATGTTCAGATTCCTTGTAGATTTCGAGATATAAGCTTCCAAAATCAGCTCTGCGATTGCACCGGTTGTTGTCCAAAAACAGCTTCTGCAGCAGAAAAATTCCAGCAGCTCCTTTTTGTCCGAAATTCATTCCGTTAACCTTCCGAAATCCACCCGAGGCCCTCGGTACCTTAACCAAATATACCAACATGTCCCAAAATACAATATGAACTTAGTTGAGGCTTCAAACCATGCCAAACAACGCCGAAATTACGAATCGCGCATCGTATCGAATTATGAGTTTTCAAATCTTCCAACTTCTATATTTTGCGCCGAAACATACCAAATCAATTCCGATTGACTTCAAATTTTGCACACAAGTCATAAATGACATAATGGATTTATAAAAAATTTCAGAATCGAATTTCGACCCCGATATCAAAAAGTCAACCCCTCGGTCAAACTTCCCAAAAATTCAACTTTCGGCATTTCAAACATAATTCTACTACGGACTTCCAAATAAAATTCCGATCACGCTCCTAAGTCCAAAATCACCATACAGAGCTGTTGGAATCATCAAAATTCTATTCCGGGGTCGTTTGCACATAATTTGACATCCGGTCACTATTTGAACTTAAACTTTTAATTTTTTTATCAAAATTCCATATCTCTGGCTAGGGATGTCGGAATTTGATTCCGGGCCTAAACCTAAGTCCCAAATCACGATACAGATCTACCAAAATATTCAAAATACTGATCCGAGTCTGTTTGCTCAAAATGTTGACCAAAGTCAACTCAGTTGAGTTTTAAAGCTCTAATTCACATTTTAATCCATTTTTCACCTGAAAATTTTTCCGAAATTTTTTTACGGACTGCACACTCAAGTCGTGTAATGATAAATAGTGCTTAGATCACATAATTAATCATTAAATTTAAAAATAATATTTTGGGTCATCACATATATAAAGACTCCAAACTTTGTAATAGGGGGCATCCGAAAATCTCCCAAGTTTTTCCCTATCTTTTCTTTCCCTCATTGTAAAATGTTCTATTATGTTTGAATAAAACTTTTAACAAGTAAGTGTTTCTGTCTTTATCATTTAATTCCGCATTTATTTTATCTACTTTAAAGATAAAACTTAAGATCCTCTTAATGGCAAGCACTATTATCTAGTTTTGATTTTCAAATTGAGTTTATTAAAGGTGAGGAAAATTCTTTACCAGACTTTCTAACCAGAGAATTCCTACAGGAAAAAAATGAGACCGAACCAGAAGGGTCCCTTCAGGGCCTCACCAAAGAGGGAAAATAGATATTCTGCACTAGCAGATTATTATCCCCCCTTACCCGTGAGACCACCTCTAAATATAATGGTAACCCCTCCTCCTAATTTATTAGTATTCTTTAACTGATTAGGGACAACATGTAATAAATTATTAGTGTAATTATTTTACATAATAATTTTATTAATGTCTTTGTTGGTTGGTCCACTATCAGTATGAACACTTTCTCTTTTAAAAGGGGAAGCTGTGATTACTTCGCTTTGGACTGGTAATAGAATTTCTTCTAAGGGTGGATTAATGTCTTCAATTATACCTTTAATTTTGGTATACCATTTATTAACAATCATTTTTAAAGACTCCTTTTGATTTGGAATCTGTCCAGTTATTTCAAACCATTTAAAGAATTCAATATCACATTTGATTCTTTTTAGGTCTTTAATCCATTTATCTTTAAAAGATAATCTTTGTTCTAAAGTATAAGTATCTACATACCACTTTCGATTGATAATATGTTGGGATGTAACCATTGAGCATCTAGACTTTTCCAGTTTATTTCAAAGTCATCGGCTCGGATTACGGTTAATTGATCAACCGTCTCAGTAGTTGGACTTCTTGGAGTAGTAATAAAGGGTCTATTTTGATAAATCACTTTTGGAACAGTTTTATTAAAATCTACTCCTTTAAGTCTTGTATCGATTTCTTCGATAAGTTCTTCATCACTCTTGCTATCCTTAGAAGCAATTCTATTTCCAGTCCAAAGCGAAGTAATCACAGCTTCCCCTTTTAAAAGAGAAAGTGTTCATACTGATAGTGGACCAACCAACAAAGACATTAATAAAATTATTGTGCAAAATAATTACACTAATAATTTATTACATGTTGTCTCTAATCAGTTAAAGAATACTAATAAATTAGGAATCCCCACAAGATCTATAAAAACTTCTAAAATTGAAGTAGGTATTGCAGTAACTACCTATAAAATGAAAAGAGTTTCGGATAAATATGCCTCAACTTTAATAATTTCAGGATTCACTGGAATGTTAAAAAATTGGTGAGATAATTATCTTACAGAATTCAATAGAAATCAAATCCTAGGAGCTACTACAATAGCTACTATAATAAAAACGGAATTAGGAGTACAGGTTGCAGAGCAAGAAGCTAGAGAAGATGCTTCTGCAACATTAATCTACTGTATTACTAAACACTTCATCGGAGAACCAAAATAGAGAAGATGCTGTTTACACTCTTATTCTTACTATATTAGAACACTTCAATGGTAGATTTACCAACCAGAATAAGACTGTCCGTACCCTCCTTAATAGCCTTAGATGTAAGACTTTAAGTGAGTTTAGGTGGTATAAAGATACCTTTATGAGTAGAGTGATGGAACTACCAGAAAATAAGTTTGAACATTGGAAAGCTAAGTTCATAGATGGCCTTCCCTCTTTATTTGCCGAAAGAGTTAGAAAGGTTTTAAGAGGTAGTTATGGAGAAATTCCTTACGCAGACTATACCTATGGTAAATTAATAGGAATTTGCACACAGGAAGGGTTAAACCTGTGCAATGAATTAAGATTGTCCAGACAGCTTAAGATGGATAAGCTTAAAGAAAGAAACCAGTTAGGGGACTTTTGCACCCAGTTCGGTTTACCCGAGACTTCTACTCATAGGAAGAAGAAACATAAGTATCATAGATACCCCAACCAAGACAGTCCTTATAGGAACAAGAGATCTAGATATAGATCGAAAGAAGAACGAGAAGCCAAGAATACACATCGCAAGTCTACTAGATTTACCAAAAATAGGTCTAAGCGAGATCTTGCTGACATTAAGTGTTATAAGTGTGGTAAATTTGGCCATATAGCTCCAAATTGTAAGCTTCAAAAGCTGAAAACCTTAGGACTAGACGATGAACTACATGATAATGTTTATAGTTTGTTATACACTTCTGGATCGGAATCTGATTACTATTCTGAATCAGAATCCGAAGCTGAAATTGATTTGCTTGATTTATCTGATATCCGATGTGAAGGAAATTGAATTTCTTTCTGTAATGTTGAATGTCTTGTGCAGCTAATAACTTGATTGTTTCTATCGAATTATTGATGGCAATAGTAGATTCACAAGTTTTGATGTTATAATTTTTTATAAAATCAAACTTACCAGTATGATAGATAGTACTGTAGGATTCTCTAGGAATACTCCAATTTTGTAAATCATTTTCTATTTTGGCAATATTAGTTACCGCCAGAGATTGGTTTATATTATTCAAGACTTTATCTGAATTATTCATAATAGGATAGTTCTACTAATACAAGTATTAATAGCTTTTAAATTCAGAAGAATATAAAATCTTCTATTTTTATAAACATACAATTTTTGTACTAAAGTTTTTAAAACTTCAGAAATTTCTTCTAAACTTTGTTTTCTTGGTTCAATAAAAACAAGTTCTTTATAAATTTTAATATTGTATTCAGCACGAAAGATTTTTTTATTAATTTTTCTTAATCTTTTTAGGCCTATCCATCTGCCTTCATTTAAAATTCTTATTTTATGAAAAATAGGATGACGTTTCATTAGAAAAAAGGATTTTCAAAATTATCAATATTAAAGAGGTATACTATCTTTAAGGCGTAAGTCTACTATCTCTGTTATCCTATCATGTAATAGTCTTCTAGATAATTCTATAATGCTCTTAACTGTATAGTGTTTACTACAGACTAATGAAAACAACGTTAGCCCCAAAAGCTAAGATCGAAAGTAATAAAGGAGTAACTATGCTCATGGAAGCAAACCAAGAACATAGTAATACCTTCGTCCCTAGAATGATTCAATGGGATGAAATTCTTTCGAAAGACGAATGGAGTTTTAACTCCATTACCCAACCAATTTATGAACCTGAGAGTTCATACATTGAACAAGTCATTCAACATCCTTCTGGAGCAATAGACTTAAAATTCATAAGTCCAAATTCAACTAGTGAAACTTCTTCTAGCAGAAGAATGACCTTTACTAAACCTGCTTCTAAGGATAGCAAGAGTGATGAAGAACTTATCGAAGAAATCGATACAAGACTTAAAGGAGTAGATTTTAATAAAACTGTTCCTAAAGTGATTTATCAAAATAGACCCTTTATTACTACTCCAAGAAGTCCAACTACTGAGACGGTTGATCAATTAACAGTAATCCGAGCCGATGACTTTAAAATAAACTGGAAAAGTCTAGATACTCAATGGTTACATCCCAACAATATTATAAATCGAAAGTGGTATGTAGATACTTATACTTTAGAACAAAAATTATCTTTTAAAGATAAATGGATTAAAGACCTAAAAAGAATCAAATGTGATATTGAATTCTTTAAATGTTTGAAATAACTGGACAGATTCCAAATCAAAAGGAGTCTTTAAAAATGATTGTTAATAAATGGTATGCCAAAAATAAAGGTATAATTGAAGACATTAGTCCACCTTAGAAGAAATTCTATTACCAGTCCAAAGCGAAGTAATCACAGCTTCCCCTTTTCAAAGAGAAAGTATTCATACTGATAGTGGACCAACCAACAAAGATATTAATAAAATTATTGTGCAAAATAATTACACTAATAATTTATTACATGTTGTCTCTAATCAGTTAAAGAATACTAATAAATTAGGAATCCCCACAAGATCTATAACAACTTCTAAAATTAAAACACATCCTTTAATAAAACTTCCTGAATATTCTAAAGAGAATTTTCCAGAATTAGAAGAAAAATTCGATTTTTCAGATAAACTTCTAGAACAAATCGAAAAAGACTTAAAACAAAATTAGTTATATCTAAACCAGAAACTACCTTAAATCAAGCTAGTACTAGCATAAATAATAAATCCATAGAACTCCAAAATTTAATTAAAAAATTAAGTTCTATTGAAAAGGATTATACTGATTTAAGAACAAAAGAAGATTTCCCTGGTAAAAAGGAAAAACTCGAGTTTCTAATACATTGCTCCAGAAAAACCTCTGAAGAAAATAGTAAAATAGAAACAGTCTCTACAATCAAATCCATTGATTCTGAAATCAACAGAATTACTAACGATCCAAGACATTCTAATAAAAAGAATTACTATGGAAGGGCATCTTTTCCAGATGTACAATTTGAAGAAGATATCTATTTAACCAGTTCTAGTCATGAAGGAACTGGTATCACAGAATGGAACATAGATGGGTTTGCTGAAAGCCAAATCTACAAAAAACTACATGAAGTAGGTATTGCAGTAACTACCTATAAAATGAAAAGAGCTTCGGATAAATATGCCGCAACTTTAATAATTTCAGGATTCACTGGAATGTTAAAAAATTGGTGGAATAATTATCTTACAGAATTCAATAGAAATCAAATCCTAGGAGCTACTACAATAGCTACTATAATAAAAACTGAATCAGGAGTACAGGTTGCAGAGCAAGAAGCTAGAGAAGATGCTTCTGCAACATTAATCTACTATATTGCTAAACACTTTATCGGAGAACCAAAACTTTTTCAAGACAGGAGTCTAGAACTTCTTAACAATCTTAACTGTCCAAAATTAACAGATTTTAGATGGTATAAATATATGTTTATAGAAAAGGTTATGTTTAGAGAAGACTGTGGTAGTGCTTTCTGGAAAGAAAGATTTATCAGTGGTTTACCAAGATTATTTGCCGAAAAGGTAAGGACTAAAATCAAAGATAGATTTAACGGTCAAGTCCCTTATGACAATCTCACATATGGGGATTTAATCAGTTTTATTAATGTAACAGGCCTTGACTTATGTACAGACCTAAAACTTAAAAGTCTTATCAAAAAAGACAGACTCCAATCCAAAACAGAATTAGGAAGTTTCTGTCAAGACTTCGGTTTTAAAACAATTGCTGCTCCTTCTAAAAGAGCAAAACAACATAAGAAATCTTCTGAAAAAATAAAAAGACGCCATAAGCCTAAAGAGAAAAAGGAAGGAACTCCTAAGAAAGGAGGATTTAAAAGACGTTCTAAAAAAGAACATGGTGATAAGTGTTGGTCATGTGGTAAGACAGGGCATAGAGCTAATGAATGCCCAGTCACCAACAAGAAAAAGAAAAAGGTTAATACCTTAGAGCTTGATGAAAACATTAAAGAAAAGCTATTTGCTATTCTTGAACAAAATGAAAATAGCACATCATCGTCGTCATCAGATGAAAGCTATTCTGACAGCGACAATGAAATGATAAACATGGCATATAGCTCAGACAGTAGCAGTAGTTCTCAAGAAGACAACTGTAACTGCACTGGGGCAATATGTGTGTGCGGACAAAATTCTATCAAAGTCCTTACTAATGACTCTAAAGAAGTATTATTTGATATTATCAATCACATAGATGATGAAGATATTAAAACAAAATACTTAAAAGAATTAAAAAATATCATTGACATTCATCAGTGTTGTCAATGCTCCCAAGTGTGTTCTAATCTCGTCTCTATGTACGCGCCTGATTTTTTCCACCATTGCTTCAGTTTGTGAGGGCCTCCATGACCATTCCAATGTTGGGGAGGTTGAGATTGATTTCCATCTAGAGTGATGAAGAGTAAAATAAGCCAAGTAAATTTTTATTGCTCTGAATCCTTTGCGTCTTAAATTTGGATTAATTTGTTATTTTCACATAAATACGTGTCGTTAGATGCAGAACCTATTGACACAAAGGGTGGTTTTCCTATTTGTGGGGTCAATGCTAGGGACTGACCTACCTAAGGTATATGCAACATGATCTATATTTTCTAAGAGTAGAGTGCTTCCTAAACTTTTGAGAGTGGGACTGAATAACTATGAAGCAACATATCAATTGACCTCGCATGTCGTTCTCTGAAACTAAAGAATTTGGAAACAAAGTTCGTAGGGGTGAAAAGAAAACCCTCGCATTACATGTGTGTGATTGTGTACGTCCAAGACTCGATAGAAAAATGTGATGACAATGTTTGGAAAGCAGTAAAAAGTAGTTGTGATAAACATGTGATAATGTTGGTGATAAAGCAATAAACATATAGTAGCAGCAGATAACCATGTAATGAAGATTTAAACAAGTAACTGCACAATTTAAACAAACATTCCCAAGTGTTAGAGTCCAGGCTAAGTCCGCTAAGGTTCGAGTCTAGAAAAGTCCCTAACAGAATCGTCATGCTGTTGCACCCTATTTTTACACATGATTGTTGTCGGTCAATTTTGACCCTCCTTTTTAAAATTAATTTATTTATACTTAAATATTTACAATGAATATTTTAAAAGTATTTTCTATCAATAATTACCTATTTTTTACAAATTAATTAAGTATTAATTTTGAAATTAATAACCTAACATTAATATTATGCAATTACAAATATAATTATTATTTTAATACTATTAAAGTAATTTTTAAATACACCATAGAGGTTTTATAATTAATTTAATGAATTACTTCTCAAATTTTGATTGATTAGATTACTATGTTGATAATTCAAAATTAGTGTTATAATTTAGAAAACAAAGTATTTTATAAATAATTAATAACAATAGCTAGTAGTATATTTGATATTTATAATTTTACTACATCTTATTGAAAACAATTAAGTTTATTTAAGTTAATTATAAAGACCGAAATAGCTACAATTGCAAATACATAATTAAATACAAAGTGGCTAGTCATTAAATCAATTTCAGTCCAAAATACATGCCCAAATCGACTAACCCGGTCCGAAATTACCTCCCTCCTATCCACCTTGGCGATCCCGGACAAGTCTTAAGGACTAATGGCATCGTGCCACATCACCCGTCCCACCCACTCACAGAACAAGCACAATTGATCTGGGTCGTCGATCCAAATCATCGACGGTCCATATTTATTCATATTTTTAAATCCCACGCCAGGTATTATTTCAACAGTTGGATCACATAGATCCAACGGTCCCCATTCTTTTCTTAATAACCTTTTCTCTATGTTACACCTCATGTTTTCGTACGTGAGAGTACGTCGTAAGACAATTGATGTAAGCTCAGAAATGAGATCATTTTTGAAAGTACATAAGGTAAGTTAATCATGTTACATTAGAGGTTACAAATATGTAAGATCATGGATACAAGTACCAAGAAGGTTGAAAGACTTAGAAGCTAAACAAACTAAAGAAAATAAGTTTCGTCGAAAGTTGGCAAGTTGAGAATATTATAACATGTACTCTTGGGATAAGAATACGGTTCTTAACATGATAAGGAGGTTATGTTATGAGTTATTTTAGTCGTATGATAGTTGTGTATTACGTTTTGAAGTCAGGCGAGTTGTGAAACAAAATTTGGCAAAGGTCATCAAGTTGCATTCATAAATGTGATGAAAATTAGATCAAATGTAGCTGCGATTTTCTCCCAATATACTTGGAATTTGTTACACCCTGTGCGTCCCAAGGTGACGTATAATGAATATGAGACTTGTTAATCATTATTTAAATGAGTGTAAAGTCATAATATGACTATATATGATGTTTGGATATAAAATATAAAGTTTGAGAAAAATTAGATTTAAGTTGAGAAAAACTAAGGATTTGCCTTGTAACGAAGCGTTTTGAGCAATACATTTAATGTGTTATAAGAGGTATTTTGGGACATATTATATACCAAATGTAAGGTCTTGGAATTTAGTTTCCAACACTCTTAACCATTCATTCATACGACATCCGGATAAAAAGATATGAGCTTCTGAAGAAGGGCCAATGCTAGGGTGCCAAGCTAGCACCTCTTTGACTGGTCAAAAGTTGATATATATAGGTTTTAAGTTGTCTTTCTCTTCATTTTTCATAGATCACGAACAGATAACCCCCATAAACCAATCCTTAAGCTCTCTACAAGGTTTTCAAAGAAGATTAACATCCCGGGTACGAAATCAAGAAGTGATAATATTAGAACGATCCCTGCGATGTAAGTATCATTATACCGCCTCTCTTTTTCATTGTAGTTTGAGTTTTGTAAGGTACTTCACAGTTAAGAAAATGCCTACTTTATGTATTTAAGCTCTTAAATATCAAGGAAGGTTGATAAATTCATTTTCTAATAGTTAGAACTCACGGGACGGTGATCGGAAGCCATGAGTTCGATTTATTCCACTTTTAGCGAACTATTTTGTAGTCCACTCGTGTTGGCCTCTTGTGCTGCTGATTTATGGAGTTTGGAGGGATAAAGGGCATGGAAAAATGCCACATTGGTAGGGTAGTGGGCTGGTCGCTTGTCGTTGCAAATTCAGGCTACTTGATAACTTATTGATTGGGTGTGTTATGGTATATTTGGGGGGTTTTGTCGTATTAAAGGTCTCGAATTGTAGTTAGGTTGTTTTCGAGATGCTGATAGTATTGTGTTGTTGTCTCGCCTATAGTAGGCTTGAGGGAGCAAAAAAATCAGGGGAAATGCTGCATATTTTTGTTTTTATAGATTAAGTTACTTTCGTTATATAAATAAGAGAGTCATTTTGTAACTTGACAATATCTTCACTATCATTGTTGAAGCTTAAGGTGCAGTGAGATGAGTTTAGCATTGTTATTGGATAGATTTATATAAGGTATGTTAAGGCTATCTCTCCTTTCCCTTTGGCATGATACATATGATACGACGAAACGAGCAACACATAACTTTCACAAATGGCTCTATTCTTAGAAGTACTAGGGTTGCGTATGTTATTGATTCCCCATATGTCCTATTATTATATCGTCTGTTCATGGGTCTCAGAAAATACATAAGTGATAAAGTTTATTTCGTGATATTAACCAAAGGCATATTGATCTTATGACATCTCGAGAGATCTTATTGACTTACTTCTTATGCATTGCATTCATTTATACATGTATATTGACCCATGACCAGATGGCGTTATATACGCATATATTATATGTATATGGGGTATGGAAAAAGGTTATGGCGTTATATACGCACCACCACCTGATCAGCTGGCATACGTTGATGATTTCGCCCACAGAGGCCGGGATGATATGATGGGATGCCCTCTGAGGCTTGATAATGTTATGTACGCATATACCTATACATGATATGTTATTTATACGCATATGCATGACATTATAAATGTTTCATGATTCACAGAGCTATTCAGACTTACAGGTTTAGTTCTTTACTCCATGTTTCTTTCATGTCTTTTATATACTGCTTTCATGCCTTACATACTCAATACCTTTTTTATACTGACGTCCCTTTTTCCCGGGGATGCTACGTTTCATGCCCGTTGGTCCCAATAGATAGGTTGACAGTCCTCCTAGTAGGCTATCAGCTCAGCGGAAGGTGTTGGTGCACTATACTTGCTCCGGAGTTGCCTATTTGGTCAGTATGCTTTGGACATGTATAGATGTATATGGCGGGGCCTTGTCCCAGCCTTTATAACGTTTATGTACTCTTAGAGGCTTGTAGACATATGTCATGTATATGGATGATTGTATGGCCTTCTCGGCCTATGATTTGAGTGTAGAAATGATAATGTTGTTTTTATAGGCCCATATGTCACATGTTTAGTGTCACAGGGGTGATTTTAGGCACTAGAATTCCGTCTGAGTTTCACCTCTGTGCGACAGTCAAGCCCAACCTTGACTTCAGCCTTTCCAATACTTAGAATTATTTTTGGGATGTTTAGGACTTTTAGAAGAATTTAGGCAGCAAGGAAAGTAAAGGCGCACACGAAATTTACAGGAATTTCCTCCCAACTCGTGTTAATATGTGAATACAGGAACACAATAATGCCAACCCTATGGCTAAGAACAAAGAACTCCCTAGTTCCCTGCTCTAAAATGATTTCCTACCCTTAGAAATTACACTTAGACATTTTTGGCAAACTCTTTAACCACAAGACTAAGTTATGCCTCTTAGGCCAGACTTATGCACATATTTATAGTGCAAGCTGCCCAATCCATCTAGCAGAATCTAAAGCAATCAGTTGACAAGCCCCAACTGATGAGAAAATGTGGAAAACTTAAGTCACAAAATCAGCCATGATTAAAGTGGTGTGCCCCGCACACTAAACGTGTCTGCCATTAAAGTTGTGAGCCCGGCACACTAAACATGTCTTCCACTTAGCCCAGCTGTCATGCACCCACGGATGGCATTGCCCCCAGCCTGGCCATTTTGGCACTACTCTGTTAGTACAATGTTAGGTCCGTAGCTCGCCGCCCATTGACTTGGCCATACACGCCCATTACCTTGGCTGTCCGCTTATGTTAAGTCGCCCTCAACTTGATCGAATCTGCCCACATCAATATCATTGCTTGCCTTGCCTTACCTCACCATGTCTTGTCCCCTGCCTTTATATGTATTTCGTCTTGCCATTTAATTTGCCACCCAACACGTCCATGTGAAATGTGCCTTGCCTCCGTCAAGGTGCTTTGTGAATCCCGCATAGTCTGTCATGCAGAGCTTCCCTTACATGATGTTTACCCTTTTTTTTAGGTTGTGTGCCAAGGCCATCATGTAAATCCTTGTCACAACCCACATCTGCCGAGGAACTTTGTTTAGGGGCTAACAAACCACCCCCACTAGAAGAATTCGTCGTCCTCGACGAAACAATTTCTGCATTTTTTAGCACCACCATAGGCCCCAAATATGCGGTCTCCTATTCATGATCTTCCTCATTTGGCTAGTCTTCACCCTTTTCATCAGCAAACAAAGTTGTAAGCCTTTCCAATTTTGGATAGTCCCTCGCCATGTGTGGTCCCTTGCAAATAAAATAGCCATCAAACTTGCTATTTTGTCCCTTGGTTGTCAAAGGTCAAGCATATTGCCTTTCCTTCCAATTGCCATTACCCTCAACAACACTTCCCTTGTCATTCCTGATGCCGGGAAAACTCACTGAATCTAATGGCATACTCTGACACTAACATGGCACCCTGGCGCAGCTACTCAAACTCTATGAGCCACGCAACCCGAAGAATTTTGGGAACAAACTCTCTCAAGAATATCTCTGAAAACTGAGTCTATGTGAGTGGAGCTACATCAGCTGGGCTGCCCTCCTCGTAAGACTGACACCACTGATACGCTGCTCCTGATATTTGGAATGTAGTAAAAACAACTCAGTTCACCTCCATAATACCCATGGTGCGAAGAATACGGTGGCATTTCTCTAGGAAATCCTATGCATCCCCCGTATCTAGGACAATATAAGTGTGAGGATGATACTTCTTGAACCTCTCAAGTATCAGTTGCTCGTCCTCAGATGCCACTGCCCTAACCTCGGGCTGAACCAAAACAACAGGCTGCACTTACATAACACCCGGGACCTGATCAACCTGGACTCGCTAATCTGGAGTATAGGCTGGGGTAGTCTAGGCTCCTCTCCCGGCCTGAGATGTAGTTAGTGTGAGGGGGATCAATCTCGCCTGATCTAGAGCACCAGACATGATCATAAAATCTGATAGGGTTTCCTGAAGTGCAGGGGTGACAATAGGTGCCTTTGGGAGCCTGTCCCCCAACTGGAGCTACTGGTGTCTCCTCAGTCTCTGCTCGGGTATGTGCTCTAGATGCACCATGTGCCCCTCCTCGGCCTCTGTCCCGGCCCCAGCCTTTTGTAGCTCTAGTAGGGAGGCGTGTCTGATCGTCAGATCCAGCAGTCCGTGTCCTCACCATCTGTGAGAGAATAAAAAGACAAAGATTCATATTTCAAAGTCAACGAATTCGTACGATTAGGATTCAAACAAGTGGAACTTTACTAACAGTACTATAGCCTTTCGAAGATAAGTATAGACGTCAACGTACCGATCTGCAAGACTCTACTAAACCTGCTTATGACTCATAACACTTATGGACCTATAGCTTTGATACCAACTTGTCACGACCCCAATTTTCCCACCTTAGAATGTCATAATGATACCTAATATCTAAGACTAGGTAAGCCTAACATTTTATAATAGCTTAACAGAAATAACCAAACGGAGATACTAAAATAAAACCGATAAGCTCATATTAAATTCCAAAATAGAACATCAACAACATAATTCCTAAAACCGGTGGACTTGAGTCATAAGCTCTACAGAGTATTCTAAAACCTCTACTACAACATTGTGTAATAAAGGAAATAACAGTAATGAGAAGATAACGGAAGTTGACTCCGAGGCCTGCGGACGTCGGGCAGGTATACTTTGAAGTCTCCTATCATAACGGAATGATCACTAGCGCCCGGCAGGAGCAGATGTACCTGGATCTGTAAAAAAATATGCAGAAGCATAGTATAGTACACCACAACGGTGCCCAGTAAGTATCAAGCCTAACCTCGGTAGAGTTGTGATGAGGCCAGGTCAAGATACCTACTAGGATAAAAAAAACTGAACAAGATATGGCGCAGTCAAATAATGTAGAACGAACAAATAAATGACAATAAAGCAGCTCGATAATTGAAAGCTAACAACAGAATCTAAAGCAATAAAGGTAACAAGCAATGAACACATGTTAAGAACATCAAGGAAACCATTGCGAAAAAATATAGGTAAAACAACAAGGAAATAACAAAACCGTTCAACCAACGAGCCTTTTTAACATAGACTACACAACATGAATCACAACCGAGGTACCTTCTCGTTTCCACATTACACATTTTCAATCATAATCTTTCATTATATCACCGCGTGAGCCTTACATTTAGTTTTGAAAATCATTTTTTCCGAAATAGCTACACGCGTTTTAGACCACCTTATCTCACCGCATGTCTTCAAGTGGTTTCCCTACTAGCAACACGCGTATCAAGCCCACCTTATCTCACCGCATGCGTATCAACCCCTATCCTTATACTACCGTATGCGTATCAATATCACAACACAATCACAACTCGCACCACAAGTGACCATATGCCACAACTTGCAAAAACGTCAACAACACCAATGTTTCCACAATAATAGTCCATGGCTCAATCACAATGTTTACAACAATCTCAATAACAACAAGATGAATGAGGAATAATCAACAAGGAAAGATCCTAAAAAATTAACAACTTTACCTCAAAATGATAACGTCTTTTACAACTTCAATACCAATAACTCAACAAGACTATATTCCATGATTAACAACTTCAAGTAAAAGTAATTCAACAATAAAGAGGTAACAAGACAATAAGGAAAGTAACAATTTCAACTAAAATATATGAGAGAAAATATAGCAAGTAAGAGGTAGAACAAGTTCTAACAACGTCTAATAAGGCATGTAAGAGTGGATTACCACATATAAGAGTAGACTATCAATTAAAGAGGTAACATGTTATGACAATTCAATTTAAGGCATGGAAAGAGTCTAAATAACCTAAACCGGTCAAATACCACATATAGCGCGTACACACTCGTCGCCTCGTGTACACATCTTACACATAACACAAATAGCACAATCAACCCAAATCTTAAAGGGTAGTTTCCCCCACATAAAGTTAGACAAGATACTTACCTTAACTAGGCCAAATCAACCCTCGAAAAATAGCTTTTCCCCTAAAATTTACCTCGACGTGGCTCAAATCTAGCCAAAATTGATTTAATAATATCAAAAAATGCAAAAGAAATCAATTACAATAGATAAAGCCATGATCTTTACACATTTCCCAAAAAATCAACAAAATTCAACCCCGGGCCCACCCAGTCGAAACCTGGGTCGAAGTGTAGATTCCGACTACACATAACCCCACGAGTCCATAAATGTGTTTTGTTTTCAAATCCGAGACCAAATCGACTCTCAAAACTCAATTCTTCATTTTTCAAATACTTGACAAAATTTCCCAATTTTCCTCTTTGATTCTCACATATTTGATGTTAAATCTAAGATATAATCATGAAATATAGTAGAAATTTGATTAGAATCACTTACCCAAAGTTTATAGGCGAAAATCCCCTCTTCAAATCGCCTCATACCGAGCCTAGGGTTCTAAAATATGATAAAATGATTAAAAAATCCCGACTTTCTAACCTTTTGTACAGTTGCAGATGTCGCAATTACGATAATGGGATCGCAATTGCGAACAATTTCTCACAATTGCGGCACTGATAGACTTAAGGGGAACTTCGCAAATGTGATAGTGGGTTTGCAAATGCAAACCCTGTCCCCATCGCAAATGCGAAAATGTCCTATCCAAACCCATACTTTGCAATTGTAAGCCATGCATCGCAATTGTGAAATGTGAGACCCCCTTGCTATTTTGCAATTGCGAGGTTGGTGCTCACAATTGCGACATCAGAGCACCAGCACACCAGAAAGTCTAGTTTCAGTCCAAATCATTCTGAATCACATCCGAGCCCTCGGGGCTCCAAACCAAACATCCACTCAAGTCTAATAACATCATACAAACTTTCTCGCGTGATCAAAACACTAAAATAATACCTAGAACTACGAATGGGATACCAAAATGCATGAATTTCAAAGTAAAGTTCAAGAACCTCTAGAATTGCATCCAAGTGTCTGAATCATATCAAATCAACTCCAAATGACACCAAATTTTGCAGAGAAGTTCTAAATCGCATACGGATCTATTCCAAGTCCCAAACCCGAATTCCGAACCCGATAGCCAAAATTCAACCAACGGTCAAACTTCTAAACCTCAAATTGTCAATTTTTGGTAAAACAACATAAATCAGCCTACAAACTTCCGAGTTCGATTCCAGAAAAAATTCCAAGTCCAAAATCACGATACGAAGCTATCGGAGCCATCAAAACACTGTTCCAAGGTTATTTTCACAAAAGTCAAATGTTGGTCAACATAATCAACTTAGGCTTCCAAGCCAAGAACCAAAGGGTCCAAATGAAACTAACCAGCTCCGCAAGTCATAAAAACAAAATTACCCATGTGAGAAGCATCAAAAAGGAAAACGGGGTGCAAATACACAAAATAACCGATTGGGTCGTTACAAATACTATCTTTAAATGCCTGTGTAGACAACATGCGTTAGAAATTGGATGCCTTTTGTTTCCTTATACTAGCATGCTGTAATTGATCTCTATTTGTTTAAGTCGAGATCTTGAGATTCAGGAGGTCCTAAACCTTGTTCTATTTAGTCTGCATATGTGGTAAGAAGAGCAAGTACGGTATATATTAGTGAAATTTTGTTTGAGAAGCATGTATCTAGCCTGTGTGCTATATGTCCTGGAATGAATCAATCTGAAGCATGTAGTGACTTTATTCCTACCTCTCTGTTGTCTTAATCCATGAATGAAAAGTGTTATCTCTTGCATGTTTGAGGATGATAGACATTTTCTTAGAAACTATGTCTATAGGATCCATCACTGGTAGTACAGTTTTTATCAAAGTGCTTGCAGAACTGGTTTCAAACGAATAAGGCAATCGTTTAAGAACAGTTGATTATTTTAGAAAACTGGAAATTGAGTCACCCTTTTAAAAAGAAAAACAATGTGTAGGCAAAGTATAGGACCCGACCCAGTTTTTATGATAAAAGGTGCAAAACTTTTGAAATCTAAGAGATTTTGCCCAACTAACTTCCTCAAATATATATGTTATAACTTACATATTAGTTACAAATCATTTTATCAAACAGTCATTTTTCATGACTTATTATTCTATCCATTCTTTTACATTATACTTAAGCAACTCTTGTTATCTTTTGAGTAACTAATAACGTACTCTCTTAATTAACATTATCTTTCCCACTTGTTTTTATCTAATAAAGTTGTCACTTGTTTATCTAGAAAATCGAGTAACAATTAAACTTATATTGTGGTTTTAAGAATATGTGATTTAAACAAGTACCAATAGATAAATAACGAATTAAATAGATAAATTGGACAAAAATAAATCTAACCAGTCTGCAAATAATGCCTCGACCTTGATTCGAGATAGTCTCGAAGTTTAGTTAATAAGAACAACATAGGATGGAACAAGCAGTGATGAACAGTAAATAAGACAAAGAAAGTAGCGTATATGTATATGTTTTTCAGTGAATCCTCTTTTACAAATGATTGGAATTCCTCTTTATATAGTAGAGGAAACCTAATTATGGTATGTCTCTAATTACAGAAGAAAAATCGTATAAACAGCTAGTTAACCGCTTCTAATTTGATCTGTTCCGAGATTCACGCCTTGATCCTCGATCAGTCTCGGATATCCGTTCCGAGATTGACGTCGTGATCTTTGACCGGTTACTGATATCTTGCCATTCCGTTATTATGCTGCCCTCGAAGTCAGTCATACTTGGTATCGGTTGTTGCTGGCCTCGGTCTCAACGTACACTTCGATATCTAGGCTAGATGTCTCATCTTCGAGCTCATGTCAGAATTAATACGAGGCTACACCCGATGTAACTCCTTTGTCTCGATCAAACATCAAAATCGGGTAGGTCCGATTTTGACTGTATACAGATAGTCCCCTCGTTTCTTGGAATGTAACGAGAAGAAACGAACTAAGCCTTCGATTTAGTACCTCGACCAATTATGACGCCAACATCGTGACATAAGCGATAGAAGCGATTGAAGTGTCACGTCTGCACAGTTTCCAAGATCATTAATTAACGTCAGTTGATGGTCGGCCACTAATTCTTTCAAACCATCCAAGTGGCTATTATAAATAGACCACCTTCATAATCCTCTTAAACTTTACTTTCAAACTTCTTCTAATCCTTAAATAAAACTCTTGTATTCTCTTCAAGTTCATCAACTTTGTCGGTTTCCGTTTGCCAAACTCTAAAAAACAAATTCCGCCTTCTTCTTCCTTAAACCTCATATAACAATGGCAAAAACATCAAAATCCGTTCCTCAAAAAGAAAAAGTCTCCTCATCGCGGCCAGCCGATGGCAAAACACTGATGGAGCCACGTATTGAAGAGTGCATCCCCGGGCCATGTGAACTTACTTTCGATTTTAAAGTCGAGAAACCCTCTTCGGTTCCTGGCCAATGCGAACCCATGTCTAGATATATATGTTCGATATCCGAAGGCGATCTCGAGCAGGTGAAAAAGAATTGCTGTTGGGAGAATAAAGAGGTGGAGATTCCTACCCCCGAAGAGGACATCGCCACTCATGCCAAAGGGTTTTTCAGTATGTATACTTATCCTTTCACACTGGGTTCCATCGATCCCGTCATAATCAATTTCTGCCACCAATACCGGGTAAACCTAGGCCAGATCTACCCCTCTTTTTGCCGTATTGTCATTTTGCTCAGATTCTTCTCGAGCCAGATCGAGGGGATATCTTTCACCCTTGATTATCTCATTAGGCTATACAACACCCGTCTTTATCAGGGCGGACTGATAAGGCTTCAGCGCCGGGCCATGAAGGTGTTATTCTCGAGCATAGACGAGGACAAGGACCGAGGATGGATGTGCCGGTTTGTCCGAGTTAGGACCTCCAATTTAATCCCAGCCGAGAAGATGCCATTCCCTGAAGAATGGAACATGAAGCGTAAGTAGAACTTCACTGATAACGTTTGATTACCTGTTATGTTTCTTTTATCTCTTCTCATCTATATTCTTCTTTATGGTGCACTTCCCCCTGGTTTCCTGGTGCAATCCCGAACCTTGCAGGTTGGGTTGGACAACTGGTTTCAACCTCCTCGTATTCTGAGCGCTCGTGGCGTGATTTGGCCAAGGGTCGATGGGAGGCCAAAAATCATGGTAAGTTTCCCTGTATGTGTTTGATGATTTCATGTGAAATACTTCTTTTTAACTTGATTTCTTTTTATACAGGTCTTGGAGATAATGTCATCATGAGGTCGCCTCCCCTCGGGGAAGAGGAGGCCCTGAAGCTGACCAAAGACAAGAAAAGGAGAAGTGCCTCGACTCCAGATACCCCAAAGCCCAAACAATGCAGGGCGTGAAAGTCGAAGACTGATCCCTCCGTTCTGTCTGCCGATGTAGCCCAAACGCTACGAGATGAGGACGAGGAGGGAGAAGATGCCGATTGCCTGCTGGTGGCTCGGAAGAGGGAAAGCGTCGGAGCTTCGATAACTGCTGAGCTGGTGACGAGGAGGTTCAGCCGTAGATCGAGGTGATCTCGGGGGAAGGTCCAAACAGAGTCCCCGAGTCATCGGCTATTGATGATGCCTCCTTCCATAATGAGCAACCGACGGGTGTGCCTAAAGGGTCTAGTTCTGAGGCCCTTCAAAGAGAAGAGAATGCCCTGAGTGACTCGCTCGGGGCCATTAATATCGATGATTTGCCGCCCGGTCCCACATACTCCGAGGGGCAATTTCGGGATGCCCGGTCCATGGGAACCCCCGAAGTGGGGACGGCCCCCGAAGGGGATGATATATTTCATGGTTGCTTCGCAAGGGTCGATAATGTTTCCGACCTTGACGCATCACTCATTTTTGATGAGGCTAAGCAGCTTCTGAACCAAGTGAGTTTTAGCCCATGCTACCATGCTTGCGTTTGTTCTTATTTCTCTAAGTCTGATTTCCTTTCTTTCTATACATGCTACAGCGCTCCATCGAGAAGCATCTTCCAAGTATCGAGCTGAGCTGGCCCGATGTGAGGCTAATCTTAAAAAGCTTACGGAGGAGAGAAACACCCTCAAACTCCTCTATGTGCAAAAAGAAGAGGAGATCGTGAGCATTCGAGCCGAGTTGACAAGAGCTCATCGAGATCAGACCGAGCTCATTGAATGGGTAATGTAAATTTTATGGAGCTTGTTATGTATTGACTTGATGTTGGCAACTAACTCTTTGATCCTGCAGGTTTAGTAGAAGGCAGAATTGGTTGAGCAGCTTCGTGATGAGGCCAAGATGAAAGAGGCAGAGACTTTGGGGTGGAAGCAGAACATGGACCGTCTCGTCTCGGAGAAAGAAACGGCTCGGGCCCAACTGTCTTCGGTTGAGCGTCAACTCTAAAGTGTGAAGGAGGAGAACTTGGCCCAAGCCCAGAAGGTTGAAGAGGTCGAGATTCGGTTGGCTACTGAGCTTGCAAGGGCCACATCCGAGGCAGAGGTGCTCGTGGCCTCCTACCGAGCTGACGCCGAAGCCGCTAATACTCGGGCAAAGGAAATTTCTGATGCTGCTGAGGTTAGATTGTCCCGTGTTGCCGAGCATGCTAGGCGCCAGTCTCGAAGAAAGACTCTTAAGGAGGTGCAGGCTCGTGGCTTCAACCTCACGGAGCTTTGATATCGAGAATGCGAAGGTTTTGGAGGATGAGGCCGGAGCTTTGCTTTTCGATGAGGAAGACTCTGCGAGTGGATCCGAGAGCGGAGATGAAGATGAAGCTCCCGAAGATGCGGCTCCCGAGGTAGATTAGGCACTTAGGAATTTTTCTCCTTTTGTTTTTTGTGTAAGACCCAGAGTGGTCTTTGTAAATACTTTGCATATATGAAAGATTACTTTTCTTTCTGTTTCGTTGATTTCTAATTTATGATAAATTTTGTTTTGCCTTTGCTTTGCGAAAACTTTGTTGCAATCGGGTTACTGTAGCCTCTATAGTCGAGTGAGCAATAGCTCAAACTCAGAGTAGAACAAGCCCTTAGGGTTTTTAGTTAAACGAGGGCGAGTCCCCGAGCTTAACAATATATTTGGGATTTTAATTTCGGATGGCTTGATCGAAGCCGTAAATGTACTACTTTTATAGCCGAGTTCGAGTAAGTTTTGAACTCACAGCAACAGACCCCTTAAGGTTTTATGATGAATCCTCGAGCTATATTTTATTTGAGCTCGGAATAGTGGAACCCTTAGGTCCGAATTGAGTGAGAACAAAATCTTGATCTCTATGTGTATTGGCCCTTAGGCACTTTAGATTGGGCTGACATGGCCTCTAAAAGATGGCTATTTTTTCTCTTTTTCGGCTTACAAGACTTAGTAAAAAATTTCTTTATGCCTTAACACGTATTCTTTACCCATTGAGTTTTTTGAGGGTTCGATGTCGATTGAAACCCCTTTGCTTTTTGTGTCTTAGCATGTTTGTGTTAAGATAATTTGGTACCTCTTAAGGTTTTTCGAGGGCTGATTTTATCGAGGCCCTTTTGATTACATGCCGAGGGTAGCCTTTTTTAACCGGTTTTTCAATGAATTTGAAGGCCTATTTGTATTGCGGAATTTGAACATCTCTGAGCCACTTTAATTTGGCCGTAGCCTTTGGGTATGCCTCTTGGGCTTATTTTCCAATAATACTTCGAACTTGTTCGAAGTGTTAGTCCCCGAAAATGATGGCCTTGGCATGTAGATCGAGGAGTGCCTTTTTGAGGTCTTATGAATTTGAGTTTAGATTACTCGAATATGTCGATCGTTGACGGCAGTCCTCGAGTGTACGAGGTATATTTGCACTTGGCCCTTGAGCCATTTCTCACAAAATTATAAGTATGGAGCTTGTATAGTAGAAAATTTTCTTTGAGACGCAAGATGTTTGATATAAAAAGAATGATTCTTTGTATAATTTATACATGCGTACATGTTTTGCCATCGGGGCTCGACAAATCTATACGGACACGGTTCATTCGACCGTTTGGCCCATTACAAAGTTTCTCTATCGAGTCCCTTTGACATAAAGTATTTTCCTCGAAAGAATAATATCCGAGGGTGATGCCCCCCAGTATTCGAGGTTGATTGTAAAGAAACCTTGGATACTGTTGGATGGTCCTCAAGTAGCACATAATTGTTGCCTCGTTAAAAACCTCACCGGAAAAACCCACTTGGGACAAAAATCTATCTAAGGGAAAAAGAGTGCAACGCTTGCTTTAAAACTTGAGGTCTCGATATCTTCAATCGATCATCTGCAATGAGTTAGTGTCAAATATATAAATAAAAAAAGAGGAATAAAGGCATACCTTAGCAATAATACCGTTTGAGAAGCGTATGTTCCAATTATTTGGCAGTTATTCGCCGTTCATCGTGCCGAGCTTATAAGACCCCTTTCCGACGATTTCGAGGACTTGGTAGGGTCCTTCCCAATTTTGGCCGAGCTTTCCTCTATTTTATGTAGAAACCTGGCGCTGGGTTCCTCGATTTCGACTGGAATCAAGGCTTCAAAGCCATATACTAAGGAGAATGGGGTTGTCCCCGTACTGGACTTTGACGTTGTTCGATATGCCCAAAGGACTTCGGGTAAAATTTCTCTCCATTTCCCCTTAGTGTCGTTCAACCTTTTCTTTAGGTTTTGGATAATAGTCTTGTTCGTCAACTCGACCTGTCCGTTCCGACTAGGGTGATACGGCGTTGATAATATCCTTTTTATTTTGTGGTCTTTGAGGAATTTCGTCACTTTGCTGCCGATAAATTATTTTCCATTGTCACACACTATTTCGGCAGGTATCCCAAATCGACATACGATGTGATCCCAGATGAAGTCTATAACCTCTTTCTCTCTCACTTTCTCGAACGCCTGTGCTTCAACCCATTTAGAGAAATAGTCAGTCATAAATAAAATGAACTTGGCTTTACCTGGGGCCGATGGCAGAGGGCCGACGATATCCATCCCCCATTTCATGAATGGCCATGGGGATAGGACTGAATGAAGTTATTCTCCGGGTTGATGGATCGTCGGTGCAAACCTTTGACATTTATCACATTTTCGAACAAACTCCTTAGTGTCTTTTTTCATGCTATCCCAGTAGTATCCTGCTCTAATGATTTTTTGAATCAGTGATTCGGCGCCGGAGTGGTTCCCACAAGTGCCTTCATGGACCTCTCGTAGAACATAATCGATGTCTCCTGGTCCTAAGCATACTGCCAATGGTCCATCAAATGTCCTTCGGTATAATATTCCATCTTCAGTCAATGTGAATCGAGCTGCTTTGGTTCGTAGGGCCCTCGACTCTTTAGGGTCCGATGGGAGCTTTCCGTTCTTCAAGTATTCAATATATTTATTCCTCCAATCCCTGGTTGAGCTTGTAGAGTTTATCTCGGCATAACCTTCCTCGATCACGAATCTCGAGAGTTGAACGATAGTCCCCAAGCTGATCTTATCTTCCTCGACCGATGACCCTAAACTTGCAAGTGCATCGGCCTCACTGTTTTGTTCTCGAGGTACATGCTGTAAAGTCCATTCCTTGAAACGGTGTAAGGTTACCTACAGCTTGTCCAAATACCTTTGCATTATATCCTCTAGAACATCGAAAGTTTTGTTTACTTGGTTCACCACCAGTAAAGAGTCACACTTGGCTTCAATGACTTCTGCTCCTAAGCTTTTAGCTAGCTCGAGTCCTGCAATCATGGCCTCGTACTCGGCCTCATTGTAAGTCAACCTAGGAGTTTTGATAGATTTCGTAATAGTGCTACCCGTGGGCGGCTTCAAAACGATGCCTAGCCCGGACCCCTTCACATCCGAAGCACCGTCTGTGAAAGGGTACATACCCCCGATGATGTACCCAATTTTAACAATAATTCCTTTTCGACTTCGGGTACAAGGGTTGGCGTGAAATTTTCCACGAAGTCCGCTAAAATTTCAGACTTGATGGCCATTCGAGGTTGATAGTCGATATCGTAACCACTGAGTTCGACGACCCATTTTGGCCAATCGGTCCGATAGTTCGGGCTTGTGCAAAATATTACGAAGTGGGTAAGTGGTTAATACGCATATGGGGTGACATTAGAAGTATGGTCTTAACCTTCTAGAGGCGCTTATCAGTGCAAGTGCCAATTTCTCCAAGTGCAAATATCTAGTTTCTGCTTCTTCTAATGTCCGACTTACATAATAAACGGGAAATTGCGTACCTTGCTCTTCTCGAACTAGGACACCACTTACCGCGATTTCCGATACAGCCAAGTATAAGTAAAGTTTCTCATCTGTCTTTGGAGTGTGAAGCAGTGGTGGGCTCGATAGGTATCACTTCAATTCCTCTAATGCCGGTTGGCATTCCGGAGTCCAGGCGGAATTGTTCTTCTTTTTGAGTAGATAGAAAAATCTGTGGCTTCGATCCTACGACCTCGAAATGAATCGGCCTAAGGCAGCTATCCGCCCGGTTAGACTCTGCACGGCTTTTACACTATCCATGATGGTGATGTCTTCAATGGCCTTGATTTTATCAAGGTTGATTTCGATCCCCCGATTCTATACCATGAAGCCAAGGAACTTGTCCGAACCGACCCCGTAAGCACATTTCTCGGGGTTGAACTTCATGTTCTATTTCCTTAAAATCTCGAACGTTTCCTGCAAATGAGCCAAATGGTCCTCTACGCGCAGGGACTTAACTAGCATGTCATCAATATAAACTTCTATTGATTTACCTATTTGTTCTTCGAACATTTTATTTACTAGGCGTTGGTAAGTAGCTCCTGCATTTTTTAGCCCGAAGGGAATTACATTATAACAATATGTTCTATACTTGGTGATAAATGAAGTCTTTTCTCGGTCCTCCGGGTTCATTTGGATTTGATTGTACCCGGAATAGGCATAGAGAAAAGTAAGGATCTCGTGGCCGGCCGTGGCATCGATCATGCGATCGATGCTAGGCAGTGAAAAAGAATCTTTTGGGGCACGCCTTGTTTAAATCCTTATAATCTACACACATTCTAAGTTTGTTCCCTTTTTTAGGGACTACAACTACATTGGCTAACCATTCGGGATATTTCACCTCCCGAATGGACCCTATTTTTAGAAGTTTAGTTACCTCGTCCTTTATGAATGCGTGCTTTACCTCGGACTAGGGTCTTCTATTTTGCTTCACCAGTTTGAACCTAAGGTCCAGGCTTAACTGATGCGTCGTTATCTCCGGTGGGATCCCTGTCATGTCTAAATGGGACCAAGCAAAATAATCCATGTTATCAATAAGAAATTGAATAAGCTTTTTCCTGAGTTCGGGGGTTAATCCCGTTCCCAGGTATACCTTTCGCTCGGGAAGGTACTCGATCAATATAACCTATTCCAGCTCTTCGACCGTTGATTTGGTGGCGTCAGAATATTCAAGAACAATATAAGTTTGAGGGGTCGGAAAATCCTCCTCTTCTTCTTTTATCTTCTGCTTCCCCGATTCGGTCGAGGCTGATGGTTGTGATTACTATTTGACTTCCTGCTTACCTTTGATGCTCGACCTTTCTGAGGCTGATAGTGTCAATATCGGTGTTACCTCATCGACCGTAAACATTTCTTTTGCAGCATGCTGCTCCCAGTATACTATTCTTACACCGTCCGACGTCGGGAATTTCATCATTTGGTGGAGAGTCGAAGGGACTGCCCTCATATTGTGGATCCAAGGCCTTCCGAGCAGGGCATTGTACCTCATGTCGCCCTCGATTACGTGAAACTTGGTAACCTGAATGGTTCCAACCATGTTCACCGATAGAATAATCTCCCCTTTAGTTGTTTCACTGGCCATATTGAAGTCGTTTCAGACTCGAGCTGCGGGGAAGATTTGATTTTGTAGGCCGAGCTGCTCCATGACCCTCGATCGGATGATATTCGCCGAGCTACCTGGATCCACTAAAACACGCTTAACTTGAACTTTATTTTATAAGATAGAAATTACCAGAGCATCGTTGTGGGGCTGAGAAATGCCTTTTGCTTCTTCGTTGTTGAATGATAAAGTGCCTTCGAGAACATAATCTCGGGTTCATTTTTCCCTAGTGATTGATACCTTAGTGCGTTTGAATATGGGTCCCTGTGGAATGTCGACCCCACCGACGATCATATGAATGACATGTTGGGGTTCATCCTGTTCATTTTTCCTGTTGGTGTCCCTTTCTCTGAAATGATTCTTGGCTCGATTGCTGAGGAACTCTCGAAGGTGGCCCTCATTGAATAGACGGGCTACCTCCTCCCTTAATTGTATGCAATCCTCAATCTTTTGACCATGCGTGCCATGATACTTGCACATCAAATTTGGGTTTCCTTGGGAAGGATCGGTTTGTATGGGTTTGGGCCATCTAGTATCTCTGATCCTTCCGATTGCCGATACAATGCCTGATGCATCAATGCTAAAGTTATATTCCGATAACCGAGGTGCCTCTGTGGGATCGGCATACTTGTCAGCAATCCTCGGTCTTATGACCACTTTTGCTGATAAGTCCCCGAGAATTGTGTCCTCGATCATTTCTTCGATCATTCCGAGCGAAATTGCATCCTGAACCATTGTTCCTTCGATCTGCAGTATATGGTTGATATCGGTCCCTGTTCGACCTTGGCTCCCTATCGACGTACCCTCTAGTTTTTAACTGTCGACCTGTTTGGATATACTGAACCGAAAGGGGCTCCTAATTGGTCGTCCTCGACCCTGATCTTTGACTGATATCGATTGTGCACAGCTGCCCAAGTTACATCTGGATACTCAATCAGATTTTGTTTCAACTGACGTGATGCTATCGAACTCCGCTCGTTCAACCCTTGGGTGAAAGCTTGAACGGCCCAATCATCTGTGACCGGCGGCAACTCCATGTGTTCCATTTGAAATCGGGACACGAACTCCCTCAGCATTTCATTATCCCTTTGTCTTACCTTGAAAAGGTCCGATTTCCTCGTTGCGACCTTTATGGCCCCGGCGTGTGCCTTTACGAAAGAATCTACTAACATTGCAAATGAGTCGATGGAATTTGGTGGCAGGTTGTGATACCAAATCATTGCTCCCTTCGAAAAGGTCTCTCCAAATATTTTCAACAGTACAGATTCGATTTCATCATCCTCCAAATCGTTACCCTTGATGGCGCATGTATATGAAGTAACATGCTCATTGGGATCGGTGGTCCCATTGTATTTGGGTATGTCTAGCATACAAAACTTCTTTGGAATAGGCTTCGGAGCCACACTTGGAGGAAACGGCTTTTGTACAAACTTCTTCGAATCCATCCCTCTCAAGATTGGCGGTGCCCCCGGTATCTGATCAACTCGAGAGTTGTATGTCTTCACTTTTTAATCGTTGGCTTCGATTCTCTTCTCCCCTGATTTAATTCTTTTGGTGATCTCCTCGAGCATTTTCATTACCACAGGATTATTCCCCGATTCGTTACCATTCGACCTTTCCGGTACTGGCTCGGTATGGCGAGTAATTTCCGGCTTGACCTTATTCGGAGCTCTATGTTGATTTTGTAACTGAGCAATAGTGGCTTGCTGAGCCTGAAGCATCTCGAATATCACTTGTAGACTGACTCATTCGTCTCCTCTGCACTGTGTTCCTTAACCATTAGATCGGCCATCTCTATGTACACTCCCATCGAGATCTGCACCTAAGTCCGCGTTTAGAGCAACGTGCGAACTGACATCGACTGGGTTCGCAACCGGTGCTGCCCCGAGATTAGCCTGTGGCACCTCGACTCCTGGAACGATCACATTTTTGTTTTCATCGTGGAATCCGAGGCCATTGTCACTATGTGCGGATGCATTTTGTGAGTTTGACATGTTTTAACCTGAAAGCAAAGATACTCGACTAGAACAAGCGTAAAATAGTGTGTTTTACCAGAATCAGTACTAAACAATAACTATTATCCTTAGCCCCAAAGTGGGCTGGAAAATCGAGTAACAATTAAACTTATATTGTGGTTTTAAGGATATGTGATTTAAACCAGTACCAATAGATAAATATCGAATTAAATAGATAAATTGGACAAAAATAAATCTAACCAGTCTACAAATAATGCCTCGACCTCGATTCGAGATAGCCTCGAGGTTTAGTTAATAAGAACAGCAGAGGATGGAACAAGCAGTGATGAACAGTAAATAAGACAAAGAAATCAGCGTATATGTATATGTTTTTCAGTGAATCCTCTTTTAAAAATGACTGGAACTCCTCTTTATATAGTAGAGGAAACCTAATTATGGTATGTCTCTAATTACAGAAGGAAAATCGTATAAACAGCTAGTTAACTGCTTCTAATTTGATCCGTTCTGAGATTCACATCATGATCCTCGACCAGTCTCGGATATCCGTTCCGAGATTCACGTCGTGATCTTCGACCGGTTACTGATATTATGCTCATTCCGTTATTATGCTGCCCTCGAAGTCAGTCATACTTGGTCTCGATTGTTGCTGGCCTCGGTCTCAACGTACACTTTGATCTCTAGACTTGATGTCTCATCTTCGAGCTCGGGTCTGATTTATTACGAGGTTACCCCCGATGTAACTCCCTTGTCTCGATCAAATAGCAAAATCGGGTTGACTATATACATGATTCTTCTAATAATTTTATACTATTGCTCAACCTCTATTTAATAATGAATTAGAATATAAGCAATCTTTTTCCCGTTTTTAGACTAAGTTTGAGGAATACCTTTTGGTAGATTTTAAGGGATGCCTTACACCTTCCCCTTGGAATAACTAGAGCCCTTAACTTGACTCATAGGTGTTGCACACTATTTTGCACTAGTCAAAACAAGATTCAACTTGTGGTTTCTCTGTTGTTGATGAAAGAGAATCGCCACCTAATATTTAAAGGTATATTAGGGTACCTATTTAATTACTGAAAGTCATATTCTTTATTAGTCTACTAACCGGTGAGATTATGGGTAAGGGTTCTTGTTCTTTTAAGAGGAAGGTATTAGGCACCCCTTAAAATCTACATGAGGTAGCTCCATAGGACTTAGACTAGATTTAGAACTAATTATTTGTACTATGCTTTAACTAGTACTTAAAAGAGTGTCTTACCATATGTTGGGGCATAATACCTATAAAGGAAGAGTGTAGTTTAAAGAGGATGGATTTAAAGAAGAGTCTTAGAAAAAAGATGTTAGTGCATATATGCTTGAAAACAGTTTTTAAAAATGTATGGTGTTTGTATGAAAATGTGTAAAAGAGAAGCTAAGTTAAAACACTTTATTTTCTAAAGCATGGAAGTTCATATTACTTTAACAAGATGAAGATGATATGAAAGTAAGACTAAGATATACCTTGGCTTTTAAATATTTGAACGAACTGTTTGAAAATCTTTACTTGGGGCGGCATCACCTTATTTTAAAAATGAGTTGATTTCCCTTTAGAAGGTCAAGCTTGCGTTTCAATTCTAATTTTGCCTTTTTGAAAGAGGAGCAGTCGTCTCTTGTTAAGCCTTTGGACTTCAAAATCTTTAAGAAAAGTTAGCAAAGCGTAGTGGATTAATGATATAAACAACTTATAATTAGTGAATGTGGGATTCGTTACTAACTAATGCTTCTTTTAATCCTAGGTTCTTTAAGGCTTGCCTAAGTTTTATATGACTTAAGACATGAAGTAAATCATTCAATCTAATATATAATTGTTGTACACATATGAGATAAAACAACAGGAACACAATAAAATGCAATGACATAGTGAAGCTACAGAACAGCGAAAGCAATAATAAAGGAGTGGAGGAGAAAGAAGGACTCTGATTTTTGGGCCTCAAATGGCCCAGCAATAATAGGGACGGGCAACAACTGGCTTTGGACTTCCGAGACAATAGCAATGCTGGAGTTGGGCTTGAGTTCCTTAAAAACTTAGCATGCCCAAATAATTGTACATGTTCAAAAAAAAGGAAAAGAGAAGGTCATTAGATAACACTCTATACATGTTCATGCATAAAACTTGCAAGCAATATTTTTTAAAAAAAGTGACTAACAGTATCTAAACACTAGGAAAGTCATACTAATGTGGTACCTATGTATAGCAAGTGATCCACATTGAAAGCCTTGAGTTGTCATTAAACACCAAACCCAAAGAGAATAACAAATGTCAATGAATTAAGGGCTAAGCAAAGTGTTCCACTCAAGATCAAAGCCCTCTTTGAATCCCCCGACACTTCAAAGTTCCTAAGGGTCTCAAGGCCCAGGGCAATGCTTGTGCCGGGGAGAGCTGCCCAACCTAGAGTTAAACTCTACTCCCAAATACTCCTAACTACTAACAACTCATTCTTCCCTATAGGTTCGAGTGCCAATGAGGCTCTTTCAATGTAAACCAACTACTGTAACATTCCCTACCACATGAGCATACCTTTTTCTTAACAGAATAACACATAAATAGTTTATTTTCTTATAATTGTACTTCCAGTTCTAAGTGATTTATTAACGTACTAGACAGATCTGAAGCTCAAGTTTCCAAACACACACGGAGAGGCAGGAACATTATACTGTCATTGCTAAAGAACCATACTACTGGAATCAAACATCTCAAATATAGACAAATAGCACATAATTTAGAGTAGCTACACCTTAGGGTACAAATATTTTTTCCCTAATGGACTAATCATAGATTAGTTTAACTCATGTCTTGCACCTATAAGTTAACAACGCTATTGGGAACCTTTTAAAAAAATTAGCAAAGACTCAGAAAAACATTCATGGTTATAAATCTCTACAGGTATTATTAGAGGTACCAGAATATAATAATAGCTTATAACATGACTACATGTTTATAGATCAAAGAATGGGATTGCTAAGAGTGTTTAACAGGATCACATACTACCTGTCTTAACTCATTTTGGAATCACTTCTTCATAGGGGTGTTAATATTTTATTAGGAAATAAGCAAACAATTGTGTCCAAGCAGTAGCAGTAAAGAGTTTCTCTTAAAGTTCATAGACTAGGTTTAGTTCATATTAAAGGGAAAAAGAGAAGACTGCATGCAGTTTCATGACAGTACTCATAAGCATGAAATCATGAGAGATATGCAGAGATACATACAGAACTTTCATTCAACTATACATATAGATATTTCAACTAACGTCATGATCTTACAAAAACAGGATGAGCTTCACTCATTATAAGATCAAGTCAACAATGTCATAAAGGTGGTTAAAGACAAGGAAGACATTGTACCAAACAGGTTTAAATTCAAGCTGTACAGACTAAGATTAACATCTAAACATGATGTAGTTATACTTCAGGTTGTAAAATAGTTATCATTCAACTATAGCAAAACATGACTATAACCTATTTTATGAAAGGTAACTTGATCAAAACAGGATACATGCAAGATGGTTACTGATGTTCATAAAGGTTCATCTTAATGAGACGGTTTCATATAGAGAGACCTACGGATGTAACTAACAGTTAGACACAGATATAAAACTCTCAGCAAACACTTATATAAAGAAGGAGGGCATTTAAACACTTAAACTTCACATGCTTCAGCTAAATGATGAAGGATTAAACTATGCGTGTATGCTTGTTTTAGTTAGAATTATTGGACAACAACCTCAATTACAGAACAACATAATGCAAAAAATAGTGTGGTAGGGATAAAGATCACAACAAAATCATTAAAAGAAAATCTGAAGTCTAGGAAAACATGCGAAGTCATTGAGGCCTGTTAAGGAACTTAATCATGTAAACTATTTGGATTCAAGAATGGAAATTATTAAGGTCACATAACAACTCAATCAACACTAATAAAAATACTCATAAGCATAACAGATGACCATAAATTAACAACACATCATTATGAACTAGAAATAACATCTATACACTAATTACAAACATCATAAATGGAAAAAACTAATTAAATACAGTAGGCATGTTCATGATATTCGAGTAAAGCAATCAAAAGATAAATGGTGGAGGTGTACTGACCTCCTTTTGAGCAGCAAACCAAACAAATACTCTTTCTTAGCCGTATAGAATCAAGAACTCAAACTCCGACCAGTGTAAGGCTAAGAATTAGAATAAAATTAGAAGCTAGTTAGAAAACCCTAGCTTGAGTTTTTACTACTCAAGACTAAAATTGATCTTCTTTGTTTGTTAAGTGATTTCGTGGTGTATTTTATATTGTTAGGTGAGAGCATTGAAAGCTCCTTTTATAGTGGTATTCAATGCCTCTAGGGTTCAACAAAATTCAAAATCAATAGTGAAAGATGATGATGAGTTGATGATGTGAGAAAACTGAGTGAAATCAGGAAGAATAGAGGGGAAAACAGTGAGAATATTTTACTTGAGAAGAGAGAAGGTCGACCGTTGAAGTCTTCAAACTAGTGGTTAGACTCTAATGTCTAGAGGTCACTGCGTTTGACCTTTGGAAAAAAAAATAATGATGATGAAGCTGAAGATATCAACCATGCATGCTCAGATTTGAAAGAACGAAGGGAGAAATCAGACGAATTGAAGTTCGTCTTTTAGGTCTAGGGTTTCAGATTGGGAATTTTGAATTTAATGATGGAAATCGGGGAAATCGGCTAGATTCGCGGATGTAGGGAGCAAAGGGAATAATTTGAACACTGGATTTGTGACCTTGCATGAATTGGTGCAAGGTCTGTGATTGATTAGGGTTGATGAAGTTTGAGAGATGGAAGAGAGAAAAGGGAAACTAGGGCGGCTGTTTTGGGAAAGAATGAGTTAGGGTTGGGGGTGTCTCCAGGTTAATAATGAAAGACTAAATCTGGGCCGTTGGATCATTTGATCAACGGCCCTGATAATTCAGGTCGTAAGGTTTTAAAGAAAATGTTATTAAGAAAAAAAATGGGGACCATTGGATCACACAACAGTTGAGATAATGCCTGGTGTGGGATTTAAAATAAAAGGGAAACTATGAATAAACATGGACCATCGATGATTTGGATCGACGGCCCATATCAATTGTGCTTGTTTTGTGAGTGGGAGGGACAGGTGACGTGGCACGATGCCATTAGTCCTCAAGAGTGGTCCTGGATCACTAAGGTGGATAGGAGGGAGGTAATTTCGGACCAGGTTAGGCGATTTGGGCCTGTATTTTGGGCAAAAATTGATTTAATGAATAGCCACTTTATATTTAATTAGGTATTTGCAATTGTAGCCATTTCGGTCTTTAACCCTTTTATAATTAACTTAAATAAACTTAATTATTTTCAATAAAATATAATAAAATTATAAATATCAAATATACTACTAGCTATTGTAATTAATTATTTATAAAATACTTTATTTTCTAAATTATAACACTAGTTTTGAATTATCAACATAGTAATCTAATAAATCAAAATTTGAGAAGTAATTCCTTAAATTAATTATAAAACCTCTATGGTGTATTTAAAAATTAGTTTAATAGTATTAAAATAATAAGTATATTTGTAATTACATAATAGTAATGCTAGATTATTAATTTCAAAATGAATACTTAATTAATTTGTAAAAAGATATGTAATTATTGATAGAAAATACTTTCAAAACATTCATCGTAAATATATGTATAAATAAATCAATTATAAAAAGAAGGGTCAAAATTGGTCGTCAACAGCTGCCCCTCTTTGATCGGAGATGATAAAAGAGTTTTTGGGCAAAGAAATTGAACCAAAGCCAATTTTGTCCCGACTTTAGGCATACATTGCAGGAATGGCACGAAGATTATGAGCTATAGGATTGGGAGTAAAGGAAGATTCTGGGAGGATTTTTGGGAAGTAGGGGCCGAATTCTGGCGTTGAATTGCTTACCTACCTCGGGCTTAATGAGAATCAGGCCGCATGTAGTTCTGGAGTGAGGACTTTGAGGAAGCGATGCTCGCAAGAATTTCCCCAGTATCGTATTATGACGATATGTCGGGGCGAAGGATTTGGCACTCATGATAGCTTGAATTTGTGGCTTCACTTTAAGGATTTGAAAATTTTGAGTTCCACTGGTCGTTTCATGCTTGAACTTGGATCCTTTGCCCGCTAATGAGTTTGTTGTCCCTCATAGCATTGTAGTTTGGTTTGCTGCTTAGAAAGAGTTCCACGTTGCGATATTCGTTCCTGAAAAAAATAAAACACACACATACCCATATATTGCAATGGAGAATATATTAAGATGTGATGTAAATGATGCAGGAATAATGATGCATGGCTGCTGGCGAGCCGTTATTTGGGATCGGGATGATGGGATACTTAAACTTGAATCGATTTGTTAGTCGGGTTGTGTACCATTCCGCAGCTGTCGGAGCATTGAAAAGTGTCTCCGCTTGTTGGGAGAGCTTAACTTGTAGAGCGCGTCTCCGCTTGTTGGGAGAGCTTTGCACTGAGAAACGTCTCCGCTTGTTGGGAGAGCTTAGTTTGTAGAGTGCGTCCCCGATTGTTGGGAGAGCTTTGCACTAAAATGTAAAGTAATCTCCGCTTGGGAGCGATTGACTTAAATCGTAATCATGCTTGAAGATACTTGAGCAAAACTTCAAAACATTCAAGGTAATAGCAAAGGAAAAGAAAAGCATGCCCAATAGATACTCTTGACTGCGAAGCTAAGTTATGTCCATCGATTGGCAGAATGTCGGTGATGAGGTTTGCGACTATCTATTCTGGCTTCCGCTGTGACAGAGCGTCGGGGTGGATTCCGTTGGCGGAATAAGCCGTTTTCTATATACAAGGCTTCATTTGGCGAAGCCGACGTTTGATTTGTACAGGGCGCTCCGATCGATTGAACTGACAATTTGCTATACACAGGACTTCAATTAGTGAAGTCGACGGCTTGTTTTGTACAAGGTGCTCTGATTGGTTGAGCAAGTGGTTTTCTATATACATGGCTTCAATTGGTGAAGCTAGCGGTTCGTTTTGTACAAGGTACTCTGATTGGTTGAGCAAGTGGTTCTCTATATACAAGGCTTCAATTGGTGAAGCCAGCAGTTTGTTTTGTATAAGGTTCTCCGGTTGTTTGAGCATGCGGTTTGCTATATACAGTGTGCCTTTTTCCGAATCAGCGGTCTGACTCCGAGGTACCTGCAAAGGATTTAAGGATTAGCTTCAGTTGTACCAGAAAAGTTTAAGTAAAGGAGAAATGGTGATAATCCTAGGAAAGTGGCGGATCTGTCATTTGCCCCAGTGTGGTCCCAACATTTCCTTGCTTCCTGAAGACCCTGCACTCAAAGAAAAATTCTCCGTGGGAGCGGGCGTTTGGTTTGTGTTGACCATAGTATCGGTTTGGTTTGTGTTGACCATAGTATCGGTTTTGCCCCGGCCTTTGATATGGCTACGCCACGAAGTTCGGTAGGTGGAATAAATTGCTGTATTTTTAGAAAAACAATTTTTGAAAAGCTTTGTTTTATGACAAATGCTGTCGTTCCATATTATGACATGTTACGAAAGATTCTCCAAATGCGGACGTCGCCTCTTGAAAACTCTATCATGTCGATGTCGATCCTTCATGATGCTTTAACAATGCGGCTGCTTGTCGGTCCGACTGTGTCCTAATTCGAACTAATGCATTACAAAGGTTTTTCCTAAGGTTATGACCGAACCCTTTTAGGTTGCCTACGTATCCAAAACAGAATCAAGTCTGAACGTAGTTCGTGATGATAAAAATATGATGAAGATGACCGAGCCTGACTCAGGCAGCCTACATATCCAAATGGAATCAAGTCAAGACGTAGTTCAACTACAATAGATGAAAAAATGATGATATTAAGAATGAAATGGCCGAGTCTGACTCAAGCTGCCTACGTATCCAAATGGAATCAGCCCAGAACATAGTTCAATTACAAAAGATGACTGAATCCGATGAGGACTGCCTACGTATTCCTTCCTGAGGAAATCAAGTCGGTATAGTTCCAGAGCAACATATATAAATGACATTTGGATTTTCTATTACAAAAGAATAGAGGGAGAGAAACTGAACCCTACGTGGGTTGCCTACATACCCCTCCGTGGGAAGTTAGGTTGAACGTAGTTCTGTTGCAGCAAAACCCAACTCTATTTGTCTTCAAACATAGAATCTCTTGAGTGCGTCTAAGTTGATGGGCTTCGTGTTGATTCTTCCATCCATTTCTGCCAAGATTAGAGCTCCACCCGACAACACTCGGTGAACAACGTAAGGACCTTGCCAATTTGGTGCGAAATTTCCTATGGCTTCCTCTTGGTAGGGAAAGATTTTCTTCAGAACCAATTGCCCCGGTGTGAACTGGCGAGGCTTCACCCTCTTATTAAATGCACTGTCCATCCTATTCTGATTTAGATGACTATGGCATACTGCATACATTATATTCTCGTTGATGAGCATGAGTTCCTCCTGTCTGACCCGTATCCACTCTGCATCGTCCAACTTGGCCTCTTGAATGACTCTTAAAGATGGTATCTCGACCTCTGCGGGTATCATAGCTTCAGTGCCATATACTAACATGTACGACATTTACCCAATGGATGTTCTCATGGTGGTCTGATAACCCAGTAAGGAGAAGGAGAGTTTCTCGTTCCATTGCCTATGATTGTCCACTATCTCTCTTAGAATCCTCTTGATATTCTTGTTGGCTTCCTCAACTTCCCCATTCATTTGTGGTCTGTAGGCTATGGAGTTGCGGTGGATGATTCTGAACTTCTCGCAGATTTCTCTCATGAGGTTACTTTTAAGGTTAGCATCATTGTCAGTGATGATTGACTGAGGTATCCCAAATCGGTAGACGATGTGGTTTCGGACAAAATCCGCCACTACCTTCTTTGTGATGGCCTTGTAGGTAGATGCTTCGACCTATTTAGTGAAGTATTCGATGGCTACCAAGATGAAGCGGTGCCCATTTGATGTAGCGGGCTCTATAGGTCCAATCACATCCATTCCCTAAGCGGCGAACAGCCAGGGTGAATGCATTACATTCAACTCATTTTGCGGAACCCGGATGAAATCCCCGTGAATCTGGCACTGGTGACACTTCTGTACGTAGCGGATACTATCACTTTCCATAGTCATCCAAAAGTATCCAGCTCTCAAGATCTTCTTGGCTAATGTGAACCCATTTATGTGGGGTCCACACGTTCTTGCATGTATTTCTTCCAATAACATCATTACCTCGGCAGTATCTACACATTTCAACAAACCTAAGTCTGGGATCCTCCTGTACAGGACTTCCCCGTCAAGGAAAAAGTAATCTGCCATCCTCCTAAGGGATCGCTTCTGACTATTAGTAGCATTCTTCGGGTACTCTCTGGTTTCAAGGAATCTTCTGATGCTGTGGTACCACGATTTACCATTTGGCTCTTCTACATGGAAGCAATAGGCATGTTGATCCCTGATCTCTACTTTGATAGGGTTGATGTAGTTCTTTTCTGGATGCTAAATATAGAGTTGCAAGGGCGTCGGCAAACTAGTTCTGAATCCTGGGAACTTGCTTGAACTCAATCTTTGTGAACTTCTTGCATAGCTCATTTACGCAGTGCAGGTACGGAATGATCTTGACATTTTTGGTGGACCACTCCCCTTGGACTTGGTGTATCAATAGATTGGGATCCCCTATGACCAGATGTTCTTTGACGTTCATGTCGACTGCCGTTCTGATTCCAATGATGCACGCTTCGTATTAAGCCATATTATTGGCATAAGGGAATCTTATCTTTGCTGATACTAGATCGTGTTGTCTGAATTTCGAAATTAGGACTGCCCAAATTTTAACTCCTTTGAAGTTTGTTGCTCCATCTAAAAACAATCTCCATACAGGGTATGACTCTGTAATATCTTCTCCGGCAAATAATACCTCTTCGTTGGGAAAATACGTAGTGAGCGGCTCGTAATCCCCGTCCACTAGATTCTCTGTGAGGTGGTCGGCTAAATCTTGCCCCTTGATAACCTTCTGAGTTATTTACACAATATCAAATTTGCTGAGGAGAATTTGCCATTTAGCTAGCTTTCCGGTAGGCATCGGCTTCTGGAAGATGTACTTGAGCGGGTCGAGCCGAGATATTAGATGCGTAGTGTATGCTGACATGTAATGCCTTATTTTTTGGGCGATCCAAGTCAGAGCACAGCAAGTGCATTCTATCAAAGTGTATTTGGCTTCGCATGGTGTGAACTTCTTACTTAAGTAGTAGATGGCCTGCTTCTTTCTCCTAGCTTCGTCATGATGTCCCAACACACATCCGAATGCGTTATCCAAGACTGACAGTTATAGTAACAATGGCTTCCCGGGCTCGGGGGGAACCAGCACAGGTGGATTTGACAAATACTCCTCAATTCTGTCGAAGGCTTTCTGACACTCTTCTTTCCATTTTGTGGCAACATCCTTTTTCAGCAACTTGAAAATGGGTTCACAGATTACCATTGACTGGGCTATGAAACGACTGATGTAATTCAGTCTACCCAGGAAACTCATCACATCTTTCTTACTCTTGGGCGGTGGCAATTCTTGAATGTCTTTGATTTTTTATGGGTCTAATTCTATCCCTTTTCTGCTTATGATAAAGCCAAACAATTTTCCAGCAGGGTCCCCGAACGTGCATTTTGCCGGGTTCAATTTCAAGTTGTACCTCAGCAGGCGTTCGAAAAATTTCTTCAAATCATCCAAGTGTTCTGAACTGTTTCGAGACTTGATGATGATGTCATCTATATATACTTCGATCTCCTTGTGAATCATGTTGTGAAAAAGGGTAGTCATGGCCCTCATGTAAGTGGCACCGGTGTTCTTGAGACCGAACGACATGACTCTATAGCGGTAAACTCCCCAAGGTGTGGTGAAGGCTGTCTTTTATGCATCTTCCTCATGCATCAAGATCTAGTGGTATCCAGCAAAATAATCCACGAACAACTGCAGTTCATGCTTTGCGCAGTTGTCGATGAGGATGTGAATATTTGTTAAATGGAAGTAGTCCTTTGGACTAGCTTTGTTGAGATCTGGGTAATCCACGGATATCCTGATCTTCCCATCTTTCTTAGGTACTGGGACGATATTTTCCAACCAACTGGGATAATTGGTGACCCTTACCACATTCTCCTCTATCTGCTTAGTTACTTCCTCCTTTATCCTCAAACTCAAATCAGGGTTGAATTTTTTGGGTTTTTGCTTGACTGGCGGTCTGGTGGGATTGGTAAGCAGTAGATGCAAGACAATGTCAGTATTTAATCCAGGTATATCATTATATGACCATGCGAACACATTGATGTATTGTCGGAGAAGCTCAACCAGTTTTTCCCTCTGTTCGGTTTCTAGGTGAATGCTGACTTTGGTTTCTTTCATATCTTTTTCACTTCCGAGATTGACCACTTCCATTTCTTCGAGGTTGGGATTTTTCTGACTCTCCAGCCGTTCGATCTCTTGTGGGAGATTGTCTAGCATCATAATCTCATCCTATTCCTCGTAATCTGGGTTGTTTCGCTCGACGGTTTTATTACATGTCACAATCGCAGAACGTGGGTTTTTATCGTTTTATTTACTGGAAAAAAAAATCTAAGTATAAATGAAGCGGTCAATAAAGTTGCAATATTTTAAGAAAACTATTTGTTTTATTTCATCAAAAGAGGAACGTCTAAGCATTCAAAAGAGGCAAATGACAAAAGGTACAAACACGGTGCATGCCTCAATTGACTGTGTGGTTTTCAAAAGAAAACTTTTACAGTTCCACACTTCCAAGACTCCCGACGAACCAAAGATGGACTGGCGGTCCAATTCCGCAGCTCTTCTCCTGGTTTGGCATTCCTGATGGTCGGTGTCTTGATGTTAGTTCCTTCACAAAATTCTTTAATCATATTCACGAATAGCCTTCCTATTCCATCGATGGTATCATCTTCTGGTGCTGAACTCTAGCTCGTACCCGAAACATGCTCTGGCACAAAAGCCTTTTTCCCGTAGCTACCGGTATGTGTTTTCCACATCGAAGGCTGATATCCTATGCTGGCCCTTCCTTTTTGCCCATTCGGCTCAATTGGCTGACCTGGCTCCTAGCTCGGTTACTGGTCTGTATCCATATTCCATCATCTCCCTCATGGCCATCTTGGATTTATACGGCGACTGCATTCCTAAGTTTTGTTCAGTCTCATCTATTTCGGTGGTCTGCATGATTTCCACTACATGGAAAGCAACCCTGTCTAGCCCTTCAATGAACGGGATTGCGGGCTCCAAATAAGCTTATTGGCCCCATTCGCCATGGACCACGGTCTCTTGACATCCCCATTCAAATTTCATGCATTGGTGTAAAGTTGATGGGACGGCCCCTGCCATTTGTATCCAGGCCTAGCAGCAAATTGTATGAAGAGGAAATATCCATTACTTGAAATAATGTGGGAAATTCAACCGGTCTGACCCGCAAAGCCAAATAAATTTCTCCTATAACATCCTTCTGCAAACTATCAAAATCCCTTACCCTCACATGGCTTTCCTTCACTTCCCTCAGATGGATTCCCAACTCTCGCAGAGTAGAGAGCGGACAGATGTTGACTCCTGACCCTCCATCAACCAGTACTCGGGACACCACCTTGTCCCCACATTTGACAATGATATGAAGAGCTTTGTTGTGACTAACGCCTTCGACAGGAAGCTCGTCTCTTCTAAAAGTGATCATATTTGCTTCGACCATTTTCCCAATTGTTGCAGCCAGTTCCTCACTGGTGGTGTTGCTTGGCACACTTACCCCGCTTAGTACTTTCATCAAGGCATCCTTATGACCGTCAGAGCTCATCAGCAAGTCCATGATTGATATTTAAAACCTTATACACTTATACCAAGTGTCACGCCCCAACCTCGGGGAGCGCGACCGATGCTCAACTGAGTGAACCCGGTCGAGCAAACCTATTAGACCTTCCCTACCCAACTCACCCATGATCAAGAGAAGACATGATTTCATTAATTAGACAGTAGGAAGATCATATATATAATACTAAATCGTCTCATTGGTTACATCATTTTTAAGTTTCAAGATACACACATTCTTATGATTCGAGTGGAACAAGAGATCAAAACACAACATAATCTGTTTGACTTTTCTAGCACCCATGTACAACCCACATAGTATTTACGGAGCCTCTAAAGGATACAAAAGAGTGTTATGATAGTGCCGGCAACAAGGCCCCGACTATACCTCAAAACGTGATAACAATATAAACAAAAGGTACAATACATGACCCAGGAAGGAAATGGAGCTCACCGAGTACGCTGAGAAGAGGATGCAACACTATTTATGATCAACATTGTCTGCTATGGAACCACCTGCATCCATTTAAAGATGCAGCGTCCCCGGCAAAAGGGACGTTAGTACTGTCGAATAGTACTAGTATGTAAAACTAAACACCATCTCAATTGAATGAATAATAATACAAGGGGGAAAACAGTCATGAGTTTAATAAGAGCTTCAAATAATACTAAAACATCAAGTAAGGATCACATAAATTCTCAAGTCAATTTCCATGTTATTAGGTTGGGTGATCTTTAGAGCCGATATACCATAATTCACAATACCTCCGTATTCTTACACGGAGACTGATCTCGACCCGATCGGCTAGGTCGTCTTATTTGAGATATCAACCCATTACCATAATTTTATTATAATTTCCAGCACAGTTACCACCATGTGTGCGGCAAGGCATCTAATCACGGCACGATCGGCTAGGCCGTCTCACCCAAGACATTACCTTTTCAATCACTGTTGCTGTATGAAAGCAGTACTCTAACCACTGAGTTAAGTAGGTCATTTATCATCCCAAAGAGAACCAAATGTTCAATCATCTCACTTTATACTTCTTTTACATCTTTTCAATTCATTGGAACGAGTGGCCTCAATTAGAAAGTCATTCTTGGCACTTGGCCGTATTTCATAATTCTAGTTTCCCCTTTCCACATTCAAACAACACTATCATTATCAACAACAATAAGGTTTCCCATTTAAGAGATTAAATTCACATATGAGCAATTTGGGAATCTTAGGCACATAGAGGCTTTTCATACAATTTGACATAACAACCTTTATTTGATCTTGACATGAAGTCTTAACATTTCTAACACATATTCCACATTTTGAACATATCCTCAAATGGCAAAATGACATGATGAAGTATTTAGAATAAATATTAAACATACATCCTTCAACACAAACACATTAGGAACAACCAATTCTATAATGATCAATTTAGGACTTACACCAATTACATGAACACTGCGGGATTCGATTCTAATAAGAAGGGGGTTTAGCCAACATACCTCAATTGAGCTTCCTTAAACTTTTAAAACGTTCCGGAATTCTTAGCAACTTCAATCTATTTTAGAAATATAACAAGTTGAACCAAAATTAGGAAGATGCCCATGGTTCTAGCTCATTTGAGCATTTTATCAAGCACTACGTGTGCATTAAGGTTTCAAGGTCCTTTTATGGAGGATTCTTTCATCCCACAACCCATTCTTTACCATTTTTAGCTCAACAATCTTCCTATACCCTTTGCTAACACATGCATATAAGATGGACAACTCTCATTCCCAAAACTTATCTTACTAATTACCCAATTCTAGAAAACATTCGAAATTGAGGGTTAGGGTGTAGAATCTTACCTCTAGGATGAAGACCTAGTGAGTTTCCCCTCTTAGTCTTCCAAATATTTAAGCAAGAATTGAAGAACAATAATTGAGGAACACCTTCTCACTTTAGGGCACTCTCTCTCACTCTAAAATGTCAGATTTTAGCTCAAAAATGGCCCAAAGCATGTATTTAACGAAGTAGGGTCGGGTTGTAAAAACCCAAAAATGAAGCTCTGGAATAGGTTCTGTGGTCGCATATGCGACCGCATAATGATTATGCGGTCCGCAAAATGACCGCGAAATTTGGGTGCCAAAACTGGAAAGGAACTGACTAGGTCTACGGTCACTATGCGGACCGCAGAACGGTTCTGCGGTCGCATAGTGCACTGCAGAACCTCCCTCGAAAAATCCCAAAGCGGGATATGCGACAAGAGTGAGTCCCACGAAGTGGTTATGCGGTCGCATAATAGCCGTGAAATTTACATCAAAATGACCCAGAAAATTGACCCATTCTGCGACCATTCTGTGATCCGCAGAGTGGTTCTGCGGTCGCAGAATAGGCCGCAGAAATGCCTACTTCTGTCCAATATTTTCCTCTACTATTATTAACCTCTACGCCTTCCTCGGCATCACAGAACGTCAACTTTTAGGAAAAATGTTCACGGGGCCTTACAGGATCCTCGTAGTCCAAACCTTTACTTCCCCAAGCGACTTGGAGGTTCTTCATTTGTTTTCTCAAGATTTGTAGCTGTTAGGAGAGTGACTCTTCTTCCTTACACCTGGCTTCCCTTTCCATCTCAGCGTATTGGTCAATCTCATAAGGCACCCTGACCATGACAGGCACTGTAAAGGTAGGTTCAAAAATGGCATATATAGGAGGAACATATCGCTCATGGGCGGCGGTATGTGCCACGGGTATGTGCTGATTTGGGTGAGTGGTAAAAGCGACTCCGTCATGAGGAGGGGTGTGACTTGTGTTAGTGGTAATAGGCGGGTTTTATGGCACTTAAACATATTGTGGTACGTAGGGAGTGTGGATAGGAGGATTTGGTGGGTTTGCGGGGGTTACTGGAGATATGATTTGAGTGTTGGGGACTAAAGTCGGGGTGTTGTTGGTTTGGAGTGATGTGGAAGGAAAGTGGTCAGGGATTGAATTCAAAGAAGGAAAGCGAGGTGGTTGAGGGAGCGTTGTCATGGCCAGATGTGCTAGTTCCCTGATATGCCGTACTTCCTCCCTTAAAGACTTCACCTCATGGGCCATCCTAGCCACGTGTTCATCATTCCTTGTATCGTCCTTCTCTCCCGATCGCCCCAGGCTATCGAATATGACTATAACATGCTCGGTCGGGTTTTCTGTAGCAGACATCTTCCCCTTTGATATTAAATTGTAGGGTGGTTCTGCCAGTTTCGGGTCGACACAAACCAACTTTCTTTTGGGGAGTAATAATAAAGTAAGAAATGAAAAAGAAACAGAAGTTAGTTTCTTCATTTATAAAAGCAAAAGATCACTCAGAGCAATTAATTCACGTATTCCGGCTAGCGTGTTTCCCTAGAATTTATGGGACCTCTCATTACCGGAGGTAGGCGTAGATTGCGAATGTTTGACAAATAATTAGACTTGACACATTTAGATCTGAAGCAAGTTTTATTTTCATTGATAATGTTTGGATTGAGATAAGTGGGAACAGAGGTTACATTAATGTTTCTGATATTCATAGAACTGCATGGGCTTAAACAACTCACCCTTAGGGAAAATACGAAAACTGCGGATAAGGATACAAAGTGGGAAAGAAGGGGAAATCAACCAACTTCTAGTAACCATCCCCTAAATCATTCCCCATATCCTCTTCTTCTTCTAGCTCTTCCTCCGGATCGTCCTCCGGATCTTCTTCAAACTTCTCTTCGTTATCGTTGAACTCAAACTCTTCTCCTAGATCTCCCTTCAGATCTGTCTCAAATTCTATTTGGATGCCCTCCACTACCCGATCATCATCTTCAGCAGGTGGTAGCATGTGATCGATGGATCCTGGGACCACTTGATGGTGCATCGAGGTAGTCACAAGGTAATGTGGTAGAATCTCATGGTAGATTTGCAAAGCAGCCACTGCGTCCTCCAGCCAGGCTATTCCCTCTCTGCTTGGTCGGGCTAGCTCATCTTCCTCGTTGATCCATACATAATACTCCAGAGTGCACCATGAGTTTTTACCCATCGAAATTGTGACTAGATCGTTCCACTCTTCTTGGAGCCTTCTTATCGTTGGGATTGAAATCTGTCAGTGGTACTCATCCTCATATAGCGTTGTCCTTGTCCATAGAGGCATATCCTAGATCATCCCGAACTGTTTGAGAACCCGCAAGGATGAGTATGGTTGGATGCCTTCAATTCTTATCAACTCAATGATGTATTTCTGAGGAGTCCTTAAGATTTCCCTCCCACTTAACCATGACAACTTCCAATTGACCCATTCTCCACTTAGATTGGTCAGCATTTCTCTCCCCTCTTCTTGTCCATGCGGGGAGACCCAAAGTCTCATCCTCTCGTTGTAGCTACGGATCATGTTGTTGATGCCGACAAAGTATTCAATGGTGGCCTCTCGCTGGAAGAAAAGTTCTGTGGCCCAGATCTGAAGTAGCAAGTTACAACCTATAAAGAAATCATACCCCCTTGCACATGCAGACAAAGCCCTTAAAAATCTTAGCTAGCACCATCGGTACCAGAGCAGCTTGGAGGTTACCACGGAAGGTCGCTAGAACCACAGGTAATAAGTTGATGTTGATCCGACATCTTCTCTGCAGGAAGACCAACAATCCCAGCAGTTCCAATGAGAAAGTGATCGGCCTGAGACTCTTCCACATTGCTTGATCACACCAAAATTCCCCCGAGTACCACTCATAGCTTTCACGATGTCTAAACCTATCAAACAGATGATCTAGGCTCACCCATTCGTCCTCGATATTTTTCAAACTCGGACTGTTAGCTAGACGTAGAGCATCTAGGAACCTGTAACCAGGCATAATGACTGGTAGTATTGGTCTCCACCATGTAAATTGAACACCACCTTAGCCGGATCACAGAACTCTATCAGCAGGCGAGTGAGCATCCTGTCTACTTGGATGTTTAGAAAAGCAGTCAGTGCCCCCAGGTGTGTCCAAATTCCATCTCTATGTTCCCGACGGATGTTCTTCCACCACTGCTTCAATTTGCGTGGCGCTCCCATCACCATATTGATCTCGGGGATGATTTGGTTGATTTCCATTTTTGAAGTGGGTGAAGAAAGATTTTGGTAAGTGTTTGCTTCGGATCTTTAGGTGTCTAGTCAGGTTTGTTCGTCTTTCCATAAAAGTCATGTCGTTGGGTCCATGACCCGTTTACATTAGGGTGGCTTTTCTAATTGTGTGTCGGTGCTAAGGACCGACTCACCTAAGGTTTATGCAATATGACCTATTTTGCTAGAGTAGAGTGTTTCCTATTTTTGAATTGGACTGAAGACTGTGAGAAGTTATGTCAGTTTACCTGACAAAGCCATTCTCTGAAACTAAAGAGTTTTGAAAAGAAGGTTTGGAGAGGTATAAAAGACAACCCTTGCGTGACATTAATTGTGATAGTGTACGGGCAAGACTCGATAGGAAGAAGTGTGATGACAGTATACGTAAAGCGGTAACAGATAATGGTGTAACAGATAAGAGTGTAACAATAAAAAGCATGATAATAATCAAACATAAAGAGAAAATAAAGTAGGCAAGCATGTAATGGAAAACTCAAATACGATTAAAGCAATGTACAAACAAATCTAAGTGCCAAGTTCCGCCTAAGTCTGCTAAGGTCAGAACCTTAGTGTGAATCTCCAGCAGAGTCGCCATGTTGTTGAACCCTATTTTGCACTAGTCAAAACAAGATTCAACTTGTGGTTTTTCTATTGTTGATGAAAGAGAGTCCCCACCTAATATTTAAAAGTATATTAGGGTACCTATTTAATTACAAAAGGTCATATTCTTCATTAGTCTGCTAACCGGTGAGATTATGGGTAAGGGTACTTGTTCTTCTAGGGGGAAGGTGTTAGGCACCCCTTAAAATCTACCCGAAGTAGCTCCATAGGACTTAGACTATATTTAGGACTAATTATTTGTGTTATGCTTTAACTAGTGCCTAAAAGAGTGGCTTACCATATGTTGGGGCATAATACCTACAAAGGAAGAGTGTAGTTTAAAGAGGATGGATTTAAAGAAGAGTCTTAGAAAATTGATGTTAGTGCATATATGCTTGAAAAGACCTTTTAAAAATGTACGATATTTGTATGAAAATGTGTAAAAGAGAAGATAAGTTAAAACACTATGTTTTCTAAAGCATAGAAGTTCATATTACTCTAACAAGATGAAGATGTTATGAAAGTAAGCCTAAGATATACCTTGGATTTTAAATATTTGAAGGAACCGTTTGAAAATCTTTACTTGGGGCGGTAGCACCTTATTTTCGAAATGAGTTGATTTCCCTTTAGAAGGTCAAACTTGCGTTTCAATTCTAGTTTTCCCTTTTTTTTGAAAAAGGAGCTGCCGTCTCTTGTTAAACCTTTGGTCTTCAAAATCTTTAAGAAAAGTTAGCAAAGCGTAGTGGATTAATGATATAAACAACTTATAATTAGTGAATGTGGGATTAGTTACTAACTGATGCTTCTTTTAATCCTAGGTTCTTTAAGGCTTGCCTAAGTTTTATATGACTTAAGATATAAAGTAAAACATTGAATCCAATATACAATTGTTGTATACATCAGAGATAAAACAACAGGAACACAATAAAAGGCAATCACATAATGAAGCTACAAAATAGCAAAAGCAATAATAAAGGAGTAGAGGGAAAAGAAGGACTCTGGTTTTTGGGCCTCAATGAAGCAGGTCCAGCAATAACAGGGACGAGCAACAACTAACTTTGGACTTCCGAGACATAGCAATGTTGGAGTTGGGCCTGAGTTCCTTAAAAACTCTGCAGGCCCAAATAATTGTACATGTTCAAAAAAGGAAAAGAGAAGGTCATTAGATAACACTCTATACATGTTCATGCATAAAACTTGCAAGCAAAAAAAATAAAAATAAAAGTGACTAACAGTATCTAAACACTAGGAAAGTCATACTAATGTGGTAGTTATGTATAGCAAGTGATCCACATTAAAAACCATGAGTTGTCATTAAACACCAAACCCAAAGAGAATAACAAATGTCAATGAATTAAGGGCTAAGGAGAGTGTTCCACTCAAGTTCGAAGCCCTCTTTGAATCCCCCGACACTTCAAAGTTTTCAAGTGTCTCAAGGGCCAAGGCAATGCTTGTACCGAGGAGAGCAACCCAACCTAGAGTTAAACTCTACTCCCAAATACCCCTAACCACTAACAACTCATTCTTCCCTATATGTTCGAGTGCCAATGAGGCTCTTTCAATGTAAACCAACTACTGTAACATTCCCTACCACAGGATTATATCCTTTTCTTAACAGAATAACACAGAAACAGCTTATTTTCTTATAACTGTACTTCCAGTTCTAAGTGATTGATTACATATTAGACAGATCTAAAGCTCAAGTTTCCAAATACACACAGAGAGGCAGGAATATTATACTGTCATTGCTAAAGAACCAAACAACTGGAATCAAACATCTCAAAGATAGACAAATAGCATATAGTTCAGAGTAGATACATCTTAGGGTACAGATGCGTTTGCCCTAATGGACTAATCAATATTAGTTTAACTCAAGTCTTGCATATATAAGTTAACAATGCTATTTGGAACATTAAAAAATTGGCAAAGACTCAAACAAAACTTTCGTAGTTAGAAATCTCTATAGGTGTTATTAGAGGTACCAGAATATAATCAGAGCTTATAACTTGACTACAGGTTTACAGATCAAATAATGGGATTGCTAAGAGTGTTTAACAGGATCACAGACTACCAGTCTTAACTCATTTTGTAATCACTTCTTCATAGGAGTGTTAATCTTATTAGGAAATAAGCAAACTATTGTGTCCAAGCAGTAGAAGTAAAGAGTTTCTCTTAAAGTTCATAGACTAGGTTCAGTACAGTTTAAAGGGGAAAAGAGAAGACTGCATGCAGTTTCAAGACAATACTCAGAAGTGTCACGCCCCAAAATCAAGGAGCGCGACCGGCGCTCAACCGAGTGAACCCGACTAAGCAAGCCTGTTAGATTTTCTTCGACCCAAACTCATCCATGAATAAAGAGGAGATGTAATCCATTAATCAAATATTAAAAAGATTTTATTAGCAAATCCCATTTCATTTCCATTAGCAACTTCATTCATAATTTCCAAAGTATTACAAGTTTATAGATATAATGAAAAACATATTTGCCAAATACCAACATTTCTAGTTTAATTGCCCACATCAAACACCACCCACAACCTGTCTACGGAGCCTCTAAGTGCAACAGAAGAGTAGTATGGAAGTGCCGGTTGATAGGAATAGGGGCGCTTAGCCCCGCTCTTTGGTTTAGGATGGATCCGAGGAGCCGGGGCTTCTTTATTGTAAGGCGTCTAGAAGCCATGCATAGCACTGAATAGGGAGCCGCCGAATACACCAGCGACCAGGCTTTTTGGACGTTCCATGATTAAACCGACTAGCGGCACTTTCGAGATGCCACCTTGTTTATAAATATAAAAAAAGTCTTTTCAATTCCATTTGACTCGGGGCGTCAGGGACCCTCAACAAGGCCCCGGCTATACCTTAAAACACAATGTACAACTCAAATGACATTAGGCCCGGAATAGAGTAGGGCTCACCAAAACCTGCTGAATAGAGAGTGACTGCTAACGAGGACCAAAGATGCCCGCTGATGAACCACCTGCATCCATTGAAGATGCAGCGCCCCCGACAAAAGGGACGTTAGTACATATGAAATAGTACTAGTATGTAAAGCTAACTATCCACTTTCAAAATAGATTGCCAATGTAAGAAAGGGAAAACCATAGAAACAACAGTCATAATCAACCATATCCAAATGTCCAGTTTAAACATAACAATTTTTAAAACACGAAAATAATATATATTTTTGGCTGGGAGATCTTTAGAACTGATATACCACTATTCTCAATACCATCGTTCACAATACTAATACTACTGTACTTTTAGCACGGAGTCCGATCACGACCCGATCGGCTAGGCCATCTCATTAGAGACATCAACCACAATCACTCTCAATACAAATACCACCATACTTTTAGTACGGAGTCCAATCACGACCCGATCGGCTAGGCCATCTTATTAGATACATCAATTACAATCACAATTTCAATTACAATTTCCAGCACAATCACCACCATATGTGCGGCATGGTATCCGATCACGACCCGATCGGCTAAGCCATCTCACCACAATGCCGTGTGGATCGACATCATCCTTTTTCTATCAATCATCTCATCCCAATTAAGGGGAATAATGTTATCACATCAATCTCATCCCAAATAAAGGGAATAATTTTATAACATCAATCTCATCCCAAATAAGGGGAATGATCACAATCCACTTCTGCACCGACACATGTAGTTTCGGGGTTAGGTTATTTCAACCTACCCTTCGTCGATGACTATCGATACTCCCAAAATATTTTTGATTTGTTTACAAAGGAAACAATAATACAAATGCGCTTACCTCATAATGTTTCATACCGTATATAGCCTCATTGGCACTTTCAACAATTTTCAACATCATTATTTCATTGGCTCTCTTGGCCATACATATGATTCATTGTTCATGGCACAATGGCCGTATTTAATATTCCACACTATTATTTCTTTCCTTTCATGCATCATCATCATAAATATCAACAATAGAATATTCCGAAAAGCACAACTTTAGGTTCATTAGTAATGAAGACTTTAAACACAATGGATTTCTTTCCAAAACAAATGGAGTAAAATGATTGGCAATCGAAACACAAGTTAAAATCATAAACAAGTAACATATCATTTATTCTTTAAATACTTTTCCCCAAAAAGGGCAAAACACAATTTCCACTCACGAATATGTAAGAACGCAAAACATATTGAAAATACTCACAAAGCATAGCATTAGTTAAAACAGCCACATTGGGGCATGACTTGAGGACATAAGCTTTTAGGCAAATCTACTTTTGATGTAATTTTGGAACAGTTGAATCAAGGATCATTTCATAATCTTTCTCACATCATCTCATTTCATTGGCACCTCTAGCCACAAGTATAACTTTCATTCTTGGCACAGTGGCCACACTTTATATCTTCAACTCACTTCTTTCACTTTTAAGCATCTTTATAGATTATTAACAGCAAGGAATTTCCAATCAAGACTTCAGGTACACATATGAGTAATTAAGAGTCTTAAGCATATCGAGTTTTTCTCGTACAAGTTGGCATCATAACTTTCATTTGAAACATGACTCAAAGCCATTACATTTTAATGCACATATCATTCTTGAATACATTCCCGAAGGATAACATAATGTGATAATTGGATCACATTTTGAATACATACATCTTTCGACACTTTGCTTACTCAAGATAATCGAATTTATTAGGAACAACTCGGAAGATAGGAATTAGGAACTTGAGTCTACAATACTTGAAACTTACGGGAAGATCATGGAATTCATTTCTAAAAGAGTAGTTTAGCCAACATACCTCAATTGAGCTTCCTTAAACTCTAAAATGTTCCGGAATTCTTAGCAACTTCAATCTATTTTAGAAATGTAACAAATTGAACCAAATTAGGAGGATGATCATGGTTCTAGCTCATTTGAGAATTTTATAAAACACTAGGTGTGCATTAAGGTTTCAAGGTCCTCCTATGGTGGATTTCATCATCCCAAACCCATTATCTACCATTATTAGCTCTACAATCTTCTTACACCCTTTGATTACATATGCATACAAGATGAACAACTCCCATGCCCAAACATTATCTTAATAATTACCAATTCTAGATAAAATTAGAGATTGAGGGTTAGGGTGTAGAATCTTATCTTTAGGATGAAGACCTTGTGGGTTTTCCTTGTTATTCTTCCAAGATTTGAGCAAGAATTGAAGAACAATTGGTGAGGAACACTTTCCCACTCTAGGGCACTCTCTCACTCTAAAATTATCAGGTTTTAGCTCAAGAAATAACTTAAACCCTCTCTCTACCCATCCTTGGGGGTATTTAATGGGCTCCTATGTACACGGCTACGCACCTGGGCAAGTGGTCGCGCATCTGGCCTCCCACACAAGGCAGAAACTCCCAAATATCCGCGGGCGCGCATCCGGCGCGCATATGACATAGGTTCAGTAAAATGGCCATAATGTTCTGTATACATATCCAAATGAAGAACGGTTTGATGCGTTGGAAACTATACTCAAAGGGATTTAATTTTATAGGTATATCACCACCTAAGTCATTATATTGAGGGAGTTCTATTCATTTGAAATCGGGTCTTATGCCAATTGAAACATCCTTTCCACTTAATGTATCCAACTTGTTCCACACAAGTTCTTGCCATTCACAAAACTCCTTAGCATGTTCCAACACACCTTAAACATACATTATCAATTCAAAATGATGTGGCTCTATCCCATAGGTCTCCTTTAATACTCAAATACGTTATTCTCAAATACCGTTGGCGCACTTTAAAATCTTAAATCATTAGGAAATTTTTACGGGGCCTTACATTCTCCCCCACATAGGATCATTCGTCCTCGAATGAGGAGCAGAGTCCATCTTCAAACACTTAACATAACTCGACTCGTCTTTCAAACATTTCAGGCCCCCAAATCTGACTAACTCCAAAAATTTTCAGAAATTTCGGTAGAGTCTCCCCTGTAATTGGGCCTAACCACCTGCCAGAGAATCACCAAAACCACCCTAACAACATATCCATAACTCAACAAAGCATCACAGTATATATCAACAACATTGATCTCAACATTAAGGGCATTACATTAACAAAAGTGGTATCTAGACATGAGTTGCACATATTTAAATCATAACATATAACAAGTACCCTTTTGAATCACAACCATTTGGTTATACAAGCAAGTGATAATACTTCCTTTACTTTGACGGAGGCAGATCTCAATTTCCGGACTTATCTAATAGGGATGACAACTAGGTCCCTCTTATAAGCCAATTACTCATTAACTTCACCTTCAATAGTTTCCATCGGAACGATAGGCAAAGGATTTCTAATAACCTTCTAGAACCTAGATACATGATGCATCGGGTGGATGGAGGACAACGATGGGAAAATATCATACTCATAGTGCGGCCTATTTCCTTCAATATTCCATAAGGCCTAATGTGACTACACATACTTTACCTTCCTTAACAATTCACCCAATATATTCATAGAGAAAACCTTGACAATAACCCGTTCACTTTCTTCTACTCTAAATCTCTACGCAGAACACCCAAACTAAACCTTTGGCGATCTCCAACAATTACTCTAAGATGTGCTAGCATGAATATGACCATAAAATTTCCTATCCAATATATTTGATCACGGGATGATTCTTCTTCTTTGACCTGTTTGAACCTTCAACCCCCATAGTTTACTATAAATAGGAACAACGAGGTCTGAAATTGGGCTGGAAGTTTTCAAGAATCCATCAATGTGCTGAGCAGGGCATTTCAGAAGGTTATTTCCTAAGAGACCTGAAGGTTACTACCAATAGTGCTGACATGGTTAATCATTTTAACGACATCATTTATTCGACAAATGAGGCATAGAGTTGCCTAGTAGTCATTGATAATATAGGGACCATGTTGATGATTATGAGATTTAAAAGAAATGAGTCATTTAGACATGTGACATATGGAAGGCATGGTCGGGAGGATAAAGACATTAGCGTCAGTTATTCTTGGAAGACTATGAGCCATGAAAAGGACGGCAATAATTGTTTCAATCCATATGTGCCTTGTTCGGAAATAGTAGGCCTCAAAGATAAATAGCCCAGTACGTGACACTAGTCGCCTCTTGGAATGTAGGGAAAATTAGTTTAACTCGAAATGAGAATATTCTGGCACCCTGAATGTGATATGGGTTTCAAAATAGATGAAGCTGCATCATGCTCTTAACAGTAACTAGCACAAGGAATTTATGCCACAAGCCTACGAGGATGAAAAAAAAGTTAAACACTTGTGAGATTATTATCATTCTGATAGCTTAACCCCTTTCCGATAGTTGATCCTATATGAGAGAACCAGATATGCGACAAACTTGACTTTCAAATCAATATACTCATGATATGTGCCAAAATCTGGAAGCGTCTAATTTCAACCTTTCACGAGTGAAACCACATAGTTGGGAAATCTAAATATTTGGGATGAAATCATGTATTGGTTAGAGAAAATGAACATTTTTCTATGAGATAGACATGTTTTTGCCATAATAACTATCAAGTTTCAATACAAGGCCACTTCATGTGCAACTACAATACTAGGAACAAAGTGAACTCACTGAGGCATGATCTAGGTGGACATAAAAGTCATACTGAGATGGGCGAACAAAAATATCTTCCTGCGGCGGATTTGTGAAAATCTCAAATTTCCCAGAAACTTTTATGCGGACAAGTGACCCCTTTCAATTAACAGGTGCACATATGATAGGTGCTAATATATGCTCTCATGTTACTAGACAATGAAAAGGATTCATGATACTATTCATAAAGGAGTAAAATGACTGTTCTAATCATTGGAGCCACATACACTGGAGAGAAAAAGAGTGGCTCAAGAAGGATCTCAACACTAGGCTGCTTTACATTGGATTTGATACCACATAGGTAAACTTTATGATGGTGCGTGCATAGGCACAAGTAAGCATATGTTATCCATTCGATTCAAAAGGTTCTGTAAGAAATTCATCAGGTATAGTCCCTTGTTGAGAATTTAGGGAAGCAGTGGGAAGTATTAACCTAGGGTTATAGCTCATTTCAAGAAAATCATTATAAAACTCAATTCCTCGAGAGGTTGTAAATAAGAGAATTGTGGTCAAGAGGCTTCACAAATACTGCGTCTCGTTCAAAGAGTAGGTACATGCAACATTTTATGATGCAACATTTTGGTTAAGACCTTTATTTATGTAGGACCTTTCAATATGGATGTACATATGCAACAAGGAAAATAATGCGGTGTTCATAATGATGTACTTAGGAGTGACTTACTTGATGACTTTAGATTGATAGGGCAGTACCTTAATTGATGCCCCTCTACTCCACATCCAAAGCATACATTAGTACCATAGTAACATACCCCCGAATGATATCTCATACACTTCACACAACGAGGATGGGGTCCGCTAAACTGACTAGCCCCACTTACCTGATATTTACCCTTTTTGTATGCATCATAAGCTTTTCCCTTAGTCTTCCTCCAAGCCTTCATGGCGGAAGTAACAGTCTCTGCAACAGCTCGTTGTATGGACTTTTGGAATTGCCCAAATCTACCACCCCTAACACGCTTCTGAGCATACTCACAACATGGCGCAATATATTTTCGCCCGCATATCGGGCAGACCGAGATGGGTGTATCCAACCTAAGGGAATTTGTTCTTCTTTTCCCCCCTCTTTTCACAACCATAACATATTTCAAGAATCATCCAACATACACCCGAGTGGCTCTTCCGGCTTATTGATTCCAATAATCCTCTTTCACGTAGGTGCTCTCACCACATAATCTGATGGTGTGGTGACATTAAATACTTCCCCTAGCAATTGGTTCTTTCATTCCCTCCTCGATGCCTCGAACTCGTAGGTTACTCATATGGAAAATGAGACATGACGAGGAATTTAGCTTCCTATCTTGAGCTATATCGCACGATCTGGAGTATCAAAGAAGTGTGAAATTAATAAATTCCCATGTAGCCTTCTCATTATAGATGTGGTTGACATCACACCGATAAGAAGGACTTTACTAGACACGGCTCCGAGACATCCTAAGACACTTTAAAACTTTAGGCTCTGATACCAAGTTTGTCACGCCCCAAAATAGAGGAGCGCGACCGGTGCTCAACCGAGTGAACCCGACTAAGCAAGCCTGTTAGATTTTCTTCTACCCAAACTCATCCATGAATAAAGAGGAGATGTATTCAATTAATCAAACATTGAAAAGATTACATTAGAAACTCCCATTTCATTTCCATTAGCAACTTCATTCATAATTTCCAAAGTATTTCAAGTTTATAAATATAATGAAAAACATGTTTGATAAATACCAACATTTCTAGTTTAATTCCCCAAATCAAACACCACCCACAACCTGTCTACGGAGCCTCTAAGTACAATAGAAGAGTAGTGTGGAAGTGCCGGCAACAATGCCCCGGCTATACCTTAAAACACAATGTACAACTCAAATGACATTAGGCCCGGAATAGAGTAGGGCTCACCAAAACCTGCTGAATAGAGAGTGACTGCTAACGAGTACCAAAGATGCCCGCTAATAAACCACCTGCATCCACTGAAGATGCAGTGCCCCCGACAAAAGGGACATTGGTACATATGGAATAATACTAGTATATAAAGCTAACTGTCCACTTTCAAAATAGAATGCCAATGTAAGAAAGGGAAAACCATGGAAACAACAGTCACAATCAACCATATCCAAATGTCCAGTTAAAACATAACAATTTTTAAAATTCGAAAATAATATATATTTTTGGTTGGGAGATCTTTAGAACTGATATACCACTGTTTGGAATACCATCGTTCACAATACCAATATTCACAATACCAATACCATCGTACTTTTAGCACGGAGTCTGATCACGACCCGATTGGCTAAGCCACCTCATTAGAGACATCAACCACAATCATTCTCAATACCAATACCACCGTACTTTTAGCGCGGAGTCCGATCACGACCCGATCGGCTAGGCCATCTCATTAGAGACATCAACCACAATCACAATTTCAATTATAATTTCCAGAATCACCTCTATGTGTGCGGCATTGTATCCGATCATGACCCGATCGGCTAGGCCATCTCACCAAAATATCGTGTGGATCGACATCATCCTTTTCTATCAATCATCTCATCCCAATTAAGGGGAATAATGTTATCACATTAATCTCATCCCAAATAAGGGGAATAATTTTATAACATCAATCTCATCCCAAATAAAGGGAATGATCACAATCCACTTCTACACCGGCACATGTAGTTTCGGGGTTAGGTTTTCAACCTACTCTTCGTCGGTGACTATCGATACTTCCAAAATATTTTTGATTTGTTTACAAAGGAAACAACAATACAAATGCATTTACCTCATAACTTTTCATACTGTATATAGCCTTATTGGCACTTTCAACCACTTTCAAAATTATTATTTCATTGGCTCTCTTGGCCATACATATGATTCATCGTTCATGGCACAATGGCCGTATTTCATATTCCACGCTTTCATTTATTTTCTTTCATGTATCATCATCATAAATATCAACAAATAGAATATTTCGGAAATCATAACTTTAGGTTCATTAGTAATGAAGACTTTAAACACAATGGATTTCTTTCCAAAACAAATGGAGTAAAATGATTGGCAATCGAAACGCAAGTTAAAATCATAAACAAGTAACACACCATTTATTCTTGAAATACTTTTTCCCAAAAAGGGCAAAACACAATTTCCACTCACGAATATGTAAGAACTCAAAACACATTAAAAATACTCACAAAGCATAGCATTCAGTAAAACAGCCACATTGGGGCATGACTTGAGGACATAAGCTTTTAGGCAAATCTACTTTTGATGTAATTTTGGAACAGTTGAATCAAGGCTCATTTCATAATCTTTCTCACATCATCTCATTTCATTGGCACCTCTAGCCACACATATAACTTTCATTCTTGGCACAATGGCCACACTTTATATCTTCAACTCACTTCTTTCACTTTCAAGCATCTTTATAGATTATCAACACCAAGGCATTTCCAATTAAGACTTCAGGTACACATATGAGTAATTAAGAGTCTTAAGAATATTGAGTTTTTCTCACACAAGCTGGTATCATAACTTTCATTTCAAAAATGACTCAAAGCCATAATATATCATTCTTGAACACATTCCCGAAGGATAACATAATGTGATAATTGGATCACATTTTGAATACATACATCTTTCGACACTTTGCTTACTTGGGATAATCAAATTTATTAGGAAAAACTCGGAACATAGGAATTAGGAACTTGAGTCAACAATACTTAAAACTTACGGGAAGATCATGGAATTCATTTCTAAAAGAGTAATTTAGCCAACATACCTTAATTGAGTTTCCTTAAACTCTAAAATATTTCGAAATTCTTAGCAACTTTAATCTATTTTAGAAATGTAACAAATTGAACCAAAATTAGGAGGATGATCATGGTTCTAGCTCCTTTGAGCATTTTATCAAACACTAGGTGTGTATTAAGGTTTCAAGGTCCTCCAATGGCGGATTCTATCATCCCAAACCCATTATCTACCATTATTAGCTCTACAATCTTCTTACACCCTTTGATAGCATATGCATGCAAGATTAACAACTCCCTACCCAAAAATTATCTTACTAATTACCTAATTCTACATAAAATTCAAGATTGAGGGTTAGGGTGTAGAATCTTACCTTTAGGATGAAGACCTTGTGGGTTTTCCTTGTTAACCTTCCAAGATTTGAGCAAGAATTGAAGAACAATTGTTGAGGAACACTTTCCCACTCTAGGGCACTCTCTCACTCTAAAAATATCAGGTTTTATCTCAAGAAATGACTTAACCCCTCTCTCTACCCAGCCTTGGGGGTATTTAATGGGCTCCTACGTGCGCGGCCGTGCACTTGGGCAAGTGGCCGCGCATCTGGCCACGCACACAAGGCAGTAACTCCCAAATATGCTCGGCCGCACATCTGGGCGCGCATATGACATAGGTTCAGTAAAATGGCCATAACTTTCTATATACATATCCAAATGAAGAACGGTTTGATGAATTGGAAACTAGACTCAAAGGGCTTTAATTTTATAGGTATATCACCCCCTAAATCATGTTTTTGAGGGAGTTTTATTCATTTGAATTTGGGTCTTGTGCCAATTGAAATATCCTTTCCACTTAATGTATCCAACTTGTTCCACACAAGTTCTTGCCATTCACAAAACTCCTTAGCATGTTCCAACATACCTTAAACATACATTATCAATTCAAAATGATGTGTCTCTATCCCATAGGTCCCCTTTAATACTCAAATACGTTATTCTCAAATACCGTTGGCGCACTTTAAAATCTTAAATCATTAGGAAAATTTTACGGGGCCTTACACGAAGCATGAAATCATGATAGATATGCAGAGATACATACAGAGGTTTCATTCAACTATACATATAGATATTTCAACTAGTGTCATGATCTTACAAAAATAGGATGAGCTTCACTCATTATAAGATCAAGTCAACAATGTCATAATGGGGGTTAAAGACAAGGAAGACATTGTACAAACCAGGTTTAAACTCAAGCTGTACAGACTAAGATTAACATCTAAACATGATGTAGTTATACTTCATCTTGTAAAATAGTTATCATTCAACTATAGCAAAACATGACTATAACCTATTTTATGAAAGGTAACTTGATCAAAACAGGATACATGCAAGATGGTTACTGATGTTCATAAAGGTTCATCTTAATGAGACGGTTTCATATAGAGAGACCTACGGATGTAACTAACAGTTAGACACAGATATAAAACTCTCATAGCAATTACTCAAAAGTTGCTCTTAGGGTTAGCAAACAATTATATAAAGAAGGAGAGCATTTAAACACTTAAACTTCATATGCTTCAGCTAAATGATGAAGTATTAAACTATGCTTTCATGCTTGTTTTAGTTAGAATTGTTGGACAACAACCTCAACTACAGAATAACATAATGCAAAAAAAAGTGTGGTAGGGATAAAGATCACAACAAAATCATTAAAAGAAAATCTGAAGTCTAGGAAAACATGAGAAGTCATTGAGGCATGTTAAGGAACTTAATCATGTAAACTATTTGGATTCAATAATGGAAGTCATTAAGGTCACATAACAACTCAATCAATACCAATTAGAGATATGCAGAAGCATAATAGATGACCATAAATTAACAACACATCATTATGAACTAGAAATCTATACACTAATGACAAACATCATAAATGGAAAAAACTAATAAAGGACAGTAGGCATGTTCATGATATTCGAGTAAAGCAATCAAAACATAAAGGGTGGAGGTGTACTGACCTCCTTTTGAGCAGCAAACCCAAAGAAAGACTCTTTCTTAGCCGTATAGAATTAAGAACTCAAACTCCAACCAGTGTAAGGCTAAGAATCAGAAAGAAATTAGAAGCTAGTTAGAAAACCCTAGCTTGAATTTTTACTACTCAAGACTAAAATTGATATTCTTTGTTTGTTAAGTGATTTCGTAGTGTATCTTCTATTTTAGGTGAGAGCATTGAATTCTTCTTTTATAGTGGCATTCAATGCATCTAGGGTTCAAAGAAATCCAAAATCGATAGTGGAAGATGACGATAAGTTGATGATGTGAGCAAATTGAGTGACCTTTAAAGGTTATTCTTTTGTTGTCCATTCTATTATTGCCGGACCGCGATCTCTGAAATTATCATGATGTCGACTATTATCAAATCCTCTGGTCCCTAATTCATGTTCGGTTTATCTTGTTTACTAGACCATACTAATTTTTGTTACTACAGGGGGTCTAACTTAACCATCTGGTAATCACGTTGGAGTCACCAACTCATTTCTCGAAATGAGGATATGACCTTTGGCCTATACTCTTTTATTGTCTCAAGGCCTGTCACCTTTTGTCTTTTCCTTCACTTGACTATAGACTTTCTCATCATGTCATATTTTTATTTATTGTTATCACCCATTTATCACGTCTCACTCATAATGCTTCATTTACTCTCTTCTTATTCTCCTACTAATATTTCTGTCTATCACTTTATTCTAAAAAATTCAACAAAATATTCTTTCACTTTTAGCTCCCCTTGCTTCATCTCACCGGCTCTTCGGATCGCCTAACATTCTCTTTTTTCCTAGGGGCGGGAGTCATACTAAGGTAAATATTTATCCCTTCTAGGATTCCACTAACTATCTTCTGAAATTTCTGAACATCCTTGTATTTGTATCTGACGGTTCTATTCTAGAGTGCACCATATGGGTATCTCACAAGGAGTTTTATTACCACGTTTGCACTATCCTTCGGAAATATTAGCTAATGATAACAATCCATCCACCATTTTGGGTTACTCTAACCTCATCTGGATCCGGATATCCCATCCTTCTCCTAAACTATATCTGTTAGCTCCCATAGGGCATAACTGAGATGGGTGTGGCCAATTGTACATATATTTGTTACTGTTGAAAGTAACTCAGAATGCTTATATTTCTCTTCCTGAATTGTAAATACTAGTAATCTTCACAAACTAGGTACCTCGCACCCTTCTTCACATTGCTTATCTTACTTGTTGAAACTTATATCTACCTTCTGATTCTCTTATTGCTTTATACCATATGGGTGGATAGATATTCATGCCTTAGGGTTCCTTATCAAGAAGCTTACATGTCTTAGTACACACATGATCTGCTGAAGACCCCACATTTACTCATCATAAGCATGATGCAAAATCAAGTTACTCTTACTCAACTCTTCCACAGCTATATCCAAGCTCTTACCAACCGTCTTTCTAGATGTAGGTATCATTATATTACGAATAAAATAGAATTTAGGAGTTTGAATTCTTACAACTGAGCTCTACCACACGATCTAGAGTAAGAAGAAAGAGTAACAATCCTAAATGCCCTGTAGCCTCCTGCTTATAAGTGTGGTGGACAACATAAACAAGACTCTACTAGACATGGCTTGTAGACTCCCTAGGACAGAACTTCTCTGATACCACTTTTGTCATGACCCAAATCGAAGGGCCGCGATAGGCACCCGGTGCCTAACTCAACTGAGTACCAACATAATGTATCCTTCTTATCATACTATCATGGATAAATGATCCAAAAAGGCCGTCATGAGATAACTAGAATTAAACATAAGAGAATACTCGACATAGGATGACCCAACATGGAATACAAACTTATACATGTGACATATGGGCCTATAAGACCGATCATTTCTACACTCAAATAATAGGCCGACAAGTCCATACAATCATCCATATACATGACATATGTCTACAAGCCTCTAAGAGTACATAAATGTCATAAAGGCTGGAACAAGGCCCCGGCATACACATCTATACATGTCCAAAGCATACTGACCAAATAGGCAACTCCAGAGCAAGTGGAGGGCACCAAAACCTTCCGCTGAGCTGATAACCTACTAGGAGGACTATCAACATGTCTATCGGGACCTGCGGGCATGAAACACAGTGTCCCCAGGCAAAAGCGACGTCAGTACAAATAAAGTATCGAGTATGTAAGGCATGAAAGTAGTATATAAAAGACATGAAAGAAAAATGGAGTAAAGAACTAAACATGCAAGTCTGAATAGCTCTATGAATCATGAAACATTTATAATGTCATACATATGTGTATAAATGTCATATCATGCATAGGTATATGCATACATAACATCATCAAGCCTCTGAGGGCATCTCATCATATCATCTCGGCCTCTATGGGCAAAATCATCAACGTATGCCAGCTGATCAGGTGGTGGTGCGTATATAATGCCATAACCTTTCATCATACCCCATATACATATAAAATATGCGTTTATAACGCCATCTGGTCATGGGTCAATATACATGTATAAATGAATGCAATGCATAAGAAGTAAGTCAATAAGATCTCTCGGAATGTCATAAGATCAATATGCCTTTGGTTAGTATCACGAAATAAACTTTATCACTTATATATTTTCTGAGACCCGTGAACAGATGATATAATAATAGGACATATGGGGAATCAAGAACATAGGCAACCCTAGTACTTTTAAGAATAGAGCCATTTGTGAAAATTATGTGTTTGCTCGTTTCGTTGTATCATATGGATCATGCCAAAATGAAAGGAGGGATAGCCTTAACATACCTTATAGAAATTTGTCCAATAACAATGCTAAACTCAGCTCACTACACCTTAATATACAACAACGACAGTGAAGCTATTGTCAAGTTACAAATGACTCTCTCATTTATATAACAAAAGTAACTTAATCTGTAAAAAAAAACGGGCAGTATTTCCCCTGATTTTACTGCTCCCTCAAGCCTACTATAGGCGAGACAATAACACAATACAATCAGCAACTCGAAAACATTGTGTTGAAGGATGTTTGTTCAATGTTTATTCTAAATGCTTCATCATGTCATTTTGCCATTTGAGAATATGTTCAAAATGTGGAATATGTGTTACGAATGTCAAAACTTCATGTCAAGACCGAAATAAAGGTTGTTATGCCAAATTGTATGAAAGGCCTCTATGTGCCTCAGATTTCCCAAATTGCTCATATGTGAATTAATGTCTTGCATGGGAAGCCCTACTGATGTTGATAATGATAATGATATTTGAATATGGAAAAGGGGACCGGAACTATGAAATATGGCTAAGTGCCAAGAATGACTTTGTAATTGTAATCAATAGTGCCAATGAACTTAAAGTATATGAAAGGAGTACGATGTGAGATGATTGACTGAAAAAGGTAATGTCTTAAATGAGATGGCCTAGCCAATCGGGCCGAGATCGGACTCCGTGTAAGAACATGGTGGTATTGTGGATGAAATTGTGAAAATAATTTATGTCTCAAATGAGATGGCATAGCCGATTGGGCCGTGATTGGAAGCCATGCCGTACGCATGGTGGTACTGTGCTGGAAATTATAATGATATTGTGGTAATGTCTCAAATGAGATGGCCTAGCCGATCGGGCCGAGATCGGACTCCGTGTAAGAATACTGAGGTAGTGTGAATTGTGGAATATCGGTACTAAAGATCACCCAACCTAATAATATGGAAATTAACTTGAAAACGTATATGATCCTTAACTTGTTGTTTTAATATTATTTGAAGCCCTTATTGAATTCTTGACTGTTCCTCTTGTATTATTATTCATTCTATTGAGTTGGTGTTTAGCTTTACATACTAGTGCTATTCGACGGTACTAACGTCCCTTTTGCCGGTGGTGCTGCATCTTAAAATGGATGCAGGTGGTTACATAGTAGACAGTGTTGATCACATATAGTGCTGCATCCCCTTCTCAGCGGACGCGGTGAGCCCCATTTCATTCCGGGGTCAAGTATTCTACCTTTTGTTTATATTTTGGTCACTTTTGAGGTATAGCAGTGGCCTTGTTGTCGGTACCATCTTGACTCTCTTTTATATCTTTAGAGGCTTCGTAGACACTATGTGGGTTGTACATGGGTGCTAGAAAGGTCAAACGGATTATGTTGTATTTTGGATTTCTGTTCCACTAAGTCACAAAATGTATGCCTTTTGAAACTTACCAGGAAGTAGCAAAAATTAAATTGTTTAGTAATGTCTATACATATGGTCCCTCTACTATTTAGCTAATAAAAACATGCTTTCTCTTATCATGGGTGAGTTGGGTAGAAAGTATCTAACAGGCTTGCTTGGCCGGGTTCACTCGGTTGAGCGCAGGTCGCGCCTCCCGAGGTTGGGGCATGACAAGGAGGCCAACTCCACTCCCTCCATCTCAGTAGCACGCATAACTCGGAGGGTCTTGTGCATCTCATTAACAATGTCCCGGGGGTCCTTCTCAGGATCAGTACCTGTGAACACTGGAGGATCCAATTGAAGAAACATGTTCACCCTGGAACTAGCAGAATCCCCTTACTAGCTGGAAGAAGTAGGTGCAACATTCGATCTCTATGCTTGTGAAGCAACTATCTAAGCCAACATATGTATGGTGTAACGCCCCAAAACCGAGGAGGGCGACCGACGCTCAGCCGAGTAAACCCGGTCGAGCAAGCGTATTAGATTCTTTATACCCAATTCACCTATGATCAAGAAAAAACATGATTTCATAAATTATATAGCGGGAAGTTCATACATACGATGCTAAATCATTTGATTAGCCATTGCGCCTTTATGTCTCAAAATACATATTTCTTATAGTTCGAATGGAACAAGTGATTAAACACAACATAACTGGTTTAACATTCCCAACACCCATATACAACCCACATAGTGTCCACAGAGCCTCTAAAGATACAAAGAAGAGTAAAGATGGTGCCGGCAAAAAGGCCCCGGCTATACCCAAAAAGTGACCACAATATAAACAAAAGGTACAATACCCATCGCGGAGTCGAGCAAAAAAATAATTGAATTTTGAAGCTTGTTTTGAGGTGCATTATGCGATCACATATCCTTTTTGCGGTCTGCACTTCTGTCCAAAAATTGGCATGACGTAATTCGAAGGGTGATTCTGCGGTCCATTTCGCGGTCGAAGAACTAGTCTGCGGACCGCAAACCTTGCCGCAAACTGGTCCAGGCCAGCACAGTTTTTTTATCACTTTCGCTGTCCATTTTACGAGCCGCATATCTGTTATGCGGTCCATTATGCGACCACAAAGTTGAGTTCGGGGCGTCCATTTACCTATTTTGCAACCCGACCCCATTTTGATTATTAGCCTTTGGTGCTCCTTTTGAAGCAAATATCTGATATTTTAGAGAAAAGTGAGAGTATCTTAGAGAGAGGGAGAATACCTAGCCATTGTAATCATCAATCCTTGCCTAATCTTGAAGATTTAAGATAATCACTCACTAAACCATCATCTATCTGGGTAAGTCCTTCTCCTAAACTTTAATGCGAGAGATTATGGGTTTAAGTATGTTGTGGGGTTGGAGATAGGCCATGCATGTGCCAATAGGAGGTAGTATGTAGGATTGTTGAACTATATCGGGTAGTTCCTTGTTGAAATTGGTTGAGGGAGGAATGGATTACCATTGTAGAGCCTTGCATTCGATTTTCCATAGTAGGTGTTTGACAAAATTCCTAAGAGAGTTGTACCATGAGAATCCTTCTTATTATTATTCGATTTTCACTATCTTCTTATATATTGGTATTGCTAGAAGTGTTGGGATGTTGTAGTAACTTAAGGAAAGCTCAATCAAGGTATGTTGGCTAAACTCCTCTCTTAGAAATCGAATTCCATGATGTTCCCATAAATTTCAAGTATGGTTGCCTAGGTTCCTAATTCCTATATTCCGAGTGGTTCCTAATAAATTCGAATATCCCAAGTAAGCGTTGTGTTGAGATATGTATATAATCAAAACATGTTCCAATTGCTCCTATCTTATTATGACCTCTTCGAGAATGTTTTCAAGTATGGTTTATGTATTAAGATGTTATGACTTCAATTAGTATTTCAAATGAAAAATCTTTTATGCTTGACTTGGAAAGGGAACCCAATATTCTTAATACTCTTATAACTCATATACATATCAAATCTCTATTTCAATATTCCCTTATCATTGATAAACTATGACGATGCTTGGATGTGAAAAAAGTCAGAGTGAGATATAAAATGTGGCCATGGTTATGTTACTAGAGCTTATGATTTGAATCTGTGTTTCCATCGTAAATCACCATGATCTCCTTTGCAAAAGTTTCCAATGTGTTTTGAGTTCCTATTTAAAACCACTCGAACGGTGATAAGAATTTTTTAATAGTAAACCTAGAATAATTAATGAATCCTGGTCTATTTTGGCACAAAGTATGTTCTACTTTGATAGAATCAGTATCAATAAGAATGGCTTTGTAAAACCTTCTTGTTTTATATGAACTCTCAGTGTCCACGTGTCATATGTATAAGTTTCAATATCATGTTGGGTCGTCCTATGTCTAATATTCCCCTATGTTTTATTCTGGTTATCTCATGATGGCTCTTCTGGCTAACTTACCCATGATAGTATGATAAGAAAGATACGTTACGTTGGTACTCAGTTGTGTAAGGCACCGGGTGCCCATCGCGGTCCTGCGGTTTGGGTCGTGACACATATGATATGGTGGAATAGAAATGGGCTGAGTGCCCGGCAACAAGTCAATAACAAAATCGATATCCCTATCGGGCGGCATGCCCGGAAGATCCGTTGGGAATACATCTAGATAGTCTCTCACTACCGGAATTGACTTAACGGTAGGAGTATCAACACTGACATCACTCAGGAAGGCTAGATATGTGTCACACCCCTTCCATTGGAGGCACAAAAAATGAGTTTCGGGATCGTTTGGGATGAGAAACGAGGCAGAATAGCTGGCAGAAAAATATATAAAATGAGGGTTTGTTCATTCGGTCATATTTTGAGTTGGGGAGCTCGGATTTGGGCGATCTTTCGGGCGATTTTTACCATAAGGATTGGGGTAAGTGTTCTCTATTCAGTTTTGGTGATATTTCATGAATCCATCTTCATTTTTGGGATTTGATTGATGATTTTAAAGTGAAATTGAGGGAGTTAGGGTTTGAGTTTTGGAGAGTTTAAGTGAGGATTTGAGGGACCAAACAGAGTTTGATTTTGATGAATTTTATATGGTTAGACTCGAGAGAGGACGAGGTTTATTATTCTGCCATTTTTGACTGATTTCGAGACGTGGGTCCGGGGGCCGGGTTTTGGCTGGTTTCGAATTTTTGGCATATTTGGTAGTTTTTATTGTGGAATTCGATTCGTTAGCCTATGTTGATGGTATTAATCTGATTATGGTTAGATATGGAGCTTTTGGAGACAGAGTGACGAGGGCATCCCGAAGTAGGATTTTACGCTGTTAAAGTAAGTAATAGTTTTAACTCTGGCTTTGAGGGTATAAACCCGGAGAATTTGATATTGTGTGACTATTTGGAGGTGATACACACGCTAGGTGACGGGCGTGTGGGTGTATACCTCGAGCGATTGAGACTTGGTCCGTCCAGTGAGGCCTCATGGCCATCATCTATGTTTACGTAGTTACTTGTTGTTGAACCTGTCTTCCTTCATGTTAGAGATCATGCTTAGACTTTATTCATGCTCACATTATTTGTACTCAGTCATAAAAATTATTGTACATGTTTACCTCAGTCTCTATAATTTGCTAATTTGCTGTGATACTTGATGTGGGTTGTGTTCCATTATTTGTTGATGATGGTGAGGCTAGTGAGGTACATGATTGAGTGAGGCCGAAGGCCTGATTGTGAGGATATTAATACCATAGCTCGTGAGTTGTCCGCGTAGCACATGAGTTCACCGTGCAGGTCGAGGTATTGATACCATAGCGCGTGAGTTGTTCGCGTAGCACGTGAGTTGACCGTGCGGATCCGGGTATTGAGATAATGACATGTGAGTTGTCCCTGCTTAGCGCTTGGGCTTTGGGAGCCCCTCCGAAGTCTGTACACACCCCCAGTGAGCGCAGAGTGTTGAGTGTTTTGAGTGTTGAGTGCTGAGTGCGAGTGATGAGTGATGGAGTGACACTGCTGTGAGGTTGTATTTATTTGTGTTGTTGCTGCATTTATCTGTTAAACTTCTTTGTGGCATTTACTGAGTTATGGAATTTACCTGTTTATTTATGTTTATTTTTAAATTGTGAAAAAAAATAATTGGACTATTTTACTTAGCTCGTCACTACTGCTCAGTTCCTTAGTTATTTCTGTTACTACTAAGTCGGTTGTACTCATACTACACCCTGCACTTTATGTGCAGATCTAGGTGAGTTAGAAGGCGGCGATCGTTGCGTTCAGGCCAGCTATCTTTGGAGACTGCAAGGTAGCTGTTAGTGTCTGCATGACCTTGTTACTCCTCTTGTCATTTCTTCTTTTGGATAGTTAGACAACTTATATATCTTAGTTCATAGTTTTAGATGCTCATGATTTAGTGACACCCCGATGTTTGGGGCTCGTTTCCGTATTTTTCTATATTATATTTAGAGTTGATTTAGTTTATAAAAAATTTAACTGTTGAAATGTTTTATTAAATTCTTATAATCTGTTTAGTAGTAATATTTTGGAAAGTAGGCTTGCCTTGTAACACGATAGGTGCCATCACGACCATGGTTAGATTTTTGGGTCGTGACATTAACATCACGAGTACGAAATCAAGAAGCAATAACATTAGAACGATCCCTACGACGTAAGAATCTCTATATCGCCTCTCTTTTTCTTTGTAGTTTGAGTTTTGGAAGGTACTTCATAGTTAAGAAAACGTCTACTTTCTGTATTTAAGCTTTTAAATATCAAGGAAGTTTGATAAATTCGTTTCCTAATAGTTAGAACTCACGGGACAGTGATCGGAAGCCGTGAATTCGATTTATTTCACCTTTAGTGGACTGTTTTGTAGTCCACTCATATTGGCCTATTGTGCTGCTGATTTATGGAGTTTGGAAGGAGGAAGGGCGTGGAGAAACGCCACATAGGGTAGGGTAGTAGGCTGGTCGCTCGTAGTTGCAGTTTCAGTCTAATTGATAACTTGTTGATTGGGTGTGTTATGGTATATTTGGGGTTTTTGTTGTATTGAAGGTCCCAAATTATAGTTGGATTGTTTTTGAGCTGTTGATTGTATTATGTTTGTATCTCGCCTATAGTAGGCTTGAGGGAGCAGTAAAATCAGGGAAATGATGCCCGTTTTATTTTAGAATCGAGTTATCGTTTGAGATACGTGATATACTAGCGCCATCTAAGTTGTACATGTATTTCTTTGTTATAGGGTTGGCGCGCTAGTTGTCGTAAGCTTGTTGTTGAGTTGCATTGACGACTTGAGGTATGTTAAGGCTATCCCTTCTTTTCTTTTGGCATGATCCATTCATTTATACAACGAAATGAGCAAACCCGTAACTTTCACAAATGACTCTATTCTTAGAAGTACTAGGGGTGCCTATGTCCTTGATTCCCCATGTGTCATGTTATTATATCGTCTGTTCATGGGTCTTAGAAAATACGTAGGTTGATAAAGTTTATTTCATGATATTAACCGAAGGCATATTGATCTAATGACATTCCGAGAGATCTTATTGACTTACTTCATTTTTGCATTGCATTCATTTATACATGTATATTGACCCATGACTAGATGGCGTTATATACGCGTATAATATATGTATATAGGGTATGGGGAAAAGTTATGGCATTATATACGCACCACTACCTGATCAGCTAGTAAACGTTGATGATTTCGCCCACAGAGGTCGAGATGATATGATGGGATGCCCTCAGAGGCTTGATGATGTTACGTACGCATATACCTATGCATTATATGACATTTATATGCATATTCATGACATTATAAATGTTTCATGATTCACAGAGCTATTCAGACTTACAGGTTGAGTTCTTTACTCTGTGTTTCTTTCGTGTCTTTATATACTACTTTCAAGCCTTACATACTTAGTACTTTATTTGTACCGACATCCTTTTTGCCTGGGGACGTTGCGTTTCATGCCCGCAGGTCCCGATAGACAGGTTGATAGTCCTCCTAGTAGGCTATCAGCTCAACGGAACGTGCTGGGCACTCCACTTGCTCCAGAGTTACCTACTTGGTCAGTATAATTTGGAGATGTATTGATTGGCATGGTGGGGCCCTATCCCGACCTTTATAACGTTTATGTACTCTTAGAGGCTTGTAGACAGATGTCATGTATATGGATATTTGTATGGCTTGGTCGGCCTATGTTTTGAGTGTACAAATGATCATGTCGGCTTTATAGGCCCGTATGTCACATGTATAAGTTTCAATATCATGTTGGGTCGTCCTATGTCTAATATTCCCCTATTTTTTATTTTGGTTATCTCATGATGGCTCTTCTGGCTAACTTACCCATGATAGTATGATAAGAAAGATACGTTACGTTGGTACTAAGTTGTGCAAGGCACCGGGTGCCCATCGCGGCCCTACGGTTTGGGTCGTGACACATACGATATGGTGGAATAGAAATGGGCTGAGCGCCCGGCAACAAGTCAATAACAAAATCGATATCCCTATCGGGCGGCATGCCCGGAAGATCCGTTGGGAATACATCTAGATAGTCTCTCACTACCGGAATTGACTTAACGGTAGGAGTATCAACACTGACATCACTCAGGAAGGCTAGATATGTGTCACACCCCTTCCATTGGAGGCACAAAAAATGAGTTTCGGGATCGTTTGGGATGAGAAACGAGGCAGAATAGCTGGCAGAAAAATATATAAAATGAGGGTTTGTTCATTCGGTCATATTTTGATTTGGGGAGCTCGGATTTGGGCGATCTTTCGGGCGATTTTCACCATAAGGATTGGGGTAAGTGTTCTCTATTCAGTTTTGGTGATATTTCATGAATCCCTCTTCGTTTTTAAAGTGATTTGGGATTTGATTGATGATTTTAAAGTGAAATTGAGGGAGTTAGGGTTTGAGTTTTGGAGAGTTTAAGTGACGATTTGAGGGACCAAACAGAGTCCGATTTTGATGAATTTTATATGGTTAGACTCGAGAGAGGACGAGGTTTATTATTCTGCCATTTTTGACTGATTTCGAGACGTGGGTCCGGGGGCCGGGTTTTGGCCGGTTTCGGATTTTTGGCATATTTGGTAGTTTTTATTGTGGAATTCGATTCGTTAGCCTATGTTGATGGTATTAATCTGATTATGGTTATATCTGGAGCTTTTGGAGACTAAGTCCAGAGACGAGGGCATCTCGGAGTAGGATTTTACGCTGTTAAAGTAAGTAACAGTTTTAACTCTGGCTTTGAGGGTATAAACCCGGAGAATTTGATATCGTGTGACTATTTGGAGGTGATACCCATGCTAGGTGACGGGCGTGTGGGTGTATACCTCGAGGGATTGAGACTTGGTCCGTCCCGTGAGGCCTCATGGCCATCATCTATGTTTACGTAGTTACTTGTTGTTGAACTTGTCTTCCTTCATGTTAGATATCATGCTTAGGCTTTATTCATGCTCACATTATTTGTACTCAGTCATAGAAATTATTGTACATATTTATCTCAGTCTCTATTATTTGCTAATTTGTTGTGATACTTGATGTGGGTTGTGTTCCATTATTTGTTGATGATGGTGAGGCTAGTGAGGTACATGATTGAGTGAGGCCGAGGGCCTGGTTGTGAGGATATTAATACCATAGCGCGTGAGTTGTCCGCATAGCACGTGAGTTGACCGTGCAGGTCCAGGTATTGATACCATAGCGCGTGAGTTGTTCACGTAGCACGTGAGTTGACCGTGCGGATTCGGGTATTAATATGATGGCACGTGAGTTATCCCTGCTTAGCGCTTTGGGCTTTGGGAGCCCCTCCGAAGTCTGTACACACCCTCAGTGAGCGTAGAGTGTTGAGTGTTGAGTGTTGAGTGCTGAGTGCGACTGATGAGTGATGGAGTAACACTGCTGTGAGGTTGTATTTATTTGTGTTGTTGCTGCATTTATCTGTTAAACTTCTTTGTGGCATTTACTGAGTTATGGAATTTACCTGTTTATTTATGTTTATTTTTAAATTGTGAAAATAAATAATTGGACTATTTTACTTAGCTCGTCACTACTGCTCAGTTCCTTAGTTATTTCTGTTACTACTGAGTCGGTTGTACTCATACTACACCCTGCACTTTATGTGCAGATCTAGGTGAGTTAGAAGGCGGCGATCGTTAAGTTCAGGACGGCTATCTTTAGAGACTGCAAGGTAGCTGTTAGCGTCCGCAGGACCTTGTTACTCCTCTTGTCATTTCTTCTTTTGGACAGTTAGACAACTTATATATCTTAGTTCATAGTTTTAGATGTTCATGACTTAGTGACACCCCGATGTTTGGGGCTCGTTTCCGTATTTTTCTATATTATATTAAGAGTTGATTTAGTTTATGAAAAATTTAATTGTTGAAATATTTTATTAAATTCTTATAATCGGTTTAGTAGTAATACTTTGGAAAGTAGGCTTGCCTTGTAACATGATAGGCGCCATCACGACCATGGTTAGATTTTTGGGTCGTGACATTAACATCACGGGTACGAAATCAAGAAGCGATAACATTAGAACAATCCCTACGACGTAAGAATCTCTATATCGCCTCTCTTTTTCTTTGTAGTTTGAGTTTTGGAAGGTACTTCATAGATAAGAAAACGTCTACTTTCTGTATTTAAGCTTTTAAAAATCAAGGAAGTTTGATAAATTCGTTTCCTAATAGTTAGAACTCACGGGACGGTGATCGGAAGCCGTTGCAGTTTCAGTCTAATTGATAACTTGTTGATTGGGTGTGTTATGGTATATTTGGGGTTTTTGTTGTATTGAAGGTCCCGAATTGTAGTTGGATTGTTTTTGAGTTGTTGATTGTATTATGTTGTATCTCGCCTATAGTAGGCTTGAGGGAGCAGTAAAATCAGGGAAATGATGCCCGTTTTATTTTAGAATCGAGTTATCGTTTGAGATACGTGATATACTAGCGCCATCTAAGTTGTACATGTATTTCTTTGTTATAGGGTTGGCGCGCTAGTTGTCGTAAGCTTGTTGTTGAGTTGCATTGACGACTTGAGGTATGTTAAGGCTATCCCTTCTTTTCTTTTGGCATGATCCATTCATTTATACAACGAAATGAGCAAACACGTAACTTTCACAAATGACTCTATTCTTAGAAGTACTAGGGGTGCCTATGTCCTTGATTCCCCATGTGTCCTGTTATTATATCGTCTGTTCATGGGTCTTAGAAAATACGTAGGTTGATAAAGTTTATTTCATGATATTAACCGAAGGCATATTGATCTAATGACATTCCGAGAGATCTTATTGACTTACTTCATTTTTTCATTGCATTCATTTATACATGTATATTGACCCAAGACTAGATGGCGTTATATGCGTGTATAATATATGTATATAGGGTATGGGGAAAAGTTATGGCATTATATACGCACCACTACCTGATCAGCTAGTAAACGTTGATGATTTCGCCCACAGAGGTTGAGATGATATGATGGGATGCCCTCAGAGGCTTGATGATGTTACGTACGCATATACCTATGCATGATATGACATTTATATGCATATTCATGACATTATAAATGTTTCATGATTCACAGGGCTATTCAGACTTACAGGTTGAGTTCTTTACTCTGTGTTTCTTTCGTGTCTTTATATACTACTTTCAAGCCTTACATACTTAGTACTTTATTTGTACCGACATCCTTTTTGCCTGGGGACGTTGCGTTTCATGCCCGCAGGTCCCGATAGACAGGTTGATAGTCCTCCTAGTAGGCTATCAGCTCAACGGAACGTGCTGGGCACTCCACTTGCTCCAGAGTTACCTACTTGGTCAGTATAATTTGGAGATGTATTGATTGGCATGGTGGGGCCCTATCCCGACCTTTATAACGTTTATGTACTCTTAGAGGCTTGTAGACAGATGTCATATATATGGATATTTGTATGGCCTGGTTGGCCTATGTTTTGAGTGTACAAATGATCATGTCGACTTTATAGGCCCCGTATGTCACATGTATAAATGTCAATATCATGTTGGGTCGTCCTATGTCTAATATTCTCTTATGTTTTATCCCGGTTATCTCATGATGGCCCTCCTGGCTCACTTACCCATGATAGTATGATAAGAAAGATACGTTACGTTGGTACTCAGTTGTGTAAGGCACCGGGTGCCCATCGCGGTCCTGCGGTTTGGGTCGTGACACATACGATATGGTGGAATAGAAATGGGCTGAGTGCCCGGCAACAAGTCAATAACAAAATCGATATCCCTATCGGGCGACATGCCCGAATGATCCGTTGGGAATACATCTAGATAGTCTCTCACTACCGGAATTGACTTAACGGTAGGAGTATCAACACTGACATCTCTCAGGAAGGCTAGATATGTGTCACACCCCTTCCCAACCATATGATGAGCCTTAAGGAAGGATACAACCCTGCTAGGAGTATAATCCAACGTACCCCTCCGCTCTAACCGCGGTAAACTTGGCATAGCCTATGTCACAGTCTTGGCATGACAATCAAGAATGGCATGATAGGGCGACAACCAGTCCATGCCCAAAATAACATCAAAGTCTACCATAGTGAGTAATAATAGATCAACTATGGTCTCAAAACCACCTATAACAACTAAACACGACCGATACACACGGTCAACAACAATAGAATCTCCCACAGGCATGGACACATAAACAAGAGAACTCAAAGAATCACAAGATATACCAAAATATGGAGCAAAGTAAGATGATACATATGAATAAGTGGAGCGTGGATCAAATAAGACTGACGCATCTCTATGACAAATTGAAATTACCCGTGATAACTGCGTCTGATTCAATCACCTCCATCCTACTCGGAAGTGCACAACATCTAGGCTGGCCTCTCCCTCTAGGGTGACCCCTACCTGCCTGACATCCACCCATAGGTGGCTGTGCAGGTCGAGTGGCAACTGGTGCGGTAACCACAGCTTGAGAAGTCTGGGGACCCTGTGGAATACGTGGACCCTGAGTACTCCATAGAGGTGCACCCCTCCTGAGTCTGGTACAGTCCCTCACCATATGATGAGTATTTCCATACTAAAAACATGCTCTCGGAGGACATAGCTGCTGAAACTGGCTCTGGCCTGGTCGACTAAACTAACCGCTGAAAGCACCCTGTGCAGGAGGTGCACTAGATAGTGGCGGTGCAAAATGGGCAACCCGAGACCTGGGAGTAACCGGAATACCACTGGAAGATGGAGGTGCTGAATGTACTGGACGGCTCACATAGCCTCTACCATGAAGAGCGGCAACTAGGGCACGGGCACCGCCATATCCCTTAGAATCTCGAGGCCTCTTGGCCTCCTTGTCCTCTCTGTCCCGGCCCTATATAGCCTCCAATCTCCATGCGATCTCTACGACCTGCTGATATAGGGTATCAGTCTCCAACTCTCGAGCCATGCTCAATCTAATACCATAGTTGAGCCCCTCGATAAATTGACGGACTCGATCTCTGACTATGGAAACTAAGGCAGGTGCATGTTTAGACAACTCGCTGAACCTGACAGCATACTCTGACATGGTAATAGCACCCTAGTGCAACTGCTCAAACTCCACGCGCCATGCATCCCGAAGGCTCTGGGGAACAAACACTCTCAGGAACATCTCTGAAAGTTGGTCATGTGAGTGAAGCTGCCTCGACTGGTACACTGGTCCCGACAGCTGGAAAGTAGTGAAAGTAATCCTGCTCATCTCCATTATAGCCATGGTACAGAGAATACAGTGGCACTTCTCCAGAAAGCCTTGTGCGTCCTCTGTGGCTAGGCCCTTTCAATAGGAGGATGGTACCTCTTGTACCTCTCGAGTCTGAGCTGCTCCTCCTCAGATGTTGCTGCCCTAACCTCGAGCTGAATTGGGACAATCAGATGCACTGGTATAACCTCTAGGACCTGGTCAACATGGACCCGCTGCTTTAGCGTATGGGCTGCGGTAGTCTGTGCTCCTCCCCCAGCCTGAGATGTGGCCGGTGCAAGTGGGATCAACCCTGCCTAAGCTAGAGTACCAAACATACTCAAGAACTGGGCGAGAGTCTCATGAAGTGCGGGGTAGCAACATGTGCCTCAAGTGCCTGCCCCCCAACTGTAGCTACTGGTGGATCCTCTGTCGCAGCTCGGGCAGGTGCCTCTGGTTGAACCACGTGCCCCTCATCGACCCCGGTCCATATGAAAGCTCTCCTCACACTCCTTGGTCCATATGAACAGAGCACCCTTCTGGATCAATCTGGTCATAGGTGCAGCAATAGATGAGAACCTTTCTACGATACGACGGTAATACCCTGCCATATCAAAAAAAATCCAGATCTCAGTAGCTGACGATGGTCTGGGCCCACTCTGCACTGCCTCAATCTTCTTCGGATCTACCTTAATCCCATCACTCAACACCACATGACACAAAAAAGGCACAGAATCAAGCCAGAATTCACACTTTGAAAATTTTGCATACAACTTCTTTTCTCTCAAGGTCTGGAGAATGATCCTCAGGTGCTGCTCATGATCCTCCCGGCTCTGTGAGTACACCATAATTTCATCAATAAACACAATGACGAATGAATCAAGATATAGCTGGAACACACTGTTCATCAAGTGCATGAATGTTGCTGGGGCGTTGGTCAGCCCAAATGACATCTCAAGAACTTGTAATGACCATACCGAATCCTAAAAGCAGTCTTTGAAATATCCGGATCTCGAATCCTCAGCTGATGATAGCCTAACCGTAAACCAGTCTTTGAGAACACTCTGTAGCTGATCAAATAGGTCATTAATGTTTGGCAATGGATACTTGTTCTTCACCGTAACCTTGTTCAACTACCGATAATCAATACACATGCGTATAGATCCATCCTTCTTCTTTACATACAAAACTGGAGCACCCAAAGGTAACCCTAGCAATAAATAGCCCATGGCTCAATCACAATATGTACAAGAGTCTCAACAATAGCAACCAAAAGTGAATAACTCAACAAGAATGGTATTTCAACAAATTACAACTTTACATCAATGTGAATCACGGCCTTTATAACTTCAACACCAAATTCAATAATAAGATATTCCAAGAAATATCAACTTCAAGTAAAGGAACTCAACAGTTAAATAATGAATAAGGAATTGAGAGAACAATAACTTCAACTAAACATGTAAATACAATTAGCAAATAAGAGATAAGACAAGTACTAACAATGTCAAGTAAAGTATGTGAAGATAGACTAATGATGATGAATATAACATGTTATGGCAACTCAATTAAAAGCATGGAATGAATCTTCATAGCTAAAACCGGTCAATTACAACATTTAGCCCGTGTACACACTCGTCACCTTGCGTACACAGCTTCCACATATCACAATTAACGCAAAAGAAAACCAATCCTAAGGGGTAATTCCCCCACACAAAGTTAGGCAAGACACTTACCTCAAAACACGCTAACTCAATCCACTAGTAAGCCTTTTCCGCGATTATCCAACTCTGAACGGCTCGAATCTAGCCAAAACAACTTCATACCATAAATACAAACTATAGGAAGCTATTCCGAACAATAAAGTTGAAATCTTTAAAGAGAAACAAAAAGTCAACTCAAAAAGTCAACCCCAGGCTCGCGTCTCGGAACCCGACAAAACTTATCAAAATTCGAATACCCATTTGATAACAAGTCCAACCATACAAAAATTACTCAAATCCAACTTCAAATCGCCTTCCAAATCCCAAAAATTGGTCTAGGAAGTTTCACAATTTTCCCTAAATTTCTAACTCAAATCACTAATTCAATGATAAAAATAACGATGGATTCATGTACAATAGCCAAATCCGAGTTAAAATCACTTACCCCGATGATTTCCTTGAAAATCCCTCTAAATATCGCCACCAACCTATCTCTCTAGGTCAAAAGATGAAGAATGGAATTAAACCCTCGAACACACTCTTTTCTGCCCAACGATTTTGCACCTGCGAACCCTCAACCACATCTGCGGCTCCGTACCTACAAAATTTCCATCGCAGGTGCGGTCCTCACTTAGACCTAGCTCCCTTCGCTTCTGTGGAGAAAGTCTCGCTTCTGCAAGCCTGCTGCTGTGGAATTTCGACCGCACCTGCGGTCCTTAACAAGCCACTCCTAGTTCCGCGTCTGCGGAAGAAAACTCGCGCCTACGGATGCGCATATACGCCCAGGTGTCTGCACCTACGATCCAAGCCTGGCCTGGCCCTTTCTACTTCTGCGCTACTTCACTGGCACCAGCGAGTCCGCACCTACGACCACTCCCACACAAGTGCGATGACACCAGAATCGCTAAAGCTTCCGCAAACAACCAAGTCCGAAATGTCCCGATTTCAATCTGATTCACCCCCGGGACCCCATCCGAATATACCAACAAGTTACAAAACACATAACGGACCTACTCGAGACGTAAAATCACATCCAACAATTGTGATTCTATGAATCACAACCCAATTCAAACCTATTAAAACTTTGAACATCTGATTTCCAAAAGTAACGTCGATTCATACCAAAACAACTCCGATTGACCTCAAATTTTGTACACAAGGCATCAATGACACAACAGACCTATTCTAAATTTCAGAATTAGAATCTGGCCCCGATATCAATAAAGTCAACTTCCGATCAAACTTCTTAACCTTCCAAACCTTCAACTTTCTAATTTTTGCCAATTCAAGATGAAACAATCTACGAACCTCTAAATCAACATCCGGACATACTCATAAGTCCAAAATCACCATACGAAGCTATTAGAATAGTCAGAACTCCTGTACTGAGTCATTTACACAAAAGTTAAACTACGATCAACTCTTTCAACTTTACCCTCCAACTTAGGGACTAAGTGTCCTATTTCACTCTGAAACTCACCTGAAACAAAAACAAAACACCTCAACAAGTCGCATAACCACAATATGATAGAGAGGAGGCAATAAGTTGGGGAACAGAGCTAAAATACTCAAAATGATTGGCCGGGTTGTTACAGATTATTTGATAACCCTTTCAATCCTAAAGTTATAAGTATTAAGGCATGTCTATGTACAGTCAATTACATGTGCTCATGATCCTGCTTGATTATGTCGTAGAAGTTACTCTATGCATATTGTAATGTCCTATCCTTATACACCATACTCTGATATGAATCTTCCTAGATCAATGTTATGTCCTGAGCTGCTTCTGTGTTCTCTAATGTACTGTAGTGTCTTGTTTGCTTAAAGTTATTGAATTTTTGTGTGCCTGAAACATTAAAAGGTTTACTGTGACAGCTTATATCTATTGCTTGTATCCTGGATATGTGAAACTTCTGAGTTGACACTTTATTTTTGTTTAAACCTTCAGGGAAGATTAATAGTGGGTGACTAAAAGTATTTGGGTGTGAAACTTGGTTTATTGTTAAGGTACCCCTCCCTGATACAAGCACTATTCGGGGTCCGTGAGGCCCTCGTGAACTGTGAGGTGTCAAGGGTCCACAAGGGGGATTTTATCCATAAATAAGGGTTTACGGTAAGCTTTTAGTCACTAACTTTATTTAATCCTCATTGGATTAACACAAATAAGAACTGACCTTATTGTATTCCTCAACTCTTTATTATTACTTGCCATGATCTTATTTTATTTCTACATCACATTGATATATACTAATTATCCTTTGTTCTTTTGTATACATGTTCAAACTAGGCCTGCTGAGTCCATTTGGAGATCAAGCCCAGCTTCAAGACTTCGGCCGCTTCCTCTGCTTTCCTGCTTGTAGAGCCTGTCTTGATTTTGAATACCGTTGGGCTTGGCCTGCTCGCCATCCCAATTCCAAAGGTCCAGCTCTCTCCTCCCTTTTATGTTAAACAGTAGGTTATCATTTATTGTCATTCTTGTATATATATATATATATATATATATATATATATATATATATATATATATATATCTTAAGATGTATATATAGTATATAAATCGAATATAGCTTATATATCTTAAGATGTATACATAGTATAGTATAGTATATATATATATAAGGTCAAAAAAGACTATGAGATTCGCTTGCTCTCTATTGCTTCAATACACTATGAGCAATAATATTTAAAACAAAACCTTTCAATAAATAAACATTTTACTCATGTTTATCGCCAATAATTTCAGACTTTAAGTTTTTGACATATTTAAGAATGAAAATCAACTCTTCTCGAAAATCTTCAAGCAGATCACATACACATACCATTTTCAAGAAATAAAAACAAAGCACAACCGAGTTTGAAAATGATAAACCTCTATAAGTTCAAGAATGCAAGGCTTTTTTGCTGAAATGATTTTCAAATAAGGTATACCTATTTCCAACTTAAGGTATATATTTTTAAAGAATGATCTCTTGTTTTAAAAATTTATAAATTTACAAACGAGTAACATCTCTGTTTCAAAAGAAAGTTGACAACCTTTTCCAAAAAACAATGAGCTTTCAAACAAACTTAAAACATTTTTCCATAAATTTCACATAGCAACTTTAGCCGCCAACTAAGCAGAATATAGACTTTTATTTTTCCAAACCTAGCCTGTGTATAAGGAGCTACCTCAGGTATGTTTTAAGAGATGCCTAACACCTTCCCCTTAGAATAACTAGAACCCTTACCCAAGCCTCACAAATTAGCAGACCATTAGGATAATAACTTTCACAGACATATAGGTACCCTAATATACCTTAAAATATTAGGTGGCGACACTCTTTTATTAACATCAGAAGAACCATTAGTTGTATTGTATTTTAACTAGTTCTAAATAGGGTGCAACAACATGGCGACTCTGCTGGGGATTCACACTTAGGTTCTGACCTTAGCAGACATAGGCTAGACTTGAACTTGGGGATGTTTTGTTATATTCTCCTTTAATTACACTTGATCTTCAAATATGTGTTTACTCGCTTTATCCTACCTATTTATGCTTTATAACCTGTTGATACATGCTTACCTGTTTAATTTTAATATTGTTGTTGTTTTACCATAATTATCTGTTACTGCTTTATACACTTCCATCGAATTCTTTCCTATCGAGTCTTGGCCATATACAATCACACAAAATGGAATGCGAGGGTTGTCTTTTGACCCCTCCAAACCTTCTTTCAAAACTATCTAGTTTCAGAGAATGACTTTGTCAGGTCAACTGACATAATGCCTCCCAGTTATTCAGTCAAACTCCAAAATTAGGAAACACTTTACTCTTAGAAAACATAGGTCATGTTGCATAAACCCTAGGTGGGTCTATCCCTGGTATTGACTCATAATTAGGAAAGCTACCTTAGTGTCAACGGTCATGCATCCAACGACATGTTTTATGTGGAACGACGAATCAATCAAGATAAGAAACCCAGAATCTGGAGAAAACTACTTACCAAACCTTTCACCCATTTAGATGGAAATCAATCTAAATGTCCCGGAGATTAACATGGTCATGCGTGCAGCTCAAAAATTGAAGCAGTGGTGGAGGAACATTTGAAGGGAGCAGGGGGGACAAAATCAGAATGTACTTAGGAGCACTAACTGCACTGATGAACTCCCGAGTTGATAGGGTACTCACCAGGTCGCTGATAGAATTTTGGGACCCAGCCAAGGTGGTCTTCAGATTTGTCGAATGTAAGCTGACACCAACATTGGAGGTAATTACCATGGGTTACTCCATGCACTACGACTGAGAAGCAACAGGAACTTGAGAAACGTCGAGGATGGATGGGTGAGTCTGGACTAGCTATTTGACAGATTTGGACACCAGGAGAGCTATGAGTGGCATCTTGAGAGATTCAAGTGTGATCAAGTGGCATGGGAGAGCCTTCACCCCCTAAACTTTTCTCTAGCACTGTTGGGACTTGTACTTTTCCCACAGAGAAAGGGGCGGATCAACATCAATATGTTACCTCTGGTTTTGGCTACATTCTAAGAAAATCTATGGGTCATCCTCGTTCCTATGATACTAGCGGAGACATTTCGAGCACTGTCGGTGTGTTAAAAGGATATGATTTCTTCAGAGGCTGCAACTTTCTACTAAAAATATTGGCTATCTTCTAGAGGGAGCCGACCATTGACTACTTCGACGGCACTAGTAACATGATTCATACCCACAATGAAAGGATGAGGTATTGGGCTGCACCACATAGCTAGGAGGAGTGATGGGAGCTTTTGACCCACTTGAGCGGGGAATTCATCAACTAGAAACTTTCTTGTTTGAGCAACTGAGCGATCCTGAGATGCCTAGGAAAGTACATCATCGAGTTGGTAGATCCAGAGGGGATTCAGCCGTACGCACCACTAAGGGTTTTGAGGCAGTTTATTTTGATTCTGGCGTGCCTCTCTGGTGAAGGACAACTTTGTATGAGGATGATTACAAAGGGCAGATTCCAATCCCGAGGGTAAAAAGGCTCCAGGATGCGTGGAACGACTTGATTACAATGGGAATAGGGCAAAACCCCTAGTACACGCTTGAGTATTTTGTATGGATCAACAAAGAAGATGAGCTGGCTAGGCCCAATAGATAGGGATTAACCGGATTGAAGGACTTAGCAACAACCTTGCAGATATACCAAGAGATCGTGCCTCACTATCTCATCACCATTGCCATGCATCAACAGGTAGTTTCGGGATTGGTCGACCACATGCTGCCACCGCCGGATGATAACAAATAGATAGTTGAATACATACATATCAAGTCTAAAACAGAACCAGAGGAGGATCCAGAGGAGGAACCAGAGTACAACCATGATGATGATGAGGAGGAGGTTGAAGAGGATCCTGAGGAAGATCAGGAAGAAGAGAGATTGGGAGGAGACTCTGGGGACGACTATTAAGTTGTTGATTGATTTACTTTTTGTACTTTTCATTCCCTAAGGGTGATTCTATAAGCCCATGCTATCTTTTGTAAACTTTGAAACACATGTTGTAGCCATTGACAACTCTCCCCGTCTTTGTATCAGTGATGAAGCCTTATTGTAACCCACAAATCCTGTTAATGAAAAATTAAGTTTGCTTCGGATCCGAATGTGTCAAATCTGATTATTTTTCAAACGCTTGCGATATAGACCTACCTCTGGAAAAAAGAGGTCCTTACATATCTTAGGAGACGCGCTTGTCTGAATATGTGAACTAACTGCTATATGTGATTATATCTGTGCAATCCCTGAGACTAACTTCTTCTTTTCTTTACTTTCTTGATTTATCGCTTTATTTATCCCCAAATTTGAGGTTGATTTGTGTTGGTATATACACTAGCTGAGCCACCGTGCAACCTAAGGTCCAAATGGAAGATGACTACTACAGACAACCCGACTTAAAATGCTCTAGTTGTAGCCGACAACCCAGGGAGATCGGGGGAAGGGACAAGACTTGAAATGACGAACATGTTGCCGGAATGGAACAAGAAATTGGGTCATTGAGAGAAGAGATACAGCAAATCCAGGAGTTGGCACACCTGGCCGTGACGACGCTTCCACAACTACCCCTCCCATCACTTGATTCAATCCCTGGCCATTTCCCTCCATCAACCCGACAAACAACTAATACCCCAACTACTACCACTACAAACTGCTCCATAACTCAATTCATACCGCCAGTAACCCCTATAAAGCCACCAAACCCTCACATACACACACCATACATTCCCAATTATGTTCGAGCTCCACAAAATCTACCAACCAGCACCAATTTGGCCCACACCCCTCGTCGTAATAAATTCACTTTCTCCAACAACCATACGTAGTATATACCTATGGCACACACCGCCACCCATGAGCGATATGTTCCACCCAAATATGTTACTTCTAAACCCATCTTTACCATACCTATCATAGTCAGAGTGCCTTGTGAGATAGACCAGAATGCCGAATTGGAGAGAGAAGCACAATGCAAAAAAGATATGTCATTATCTGAACAACTACTGTTATTAAGGAAAGAGATGAAGAACCTCAGAGTAGCTCGAGGGAGCGAGAGCTTGGGTTATGAGTACCTATGTATACACCCTGATGTTGACATGCCCGTAGGGTACAATCCTCCAAACTTGACATCTTTGATGGAACAGGCAATCCGCACGCTCACTTGAGGACATACTATGACAAGTTAGTCGGAGTGGGAGAAACGAAAAGTTAAGAATGAAACTATTTATAAGAAGACTTACTGGGGAAGAACTCACTTGGTAAACCAGAAAAGACTTTGGGAATTGGAGGGAGTGGTAGGACATGGGTGAGGATATAATGAACATTTCAGGTTTAACACTGTGATCACTCCGGATAGATTTGGTGAATCTACAAAAGAAGCTCTCTAAATCATTCCAAGAATATGCTCACCGTTGGAGATCAGAAGCTACTAGGGAACAATCCTTGTTGGATGATAACGAGCTGACTAAGTATTTCATCTATGCTCAAGAAGGAATCTACTTCAAGAAGATGACGGGAATGATGGGTTAGAAGTTCCCTAAGCTGGTCAAAATGGGAGATTTCCTGGAAGAATGTATTAAGTCAGGAAAGATACAATCAATGGCCGCTCTACAAGCTGCTAGCAAGGCTATACAATCTGGTTCCATCAACAGTGGAAAGAAGAAGAAAGAAAAAGTGTCTGCGATTGTCCCCTACTATCAATGGAGTCCTCCTTGTCGAACCAATTCCTACCCCACAAACATGCCTCCTTCACATCAACCAACTTAAACCCCCAGTATATAATACCCAATCATACTACAACACAATTCACGATTTGTAAAATAATTAAATCTATTCTTTCTCCATACAAGGCAATTTCAGGTGACTTCAACAAACCCTATTGTATATCGTCGAAATGGTCACAGCCCCGACGTCTGGTGGTGGTAAGCAACCGGACAAAGCTCAAAACATGCATGATCCGAATTTAGGCATAACCATCACTCCTTCCCCAGCTGCTACAGATATCAAAGATGGTGGCACAAAAGCTATAGCAATTAATCGACTGGGCTCCGAGAAAAACTCCCAACTCGCGGTTGGGCCAAATCATGTAACTTCAAGCCATGGGGATCGTTCTCCAATTCAAACATTATCAATCCAACAAATCTCTCTTCAACCAACATCTGGATTCATCAATAAGGAGTTGCTACCTCATCAACTGATTGGGAATGAAACCCTAATTCCCCGTCCGGCATAGGAATGTGATCTCAACATGACTAAGGTGGTCCCTAGCCAACCAATTGCCACATCAATGCAAGAAAACACAACTAAAGAACATGCTGCCCCAGGTGCTCGAGGTAATGTCACAACAAATTCTTCCATCCAAACGGGTGCACAAGGTGAATCTCTATCTTCTTTAAAACAATCGGAATCTAATTTTCAACTTGCAATACAACCACCTTAAAAGACTACAGATCAGCCACCATCTTCAACTGAAGCACAAACCATGAGGATTAGTTCTAGAGCCATTATTCCTGTTTCTAACACAGCTGCTGAGAATGCCCCTTCCAACACTAAGGAAGCCCCCAATTCAACCAATCAACAAACTAATAACACCCTCCAAAGTAATCAAGCCAACACTATAGTAACACAACATCAACTAAATGCTACACAAGCACAACCAACTCCCACAATTCAAGAACACCCCAAAAAACCAACCCAGTACCACAAAAAATACCCTGACAAAAATATCCTTCAACTTTGATAAACCTGAGCAACCTAACCACTCCAATCAAAACCCTATAGTAAAGCAAATCCCTAGCACCACAAACACCAATACACAACCATCAAAAACCAACCCCAAAACCAAACAACCAGCTGTCAACCAACCTTCCACTCCTCCATCACCCACAATCAAACACTCTTATGTTAATAATTTGAGGGTAAGGAATGAGACTGAGGTAGAACCACTTGGAAGGCTTGGGCTATAGCACATGAAAAATTGGGAATCGGGCAGAATTCTAGATTACATGGTGAAGTTGGATGCAAGATGTGAGTATACTATGGTGGGCAAATTGTCAAACACCATCCCTAGATAGGAGGCCATCAGAAGAAGTTTTGTGGCACAAACTGAATTAAAGCGAGATGTTAAAATTACCCATTTTAATGCAGTACTGTATATATTGATCTAGATAATGAATATGATCATGTCACTATTTGTACAAGGTAATTCATGTACATTTAGGGATAAATCATAAAGCTGGAAGCTTGGGCACCTACATTCAACCCTGTTAAAGACTCTTTAATTGTGCTAATATGGGTAGTCATTTCGGAATTGCCCTGACACTATTTTACATGGAAATACTAAGAGGGCTACTATCTCCTATTAAAAAGGCCCTTCACTTTGATCTGGCATCATTTCAAAAGATAAGGGGCAGTGTGGCAAGGGCCAAAATACAAATTGATCTGACCAAATCAAGACCCTATCATGTTCGATTGGGATTTGATGACAAACAAGATGAGAATGGAGAAGGACAGTGGCTTGAGGTTCAGTATGAAAACATACTTGAGTATTGTTTATATTGCAAACATTTAGCTCATAACATACAAGCACGTCAAGTCAGACAAAAGGATGAGGAAAACAAAAAGAAGAAGAACAATCTAGAAGTCAACAAGGAAGTGTTAGTTTAGCAAAACATTTCTGAAACCCAACCAAAGGTGCAAAATCAATAGGGCCAAAAAGAGAGCCATAACAAAGAAGGTAAAGACAACAATGCTGGAAATTACCAAGATAGAAAGGAACACCAAAGCACATGGCCTAACCCTCCAACTGATGAATGGCAAACACAAAGGAAAAGACACATCCAAGGGTACAACCAACAGAATAACAAGTAGCAGAACCACCATTATGGACAAAAATAAAATTATGAACAACGGGTGAGGAAGATAAGCAACGAACATGAAGGCAGTAAAAACCAAGAGAAAGCTGATGCCCAATCTTTAGATACAGCTATTGCTGATCCAACTAATGGAGAGAATGGTACGCGTACTATCTCTCAGGAGTTACCTAATCCAGATGAAGTCAGTTCTAAAGAAGATGAAGGAGTTCAAGATGGCACCAACCAACAGAATACTGAATATGGTACAGAGGAAGTATACTGTGACATAGAGACTTCTGAAGAGGAAGGTCAGCCCTGTGACATGAAAAGACTAATTAAAGGTAAATATCATGTAGCTTCTGACTTGCAAATTCAGTCCCCCGGACCTAAGCACAAACCAAGTCATAAAAAAAGGAGAGAAATGAAAAGGAAGGGTATCAACACAATTCAGCACACAACAGATATTGACAGTACTGCTACCTTACCTAAGGAACAACCTCAGAGCCCAAGCATGATATCTGGTTTTGAAGCTGATGGTCCATGCAAAGCTGAAGGTTACAGGAAATAAGGGATTGATAATCCCTCATTGCCTTAATCCCCAGTTGATGACAAAGGAAGTAATATGGATAAAAAGGGAGAAGCTAATCAAGATGGTTCTTCTGGCACTTTATTGCATGCAGAAACACAATATGAGCAGCCAAACTCCCTACAAATTTGATTGATGGAAATCTTCCACTCAGTAGGTTACCTCTAGTATGTCCAGAGAAAGATGAATACATGCCCATATAGTCAGAAGATGACAACAAAGGGGATCCAAAGAGGAGTTTGAAGAGTTCAATGGAGGATTTGATGATGAATAACATTGTAGTCTTCTAGTGGCAACTATAAATTGTGGCCCTGGGAAAGGAAAAGCCACAATTACACCACCTTTACCCTCAAAAGTCAGAAATACACCCAGATTAACTAGAAGAAAAGCTGCAACCAGCATTAATATCCCACCAAAATCCAAAAAAACCCATCAGTTTTAAATGATTAGTACAATCATTTTGAATGCAAGAGGAATCAGATCCTCTGGAGCCATTGAAAGGCTCAAAACTCTGAAACAAATTCATAAACTCTCTTTCATTACTGTATTGGAATCTTTCCTTGATATCAATTACCTCACTTACTTTAGACATCATCTCTCCATGCATCATGCAGCTTCCAATATCAATGGCAAAATATGGGCATTCCAAGATCAAGAATTCAATGGCAATGTCTTAGATCAAGATGAGCAACAAATATCTATTGAACTGAGGCATGCTGAAGCAAAGGGGGAAATTTCACATCACTATTATTTATGCAAAATGCAAATCACATTTGAGAAGAAGTCTTTGGGAAACACTGAGGTTCAAATCCACAATGTGCAATGTCCCTGGGTGTGTTATTGGGGACTTCAATATCATTGCTTCTGTTGAAGAGAAGATTGGAGGAGTCTCATACTAGATGAATAAGAGCCTTGACTTTCTCAGTATGATTGAAGACTGTGGGCTCACAGACCTTGGATACTATGGACCAAGACATACACGGTCCAATAGGAGAGGTCCCTGCTCTATTGTCTGGAAAAGGCTGGATAGAGGTCTAGTAAATGACAATTGGCTTACCTTCTTCCCTGGCACAACTATCACACATCTAGCTTCTGCTGGATCAGATCACTCTCCACTGCTTATGGAGATGCATGTGAGACAAGAAACAACAAGGAGATACTTTAAATTCCTCAACTACTGGTTTGAAAATGACACCTGCATGCCTTTGATTCTCAGAGTTTGGAGTATGAATGTCAATGGACGTGCAATGTGGATCTTCCACCAAAAATTAAAGGCCGTCACTAAGGCCCTGAGCTTATGGTCTAAGGAACAATATGGGGATATCTTCCAAAATCCTGAAGAGTTTGAACAAAAAGTCAAGGAATCTGAAGAGAAATGAACAAATACTAACAATCCAGTTGATAGGATTAACTTACAGGAGGTACATGCCCAATATGTAAGATATCTGAAGATTGAAGAAGCAGTATTGAAACGGAAGACCCAACTTCAATTGTTTAAATAGGGTTATGCAAATACTAGATATTTTCACAGTCTTTTTAGAGAAAGAAGAAGAGGACTGTACATCCAAAAAATCAAAGATGAAGACGGAGATTGGATACAAGGGGATGAAGATATTGGTGAAGATGCCTGTAATTATTTTGAATACCTCTTGTAAGGTCCCGTAAAATTTCACCTAAAACTTCGGGTTTCGTGGTGCCACGGTTTGATCTTTTTTGGTTGAAAATTATATCGAGGAGTTGGTGGAAATTGTAGGCAGAAGAAGGTGATTATGTGGTAAGATTCGCGACCGCAGATCCATTATGCGGGCCGCATACCCATCGCAAAGTTGAGCAGCAAAATTGTTGAATTTTGAAGGTCATTTTGTGGTCAAATATGCGGTCGCATAATCGTTTTACGGGCCGCATTTCCATCGCAGAACCAGCATGAGAAATTTCGCAAGGAGGTTCTACGGTCCATTATGCTACTGCATAATTGATCTGTAGACGTCATACCTGTTGCATACCTGCATAGAAGTGCCCAGTTCTGGAGGGCCATTATGCGGTCTATTTTGCAGACCACGGAATTGTTATGCGGTCACATATGCGACCGCAGATCTGCATCGGGGCTTCATTTTTATAATTCTATAACCTGACTCCATTTCATTTTATCTATCCATAGGGCTAATTTTTGAGGGATTATCTTATATTTTAGAGAGATAAGAGAGCTATTCTAGAGAGAGAGAAAGGGAGGATTTAAGGATTTAACTACTCAACTCTGATCAAGCCTTGGAATTTCATCATGAGGAACTTGCTAGGTTTTCTAAAAGGTAAGAATTTCTTTCCCCAATTCTCAAATTCCGGATTTGGGGTTGATTAGGGGTGATGAGAGTAGACTTATCGCATGTATGAGCTAATAGGGATTGTGGGAAAGTTGTTGGACAATCTTCGGTGATTTTGTTATTGAGTTGGTTGAGGAAAGTTTGGGTTGTCATTGTAGCAGCTCTTGCCATACCAATTTCTCTAATCGTGCTTGTGATTCTCTCCTCTTCTATAGATTGGCATCATTAGGAGTGTCAGGACATTATTGTTACACCACAGAAAGCTCTTTCGAGATATGAAGGCTAAATTCCTCTTCTAGTATCGGAATTCCCGTATTTTTACAAAACTTCATCGTGTGTAGTTTGAACTCGAAACACTATTGAGGTGGGATATTCAAGCTAGTAAACTGATTTCCAAATTGCATAACATGTCAGAACCCCTATGTGTTAATGATTCTCTATTTTGAGTTAATTATATTATACCCCTTTTTGGGAAGAAAGTTTTGTACGAAATTAGTGTGATCCAATTTCATATATCTTATATGATGAAATCTTATGAACTTATATTTGTCAAGGCCAAAGGTGCCGAAGGGTTTTATTTGAAAGGATTTGTTTTGTACAAACTGTTATCGTTTTGAGAATCCAAATTGTGGCATAGTGTAATCACCTCCACCCGCACACATTGGGGTGAGGCGGTATGGCTGCTTTGTGTAGAGATTGTGATTTTGTGAATACACCTCACCCGCACACATTGGGGTGAGGCGGCGTGGCCGCTTTATGTAGATATTGTGGTATTGTGATTACACCTCCACCCGTACATATTGGGGTGAGGCGGCAGGGCCGCTTTGTGTAGAGATTGTGGCATTGTGATTACACCTCCACCCACACACATTAGGGTGCGGTGGCATGGCCACTTTGTATAGATATTGTGTCATTGTGATTACACCTCCACTCGCACACATTGGGGTGAGGCGGCAGGGCCGCTTTGTGTAGAGATTGTGGTATTGTGGTAGAGGTTGTTATAGTGGATCCCAACTTGAAATTTATAAATGTTATAGAAAGGTTTAAATGAATTTACTATGGTTTTAATGGCTATTTAAGAACTTTTATTGCTTCCATAATTCGTCACATTCTTGTTGTACTTCCAATCCTTGAAGGGGGTGTTTGGTTTTCATACGAATACTATTCCATATGTACTAACATCCCTTTTGCCGGGGGTGCTATATTTTAATGGATGGAGGTGGTTCCACAACAGGCGGTTGATCAATGATAGCAGTACATCCTCTCCTCAGCTGACTTGGTAAGCCCCACTTCCTATCGGGGTCTTGTATCTTTTGTTCTTTATGTATGATATTTTGAGGTATAGACGGGCCCTTATTTCCGGCACTATCATATCACTCTTTTTTATCTCTTAGAGGATCCATAGACATGGTGTGGGTTGTATATTGGTGCTGCGAAAGTCTAATTGGTAATGTTTTATTTGAATCACTTGTTCCACTTCAAACTATGTAAGTGTACGTATAAGGATAACTTTCCAAATTCAACATTATCTTCAAATCTCTTAAGAAAAGAACATAGTAACGTTCTTTCTAAGAGAGCTCAACCAAGCTTTCCATTTTCATGTAACATTATTCCTAAACTCATAAGAAGAGTTTCAGCAAGCTTTCCGTTACACAACATTGATTCTAAATCTCTTGAGAAAGGGTTTCGACAAAGATGATTTTGCAATAGCAACGTTATTGCTTTGAGCATTTCATGCGGATTATTCCCTATTTCGATCTCGCCGTTACGTGTTTCATCGCAATTAACGTGTGTTAGAGGGATTGTAAAGAGAATCGACTCGGGTATGTTAAGGCTATCCCTTCTTTCTTTTTGGCATGATCTATCAATACAAACGAAACGAGCAAATGCACAATTTCTATAAATGACTCTATTCATAGAAATATTAGGGGTGTCTATATTCTTGATTCCCCATGTGAATTATTATTATATCTTCTATTCATGGGTCTCAGAAAAATACGTATTTGATAAAATTTATCCGACAGGCATATTATTTTTATGACATTCCGAGAAAATCTTGTTAACGTATTTCTTAAGGCATATTATTTTTATGATATTCCGAGAAAATATTATTAACGTATTTCTTATGCATTTCATGCATTTATACATATACATTGACCCATGGCCAGATGGCGTTATATACGCATATATATGTATATTATATGTATATGGGATCTGGAAAAAGATTATGGCGTTATATACGCACCACCACCGGATCAGCTGGTATACGTTGATGATTTGCCCACAGTGGCCGAAATAATATGATGTCATCCCCTCAAAGGCTTGATGATGTTATGAATGCATATACCAATGCATGGTATGACATTTATACGCATATGCATGACATTATAAAAATAAAATGATTCATAGAGCTATGCAAACGTACATGTCCAATCTTTTACTCCATGTTTCTCTCATGTCCATTATTTACTAATTTTAATTCCTTACATACTCGTTACATTATTTGTACCGACGTCCCTTTTGCCTGGGGACGCTGCGTTTCATGCCCGCAGATCTCGATAGACAGGTCGAGAGTCCTCCAAGTAGGCGATCAGCTTAGCGAAAGATGTTGGTACACTCCATTTGTTCCGGAGTTGCTTGTGTGGTCAGTATGACTAGGACATGTACTGATTAGTATGGCGGGGCCCTGTCCCGACCTTTATGACATTTATGTACTCTTAGAGGCTTGTAGACATATGTCGTGTACGTAAAAGATTGTACGGCCTTATCGGCCTATGTTTTGAGTTTATAAATGATGATGTTGGCCTATTAGGCCCATATGTCACGTGTATATAATGATGTAATAAGAAAAATACATTACGTTGGTACTCGGTTGAGTAAGGTACCGGGTGCCCGTCGCGGCCCATCGGTTTGGGTCGTGACATAAGTGGTATCAGAGCAGTTCTGTCCTAGGGAGTCTACAAGCCGTGTCTAGTAGAGTCTTGTTTATGAGTGTGTTGTGCACCACACTTATAAGCAGGAGGCTACAGGGCATTTAGGACTGTCACTCTTTCTTCTTACTCTAGATCGTGTGGTAGAGCTCAGTTGTAAGAACTCAGTTTCCTAAACTCTATATTATTCATAATACGAAATATGATTGGTAAAATATTGCATATGGCTATGGAAGAGTTGAGCTAGAGGAACTCGATTCTGCATGATGCTTATGATGAGTCAATATGAGGTCTTCAGCGGATCATGCGTGTACTAAAAGGTGTAAGCTTCTTGATAAGAAGCCCTAAGGCATGAATATTTATCCACCCATCTCAGTCATGCCCTATGAGAGCAAATGGATATGGTTTAAGAGAAGGACAGGATATGAGGATCCGACTGGGGTTAGAGTAACCCAAAATGATGGATGGATTGTTTGAGTTAGTTGTCATTTCGAAGGATGTTACAAAGGTGCTAATAGACCTCCTTGTGAAACACCCAGATGGTGCACTCTAGAATATTACAATTAGATGTGAATACTAGCATGACCAAGAAAATTCAGAAGAGGCACTGAAAGTCTGGAAGGGATAAATACTACCTTAGTGTGGCTCCCGTCCCTAGTAGAGCGAAAACGTTGAGCAAACTGAAGAGCCAATGAAGGAAGCAAGGGGAGCTAAAAGCAAAAGAATGTCTTGTTGAAGTTTTCAAAAGAAAGGGATAGGCACAAATATTAGCAGGGAAATAAGAAGAGAGACAAGGAAACATTATGAGTAAGATGTGATCCATGGATGACAACGGTAGATCAAAAACATGATAGTATTACAGAGACTATAGTCAAGTGAAGGAAAATATGAGAGGTGACAGGCCTTGAGGCCACAAAAGAATATATGTCATAAAGTCACATCTTCATTTCGAGAAATAAGTTCGCAACTCCAACGCGACTACCAGAAGGAAAAGTTGGACTCCAGAGTAATAGAAATTAGTATGGACTAGTGAACAAGATAAACTAAATATGAATTAAGGGCTGAGTGATTTGATAATGGTCGGCATCATGAGAATTTCAGATTTCCATTCTAGCGATAATAGAATGGACAACAGAAGAAGATTCATAAGAAATTCAGAGAAAGTTCATTCAAGAAGACGCTTTCCTAAAACAAGCAATGTGAGAAACGTTAAGCTTAAGGGACTATATGTGCCAATTACACTAAGTGTCACCATCGCGAGTAAGGAATTTTGTTATCCTTGGTACAGAAGGATTACCGCAAGGCGAGTAAGGGTCATCGATGATGTGAAAGGATGCCGAAGATGAAGAGGTAAAACATCTATATGTAGGTCGTCATAGCTCCAACTCTTAGTGCTCCCCTAAAGGGGGAATATGGAGTGATGTGGCATTAAGTCAGAATTAAGTGGTTCTAGTAGTTATGGAATGGTAAAGGAAGAATGCGATGAAAATGAAAAAGGAGTGAACTTGCACTTACTCAATCCTACAAAAATGCTGCGATTCCAGAACATTATGCAAGCACGACGTTAAGGAGGGGAAGTAAGGGTTTCTGCTTGAGATGTTATTGATAAATAAGGAGCCAGTGCAAGACGTAAGTTAATGCAAAGGAAATAACCCAAGAAAGATTACACGGAATATTGATATGAGAATGAGCCAATGAGTAGTTAGTAGTTGATCCAGGAAGAGCCTAGTTATTGCTAAACAAGAGGACACAGACAAATCAACAGATTGTGCAAGATGAACATAGTGAACCCCAACATGGGAAATTCAGTCTCGCAGATATGACATTGTGATACTTGAGAAATATTCAGATAGGAGTCAGGGTAGTAAAGGTACCGTATGAGTGTTACGAAAATAAAAGAGAGTCCCACTGAGAAGACAGTCAAAATATCAGTTAAGAAGCAACCCTACAAGAATAAGGGCGTGGAGGTAAATAACTACGGATAATTATAGGCAAGGAAGGACATCAAAATTTCTATCGAGTAAACGATGTAATAAGCTCGTAGCTTTACAAGAGTCAGAGGGTCCTCCCTAAGTATGACAACGAAAGACTAGCTGAGGAAATGATCTTGTAACAATAGTCTCACAACAACATTGTATGCACTTCATAAGGAAGTGGCTCCTAGAATGGCTAATGAGCGGGAAATGAAACCAAAAGTAATATTCAAGATCAGATGAGTTGCACAAAAAAAATTCCGGCATGCGTGGGAACAAAGATAAGCTAAGCATGGACGCAACAAGGTGGCAGAACGACCAGGAAAAGTAATTAGCTTACGTTTAAAGGAAGCTTAAAGGGAACAAAAGGGATTATGCACTTAAGACCTCAGAGTGATATCCATGCACCATATATGTTGACATTCATACAGCCGTAGAAGACTACGGTATAAGTTAAAAGAAAGAATTGAGCCTAGGGCATAGACAAAGGATTGAATTATCAGAAGATTGTATCATGGATATTCCATAGCGGCCATAAAAGGCTAAAGTAATAACTAATACCGTGAGCCACAGATCAGAAGATAGCTTAACCCTTCATAAAGGCTGATCAAAAGGAAGAAAAAACTAAAGAGTTACATCAACGAAGTAAACCAGGAGTCTGAAAATTGGACCCAGACAATTATAGAAATCGTGGTTGAGAATATTGCAGAATCACTCTTAATATCATAGGTTCAAGACAGATAGTACAACAACCATATTCTATAACGGCTCTATGATAAAGCCAGTTAGAAGAGTACCAGCCTCATCAAAAGTCAGTATGAAGCTTCCACCGGATTGTATAGGCACCAGAGATGTAAGTGTTATAATAGAGCTTCAAGTTATGGATGTGAATTATACCCATGTGGAAGGGAGGTCATGAAAGAGATAAAAGATACGATGCGAGATTTTAAGGTAAGTAAGGTAAAGGTGAACAACATACAAGATACTCAAAAACAGAAGCTTGAGAATAGTCCATGCTTCAGATAGAATGAAAGAAGCACTAGGATTCAATATCCAGGAATGATAGCGGCGTCATCGGTGGCATATCTTCCAACCTATGGTTTTTAAATATCGAGAGGTCTAGCTAAAAGAGTAAAGAAGAGTTTGAGACAATGTGATGTCTCACTTGATGTTCCGGAATAACATAAGTAAATCTATGGTGCAAGCAAGTTGAAAGAAGGTTGCGAATAGTATAAATAGATACATAGAGGTCGCAAGCTAAAGTATAGTAAAGCGGCGAAGTTTTGTGACAGGAGTAAGGATGAGAAAGGACAAGTAAGAAGGTGACGAAAATGTATAAGTCCTCGAGATTAAGCTCATGAAAATAAGAGAGCTGATGGTTTTTCTAAGTTATAGAAAGCTCAGTATAGCCTGAATGAACTCAAAGGAGTCTAAGACTAATAGCATCTAGAGTGGAATGAGGGTGTGATTGTGATAGATAAAGGATGATGTTTGGGCCTTCGATGGAGTAATGACTTGAAGAGGATTTCATGAATTGTACAGGATTAAAATACCCATGTAAGGTGAGTCATATTGGGATGCTATAAAATACGGTTATGGAAGTATAGTATCGCCCCTAGGTGAATCAATCTAATTACACCATATGTCCCTGATGAGACGTGAGCCCTATCGGCAGTGTTACATAGGAGATTAAGTTATCAGTGGTAGATGATAGATCAACATTAAGGTGAATCAACAGTGGATGGACAAAAGTCACAAAGTATGAGGTGAGATTAGGCCGTCATTCTTAAGATGATCAAGTAATGAGGAAGCATTAAAGGACTTAGATTTATACATATGGGATAAGTAAGGAAAGTAGCTTGGAGTTTGGTAGCAGACCTCAGTAATGATAAAACGAAGTAAGAGTTATTGTATAATATGACCTATCTTGATGCAGTAAAGTCATACGGATTGATAACCAGGTCTATGAAATTAGATATAACAATAATCAGATGTTCGACAAAGTACCGAGCGAAGAACTTCAGTATACCTATAGATGCCCAGAGGGACATCTTATTAAGCTTTGTATATGTTTACAAAGTGAGGCCTAGAGATTGGCTAAAAGCTGGAGGGAAAACAAGAGAAGAGTCGCATAGGCTCACTCACAAGGTCAGAGTCGTACATGCTGCATGATAAAAGGTAGCAACAGTTACGAGATTGGAAGGATTCCGACTACAAGTCGTGGTGTGAGAAGGAGGCCTAAGGGGGGAATGACCTGGCCTTTGGATTTATTCACAGAACAGTTGCCTAGATGGCAAGGAGAGTAATAAGTATTCGGAAGATATAGGCGATGAAAATGATATGTGCACCAGTCAACATTCGAGGACGAATGTTCCAAAGGAGGGAATGATGTTACACCCCATGTTTCCGTACATGAAAGTACGCCATGAGTAAATTGATATAAGCTCGGAAATGAGATTATTTTTGAGGTTATAAGTATTATGCTATTTCAAACAAGTGATAAGTAAATTCGTGAAGGTTAGAGGGTAAACGAATCAAAGAAAATGAGTTTCGTCAAAGTTTGACATTTTGGGATAAAATACGGTCCGAGCTATAATACCCGGTAATTATGGACTAGTGCCATAAAAGATACCACATGACCATAATAGTAAGGTGTATAAGGTGTGTTAAAAGTGAGTAGTATTTTAAATAATTTGAGATGATTCTTAATTATGTGAATAATTGGTTAATTATTGGTTAATGGGGGGAATTAACTAGTTAATTATTAATTAGTGGTTGATTAACTAAAGTCTTTGGATGAAGACCAAGCCAAAAACGTGGCAGCCCCCATTCCAAGAGTTGTGACTCCTATATTAGGAATGAAAGGTCTCACACTTGAAGAACTTAAGTGACACTAAGCTAGACATGTGGGGTCCACCTAATAATTAAGGATAACTTTCCAAATTCAACATTATCTTCAAATCTCTTAAGAAAAGAACACAGTAACGTTCTTTGTAAGAGAGCTCAACCAAGCTTTCCATTTTCATGTAACATTATTCCTAAACTCTTAAGAAGAGTTTCAGCAAGCTTTCCGTTACACAACATTGATTCTAAATCTCTTGGGAAAGGGTTTCGACAAAGATGATTTTGCAATAGCAACGTTATTGCTTTGAGCATTTCATACGGATTGTTCCCTATTTCGATCTCGCCGTTACGTGTTTCATCGCAATTAACGTGTGCTAGAGGGATTGTCAAGAGAATCGACTCGGGTATGTTAAGGCTATCCCTTCTTTCTTTTTGGCATGATCAATACAATACAAACGAAACGAGCAAATGCACAATTTTCATAAATGACTCTATTCATACAAATATTAGGGGTGTCTATATTCTTGATTCCCCATGTAAATTATTATTATATATTCTATTCATGGGTCTCAGAAAAATATGTATTTGATAAAATTTTTCCGCCAAACACATTATTTTTATGACATTCTGAGAAAATCTTATTAATGTATTTCTTAAGGCATATTATTTTTATGACATTCCGAGAAAATATTATTAACGTATTTCTTATGCATTTCATGCATTTATACATATACATTGACCCATGACTAGATGGCGTTATATACACGTCTATATGTATATTATATGCATATGGGAAAAGGTTATGGCGTTATATACGCACCACCACCTGATCAGCTGGTATACTTTGATGATTTGCCCATAGTGGCCGAAATGATATGATGGGATGCCCTCAGAGGCTTGATGATGTTATGAACGCATATACCAATGCATGGTATGACATTTATACGCATATGCATGACATTATAAAAATGAAATGATTCACAAAACTATGCAAACGTACATGTCGAGTCTTTTACTCTATGTTTCTCTCATGTCTATTATTTACTGATTTTTATTCCTTACATACTCGGTACATTATTTGTACTGACATCCCTTTTGACTGGGGATGCTGCGTTTCATGCCCGTAGGTCTTGATAGATAGGTCGAGAGTCCTACAAGTAGGCCATCAACTCAGCGGAAGATGTTGGTACACTCTATTTGTTCCGGAGTTGCTTGTGTGGTCAGTATGACTAGGACATATACTGATTAGTATGGTGGGGCCCTGTCCCGACCTTTATGACATTTATGTGCTCTTAGAGGCTTGTAGACATATGTCGTGTACGTGAAAGATTGTACGACCTTGTCGGCCTATGTTTTGAGTTTATAAATGATGATATTGGCGTATGTCACGTGTATATAATGATGTAATAATAAAGATACATTACATTGGTTCTTGGTTGAATAAGGTACCGAGTGCCCATCGTGGCCCATCGGTTTGGGTCGTGACACAAAATTTGACGAGCTCGAAGCACACACCTAAATTATGCTCGCTAGCCAAATATAGTATAGTATAATATCGTATCCACATGGATTGGATTTAAACAGTATTCTTGTAGTTTCTATCTTGATTGCTATTCAAGATGATCAACAAATGAGATTTCTATGATTTCTAAATGTAATTAACTAAAAATCTAAAGCTATTGACTAATGACAATCGCAACAAAGATAAGCAAGTAAGTTATCAATGGGAGGAAATTAGGGTTGATAGGATAGGTTCAAGATAATTGTTTGGGATCTAACTCTAGGTAATTCACTTCTAATGTTTAAGAGAATCTCTTGAATTCACTCAATTATTAATTCAAACGTTCAACAAATAACTCCTCTCTCGATTAAGTTTTAACCTCCCAACATGAACCAATTTAAGCACGTGAAGATATGCAAGAATGAGTAGTGGATTGGTCTTTAGGAGAACCTCTCTCGATTATCCTCCTAACTAGGTTTAATCAATGATTCAACTAGCCTCTTTCGATTACTAAGAAGAATTAATGAACTCAACCAAAAATATAATGCAAAGATATCACAAGTTATCCCTCTCTCGATTAGATGAACAAGTGAATATAGATGCAACAATTAATTCATCCAAAATGATTCAATACATAAAATTAGTGGATTGTACCTTTTGTTTATATTGTGGTCACTTTTGAGGTATAGCTGGGGCCTTGTTGCCGGTACCATCTCGCCTCTCTTTTGTATCTTTAGAGGCTTCGTAGATACTATGTGGGTTATACATGGGTGCTAGAAAGGTCAAACGGATTATGCTATATTTTCGATTTCTGTTCCACTAAGTCATAAAATGTATGCCTTTTGAAACTTAACTGGAATTAGCAAAAATGAAATGGTTTAGTAATGTCTATGCATCTGGTCCCTCTACTGTTTAGCTAATAAAAACATGCCTTCTCTTATCATGGGTGAGTTGGGTAGAAAGTATCTAACAGACTTGCTCGGCCGAGTTCATTCGGTTGAGTTCCGGTCGCGCCTCCCGAGGTTGGGGCGTGAAAAACTTGGTATTAGAGTCTAAGGTTTTAAAGTGTCCTAGGATGTCTCAGAGCCGTGTCTGGTAGAGTTCTTCTTATCGGTGTGTTGTCGACCACATCTATAAGTTGGAGGCTACCTTGACATTTAGGAACAATACCCTTTTTTTGATATTCTGGATCGTGCGATGAAACTAATTGTGCAACTGTTCCTCCTCTAACTCGTGCATTCCTTTAACATTCAGTATATGGCACCTAAGAAGAGAGCAAGAACTGGCCAAGGAGCCAATGCTGCCTTGGGAGTGGCAGTTGACCCTTTACTTGGTGAGGCGGGTGAATACCCGAGGGGTGAGAATAATCCCCCGACTGCTACACTACCTAATTCCGCTACACTGTTCAGGCCACACCAGTTCCTACACCTACTGAGGGTGCAGCGGTTCCTCCAACCGATATTCCGATTCCACCTCCAGCCCCAGCTTTTGGTACTGGTATTTCTGATGGGGATCTTAGAGGAGCTATTCAGATGCTAACACAGATAGTGGCTTCTCAAGCCCAGAGATCAAATGTTGCACCCATTTCGTCTAGCCAACAAGGGGATTCTAGTGGTTCCAGGGTGAACAGGTTTCTTCAGTTGGATCCTACGGTGTTCACGGGTTCTAATCCCGAGGAAGGCCTACAAGGCTTCATTGATGAGATGCATAATACTCTCCGGATTATACGCGCTACTGAGACGGAGGGAGTGGAGTTGGCTGCCTACTGCCTGAAAGAGGTGGCATATTCTTGGTTTGAGATGTTGGAAGATTCACGGGAGGAGGGGAGCCCTCCAGTGAGGTGGAGTGAGTTTTCTGATGCCTGTATAGACCATTTCTTGCCTGCCGAGACTAGGGCATCCCGCGCCGCAAAGTTTGAGAATCTTAAGCAAGGGAGTAGGAGTGTGTGGGAGTATCACATGGAGTTCGCGCGCGTGTCAAAATATGTTATTCACATGTTGCCTACTATGGAGGCTAGAATGCGCCGGTTTGTGCAGGGCCTTAGCCTCTTAGTTATCAATGAGGCCGCTATAGCTGCCTTGAATTCAGATATGAACTATGGAAAGATGATAGTATTTGCTCAAGCTACAAAGGACCGTAAGTTGAATAATAGAAAGGAGCGAGAGGGGACCAGCAAGGCCCGGTCTGCGGGCAACTTTGGGGAGTCACTTGGTGGGGGAAGATCAGCTTTTAGGGGAGGGTCATCGGGGCCAACCCAGTATCATGCTCAGTCTTCAGCCAGTGCACCACCAGCGGGGCACAGTCAGCAGCAGGGAAGTCACTTCATGCCCAATCAGGGCAGCTGGGGACCTCGCCATCAGGGCCGATCAGGAGGGAGATTCCAGCAGCAGCGGAGACCCCCATGCCGCAAGTGTGGGAATATGCACTTGGGGATCTCCTACATGGACTTACCTATATGTTACAGGTGCGGATTGAGGGGTCATATTCATAGGGAGTGTTGTTCATCCCGCCAGGGTGCGGGTAGGGGCATAGCACAACCATCCAGTTCTGTTGTTGCTACATCTTCAGCACCCCCTCCAGCTCGAGGCCCTCCAGCACCAGCAGGGCGTGGTGCCGCTAGTGGTGGTGCATAGGTTTTAGGAGGACCTAGTCGTTTCTATGCTATGAGTGGTCGCCAGAGTGCAGAGGCTTCTCCAGATGTCGTCACAAGTATATTGTCTGTCCAATCTCATGATGTATATGCTCTTATTGATCCCGGGTCCACCTTATCCTATGTTACCCCTTTTGTTGCTATGGAATTTGGGATAGAACCGGAACAGCTTCCTGAACCATTCTCTGTATCTACTCTGGTTGGCGAGTCTATCATGGCCGCACGGGTTTATAGGGGTTGTGTTGTCACGGTGCGTGGTCGGGACACCATGGCCGATCTCATTGAATTGGGGATGGTTGATTTTGATGTAATTATGGGAATGGATTGGCTTTATTCATGTTTTGCCAAGCTCGATTGCCGAACTAGAACTGTGAGGTTTGAATTTCCTAATGAGACAGTTGTTGAGTTGAAGGGGGGGTAATGTGATGCCAACATGTAGGTTTATTTCTTACCTTAAGGCCACACAGATGATCAACAAGGGGTGTATTTACCATTTGGTCCGAGTTATGGACATCACTGCTGAGGCACCTACACTCGAATCTATGCCAGTTGTGAATGAATTTCCGGGGGTCTTTCCTGATGAACTCCCTGGGATTTCGCCAGATAGGGAGATTGATTTTGGGGTTGATGTGATGCCAGGCACGTAGCCTATATCTATTCCGCCATACAGGATGGCACCAGCAGAATTGAAGGAGCTTAAGGAGCAATTGAAGGATTTGTTAGAGAAGGATTTCATCCGACCGAGTGTGTCACCATGTGGAGCACCGGTTCTCTTTGTAAAGAAGAAAGATGGATCATTGAGGATGTGTATTGACTACCGACAACTCAACAAAGTCACAATCAAAAAAAAGTATCCGTTACCAAGAATATATGATTTGTTTGATCAGTTACGGGGTGCTAGATACTTCTCCAGAATTGATTTATGATCCGGGTATCACCAATTGAAGATCAAGAAGCATGATATTCTAAAAACAGCTTTTAGGACCTGGTATGGGCATTTTGAATTTCTGGTGATGTCGTTTGTGCTAACCAATGCCCCGGCGGCTTTCATGGATCTTATGAATCGGATTTTCAAGCCTTTCCTAGACTCCTTTGTGATAGTATTCATTGACGATATTCTTGTGTATTCACGTGGTTGGGAGGACCATGCCGATCATCTCAGGGTAGTGTTGCAGACTCTTCATCAGCACCAATTGTATGCGAAGTTTTCAAAGTGTGAATTTTGGCTCGAATCTATCACATTCTTGGGTTATGTTGTCCCTAGAGAAGGAATCAAGGTTGATTCGCAAAAGATTTCAGCAGTAAAGAATTGGCCTAGGCCTACAACGCCCACCGAGATTCGTAGTTTCTTTGGCTTAGCAGGGAATTACATGAAGTATGTGGAGGGGTTCTCTACTCTTGCCTCTCCATTGACTTAATTGACTCAAAAAGCGGTTAAGTTCCAATGTTCCGATGCTTGTGAAAGGAGCTTCCAGGAGTTGAAATCAAGATTGACTATAGCGCCGGTGTTGACCCTGCCAGAGGGTACAGATGAATTTATGGTATATTGTGATGCTTCGATAATTGGGCTTGGGTGTGTGTTAATGCAACACAACAAAGTTATAGCATATGCGGCAACTCAATAATCATGAAAAATATTATTCAACACGACTTATAACTTGCGGCGGTAGTTTTTGCATTGAAAATTTGGCATCACTATTTGAATGGGGTCCATGTGGATGTATTCACAGACCACAAGAGTCTTCAATATATTTTCAAATAAAAGGAGCTGAATCTGAGGCAAAGAAGTGGCTTGAGTTACTCAAGGATTACGACATCGATATTCTATATCACCCGGGGAAAGCCAATGTTGTGGCGGATGTGCTTAGCCAGAAATCTATGAGTAGTTTAGCACACTTAGAGTCATATCAAAGGTTATTCGCCAAGGAAGTCCATCGATTGGCTAGTTTGGGAGTTCATCTTATGGACTCTAATGAGGAGGGGTAATTGTGCAAAATAGGGCCGAATCATCGCTTGTTGTGGAAGTCAAAGAGAAGCAACACAACGATCCATTTCTTGTGCAATTGAAGGAGGGGATTCAAAAAAAAAGACTATGGCTTTTGTGCTTGGCATGGATGATGGTACCCTAAGGTACCAAGGGCGACTATGTGTTCCGAATGTAGATGGTCTCTAGGATAGAATCATGACCAAGGCTTACACTTCTAGGTATTCCGTGCATCCAGGTTCTACAAAGATGTATCACGATCTCAAGGAAGTCTATTGGTGGAATGACATGAAAAGGAATGTGGCAGACTTTGTGGCAAGGTGTCCGAACTATCAGCAAGTGAAGGCCGAACATCAACGGCCTGGTGGGTTGGCACAAAACATAGAAATTCCAATGTGGAAGTGGAAAATGATTAATACAGATTTTGCGGTAGGATTACCATGCACTCCGCGCAAGTTTAACTCAATTTGGGTGATTGTGGACCTACTCACGAAATTAGCACACTTCTTGCCTGTTAAATCTACCGACACAGTGGAACAATATGCTCAGTTGTATATCAAGGAAATAGTCAGACTACATGGTACTCCAGTTTCTATCATTTCCGATCGAGGGGCTCAGTTCACGGCAAAATTTTGGAAGAAATTTCAGTAAGGTTTGGGTACTCAGGTGAATCTTAGTACAACCTTCCATCCACAGACCGATGGGCAAGAAGAGCAGACTATTCAGATGCTTGAGGACATGTTGCGTGCTTGTGTTCCTGACCTCAAGGGTAGCTGGGATGATCATTTGCCACTCTTAGAGTTTGCTCATGACAACAACTTTCATGCGAGTATTCAGATGGCACCATTTGAGGCATTGTATGGTAGGATATGTAGATCTCCCATTGGGTGGTTCGAGATTGGGGAAGCTGAGTTGATAGGGCCAGACCTCGTGCATCAATCTATGGAGAAAAGATCATAAATGAGTGGTTGAAAACTGCCCAGAATTGTCAAAAATCCTATTCGGATGTCTGTCGCAGAGACTTAGAGTTCAAAGAAGATGATTGGATATTTCTACAGGTTTCCCCCATGAAGTGTATAATGCGGTTCGGAAAGAAAGGGAAATTGTGTCTGAGGTATGTCGGGTTGTACAAAATCATTCAGAGAATTGGTCAGGTGGCGTACAAGCTTGAGCTACCACCCAAAATGTCATTAGTGCACCCGGTTTTCCATGTGTCTATGTTGAAGAAGGTAGTTGGAGATCCGTCAGCTATTGTGCTAGTTGAGACCACTGAGGTTTATGAAGAATTGTCATATGAAGAAAATCCAGTTGCCATTCTTGATAGACAAGTTCGAAGGTTGAGAAATAAGGAAATTGCCTCCGTGAAAGTGTTATGGCGAAACCAGTAGGTTGAAGAGGCAACGTGGGAGGTCGAGGAAGAAATGAAGAAGAAGTATACTTACTTGTTTGAATAGCTATGTAATCCTTTCTTTTTATGAACTTGTCGCCTATGAATTTTGTATCACTTGTTCAGTTAATGTAAAGGTGTTCCTTTTGATTATATGGTGTTTACATGAGGTCACGATTGGTATTATTATGAGTTATGGTACATCGTTGGATTGTGTACAGGTTTTTAGGATGTGGTTCTGGGACTCTCTGACAGGTGGATAGGCCTAGTTACAAAGGAAACTCTGGCGAATTTTTTTGAAATTTATAGAGTTAGTTAAATTTAAGGTTGCTGGTGTAGGATATGATAACTGAGTTGCACAAGATGCTAATAATGGACCCTGATCCTCATTCGAGGATGAATGATCTTAAGGTTGGGGAGGATGTAAGGCCCCGTAAATTATTTTCCTAAAAACCCGATTTCTGTGATGCCAAAGTAGGCATAGAGGTGATAATAGTAGAAAAGTGCGCTGGGAGTTGAAGGAAAATGTTAGGCAGAAGTACGCATTTCTGCGGCCTATTCTGCGGCCGTAGAACCACTCTGCGGACCGCAGAATAGTCGTAGAGTTGGGCAGATTTCTGGGGTATTTTTGATGCCCCATTTCATGGCAAAATTTTGGAAGAAATTTCAGTAAGGTTTGGGTACTCAGGTGAATCTTAATACAACCTTCCATCCACAGACCGATGGGCAAGAAGAGCAGACTATTCAGATGCTTGAGGACATGTTGCGTGCTTGTGTTCCTGACCTCAAGGGTAGCTGGGATGATCATTTGCCACTCTTAGAGTTTGCTCATGACAACAACTTTCATGCGAGTATTCAGATGGCACCATTTGAGGCATTGTATGGTAGGATATGTAGATCTCCCATTGGGTGGTTCGAGATTGGGGAAGCTGAGTTGATAGGGCCAGACCTCGTGCATCAATCTATGGAGAAAAGATCATAAATGAGTGGTTGAAAACTGCCCAGAATTGTCAAAAATCCTATTCGGATGTCTGTCGCAGAGACTTAGAGTTCAAAGAAGATGATTGGATATTTCTACAGGTTTCCCCCATGAAGTGTATAATGCGGTTCGGAAAGAAAGGGAAATTGTGTCTGAGGTATGTCGGGTTGTACAAAATCATTCAGAGAATTGGTCAGGTGGCGTACAAGCTTGAGCTACCACCCAAAATGTCATTAGTGCACCCGGTTTTCCATGTGTCTATGTTGAAGAAGGTAGTTGGAGATCCGTCAGCTATTGTGCTAGTTGAGACCACTGAGGTTTATGAAGAATTGTCATATGAAGAAAATCCAGTTGCCATTCTTGATAGACAAGTTCGAAGGTTGAGAAATAAGGAAATTGCCTCCGTGAAAGTGTTATGGCGAAACCAGTAGGTTGAAGAGGCAACGTGGGAGGTCGAGGAAGAAATGAAGAAGAAGTATACTTACTTGTTTGAATAGCTATGTAATCCTTTCTTTTTATGAACTTGTCGCCTATGAATTTTGTATCACTTGTTCAGTTAATGTAAAGGTGTTCCTTTTGATTATATGGTGTTTACATGAGGTCACGATTGGTATTATTATGAGTTATGGTACATCGTTGGATTGTGTACAGGTTTTTAGGATGTGGTTCTGGGACTCTCTGACAGGTGGATAGGCCTAGTTACAAAGGAAACTCTGGCGAATTTTTTTGAAATTTATAGAGTTAGTTAAATTTAAGGTTGCTGGTGTAGGATATGATAACTGAGTTGCACAAGATGCTAATAATGGACCCTGATCCTCATTCGAGGATGAATGATCTTAAGGTGGGGAGGATGTAAGGCCCCGTAAATTATTTTCCTAAAAACCCGATTTCTGTGATGCCAAAGTAGGCATAGAGGTGATAATAGTAGAAAAGTGCGCTGGGAGTTGAAGGAAAATGTTAGGAAGAAGTACGCATTTCTGCGGCCTATTCTGCGGCCGTAGAACCACTCTGCAGACCGCAGAATAGTCGAAGAGTTGGGCAGATTTCTGGGGTATTTTTGATGCCCCATTTCATGGCAAAATTTTGGAAGAAATTTCAGTAAGGTTTGGGTACTCAGGTGAATCTTAGTACAACCTTCCATCCACAGACCGATGGGCAAGAAGAGCAGACTATTCAGATGCTTGAGGACATGTTGCGTGCTTGTGTTCCTGACCTCAAGGGTAGCTGGGATGATCATTTGCCACTCTTAGAGTTTGCTCATGACAACAACTTTCATGCGAGTATTCAGATGGCACCATTTGAGGCATTGTATGGTAGGATATGTAGATCTCCCATTGGGTGGTTCGAGATTGGGGAAGCTGAGTTGATAGGGCCAGACCTCGTGCATCAATCTATGGAGAAAAGATCATAAATGAGTGGTTGAAAACTGCCCAGAATTGTCAAAAATCCTATTCGGATGTCTGTCGCAGAGACTTAGAGTTCAAAGAAGATGATTGGATATTTCTACAGGTTTCCCCCATGAAGTGTATAATGCGGTTCGGAAAGAAAGGGAAATTGTGTCTGAGGTATGTCGGGTTGTACAAAATCATTCAGAGAATTGGTCAGGTGGCGTACAAGCTTGAGCTACCACCCAAAATGTCATTAGTGCACCCGGTTTTCCATGTGTCTATGTTGAAGAAGGTAGTTGGAGATCCGTCAGCTATTGTGCTAGTTGAGACCACTGAGGTTTATGAAGAATTGTCATATGAAGAAAATCCAGTTGCCATTCTTGATAGACAAGTTCGAAGGTTGAGAAATAAGGAAATTGCCTCCGTGAAAGTGTTATGGCGAAACCAGTAGGTTGAAGAGGCAACGTGGGAGGTCGAGGAAGAAATGAAGAAGAAGTATACTTACTTGTTTGAATAGCTATGTAATCCTTTCTTTTTATGAACTTGTCGCCTATGAATTTTGTATCACTTGTTCAGTTAATGTAAAGGTGTTCCTTTTGATTATATGGTGTTTACATGAGGTCACGATTGGTATTATTATGAGTTATGGTACATCGTTGGATTGTGTACAGGTTTTTAGGATGTGGTTCTGGGACTCTCTGACAGGTGGATAGGCCTAGTTACAAAGGAAACTCTGGCGAATTTTTTTGAAATTTATAGAGTTAGCTAAATTTAAGGTTGCTGGTGTAGGATATGATAACTGAGTTGCACAAGATGCTAATAATGGACCCTGATCCTCATTCGAGGATGAATGATCTTAAGGTGGGGAGGATGTAAGGCCCCGTAAATTATTTTCCTAAAAACCCGATTTCTGTGATGACAAAGTAGGCGTAGAGGTGATAATAGTAGAAAAGTGCGCTGGGAGTTGAAGGAAAATGTTAGGCAGAAGTACGCATTTCTGCGGCCTATTCTGCGGCCGTAGAACCACTCTGCGGACCGCAGAATAGTCGTAGAGTTGGGCAGATTTCTGGGGTATTTTTGATGCCCCATTTCATGGCCATTATGAGACCGCATAACCGTTTACGGGCCGCATTCTTGTCGCATATCCTGCCTTGGGATTTTTTGGAGGGAGGTTCTGCGGTGCATTATGCGACCACAGAACAGGTCTGCGGGCTGCATAGTGACCGCAGACTAGGTCAGTTTCTTTCCAGCTCTGGCACCCATTTTTGCGGTCATTTCGCGGACCGCATAATCACTATGCGGTCGCATATGCGACCGCGGAACTTGTTCCAGAGCTTCAATTTTGGGGTTTTTAAACCCAACCCTATTCCGTTAAAATACATCCCATAGACCATTTTGATCATATTTTCTAATATTTTTAGAGTGAGAGAGAGGGTCCTAGAGGGAGAAGTGATCTTCATCACATTGCTCTTAAAATCTTGAAGATTATCAAGAGAGGCACCTAAGTCTTCTTCCTAAGAGGTAAGATTCTATCTTCCAAACTCTTAATTTTAAAATATAACTAGAATGGGCCATTAGTAAGGTAATTCATGGGGATGGGAGTGCGTACCTTGCATGCATGTATCCTTGTAGTATGTAGGAAGATTATGAGCTAAAAATGATAGAGAATGGGTTGGGGAATGGTGGAATATTCCACAAAAAGAGCCTTAAAACATTGATGCACACCTAGTGTTTGATAATATGCTCAAATGAGCGAGAATCATGACCATCTTCCTAATTTTGGTCCAACTTGTTATATTTCTAAAATAGATTGAAGTTGCTAAGAATTATGGATCATTTTAGAGTTTGAGAAGCTCAATTGAGGTATGTTGGATAAACCCCCTTCTTCTTAGAATCGAACCCCACGGTGTTCATGTAATTGGAGTAAGTCCATGATCATTATTGAATTGGCTATTCCTGATGTGGTTGTGTTGAAGGATGTTTGTTCAATGTTTATTCTAAATGCTTCATCATGTCATTTTTTCATTTGAGAATATATTCAAAATGTGGAATATGTGTTAGGAATGTTAAAACTTCATGTCAAGACCGAAATAAAGGTTGTTATGCCAAATTGTATGAAAGGCCTCTATGTGCCTCAGATTTCCCAAATTGCTCATATGTGAATTAATGTCTTGCATGGGAAGCCCTAATGATGTTGATAATGATAATGATATTTGAATGTGAAAAAGGGGACGGGAACTATGAAATACGGCTAAGTGCCAAGAATGACTTTGTAATTGTAATCAATAGTGCCAATGAACTTAAAGTATATGAAAGGAGTACGATGTGAGATGATTGACTAAAAAAGGTAATGTCTCAAATGAGATGGCCTAGCCAATCGGGCTGAGATCGGACTCCGTGTAAGAACACGGTGGTATTGTGGATGAAATTGTGAAAATAATTGATGTCTCAAATGAGATGGCATAGCCGATTGGGCCGTGATTGGAAGCCATGCCGTAAGCATGGTGGTACTGTGCTGGAAATTATAATGAAATTGTGGTAATGTCTCAAATGAGATGGCCTAGCCGATCGGGCCGAGATCGGACTCAGTGTAAGAATACTGAGGTAGTGTAAATTGTGGAATATCGGTACTAAAGGTCACCCAACCTAATAATACAGAAATTGACTTAAAAATGTATATTATCCTTAACATTGTTGTTTCTATATTATTTGAAGCCATATCGAATTATTGAATGTTCCTCTTGTATTATAATTCATTCTATTGAGTTGGTGTTTAGCTTTACATACTAGTGCTATTTGACGGTACTAACGTCCCTTTTGCCGGTGGTGCTGCATCTTAAAATGGATGCAGGTGGTTACATAGTAGACAGTGTTGATCATATATAGTGCTGCATCCTCTTCTCAGCGGACGCGGTGAGCCCCATTTCATTCCGGGGTCAAGTATTCTACCTTTTGTTTATATTTTGGTCACTTTTAAGGTATAGCAGTGGCCTTGTTGTCGGTACCATCTTGACTCTCTTTTATATCTTTAGAGGCTTCGTAGACACTATGTGGGTTGTACATGGGTGCTAGAAAGGTCAAACGGATTATGTTGTATTTTGGATTTCTATTCCACTAAATCACGAAATGTATGCCTTTTGAAACTTACCAGGAAGTAGCAAAAATTAAATTGTTTAGTAATGTCTATACATATGGTCCCTCTACTGTTTAGCTAATAAAAACATGCTTTCTCTTATCATGGGTGAGTTGGGTAGAAAGTATCTAACAGGCTTGCTTGGCCGGGTTCACTCGGTTGAGCGCAGGTCGCGCCTCCCGAGGTTGGGGCATGACAAGGAGGCCAACTCCACTCCCTCCATCTCAGTAGCACGCATAACTCGGAGGGTCTTGTGCATCTCATTAACAAAGTCCCGGGGGTCCTTCTTAGGATTAGTACCTGTGAACACTAGAGGATCCAATTGAAGAAACATGTTCACCCTGGAACTAGCAGAATCCCCTTACTAGCTGGAAGAAGTAGGTGCAACATTCGATCTCTATGCTTGTGAAGCAACTATCTAAGCCAACATATGTATGGTGTAACGCCCCAAAATCGAGGAGCGCGACCGACGCTCAGCTGAGTAAACCCGGTCGAGCAAGCCTATTAGATTCTTTCTACCCAATTCACCTATGATCAAGAAAAAACATGATTTCATAAATTATATAGCGGGAAGTTCATACATACGATGCTAAATCATTTGATTAGCCATTGCGCCTTTATGTCTCAAAATACATATTTCTTATAGTTCGAATGGAACAAGTGATTAAACACAACATAACTGGTTTAACATTCCCAACACCCATATACAACCGACATAGTGTCCACAGAGCCTCTAAAGATACAAAGAAGAGTAAAGATGGTGCCGGCAAAAAGGCCCTGGCTATACCCAAAAAGTGACCACAATATAAACAAAAGGTACAATACCCATCGCGGAGTCGAGCAAAAAAATAATTGAATTTTGAAGCTTGTTTTGAGGTGCATTATGCGATCACATATCCATTTCGCGGTCTGCACTTCTGTCCCAAAATTGGTATGACGTAATTCGAAGGGTGATTCTGCGATCCATTTTGCGGTCGAAGAACTAGTCTGCGGACCGCAAACCTTGCCGCAAACTGGTCCAGGCCAGCACAGTTTTTTTATCACTTTCGCTGTCCATTTTACGAGCCGCATATCTGTTATGCGGTCCATTATGCAACCACAAAGTTGAGTTCGAGGCGTCCATTTACCTATTTTGCAACCCGACCCCATTTTGATTATTAGCCTTTGGTGCTCCTTTTGAAGCAAATATCTGATGTTTTAGAGAGAAGTGAGAGTATCTTAGAGAGAGGGAGAATACCTAGCCATTCTAATCATCAATCCTTGCCCTAATCTTGAAGATTTAAGATAATCACTCACTAAACCATTATCTATCTGGGTAAGTCCTTCTCCTAAACTTTAATGCGAGAGATTATGGGTTTAAGTATGTTATGGGGTTGGAGATAGGCCATGCATGTGCCAATAGGAGGTAGTATGTAGGATTGTTGAACTATATCGGGTAGTTCCTTGTTGAAATTGGTTGAGGGAGGAATGGATTACCATTGTAGAGCCTTGCATTCGATTTTGCATAGTAGGTGTTTGACAAAATTCCTAAGAGAGTTGTACCATGAGAATCCTTCTTATTATTATTCGATTTTCACTATCTTCTTATATGTTGGTATTGCTAGAAGTGTTGGGATGTTGTAGTAACTTAAGGAAAGCTCAATCAAGGAATGTTGGCTAAACTCCTCTCTTAGAAATCGAATTCCATGATGTTCCCATAAATTTCAAGTATGGTTGCCTAGGTTCCTAATTCCTATATTCCGAGTGGTTCCTAATAAATTCGAATATCCCAAGAAAGCGTTGTGTTGAGATATGTATATAATCAAAACATGTTCCAATTTCTCCTATCTTATTATGACCTCTTCGAGAATGTTTTCAAGTATGGTTTATGTATTAAGATGTTATGACTTCAATTAGTATTTCAAATGAAAAATCTTTTATGCTTGACTTGGAAAGGGAACCCAATATTCTTAATACTCTTATAACTCATATACATATCAAATCTCTATTTCCAAATTCCCTTATCATTGATAAACTATGACGATGCTTGGAAGTGAAAAAAGTCAGAGTGAGATATAAAATGTGGCCATGGTTATGTTACTAGAGCTTATGATTTGAATTTGTGTTTCCATCGTAAATCACCATGATCTCCTTTGCAAAAGTTTCCAATGTGTTTTGAGTTCCTATTTACCCATGAGTTGAAACTGCGCATTGCCTTTTTAGAAAGGTATTTCAAACTGAAATGGTGTATTACTCATTTATGATTTTTAACTTGTGTTGCGATTGCAAGTCATTTTGCTCCATACTTTGGAAAGAAATCTATTGTACTTAAAGAGTTCATTAATAATAATCTTAAGGTTATGATTTCTGAAATATTCTATGTGTTGATGTTTATGATGATGATCTTTGAAAGTAAAGAAATGAAAGTGTGGAATATGAGATATGGCCACCGTGCCTTGAATGAAAAATCATATGAATGGCCAAGAGAGCCAATGAAATAATCGTTACACCCCATGTATTCATACGTGGAAGTACGCCATAAGCAAATTGGTGAAAGCTCGAAATTGAGATATTACATCCCGCATTTTCGTACATTAAAGTTTCGTCGTAAGTTAATCAACGTAAGTTCAGGAATGGGATTATTATGAGATTATAAGCATTATGATATTGCAAACAAGTGATGAGTATATTCGTGAAGGTGAGAGGGAAAGCAAGTCAAAGAAAATAAATTTTCGTCCAAGATTGGCTTGTTGAGATAAAATACAGGCCGAGCGTTAATACTCGATATTTATGGACTAGTACTATACAAGGTACCACATGGCCACGATAGTAAGGTGTATAAAGTATGTTAAAAAGTGAGTAGTATTTTAAAGTAATTTGAGATAATTCTTAATTATGTGGGTAATTGGGTAATTATTAATTCTTAGTGGGACATTAACTAATTAATTAAGCATAATTTGGATAAGTATAAGGATGATTAACATGGCAGCCACCCTTTCTTCAATTGATGACTCTTAATATAGTTGATAAGGTGGAATTTAGAAGACTAAGTTAGGCTAAGTCATACCTAAAAGTGGGACCCACTCAATTTGACAAAGAAATAACATCCCTTCAATCATTAAGTGGAAAGGGGAAGTGCATATGTTTGGTAGGCAGCAAATCTTTAATAAGAATTCAACCAAAGTTTCTTACAATCTTAGCAACGTAGTTGCTTCAATATTCCATTCAAAACGGGAGATTTCATAGCATCTTCAAGCAATTCTTACAAGATTTCAACCAAACTTCTTGCAACCAAACAATTCCAACGAGAATTGTTAGAACCATAGCAACGTAAAATTTTGCGGTTCTAAAGGAGTACGGTGCAACCTTTTTCAAAAATATCATACGGATTTTTCCTACTCCAGGTATGTTAAGGCTATCCCTTCTTTCGTTTTGGCATGGTCAATATGATAAAACGAAACGAGCAAATGCACAATTTTCATAAATGACTCTATTCATAGAAATATTAGTGGTGTTTATATTCTTGATTCCCCGTGTGAATTATTATATCTTCTGTTCATGGGTCTCAGAAAAATATGTATTTGATAAAATTTATCGGACAGGCATATTATTTTTATGACATTCCGAGAAAATCTTATTAACGTATTTCTTATGCATTTCTTTCATTTATACATGTATATTTACCCATGACTAGATGGCGTTATAAACGTGTATTTATATGTATATATATGTATATGGGATATGGGAAAAGGTTACGGCATTATATACGCACCACCACCTGATCAGCTGGTATACGTTGATGATTTTGCCCACAGTGGCCGAGATGATATGATGGGATGCCCTCAGAGGCCTGATGATGTTATGAAACATGTACCTATGCACGACATGACATTCATACGCATATGCATGACACTATAATTATTTCATGATTTACAGAGTTATCCAGACTTACAGGTTGAGTCATTTACTCTATATTTCTTCCATGTCTGTTATGTACTTATTTATGTGCCTTACATACTCGGTACATTATTCGTACTGACGTCCCTTCTGCATGGGGACATTGCGTTTCATGCCCACAGGTTCCGATAGACAGGTCGAGTGTCCTCCAATTAGGCTATCAGCTCAGCGGAAGGTGTTGGTGCGCTCCATTGCTCCGGAGTTTCTTATGTGGTTAGTATGATTTAGATGTGTATTGTTTGGTATGGCGGGAATCTATCCCGACCTTTATGACATTTATGTACTCTTAGAGGCTTGTAGACATATGTCTTGTACGTGAAAGATTGTACGGCCTTGTCGGCCTATGTTTTAAATTTATAAATGATCATGTTGGCCTATTAGGCCCGTATGTCACATGTATATGATGATGTAATAAGAAAGATACGTTATGTTGGTACTCGATTGAGTAAGGTACCCGGTGCCCATCACGGCCCATCGGTTTGGGTTGTGACAATAATGATGTTGTGAGTGGTTGAAAGTACTAGTGATGATTTATATGGTTATAAAGTATATAAGGTGAATGTATTTGCATTTCTGTTTCCTTTGTGTGCAAAACAAAAATATTTTTGGGAGTATCATTAGCAAACCGAGGAAGGGTGGGTTGTAATTGCCCACACCCGAAACTACACTTGCCGGTGAAGGAGTGGATTGTGATTATTCCTCTTATTTGGGATGAGATTGAATTATTGATGTGATGATATTATTCCCCTTGATTTGGATGAGATAGCTGTGAATTGGAAATGATGAAGTCAACCCACACGGCATATATGGGAAGGCGGCCTAGCCTATCGGGTGGAGATCGGACGCCATGTCGCACACATGGTGGTTCCTATTTTTGGTAACACCTTTCTTTCGCATCACCATGTCAATCTACATTGTTCGAGGAGAGATGGTCTAGCCGATCGGGCGTGATCGGACTCCATGCTAAAAATACGGTGGTATATCGGTGCTAATGATCTCCCAACCAAAAATAATATTATTTTCGTATTTTGAAAGTTACTATGTTTCAACTTGGCATTGGGATATCATTGATTGTTACTTGCTACTTCCATGGGTTTCCCCTTCTTATATTGGCATTCTATTTATAAAGAGGATATTTAGCTTCACATACTAGTACTATTCCATATGCACTAATGTCCCTTTTGTCGGGGGCGCTGCATTTTCAATGGATGCAGGTAGTTCATCAGTGGGCAGCTTTGGTCCTCGTTATAAGTTACTCTCTATTCAGCAGGTTTTGGTGAGTCCTACTCGGTTCCGGGCCTGATGTCACTTGATGTTGTACTTTGTGTTTTGAGGTATAGCCGGGGCCTTGTCGCCGGCACTTCCATACTACTCTTCAATTGTACATAGAGGATCCGTAGACATGTTGTGGGTGGTGTTTAATAGTGGGTAATGAACTAGAAGTGTTGTTATTTGGAAAACATGTTTTCTCTCCTAATTATGAACTTGTGATATTTTAAGAATTGTAAGAATGAATCTCTTTTGAGTAATAGAAAAAGAATGTGGAACACTTTACTCTTCTCACGTATATCTCTTTTTATTGATTCTTAAATTGTTCAGGGGTAAAGTTGGGTAGAAGGCATCAAGTCGACTTGCTTGACTGTAGGATGACTTCATAGATATCGTGTTTGGATTTCTTTTTCGGGACTTGAAGTAGGTCCGTTTTGTCATTTGGAACTTGTCCAGAAAGTTTGGTATCATTCCGAGTTGATTTGATAGGAATCAGATGCGCGGTTGTGTGTTTTTAGAAGTTCTTGAGTTTCATGTTGATTTCATGTGTTTTGGAGATCCGTTTCATGGTTTTGGATATTATTTTGATGAGTTGATCTTGTGATCGAGTTCATGTTATGTTTTCAGACTGGTATTGATGTTTGGTTTGGAGCCCCGAGAGCTTGAGTGAGTTTCAGACGCGTTTCAGAGTGTTTGAAAAAAGTTTTAGTTTGCTTGTTTTGATCAGGTGTTGCAGGTCTCACAAATGAGAGAATTTGTTCGCATTTGTGACTGTCGCTTTTTCGGTGGTATATTGTTCGTAATTGCGAACTACTCATCACATTTGCAATGATAGCAGGGGTGTGAGGGGTTTGCTTTTGCGATGGTTTCCTCGCATTTGCGGAGTTCGCATTTACGATCCTCAAGTTGCAATTGCGAGACCTACGACTGGACATAAAGGCTGAGGGACGAGATTTTGGTCTCATTTTCATATTTTGGAACTCTAGACTTGGTAGGAAGCGATTTTGAAGAGGGATTTTCATCTACAATGATTGGGTAAGTGATTTTGATCAATTTCCTACCATTTTGCATGATTATATATGAGATTTAACATCAAAATTAAGAGAATCAAAGTGAAATTTTGAGAAACTTTGTCTATGTTTTGAAAACAAAATAGAATTTGAGTTTTGGGAGTCGATTTAGACTCAGATTTTGCAACAAAACACATATATGGACTCGTGAGGTTACGGTAGTTGGAATCTACCCTTGGACCCAGGTTTTGACTGGGCGGGCCCGGGGTTGACTTTTGTTGAATTTTGAAGAATTGTGTAAAGATCATAGCTTCAATTATTGGAATTGATTTCTCTTGCATTATTTGATGTTATTGAGTCGATTTAGGTTAGATTTGAGCCGAGCGGAGGTGAATTGCAAAGGGAAAGCTATTTTAGAGTATTGATTGAGGGCTTTTGAGGTAAGTATCTTACCTGACTTTGTGTGGGGGAACTATTCTATAGGGATTGGTTTGTTTGCACTATTTGAACTACGTGAAAGACATGTACTCGAGGTGCAAGTGTGTACACGGCTTATTATGTTGAAATTTGACCGATTTAGACTCTTAGGGTTCTTATGCACCCTAAATTGAAATTGCTCTATTATGTCATGTCCGCCATTGTTAAATTCACTCTTATATGCGTTAATTGAAGTTATTGTTACATGTTATCTCTTCCGTAGTTAATTATCCTTAATTGAAGTTATTGTTACATGTTATCTCTTCCGTAGTTGATTATCCTTATTTGAAGTTGTTGTCACATGTTATTGTAATTTACTCATACATGCTTAAATTATAATTGTTTCCCTTTTATTGCTATGTTATCTCTTCCGTAATTGATTATCCTTATTTGAAGTTGATGTTACATGTTATTTCTCTTATTGTTGAACTACTCTTCCTTGAAGTTATTATTACTTATATGTCTTTCATCGTTGCATTATTGTCATTCTTGTGTTGATTTACTTGTTGTACCTCGTGTTATTGTTGTTCTTGTTGTGCTCGGTGTTGTTGAGCCGTGGGCTATATGTGGCTATGGTATTAGAATTTTTGTTGTGAAAATAATGTGGTGTATGGGCACATGTGGTGCGGGTTGTTATGTCATGTTGTTTTGTTTTTGGCACATGTGGTATTGCTGAGAGGATTGTCGGGGTGTTCGCACGTAAGTTGTCCGTGCTATTGTTATTATTGATATTTGCACATGCGGCATGACAAGGCGGGCTATATATATGTTGGGTTTGCGTATGTGGTGAGACTAGGTTGGAATATTATTATGCGCGTGTGGCGAGACAAGGCGGGCATTTATTTATTATTGCGCATGTGGCGAGACAATGGGGGCTATGTCGTGGATGATTTGTGTTGAATTGTGATGGCTTGGGGGTATTGTTATTGATGATATTTGAGTAGTGGTGTGTCTACCTTTTGTGATTCATGGATTTTACGGTTTTGTTGTGTTGTTTCCTTTGTGTTATTCGTTGTCTCCGATCTTACTTGTTGACTCGAGCTGTGATAGAACACTTGCACATGCATTCACCGTAAATAGTCACTACTATCAGTCCAAGAAGAGGAACCTTGATGCTTATTAATCATTCACATGTATTCTTGTTAACTGCCTTATGTGCGTGAGTTGCACTGTTAGCGCATGAGTTGTCCGTGAGGATATGAGATATTGTTACTGTTAGCATGTGAGACGTCCGTGCAGATATGAGGTATTAATGGTATTGGCACGTGAGTTATCCGTGCAACACATGAGTTGCCCATGCAGTTGTGATTTGTACTGTGGGCACAAGATGCCAAGTGATTTGGGTTCGTGATTTGGGACCCATAATTTATGATTATGAGGTGTAGTACCTCGGGGAAATTCTTGTATAAACCTTATGTGAAAGCGGTTGTTTTAGTGGGTTGTTACTTGTTTTCCCTTACTTGGTTTCACCAGACATTAACTGTATTCTGCTTACTTTACGGCGTTATTACATGTTTGCTCCTTGTTGTTAATTGTTGTTTCTGGTTCTCACTGCAAGTATTGTAACATTATTCTTACCATGTTTAGATTTATATTATTCCCTGTTAGTTTCACATTCATACTTGTACAGGTTATTATGTCTAGTAGGTGTCTTGACTGTTCCTCATCACTACTCCACCGAGGTTAGTCTTGATACTTGCTGGGTACCCCTGTGGTATACTCATGCTATGCTTGTTGCACATTTTTGTGCAGATCCAAGTACCTCGGAGCATGCTAGTTATTAGTTAGCTGACTGTGAGTTGCGGCAGAGACTTCAAGGTATACCTGCCGTTGGATTCGCAGGCCTCTATGTCACTTCTGAAGCTTTATTTAGTTATTGTTTACTTCTATTCCAAACAGTGACGTACGTGATATTCTTAGTTAATCATAGAAAGGCTTGCGACTTGTATTACCGGTTTTGAGATGTTATATATTTACTTTGGATTGTTGGCTTCATATAAAAATTCCAAGTTCATGTTTAATAGTTGATTGGTTAAAATCTGTTATTAATTCAGTAAGTGTTAAGCTTACATAGTCTTAGAGAGTAGGTGACGTCACGACTCCTAAGGAAGTATTTTGGATCGTGACAAGTTGGTATCAGAGCTCTAGGTTCATAGGTGCTACAAGTTATAAGCAAGACTAGTAGAGTCTTGCGGGTCGGTACAGAGACGTCTGTACTTATATTCGAGAAGCTACGGAACTATTAGGAAACTTTACTTCTTTCTATCATGACCCAAATCAGAGGGCCACGATGGGCACCCGATTCCTTACTCAACTGAGTACCAACGTAACGTATCTTTCTTATCATACCATCACGGGTAAATAGGCCAGAAGGGTCGTCATATAAGGCCCCATAAATATTTCATCTAAAATCCGGGGCTTCATAATGCCGGGGTAGACTTATGCATTGTTGATTGTAGGAATTCTTCGCGGCGAGCCAGCTCGCCACGATTCGGACTTTTTGGATTGAACAGTGCGTTGGGGAGTTGAAGATTTCTTTTTGAAATATAGGGCATTTTTGCGGCCATTCTACGGTGGCAGAACTGGCTTGCAGACCGCATATCGGCCGCAGACTAAAGCAGAGAACTGGGTAAAAATTTAGGACCATTATGTGGTCCATTATGTGGCCGCACAATCATTTTGCGGGCTGCATAACCCATCGTAGACCCAGCATGAAAATTTCCGGAGGGAAGTTCTGCGGCGCATTATGCGACCGCAAAATAGGTTTGAGGACTACAGACTGGTCGTAGAGTGGGTTAGACTTGCCCGGTTCTGGAGGGACATTATGCGGCCTTTATCGTAGAGGTAAGTTTCTACTCCATAGCCCTCAATTTGGTGATTCTAATTTAAAATAGGTAATAAACTAAGTAATTCTTGGGTGTGGGAGTTATTTATTTTTACATGCATGTACCATCAAGGGTAGTGGGAGGATTTTTGAACTCTTTTGGGTGAACTTTGGGTAGTGGGGTGAAAGAATCCACCATAGGAGAACCTTGAGACCTTAATGCACACCTAGTGTTTGATAAAATACTCAAGTGAGCTGAAACTGTGAACTCCTTCCTAATTTGGGATCAATTTTGCTATATCTCTATATAGATCAAAGTGGCTAAGACTTTCGGAACATTGTAGTAATTTAAAAAGCTTGAGGCAAGGTATGTTGGCTAAACTTCTCTCTTATAGTTGAATTCCCACGATGTTCTTGTAAGTCCCTAGTTGTCCATTATGAATTGACTTTTATGAATATGTTTGGTATCGAAAGATGTATTTATATGAATATGTTCAAAATGTGTTCTGGAGTATTCTTACCATGTTATGTTATTCTTCGGGAGCGTGATCAAAGTATGAGAATGTATTAAAATGTTGAGACTTCAAGTCAAGCCCAAATGAAAGTAACCATGTCAAATTGTGTAAAAGAAATCACATGTGCTTAAGACCCTAAATTGCTCAAGTATGTGTTAAAGTCTTAATTTGAAGGGCCTTGTTGTTGATTACCCATGATGATGTTTGAAAGTGAAATAGTGAGCATGAATTATGAAGTACGGCTAACGTGCCAAGAATAATATTGTGTTATGGCCAAGGGTGCCAGCAAAATGAATGACATGTAAAAGAATGTGAAATGAGTGGTAAATCCTTTTTATAATAAATGCCTTAGGAGTATCGTTTAGCCACCGATGAAGGGTAGGTCGGAACAACCTAACCCTGAAACTACATGTACCGGTGTAGGAATGACTGAGGGGTAAATCCCCATGTTGATGAGATGAGATTGTTTCCCCTTAAATTGTATGAGATTATTGCTAGCAAGATGTGATGTGATGTCGACCCACACGGCATTGTGGTGAGACGGCTTAGCCGATCGGGACGAGATCGGATGCCATGTTGTGCACATGATGGTGTTGTGAGTGTATGTCTCTGGGTTAGGTGGCTTAGCCGGTCGGGCTGAGATCGGACTCCGTGCTAAAACACGGTGGTGTATCGGTGCTAAAGATCCCCCCCCCCAACTTAAATTACTAAAATTGTCTTGAAATTTACCTTGTCCCTAACTTGACACCTTGTTACTATTTAATCCTCTTATTGATGTCTTGTTTCCTTCTCTGTTAACTGTTATTTGTTCTATTGAGAGGGTGCTTAGTTTCACATACTAGTACTATTCCATATGTACTAATGTCCCTTTTGCCGGGGGCACTGCATCTTTAATGTATGCAGCTGGTTCCATAGCAGGTGGTATTGATCAGTGATAGCAGCACACCCTCTCCTCAGCTGACTTAGTGAGCCCCACATCATTTCGGGGTCCTGTATTTCTTATCCTTTGTACATAGCATTTTGAGGTATAGCCGGGGCCTTGTTGCCGGAACTGTCATAACACTATTTTGTTCATGTTAGAGGCTCCGTAGACATAGTGTGGGTTGTATCTATTTTTGGGAAGGTTAAACTAAAAATGTTGTAATCGTATCATCTGTTCCACTTTAACTATGATTGTACAATATACTGTTTTGAAGACTTGTAAATGACGTAACTAATGGAAATGAACTGGTGTTGTTCTCATGACTTCTTACCGACTAATTAATGAAATGTATTCTTCTATTTATATATGGGTGAGTTAGGTAGACGACATTGTGCAGGCTTGCTCGATCGGGGTAACCCTGTTGAGCACCGGTTGCGCTCCCTGAGGTCGGGGCATGACATGTCATGAGATAACTAGAATAAAACATAAGGGAATACTAGACATAGGATTACGCAACATGATATAGAAACTTATACATGTGACATACGGGCCTATAACACCGACATGATCATTTGTACACTCAAAACATAGGCCGACAAGGAGATACAAGTATCCATATACATGACATATGTCTACAAGCCTCTAAGAGTACATAAACATCATAAAGGTCAGGACAGGCCCCACCATACTAATCAATACATGTCCAAATCATACTGACCAAATAGGCAATTCCGGTGGAGTGCACCAACACCGTCCGCTGAGCTGATAGCCTACTAGGAGGATTGTCAACCTGTCTATTGGGACTTGGGGGAATGAAATGCAGCGTCCCCAGGCAAAATGGACGTCAGTACAAATAAGTACTGAGTATATAAGGCATGAAAGCAATATATAAAAGACATGAAAGAAACATGGAGTAAAGAACTCAACCTATAAGTATGAATAGCTCTATGAATCATGAAACATTTATAATGTCATGCATATGCATATAAATGTCATATCATGCATAGGTATATGCGTACATAATATCATCAAGCCTCTGAAGGCATCCCATCATATCATCTCGGTCTCTGTGGGTGAAATTATCAACGTATACCAGCTGGTCAGGTGGTGGTGTGTATATAACGCCATAACCTTTCCCCATACCCCATATACATATACTATATACGCGTATATAACACCATCTGCTCATGGGTCAATGTACATGTATAAATGAATGCAATGTATAAGAAGTAAGTAAATAAGATCTATCGGGATATCGTAAGATCAATATGGCTTCGGTTAATATCATGAAATAAACTTTATCAACTTACGTATTTTATAAGAACCATGAACAAACGATATAATAATAGGACACATGGGGAATCAAGAACATAGGCAACCTTAGTACTTATAAGAATAGAGCCATTTGTGAAAGTTGTGTGTTTGCTCGTTTTGTTGTATCATATGGATCATGCCAAAAGGAAAGAAGGGATAGCCTTAACATACCTTATAAAAATCTGTCCAATAATAATGCTAAACTCAGCTCACTGCACCTTAATCTACAACAATGACAGTGAAGCTATTGTCAAGTTACGAATGACTCTCTCATTTATATAACGAAAGTAACTTAATCTATAACTGTCACACCCCAACCTCGGGGTGCGACCGGTGCTCAACAGAGTTACCCCGGTCGAGCAAGCCTGCACAGTGTCGTCTACCCAACTCACCCACAAATAAAGAGAAGAATGCATTTCATTAATTAGTTAGTAAGAAGTCATGTGAATAACACCATTTCATTTCAGTACTGGCAACAAGGCCTTGGCTATACCTCAAAACGCTATGTACAAAGGATAAAAGATACAGGACCCCGAAATGAAGTGGGGCTCACCAAATCAGCTGAGGAGAGGGTGTGTTGCTATCACTGATCAATACCACCTGCTATGGAACCACCTGCATCCATTAAAGATACAGCTCCCCCGGTAAAAGGGTCGTTAGTACATATGGAATAGTACTAGTATGTAAAACTAACCACCCTCTCAATAGAACGAGCAACAGTAAACGGAGAATAAAACATGAATTAAATAAAAGACTCAAACAGTATCAAGGTGACAAGTTAAAGTTCAAATAGGTCTCGGTAATTTAAGTTGGGAGATCTTTAGCACCGATACACCACTGTGTTTTAGTACGGAGTCCGATCTCAGCCTGACTGGCTAATCCGTCTCACCTCGAGACATACACTCACAATACCACCATGTGTGCGGCATGGTGTCCGATCTCAGCCCGATCGGCTAAGCCGTCTCACTATAATGCCGTGTGGATCGACATCACATCACATCTCGCTAGCAATAATCTCATCCCATTTAAGGGGGAAACATCTCAATACACCAATCTCATCCCATATAAGGGAATATAGTCTCATCATATTAACACGGGGATTTGCCCCTCAGTCACTCCTACACCGGCACATGTAGTTTCGGGGTTGGGTTGTTCCGACCTACCCTTCCTCGGTGGCTAAACGATACTCCCAAGGCATTTGTTATTAAAAGTATTTACCACTCAATTCGTATTCTTTTACATGTTATTCATTTTAGTGACACCATTGGCCATAACGCAATATCATTCTTGGCACATTGGCCGTACTTCATAATTCAAGCTCACTATTATATTTTCAATCATTATCATGGATAATCAACAAGGACTTTCAAATTAAGACTTTAATCACATACTTGAGAAAATAGGGTCTTAGGCACATATGATCTCTTATACATTTTGATGTGATCACTTTGATTTGGACTTGACTTGAAGTCACAACATTTTAATACACATTCATACTTTAAATACTCTCCCGAAAAATAGCACAGTTTAATAAGAACATTCCGGAATACATTTGAACATACTTATTTTGAAAACTCAATTCACAATGGACAACTCGGGACTTACAAGATCATCATGGGAATTCTTAAAATTACTTTTACATGTAGAGCTTTTAAAATTACTACAATATTTCGGAATTCTTAGCCTCGTCGATCTATTTAGAGATATAGCAAAATTGAACACCAATTAGGAAGGAGTTCATAATTCTAGCTCACTTCAGAATCTTAGCAAACACTAGGCGTGCATTAAGGTTTTAAGGTCCTTTTATGGTGGATTCTTTCACCCCACAACCCAAAGTTCACCCAAAGTAGCTCAACAATCTCCCCACTACCCTAGATGGTATATGCATGTGAAATAAATAACTCCCACACCCAAGAATGGCTTTACTAATTAATTACCCATTCACAATTAGAATTACGAAATTGAGGGCTATGGAGTAGGAACTTACCTCTAGAATGAAGACCTAGTGAATTCTTCTTACAATTTCTTCAACTTTGAGCAAGAATTGATGGATGATGATCTTAGGAACTCCCCCCTCACTCCTTGGCACTCCCTCTCTCTAGAATGTATGTTTTTGCTTCAGAAGTGGTCCTTTACTCTAATATATCGAAATAAGGTCGGGGTACAAAAAAAAAAGGAGCTCCATCACATATCTGCGGTCGCATATGCGACCGCATAATAATTCTACGGTCCGTGAAATGGGCCGCGAAATGGCCCTCCGAAACTAGGCAACTCTGCCCCACTCTGCGGCCATTATGCGGTCCGCAGACCTGTTCTGCGGTTGCATAATGCACCGCTCAACCTCCCTCCGGAAAAATTTCATGCTGGTTCCGCAGTCAATGTGCGGCCCGCGAAACGGTTTGGCAGTCGCATAATTGATCGCAAAATGTCATCCAACCTTGCCCAATTTTCTGCTTCACTCTGTGGCCATTCTGTAGCCCGCAGAGTGATTCTGCGGCCGCATAGTGGGCAGCAGAAATGTCTTCTACCAAAAATTTTCCTTTACTCCCCACCGGACTATTGTACAATCACCAACACCTAAGCCTACTTCGACACCACGAAAGCCCGAGTTTTGGTAAAATTTTACGGGGTCTTACAGGAACAAAAAAATGGTCAGTATTTCCCCTGATTTTACTGCTCCCTCAAGCTACTATAGGCAAGACAACAACACAATACAATCATCAACTCAAAAACAACCTAACTACAATTTGGGACCTTTAATACAATAAAAAACCCAAATATACCATAACACACCCAATCAACAAGTTATCAAGTAGCCTGAAACTGCAACGACGAGGGACCAGACCACTACCCTACAACATGTGGTGTTTTTCCACACCCGTTATCCTTCCAAACTCCATAAATCAGCAATACAAGAGTCCAACACGAGTAGACTACAAAACAGTTCGCTAAAAGTGGAATAAATCAAACTCACGGCTTCCGATCACCGTCCCTTGAGTTCTAACTATTAGGAAATGAATTTATCAACCTTCCTTGATATATAAATGCTCAAATACAGAAATGAGGCGTTTGCTTAACTATGAAGTACCTTCCAAAAATCAAACTACAAAGAAAAAGAGAGGCGGTATAATGATACTTATGTCGTAGGGATCGTTCTAATGTTATTGCTTCTTGATTTCGTATCCGGGATGTTAATATTCTTTGAAACTTTTGTAGAGACCTTAAGGATAGGTTAATGGCGGTTATCTATTCTTTTTCTATGAAAAATGAAGAGAAAGACGATTTAAAACCTATATATAGGTCAACTTTTGAAAAGTCAAAGAGTTGTTACCTTGGCACCCTAGCATTGGCCCTTATTCAGATGCTCATATCATTTTATCCGGATGTCGTATGAATCAACAGTTAAGAGTGTTGGAAAATACATTCCAAGAACTTCAATTTGGTAGGTAGATCACCTAGTAACGCCAAGTATATTTGGAGAAAAGCTCAGCTACATTTGACCTAATTTTCACTACATTTATGAATGTAACTTGTGATGACCTTTGCCTACTTTTGTTTCACAACTCGCTTGACTTAAAAATAAAATACACGACTATCACATGACTAAAATAACTTATAACATAACCTCCTTATAATGTTAACTCATAACATAACCTCCTATAATCGACTTTCGACGAAACTTATTTTTCGTTTAGCTTCTAAGATTTCCAACCCTCTTGGTACTTGTTATTCATGATCTTAAAGATTTGTAACCTCCAATGTAACATGATTAATTTACTTTCTATACTTTCAATAATGATCTCATTTCTGAGATTATATCAATTGTCTTACGACGTACTCTTACGTATGAAAATATGGGGTGTAACATCATTCACCCATTTGGAACATTCGTCCTCAAATATTGACTGATGCACTTCTCAGTCTCATAACCCATATCTCTTACAAATATTTTAATACTGTCCTTTCCATTTGGCAACTTTTATGCGAATAAATCTAAAGGCCAGGGCATTCCCCCCTTTAGGCCTCTTTCTCACACCACTACTTGTTGTCAGAATGCTTCCAATCTCGTAACTGTTGCTACCTTCTATCATGCAGCCTGTATGACTTTGTCCTTGTATGTGCGCCTATGCGACTCTTCTATCCTTTTTCCTCCAGCCTTTAGCCAATATCTAAGCCTTACTTTGGGAACATATACAAAACTTTGACAAGCTGTCCCTCTAGGCATCTATAGGTGTACTGAAGTTCTTCGCTCGGTACTTTGTCGAAATTATGGCTATTGCTATATTTTATTTCATAGCCTCAGTTATCTATCCTTATGCCTTTATTGCATCTAGGTAGGTCATACTATACCATAACACTTACTTCGGTTTATGATTACCGAGGTCTGCTACCAAACTCCAAGTTACTCTCTCGTTGCTTATCATATATGTATAAATCTAAGTCCTTTAATCCTTCTTCATTACTGTTCATCTTAATAATGACGGCCTAATCTCATCTCATACTTTGTAACTTTTATCCATCCATTATTGATTCACCTTAATGTTGATCCATAATCTACCACTGATAACTTGAAACCTCTTACGTAATACATTGTCACTAGGGGTCACATTGCATCGAGGAACATTTGAAGTGATTTTCCTGATCCACCTAGGAACGATACTAAACTTCAATAACCGTATTTCATAGAATCCCAATGTGATTCATCTTATGGGGGTATTCTAATCCCGTGAAATTCATAAAATACCTTTTCTTTAAATCATTACTCAATCAAAGGCCTAAGCGTCATCCTCTTATCTATCTCAATTACACCCTTATTCTACTACCAGGGCGGTATTCCATCTTTTCTAATTGCTCCTAGTCTTAGACTCCTCTGAGTTCATTTAGGTTGTACCGAGATTTCTATTATTTACAAAAACCATCAGCTCTCTTATTTTGATGGGTTTAATCTCGAGGAGTTACCTATTCTCGTCACCTTCTCACTCACCTTTTCTTATCCTTACTCCTATCTATCTAAAACCTTGTCACTCTATGATACTTTATCTTGATACCTACATATATCTATTTATACTACTCGCAACCTTCCTTTAACTTGCTAGCACCATAGATTTCCTTTCGTGCCTTCTCAGCTATCTTTAAATGTAAGCAATTACTTTTACTGGTCGTTCTACCACTTGTTGCATGAATACTTGGCTTATCTTATTGCCCACGAATACTGGAATTTCCTGTAACTCATATGATCTCAAACATCACCTTTGATTTTTTTCTGTTCATTACCCACGACAGGTGCCACTTTCTTATGGAGTGTATACACTATTATAGTGATATTGTTTTTACAAGACCATTTCTTCTTCAAGTTACTATGCTTAGGTTGAAGCCTTCTTCCTTATTTCCTCAGCTAGTCTTTCGTTGTAGTACTTAGGGGAGACCCTCTGACTCTTGTAAAGCTGCGAGCTTATTACACCATATACCTGACAACATTTTTGATGTTCTTGCTCGCCTATAATTATCCCTAGTTACTTACCTCCGTGCCCTTGTGCTCGAAGGGTTGCTTCCAAACTGAAATTTTTGATTGTCTTCCAAGTGGCACTCTCTTTTATTTCCGTAACACTTATATGGTACCTTTAACTACCCCAACCCTATATGAATATTTCTCAAGGATTACAACATCGTATCTATGAGACTGAATTCACTATGTTGGGGTTCACTATGTTTATCTTGTACGATCCGCTGATTTGTCTGTATCCTCTTGTCTATCCATAGCTAGGCTTTTCCTGATTCAACTACTAACTACTCGTTGGTCCATTCTCATATCTATATTTTGCGTAATCTCTCTTGGGTTATGTCCTTTGTCTTAACTTAGCCATCACACTGGCTCCTTATGTATTAAGTGTTCATTTGCACTTATTTATCAATAACATCTAGTGATGGAACCCTTACTGCCTCTCCCTGGCGTCGTGCTTGCATAATGTTCTGGAGTCGTATCATATCCGTAGGATCTAAATAAATGCATTCTCATTCCTTTCGCCTTTCTACCACATTCTTCCTTTACTATTCCATAGTTACCTGAACCACATAACTCTGACTTAATACCATATCACACCATCTTCCCCTTTAATTGAAGTACTAATATTTAATGCTATGAAGATTTACCTATAAATATTTTACCTCTTCATGTTTGGCGTTTTTTTACATCTTCACGGACTCTTACTTGCCTTGCAGTAACCCTTTTGTACCAGGGATAGCTGAATTTCTTACGCACGAATGTGACACCTAGTGTAACTGGCGCACTTTATGCTTTAAGCTTAACGATGCTCACAGTGCTTGCATTAGGAAAGCGCCTTCCTGAATGACCTTTAAACGTTATTCTTTTGTTGTCCATTCTATTATTGCCGGAACGCGATCTCTAAAATTCTCAGGATGCCGACTATTATCAAATCTTCCGATCCCTAATTCATGTTCAGTTTATCTTGTTCACTAACCCATACTGATTCCTATTACTCCGGGATCTAACTTAGCCTTCTGGTAATCACGTTCGAGTCACCAACTTATTTCTCGAAATTAGGGTATGGCTTTATGGCTTATACAGTTTTATTGTCTCAAGGTCTGTCACCTCTTGTCTTTTACTTCACTTGACTATAGACTCTGTTATTCTGTCGTATTTTGATTTACTGCTATCACCTATTTATCACATCTTACTCAAAATGCTTCATTTACTCTCTTCTTATTCTGCGGATAATATTTTTGTCTATCACTTTATTTTGAAAACTTTAACAAAACGTTCTTTCACTTTTAGTTCCCCTTGCTTCATCTCACTGGCTCTTTGGGATGCCTAACATTCTCTATTTATTTTACTAGGGGCGGGAGACATAATAAGATAAATATTTATCCCTTCTAAGATTTCACTGCCTATCTCTTGAAATTTCTGAACATTCTAGTATTCATATCTGACTGTACTATTCTAGAGTGCACCATCTGGGTGTCTCACAAGGAGTTCTATTACCACGTTTTCACTATCCTTTAGAAATGTTAGCTAATTATAACAACCCATCCTTCTCTTAAACTATATTTGTTAGCTCCCATAGGTCATAACTGAGATGAGTGGTCAATTATATATATCTCTGTTACTATGGAAAGTAACTCAGAATGCTTATGTTTCTCTGCCTGAATTGTCAAAAATTGATAATCTTCACTAACTGGGTACCTCGTACCCTTCTTCACCTTGCTTCTTTTACTTGTTAAAACTTGTATCTACCTTTTGATTCTCTTACTGCTTTTTAAACCATATGGGTAGATAGATATTCATGCCTTATGGCTCCTTATAAAAAAGCATACACGTCTTAGTACACACATAATCTACTGAAGACCTTACATTTACTTATCATAAGCATGATGCAAAATCGAGTTCTTCTGACTAAACTCTTCAACATCCACATTCAATATCTTACCAACTGTCTTTCTAGGTGTAGATATCGTTATATTATGAATAAAATAGAATTTAGGAGTTTGAATTCTTACAACTAAGCTCTACCACACGATCTGCTTATAAGTGTGGTGCACAACACACCCATAAACAAGACTCTACTATACACGGCTTGTAGACTCCTTATGATAGAACTGCTCTGATACCACTTTTGTCGCGACCCAAATCGGAGGGCCGCGCCGGGCACCCGGTGCCTTACTCAACCGAGTACCAACGTAATGTATCTTTCTTATCACACCATCATTGGTAAATGGGCTTGAAGCACCGTCATGAGATGACCAAAATAAAATACAAGGGAATACTATACATAGTGTATACGGGTAAACCTAGGCTCATGGTACACCCCGGTCTCCGATAAAATAAGCCAAGCTCGAGACATATTGACACGGGATCAAAATCGAGGCAAAAGTCTCATCAAGTCAGAATCCGGGAGCATGGCGCCTGCCCTCGAGTATAACGAGGTCACGGTTAAGAATCAGTCTTAGACTTGAACGACTTCGAAGAACATTGTCAGGCAATCGAGCATGGCCAACGAAAGGCCGTAATATCCGTGACCGGCTGGATGTCACGGCGGGGATCTCGGCACGTATCGATGAAGAACCGACAATCAGTTAATCAGTGGATTTTTTACCTTTTATAGAGTTGTACCTAGAGTAGGATTCCCTTACACGCATTCCAAAGTAATATATTATTGTTTTCTCTATTATTAGCTCTTTCTCTTATTCATCAGTGCTGGCCATAGTGAGCGATCGAGGGCAAATACTTCAATAAGGCTGAAACTATACTCCTCGTGTAGTTTGAACCTATTTTATCTTTGTTTGTTCAATTTGGCTTAATTTATCGCTTTGTATCGAATTAATCTGCGTATCTTTAAAACCACTTACAAATTTAATTGTTGTTTGATTTTGAGGGTATATAGTTTGTAGCCCACCGTGGGGCTATGTCATGCCCCGAACCTGGGGGCGAGACTGGCACCCGGTGCCTCACTTAACCTAGTACCAACTTGCGACTGAGGGACTCTGAACGTACAATATCATACTTTGGCCATGGTGCCACATATTAAGATAATTTGCAAAACAAAATATAAAACTCAAAGGAAACTAGCTCTGACTAAACATCAATATAAAGCTGGGCCGACAAGTCCGTCATAACTACTACAACTGACAAACCAACAAAATATACATACAAGGCCTACAAGCCCAACATACTGCACTAACTGACAGGATATGTCTACAAGCCTCCACTGATGGATATACTATGATCGGAACAGGTTCCCGGACCTACCCATAATATATATATATATATATATATATATATATATATATATATATATATATATATATATATATATATATATATATATATACACACACACACTTTCATCACCATCGAGCTATAATCGATGGGAAGGTCTCTATTGGGCAATCTTTGATAAGATGGTAAGTTATATACCGAGCCTACTTTGGCCGAGCGCCTATGAGAGAGCCCAGAATGGCCGAGATACAGAGCCTAGTATGGCCGAATGCCTATGAGCGAGCCTACTACGGCATAGCAGTTAACGTTCCAAGCCTTTTATATATATATATATATATATATATATATATATATATATATATATATATATATATATATATATATATATATATATATATATATATATCTGCTCTCTTGACTAGAAGAAAACAATACTTAACTAAATATAAAGTCCCGATAAGGGAGAATACTGTAACTTATGAGGATAGGATAATGTACATAAGTTCAGGAATACGAACTTCTCTTTATGTCTCATTATCAAACTCGTGTAGTTATGGGATCTTGCCAAAATGAAGGAATGGTTTTGCCTAAACATACCTTATCACAATCTTTCCAATCACCAAGTTGAACTCGCCTCTTCGTACCTTAATCTACAACAACGATAATAATACTATCATTAAGTTACAAAAGGTACAACTATCGCACAATGAACGACAAGCTTATTTTGTATTAAAACGGGCAGCATCTCCCCTATAATCCTTACTCCCTCCAAATTCAAGATAACACCAACAACACAAGAACACAACAATAACAACATATATACATTATTTTCCAACCTTATATACACCACAAAATACTACAAAATAGCCAAAAACACCCCAATCTCTTCATACACAAAACGACCACCGTAGTAGTGTCAAACATCCCAAAAATGTTACGACGAACGACCAGCCCTCCACCCTGAATTTATGTGGTGTTTCTCCACACTCTTTATCCTCCAAAACTCCATAAAATAGTAGCAAAAAAAGTAGTCCAACAGCGACACTAAACAGTCCACAAAATAGTCCGCTACAAGTGAATAACTCGAACTAACGGCTTTCGATTACCATCCCGTGAGTTCTTACAATTATAGAATAACTTTCCATACATATCCAGCAGATAAAATGGATGAAATAGAGTAGTATACGTACCTTATTGGTCGAATAACTCAGCTCCTATCTTGGTTCTTCAAACTCTAGGTTTTACCTCCAACTACAACTTGAAAAGGAGAGAAAATTAATTAGGGTTTGTGTGCAATTTTTGGGAGGATTTTTGAAGGATTTTATGTTTGGTTATTATGCCCTATTATCAGTGTAATATATGAAGAAAATAGGCCTTTAAAATGTCTGTTTGGACGACCCGAAATGGCCCATTTTCGGACATATATAATTCTCTCATTTAACCAAGTAGGTGACACACCTACTTGTCACCTAGCAGTCTGCGCAGTCTCGCAAAAACGTATATATCTCTCTACTCCGATGTCGCATTGACAAACGGTTTAATGCGTTAGCAAATAGACTCATAGATATTAAAAATTATGAGTGTAACACCCCGTAACTATAAGTTTATTGCGATAAAATCGCAATTACATTTGACCCAAATTTCAGTAAAACTTATGGACGTAACTTGTGATGACTTTCATCAACTTTTGTTCCTCAGCTCGCATGACTTCAAAACATAAAATACGACTATCATACGACTAACATAACTCATAACATAACCTTCTTATCATGTTAAGAATCCTAGTCTCACCCCAAAGGTACGGGTTATAACATTCCTAACTTGTCGACTTTCGACGAAACATTATTTTCTTCAATTCCTTAGCTTCTGAACCTTCCAACTCTCTTTGTACTTGTTGTTCATGATCTTCAATGTTTGTAACCTCCGAGGTAACATGATAACTTACTTTATATACTTCCAAATATGATCTCATTTTTGGTCTTACATTAGTTTGCTTACGACGCACTTAGATGTACGAAAATATGGGGTGTAACATCATTCCCCCCTTTGGAACATTCATCCTCGAATGTCTACTCTTAGAGACTTGGGAAAATTTTGCCAGAGTATCCTCCGTACTCTAGACTAAAACCAACCTGTACGCAGCCAGAAAACATACTATACATGCCATACATGGCCAATGTCTATAAATAGCAACACTTGGCTTCACACAGCCTTTAATTATAAATACTGAATATCAAAAATAAGAGCTTACCTGATGAACTACTGGCCTGAATAGAGTTGTATTGAAGTATCCCATCTCGAGACATATTTTCAGTTTGAAATAGGTGGGGATATTTAGACTTCATTTCATCCTTTGCTTCCCACATAATCTCTTCCACGTTCTTACTTCTCCATAAAACTTTCACGGAGGCAACCTCCTTATTTTGTGGTTTGCAGATTTGTCGGTCTAGGATGGAAACCAGAACTTCCTCGTACGATGTGTCCTCTGTGATCTGTACATCATCAGTGGGCACCACTCGGGTAGGATCCCCAATGCACTTCCGTAACATAGATACGTGAAAAATCGGATGGACAGACTCCAATTCCGAGGGCAAATCTAACTCATAAGCTACTCGGCCCACTCTTCGAATTATCCTATAAAGCACAATATATCGGGGGCTAAGCTTTCCTTTCTTTCGAAACCTCATCACGCCCTTCATAGGCGACACCTTTAAGAATACCCAGTCATCAACCCCAAACTCTAAGTCTCATTGCCGCACGTCAGAATATGATTTCTGATGACTCTCAGCTGTCAACAGTCGCTCCTAGATAAGCTTTACTTTCTCTACGGCTTGCTGAACCAGGTCTGCCCCATGTAACCTAGTTTCTCCAACATCAAATCACCCTATAAGAGATCTGCACTTATGCCCATACAAAGCCTCGTACGGAGCCACCTGGATACTAGAATGGTAACTGTTATTATATGCAAACTCGATAAGAGGTAGATGTTCATCCCAACTTCTTTTAAAATCCAACACACATGCTCGTAACATATCCTCGAGCGTCTGAATTATAGCTTAACTTGTCCATCAGCCTGTGGATGAAAAGTTGTGCTGAGATTCACCTGAGTTCCTCGACCTCTCTGAAATGACCTCCAGAAATGTGCTACAAACTGGGCCCCATAGTCCTTTATAATAGATATTGGTACTCCGTGTAGTCGCACTATCTCCTTAATATATAACTTTGCATAATCTTCGGCTGTATATGTAGATCTGACTGGTAGGAAATGGGCTGCTTTTGTGAGCCTATCGACTATCACCCATATAGAATTGAACTTACGATGAGAACGAGGCAAATCCGTGACAAAGTCCATGTGTATCGCCTCCCATTTCAACGTCGGGATCTCTATAGTCTGCATTAGCCCTCCAGGCTTCTGGTGCTCTACCTTCACCTGCTGGCAACTAGGACACTGGGTGACAAACGCAGCAATGTTCTTCTTTATATCGTTCCACTAGTACACATCCTTAATTTCATGATACATCTTCGTCGACCCAGGATGAATGGATTATCACGAATAATGTGCCTTTAACATAATCCTGTCTCATAGCCCTACTGCATCTAGAACATACAGACGGCCCATGTATCTGAGAACCCTATCTTACTTGAGATCTAACAATGGCTTCTTCTGGTGCGGAACTCGCTCTCTCAACTCTGGGTCCTCGTACTGCCTTTCCTTAACTTCATCTATGAGAGATGATTTTGCAATGTTTTGGAGTACTACTCCACCATCGTCAGAATCTACTAACCGAACCCCTAAACAAGCCAATTGATGAATCTCTCTAGCTAATTCTTTTTTCTCAGCCTCTACATGTGCTAAGCTACACGTAGATCGGTGACTTAACGCATCTTCTACAACATTAGCCTTCCCTGGATGGTAGAGAATGTTAACATCGTAATCTTTCAATAAATGTAGCCATCGCCTCTGTCGCAAATTCAACTCATTTTGGTTGAAGATGTATTGCAGGCTTTTATGATTTGTAAATACATCAACATGAACACCGTATAAATAATACCTCCATATCTTAAGAGCATGGACAACCGTAGCTAACTCGAGGTCGTGGGTTGGATAATTCCTCTCGTGCTTCCTCAACTGCCTTGAAGTATACGCAATTACATTCCCATGTTGCATCAGGACACATCCTAACACGACACCAGAGGCATCACAACACACGGCATAACCCTCTGGACCCTCTGGAAGTGTTACAACTGGTGCTGAGGTCAACCTGTTCTTAAGCTCTTGGAAACATCGCTCGCAAGCCTCTATCAACTGAACATAGTTGCTTTATGTGTCAACTTCGTCAATGGTACCGAAAGGGAAGAAAACCCCTCTATGAACCTCCGGTAGTATCCTGCTAAGCCTTGAAAGTTACGAACCGCTGTCAGAGTGGTAGGTCTAGGCCAAGATTTCACGGCCTCAATCTTCTGAATGTCTACCTTTATACCTTTATCGGATACAATATTCCCCAAGAATGCTACAGATTTCAACCAGAACTCATATTTAGAAAACTTAGCATACAACTTACGATCACGGAGGGTTTGGAGTACTGCTCGCATGCTCCTCCTCTAAACGTGAATAAACCAGAATATCATCAATAAATACTATCACGAGCAGATCTAAAAATGGACAGAATAGGCTATTCATGAAGTCCATAAATACAGCGGGTGCATTAGTCAACCCGAAGGACATGACAAGAAACTCGAAATGGCCATATCGGGTCCTAAAGGCTATCTTCGGAATATCTTTCTCCAGAACTCTTACCTGGTGGAACCCCATCCTCAAATCTATCTTTGAAAAGCATCTAGCCCCTTGCAACTGATCAAACAAGTCATCAATCCTTGGACGTGGATACTTATTCTTAATAGTTACCTTGTTCAACTGCCTATAATCGATACACATCCTCAGTGAGCCGTCTTTCTTCTGTAGAAACAATACTGGTGCTCCCCAAGGTGAGGTACTAGGCCTGATGAAACCTTTCTCCAGCAAATCTTTTAATCGCTCTTTTAACTCCTTCAATTCGGCATGTGCCATTCTATACGGAGGGATGGATATTGGTTGAGTTCCCGAAAGCAAATCAATGCTAAAATAAATCTCTCGCTCTGGAGGAATACCTGGAAGCTCATCTGGAAACACATCTACGTACTCTCTAACTACTGGAATAGACTGAAGTGTAGGTATCTTAGCATCTGTATCTCTAACTCACACAATATGATAAATGCACCCTTTTGCGATAATTTTCCTCGCCTTTAGATAGGAAATAAACCTACCTCTAGGTGTCACTGTATTACCTACCATTCAAGGACTGGCTTACCCGGAAAATGAAATTAAGTTGCCTTTGCTCGGCAATCAACTGTGGCATAGCAAGCTGCCAACCAGTCCATGCCCATGATAGCATCAAAATCCATCATCTCTAGCTCAACTAGGTCGGCTGAGGTCTGACAACTACAAACTGTCACCATACAACCTCGGTAAACCCGTCTAGTAATAATCGATTCTCTGACTGGTGTAGATACCGCAAAAGGATCACTTAGTATTTCAGGCACTATACCAAACTTCCCCGTGACAAATAGGGTAATATATGATAAAGTAGATCCTGGATCTATCAAGGCATAAGCATCGTGAGAGCAAATGGTAAATATACCTGTCACAACGTCTGGTGAAGACTCCTAGTCCTGTCGACCCGCTAAAGCATAGATATTGTTCTGATTACCACTTGAACTGGAACCTCTACCTCTACCAGCCGAAGACTGAGACTCGCGCCCTGAAGGATGCACGGACATAGATGGTCCTTCTGTTGAACTTGTTAGTTGTGCCATACCCCTAGAATCTTTATTTTGTTAATCTCTCATCATATGACCTGGACGCCCATATGTATAACAAGTGTCAGAACCTGCTCGGCATTGGACCAAGTGTCCTCTACCACAGATGTACACCACGGCGTAAATGACCATGCCTGCCCTACACCTTGCTGTCACTGCAAACTCGATGCTCGTGAGCTCTCACTTGGTCCTGACTGAGTATAGCGGTCATACCTGTAACCCTACAACTGAGGCGGGGGAGACCCAGGTGGACGTCCGAAGTACTGGGGCCTATAACTACCCTTAGACTGCTCTTGAGACCTGGTAAATCTCATCCTCTTACGTTGCCTTGCTCAGTCCTCTTTGTACCCTGCTACCGACGCCTACCCCTTTCTATATTCTGGACGAATGCCTGATTCCGGGAGATATCCATACTATCCTACAATGCAGCAGTGGTACATGCCTCGGTCAACTCTGGGGCCAACCCTGCTATAAACCTGTGGATCTTGTCCCGCATAGTAGAACCTATGGATGGAGCATATCTAGACAATGAGTCAAAACAGAGACTATACACTCGAACAGCCATATTGCCATGCTTGAGGGATAGAAACTGATCTACTCGAACCTGTCGGATCTCCTGCGGTAAGTACTGCTCATGGAAGGCAACTGAAAATTTCTCCCAAATAGCTGGAGGTGCATCACATCCCCTGGACCTCTCCCATCCCTCGTACAAAGGACAGCTATATCTCGGAGTCAAAAGCTGCCAGCTCAACTGCCTCTTTCTCCGTGGCATGCATAACCCGGAAGATCCTGTGAAGCTGAACTACGAAATCCTACGTGTCCTCCCTCTGATCTATCCCCGTGAACTCCGGGGGACTCAAAGCAATAAACTCTCGGACCCTTGAACTCCAAGACCCCTCAGAAGATCCTGCAATACCTGATGTCCTAGCCTGTTGCTGGGTAGCTACCAATTGTGTCAACAAATGCACTGCACTCCTCAAGTCCTGATCTGATGGAAGTGGAGGGGGAACTGGAGGTGCAGTATCCCCAAGAATCTGCTCAGGTAGTGGAGGAGTCGGTAATGGCTGAGTAGGGGTCTCGCCCTGGGCCTCAAATTGGGGCCCATCTACTAGGGGTACCCTGCTGGTCCCCTCACCTGCTGCTATATCTCTCCTCTGGCTAGTTGTAGTCTTCCTAGTCACCGTCATCTATGTATACAAACACCAACATGTAAGTTTAAATCAAATTTCCTATAACTCAGTTCTATAACACGATTTAGAGCTGAAAGAAGGGGTAACCAACTCCTAAATGCCTTGTAGTTCCCTACTTATATAATGTGGTGCACATCACATCACGGCTTGTAGACTCCCCAGGATAGAAATGGTCTGATACAAAGTTTGTCATGCCCCGAACTTGGGGGGCGAGACTGGCACCCGGTGCCTCACTTAACCTAGCATACCAACTTGCGAGTGGGGGACTCTGAACATACAATATCATACTTTGGCCATGGTGCCACATTGCAAGAAAATTTGCGAAACAAAATATAAAACTGAATGGAAACTAACTCTAACTAAACATCAATATAAATCTGGACCGACAAGGACGTCATAACTACTACAGCTGACAAACCAACAAAATATACATACAAGGCCTACAAGCCCAACATACTGCACTAACTGACAGGATATGTCTACAAGCCTCTACTGATGGATGTACTGTGATCGGAATAGGGCCCCGACCTACCCATAACCTATATATACATATATACATAATATGTACTCAAAACCCTAGACTCGGCAACTCCGAAGGACGTGGAGCTTATCGATCAAGCTGATCACGGATAGTACCTACGGAGAAGGTCTACCAGGCTGTCTATCCGAATCTGTATGCATGAAATGCAGCGTCCCCATAAATGGGACGCCAGTACAAAATAATTTACCGAGTATGTAAGGCAATAGAATAATTGAAAGCTAAAACTAAAGTGATAATATAATAACTGAAAGTAACTAGGAGTCAGAGATGATCTGGAGATATATACCTGTTGATACTGACTCAACTCTCTCAATATATAGTAAGTAAAATAGTTGTCCAGCCCTATAAGGCTCGGAACGTTAACTGCTCTGCCATAGTAGGCTCGCTCATAGGCGTTCGGCCATACTAGGCTCTGTATCTCGGCCATTCTGGCTCTCTCATAGGCGCTCGGCCAAAGTAGGCTCGGTATATAACTTACCATCTTATCAAAGATTGCCCAATAGAGACCTTCCCATCGATTATAGCTCGATGGTGGTGAAAATAGTGTAATACTGTATATATATATATATATATATATATATATATATATATATATATATATATATATATATATATATATATATATATATATATATATACATACATACATGCTCTCTTGACTAGAAGAAAACAATACTTAACTAAATATAAAGTCCCGATAAGGGAGAATACTGTAACTTATGAGGATAGGATAATGTACATGAGTTTAGGAATACGAACTTCTCTTTATGTCTCATTATCAAACTCGTGTAGTTATGGGATCTTGCCAAAATGAAGGAAAGGTTTTGCCTTAACATACCTTATCACAATCTTTCCAATCACCAAGTTGAACTCGCCTCTTCGCACCTTAATCTACAACAACGATAATAATACTATCATTAAGTTACGAAAGGTACAACTATCGCACAATGAACGACAAGCTTATTTTGTATTAAAATGGGCAGCATCTCCCCTATAATCCTTACTCCCTCCAAATTCAAGATAACACCAACACAAGAACACAACAATAACAACATATATACATTATTTTCCAACCATATATACACCACAAAATACTACAAAATAGCCAAAAACACCCCAATCTCTTCATACACAAAACGACCACAGTAGTAGTGTCAAACATCCCGAAAATGTTATGACGAACGACCAGCCCTCCACCCTGAATTTATGTGGTGTTTCTCCACACTCTTTCTCCTCCAAAACTCCATAAAATAGTAGCAAAAAAAGTAGTCCAACAGCGACACTAAACAGTCCACAAAACAGTCCGCTACAAGTGAATAACTCGAACTCACGGCTTCCGATTACCATCCAGTGAGTTCTTACAATTATAGAATAACTTTCCATACATATCCAGCAGAAAAAAATGGATGAAATAGAGTTGTATACGTACCTTATTTGTCGAATAACTCAGCTCCTATCTTGGTTCTTCAAACTCTAGATTTTACCTCCAACTAGAACTTGAAAAGGAGAGAAAATTAATTAGGGTTTGTGTGCAATTTTTGGGAGGATTTTTGAAGGATTTTATGTTTGGTTATTATGCCCTATTATCAGTGTAATATATGAAGAAAATAGGCCTTTAAAATGTCTGTTTGGACGACCCGAACTGGCCCATTTTCGGACATATATAATTCTCTCATTTAAGCAAGTAGGTGACACACCTACTTGTCACTTAGCAGTCTGCGCAGTCTCGCAAAAACGTATATATCTCTCTACTCCGATGTCGTATTGACAAACAGTTTAATGCGTTGGCAAATAGACTCATAGATATTAAAAATGATGGGTGTAACACCTCGTAACTATAAGTTTATTGCGATAAAATCGCAATTACATTTTACCCAAATTTCAGTAAAACTTATGGACGTAACTTGTGATGACTTTCATCGACTTTTGTTCCTCAGCTCGCATGACTTCAAAACATAAAATACGACTATCATACGACTAACATAACTCATAACATAACCTTCTTATCATGTTAAGAATCCTACTCTCACCCCAAAGGTACGGGTTATAACATTCCTAACTTGTCGACTTTCGACGAAACATTATTTTCTTCAATTCCTTAGCTTCTGAACCGTCCAACTCTCTTTGTACTTGTTGTTCATGATCTTCAATGTTTGTAACCTCCGAGGTAACATGATAACTTACTTTATATACTTCCAAATATGATCTCATTTTTGGTCTTACATTAGTTTGCTTACGACGCACTTTTATGTACGAAAATATGGGGTGTAACATCATTCCCCCTTATGGAACATTCGTCCTCGAATGTCTACTCTTAGAGACTTGGGAAAATTTTGCCAGAGTCTCCTCCGTACTCTAGACTAAAGCCAACCTGCACACAGCCAGAAAACATACTATACATGCCATACATGGCCAATGTCTATAAATAGCAATACTTGGCCTCACACAGCCTTCAATTATAAATATTGAATGTCAAAAATAAGAGCTTACCTGATGAACTACTGGCCTAAATAGAGTTGTACTGAAGTATCCCATCTCGAGACATATTTTCAGTTTGAAATAGGTGGGGATATTTAGACTTAATTTCATCCTTTGCTTCCCACTTCATCTCTTCCACGTTCTTGCTTCTCTATAAAACTTTCACGGAGGCAACCTCCTTATTTTGTGGTTTGCAGATTTATCGGTCTAGGATGGAAACCAGAACTTCCTCGTACGATGTGTCCTCTGTGATCTGTACATCATCAGTGGACACCATTCGGGTAGGATCCCCAATGCACTTCCGTAACATAGATACGTGAAAAATTGAATGGACAGACTCCAATTTCGAGGGCAAATCTAACTCATAAGCTACTCGGCCCACTCTTCGAATAATCCTATAAGGCACAATATATTGGGGGCTAAGCTTTCCTTTCTTTCGAAACCTCATCACGCCCTTCATAGGCGACTCCTTTACGAATACCTAGTCATCAACCCCGAACTCTAAGTCTCGTCGCCGCACGTCAGAATATGATTTCGAATGACTCTCAGCTGTCAACAGTCACTCCTAGATAAGCTTTACTTTCTCTACGGCTTGCTGAACCAGGTCTGCCCCATGTAACCCAGTTTCTCCAACATCAAATCACCCTATAAGAGATCTACACTTATGCCCATACAAAGCCTCGTACGGAGCCACCTGGATACTAGAGTGGTAACTGTTATTATATGCAAACTCGATAAGAGGTAGATGTTCATCCCAACTTCTTTTAAAATCCAACGCACATGCTCGTAACATATCCTCGAGCGTCTGAATTATAGCTTAACTTGTCCATCAGCCTGTGGATGAAAAGTTGTGCTGAGATTCACCTAAGTTCCTAGACCTCTCTGAAATGACCTCCAGAAATGTGCTACAAACTGGGCCCCACAGTCCTTTATAATAGATATTGGTACTCCGTGTAGTCGCAATATCTCCTTAATATATAACTTTGCATAATCTTTGGCTGTATATGTAGATCTGACTGGTAGGAAATGGGCTGCTTTTGTGAGCCTATCGACTATCACCCATATAGAATTGAACTTACGATGAGAACGAGGCAAACCCATGACAAAGTCCATGTTTATCGCCTCCCATTTCAACGTCGGGATCTCTATAGTCTGCATTAGCCCTCAAGGCTTCTGGTGCTCTACCTTCACCTGCTGGCAACTAGGACACTGGGCGACAAACGCAGCAATGTTCTTCTTTATATCGTTCCACTAGTACACATTCTTAATTTCATGATACATCTTCGTTGACCCAGGATGAATGGATTATCACAAATAATGTGCCTTTAACATAATCCTGTCTCATAGCCCTGCTACATCTGGAACATACAGACGACCCCTGTATCTGAGAACCCCATCTTACATGAGATCTAACAATGGCTTCTTCTGGTGCGGAACTCGCTCTCTCAACTCTAGGTCCTCGTACTGCCTTTCCTTGACTTCATCTATGAGAGATGATTTTGCAATGTTTTGGAGTACTACTCCACCATCGTCAGAATCTACTAACCGAACCCCTAAACAAGCCAATTGATGAATCTCTCTAGCTAATTCTTTTTTCTCAGCCTCTACATGTGCTAAGCTACCCGTAGATCGGTGACTTAACGCATCTTCTACAATATTAGCCTTCCCTGGATGGTAGAGAATGTTAACATCGTAATCTTTCAATAAATGTAGCCATCGCCTCTGTCGCAAATTCAACTCATTTTGGTTGAAGATGTATTGCAGGCTTTTATGATTTGTAAATACATCAACATGAACACCGTATAAATAATACCTCCATATCTTAAGAGCATGGACAACCGTAGCTAACTCGAGGTCGTGGGTTGGATAATTCCTCTCGTGCTTCCTCAACTGCCTTGAAGTATACGTAATTACATTCCCATGTTGCATCAGGACACATCCTAACCTGACACTAGAGGCATCACAACACACGGCATAACCCTCTGGACCCTCTGGAAGTGTTACAACTGGTGCTGAGGTCAACCTGTTCTTAAGCTCTTGGAAACTCCACTCGTAAGCCTCTGTCAACTGAAACATAGTTGCTTTATGTGTCAACTTCGTCAATGGTACCGAAAGGGAAGAAAACCCCTCTATGAACCTCCGGTAGTATCCTGCTAAGCCTTGAAAGTTACGAACCTCTGTCAGAGTGGTAGGTCTAGGCTAAGATTTCACGGCCTCAATCTTCTGAATGTGTACCTTTATACCTTTATCGGATACAATATTCCCCAAGAATGCTACAGATTTCAACCAGAACTCACATTTAGAAAACTTAGCATACAACTTACGATCACGGAGGGTTTGGAGTACCGCTCGCATGCTCCTCCTCTAAACGTGAATAAACCAGAATATCATCAATAAATACTATCACGAGCAGATCTAAAAATGGACAGAATAGGCTATTCATGAAGTCCATAAATACAGCGGGTGCATTAGTCAACCCGAAGGACATGACAAGAAACTCGAAATGGCCATATCCCTCCTAAAGGCTATCTTCAGAATATCTTTCTCCCGAACTCTTACCTGGTGGAACCCCATCCTCAAATCTATCTTTGAAAAGCATCTAGCCCCTTGCAACTGATCAAACAAGTCATCGATCCTTGGACGTGGATACTTATTCTTAATAGTTACCTTGTTCAACTGCCTATAATCGATACACATCCTCAGTGAGCAGTCTTTCTTCTGTAGAAACAATACTGGTGCTCCCCAAGGTGAGGTACTAGGCCTGATTAAACCTTTCTCCAGCAAATCTTTTAATCGCTCTTTTAACTCCTTCAATTCGGAATGTGCCATTCTATACGGAGGGATGGATATTGGCTGAGTTCCCGAAAGCAAATCAATGCTAAAATAAATCTCTCGCTCTGGAGGAATACTTGGAAGCTCATCTGGAAACACATCTGCGTACTCTCTAACTACTGGAATAGACTGAAGTGTAGGTATCTTAGCATTTGTATCTCTAACTCACACAATATGATAAATGCACCCTTTTGCGATAATTTTCCTCGCCTTTAGATAGGAAATAAACCTACCTCTGGGTGTCACTGTATTACCTACCCATTCAAGGACTGGCTTACCCGAAAAATGAAATTAGGCTGCCTTTGCTCGGCAATCAACTGTGGCATAGCAAGCTGCCAACCAGTCCATGCCCATGATAGTATCAAAATCCATCATCTCTAGCTCAACTAGGTCAGCTGAGGTCTGACGACTACAAATTGTCACCGTACAACCTCGGTAAACACCACAAAAGGATCACTTAGTATTTCAGGCACTATACCAAACTTCCCCGTGACAAATGGGGTAATATACGATAAAGTAGATCCTGGATCTATCAAGGCATAAGCATCGTAAGAGCAAATGGTCAATATACCTGTCACAACATTTGGTGAAGACTCCTAGTCCTGTCGACCCGCTAAAGCATAGATACTGTTCTGATTACCACTTGAACTGGAACCTATACCTCTGCCTCAACCTCTACCAGCCGAAGACTGAGACTCGCGCCCTGAAGGATGCACGGACATAAATGGTCCTTCTGTTGAACATGTTAGTTGTGCCATACCCCTAGAATCTTTATTTGGTCAATCTCTCATCATATGACCCGGACGCCCACATGTATAACAAGTGTCAGAACCTGCTCGGTATTGGACCAAGTGTCCTTTACCACAGATGTACACCGCGGCGTAAATGACCATGCCTTCCCTACACCTTGCTGTCACTGCAAACTCGATGCTCGTGAGCTCTCACTTGGTCCTGACTGAGTATAGCGGTCATACCTGTAACCCTACAACTGAGGCGGGGGAGACCCAGGTGGACGTCCGAAGTACTGGGGCCTATAACTACCCTTAGACTGCTCTTGAGACCTGGTAAATCTCATCCTCTTACGTTGCCTTGTTCAGTCCTCTTTGTACCTTGCTACCGACACCTACCCCTTTCTATATTCTGGACGAATACCTTATTCCGGGAGATATCCATACTATCCTACAATGCAGCAGTGGTACATGCCTCGATCAACTCTGGGGCCAACCCTGCTATAAACCTGTGGATCCTGTCCCGCATAGTAGAACCTATGGATGGAGCATATCTAGACAATGAGTCAAAACAGAGACTATACACTCGAACACTCATATTGCCATGCTTGAGGGATAGAAACTGATCTACTCGAACCTGTCGGATCTCCTGCGGTAAGTACTGCTCATGGAAGGCAGCTGAAAATTTCTCCCAAATAGCTGGAGGTGCATCACGTCCCCTGGACCTCTCCCATCCCTTGTACAAAAGGACAACTATATCTCGGAGTTAAAAGGTCCCAGCTCAACTGCCTCTTTCTCCGTGGCATGCATAACCCGGAAGATCCTGTGAAGCTGATCTATGAAATCCTACGCGTCCTCCCTCTGATCTATCCCCGTGAACTCCGGGGGACTCAAAGCAATAAACTCTCGGACCCTTGATCTCCAAGACCCCTCAGAAGATCCTGCAATACCTGATGTCCTAGCCTGTTGCTGGGTAGCTACCAATTATGTCAACAAATGCACTGCACTCCTTAAGTCCTGATCTGATAGAAGTGGAGGGGGAACTGGAGGTGCAGTATCCCTAAGAATCTGCTCAGGTGGTGGAGGAGTCGGTAATGGCTGAGTAGGGGTCTCGCCCTGGGCCTCAAACTGGGCCCCATCTACTGGGGGTACCCTGCTGGTCCCCTCACCTACTACTATATCTCTTCTCTGGCTAGCTGTAGTCTTCCTAGTCACCGTCATCTGTGCATGCAAACACCAACATGTAAGTTTAAATCAAATTTCCTATAACTCAATTCTAAAACACGATTTAGAGTTGAAAGAAGGGGTAACCAACTCCTAAATGCCTTGTAGTTCCCTACTTATATAATGTGGTGTACATCACATCACGGCTTGTAGACTCCCCAGGATAGAAATGGTCTGATACAAAGTTTGTCATGCCCCGAACTTGGGGGCGAGACCGGCACCCGGTGCCTCACTTAACCTAGCATACCAACTTGCGAGTGGGGGACTCTGAACATACAATATCATACTTTGGCCATGGTGCCACATTGCAAGAAAATTTACGAAACAAAATATAAAACTGAATGGAAACTAACTCTGACTAAACATCAATATAAATCTGGACCGACAAGGACGTCATAACTACTACAGCTGACAAACCAACAAAATATACATACAAGGCCTACAAGCCCAACATACTGCACTAACTGACAGGATATGTCTACAAGCCTCTACTGATGGATGTATTGTGGTCAGAACAGGGCCCCGACCTACCCATAATATATATACATATATACATAATATGTACTCAAAACCCTAGACTCGGCAACTCCGAAGGACGTGGAGCTTATCGATCAAGCTGATCACGGATAGTACCTACGGAGAAGGTCTACCAGGTTGTCTATCCGAACCTGTATGCATGAAATGCAGCGTCCCCATAAATGGGATGCCAGTACAAAATAATTTACCGAGTATGTAAGGCAATAGAATAATTGAAAGCTGAAACTAAAGTGATAATATAATAACTAAAAGTAACTGGGAGTCAGAGATGATCTGGAGATATATACCTGTTGATACTGACTCAACTCTCTCAATATAGTAAGTAAAATAGTTGTCCAACCCTATAAGGCTTGGAACGTTAACTGCTCTGCCGTAGTAGGCTCGCTCATAGGCGCTCGGCCATACTAGGATCTATATTTCGGCCATTCTGGGCTCGCTCATAGGCGCTAGGCCACAGTAGGCTCGGCATATAACTCACCATCTAATCAGAGGTTGCCCAATAGAGGCTTGCCCATTGATTATAGCTCGATGGTGGTGAAAGTACTGTAATAATGTATATATATAGACCATCTGCTCTCTTGACTGGAAGAAAACAATACTTAACTGAATATAAAGTCCTGATAAGGGAGAATACTGTAACTTATGAGGATAGGATAATGTACATAAGTTCAGGAATACGAACTTCTCTTTATTTCTCGTTAGCAAACTCATGTAGTTACGGGATCATGCCAAAATAAAGGAAAGGTTTTGCCTTAACATAGCTTATCACAATCTTTCGAATCACCAAGTTGAACTCACCTCTTCGCACCTTAATCTACAACAACGATAATAATACTAACAATAAGTTACGAAAAGTACAACTATCGCCCAATGAACGACAAACTTATTTTGTATTAAAACAAGCAGCATCAGTGTAATATATGAAGGAAATAGACTTTAAAAGGTCTCTTTGGATGACCCGAACTGGCCCATTTTTGGACATATATAATCCTCTTATTTAAGCAAGTAGGTGACACACCTACTTGTCACTTAGCAGTCTTCGCAGTCTCGCAAAATTTTATATCTTTCTCTCTCCAATGTCGTATTGACAAACGGTTTAATACGTTAGCAAATAGACTCATAGATCTTCAATGTGATGGGTGGAACACCCCATAACTATAAGTATATTGGGAGAAAATCGCAGTTACATTTGACCCAAATTTCAGTAAAACTTATGAACGTATCTTGTGATGACTTTCATCGACTTTTGTTCCTCAACTCGCCTGACTTCAAAACATAACACACGACTATAATACGACTAACATAACTAATAACATAATCTTCTTATCGTGTTAAGAACCCTAGTCTCACCCCAAAGGTACGGGTTATAACATTCCTAACTTGTCGACTTTCGACAAAACATTATTTTCTTCAATTCCTTAGCTTCTGAACCTTCCAACCCTCTTTGTACTTGTTGTTCATGATCTTTAATATTTGTAACCTCCGAGGTAACATGATAACTTACTTTATATACTTCCAAAGATGATCTGATTTTTTGTCTTACATTAGTTTGCTTACAATGCACTTTTACGTACGAAAATATAGGGTGTAACAGGCTAAGGATAATAGCGGTGGTTTGATACAAATTTCTGTAACACACCCTACTTCACACTTGTTCTTTGAAGTGCCTTTGATTTCATGTATGCGTTAAAATGTCGAACTCCCAATCTGCCCCTCTAAAAATGGATGTTGAGTTTGGCCACCATGGCGAGAATAACAATATAGTGCCAGGTAACGAGGTGCGCCCGCCGATCCCAATGGAATTCCGGTCGTAGACCCGATCGACGCCAGCTCACATGTTTCCATCAACACGAATTTGCCCACCAATCCTGAGAACAGCATCCGCGGGGGAGTCCGGTCGATAGCTCAAAATGCTCATGACGGTGACGGAGATGGGATCAGCTTGTGGGTGATCTTCGAAATGCTGCAGGCTCAGCAGGAAGCGATAGCCCAACTATAGAACCGAAGCCACGCTCCTAATAGAGTTGAGCCCGAATCATCCCTGGAAAACACTCGCAGAAATAAACCAGCCGCACATAGGCCAAATGAAGTTATACCCAGAACCAACCCCGAAATAATAAAGATGATCGAGGAATTAAAAAAACCAGTGGAAGCAAGAGAAAAGAAAATTGAAGCTAACGACAAGAAGGTGGAGACTTATAATTCCAGGGTTGACAAAATCCCTGGAGCGCCACCGATATTGAAAGGCCTAGACTCCAAGAAGTTAGTTCAGAAACCCTTCCCTAGTGCAACCCCAAAGCCGATCCCTAAAAAATTCCGCATGCCTGAAATTCTTAAGTACAACGGGACAACTGACCCAAATGAACATGTGACATCATACACGTGTGCCATCAAGGGGAATGACTTAGAAGATGATGAGATCGAGTCTGTCTTGCTGAAAAACTTTGGAGAGACCTTGTCAAAAGGAGCTATGATATGGTATCACAACCTACCTTCTAACTCTATTGAATAGTTTGCTATGCTTGCTGATTCTATTGTAAAAGCACACGCCGGGGCTATCAAGGTCGAGACCAGGAAGTCAGACCTTTTCAAAGTAAAACAGAGGGATAATGAGATGCTCATAGAATTTGTGTCCCGGTTTCAAATGGAACAGATGGACCTGCCTCCGGTTGCAGACGATTTGGTTATTCTGGCCTTCACCCAAGGACTCAATACTCGAAGCTCGTTGGCTTCATAGCAGTTGAAGCAAAATCTAGTAGAATATCTGACTGTAACTAGGGTCGATGTGCATAACTGATATCAGTCAAAAATTACAGTCGAAGATGATCAGCTTGGGGCCCCTTCTGTGTCTATTTATCCTATCCGAGCCAGTGACAGGCCCGAAAGAGACATTGATCGTGAACCAAGGCCAAGTAGGGACCGATATAAGTCGATATCGGTGATCGTATGAGTAACGGATTTGGATGAAACCTTGCGAGAAATGAAATGAGAAGCGATCACAGTCAAAATAATTGGGGATGCATAAGCAAAAACGATTTTGACAGGACCATCGGGCCTAAGAAAGCACCGAGGTTATCAGAGTACAACTTCAACGTCAATGTTGCTGCTATTATAACCGCCAACGGGTGCATCAGAGACACCAAGTGGCCTCGACCTCTATAGTCCAATCCAAACAAAAGGGATTCTAACCTAATGTGCAAATATCACGGAACTCACAGCCACAGAACGGAGGATTGCCGACAATTAAGAGAGGACGTAGCCTGGTTATTCAACAACGGACATCTCCGAGAGTTCCTTAGCGATCGAGCCAAGAATCATTTTAGGAATAGAGATTCTAATAAACAGATCGAGAAGGAGGAACCTCAGCATGACATTAACTTGATCATCGGCGAGGTCGATGTTCCCCAGGGGCCGATGATGAAGCTCACCAAAGTATCCATCACAAGGGAAAAATGGACTCGGGATTACGTGCCAGAGGGAACCTTGTCTTTAAACGACGAGGACGCTGAAGGGATCGTGCAGCCCCACAAGATTAGGTAGCTCGGCCAACATCATCAGATAGAGGGTCGTGGAATCGCTCAACTTACAAGATCAGATCGTGCCTGCAATCCGAGTTCTAAACGGATTCAACATGGCATGTGAGACCAATAAAGGGGAGATAACATTACCGGTGAACGTCATCGAGACCATTTAGGAAGCCAAGTTCTATGTAATCAAAGGAGACATGAGGTACAATGCTCTATTCGGAAGGCCATGGATCCACAACATGAGGGCAGTACCCTTGACTCTGCACCAAGTGATGAAATTCCCAACACCGAGAGGGATAAAAATAATTTATGGAGAATAACCAGCTGCAAAGGAGATGTTCGTGGTCCACGAGGTGGACCCGGTATCCGCACTTACAATGACAAAAGGTCTGGGTTCGGGCATAAGGCAAGAAGCCAAATAACAACTACCTACACTGGCCCCGACCCAACTGGAGAAGCAGAGGAACGATGAAGATGACAATTATGGGGTTCCCAGGTCTTTTATAGACCCTGGCGATTCTGATGCTACCAAATCGATAGTCGAGGAACTGGAGCAAGTCATACAGATCAAGCACTTGCCCGATCGAAAGGTATACCTGGGCACAGGGTTGAGTCCCGAGCTCAGGAAAAAACTCATTCAATTCCTTATAGCTAACATAGATTGTTTCACTCGGTCCCACCTTGATATGACAGGGATCCCACCGGAAATAACCACTCACAGGCTAATCCTAGACCCAAAGTTCCACCCTGTCAAGCAGAAGAGGAGACCCCAGTCCGATGTCAAGCATGCGTTCATCAAGGATGAGGTATCTAAACTCCTTAAAATATGGTCCATTCGGGAGGTTAAGTACCCGGACTGGTTAGCAAACGTAGAAGCAATCATTAAAAAGGGAAAAAAATTAAGAATGTGTGTAGACTATAAAGACTTGAATAAAGCGTGTCCCAAGGATTCTTTCCCTTTGCCTAACATCGATCGCATGATCGATGCAATGGCCGACCACGAGATCCTCAGTTTTCTCGATGCTTATTCCGGGTACAACCAAATTCGGATGGACCCGGGCGATCAGGAAAAGTCTTCCTTCATCACTAAGTATGGCATATACTGCTATAACGTGATGCTATTCGGACTATAAAAATGTCAGTGCCACTTACCAACGTCTAGTAAATAGGATGTTCGAAGAACAAATTGGAAAATCAATGGAGGTTTACATTGAAGATATGTTGGTTAAGTCCCTGCAAGCAAAGGACCATTTCAAACATTTGCAAGAAACCTTTAGCATATTGAAGAAGTACAATATGAAGCTAAATCCGGAGAAATGTGCATTCGGAGTCGGGTCCGGGAAATTCCTCAGGTTCATGGTATCCAACCGGGGAATCAAGCGTAATATCGATAAGATCAAGGCCATCGAAGATATCACTATTGTGGATAACATCAAGGACGTTCAATGGTTAACCAGATGCATAGCCGCCCTGGGGCGATTCATCTCGAGGTCCTCCGACAAGATCCACCGGTTCTTGTCACTGTTGAATAAAAAGAATAACTTTTCATGGACCCCGAGTGCCAACGAGCCTTGGAGGAACTCAAGCGTTATCTCTCGAGCCCACCTCTGCTTCATACTCTAAAGACAGACGAACAGCTATACCTGTACTTAGCAGTATCTGAGATAGCGGTAACTAGGTACAGGACTCTAGGCGAGGCCGAAACTAGATACACTCACCTAGAAAAACTCGCACTCACTTTGCTAAGCGCCTATAGGAAGCTAAAACCGTACTTTCAACGTCACCCCATATGTGTTGTAACTACTCACCCATTGAGGAATGTAATGCATAAACCCGATCTCTCGGGACGATTGGCCAAATGGGCGGTACATATCAGCGGGTACGATATTGTTGAGTTATTCTTAATTGAAATTGTTGTTACATTATATCCTTTTGTTGCCAGGTTATTCTCATGCATTTAGACGTAGTTGCTAGTTCATGCCATCTTTTTATTGTTAACTTATTTCATACACTAGAATTCGAAGTTTGCCATTTCATTGAAATACCTTCATTATTGAGTTTATTCTTAAGCAATTAATTGAAGTTGAAGTTATTGAAAGTCATTAACCTATTTTAGTTGAAGTTGTTGTTTAATGGGGTGTTGTTCATTGTTGAGTTACTTTCCCCGTTCATTTCGTTCTTATTAAGATTTTGTACACATCACATTTGATATGTTGGCTGTGTATTGTGGTGATATTTGCATTGTTATTTTGGAAAGGTTGTGGCCTATGGGCACTTGTGGTACGAGTTATTACATCGTGTTGTTGTGATGTTAGAACATGTGAATTTGTTGTGTGGATTGATTGTTGTTATACGGAGCATAAGGGTGGCATCTCGTTGTTGTTGTTATGCATAGTGATACAGGTGTCTATTGTGTTATTGTTCGGGCGGAGCAACAAGGGTGGCTATTATGTCGGAGTGATACGGGTGGCTATCAGAGTGATACGGGTGGCTAATGATATTGTCAGGACAGAGTGATATAGGTGGCTATCAGAGCAATAAGGGTAGATATTGTTTAAATGTCTGGGCGGAGCGATAAGGGTGGATAAATTGATGTTATCGAAACCGAGAGATAAGGATGGCAATGTTAGGGATGATGTGTAATGGCATGGGGGAATTTTGTTGATGATATTTGTGTGATGGTGTATTTTTCCTTGTGTATGTCATACACCTTACGTGACTTGTTGTGTTGGTTGAATGAGCTACTCGTTGTCTTTGATATTACTTGTTGACTTAGGCTATAATAGTACACTCGCACAAGCATACACCGTAGCATGACACTTACACTAGTTCAGGTGTACGAACCTTGACATTTATTGATCCTCCCCATGTATTCTTGTCTTATCTACTTTCATTCTGATATTGAGCTTGTGACCATGCTGGGCAGATTGTGATATTGAGCATGTGACCATGCCCGGAGGATTGAGATATTGGTACGTGAGTTGTCCACGCTGTTGTGATTAGAAATGTGGGAACAATGTGCAGTGAGCATATGATTTGTGGTTGAGACTCGTTACTTGTGATTATGAGATGAAGTATCTCGGAGCAATTTGTTGTGAGCCTTGTGTTAGAACGACTTGATTAGTTGGTTGTTATTTGTTTCCTTATATGTTCTCGCTGGTACTTTAACACTGTTCTTATTAAATTACTGTTTATATCATATGTTGATTATTGTTGCCATTTACTGATTCCTACTTTCATTATTAGCTTTATACTTTTACACCGCACAAGCTATTTTGACTAGTAGGTGTCTTGGCTTGTACCTCGTCACTACTCCACTGAGGTTAATCTTGATACTTATGGGGTACCGACAATGGTATACCCATACAACACTTCTTCATATTTTTGTGCATATCCAGGTATTGGAGATATCAGACTCAAGTAGAGTTAGCTTATTGATCGCGCAGATTCAAAGTAGAGTTGCTTGGTCATCGCAGTCCCTTGGAGACTTTCCCTTTATTGTACTATCAGCTTGATATCCGAACAGCATTGTATTTTGATTTTTGAGATCTTTCTATGTATTCAGCTAGAGTACGTGACTCTGTATTACCTAGTCTTGGGAAGTTGTAGTGATTATTGCCGCGTAGGCTTATTTCATATTTATATCGGTATTTATATAAATCTCTGATTTAAAATATCATTGTTAAATTAGCTTAATTGTTGTAACTAATTGGCTTACCTAGTCTTAGAGACTTGGTGTCATCACGACGCATAAGGCGGGATTTTGGGTCCTGACAAGTTGGTATCAGTGCTCTAGGTTCATAGGTTTTACGAGTCATGAGCAAGTTTAATAGAGTCTTGTGGATCGGTACACAGATGTTTGTACTTATCTTCGAGAGGCAACAGAACTATTAGGAAAATTCCACTTCTTTCGTTCATGTCATGCGGATTTGTTAATTTCGAAGTTGAGCCTTTGTATCTCTATTCTCTCACATATTGTGAGGACATGCGCTACCGGATCAGCCGACCAGACACTTGTGCCCCCTGATAGAGCCACTAGAGGTCGGGCCTGGGGTAGAGGATGAGGAGGGGCATGTGCCGCAGCTAGAGCACCTGCCACACCTAGAGCACCTGCCAAAGTAGCAGTTGAGGAGACACCAGTAGCTCCAATTGGGGTACAGGCACCGGAGGCGCCTGTTGTTATTCCCGAGCTTCAGGAGACTTTAGCGCAATTCCTGAGCATGTTTGGTACATTGGCTCAGGCAGGATTGATATCCATTGCACCAGTTACTTCACAGATTGGGGGAGGAGCTCATACTCCCTCCGCCCGAACTCCAGAGCAATGGGCTTATATTGGTCAGGTTTCGGGTGGGATGCCTATGCAACCCGTTATTTCGGTTCAGCCTGAGGTCAGGCTAGGGGCATTAGATGAGGAGTAGAAGAGGCTTGAGACACTCAAGAAGTATGGTCCACCTACTTTCACTAGCACAGCTACCGAGGATGCACAAGGTTTACTAGAGAAACTTCACCGTACTCTCCGCACCATGGGTATTGTGGAGGTTAGCGGAGTTGCTTTTTCTATATTTTAGCTGTCAGGGGCAGCATATTAGTGGTTGCATGTTTATGAGGAGGGTAGGCCAGCTGATGCAGCACCACTCACTTGTACTCAGTTTTTAGAGATGTTTTTAAGAGAGTTTGTTCCCTAGACCCCTCGGGATGTGTGGCATACAGAGTTCGAGCAACTGTGTCAGGGCACTATGATGGTGTAGGAGTACGCCATCAGGTTCAGTGAGTTATCCCGTAATGCACCTACTTTGGTTCCTACAGGTAGGTAGCGAGTCCGCAGATTTATCGATGGGCTCAGTTATAGTCTTAGATTCAGCATGGCTCGGGAGTTGGAGACTGATACTCGATTTCAGCAGGTTGTGGAGATTGCCAAGAGGTTAGAACGTATTCGGGGTGAGAAGAGGGAGGATAAGGAGGCCAAGAGGTCTCGAGGTTCTGGAGGATTCAGTGGATTCTACTATTCAGTTATGACCCATCACGGTGGAAGCTCGGGCAGTCGGTCAGTCCAGTCCGCACTTCAGACTACTCGTGGTGCACTAGTTAGTCAGGGACTTTAGGGTACTTATATGGGGCGGTCATGTTTAGTCCACCACCTGCACGGGGTTCCTACAATGGTTATTCCGGTTACCCACCACAGACTCAGTACCAGCAGCCATGCCCACAGAGGGGTCGTTATGAGTGTGGCGATACTAGGCACATCATGAGAGATTTTCCCAAACTCGGAAGAGGTGGATTTTATCATAGCACTCAGTCTATGGGCCCCATTCCAGTAGCTACCCTACCTACACAATGAGCTAGGGGTAGAGGATAGGCGGGTAGAGGGTGCCCTATAAGGGAAGGCCCGACCCGTGGATATGCTTTCATATGATTGATATGCTTTCATATGGCTAAGGCCCGACCCGTGGATATGCTTTCATATGGTGTCGTTACAGGTATGGTTTTGATTTGTCATAGAGGAGCATCAGTCTTATTTTGATTCGGTCTTTTTTATCGGTATGAGTCCTCCTATCTCCTTGTATATGGGTAAGTTTTGTGATTCTTGTATTCTTCATATGTGTTTACCTATGTTGAGGAACTCTATAGTGGTATCCCATGTCTATCATCTTGGTTTGTTCATTATTGAGAGCTATGAGATTAGAATGAACTTTCTGTTACTCATTACGATAGGCTTTGATATAATTTCTAGATGGTTTGGTTACGATTTGTGATTTAGGTGCTCTACCGGTATGGGAAGCTCGTTACGTGTTGTGATATAGTTTAGTGTAATTGAGTTAGTGGAAGGTTTCAGTTGGTGTGATGTGTACTCTACTTGTGATTCAGTGCAGAGGATGAGACCCTCACATTTCTATGTGATTTGATATGATTAAATCGGGCTATGTGCCGCAGCGGAGTTATATTAGGATAAGATCATTGTGATTAGTTCATATATTTTGATTCTCCCTCGTGGAATGGAGTTTTAGTATGGTACTAATAGGGAGTTGTGCCTATTGGACTTGCTTGATAGTTCTCTCATGTGTTTCTCTTTCCATATTTAGTCATATTCGCATTGTGCTTATTGGGTTTAGCTTGTGAGGTATGTGTCCAAGTGGCGTTGGGTGTGACTTGTTGATTTGAGTTAAGTGGTTATGATATCTTCATGTTTCATGCATCGTTGTCAGTGTTGTGAAGGTTTGTGACAAGGCTTTAGCTAATATAAGGTTATTTGCCGGTGCTGGATTTGATTATTGGAAACTATTGTGGTCAGAGATGTTGTTATAGGCACATGGGCGATGTATTACGTCGGGTGGTCATACCTTGTGGGTGTATGCATGAGTTGTAGCAGCTGGATAAGGTTGATACAATGTGTTTATGTGGGAATAGGGCCTTTGGGAAATAACCAGATGGTGAAAAATCTAGTTCTAAGGTTTATCAGTATGGATAGAAGGAATAATATTCAGTTGAGATGGTGTTGTCGGGCTTATGTGGACGCGAATATATGTATTGTGAGTTCATTCAATGATTTCGTGGCTTCGGGACAGTTCTTGGCACGTTCGAGGATGAACGGTTGATTAAGAGGGGGAGAATGTAATTACCCGACCAATTGTTTTGAGAATTAGCATTCTGTTATGTGGCTTAAGCTCTCAAGTAGCTTTGTATTGTGTATTATGATTTGCGTGTGTAGCCAGGTTCAGTTTCGGATGATTCGAGAATGATATTGAAGAATGACATTTTTTGTTTTAGAAGCTTAAGTGGTGGAGTTGACTGCAGTTTAACTTTTGTGTAGATGACTCCGTAATGGTGTTTTGATGATTCCAATAGCTCGTATAATGATTTTAGACTTAGGCGTATGTCCGGATTTGGATTTGGAGGTCCGTAGGTTGATTTGATGCATTTTAGCGAAAGTTGTAAAGTTGAAGGTTTGGAAGTTTGAGAGGTTTGATCGGGAGTTGACTTTTTTGATATCGGGTTTGGATTGTAATTCGGGGAGTTGGTATAGCTTTTTGTGTTATTTAGGACCTGCATGCAAAATTTGACGTCATTACGGGTTGATTTGATATGATTCAGCGCGAGTTGTAGAAGTTGAAAGTTCATTATCCTTAAATTTAGGTGCGATTCATAGTTTTGATGTTGTTTGATGTGATTTGAGGCCTCGAGCAGGTTTGCGTTATGTTATGGATCTTGTTGGTACGGTCGGACGGGGTCCCCGGGGGCCTTCGGTGTGTTACGGACGGGCTACACGCCATTTCCTCCTATTTTGGATTGCTTATATGTATCTGGTGCCTTCTTAATCACAATCGCGAGTGGATTGTCGCATTCACATAAGGTAATTGGGAGGCAGGCAATATTGTTTCTTCGTGTTCGCGAATATGTGGACACGTTCGCGGGGATTGGGAAGTTAGCTCTTCGCGGTCGCAAAAGAAGGATCATGTTCGCGTAGTGGGTGAGACCGGCTGGGCACCAGTCATTTTAGCTTCGCGTTCGCGTGGTAAAGGATGCATTCGCGTAGGAAGAATGAGGTAAATCATCGCGTTCGTGGGCATCGTGTCGCATTTCGTAGGGTCATTTGGCCGCTTATAGTTTTGTGCTCCGTGATCGTGAAGCATGTTTCGCGACCACATAGAGGAAATACCTGGGAAGAAATATAAAGTACTCTATTTCGTGGGCTTTGTTATTTTATCACCTTTTTTAGTTAGAGAGCTCGGTTTTGGACGATTTTGGAGGGGATTTTCACGTCTTGGATTGGGGCAAGTGTCATATACCCGGATTTGGTTATATTTTATTATTCCATCTTTGTTTTTATCATTAAATTAGTGATATGAATTGGAGAAAATGAGATTTTTTGTAAAAACTTTCAAAAATGTAAAATAATTATTTGAAGACCGATTTGATGTCGGAATTGGATAATTTTGGTATGGTTGGACACGTATTGGAATGGGTATTCGAATTTTGTGATTTTTCTTGGGTTATGAGGTGCGGGATCCAAATTTATTTCCTGTGATTTTTATTTATAATATTGAGGTATTTTGGCTAGATTTGAGCCGTCTGAAAGTTTGTTTCACACGAGAAGGCCATTTTAGAGTATTGATTTGGCTTCTTTGAGATAAGTATCTTGCCTAACTTTGTGTGGGGAAATACCCCTTAGGATTTGGATTGATTGTATTATTTGAATTACGTGAAAGACGTGTACGCGAGGTGACCAGTGCGTACTCGGGCTTATATGTGAAAATTAACCGATTCATACTCTTAGGCTTCTTACATATATCTGTTTGAAATTGTTAGGATATGTTACATCTTTTATTTGTCATGTTTACTCTCACATGCTTTATTTAAAGTTGTTAGCACATGTCATATCCCTTACTTGTCAGGTTTACTCTTATATGCTTTATTTGAAGTTGTTACCTCTTTTATCATTATGTGACTTCCTTTATTGTTGAGTTATTCTTTATTGAAATTGTTGTTACATGATATCCTTTTGTTGACATGTTATTCTCATGTATTTAGACGTAGTTGGTAATTCATGCCATCTTTCCATTGTTAACTTATTTCATACACTAGAATCCAAAGTTTGACATTTTATTGAAATACCTTCATTATTACGTTTATTCTTAAGTAATTAATCGATGTTGAAGTTATTGAATGTCATTAACCTATTTAAGTTGAAGTTGTTGTTTAATGGAGTGTTGTTCATTGTTGAGTTACTTTCCCCGTTCATTTTGTTATTATTGAGATTTTGTACACATCGTGTTTGAGCCGTAGGCTATGTGTTGTGATGATATTTGCATTGTTGTTTTGGAAAGGTTGTGGCCTATGGGCACTTGTGGTACGAGTTGTTATGTCGTGTTATTATGATATTAGCACATGTGAATTTATTGTGTGGATTGATTGTTTTTATGTGGAGCATAAGGGTGGCATCTCACTGTTGTTGATTGTGCGGAGTGATACACGTGGCTAATGATATTGTTAGGGCGGAGTGATACGAGTGGCTATCGGATCGATAAGGGTGGCTAATATGTAAATGTCTGGGCGGAGTGATAAAGGTGGCTAAAATGATGTTATAAATACAGAGAGATAAAGGTGGCAATGTCATGTGTCACGCCCTGACCTCGGGGTGCGTGACCGGCGCTCAATCGAGATACCCCGGTCAAGCAAGCCTACTTGATGCCTTCTACCCAACCGTACCAAATAACAATAAAAGAACCATTAACAAGAGATAAGCATGAGAAGGGTAAAATGTTTCACATTTTTTTTCCATTACTCAAAGGATATTCATTTTATAATTTTTAAAATATTACAAGTTCATAATTACGAGGGAAGAACATATTTTTCAAATACCAACACTTCTAACTCATTACCCAACCTCGTACACTATCCACAACATGTATACGGAGCCTCTAAGTACAACAAAAGAGTAGTGTGGAAGTGCCGGCAACAAGGCCCCGGCTATACCTCAAAACACAAAGTGCAACGTCAAGTGACATAAGGCCCCGAACAGAGTAGGGCTCACCAAAACCTGCTGAATAGAGAGTGACTACTAACGAGGATCAAAGTTGCCCGCTGACGAACCACCTACATCCGTTCAAGATGCAGCGCCCCCGACAAAAAGGGACATTAGTACATGTGGAATAGTACTATTATGTAAAGCTAAATGTCCTCTTTCGAAATAGAATGCCAATATAACAAGGGAAAAACTATGGAAGCAGCAAGTAACAATCAACAATATCCCAATGCCAAGTTAAAACATAACAATTTTCAAATTACGAAAATAATAATATTTTTGGTTGGGAGATCATTAGCACCGATATACCACCGTATTTTTAGCACGAAGTCCATCTCTCCACAAACAATGTGGAATGACATGTGATGTGAAAAAAAGATGTTACCAAGAAGTAGGAACCACCATGCGCGCAACATGGCATCCGATCACCACCTGACCGGCTAGGTCATCTTCCCACATATGTTGTGTGAGTCGACATCAAATCCAGGGCTATCAACAATCTCATCCCAATCAAGGGGAATAATCTCAACAATTTTACCCCAAATAAGGGGAATAATCACAATCCACTCCTACACCGGCACGTGTAATTTCGGGTTTACGACCCTGTTACACCCCGTAAGTTTAACAACCTTGATACCGTTATATATATATTTGACATGGTATTTTGAGTGGAACATATTTATTAAAAAAAATGGTTTGAAAAACATAATTTTTTATAGTTATTAATATTACTACTTTTTTATATGTTTTAAATTATACACATAATATAAGAAACGTTTATGAGATTTTTTTTATTGTAAAGATATGAATTATTTTTTTCACAAGAAAATAAGGTTATCTTTTTACCATTTTAAGAATTTAGGGTACGAAAATTTCTACTCTTTATATGAGGTTAGGAAAATTAGAAGTTAAAAAAATATATGCATTTTTTTTACATGGATATTTTAATGAAATAATAGTGTATGTATTGATTTTATATGGTACCATATAACCATGATAGCAGGGTACATAAAGTGTGTTAAAAGTGAGTAGTATTTTAAGTAATTTGAAATAATTCTCAATTATATGGATAATTGGTTAATCATTAATTTTTAAGTGAAAAATAACTTGTAATTGAATTTGTGGATAATGTTTAAGGGGGACACCATCCCCAACGTGGCAGCAAGTCACTTTGGTGACAATGACTCTTAAGTCATGAAACAAGGTGGCATAATTAGGAGAATTGGCCAAAACAAAAACTCATTCTTATCAAGTAGGGCCCACACCTCTATTTCTAAAGAATAGAAGCAACCTTTCTCGCTGAATCATATGTGTGAACATTTGGATACTCTGCTGACCCATTAAAAGAAGAATGTTGACTTGCCTCAGTTCTCTTGTTCTATGACTGATGACCGACTTAATGTGAAGCCTATACACTTCACATTTAGATGTAGGTAAGTTCTGGCAATGCAAAACGTGGTGCTCAGTTAGGTTGCACCAATATCTGTTTCAAGTCTTGTATACCTATAATGGTTTCTTTAGTTGGGATATGTTCATGGTGTGGAAAGAGATTATATGCATGTGGATATAAATGTTAATTGTTCTTATGTTATAATCAAACAGGTTAATTTTTTAGCTGTTCTGAAGTAGCAATTTGAGGTGTTAGACATGTAATCTTTTCCTACCATGTTCGATGTGTCTGCATAGCTTTGTTCAATGATAGTGGGAAAGTTGTTTGGGTCGCCTTCCTTTGTCGTTGTTCTTGCCGTCACGTGTTTTATCGCAATTATCGTGTGTTAGCGGGATTGTCCAGAGAACCGGCTCAGGTATGTTAAGGCTATCCCTTCTTTCTTTTGACATGATCCAAGTAACGATACGTAAACGTAATGCTATTGCATAAATGGTTCTACTCTTAGCAGTTAAGGATGTATATGTTATTCATTCCCGTAAAATGATATTCAAGCATGTCTAAGTATGTATCTAGTTCCTTATTGATGTATTTGATAAAGATGTTAATGTTTATAATATAGTAATACATGCATCTTCATGCATATTCATTTACCATCGTACTACGGCCGGTCGGGCAGTCATGCATTTACCACCGGACTACGGCCGATCGGGCAGTTACCACCGGTTGGGCAGTTATATATTATTATTTATCACCGGTTGGGCAGTCATGTATATTCATTTACCACCGAGATACGGCCGGTCGGGAAGTCATGCATTTACCACCGAGCTACGACCGGTTGGGTAGTTACATATTTACCACCGAGATATGGCCGGCCGGGCAGTCATATATTTACCACTGAGCTACGGCCGGTCGGGCAGTCATACATTTAACAATGTGCTACGGCCGGTCGGGCAGTTACCACTGATCAGTTGGGCAGTCACGCATCGTACGATATGGATAATAGTCTCAAAGAGAAGCATTGTATATATGTAAGTATAATAAGTATGCATATACGGTGACACTTCAGAGATTCAGGTTAATTCTTATATGTCTTTAATTAATGTTGACTTACTGTTATGTTTTAGTTCTGCCTTACATACTCAGTACATTATTCGTACTGACGTCCTTTTGTTGGGAACGCTGCATTCATGCCTGCAGGTATAGATAATCAGTTTGACAAGCCCTCAAAGTAGACGAGATTGGCATTCAGCGAAGGATCGGTAAGATTCCACCTCATTCGGAGTGCAGCCGAGTCTATGAGTCATCGTGTCAAAATTTTACCACAGACTTATGGGTAGGCCGGTACCCTGTTCCATTTGATGTCAAATAATCTTAGAGGCTTTGTAGACAAAGGTTCATTTTGTACAGTATGTCAGAGGCCTTGACGGCCCATATGTATTCATGTTTTAAGAAAAATGAGTTAGTGATACAGTTTTTTCTCACTTACGCTTGTACATTATGAGTTGTGGCCATATTGGCCCATGATAGTTAGAAAAGGAATGAGTTCAGCCAACTCGACCTATGTATATTCTAATTTTGGGCCGAATAATCATGAGTTACAGAGTGGTTCGCTCGGGCCAGCATGGCACCGGGTGCCAGCCACGCCTCCCCAGGTTTGGGCGTGACAAAGTGGTATCAGAGCGGGTCGTGTCCTATGGAGTCTACAAAGCTGTGCCTAGTAGAGTCTCACTTATGGATGTGTTATGCGCCACATTTATAAATGAGAGGCTATAGGGCATTTAGGAAATGTTACCCTTCTTTTGTTTACAGATCGTTCAATAGAGCTGAGTCGTAAGAAGTCAGTATGAAGCTTACGCCAGATTTTGTATATGCCAGAGGTGCAGGTATCACAGTAGAGCTTTAAAGCGTAATGTGGAAGGGAGGTTATGAAAGAAACAGAAGATATGATGCGAGATTGTAAAGTAAGTAAGGTAAATGTGAAGAAGATACGAGATACTCAAGTACAAAAGGTTGTGAATAGTCGAGACTTTAGATATAGTTTGGGTTTTAGTTTAATTTACAAAGGAGATCCTAGTTAAAATTTTGTAAATCTCTAAGAGTTAACAATCGAGGACGAATGTTCTAAAGGGGGAAGGATGTTACACCCGTAAGTTTAACAACCTTGATACCGTATATATATATATATATATATATATATATATATATATATATATATATATATATATATATATATATTTGACATGGTATTTTGAGTGGTACATATTTGTAAAATAATAAAATTATTTGAAAAATAAGATTTTTTATAGTTATTAATATTACTACTTTTGTATATGTTTTAAATTATACACATAATATGAGAAAAGTTTATGAGATTTTCTTTATTGTAAAGAAATGAATTATTTTTTTCACAAGAAAAGAAGGTTATCTTTTTACCATTTTAAGAATTTAGCGTACGAAAATTTGTACTCTTTATATGAGGTTAGGAAAATTAAAAGTTGAGAAAATATATACATTTTTTTTTACATGGATGTTTTAATAAAATAATAGTGTATGTATTGATTTTATATGATACTATATAACCATGATAGTAGGGTACATAAAGTGTGTTAAAAGTGAGTAGTATTTTAAGTAATTTGAGATAATTCTTAATTATGTGGATAATTGGTTAATTATTAATTTTTAAGTAGAAAATTAACTTGTAATTGAATTTGTGGATAATGTTTAAGGGGGACACCATCCCCAACGTGACAGCAAGTCACTTTGGTGACGATGACTCTTAAGTCATGAAACAAGGTGGCATAATTAGGAGAATTGGCCAAAACAAAAACTCATTCTTATCAAGTGGGGCCCACACCTCTATTTCTAAAGAATAGAAGCAACCTTTCTCGCTGAATCATATGTGTGAACATTTGGATACTCTGCTGACCCATTAAAAGAAGAATGTTGACTTGCCTCAGTTCTCTTGTTCTATGACTGATGACCGACTTAATGTGAAGCCTATACACTTCACATTTAGATGTAGGTAAGTTCTGGCAATGCAAAACGTGGTGCTCAGTTAGGTTGCACCAAAATCTGTTTCAAGTCTTGTATACCTATAATGGTTTCTTTAGTTGGGATATGTTCATGGTGTGGAAAGAGATTATATGCATGTGGATATAAATGTTAATTGTTCTTATGTTATAATCAAACAGGTTAATTTTTTAGCTGTTCTGAAGTAGCAATTTGAGGTGTTAGACATGTAATCTTTTCCTACCATGTTCGATGTGTCTGCATAGCTTTGTTCAATGATGGTGGGAAAGTTGTTTGGGTCGCCTTCCTTTGTCGTTGTTCTTGCCGTCACGTGTTTTATCGCAATTATCGTGTGTTAGCGGGATTGTCCAGAGAACCGGCTCAGGTATGTTAAGGCTATCCCTTCTTTCTTTTGACATGATCCAAGTAACGATACGTAAACGTAATGCTATTGCATAAGTGGTTCTACTCTTAGCAGTTAAGGATGTATATGTTATTCATTCCCGTAAAATAATATTCAAGCATGTCTAAGTATGTATCTAGTTCCCTATTGAGGTATTTGATAAAGATGTTAATATTTATAATATAGTAATACATGCATCTTCATGCATATTCATTTACCACCGTGCTACGGCCGGTCGGGCAGTCATGCATTTACCACCGGGCTACGGCCGGTCGAGCAGTTACCACCGGTTGGGCAGTTATGTATCATTATTTACCACCGGTTGGGCAGTCATGTATATTCATTTACCATCGAGCTACGACCGGCCGGGAAGTCATGCATTTACTACCGAGCTACGGCCTATTGGGCAGTTACATATTTACCACCGAGCTACGGCCGGTCGGGCAGTCATATATTTACCACAGAGCTACAGACGGTCGGGCAGTCATACATTTAACACCGTACTACGGTGCAGTTACTATTGATCAGTTGGACAGTCATGCATCGTACGATATGGATAATAGTCTCAAAGAGAAGCATTGTATATATGTAAGTATAATAAGTATGCATATACGGTGACACTTCAGAGATTCAGGTTGATTCTTATATGTCTTTAATTAATGTTGACTTACTGTTATGTTTCAGTTCTACCTTACATACTCAGTACATTATTCGTACTAATGTCCTTTTGTTGGGTATGCTGGATTCATGCCTGCATGTATAGATAATCAGTTTGACAAGCCCTCGTAGTAGACGAGATTGGCATTCAGCGAAGGATCCATAAGACTCCACCTCATTCGGAGTGCAACCGAGTCTATGAGTCATCGTGTCAAAGTTTTACCACAGACTTATGGGTAGGCCGATACCCTATTCCATTTGATGTCAAATAATCTTAGAGGCTTTGTAGATAGAGGTTCATTTTGTACAGTATGTTAGAGGCCTTGACGGCCCATATGTATTCATGTTTTAAGAAAAATGAGTCAGTGATACAGTGTTTTCCCACTTACGCTTGTACATTATGAGTTGTGGCCATGCTGGCCCATGATAGTTATAAAAGGAATGAGTTCAGCCAACTCGACCTATGTATGTTCTGGTTTTGGATCGAATGATCATGAGTTACAGAGTGGTTCGCTCCGGCCAGCACGACACCGGGTGCCAGCCACGCCTCCCCAGGTTTGGGGCGTGACAGACCCACCCTTCCTCGGCTCGCTAATGATACTCCCAAAAATATTTTTGTTTTTCACACAAAGGAAACAAAAATACAACCACATTCACCTCATAATCTTTCACGCCATATATAGCTTCACTATTACTTTCAACCACTCACAGCATCATTATTTCAGTGGCTCCCTTGGCCATTCATGCAATTCTTCATTCAGGGTACGGTTACCGTAACTCATATTTCACACTCTCACTTCATTACTTTCAAGCATCACCATCATAAGCATCAACATATATAGCATTTCGGAAGTAATAACTTTAAGTTCATTAGTAATGAAGGCTTTAAACACAATAGTTTACTTTCCAAAGTACGGAGCAAAATGACTTGCAATAGCAACACAAGTTAAAAATCATAAACGAGTAATACACCATTTCTTTTTGAAATACTTCTCTAAAAAAGCAATGCAAAATAAATTGAAAATTCTTACAAAGGAGATCGTGGTAATTTACTATTGAAATACAAATTCAAATCGTACACTCTAGTTACAACAACCATGGCCATATTTTATATCTCGCCTCACTTCATTCACTTCCAAACATTGTCATATTTTACCAACAATAAGGGCATTTTGAAATAGAAATTTGATATGTATATGAGCTATATGAGTTTTAAGCACACTGGGTTTTCTTTCCACGTTAAGCATAATGAACTTTCATTTGAAACATGAATTGAAGTTATAACATTTTAATACCTAAACCATACTTGAACACATTCCCGAAGGAGATCATGATGAGATAAGAGAAATTGGAACACGTTTTGTGTATATACATATTTCAACATAATGCTTACTTGGGGTATTCAAATTCATTAGGAACACTCGGAACATGGGAATTAGGAACCTGGGCCAACCATACTTGCAACTTACGGGAACTTCATGAAATTCAATTCTAAGAGAGAAGTTTTAGCCAACATACCTTGCTTGAGCTTTCTTTAGATTACTACAATGCCCCAACACTTCTAGCGATATCAATCTATAGGAAGATAGCAAAAATCGGATAATAATTAGAAGGATTCTCATGACATAAGTCTCTTGGGAATTTTGCCAAACACCTATTATGCAAAATTGACTACAAAGCTCAACAATGGTAATCCCTTCCTCCCTCAACCAATTTCAACAAGAAACTACCCAAAATAGTTCAATAACCCCACATACTACCACCTAATATCACATGCATGGCCTATCTCCAATTCCATAAACTAATTAAATGTAAGGCCCCATAAAGTTTTACCTAAAACCCGGGGTTTTATGGTGTCGAAGTAGACTTTTTGGGTTGAACAGTGTATTGGGGAGTTGAAGAAATTTTTTTGAAGTGCAGGGCATTTCTGCGGTCGCAGAACTGATCTGCGGACCGCAGATCTACCGCAGACTGATGCAGAAATCTAGGCAAATATTCGGACCATTATGCGGTCCATTATGCGGCCGCATAACCCATCGCAGACCCAACATAAAAATCTTCGGAGGGAGGTTCTGCGGCGTATTATGCCACGACAGAATAGGTATGCGGACCGCAGACCGGTCGCAGAGTGAGGCAGAAGTGCCCAGTTCCGGAGGGCCATTTTGCGGACCGCAGAAGCATTATGCCGCAGATCTGCATCGGGGTTTCATTTTTTTTATTTTTGAAGGTTAAAACTTATATTTCTAGAGAGAGGGAGTTCCATAGAGTGAGAGGGGAAGTCCCTAAGCTTATCATTCATCAATTCTTGCTCAAAGTTGAAAACTTTACATGAAGAACTCACTAGGTCTTCATCCTAGAGGTAAGATTCTACTCCCTAGCTCTCAATTCTAGGATATAATTGGAAATAGGTAATGAGTAAGGCAATTCTTGGGGATATGAGTTGTTCATTATGCATGCATGTACTATCAAGGGTAGTTGGAAGATTGTTGAGCTCATTTGGGTAAACTTTGGGTAGTGGGATGAATGAATCCACCATAGGAGAAACTTGAAACCTTAATGCACACCTAGTGTTTGATAAAATGCTCAAGTGAGTTGGAACTATGAACTCCTTCCTAATTTGTGTTCAATTTTGTTATATCTCTAAATAGATTGAAGTGGCTATGATTTCCGAAATATTGTAGTAATTTAAAAAGCTCGAGGCGAGGTATGTTGGCTAAACTTCTCTCTTAGAATTGAAATTCCACGATGTTCTTGTAAGTCCTGATTTGTCCATTATGAATTGACTTTTTTGAATAAGTTTGGTGTTGAAAGATGTATATATATGAATATGTTAAAAATTTATTCCAGAATATTCTTATCATATTATGTTATTCTTTGGGAGTGTGTTCAAAGTATGAGTATGTATTAAAATGTTGTGACTTCAAGTCAAGCCCAAATGAAAGTGGTCATATAAAATTGTGTAAAAAATCACATGTGCCCAAGACCCTAAATTACTCAAATGTGTGCATAAAGTCTTGAATAGAAATGTTTGTTGTTGACAATCTGTGATAATGTTTGAAAGTAAAATAGTGAGCATGAATTATGAAGTACGACCAACGTGCCAAGAATGATATTGCGTTATGGCCAATGGTGCCAATAAAATGAATGACATGTAAAATAATATGAAATGAGTGGTAAATCTTTTTAATAATAATAAATACCTTGGGAGTATCGTTTAGCCACCGAGGAAGAGTAGGTTGGAATAACCTAACCCCGAAACCACACGTGCCGATGTAGGAGTGATTGAGGGATAAATCCCCGTGTTAATGTGATGAGACTGTTTCCCCTTGTATGGGATGATATTGGTGTGTTGAGATATTTCCCCTTAAATGGATAAGGTTATTGCTAGCGAGATGTGATATGATGTTGACCCACACGACATTGTGGTGAGACGGCTTAGCCGATCGGGCTGAGATCGGATGTCATGCCGCGCACATGGTGGTATTGTGAGTGCATGTCTCTGGGTGAGACGGTGGTGTATCGGTGCTAAAGATCTCCCAAGTTAAATTACTGAAACTTACTTGAAATTTACCTTTCCCCTAACTTGACACCTTGATACTGTTTGAGTCTCTTATTGATTTCATGTTTTATTCTTCGGTTACTATTACTCATTCTATTGAGAGGGTGTTTAGTTTTATATACTAGTACTATTCCATATGTACTAACGTCCCTTTTGCCGGAGGCGCTGCATCTTTAATGGATGCAGGTGGTATTGATCAGTGATAGTAGCAGACCCTCTCCTCAGCTAACTTGGGGAGCCCGACTTAATTTCGGGGTCTTGTATCTCTTGTCCTTTGTACATAGAGTTTTGAGGTATAGCCGGGACCTTGTTGCCGGCACTGTCGTACCACCCTTTTTGTTTTTGTTAGAGGCTCCATAGACATAGTGTGGGTTGTATCTGCTTTTGGAAAGGTTAAACTAAAAATGTTGTAATCATATTATCTATTCCACTTTAAATATGATTGTAGAATGTACTATTTTGGAGACATGTTAATGACGTAACTAATGGAAATGAACTGGTGTTATTCACATGACATCTTACTGTCTAATTAATAAAATGTATTCTTCTCTTTATTCATGGGTGAGTTGGGTAGAAGGTATTGTAAAGGCTTGCTTGATCGGAGTATCTCGGTTGAGCGCCGGTCGCGCTCCGCGAGATCGGGGCGTGACAAACTTGGTATCAGAGCCTAAGGTTTTAAAGTGTCCTAGGATGTCTCGGAGTCGTGTCTAGTAGAGTTCTTCTTATCGGTGTGTTGTCGACCACATATATAATTAGGAGGCTACTTGGGCACTTAGGAATAATACCCTTCCTTGATATTCTAGATCGTGCGATAAAGCTGATTGTAAGATTGCTCCTTCTTTAACTCGTTCATTGCTCTAATATTTAGTATATGGCGCCTAGGAAGAAAGCAAGAACTGGCCAAGGAGCCAATGCCACCCCAAGAGTCGCAGTTGATTCTTTACTTGATGATGCGGGTTAGCACCCGAGGGGTGAGAATATTCCCCCGACTACTACATTGCCAGATTCTACTACACATGATTAGACTGCGTCTATCCTTATACCTACTAAGGGTGCAACGATCCCTACAACTGATATTTTAGTTCCACCTCCAACCCCAGCTTCCAGTCCCAGTGTATTTGATGGGGATCTTCGGGGAGCCATATAGATGTTGGCTCAGATAGTGGCTTCCCAGGCTTAGAGATCAAATGTTGCACCCACTTCTTCTAACCAGCCAGGGGATTCTGCTAGTTCTAGGGTGAACATATTTCTCCAGTTGGACCCTCCAGTGTTCACAGGTACTGATCCTGAGGAGGACCCCCAGGATTTTATTGACGATATGACAAGACCCTCCAAGTTATGCGTGCTACTGAGACAGAGGGAGTGGAGTTGGCCTCCTAACACCTGAAGGGGGTGAACTATTCTTGGTTTGAGATATGGGAGGACTCCCGTGAGGAGGGGAGCCCTTCGGTGAGGTGGAGTGAGTTTGTCGATGCTTTCATTGATCATTTCTTGCCTGCCGAGACTAAGGCAGCATGTGCCGCCGAGTTTGAGAGCCTGAAACAAGGTAGCATGAGTGTGTGGGAGTATCATATGAGATTCGCGCGCTTGTCCAAATTTTCCATCTATATGATGCCCACTATGAAGGCTAGAGTGCGCCGATTTCTGCAGAGCCTTAGCCCCTTGGTTATTAATGAGGCCGCTATAGTCGCCTTGAATTCTGATATGAACTATGGTTAGATGGTGGCATTTTCTCAAGCCACAGAGACCCGCAAATTGAAGAATAGAATGGAGCGTGAGAGCAGCAGCAAGGCCCAGTCCGCGGGCAACTTTAGTGGTTCTTCTGGTGGTGGTAATGGTTGTAGGTCAGCATTCAGGGGAAGGTCATCAGGGCCATCCCATTCTTTTGCTTAGTCTTCAGTTAGTGCACCGCCATCGGGGCACAATCACCAGCAGGGGAGCCATATTAGGCCCAGCTAGGGCAACAAGGGATCCTTCAAGCAGGGTCGGCCTGGTGAGAGATTTCAACAGCAGCAGAGGCCCCCATGCCCTAGGTGCGGGAAGATTCACTTTGGGGCCTGCTTCATGGACCGGCCCATATGTTATGGGTGTGGTATGTGGGGTCACATTCAGAGGGATTACCGTTCGTCTCACCAGAGCATGGGCAGGGGTGTAGCAGGCCAGCCTGTTCTGCAGCTACTACATTTGCAATACCTCCTCCGTCTCGAGGCACCCCAACACCCTCAGGGAATGGTGCATCTAGGGGTGGCACACAGAGTTTGGGAGGACCCAGCCGTTTCTATGCCATGAAGGGTCGCCAGAGTTCAGAGGCTTCTCTAGATATTGTCACAGGTATATTGACTGTCCAATCTCATGATGTGTATACCCTTATTGATCCCGGTTACAGTTTGTCCTATGTCATTCCTTATGTTGCTATGGAATTTGGCATACAATTGGAATAGCTTCATGAGTCGTTCTCTGTATCTACTCCAGTTGGTGAGTCTATTATGGTCGCGCGGGTTTATAGGGATTGTGTTGTCATGGTGCATGGTCGGGGCACCATGGCCGATCTCATTGAATTGGGGATGGTTGATTTTGATGTAATAATGGGTATGGATTGGCTTTATTCATGTTTCGCTAAGCTTGATTGTCGAACAAGAACCGTTAGGTTTGAATTTCCAAATAAGTCAGTGATTGAATGGAAGGGGGAGGATGTGGTGCCAAAGGGTAAGTTTATTTCTTACCTTAAGGCCACGAAGATGATTAACAAGGGGTGTATTTACCATTTGGTCCGGGTTACGGACACCGATGTTGCGACACCTACACTTGAGTCTGTGCTGGTTGTAAATTAATTTTCGGAGGTTTTTCCGGATGAGCTCCCTGGGATCCCACCAGATAGGGAGATTGATTTCGGGATTGATGTGATGCCAGGCACGCAACCTATATCTATTCCACCCTACAGAATGGCACCAGCAGAATTGAAGGAGCTAAAAGAATAGTTTAAGGATTTGTAAGAGAAGAAGTTCATCCGGCCAAGTATGTCGCCTTGGGGCATACCGGTCCTCGTTGTAAGAAAAAATATGGTTCATTAAGGATGTATATTGACTATCGGCAGCTTAACAAGGTCACGGTCAAGAATAAGTACCCACTATCAAGGATAGATGATTTGTCTGACCAATTGTAGGGTGCTAAGTAATTCTCTAAAATTGATTTAAGATCCATGTATCACCAATTGAAGATCAGGGAGCAGGATATTCCGAGAATAGCTTTCAGGACCCGGTATGGGCACTTTGAATTTTTAGTATGGATCTTATGAATCGAGTCTTCAAGCCTTTTCTTAACTCATTTGTGATAGTGTTTATTGACGATATCCTTGTATACTCACGCAGTCGAGAGGACCATGCCGACGATCTCAAGGTAGTTCTACAGACTCTATATCAGCACAAGTTGTATGCGATGTTTTCAAAATGTGAGTTTTGTCTTGAATCTGTCACGTTTTTGGGTCATGTCGTCTCCAGAGAAGGAATTGAGATTGATCCTCAGAAGATTGCAGCTGTGAAGAATTGGCCTAGACCTACTACCCCAACAGAGATTCATAGTTTCTTGGGCTTAGCTGGATATAACAAGAAATTTGTGCAGGGGTTCTCTACTCTTTCCTCTACTTTGACTAAATTGACGAAGAAGGCGCTTAAGTTCCAATGGTAAGATGCTTGTGAAAGGAGCTTCCAAGAGTTGAAATCAAGATTATTTACGGCACCGGTATTGACCCTACTAGAGGGTACATGTGGGTTTGTGATATATTATGATGCTTCAAGAATCGGACTTGGGTATGTATTAATGCAACATGGCAAGGTTATATCTTATGCTTCTAGGCAAATCAAGAATCATGAAAAAAATTATCCAACATGAATTAGAGCTTGCGACGGTGGTATTTGCATTGAAGCTTTGGCATTATTATCTGTGTGGGGTCCATATAGATATATTCACAGACCATTAGAGTCTTCAATATATTTTCAAGCATAAGGAATTGAATCTGAGGCAGAGAAGGTGGCTTGAGTTACTCAAGGAATACGACATCGATTTTCTATATCGTCCGGGGAAAGCTAATGTTGTAGCGAATGCTCTTAGTCAGAAATCTAGGGGTAGTTTGGCTCACTTGGAGGCATATCAAAGGCCGATGGCCAAGGAGGTTCATCGTTTGGCTAGTTTGGGAGTTCGCCTTGCGAATTCTAGTGAAGGAGGAGTGATTGTGCAAAATAGGGCAAAAACATCGCTTGTTGTGGAAGTCAGGGAAAAGTAGTCCAACGACCCATTATTGGTACAATTGAAGAAGGGGATTCATAAATATAAGACCATGGCCTTTTCTCTTGGCATGGATAATGGTACACTAAGGTACCAAGGGCGACTATGTGTTCCAAATATCGATGGTCTCGGGGAAAGAATCATGACCGAGGCTCACACTTCTAGGTACTTCATGCACCCGGGCTCTACAAAGTTGTATCATGATCTTAAGGAAGTCTACTGGGGGAATGATATGAAGAGGAGTGTAGTGGACTTTGTGGCGAAATGACCAAATTGTAAACAAGTAAAAGCCGAACACCAACGACCTGGTGGGTTGGTACAGAACATAGAAATTCCAATGTGGAAGTGGGAAATGATCAATATTGACTTTGTGGTGGGACTACTTCTCACGCCTCGTAAGTATGACTCGATTTGGGTGATTGTGAATCGACTCGCGAAATCAGCTCACTTCTTACCTGTTAAGGTTACCGACACAGCGGAATAGTATGCTCAGTTGTACATCAAGGAAATAGTCAAGTTGCATGGCACTCCAGTTTCTATTATCTCAGATCGAGGGGCACCGTTCACGGCTAATTTTTGGAAGATGTTTCTGCAAGGTTTGGGTACTCAGGTGAATCTTAATACAACATTTCACCCGCAGACTGGTGAGCAGGTAGAGCAAACTATTTATACGCTCGAGGATATGTTGCACGCTTGTGTTCTTGACTTCAAAGGTAGCAGGGATGATCATTTGCCGCTCATAGAGTTTGCCTACAATAATAGTTATCATGCTAGCATTCAGATGGCACCATTCGAGGCTTTATATGGTAGAAGATATAGATCTCGCATTGGGTGGTTCGAGATTGGCTAAGTGGAGTTGATAGGGCCAGACATCGTGCATCAAGCTATGGAAAAGGTTAAGATCATTAAGGAGCGGTTGAAAACTGCTCAGAGTCATCAGAAGTCCTATTTAGATGTTCGTCGTAGGGATTTAGAGTATAAAGAAGATGATTGGGTATTCTTGAAGGTTTCCCCTATGAAGGGTATAATGCGGTTCGGTAAGAAAGGGAAATTGAGTCCGAGGTATGTCGGAGAATCATTCTGAGGATTGGTCAGGTGCCTTACAGGCTAGAACTAGCTCCAGAGATGTCTTTTGTGCACCCGATGGTTCATGTATCCATGTTGAAGAAGGTGGTTGGAGATTCATCGCTTATTGTTCCGGTCGAGACTATTGAGATTAATAAAGAATTGACGTTTGAAGAAATTCTAGTTGCCATTCTTCATAGGCAAGTTCAAAAGTTGAGGAACAAAGAAATTGCCTTCATGAAAGTGTTATGGCAAAGCCAACAAGTCGAAGAGGCCACATGGGAAGCCGAGGAATAGATGAAGATAAAGTATCATAATTTATTTGAATAGCTATGTAATTGTGTCCATGATGTTGAAAGCTAACTTTCTATAAACTATGTTTCCCTAGTGTGGCTTATATTGAGGTTGCTCCTCATTGGTAATGTAATGTTTAATGGCATTGTGGCCGGTGTTGTTTCCTTGTTGTTTTATATCGTTGTGTTGTAGTTATGTTGTTAGGACTAGTTTTGGGATTTTCCAACAGGTGGATAGGCCCCAATTACAATGGAGACTATGGCAAAATTTCTAAAATTCTAGGGAGTTAGTCAAAAATTTGAAACTGCTGGTGTGTGTTATAGCCGCTGAGTCACATTGGGTGCTAATGGTGAATTTTGACCCTCATTTGAGGACGAATGATTCTAAGCGGGGGAGGATGTAAGGCCCCGTAAAATTTTACCTAAAACTCGGGGTTTCGTGGTGTCGAAGTAGACTTAAGCGTGTGGTTCGGACTTTTTGGGTTGAACAGTGCGTTGGGGAGTTGAAGAAAATTTTTATAAGTGCAGGGCATTTCTGCGGTCCACTCTGCGGTCGCAGAACTGATCTGCGGACCGCAGATCTGCTGCAGACTGATGCAGAAATCTGTGCAAATTTTCAGACCATTATGCGGTCCATTATGTGGCCGCATAATCATTTTGCGGGCCGCATAACCCATCACAAATATTTTCGGAGGGAGGTTCTGTGGCGCATTATGTGACCGCAGAATAGGTCTGCGGACCACAAACCGGTCGCAAAGTGAGGCAGAAGTGCCCAGTTCCGCAGGGCCATTATGCGGTCCATTTTGCTGACCGTAGATCTGCATCAGGGCTTCATTTTTTTTAATTTTTGAACCCGACCTCATTCTTATAAAACAGCCTTAGGGATCATTATAGAAGGTTAAAACTTATATTTCTAGAGAAAGGGAGTGCCACAGAGTGAGAGGGGAAGTTCCTAAGCTTATTATTCATCAATTCTAGCTCAAAGTTGAAGAATTTACAAGAAGAACTCACTAGGTGTTCATCCTAGAGATAAGATTCTACTCCCTAGCTCTCAATTCCAGGATTTAATTGGAAATAGGTAATGAGTAAGGTAATTCTTGGGGATGGGAGTTGTTCATTATGCATGCATGTACCATCAAGGGTGGTGGGAAGATGGTTGAGCTCATTTGGTTAAACTTTGGGTAGTGGGATGAAAGAATCCACCATATGAGGATCTTGAAACCTTAATGCACACCTAGTGTTTGATAAAATGCTCGAGTGAGCTGGAACTATGAACTCCTTCATAATTTATGTTCAATTTTGCTATATTTATAAATAGATCCAAGCAGCTAAGATTTCCGGAATATTGTAGTAATTTAGAAAGCTCGAGGTGTGGTATGTTGGCAAAACTTCTCTCTTAGAATTGAATTCCCATGATGTTCTTGTAAGTCCCGAGTTGTCCATTATGAATTGACTTTTCTGAATAAGTTTGGTGTCGAAAGATGTATATATATGAATATGTTCAAAATGTGTTGCGGAATATTCTTATCATATTATGTTATTCTTCGGGACCGTGTTCAAAGTATGAGTATATATTAAAATATTGTGACTTCAAGTCAAGCCTAAATGAAAGTGATCATATCAAATTGTGTAAGAAATCACATGTGCCTAAGACCCTAAATTGCTCAAATGCGTGCTTAAAGCCCTGAATAGAAATGTTTGTTGTTGACAATCCATGATAATGTTTGAAAGTGAAATAGTGAGCATGAATTATGAAGTATGGCCAACGTGCCAATAAAATGAATGACATGTAAAATAATATGAAATGAGTGGTAAATCCTTTTAATAATAATAAATTCCTTGGGAGTATTGTTTAGCCACCGAGGAAGGGTAGGTTGGAACAACCTAACCCCGAAACTACACGTGCCAGTGTAGGAGTAATTGAGGGGTAAATCCCCGTGCTAATGTGATGAGATTGTTTCCCCTTATATGGGATGATATTGGTGTGTTGAGATGTTTCCCCTTAAATGGGATGAGATTATTGCTAGCGAGATGTGATGTGATGTGATGTCGACCCACACGGCATTGTGAGGAGACGACTTAGTAGATCGGGCTGAGATCGGACGACATGCCGCGCACATAGTGGTATTGTGAGTGTATGTCTCGGGGTGAGACGGTTTAGCTGGTCGTGCTGAGATCGGACTCCGTGTTAAAATACGGTGGTTTATCGGTGCTAAAGATCTCCCAACATAAATTACTGAAACTTACTTGAAATTTACCTTTCCCCTAACTTGACACCTTGATACTGTTTGAGTCTCTTATTGATTTCATGTTTTATTCGCTGGTTACTGTTACTCGTTCTATTGAGAGGGTGTTTAGTTTTACATACTAGTACTATTCCATATGTACTAAAGTCCCTTTTGCCGGGGGCGCTGCATCTTTAATGGATGCAGGTGGTTCCATAGTAAGTGGTATTGATCAGTGATAGCAGCACACCATCTCCTCAGCTGACTTGGTGAGCCCCACTTCATTTCGGGGTCATGTATCTCTTAACCTTTGTACATAGCATTTTGGGATATAGCTGAGGCCTTGTTGCCGGCACTGTCACAGCACTCTTTTGTTCCTGTTAGAGGCTTCGTAGACATAGTGTGGGTTGTATCTGTTTTTGGGAAGATTAAACTAAAAATGCTGTAATTGTATCATCTGTTCCACTTTAACTATGATTGTACAATGTACTGTTTTGGAGACTTGTTAATGACGTAACTAATAGAAATGAACTAGTGTTATTCACATGACCTCTTACTGTCTAATTAATGAAATATATTCTTCTATTTATTCATGGGTGAGTTGGGTAGAAAGTATTGTAAAGGCTAGCTTGATCGAGGTATCTCGGTTGAGCGTCGGTCGCGCTCCCCGAGGTCGGGGCGTGACATTAAACCCATAATAATTTCATGAAGGTTTTAGGACAAGGTCTTACCCGGGTAGATGATGATCTAGTGAGTGGCTTCCCTTGAATCTTAAAGATTGGGGCAAGTATTGATGATTATAATGGCTAGGTCTTCTCCCTCTCTCTCTAAGATACTCTCACTTCTCTCTAGAACATCAGATATTTGCTTCAAAATGTGCCCTAAAGGCTATTAATCAAAATGGGGTCGGGTAAGAAAATTTCCAAAAATGACCCCCAAAGTCAATTATGTGGTGCAATTCTATGTTAGCAGAACAGATATGTGCCCAGTAGAATATATATATGTGTCAAACGGTGAATCTGCGGTCCGCAGAGTAATTCTACAATCGCATAATGGTCCACAGAAATGCCATGTTCTGCAACAATTTTCCTCCAACTGCCCAATGCATTGTACAACCGAAAAAGTTCGTACCGCGGCTCGTTTTCTATAATCTTCAAGCACATTAGCCTACCTCGGCACCACGAAACCTTAAATTCCTTGGCGAAATTTTACGTGGCCTTACATCCTCCCCCGCGTAGGATCATTCATCCTCGAATGAGGAGTAGAGTCCACCCCAAACACCTAACATAACTTAACTCTTCTTTCAAACATCTCAAGCCCCCAAATTTGACTAACTCCCAAATTTGTCAGAAATTTCGGTAGAGTCTCCCCTGTAATTGGGCCTATCTACCTTCCAGAGTAACACCAAAACCACCCTAACAACACCTCCATAACTCAAAAAAGCATCAAAATATATATACCTCGAAGTTACATGCACTACATTAACAAAAGTTGTACCTTGACATGAATTGTACATATTTAAGTCCTAATACATAGAAAGTACCTTTCGAATCACAACCATTTAGCTATACAAAGAATTGAGAATTTTTTCTTTACTATGACGGAGGCAATCTCAACTTCTGGACTTATCTAACAAGGATGACAACTAGGTGCCTCTCATAATCCAATTATCCATTAACTTTACCTTTATTAACCATTCACATAATATCTTCATGGAGAAAATCTGCAGAATAACCTGTTCACTTTCTTCAACTCTAAATCTCTACGTCAAACACTCAAATTAAACTTTTGGCAACCTTCAACAATTATTCTACGATGTGCTTGATAGGAGAAGCTAGAAATAATAATGGGTAGACCTTGGGTTGTGGGGTGAAGGAAATCCTCCATAGGAGAAGCTAGAAATAATAATGCCCACCTAGTGTTTGATAAAATGCTCAGATGAGCTGGAAACATGAACTCCTCCCTAATTTGTGTTCAATTTTGCCATATCTCTAAATAGATCAAAGTGGCTAGGATTTCCGAAATGGTGTAGTGAATTAAGTAAAGCTCAAAGCGAGGTATGTTGGCTAAACTCTTCTCTTAGATTTGAACCCTACAATATTCTTGTAAGTCCCGTGTTGCTCATTATAAATTGATTATTTCGAATACGCCTTGTGTCGAAAGATATATGCATTCAATTTGTATTCCAAATGTTCTTGTTATGTTGAGTTACTACTTGAACAGGTGATTAAGCATGGGCTGTGAGTTAATATGTTATGATTGGAAAACATGATTCTAATGAAAACTGGCATGTCGAATTGTGTAAGAAATCACATGCACTAAGACACTTAATTTGGTTAGTTGCTCAAATGTGTATTTTATGTCTTGAATAGAAATATTTGTTGTTAACGATCCGTGATGATGGATGAAAGTGAAACAGTAAATATAGAATGTGAAATACGGCCAACGTGCCAATAATGACTTTATATTTGGGGCCATTAGTGCCAATGAAACAATGAAGCGAGAACAAGATGTTGAAATGAGTTATGAATCCTTTTAAAAAATAAATGCTTTGGGAGTATGGTATAGTCATCGATGAAGGGTAGGTCAAAATAACCTAACCCCAAAACTACACGTGCCGGTGTATGAGTGATTGATGGGTAAATCCCCATGTTAATGTGATGAGGTTGTTTCCCCTTATATAAGATGAGAATGATGTATTGAGATGTTTCTCCTTAAATGGGATGAGATTATTGCTAGCGAGATGTGGTGTGATGTCGACCCACACGGCATTGTGGTGAGACGGCTTAGCCTACCGGGCTGAGATCGGATGCCATGCCGCGCACATAGTGGTATTGTGAGTGGATGTCTCGGGGTGAGACGGCTTAGCCGGTCAGGGTGAGACGGCTTATTTGAATTTTACCTTTCCCTAACTTGATACCTTGATACTGTTTGAGTCTCTTATTGGTTTCATGTTTTCTTCTCTGCTTACTGTTACTCGTTCTATTGAGAGGGTGTTTAGTTTTACATACTAGTATATTCCATATGTACTAGCGTCCCTTTTGCTGGATGGATGCAGGTGGTTTCATAGCAGGTGGTATTGATCAGTGATAGCAGCACACCCTCTCCTCAGTTGACTTGGTGAGCCCCACTTAATTTTGGGGTTTTGTATCTCTTGTCCTTTGTACATAGAGTTTTAAGATATAGCCGGGGCCTTGTTGCCGGCACTGTCATACCACTCTTTTATTTCTGTTAAAGGCTCCATGGACATATTGTGGGTTGTATCTGTTTTTGGGAAGGTTAAACTAAAAATGATGTAATCGTATCATCTATTCCACTTTAACTATGATTGTACAATGTACTGTTTTGGGGACTTGTTAATGACGTAACTAATGAAAATGAACTAGTGTTATTCACATGACCTCTTACTGTCTAATTAATGAAATGTATTGTTCTCTTTATTCATGGGTGAGTTGGGTAGACGGTGCTGTACAAGCTTGCTCAATCAGGGTAACCCTGTTGAGCACCGGTCGCGCTCCCCGAGGTCGGGGCATGACAAACTTGGTATCAGAGCCTAAGGTTTTAAAGTGTCCTAGAAAGTATCGGAGCCGTGTCTAGTAGAGTCCTTCTTATCGATGTTTCGTCGACAACATCTATAATTAGGAGGACTCCCGTGAGGAGGGGAGCCCTCTGGCGAGGTTGAGTGAGTTTGCCGATGCTTTCATTGATCATTTCTTCCATGCCGAGGCTAAGGCAGCCCGTGCCACCGAGTTTGAGAGCCTGAAGCAAGGTAGCATGAGTGTGTGGGAGTATCATATGAGATTCGCGCACCTTTCCAAATATGTCATCTACATGTTGCCCACTATGGAGGCTAGAGTGTGCCGGTTTGTGCAGGGCCTTAGCCCATTGGTTATCAATGAGGCCGCTATAACTGCCTTGAATTCTGATACGAATTATGGTAAGATGGTGGCATTTTCTCAAGCCACAGAGACCCACAAATTGAAGAATAGAATGGAGCGTGAGGGCAGCAGCAAGACCTAGTCCGCGGGCAACTTTGCTAGTTCTTCAGGTGGTAGTGGTGGTAGGTCAACATTCAGGGGAGTGTCATCAGGGTCATCCCAGTCTTTTGCTCAGTCTTCAGTCAGGGGCCCAGTTAGCAGTAGGGGAGCCGTTTTAGGCCCTGCCAGGGTAACAGAGGATCCTACCAGCAAGGTCGGTCTGGTGGGAGATTTTAGCAGCAACGGAGGCCCCCATGCCCTAGTTGCGGGAAGATGCACTTTGGGACCTGCTTTATGGACCAGCCCATATGCTACGGGTGTGGAATGAGGGGTCATATTCAGAGGGATTGCCGTTTTTCTCACCACAGCATGGGCAGGGGTACAGCACAGCCAGCCAGTTCTGCAATTACTACATCCGCAGCACCTCCTCCAGCTCGAGGCACCCCAGCACCCGCAGGGCGTGGTGCATCTAGGGGTGGTACACAAATTCAGGAGGACCCAGCCGTTTTTATGCTATGAAGGGTCGCCAGAGTTCAGAGACTTCTCCATATGTTATCACATGTATATTGACTGTCTAATCCCATTATGTGTATGCTCTTATTGATCCCGGATCCACTTTGTCCTATGTCACTCCCTATGTTGCTATGGAATTTGGGATAGAACTGGAACACCTCCATGAGTCGTTCTCTGTATCTACTCTGATTGGTGAGTCTATTGTCATTGCACGGGTTTATAGGGATTGTGTTGTCATGGTGCGTGATCGGTACACCCTAGATGATCTCATTGAACTGGGGATGTTTGATTTTGATGTAATAATGAGGATGGACTGGCTTTATTCATGTTTTGCTAAGCTTGATTGTGAGGACCATGAGGTTTGAATTTCCAAATGAGTCAGTGATTGAATGGAATGGGGATGATGTGGTGCCGAAGGGTAGGTTCATTTCTTACCTTAAGGCCACGAAGATGATTTCAAGGGGTGTATCTACCATTTGGTTTGGGTTACGGACACCGATACTGAGGCACCTACACTTGAGTCTGTGCCTGTTGTGAATGAATTTTTGGAGGTCTTTCCGGATGAGCTCCCTGGGATCCCACCAGACAGGGAGATTAATTTCGGGATTGATGTGATGTTGGGCACACATCCTATATCTATTCCACCCTACAGAATGGCACAAGCAGAATTGAAGGAGCTAAAAGAACAATTGAAGGATTTATTAGACAAGGGTTTTATCAGGCTGAGTGTGTCGCCTTGGGGCGCACCGGTCCTCTTTATAAGAAAGAAAGATGGGTCATTAAGGATGTGTATTGACTATCGGCAGCTTAACAAGGTCACGATCAAGAATAAGTGCCCATTGCCAAGGATAGATGATTTGTTTGACCAATTGCATGGTGCTAAATATTTCTCTAGGATTGATTTAAGATCCGGGTATAACCAATTGAAGATCAGGGAGCAGGATATTCCAAGAACAGCTTTCAGGACCCGGTATGGGAACTTTGAATTTCTAGTACTGTCTTTTGGGCTAACAAATGCCCCGGCAGCTTTCATGGACCTTATGAATCGAGTCTTCAAGCCTTTTCTTGACTCCTTTGTGATAGTGTTCAATGACGAAGTCAAGAGGACCATGTTGATCACCTCAGGGCAGTTCTACAAACTCTATATCAACACAAGTTGTATGCAAAATTTTCAAAATGTGAATTTTGACTTGAATCTATTACATTCTTAGGTCATGTAGTCTCCAGAGAAGGAATCTGTTACATTCTTGCAGCTGTGAAGAATTGGCCTAGACCTACGACTCCAACAGAGATTCGTAGTTTCTTGGGCTTAGCCGGGTATTACAGGAAATTTGTGGAGGGGTTCTCCACTCTTGCCTCTCCATTGACTAAATTGACATAGAAGGCAGTGAAGTTTCAATGGTCAGATGCTTGTGAAAGGAGCTTCCAAGAGTTGAAATCAAGATTAACTACGACACTGGTGTTGACCCTACCAGAGGGTCCAATTGAACGAAACCAACAAGTCGAAGAGGCAACATGGGAGGCCGAGGAAGAGATGAAGAAGAAGCATCCTAATTTATTTGAATAGCTATGTAATTGTATCCATGATGTTAAGAGCTAATTTTCAACAAATTATGATTTTCCCCTCTACAGCTTATGTTAAGGATACTCCCTCTTGGTAATGAAATGTTTATGGCGTTGTCGCCGGTGTTGTTTCCATATTGTTGTACATCGTTGTGTTGTGGTTGTGTTGTTAGGGTTGATTTCTGGGATTCTCTGCCAGGTGGATAGGCCTAGTTATAGGGAAAACTCAATCGAAGTTTTTGGAAATTTAGGGAGTTAGTCAAAAAATTGGAACTGTTGGTGTGTGTTATAGCAGCTGAGTCGCATTGGGTGCTAATGGTGAATTTTGACCCTCATTCGAGGATGAATGATCCTAAGCGGGGGAGGATGTAAGGCCCCGTAGAATTTTACCTAAAACCCAGGATTTCATGATGCCGAGGTAGACTTATGCATTGATGATTGTAGAGATTCTTCGCGGCGAGCTTGCTCGTTACGGTTCGGCTCTTTGGGGTTGAACAGTGCGTTAGGGAGTTGAAGAAAATTTTTGGAAGTGCAGGGCATTTCTGCAGTCCATTCTGCCGTTGCAGAACTGATCTGCGGACCGCAGATCAGCCGCAGACTGAAGCAGAACTTGGGCAAAATTTTTGGACCATTATGCGATCCATTATGCGGCCGCATAATCATTTCCCGGGCCACACAACCCATCGCAGATCCAACACAAAACATTTTCGGAGGAAAGTTCTGCGGCCCATTATGCGATTGCGGAATAGGTCTGTAGATTGCAGAACCGGTCGCAGAGTAAGGCAGGAGTGCCCAGTTTTGGAGAGCCATTATGTGGTCCATTCCGCAGACCGCATAAGCATTATGCGATCGCATATACGACCACAGATCTGCATCGGGGCTTCATTTTTTCTAACTTTTTAACTAGACCCTATCTCGATAATTAGACGTTAGATACCTGTCACACCCCAAAATCGAGGAGCGCGACCGGCGCTCAACCTAGTGAACCCGGCCGAGCAAGCGTATTAGATTTCCTTCTACCCAACTCATTCATGAATAAAGAGAATATATGTTTTCATTATTCAAATAGTAAAGTGATTATGCTTGCAATACCAATTCATTACCATTAGCTACTCCATTAATAAGTCTCAAAACACACACACAGACCTCTTCAAGGTTCAATATGGAACAAGTGATTTAATCACAACACAACTTGTTTAACATTCCTAACACCCATACACAACCCACACTTAGTCTACGGAGCCTCTAAAATACCAAAGAGTACAATGATAGTGTTGGAAACAAGGCTCCGGCTAGACCAAAAAAACACATAAGAAACAAAAGATGCACAACCCCGGAATGAGATGGGGCTCACCAAGTCAGTTGGGAAGAATGAGCACCGCTATCACTGGTCAGTATCCTTCGTTGTGGAACCACCTGCATCCATTAAAGATGCAGTGCCCCCGACAAAAGGGACGTTAGTACATGTCGAATAGTACTAGTATGAAAACCAAACACCAATTTAAGAAACTCGGAAATACAGTATGAATATGATGGATCAAGGCGACAATAGAACAGCATATATAGCCATTTAAACCAAAGCAAGCTTATCAAGAGCTATCATTAAAATTTATTGAATTCAAGATGAGATCCTATGTAACTATTTCCACAAAAAGCGGGCCCGCTGCCTCACCCCAATGTATGCGGGTGGAAGTGTAAACACAATACCAAAACTCTACTCAAGCGGCCCTGCCGCCTCATCCCAATGTATGCTGGTGGAGGTGTAAACACAATACCTATTTTCACACAAAGGGGGCCCGCTGCCTCACCCCAATATATGGGGGTGGAAATGCATCAACAATACAATAACCTACACAAAGCGTCCATGCCGCCTCACCCCAATATATTCAGATGGGTGGTGGTGCAACAACAATGCCAAAATCATACACAAAGCGGCCCTGCCGCCTCACCCCAATATGCGGGTGGAGGTGTAACCCCAAGTCACCATCTCTACACAACTTGGCATAATAGTTTCCACATAAATCATGACTTGGAATCATAACATGTAGATACATAATCCATAGTTTGGAACACATCCTCAATTTATAATACAATATGATAAGACCATTTGAAACACGAATTGAAAATATATCTTTGTCACAAAACTTATTCGGAATACTCGATTTGTAATAAATATCTTGGAACTTACAAGGATATTTGGGTTCCAATTCTTAAAGAAGAGTTTAGCCAACATACCTCAATTTAGCTTCCTTAAACTCTAAAATATTCCGGAATTCTTAGCAACTTCAATCTATTTTAGAAATATAACAAATTGAACCAAAAATTAGGAGGATGATCATGGTTCTAGCTCATTTAAGCATTTTATCAAACACTAGGTGTGCATTAAGGTTTCAAGGTCCTTTTATGGAGGATTCTATCATTCCCCAACCCATTCTCTACCATTTTTAGCTCACAGCCTTCCCACATTCTTTGATAACACATGCATGTAAGATAACAACCCCCACACCCAATAATTGTCTTGCTAATTACTCCCCTTTTAGAAGATTTTTGAAATTAAGAGCTAGGGCATAGATTCTTACCTTTAGAATGAATACTTCCTTTGTTAATCCACAATGATTAAGCAAGAATTGGTGGATAATAGGTTGAAGGTTACTTCCCCACTCTAAGAACTCTCTTTCTCACTTTAAAATATCAGCAATGTGCTCAAAATGGACTATGGCATATGTTTTAATCAAAGAAGGGTCGGGTTTAAAAAACCCCAAAATGAAGCCCCGGAACGGGATATGCGACCGCAAAATGGATATGTGGTCCGCATATCGGCCGCACAAATTGGGTGCCAAAATAGGAAAGGAACTGAGCGGGTCTGCGATCACTATGCGGCACAGACCTATTCTATGGTCGCATAATGTGCCGCAGAACCTCCCTCCATAAAACTTCAAGACTGATTGTGCGACAAGAGTGCGGCTCGCGAAACGGTTATGCGGTTGCATAATGGACCGCGAAAATGACATCAAAATGACCTAGAAAACTGAGTCACGCTGCGACCATTCTGCGGCCCACAGAGTGATTATGCGGCCGTAGAATGGGCCGCAGAAATGCCTATTTCTGCCAAATATTTTCCTTCAACTCCCCAGTGCACTGTTCAATCAAAAAGTCTGAACCGCGGCGAGCTAAGAATTTCTACTATTATTAACCTCTACACCTGCCTCGGCATCACGAAACCCCAATTTTTAGGAAAATTTCACGGGGCCTTACATCCTCCCCCACATAAGATCATTCGTCCTCGAATGATGGCCAAGGTTCGCTATTAGCATCTTATGCAACTCAGTTTTCATACCACACACCATCAGCCCGAAATTTGACTAACTCCCTAAATTTCCAAAAATTTTGCCAGAGTCTCCCTTGTAACTAGGCCTATCCACCTGTCAGAGAGCCCCAGAAACACATTCTCAAAACACATATATAATCCAATGATGCAATATAACACAATAACAACACCTATTATAGCCCCATGAGCAATATATTACCAGAAACAGAACACCCTCAATATCAACTGTACAAAAGATACATAATTCATAGAACACAACTTAATAAATACATTGATATTCAAACAAATAAGGATACTTTTTCTTTATTTCTTCCTCGGCTTCCCAAGTAGCCCCTTCAACCTGTCGGTTTCGCCATACTACTTTCACGGATGCAATTTCTTTATTTCTCAACTTTCAGACTTGCCTATCAAGAATGGCAATTGTAATTTCTTCATATGACAGTTCTTCATGAACCTCAATGGTCTCAACCAGCACAATAGCTGATGGATCTCCAACTACCTTCTTCAACATAGACATATGGAATACCGGGTGCACTAATGACATCTCAGGTGGTAGCTCAAGCTTGTACGCCACCTGACCGATCCTCTGAATGATTTTGTACGGTCCGACATACCTCGGACTCAATTTCCCTTTCTTACAAAATCACATTATACCTTTCATGGGGGAAATTTTCAAGAATACCCAATCATCTTTTTTGAACTCCAAATCCCTACGACGAACATCCGAATAGGACTTCTGACGAGTCTGAGCAGTCTTCAACCGCTCCTTAATAATCTTAACTTTTTCCATAGCCTGATGCATGAGGTCTGGCCCTATCAACTCTGCTTCCCCAAACTCGAACCACCCAATTGGAGATCTACATCTCATTCCATATAAAGCCTCAAACGGTGCCATCTGAATGCTAGCATGATAGCTGTTGTTGTAAGCAAATTCTATGACTGGAAGATGATCATCCCAGCTACCATTGAAGTCAAGAACACAAGTACGCAACATAACCTCGAGCATCTGATTAGTCCGCTCTACCTACCTGTCAGTCTGCGGGTGAAAGGTTGTACTAAGATTCACCTGAGTACCCAAACCTTGCTGAAATTTCTTCCAAAATTTAGCAGTGAATTGTTCTCCCCGATCAGATATGATGGAAACTGGAGTGCCATGCAACTTGACTATTTCTTTGATATATAACTGAGCATATTGTTCCATTGTGTCGGTAGCCTTAACCGGCAAAAAGTGTGCTGATTTCGTGAGTCGATCCACAACCACCCAAATTGAGTCAAACTTGCGCGGAGTGGGCGGTAGTCCTACCACAAGTCTATATTAATCATTTCCCACTTCCACATTGGAATTTCTATGTTCTGTGCCAACCCATCAGGCCGTTGGTGTTCCGCTTTCACTTGCTGACAATTTGGACACTTCGCTACAAAGTCTGCTACATTCTTCTTCATATCATTCCACCAATAGACTTCCTTAAGATCATGATATATTTTTGTAGAACCCGGGTGCGCGGAATACCTAGAAGTGTCAGCCTCGGTCATGGCTCTTTCCTGGAGAACATCCACATTTGGAACACATAGACGCCCTTGGTACCTTAGCATACCATCATCCAAGCCGAGAGAAAAAAGCCATAGTCTTATGTTTATGAATCCCCTCCCTCAATTGTACCAAATTTGGATCGTTGTATTGCTTCTCTTTGACTTCTACAACAAGCGATGATTCAGCCCTGTTTTGTACAATTACCCCTCCTTCATTAGAGTCCGCAAGACGAACTCCCAAACTAGCCAATCGATGAACTTTGTTGTCTAGCTGCCTTTGACATGCCTCCAAGTGAGCCAAACTACCCATAGATTTTCGGCTAAGAGCATCTACCACAACATTGGCTTTCCCCGGGTGATACAAAATATCGATGTCGTAATCCTTAAGTAACTCAAGCCATCTTCTCTGCCTTAGATTCAGCTCCTTTTGTTTGAAAATATATTGAAGACTCTGGTGGTTCGTGAATACATCAACATGGACCCCATACAAATAATGACGCCAAATCTTTAATGCAAAAACCATCGCCGCAATTTCTAAGTCATATGTTGGATAATTCTTTTCATGATTCTTGAGTTGCCTTGAAGCATAAGCTATCACCTTGCCCTGTTGTATTAATACACACCCAAGCCCAATTCTTGAAGCATCACAATATACCACAAATCCATCTGCACCCTCTAGTAAGGTCAACACCGGTGCCGTAGTCAATCATGATTTCAGCTCCTGGAAACTCCTTTCACAAGCATCTGACCATTGGAACTTAACTGCCCTCTGAGTCAATTTAGTCAACAGAGAGGCAAGAGTAGAGAACCCCTCCACAAACTTCCTGTAATACCCTAGTAAACCGAAGAAACTATGAATCTCGGTTGGTGTTGTAGGTCTAGGCCAATTCTTCACCACTGCAATCTTTTGAGGATCGACCTTAATTCCTTCTCTAGAGACAACATGACCCAAGAATGTGATAGACTCGAGCCAAAATTCATATTTCGATAATTTCGCATACAACTGGTGCTGATACAGAGTCTACAACACTGCCCTGAGGTGATCGGCATGGTCCTCTCGATTGCGTGAATGTACAAGGATATCATCAATAAACACTATCACAAAGGAGTTAAGAAAAGGCTTGAAGACTCAATTCATAAGATCCATGAAAGCTGCTGGGGCATTTGTTAGCACAAAAGACATCACCATAAATTCAAAATGCCCATACCGGGACCTAAAAGCTTTTTTCGGAATATCCCGCTCCATGATCTTCAATTGGTGATACCCGGATCTTAAATCAATCTTGGAGAAGTTCCTATCACCTTGCAATTGATAAAACAAGTCATCTATCCTTGGCAGTGGGTATTTATTCTTGATTGTGACCTTGTTAAGCTACCGATAGTCAATACACATTCTTAGTGGCCCATCTTTCTTTCTTACAAAAAGGACCGGTGCGCCCCAAGGTGACAGACTCGGTCGGATAAAACTATTTTCTAACAAATCTCTCAATTGTTCCTTTAGCTCCTTCAATTCTGCCGGTGCCATTCTGTAGGGCGGAATAGATATAGGATACGTGTCTGGCATCACATCAATCCCAAAATCAATCTCCCTGTCTGGTGGGATCCCAGGAAGTTCATACGGAAAGACTCCCAGAAATGCATTCACAATAGACACGGACACGAGTGTAGGTGCCTCAGCATCAGTGTCCGTAACCCGGACTGAATGGTAAATACACCCCGTGTTGATCATTTTCGTGGCCTTAAGGTAAGAAATAAACCTACCCTTCGGTACTACATCATCATCCTTCCACTCAATAACTGGCTCATTTTGAAATTCGAACCTAACAGTTCTAATTCGGCAATCAAGCTTGGAAAACCATGAATAAAGCCAATCCATCCCCATTATCACATCAAAATCAACCATTCTCAATTCAATAAGATCGTCCACGGTGTCCCGGTGACGCAACATGACAACACAATCCATATAAACCTACGCGGCCAAAATAGACTCAGCAACTGGAGTAGATACAGAGAACGGCTCATGAAGTTGTTCCGGTTCTATCCCAAATTCCATAGCAACATAAGGAGTGACATATGACAAAGTGGAACTGGGATCAATAAGAGCATATACATAATGCGATTGGACAGACAATATACCTGTGACAACATCTGGAGAAGCCTCTCAATCTCGATGCCTCCGCATAACATAAAATCTGTTGGGCCCTCCTGAATTTTGTGAACCAACCCTAGCTGCACCACGCCCTGCGTGTGCTGGGGTGCCTCGAGCTCGAGGTGTTGTGGATGTAGTAGCTGCAGAATTAGCTGGTTGTGCCGCACCTCTACCCATGTTTCGGCGGGACGAGCGACAATCCCTCTAAATGTGACCCTTCACACCGCACCCATAGCATATAGGTAGGTCCATGAAGCAAGCCCCAAAGTGCATCCTCCTACACTTAGGGCATGGGAGCCTCTGCTGCTGAGACCTTCTATCGGGCAGACCCTGCTGGTGGGGTCCCTTGTTGCCCTGACTGGGTCCAGATGGTTGTGCACTCATCGAAGACTGAGCGAATGATTGAGATGGCCCTGATGAACCTCCCCTGAATGCCGACCTACCACCACCGAAGTTGCCTGCGGACCGGGCCTTGCTGTTACTCCGACGCTCTATTCTCTTCTTCAATTTATGGGTCTCTATGACTTGAGCAAATGCCACCATCTTACCATAGTTTATATCAGAATTCAAGGCAGTTGTAGAGGCCTCATTAATAACCAAGAGGTTAAGGCCCTGTACAAACCAGCGCACTCTAGCCTCCATAGTGGGCAACATGTGAATGGCATACTTGGACATGCGTGCAAATTCCATATGATACTCCAACACATTCATACTACCCTTCTTCAGGCTTTCAAACTCAGCGGCACGGGCTGCCTTAGTTTTGGCAGGCAAGAAATGATCCATAAAGGCATCTGTGAACTCACCCAACCTTGCCGGAGGGCTTCCCTCCTCGCGGGATTCTTCCCACAACTCAAACCAAGAATAGACCACCCCCTTCAGGCGGTAGGAGGCCAACTCCACTCCCTCTGTTTCTGTAGCATGCGTAACCCGGAGAGTCTTGTGCACCTCATCAATGAAGTCCTGGGGGTCCTTCTCGGGATTAGTACAAGTAAACACTAGAGGATCTAACTGGAGAAACTTGTTCACCCTGGAACTAGAAGATTCCCCTAGCTGACTGGAAGAAGTAGGCCCAACACTTGATCTCTGGTCCTGAGAAGCCACTATCTATTCCAACATTTGTATGGATCCCCTAAGATCAACATCAAAAACACCAGAATCGGAAGCTGGAGCTGGAGATGGAACTGGAAAATCAGTTGGAGGAACCGTTGCACCCTCAGTAGGTGCAGGGATAGGCACAGTCTGATCAGCTGTGGTAGAATCAGGTAGTGTAGTAACTGGGGGAATATCCTCACCCCTCGGGTGCTCAACTGCATCATCAAATATAGGATCAACTGCCACTCCCGGGGTGACATTGGCTCTTTGGCCAGTTCTTGCCTTTTTCTTAGGTGCCATGTACTGAAAATTAGAGAAACGCACGAGTTAAAGGAGGAACAATCTTACAATCAGCTTTATTGCACGATCGAGAACATGAAAGAAGGGTATTATTCCTAAATGCCCAAGTAGCCTCAAACTTATAGATGTGGTTAACAACACACCTATAAGGAGGACTCTACTAGAAACGACTCCGAGACATCCTAGGACACTTTAAAACCATAGGCTCTGATACTAAATTTGGCACGCCCCAAAACCGAGGAGCGCAACCGGCGCTCAACCGAGTGAACCCGGCCGAGCAAGCCTATTAGATTTCCTTCTACCCAACTCATTCATGAATAAAGAGAATGTATGTTTTCGTTATTCAAACAATAAAGTGATCATGCTTGCAATACCAATTCATTACCATTAGCTACTCCATTAATAAGTCTCAAAACACACACACAGACCTCTTCAAGGTTCAATATGGAACAAGTGATTTAATCACAACATAACTTGTTTAACATTCCCAATACCCATACACAACCCAAACTTAGTCTACGGAGCCTCTAAAATTCCAAAGAGTACAATGATAGTGCCGGTAACAAGGCTCCGGCTATACCTCAAAACACATAATAAACAAAAGATGCACAACCCCGGAATGAGATGGGGCTCACCAAGTCCAGCTGGGAAGAATGAGCACTGCTATCACTGGTCAGTATCCTCCGCTGTGGAACTACCTGCATCCATTAAAGATGCAGCTCCCCCAGTAAAAGGGATGTTAGTACATGTCGAATAGTACTAGTATGAAAACCAAACACCAATTTAAGAACTTGGAAATACAGTATGAATATGATGGATCAAGGCGACAATAGAATAGCATAGATAGTCTTTTAAACCAAACCAAGCTTATCAAGAGCTGTCATTAACATTTATAGAATTCAAGATGAGATCCTTTATAACTATTTCCACACAAAGCGGCCCCACCGCTCACCCCAATGTATGCGGGTGGAGGTGTAAACATAATACCAAAACTCTACTCAAGCGTCTCTGCCGCCTCACCCCCAATGTATGCGGGTGGAGGTGTAAACACAATACACATTTTCACATAAAGCGGCCCCGCCGCCTCACCCCAATATATGCGGGTGGAAATGCATCAACGATACCAATACCTACACAAAGCAGCCATACCACCTCACCCCAATATATTCAGGTGGGTGGTGGTGCAAAACAATACCAAAATCATACACAAAGCGGCCATGCCGCCTCACCCCAATATATGCGGGAGGAGGTGTAACCCCAAATCACCATCTCTACACAACTTGGCATAATAGTTTCCATATAAATCATGACTTGGAATCATAACATGTAGATACACAATCCATAGTTTGGAACACATCCTTAACTTATAATACAATATGATAAGACCATTTGAAACATGAATTGAACATATATCTTTGTCACAAAACTTATTCGGAATACTCGATTTGTAATAAATATCTTGGAACTTACAAGGATATTTGGATTCCAATTCTTAAAGAAGAGTTTAGCCAACATACCTCAAATTAGCTTCCTTAAACTCTAAAATGTTCTGAAATTCTTATCAATTTCAATCTATTTTAGAAATATAACAAATTGAACCAAAAAGTAGGAGGATGATCATGGTTCTAGCTCATTTGAGCATTTTATCAAACACTAGGTGTGCATTAAGGTTTCAAGGTCCTTTTATGGAGGATTCCATCATTCCCCAACCCATTCTCTACCATTTTTAGCTCACAACCTTCCCACATTCTTTGATAACACATGCATGCAAGATAACAACCCCCCACACCCAATAATTGTCTTGCTAATTACTCCCCTTTTAGAAGCTTTTCGAAATTAAGAGCTAGGGCATAGATTCTTACCTTTAGAATGAAGACTTCCTTTGTTAATCCTCAATGATTGAGCAAGAATTGGTGGATAATAGGTTGAAGGTTAGTCCCCCACTCTAAAAATATCAGAAATGTGCTCAAAATGGACTATGGCATATGTTTTAATCGAAGAAGGGTCGGGTTTAAAACCTCCCACAATGAAGCCCCGGAACAGGATATGCGGTCGCATATGCGACCGCAGAATTGATATGCGGTCCGCATATCGGCCGCACAAATTGGGTGCTAAAACAGGGAAGGAATTGACCGGGTCTGCAGTCACTATGCGGCCCGTAGACCTATTCTGCAGTCGCATAATGCACCGCCGAACCTCCCTCCGCAAACCTTCAAGACTGATTGTGCGACAAGTGTGCGACCCATAAAACGGTTATGCGGTCGCATAATGGACCGCAAAAATGACATCAAAATTACCCAAAAAACTGACTCACTTTGCGACCATTCTGCGGCCACAGAAATGCCTATTTCTGCCAAATATTTTCCTTCAACTCCCCAACGCACTGTTCAATCCAAAAAGTCTGAACCGCGATGAGCTTGCGAGTTGCTGGGGCATTACCTATCCCCTTAATAATAGTAGAAGAATTTCTACTATTATTAACCTCTACACCTGCTCAGGCATCACAGAAACCCAGTTTTTAGGAAAACTTTCACGGGGTTACAGGACCATTTCTTAAGGGGATATCTGGTATTTTTAGAGAGAGGGAGTGCCCTAGACTGAGAGGTGAAATCCCTATGCTAATTGTTCCTCCAAAATCTTGCTCAAGCCTTGAAATTCAACAACAAAGCTCATAAGGTCTTCAACCAAGAGGTAAGATTCTAGCCCTAACCTTCAATTTTGAAATTTTGTTTGGGAATAGGTAATGGGGAGGAAGTTTTGAGTATGAGTGTTGTTGTTATGTATGCATGTGCATTCATGAGTTGTGGGAAGGTAGTTGAACTCAAATGGGTATACCTTGGGTTGTGGGGTGAAGGAAAGCCTCCATAAGAGAAACTAGAAATAATAATGCACACCTAGCGTTTGATAAAATGCTCAAATGAACTGGAAACATGAACTCCTCCCTAATTTGTGTTCAATTTTGCCATATCTCTAAATAGATCAAAGTGGCTAGGATTTTCGAAACGGTGTACTTAATTAAGGAAATCTCAAAGCGAGGTATGTTGGCTAAACTCTTCTCTTAGAATTGAACCCCACAACATCCTTGGAAGTCCCGTGTTTCTCATTATAAATTGATTATTTTGAATAAGCCTTGTGTCGAAAGATATATGCGTTTATTTTGTATTCCAAATGTTCGGATTATGTTGAGTTACTACTTGAGAAGGTGATTAAGCATGGGCTATGAGTTAATACATTATGATTGGAAAACGTGATTCTAATGAAAACTAGCATGTCGAATTGTATAAGAAATCACATGTGCCTAAGACCCTTAATTTGGTTAGTTGCTCAAATGTGTATTTAAAGTCTTGAATAGAAATGTTTGTTGTTGACGATCCGTGATGATGTTTGAAAGTAAAATGGTAAATATAGAATATGAAATACAACCAACGTACCAACAATGACTTTATATTTGGGGCCATTAGTGCCAATGAAAGAAAAAGGCAAGAACAAGATATTGAAATGAGTTGTGAATCCTTTTAAAAAATAAATGCTTTGGGAGTATCGTATAGTCACCGAGGAAGGGTAGGTCAAAATAAAGTATCGTATAGTCATTGAGGGGTAAAACCCTATGTTAGAGTGATGAGGTTGTTTCCCCTTATATGGGATGAGAATGATGTATTGAGATGTTTCCCTTTGAATGGGATGAGATTATTGCTAGCGAGATGTGATGTGATGTCGAACCACACGACATTGTGGTGAGACAGCTTAGCCGATCGGGCTGAGACCGAACGCCATGCCGCACACATGGTGGTATTTTAAGTGGATGTCTCGGGGTGAGACGGCTTACCCAGTCGGGCTAAGATCGGACTCCGTGCTAAAAACACGGTGGTGTATCGGTGCTAAAGATCTCCCAACTTAAAATACTGAAACTTACTTGAAATTTACCTTTCCCTAACTTGACACCTTGATACTGTTTGAGTCTCTTATTGGTTTCATGTTTTCTTCTCCGTTTACTGTTACTCGTTCTATTGAGAGGGTGTTTAGTTTTACATACTAGTACTATTCCATATGTACTAACGTCCTTTTTGCCGGATGGATGCAGGTGGTTCCATAGCAGGTGGTATTGATCAGTGATAGCAGCACACCCTCTCCTCAGCTGACTTGGTGAGCCCCACTTCATTTCGGGGTCATGTATCTCTTATCCTTTATACATAACGTTTTGAGGTATAGCCGGGACCTTATTGCCGGCACTGTCGTACCACTCTTTTGTTTCTGTTAGAGGCTCCGTAGATATAGTATGGGTTGTATCTATTTTCGGGAAGGTTAAACTAAAAATGTTATAATCATATCATCTGTTCCACATTAACTATGATTTTACAATGTACTATTTTGGAAACTTGTAAATGATGTAACTAATGGAAATGAACTAGTGTTATTCACATGACCTTTTACTGTCTAATTAATGAAATGTATTCTTCTCCTTATTCATGGGTGAGTTGGGTAGATGGCACTGTGCAGGCTTGCTCGACCAAGGTAATTCTGTTGAGCGCCGGTCGCGCTTTCCGAATCTACACGTGCCGATGTAGGAGTGATTGAGGAGTAAATCCCTGTGTTAGTGTGATGAGGTTGTTTCCCTTTATATAGGATGAGAATGATGTATTGAGATGTTTCCCTTTGAATGGGATGAGATTATTGCGAGCGAGATGTGATGTGATGTCGACCCACACGACATTGTGGTGAGACAACTTAGCTGATCGGGCTGAGATTGGATGCCATGCCGCGCACATGGTGGTATTTTAAGTGGATGTCTCGGGGTGAGACGGCTTAGCTGGTCGGGCTGAGATCGGACTCCGTGTTAAAAACACGGTGGTGTATCGGTGCTAAAGATCTCCCAACTTAAAATATTGAAACTTACTTGAAATTTACCTTTCCCTAACTTGACACTTTGATATTGTTTGAGTTTCTTATTGGTTTCATATTTTCTTCTCCGTTTACTGTTACTCGTTCTATTGAGAGGGTGTTTAGTTTTACATACTAGTACTATTCCATATGTACTAACATCCCTTTTGCCGGGGGCGCTGTATCTTTAATAGATGCAGGTGGTTTCATAGCAGCAGACCCTCTCCTCAGCTGACTTAGTGAGCCCCACTTCATTTTGGGGTCATGTATCTCTTGTCCTTTGTACATAGCATTTTGAGGTATATTCGAGGCCTTATTGCCGACACTGTCGTACCACTCTTTTGTTTCTGTTTGAGGCTCCATAGATATAGTATGGGTTGTATCTGTTTTTGGGAATGTTAAACTAAAAATGTTGTAATCGTATCATATGTTCCACATTAACTATGATTTTAAAATGTTCTGTTTTGGAGACTTGTTAATGACGTAACTAATGGAAATGAACTGGTGTTATTCACATGACCTCTTACTGTCTAATTAATGAAATGTATTCTTCTCTTTATCCATGGGTAAGTTGGGTAGACAGCACTGTGCAGGCTTGCTCGACCAGGGTAATTCAGTTGAGCGCCGGTCGCGCTCCCCGAGGTCGGGGCATGACAAAATATCTACTAGAATTTTACAAAATCCGGTGTCAGAAGTGCACGAGCAACTAGTAGAATATACAAAACCTCCTATACTGTTGTCTGGAGTAAGATAGACAAGAAAATAAATACAACAGGGATGAGACTTCGGGTGCTGCAAAATGGAGCATGGGAAGCAGCTCACCACTTAGTCTCCGGGTAGCGGGGGTACGTGCCTGACTAGCCACCAGATGCACCTGCCTTAGATCCTGCACGATTAGTGCAGAAGTGTAGCGCGAGTACATAAACAACATATACCCAGTAAGTATCTAGTCTAACCTCGATGGAGTAGTGACGAGGGGTCGACATCGATACTTACTATAGGTCAATAACTAAATAGTACAAATCATAAGTAGGCATGAAATACAACAATAACAGTGAAATAAGAGACATTAATTAATCATTCTTAAACATAATATTAATTTAAAGTCTCCAACTATCACATGCTAAGTCTTTAACACATAAGAGTCACCAAGTAATTTTCAAGTCTCAGATCAAGAAATAAATATCAAGTATATTCGGACTATGAGCAATATCACGCATGATTTATGTCGAGGTCATACGACCCAATCCGGAATAGTGTGGATACTGCTGAGGATCGACCGACGCGAACTATAGATGCATCTAATATACAGCCGAGGCGATCGGCCTGATCCACAAGAATACATAATACTCTACAAACTCCGATCAACAAATACTACATAGGAATTATACTCAAAGAAGGCATAATTCTGCTAACAATCAAGTGTTTCATCAAAACTCAAGGTAAAGAAGCTCAGTCTTTTACAATCCTTTATCCAATTTAGATTATAAATTCAGATGATTAAACTAACAAGTTGGATGCAAATAATACGAGTAATACATGGTAAAGTCCTAAGTCTACCCGGGCATAAGCATAGCTACGTACGGACTCTCGTCACATCGTGCGTACGTAGCACCCACAATTATTTGCAAATAACCATTTAAAATACCTACGGGGATAATTCCCTATTACAAGGTTAGGCAAGAGACTTACCTTGTTTCCAGTCCTCTTCCAGGTTCGCAATTCACACTAATAGCCTTAAATCGATGCCGAGCATTCCGAAACTAGCCAAAGGTTGTACAAACTAATCAATATATACTCAAAAATTTATAATTTAACTATTAGAGTAATTGCCCGAATTTCGAAAATTTTGTAAATAAATGTTACCCATAACCTCACGAACAAAAATATATAATTTCTACTCAATTCCATAATCATTTTCGTGGTCTAATCCCATTTTTATCAAAACCTAGGTTTTTCAAAAAACTCCTACAATTTCCATATTTTACATATGAAAATCTACCCATAATATATGTATTTAACTTACATTAGGTAGGAATCACTCACCTTATAGTTCATGATGAAAACCTCTTTCCAAGAAGCTCGGAATTCGGCCAACACAATGAGAAATGGGAAAAATAAGCATAAGTCCCGACTTTTAATCAAGACACTGCCCAACGATCCTTCTTCGCGATCGCGGAAGAATCCTCGTGATTGCGAAGGCAAAGCTTGCCCAGGCTCAAGAACTCTTCATCGCGAATGCGAGGGCAGTCTTGCGATCGCGAAGGGTTGCCCAGCCTGAGCATCACGAATGCAGTTACACCTTCGCGAACGCGAAGGGTAATGGGTGCTGACCCCTCCCAGGACCCTTTCTTCTACGCGAATGCGGACCTGGCATGCAAACGCAAAGGCCACAGGTCTTGAAGCTTCGCAAACACGACTTGTTGATCACGAATGTGAAGAGTAAAATTGCCTAGTCCCCCAATTCCTTCTCCGCCAAGGCGCTATTAAGAAAGTTGACATGCATTTATTATATTATTTTGTATGCGTACAAGGACTATTAATATAGTTGATATAAATTGGATATGATAATAAGTGTACGAGGCATATTATAAGTGACGTGGGGTCTAAGAAGAGGCCTAAGTCTAAGTCAAGTTGGAAAATTACATGATAGACTAAAGTTCCAAACGCGTGCGCACAAGACAAAACATTGGACAAGTATATCTACATATATATAAGGATTTATGTGATGAACAACTAATCAAATATAAGATCTTATATAAGTAGTAAGTAAGGTGAATTACCTATCAAATGAAAGATCTTTGAGTCTAGTTTCTAACGCTTCAAACCGTTCATCATTTGGACACTCCTAAGAAGTTATGACCAAATTACCAAAAGCGAGCAGAATGTAACACTACCGCGTCTCCCCATGCGCTGTCCCGTGCGGCGTGCCTGTGGGGATTTCCATAATACTTCAAAATTTCGTTTCTAGGCACATTTTTCAATGCCGCACCGTGCCCCGCCTTGCCCCATGCGGCACGGCTGTGCAAATTGTATTTTTTTTATAACCCAACCCTATTTCATTAAATAGACGTAATGGACTATTTCTTGAGCTAAAGCCTGATGTTTTTAGAGTGAGAGAGTTCCCTAGAGTGGGAAAGTGTTCCTCAACAATTTGTTCTTCAATTCTTTCTCAAATCTTGGAAAATTAACAAGGAAAACTCAAAAGGTCTTCATCCATAGGTAAGATTCTACACTCTAACCCTCAATCTCAAATTTTATCTAGAATTGGGTAAATGCTAAGATAATTTTTGGGCATGAGAGTTGTTCATCTTGCATGCATTTGTTATCAAAGGGTGTAAGAAGATTGTTGAGCTTAGAATGGTAGATAATGGGTTTGGGATGATGGAATCCACCATAGGAGGACCTTGAAACCTTAATGCACACCTAGTGTTTGATAAAATGTTCAAATGAGCTAGAACTGTGATCATCCTCCTAATTTTGGTTCAATTTATTATATTTCTAAAATAGATTGAAGTTGCTAAGAATTCCGAAAAATTTTAGAGTTTAAGGAAGCTCAATTGAGTTATGTTGGCTAAACTTCTTTCCTAGAATTGAATCCCATGATGTTCTTGTAAGTCCCGAGTTATTCTTTATAAATCAACTATTCCGAATAAGCTTTGTGTTGAAAGGTATATGTTCAAAATGTGTTCCGGATGCTCTTATCATATGATGTTATCCTTCGGGAATGTGTTCAAAGCATGAGTTGGGTATAAAAATGTTATGACTCCAAGTAGTGTTTCAAGTGAAGGATATTATGCCAAATTGTGTAAGAAGTCTCAATGTGCTTAAGACTCTTAATTGCTCATAGGTGTACTAAAAGTCGTGATTAGAGATCCTTTGTTGTCGATAATCTATAAAGTTGCTTGAAAGTTAAAGTAGTGAGTTGGGGATATAAAGTGTGGACACCGTGCCAATAATGAAAGTTATACTTGTGGCCAATAGCGCCAATGAAATGAAATGATGTGTGAAATATTATGAAATGAGCCTTGATTAAACTATTCCAAATTGACTCCGAAAATAGAATTATCAAAAGCCTAATATACTCAAGTCATGTCCAATTGTGGTTGTTCTAACTAATGCTATGCTTGGTAGGTATTTCCAATAGGTTTTGAGTTCTCACGTATTCATAAGTTGAAATTGTGTATTGCCCTTTTTGGGGAAAGGTATTTTAAGAGTATTCTATATGATGATGTTTATGATGATAATCCTTGAAAGTAAAGAAATTAAAGTGCGGAATATGATATACGGCCACAGTGCCATAAATGAAGAATAATATGTATGGCCAAGGGAGCCAATGAAATAATGATGTTGTAAGTAGTTGAAAGTAATTGTGAAGTGATATATGGTGTGAAAAGTTATGAGATGAACGTATTTGTACTTATGTTTCCAATTTCTTATAAGCTCCTACGCCCTCATGAGGAGAGGCTATGGTGTTCTTAAATATTTTAAATGTTCTTGATGTCCTATGATCACCCATGGCAAGTACAAGTAAGTGATGATATGAACATGAAATGTGGCTGTTTGCCAAAATGAGAATTATGAGGTCTTGTATGTCCCTATTGTTTCAATCATAGTATGTATGCTACTAAACTAATTAATGTAAATGACTTATACATTAAGTCCCCAAGAGCCATGAACTTAGCTAATGGCCTCAAGATGTCAAGTGAGTGAATAACGAGATGGAAAGGAGATGCCCTATGCTAAATGATGATGAACTTTAAGAAAGGAATCTGGGCCCACGTGCCATTGAAATCGACTTATTGATTTACCATGCATGTACTAATGTAATGAGTTGTGTTTCAACATGATGAGCATGAACATGAAGTATTCCAATAATATGAAAAATTACGACCTTAAATGTAATGACAAACTATGTTGCTTTGAGTTTATATATGGTATTGTGATTGGGAATACACCTCCACCCGCATATATTAGGGTGAGGCGGCAGGGTCACTTTTTGTGTGGGGATTGTGGTATTGTGATACACCTACACCCCCATATATTGGGGTGAGGTGGTAGGGCCGCTTGTGTAGGAATTGTGGTATTGTGATACACCTACACCAGCATATATTGGGGTGAGGTGACAGGGCCACTTTGTGTAGGAATTGTGGTATTTTGATACACCTCTACCCACATATATTGGGGTGAGGCGGCAAGGCCACTTTGTATAGGGATTGTGGTATTGTGATACACCTCCACCCGTATATATTGGGGTGAGGCGGCAGGGCCGCTTTGTGTAGAGATTGTGGTATTGTGATACACCTTCACCCACATATATTGGGATGAGGCGGCAGGGCCGCTTTGTGTAGGGATTGTGGTATTGTGATACACCTCCACCCGCATATATTGGGGTGAGGCGGCAAGACCGCTTTGTATAGAGATTGTGGTATTGTGATACACCTCCACCCGCATATATTGGTGCGAGGCGGTAGGGCCGCTTTGTGTAGGGATTATGGTATTGTGATACACCTTCACCTGCATATATTGGGGTGAGGCGGCAGGGCCGCTTTGTGTAGGCATTGTGGCATTGTGATAACCTCTACCCGTATATATTGGGGTGAGGCGGCAGGACCGCTTTGTGTAAAGATTGTGGTATTGTAATACACCTCCACCCGCATATGTTGGGGTGAGATGACAGGGTCGCTTTTTGTGAAGGTGGTTATAGAGGATCTCCGACTTAATATCTATAAATGATTAATGGAAGCTCTTAGTAAATTGATTTTACGTTAATGGCTATCTAAGCCCCTTTATTGTTACCATGATTCATCGTATTCATGTTGTATTTCCAAGCCCTTGAATAGGTGTATTGTATATATGATACTGTGAACGGTCTATGAGATGCATAGGTGTATAATATTATATGTGAACACTAAGGACAGTCTATGAAATGTATATGTGAAAAATAAGAGAGGAAGGTGTCACTTTCATTAGCCTTTGTTTGTACATTTTGTTACAATCACACTATGTTATGTATTCCACGTATAGTTCATATGGCTCAGTTTGTCCTAAAAGAAGTTTAGAATGATGCAAGTATAATAAGACTTGAAATGTGATCCTATGGGATGTTTCAAAGTTTCTTGATGTACTTTATTTGCCTCTTATTTGAGTTACCATATTTTCGTATGTTGTTTTGACTGCCTTACATATGAGTACTATTCCACATGTACTCACGTCCCTTTTTCCGGGGGCACTGCATCTTTTAATTAATGCAGGTATACTTCTACAGGATGATATGGATCTTTGATAGGGATCTTCTTCACTACTCAGCTTATGGTGAGCCCGCTACAGTTCTAGTGGGTGTTTGGGTCTAGTTCATTTTATGTATATAGGTATCTATTGTCATTGAAGCTCCATGTACACTGTGGGTTATGTACTTAAAGTTTTGAGTTTTGTCATGTACTAAGTGTCCCAAAATACTCCGAAACTCAAAACCAATCATCCCGGCAAGTCACAATAGCAGAAATAGATATGGGAAAAGCAGTTAATAGAGGTTCAGAGCTCTAACTCTCAAAACGACCGGCTGGGTCATTACAATCATGCATGAGTTATAATGATATAATGTAGGCTTGCTCGACTGGGTTCACTCGGTTGAGCACCAGTCGCGCTCCTCGAGTTCGGGGCGTGACAACTATAGTATTTAGTTTATATTGAAAGGGCCTCATTGGCACTTAAATCCATAGGGAAAAATAAGTCGTTAGTGGTTAGGGGTACACCCGAGCAACACGGGACCCCATCCAAATGCACAACCAAGTCCATAAACATAATACGGACCTACTCGAACCCTCGGAACACGTAAAACAACATCGAAACTAAGAATCGCACCCCAAAACCAAATTGAATCAACTTATGAACTTCAAACTTTTCAACTACCTCCGAATGCGTTGAATCATATTTAGACAACTCGGAATGATACCGAATTTGCGTACAAGTCATAAATCACCATACGGACCTATTCCCAAACTCGGAATCTCAAAAGGACCTCGATAACACCAAAGTCTACTTCAAACAAAATTTAAAGAACTTGAAAACCTTCAATGCACCAACTTTCAATATTAAGTGTCGAAACGCTCCCGGATCACCCAAAACTCGATTTGAATACACGCCCAAGTCCAAAATAATCATACGAACCTATTGTAACTATCAAATCCTGGTTCTAAGGTCGTTTACTCAAAATATTGACTCAAGTCAAACTTGGCCATCTTAGGCCACTATTAAGGAACTATGAGTTCCGATTTCAACCTGAACCCTTTCAAACCCAAACCAACCATCCCCGCAAGTCATAAAATAGTAAAAGCACATACGGGGAGTCTTAATTAGGGGAATAGGGATCTATAAAGAAAAACTACCGGTCGGGTCGTTACATTCTCCACCTCTTAAACAATCGTTCGTCCTCGAACGGGTCTAGAATCATACTTGGAGTGTCGAATAAGTGTGGATATCTGATCTGCATATCCTCCTTGATCTCCCAAGTCTCCTCTTGGACTGGTTGACCCCTCCATTGGACCTTTATCATGAAAATCTTCTTAAACCTCAACTGGCGAACCTCTGTCAATAAGGGCAATTGGCTCCTCCTCATAACCTAAGCTCTCATCTAGCTTATCCTAGTTGTAATCTTAACACATACGACCTGTCGGCATGGTACTTTCGGAGAATAGACACATGGAAAATCGGATGAACTTTCGATAGACTGAGAGGCAAAGCAACCTCTCCAACTCGCCTCAACACCTCAAATGGGCCAATAAACCTAGGGCTCAGCTTGCCCTTCTTTTTTAACCTCATGTGTCACGCCCCGAACCTGGGGGCGACACCGGCACTCGGTGCCTCACCTATCCTCACGTACCAACTTGCGACTAAGGGACTCTAAACTTATAATGTCATACTTTGGACATGGGACACATTGCAAGACAATTGCGAATACTGACTAAATATCAATAAAACACTGGGCCGACAAGGCCGTCATAACTACTACAGCTGACAATCCAACAAAATGTACATAAAAGTCCTACATGCCCAACATACTGCATTAACTAACAGGATATGTCTACACACACACACACACACACACACACACACACACACACACACACACACACACACACACACACACACACACACACACACACACATATATATATATATATATATATATATATATATATATATATATATATATATATATATATATATATATATCTAGACCCGACAACTCCGAAGGGTATCAAGCTTACCGGTCAAGCTGAACTTGGGCAACACCTAATAAGGAGGTCTACCCGTCTGCATGTCTGAACCTGCACACATGAAATGGAGCACCTCCAGAAAAGGGACGTCAGTACGAAATAATGTACCGAGTATGTAAGGCACTATACTGAAAGCTGAAACTGAACTGATAATATAATAACTTAAAGCAACTGGAAGTCAATGATAATCTGAAGATATGCTTACTTGCTGATACTGATTCAACTCTCTCAATATACTAAGTAAAATAGTTGTCCGGCCTTATAAGGCTCGGTATATATATAACTGATCTGCCGTAATAGGCTCGCTCATAGGTGCTCGGCCATACTAGGCTCTGTATCTCGGCCAACTGGGCTCTCTCATAGGTGCTCGTCCATAGTAGGCTGGGTATATAACTTAGCGTCTAATCAAAAGTTGCCTAATAGGGGCCTGCCCATCGATTATAGCTCGATGGTAAGGAAAATACTGTAATACTGTATATATAAATTCTCTGCTCTCATGATAGGAAAGAAGGAAATACTCAATTGGAAATGAAGTCCCGATAAGGAGAATACTGTAACTTACAAGACTAGGAAAATATATGTAAATTCCGGGACATGATTTTTTTCTTTATACCACGTTATCAAACTTGTGTAATTACGAGATCATGCAAAATGAAGGAAGAGCTTAGCCTTAACATACCTGAGTCGATTCTCTTGAGAAAGATTACATCGTACTCCCTTAATATTGTAAAATCTCACGTTGCTTTGAATTGGTGAAGATCTTTCATTTCTTATGTTCATCAACTTAGATTTGCACTAGTCGTCCTTATAATTCATACCCAGGTACGTGACTACTTGAGAATTGAGATATATAAGAGGCCTTTGTAACGTAACAGTAAACATGTAAATCTAGCAAATCATTTCAAGGCTTACTTAAATATTGCTTCTTTTTTTTTGAGATATCAAGATTGTTGAGAATTCCAAATCCCATTCGTTACCTATATCTTCATCCATCTCTTAATGAATTGGAGTCTTATACCTTAGTGGGTGTGGGTCCCACTAAGGTAATGACTAAGCCTTTAAGAATGACACATTATCAAATGATTTGAAGAGTCACTTAGGTTAATTAGGTTGCTGCAACATTAATTCTTAGCCATTCCCAACCAATTAGCTACCAACATTTTAATTAATTGCTAATCTCCCACTAAAATCAATAATTACCCGATTATCTATATAATTAAGAATTATCTTAAATTACTTAAAATATTGCTCATTTTTAGCATACCTTATACACCTCACTATCATGGCCATGTGGTACCTTGTATGGTACTAGTCCATACATACCGGATATTTTAGCTCGGGCCATATTTTATCCCAAAATGTCAAACTTCGACGAAATTCATTTTCTTCAATTTGCTTACCCTCTCACCTTCACCAATTTACTCATCACTTGTTTAAAATAGAATAATGCTTATAATCACGAAATAATTTCATTCCCGAACTTGCGTCGATTAACTTATGACGAAACTTTATTGTACGCAAATGCGGGATGTAACATCATTCCCCCCTTTGGAACATTCGTTCTCGAATGTTGACTGATATACTTATCATTTTGATAACTTATGTCCTCTGAATACTTTAGTACTTTCCTTGCCATCTAAGCAACTGTTCTGTGAATAATTCTAAGGGCCAGGGCATCCCCCCCCCCCCTTTAAGCTTCTTTCTCACACCACGACTTGTAGTCAGAATCCTTCTAATCTCGTAACTGTTGCTACCTTCTATCATAGATCCGTTTATCCATCCGTATGACTTTACTGCCATAACTCTTACTCTGATTTATCGTTATTGAGGGCTGCTACCTAACTCCGGGTTACTTTCATTGCTTATCCTATATGCAATAAGCTAAGTCCTTTAATGCCCCTTCATTACTGTTCATCTTAATAATGACAGCCTAATCTCATCTCATACTTTGTGACCTTTGTCCATCCATTATTGATTCATCTTAATACCGATAACTTGGCCTCTTATGTAACACTTCTGCTAGGGCTCACGTCTCATCAGGGAACATTTGAAGTGACTTTCCTAATCCACTTAGGAGTGATATTGTACTTCAATGACCGTATTTTATAGCATCCCAATGTGATTCACTTACGTGGGTATTTTAATCTCGTACAATCCATGAAATCCTCTTCAAATCATTACTCACTCGAAGGCCTAAACGTCATCCTTTATCTATAGACTCCTTTATGTGGTACCTTGTATGGTACTAATTGCTACTAGTTATAGACTCCTTTGCGCTTATTCAGGCACCCATCAGCTCTCTCTCATTTTCGTGGGCTTAATCCCGAGGGCTTATCCATTCTTGTCACCTTCTCACTCGCCCTTTCTTATCCTTACTCCTGTCTTCCTAAAATCTTGTCGCTCTACCATACTTTAGCTTGCGACCCAAACATATCCATTTATACGACTCGCAGCCTTCCTTCAACTTCCTTGCACCATAGATTTCCTTGTGTTATTCTGGAACATCAAGTGAGATATCACATGGTCTCTAACTTTTCTTTTACTTTCTTAACTAGACCTCTCGATACCTAGAAACCATAGGTTATAAGATATGCCACTGACGATGCTGCTATCATTCCTGGATATTGAATCCCCGCGGTTCTAGCATTCTATCCGAAGTATAGACTATTCCCAACCTTCTGCATCTGAGTATCTCGTATGTTGTTCACTTTTACCTTACTTACCTTAAAATCTCGCATCACATCTTCTATCTCTTTCGTGACCTCCTTTCCACATAGGTATAATTCATATTCACACCTTAAAGCTCTGTTATAATACTTGCACCTCTGGTGTATACACAATCCGATGAGAGCTTTATACCAACTTCTTATAAGGTTGGTACTTCTTCTAACTGGCTTCCTTATAGAGCCATTATAGAATATGGTTGTTGCATTATCTCTCTTGCACCTTTGATATTAAGAGTGATTCTGCCATGTTCTCAAGCGCAATTTCTATACTTTTCTAGGTCCAATAATCAGACTCCTGATTGATCGTTGTTGTAACTCTTTAGTTTCCTCTTCCTTCTGATCAACCTTTATGTAGGCTTAAGCTATCTTCCAATCTGTGGCTCATGGCAGTAGTTATTACTTTAGCCCTTCATGGACGCTATGGAATATCCATGATACAATCTTATAACAATTCAATCTTTTGTCTATGACCTAGGCTCAATTCTTTCTTTTAACCTATACTGGAATCTTCTACGGCTGTATGATTGTCAACATATATGCCGCATGGATAATACTCTGAAATATTAGGTACATTCATTATGTAATTATCTCTGGATCATTGATCGAATAATTCCTTTCATTCCTTCTCAACTTTCTTTAAATGCAAGCAATTGCTTTTCCTGGTCGTTATGTCTCCTTGTTGCGTGCATACGTAGCTTATTTTAGTGCCCACACCTTGTTGCGTGCATACTTAGCTTATTTTAGTGCCCACACATATTGAAATTCCATACAACCCATATGATCTTGAGTATCACCTTTTGATTTTGATATATATATTATTTTTTATTATTTTTTCTTACCGTTCATTAGCCACGATAGGTGCCACCTGCTGATGGAGTGCATACAATGTTGTTGTGAGACTGTTGTTACAAGACCATTTCCTCTTTAGATGACTGTGCTTGGTTAAAGCTTTCTTCCTTATTTCCTCCGCTAGTCTTTCATTGTAGTACTTAGGGAGGACCCTCTGATTCTTGTAAGGCTACGAGCTTATTACATCGTATACTCAAAGGAATTTTTGATGTTTGTACTCACATATACAATTCCTTAGTTACTTACCTCCATACTTATATGCTTATACGGTTGCTCCCGAACTGAAGTTTTGACTGTCTTCCCTTAACACTCATACGGTATTTTTAACTACCCCACCTCCTATCCGAATATTTCTCAAGGTCACGATGTCATATCTGCGAGACTGAATTCCCCATGTTGGGGTTCACTCCGTTTATCTTGCACGATCTATTGATTTTTCTGTATCCTCTTGTCTAGCCATAACTAGGCTCTTCCTGAATCAACTACTAACTACTCATTGGCTCATTCTCATATCAATATTCTGCGTAATCTTTCATGGTTCATTTCCTTTATCTTAACTTACGTCCCGCACTGGCTCCTTATATATCAATAACATCTCAGGAAGGAGCCCTTACCTTTTCTCCTTGACGTCGTATTTGCATAATGTTCTGGAATCGTAGCGTATCTGCAGGACTTGAATAAGTGCAATCTTATCCCTTTCTCATTCTTATCACATTCTTCCTTTACCATTTCCATAGTTACTAGAACCACTTAATTCTGACCTAATGCCACATCATACCATATTTCCCCCTTTTAGGGGAGCACTAAGATTTAGTGCTATGATGATCTACGCATAGATGTTTTACCCTCTCATCTTTGGCATCTTTTCACATCGTCGATGATCCTTACTCGCCTCGCGGTAATCCTTTAATACCAAGGATAACGAAATTCCTCACTCGCGAGGGTGACACTTAGTGTAACTGGCACATACAGTCCCTTAAGCTTAACTTTACTCACCTTGCTTGCTTTAGGGAAGCGTCTTCCTGAATGATCATTCTCTGAATTTCTCATGAATCTTCTTCTGTTGTCCACTCTATTATCGCTGGAACAAAATCTGAAATTCTCATGATGCTGACTATTATCCTATCACTCAGTCCCTGATTCATGTTTAGTTTATCTTGTTCACCAGTCCATACTGATTTTTATTGTTCTGGAGTCTAAATTTTCCTTCCGGTAGTCGCATTGGAGTTACGAACTTATTTCTTGAAATGAGGATATGACTTTATGGCCTATACTCTTTTGTTGTCTCAAGGCCTATCACCTTTCGTCTTTTCCTTCAATTGACTATAGACTCTGTAATACTGTCATCTTTTTGATCCACCGTTGTCATCCATGTATCATATCTTACTCATAATGCTTCATTAACTTTTTCTTATTTCCCGCTAACATTTATGTCAATCACTTTATTCTGAAAACTCGAACAAGACATTCTTTTGCTTTTAGCTCCCCTTGCTCCATCCAGTGGCTCTTGGGGTTGCTTAACGTTCTCGCTCTACTAGGGACGCGATCCACACTAAGGTAATATTTATCCTTTCCAGGCTTTCCGTACCACATTTAATTGTAATATTCTAGAGTGCACCATATGGGTGCCTCACAAGGAGATCTGTTAGCACCTTTGCAATATCCTTCAGAAATGCCAACTAACACAAACAATCCATTTACCATTTTGAGTTACTCTAACCCCAGCCGGATCCTAATATCTTGTCCTTTACTTAAGCTACACATGTTAGCCCCCAATAAGGTATAACTGAGATGGGTGTGGCCAATTCTACATACGTACGTTACTGTTGAAGGTAAGTCACAATGCTTATACTTTTCTGCCGGAGTTGAAAATACCGGTAATCTTCATTAACTGGGTACCTCGTACCCTTCTCATCTTGCTCCTTTTACTTGTTGAAGCTTGAATCTATCTTCTGAACCTCTCATTGCCTTTCACCATAGAGGTGGATAGATATTCTTGCCTTAAGGCTCCTTATCAAGAAGCTTACACGTAAGGTACACACATGTTCTGCTGAAGACCTCACATTTATCCAACATAGGAATGATGCAAACTCGAGTTTCTCTAACTCAAATCTTCCACAGCTATATATCTACCAACCATCTTTCTGGATGTAGGTATCGTCGTATTATGAATAAGATAGAGTTTAGGAAATTGAGTTCTTACAACGGAGCTCTACCACACGATCTAGAGTAAGAAGAAAGAGTGACAGTCTTAAATGCCCTGTAGCCTCCTGCTTATAAGTGTGGTGCACGACACACCCATAAACAAGACTCTACTAGACACGGCTTGTAGACTTCCTAGGACAGAACTTCTCTGATACAACTTTTGTCAAGCCCCGAACCTGGGGGCGACACCGGCACTCGGTGCCTCACCTATCCTCACGTACCAACTTGCGACTAAGGGACTCTAAACTTATAATGTCATACTTTGGACATGGGCCACATTGCAAGACAATTGCGAATAATGACTAAATATCAATAAAACACTGGGCCGACAAGGCCGTCATAACTACTACAGCTGACAATCCAACAAAATGTACATAAAAGGCCTACAAGCCCAACATACTGCATTAACTGACAGGATATGTCTACAAGCCTCTACTGATGGATATACTGTGATCGGAACAAGGCTCCGACCTACACACACACACACACACACACACACACATATATATATATATATATATATATATATATATATATATATATATATATATATATATATATATATATATATATATAAAGCTCTAGACCCGGCAACTCCGAAGGGTATCAAGCTTACCGGTCAAGCTGAACTTGGGCAACACCTAATAAGGAGGTCTACCCGTCTGCATGTCTGAACCTGCACACATGAAATGGAGCACCTCCAGAAAAGGGACGTCAGTACGAAATAATGTACCGAGTATGTAAGGCACTATACTGAAAGCTGAAACTGAACTGATAATATAATAACTGAAAGCAACTTGAAGTCAATGATAATCTGAAGATATGCTTACCTGCTGATACTGATTCAACTCTCTCAATATACTAAGTAAAATAGTTGTCCGGCCTTATAAGGCTCGGTATTTATATAACTGCTCTGCCGTAGTAGGCTCGCTCATAGGCGCTCGGCCATACTAGGCTCTGTATCTCGGCTAACTGGGCTCGCTCATAGGCGCCCGGCCACAGTAGGCTCGGTATATAACTTACCATCTGATCAAAGGTTGCCCAATAGGGGCCTGCCCATCGATTATAGCTCAATGGTAATGAAAATACTGTAATACTGTATATATAGATTCTCTGCTCTCATGACTGGAAAGAACGAAATACTCAATTGGATATGATGTCCCGATAAGGAGAATACTGTAACTTACAAGACTAGGAAAATATACGTAAATTCCGGGACATGAATTTTTTCTTTATACCTCGTTATCAAACTTGTGTAATTACAAGATCATGCAAAATGAAGGAAGAGCTTAGCCTCAACATACCTAAGTCAATTCTCTTGAGAAAGATTACACCGTACTCCCTTAATATTGCAAAATCTCACGTTGCTTCGAATTTGGGAAGATCTTTCACTGCTTATGTTGATCAACTTAGATTTGCACTAGTCGTCCTTATAATCCATACCCAGGTACATGACTACTTGAGAATAAAGATACATAAGAGGCCTTTGTAACGTAAACAGTAAACATGCAAATCTAGCAAATCATTTTAAGGCTTACTTAAATATTGTTTTTTTTTTTTTTGAGATATCAAGATTGTTGAGAATTCCAAATCCCATATGTTACGTATATCTTCATCCATCTCTTAATGAATTGGAGTCTTATACCTTAGTGGGTGTGGGCCCCACTAAGGTAATGACTAAGCCTTTAAGAATGACACATTATCAAATGATTTGAAGAGTCACTTACGTTAATTAGGTTGCTGCCACGTTAATTCTTAGCCATTCCCAACCAATTAGCTACCAACATTTTAATTAATTGCTATTCTCCCACTAAAATCAATAATTACCTGATTATCCACATAATTAAGAATTATCTTAAATTACTTAAAATATTGCTCATTTTTAGCATACCTTATACCTTGTATGGTACTAGTCCATAAATACTGGGTATTTTAGTTCGGGTCATATTTTATCCCAAAATGTCAAACTTTGACGAAATTCATTTTCTTCAATTTGCTTACCCTCTCACCTTCACCAATTTACTCATCACTTATTTAAAATAGCATAATGCTTATAATCACGAAATAATTTCATTCCCGAACTTGCGTCGATTAACTTACGACGAAACTTTATTGTACGAAAATGCAGGATGTAACATCATGATACCCTTCATCGGTGAGACTTTCAAGAGAACCTTCTCTCCCACCATAAGTGATAAATCACGCGCCTTTTGATCCGCGTAACTCTTTTGTCTGGACTGTGCTGTGCGAAGTCGCTCCAAAATCAACTTTACCTTCTCCAAGGCATCCTTCACTAAATTAGTTCCATATTACCTAGCCTCGTCGGGCTCAAACAAACCGATGATAGAACGACATCGTCGTATATAAAGCCTCAAATGGAGCCATATTGATGCTGGACTAATAACTGTTATTATAAGAATCTGAGCATATCTTCCAAAATCTGAACTGTCCGCTCTGACTGCCCATCGCTCTACGGATGAAAGGATGTGCTGAGCTCTGCCTGAGTGCCCAACTCGCTTTGTACTGCTCTCCAGAAATGCAAAGTCAACTAAGGGCCTCTATCTGAAATGATGGAAATAGGCACACCATACAATCGAACATTCTCCTGAATGTAAATCTAAACCAATCTCTCTGAAAAGTACGCAGTCACAACAGTAATAAAGTGTGCCGACTTGGTCAGCCTGTCGACAATTACCCAAACGGCATCAAACTTCCTCAAAGTCTGCGGCAACCCAATTATAAAGTCCATAGTGATGCGCTCCCACTTCCACTCTGGTATAACCTTCTGCTGAAGTAGGCCACTTGGCCTCTGGTGTCACGACCCAGTCTAGGGCCACGACGGATAACCGACACTAAGTGCTTGTCATCACTAAACTTGATGATAATCTACTAATCATGAATATAAACAGATAAACTGAACAAGCATAAGCATAGCTGATAAGAACTGTACAATCTGGAAAGCTAACAAGGCTAACACAAGCTGACATATAAAAACATACTAACTACATAGGTGCATATCTACAGGCCTCTAGGAGTGCTGAACTGAAAAAGTACTGGACGTAACAGGGCCCTGTCATACCAAAACTAGCTAACAATACACATACCAAAAGATAAGTAACTCCAGGAGTAAGCAGAGTGACTCCAATAGCTGGTGGATGGCCTACTAATGTGGCTCAAACGCTGATCTATATATACCTACGTGGCATGAACATAGCGCCCCAGAAGGGACGTGAGTACGATATGCACAAAGTATATAGGGTGGAAAATATACGTAAAGCATACTAAAATATGACTGTAAGATGGAAATCTGAATATAAGCTGAAAGATAAACAAGACTCTGAACTAGCAACTGATCTAGAACTGAATCAATGTCTAAGCTAAATATGTGCCGAAACTGAACAACTATCTAAACTGGTACCTATCTGGTGTTATGGGCTATATCACCCCCAATCAGGTAACTGTAAAACTGAACTAGCCTCATGTATAGTCATGAAATGCAAACTGTAGCTATATACGCGTATATAACATGCCTGACTGGTGTTATGGGCTATATCCCCCCAGCAGGTAAATATATAATCAACAGGTTCGGCTGATGTTATGGGCTATCTCCCCTCAGCATATAATCAATAGGCTTTGCTGGCGTTATGGGCTATCTCCCCCAGCATATAATCAATAGTCCTCTTGCTGGTGTTATGGGCTATATCCCCCTAGAATAATCAATGTAAGCACGTATGAGGCATAACACGTGGCAACATCATATGGACTCAAGAGATCATGAAGGAAACCGTAAACAGAATCACTAACGTAATCTGACGCTCTTCGTCCATAAGTTGGACGGAGGAGCCTAACCCCATTTTAGGGAGAAAATGAGTATGTACATGAGATACTAAGTTTAATTAACTTATTAGGATCCCTCTATAATCAATTTAGAACCAAGGAACTCAAGATTTGTCAAACTCTTCGAATTGCCAAAAATTTTGACAGAGTTTCTCCTAAAACTGGATGATCCCCAAAAATAACAACAAGCACCACTATATACACAGGAATAGATACCCGGCCAAGATGATAACATCAAACTAAAGGAGATCCAGTTATCCACAATAGTGTCAAACGATCGACAAAAAGGAATTGTGAATGTAATGTCGACTCATAGTGGCTAACTTGTGACATAAAAGTCTAAATATGATTTAGGAATAACCTAAGAATAAACACATGAAAATTAAGCCTATATAATCTTAAATGAATCTATTAGGATCATATGGGGGTTAGGCATACATAAAAACATCAAATGAACGGAACAAATGGAAGTCCGGATGGCATAGGCCAAATTGGCGATTTTCACTTTTGTTTTTGTTGTATTTTGAAGTTCCAACCTAGACTATTTTCTTCCATAATTCACATATGGAATTGAATAATATACAAGGATACAATACATGCTGATATTTTGCTTGAATAACCCTTAAAATATCAAGAAGAAGAGCTAGAACATAGCTAAACCAAATCATGCCAAAAACGAAACGAAAACCCTACATACCTCTTGTGTTCTTGCTTCCAAACCTTGTTCCCTTGATACACACCCTTACTTATGCTTGTATAACTAAAATACAGAGGTGAAAAGCTTCCTTAACCACGAAGATCTTTCCAAAACATGAGTTATAAGGAGAAAGGGGGATCGCAAAGTCTTGCCTATGTCGTAAGGATCGTGTTGATGTGTTCGCGTCTTGATTTTGAGTTGCAGATGATGGAATTGCTTCAAAACCCTAAGGATGTATTTAGGATGTCTAGAGAGGCTTTGTAGGTCTGACTTGGGTCGAAATGATCCTTAGAGATGAAGGCTACAACTTTATATATCAAGATAATCCCCAACCGACCTTGTGGGTCCCAAAGGGAGCTTCTTGCACAGTCTCACAAAAATGCGAATATCTCTCCACTTTGATGTCGTATCGACAAACAGTTTAATGTGTTGGAAACTAGACTCGTAGATCTTCAATTTGGTGGTGGATTAATTACAAGTGCATTGAAAGAAAATCTTAGTAACATTAGACCTAAATCTTAAGTAAAATTATGAACGTAACTTGCGATAACTTTTGTCGACTTTTGTTTCATAACTTGTTTGACTTCAAAACTTAACACACGACTATAATACAACTACAATACCTCATAACATCACCCCACGTATCATGTTAATCACCCTAGTATCACCCTATAAGTATGGGTTATAACATTTTCAACTTGCCGACCTTCGACGAAACTTATTTTCTTCGATTCGTTTAGCTTCTAAACCTTCCAACCCTCTCGGTACTCGCAGTTCATGATCTTAAATATATGTAACCTCCAAGTTGACATGATTAACTTACTTTATGTACTTTAAAAATTGTCTCATTTTTGAGCTTACATCCATTGACTACGACATACTCTTATGTATGAAAACATGGGGTGTAACATTTGGTGCTCATACATAACATGCTGGAAATTTAGGCATCTCGCTACATACTCAACTATGTGCTTCTTCATCCGCCACCACCAATAATGTTGCCTCAAGTCGCGATACATCTTCGTAGCACATGGATGAATAGAATACTAGAAACTGTGTGCTACCTCTAGAATCTTCTCCCTCAACACATCAACATTAGGAACACATAGGCGACCCTGGAGTCGCAGAACACCATGTTCACTAATAGTAACCTCCTTGGCACCACCCTATAGTACTGTCTCTCTAAGAACCAACAAGTGTGAATCATCGTACTGACGAACCTTGTGTCGCGCCCCAATTTCTCGTGAAAGCGGGTTTCGACGTGTGAAATGCTTTTAAATGGGTATTAAAATAGAAGAGTCGCCACCTAACGGTTTAAGGTGCGTTAGGAAACCTATTTGCAAATAACTCTATTTTGACTAGTCAACGCCACCAAAGAATGGGTAAGGGCTCAAATTACCTCAAAGAGAAGGTGTTAGGCATTCTTCAAGGTCCACAACTGTGGTTCCCGGCCGAAGTTTAAACTATATGGATTAGAGAATTAAGCTAGGTGATCAAATAAGCAAAGAAAGATGTAGAAGTTGAAAACTCTATTATAATATAAGAATTAACTATATGGCTAATTGATACAAGTCATAAAAATCACAAGGAGTACAAATGACTAAATACGGACAATAAGCGTATAAAGAAAGGGGGTCCTATATTTTTTAGCCTAAAGGATCACCCCGTGCAACATAAATAATACTTCGCAACTCCATTTCGGTAGGGGTTGCTCATATTATTCAGCGGGCACAGACTATCATCTCCTGCTACCCAATTACTATGTTGAAGTTTGATAAAGGCGCTCTAATTCAATTCTAAACCATACCCTATGTGTGCACTACTCGTCCCGTGCCTAAGGTTCATGAGGCTTTGGACCTACTATTAGGTGGTTCTATACTTTTCTTAGGTTTCTCAAAATGATAAAACTAAGCGACATTCAAAACAGATAGGACTGCACACAATAGCTTTGATAGGCTCAAGTTGACCTCCACACATAAGCACAAAAGCACGCGATCAAATCTTTTGGTTATGCAGTAGATAGAATTAAGATGTATTAGAATCATTAGGTCCTATAGGCATGATTTCTATATGATTCCAGTATTATACAAGCAGTGCTGCAGTTTTTGGATCAACGTATAGGTGGATTAAAGCGTTACAAGACCTATAGGCATGATTTCTATTTTGTTTACGTAATAAGGTAGTGAAAACAATCCCAGCACTCTGAATTATCAGTGTTGATTTTATAGATATGCATCTTAGGCAGGTGACAGTATCCTATAGGCATTATTTCTAATAGTCACATAATAAGGCAGTGAAGTCGCTTGAAAACACAGGATTAGCAGCGTCGATAAACATCCTATAGGCGGGATTTCTAACAATTGACAATTAGACTTGATTTTGTAACACTTTATCCCTATAGGCATGTCATCTAAGTGAGGCAGTACAAAAGTAACATAAAGCAGTTGATCAATTATTAAACCTAAAGTCATGATATCTAGATTAGCAAAGGCATTGTATTATTGTATCCTATAGGCATACTATCTAAAAGCATTGAGTAGTTGACATAGAAACAAGTGTAGCAATTACTTGAGCCAACATATTTTGACAAGTTAAGTGAAGTGTGTGCGTGATTCCTATAGGCATGATCCCTATCAGTGTGCGACACACTGATGGTAGTCTATAATTGCGTGTTTTAGTTGCTTATCGCACTCTAATTTACTGCACTTTTATTGCGTTTGAGCGTTAATTGCTAGTGTTTTTCACTAATTGTGTGTTTTATGCTTTGTAGGAGTGATCCCGAGCTATGTAGATGTTATGGCATGAATTCAAGCTATTCTGGAGCTTTGAAGTCTGAGTAAAAGCTCAAGGATTAAGTTGGGATTGTGTTCGGGGATCAACGGACAATCGTGCACTTAACGAAAGAAATGGAGAATCGAGCAGGACGCCACCCAGGTGCGCGAGCTACTCCATAGATATGGAGTAATTCATCACAAATAAGTTTAAGTTAAAGAAAAACATACAACCATCCAAACTCTTGTCTTGAGTGAGGATTGAATGATGAAATCCTTGTGCTCTTGCTTCTCCCACTTCTCTTTAGCCTCTTTATGTCTTAGATGTGTCAAAAGTCCTCAAAAATACCATTTTTCCATGTATATATACCAAGTAGGGTCGGGCCCACTTGGTATATTAACGCTCAAACGCAATTAAAGTGCAGTAAATTAGAGTGTGATAAGCAACTAAAATACGATATTATAGCCTACCATCAACACCCCATACTTAAACCATTTCTCGTCCTCCAGCAATCAAACTACACTTTATAATGACACGACTTTTTTAAACAATTCTCATAACTCATCATACCAAGAATATTTAAAATAGACTAAGCACTCTTACCTAACATCCTCGCCTCAAGATTTGACTCTAAAGCACCACGCATTATTTACAACTCGCTTACTTACTCTAACACAGAGATCATCAACATTGTGCCCTCGCAACAAAAGAGAGTAGTTCCACACACAATCAAATTTAAGCACAATTAGGAACTTCAAATAGAAAGAATTCGCTCACTCTCAGAAACAACATTCATATGCTACAAAAGATGAACCATAGGCTTGCCCGTAGTGTACTACTCCACTAATTGAGCTCATTCAATCAAGGATTAAGTAGGACTTTAATTGGTTGTAATGTAAGTTGTGGGACGGGTAGGATACATTTAGATATAAGAGTGACTACCCTCCCTAAGAACTTTAATACATACATCTCATTGTTAAAACCCCACACTTATGCCAAACCAATACTCCACCTTCGCAACAATTTACATTAATTCCCAACTTCGTTAAGCACAAATACATCAAGAGTTACCACTTATCAATGAATAATTTTCACAACAATACACTATGTATATTCTGTTTTTCTTTTTCAATTTAAGTGGCTCTTACTTTTTTCAAAACAGTGCACCTTTCTCCTTATTTCATTAGCTCCACTCAAAAACCAATCCAATCACCCCACACTTCAACTTTTACAAAGTTCATACAATTTCAAGTGCTCACGAGAGGTAAATGGCTCAAATAGATGGTTAATTCAAGCAAATGGGTAAGGCTTGTAATGTGGTTACCAAAGAAATAGGATGACAGGCTCAACGGGGTTAACTACGATACATAACAATTTGGTGGGTAAACGCATATCCTCGGCACAACAAAGAAATGCCTATATCACTTCCAAGACTGAATAAAATTACTATTTCGCTTTGCAAACACACGGAATAAGTTCTAGACATCAAATGCAATACACAGAATACACGAAACCTCACACACACATGGCACATAACTCACTACGGATTGGATTATCAAGACACTCTAGTCAAAGCAGTCAAGCCAAGTCAAGAACATACAATTTAAGGTACTTATGCAAGAGTCAAAAACTGAGCCTAAGCGTCACAAATAGAGCACTCACTCTTCTCCAAGCATAAAAGAGTCAATAGATGTTACCTTCCATTCAAATCAGAGCTCAAGGTACCTACTCCTAACAAATAAATAAATAAATAAAACTAACTACACCCAGTTGAAGTAAAAATCCTTGAAAAAGAACCGCGGCACAAAAAAAATCTAAGGGGGAATTGATACACTACATAATAAAAGAAAATCATTTTGTCTTTTTTCTTTCAACTTTAATCCCTCAAGAAACCCGTCGAATGATATCCATCGTCGGGAAAAATCAAAAATTTTAAATTTTTTATGGTTTTCCAATTTTTTTTATTTTTTATCATCCTACTACAACTAACCAAATTAATATACATACAACATACATACAAATATATCCCCCACCCCACACTTTAAGTTGTGGCATGTCCCCATGACACACAATTAAAAAGCATAAGGTAGAGGAACTTCCCTGAATCTCTAGTCGGGGTCTGAGTCAATGTCGGGCTCTATTCTTTGTGCCCGAACTAGTGCACACATCCACGCGGATAGCTTCTTCTCAGCCTTCTTGGGGTACATCCCACACTTGTCTTTCTCAATCACTAGGACCTTCTCTTTCGATCTTTTCACTCTCCACTTTACACTTGCAGTTGGCTTCTCCTTTCTCACCCCCATATCCACATTCATCTAGAAAGTCACTGTCTCCTCACCCACTCTAAGCATGAGCTTTTTATCATGTATGTCTAATATTGCTCTGCCCGTCACTAAGAATGGTCTTCCTAAGATAAGGGGGGCCTCTTTATTCTCCTCCATCTTCACCACTATGAAATCTACAGGAAATATAAACTTATCTACCCAAACTAAGACATCTTCAACTATCCCCTCAATTATCAAAGTTGTTTGGTCTGCCAGCTGCAAAGATATTGGCGTAAACCTTATCTCTCCAAGCTCATTCTCCATTTTCCTGTAAATAGACAAAGGCATTAAATTAACTGAGGCACCATAATAACATAAAGACTTATCAAAATTAAGAGTGTCTAACGAGAAAGGTATAGTAAAACTCTCTGGATCTCCACACTTTTGTTGGAGTTTGTTTTGCAAGATTGTGCTGCAATGCTCTATGAGCTTGACCACTGAGATGTCTTCTATCTTCCTCTTCTTTGTAAGGATCTCCTTCAAGAATTTGGCATAAGCTGGCATTTGTGAGAGAACTTCTGTGAATGGCAAATTTACATTAACCTATCTCAGCATATCTAAAAATCTCTCAAACTACTTGTCTAACTTTTCTCTATATAACTTTTGGGGAAAAGGTAGAGCAGGCATGTGCTAGCTCTCATTAGATTCCTCCCTTCTTAAAGTTTCCTCTTTTTTTTTCTCAGCTCCCTTCTTGCCTTTCTTCTTCTTTTCAACTTTATTTGTGAGCTGCTCCCCACTTTCTTTTTCAAGCACAGCCTTTTTTTGGATTGGAGTGGGATCTTTCAACACTCGCCCACTTTTTAAGGTCACAGTATTAACTGTTTCTTTGGGATTTCTTTCAGTGTCAGCTGGTAGAGTACCTGGGATTCTCTCAGACAATACAGTTGCAATTTATCCCACTTGCTTCTCCAAGTTTTGCAAACCAGTGCCAAGTTCTTTGATAGCTGTCCCATGAGCATCTAATCTCTCATATGTCTTGACAATGAAGGACTTCATTAGATCTTCTAGCCCAGGCTGAGTGGAAAGTTGAGGCTGGAATTGCGGTGTCGGCTGATTCACAAAACCATGAGCTCTTTGTCCTTGAAATCTGGGATTGTTTTGTTGCCATGCATTTGCAGTACCCCCATGTGAACTCCATGAAAAATCGGGGTGCTTCTGACCCATTACATTGAAGTTATAATTCCCTACAATATTAACTTCCTCAATTGAGGCTTGACACTCATGAGTAGGGTGTCCTCTTCCACCTATATCACACGCTGCATTGGGCTCACTGTGCATTGAGGCTAAAGTCAGCTTCCTTATTTCTTTGGCCATGGAATCAAGCTGTACTTGCACCGCTGTATTAGCGTCAACTTGGTGAACACCAGTTGATCTTCTTTCAGCAATTTCAGAGGGCCACTGATTTGCATCCTCAGATAACTCATCTAGAATTGTGACTATCTCCTCTAGAGTCTTTTTCATCAACGGGCCTCCAGCTGTATTGCTCAATATTCTGTGTGAGGCTGGTGTCAATCCATCCTAAAAATCCTAGAGTTGTATCCAGAGTTCAATTCCGCTATGTTGACACTTTTGCACTATCTCCTTAAACCTCTCCCATGCTTCAAACACAGTTTCAGTCTCGTTTTGACAAAAGTTATGAATTTCTCTTCTAAACTTCCCCATCTTAGTTGATGAGAAATATTTGTCAAGAAATTTTCTGGTCATCTCATCCCATGTTCTAATCGATCCATTAGGCAAGCTTCGAAGCCAGTGCTTTGCATCGTCTTTGAGAGTGAAGGGGAATGCCCTTAAGTAAACTGCATCTTGTGACACACCATTGTATTGAAAGGTGTTCATAATCTCTTCAAAGTCTATTAGATGACTGTTTGGGTCTTCGTTCATCTTTCCTATGAAGACACATCTGTTTTGAAGGGTTTGAAGCAACCCGTGCTTTAACTCAAAATTGTTAGCTGCAACTGGAGGTGGTCTCACACTTGATAAGCCTTGGTTGTAGACCGGTCTAGCATAATCACCCAGTGGTCGCCCAGCACCGGGAGCTATATTTCCAAATTGGTATGCACCTAAAGGTAGATTTTGAGCAATTCTCCGAGCCCTCTCCTCTTCATAGACAAGTTGTGCATTTTCAAGAGATGTCTCCTCAGCATCTCGTGCAGCTTTCTCTCTTTGTCGGGCTGCCTCTCTTGCAGCCAAATAAATATTATCATCATCTCCCGCCATAACTTCCTTAGTTTAGGATTGACCAACCTTCTCTGTATTCTTGGGGAGATTTCATTCCTTCCTCAACTGTCGTAGTTGTTTCTTATTTTCTGGTTCGTATGGGAGCACTTCCTTCCCAGAGGATCGAGTCATGCACCAATATAACCTGTAGCTTGCGCACAATCAAGTAACACCAAACGTAAAAAGAGAAAAATAAAATAAAAATACAAATTCCTGAATTAGCACAACAAACTATTTCAAACACTCTTAAATGCCAATCCCCGGCAACGGCACCAAAATTTGACGAGCGCAAAATCGGTGTATAAAACTTAGGCTCGCTAGTCAAAGATAGTATTGTATTAAATCGTCTCCACAGGGATTGGTTTAAATAATGTTCTAATAAAACTTAAGCTCAACACTATCCAGGATAATAAACCTTTGATTGATGTTATTATCGACTACAAATAAAACTAAGATTATCAATTATAAGAAACTAATGACACTTAATGACTAGTAACAATGATTGAATATCAGGGTGAGAAGTAAGGGTTGTGACAAGATATGTGATCAACTATTATTCCAGGTAACTCTGGGTTAAGTTCATTCTTATCTTCTATTGACTCCTTCGATTTCAACAGATGATTAGACTACTTTAGGGATTCAAATTCTTATTCCGAATGAATGAGATTCCTTTGATCAACCTAATAACAAGTCCTATGAACATATGCACAAAATAGTGAATGAATGATCTTTCGAAGAACACCTCTCGATTATTCTTCTAAACTGGGTTAATAGATAACTCTCTAAGATCTTTCGATTACCTAGAAGAGGCGTAAAATCAACCCAAACAATATGGCACAATGCGAATAGAAATAACACTTCTCTTTCGATTAAAGTAAAATTACAATAAGCCTTGTAATTCAATTAATAACTCATTCAATGAATTCGGGCAGTTAACATAGAGTAAACCCCAAAACGATAGTCAAATCACAACATCCGTCAATAACCCTAAGAAAGATTACTCCATAATGGAGAAAGTATTCATCACAAGAGTATTAGAAGAACCAGAAGACATTACAATTCCCAAATTCAAACAAACTTCCGTATTGAATGAATTGAATCTAGTATTTTGTGTTTCCGTTGCTTCCTTCCCTTCCTCTCTCCCAAAAGTTGCTTTAGAAATCCAAGATACCCTCCTTTTAGACGAGTTGGGCTTCATATAGGTCAAGAGGAGTCGCCTCTGAAATTACAAAAATATGCTTGGGAAAGTTTCCGGATCGGACGTGCGTGGCCGCGCACCTGGGCAGGTGATCGCGCACATGGCCGCGCACTTTGGACAGTGCTCTGCTCCACTTGCAGTGTGTGGTCGTGCACCTGGATGGCTTCCTGCTCCATTAAGTGAATTATTGTCCATTGATCCTCGATTATGATCCCCACCTAATCCATGGGCTTTTACTCAGACTTCAAAGCTTTAGAATAGCTCGAATTAACTCCAAAACCTCATCGTAACTCGGAATCGCTCCTACAAAGCATAAACCGCACACTCAGTGCTAAATAATACCAACTAAAACTCAAACACTAGTAAAGTGCAGCAAATTAGAGTGCAATTAATGGCCAAAATACGCAATTATAGCCTACCATCAACACCCCACAATTAAACCATTGCTCATCCTCGAGCAATCAAACTACACTTCACCTAAAATACGCCCTTTTTCAACAACACTCAAGACTCGTCACACCAAGACTCTTTAAAACAGATTAAGTACAATATTGAACATCTTAACCTCAAGATTTGACTCAAAAGCACCACGCATTATCTATAACCCGCTTACTTACTCTAACACAGAGATCAAGCATTTACCTTTCCTTCGTGAATCCAGTGCCCTCACACAAATATGGAGAGTATACATAGCTCGGGATCACTCCTACAAGGCATAAAATACACAATTAGTGCAAAACACTAGCGATTAACGCTCAAACATAATTAAAGTGCAGTAAATTAGAGTGCGATAAGCAATTAAAACACACAATTATAGCCTACCATCACACACACTAAACGAAACAACAAATAAGGCATGCTAGACGTAATAGCAAATAGATCATATGGACCATATAGGCATGATTTTTACCCTTTCATGCAAGTATTAGAATACCCTAGCCCCTTTTTTATTAATCTCCCCATCATTCGTTATTACAGAGTTAGTACATGCCATATTGAATGATTACAGGCCCAAATACGAATATAGATGTCACGACCCCAATTTCCCTCCGTAGGATGTCGTGATGGCACCTAGTCTCTAAGACTAGCTAAGCCTAACAATTTGCGGAATAACTGGATAATAAATTGAAGTCCAATCTCAACATATGATTTATAAATAAAACTGTGATTTAATAATTACAACTCCCAAAACCCGGTAAAAATAAGTCACAAGATTTTAAGAGAAAATACTAAGTGTCTTTATACATCCAAGTCTAAAGAGAATAAGGGAAATAACATAATAAGGATATAGGGGGGACTCCGAGGTCTGCGGACGTTGTAGATATACCTTGAAGTCTCCACGTGCGGTCCAACTCACTGGTATCTGATCTGGTAGGAGGAACCTGGATCTGCACAAAATGATGTACAAAAGTGTAGTATGATTACACCACAACGGTACCCAGTAAGTGCCAAGACTAACCTTGGTAGAGTAGTGACGAGGTCCGGTCAGGGCCCTACTGGTTTAAAAGATAAGCAAGGCAGAAGATATAATAACATTTTGAAATGACTGAGAATTTAAGAACGAGAAGTTTCAGAAAATAACAGCACAACAAATAGAGGTAAACACAGGGCGCTCCCGAGGTATCGCCTCATAACCCCAAACGTAAATATACAAGACAGGGGGATCTCCTGAGGTACCGCCTCGTAGTCCCAAAGTAAATATGCAAGACAGAGGGATCTCCTGAGGAACCACCTCGTAGTCCCAAAGTAAATATGCAGCAGATAACCGATGGAACAACAAATTTATAGTTAGAAATCTTACAGTTAAAGATTTAATACAAATCAAGGAAAGCATGTAATTCAACTAAGCATATTGCACAAATTGCAAGTAAAAGTTAAGGCACATAGACATGCGATACTAGGCTAAACATGATCACTACATATGCTAAGGAAACTCAGTTAAGGAATTTAAAAGAAGACAACTCGGCAAGAATCGGAATTTCCAAATTTAGCCTGTGTACGCACTCGTCACCTCGCGTACACGGTGCTCACATATCACAAATTGTTACAACAGTACCAAATCCTAAGGGAATTTCCCCCACACAAAGTTAGACAAGTCACTTACCTCAAATCTCGCACAATCAATCGGTAAGAATGCCTTTTCCTTGACTTTTCAACTCTGATCGGCTCGAATCTAGCCAAAACAATTTCATACTATAAATATAACTACAAGAAACTAATTTAAATAATGAAACTACGACTTTAGTAGAGAATTGAAAATTCGGCCCAAAAAGTCGACCCGGGACCACGTCTCGGAATCAAGTAAAAGTCACAAATTACAAACACTCATTCGACCACGAGTCCAACCATATCATTTTTACCAAAATCTGACACCAAATCGTCACTCAAATCCCCAAATTAAACTCTCCAAATCTCTACCCTCAAACTCCCAAATTCCACCTTAAATACACACTAACTAGGTGGGAAAATCAATGGGAAACAAGATTATTGATCAAAAATAAGCACAAGGGACTTACCTCAAGAAATCCCCCAAAAATGCACTAAACAATCGCCAAACCCGAGCTCAAAATGTTTGAAATAAAGCCAAAATTGCGAACCCTTGTATTTAAGTATTTTGTCCAGCATTTCCGCTTCTGTGGACACTTAGCCGCATCTGCGGCATTGCAGAAGCGACAATATACCCGCATCTGCGGTTCACTTGCTCATGTGGTCAACTCTTCTGCATCTGCGAAACTTCTGTTTCTGCGGTTCTAAATCCGCTTCCGCGGACTCGCTTCTGCGAGACGAAGGCCGCTTCTACGGAGCGCCCCATTCCAGATCCCTTCCGCTTCTGCATTGCCTCATTCGCATCTGTAATCTCGCAGATGTAGAACTACCCTCGCATCTCCGACCTCTGCCCACACTGCTCCAGCCTGCTTCTGCGTTCAATGCACCGCTTCTGCGGGCTCGCACCTGCGGTCAATCTTGTGCAGGTGCGATTATACCAAAGCTGGTGCCTTCAGCCATTCACACAAGTCCAAATTTGATCCGTTAACCATTCGGAATCCACCCGAGGACCCCGGGACCTCAACCAAACTTACCAACAAGTCCTAAAATATCATATGGACTTAGTCGGTCCTTTAGATTACATCAAACAACGCTAAAAGTATGAATTGTACATCGATTCAAGCCTAATAAACTTTAAAACTTCAAACTTCTACATCCGACGACGAAACCTATCAAATCAAGTCCGATTGACCTCAAATTTTGCACACAAGTCATAATTGACATTATGGACCTACTCCAACTTTCAAAATCGAAATCCGGCCCCGATATCAAAAATTTCACTCCCGGTCAAACTTCCCAAAAATCATCCAATTTTCCAACTTTCGCCAATTGACACTAAAATGACATACGAACCTCCAATACAACATCCGAACATGCTTCTAAGACTAAAATCACCCTACGGAGGTATTGGAATCGTTGAAACTTTATTCTGGAGTCGTCTTCACACAATTTAAACTACGGTCGATTTCTACGACTTAATCTTCCATTTTAGGGACTATGTGTCCCATTTCCATCCGAAACCAAAAACAAATCCTCCCCGCAAGTTACATAACCACAAAATGAAATAGAGGGAGCAGTAAATAGGGGTTCGGGGCTAGTACTCTCAAAATGTCTGGTCGGGTCATTACATCCTCCCCCTTTTAAAACAAACGTTCGTCCTCGAATGAGTATAGAGACATACATGAAGTGGTGAAAAGATGAGGATAACGGTTGCGCATATCATGATCGGTATCCTATGTCGCCTCCTCAACCGGATGACCCCTCCACTGAACCTTCACAGAAGCGATGTTCTTTGACCTCAATTTTCGAACCTGCCTGTCCAAAATGGCCACCGGCTCCTCAACATAAGATAGATCCTTGTCCAACTGGACTGAGCTGAAGTCTAACACATGAGACAGATCACCGTGATACTTCCGGAGCATGGAAACATGGAACATTGGATGAACTGTAGAGAGACTAGGTAGTAGTGCAAGTTTGTAAGCCACCTCTCCAACCCTCTCAAGAATCTCAAAAGGCCCGATATACCTAAGGCTCAACTTGCCCTTCTTTTCGAAACCCTTCATGGGCAAAACCCGGAGCAAGACCCGCTCCCCAACCATGAATGCAATGTAGCGAATCTTCCGATCTGCATAACTCTTCTTCCTGGACTAGGCTGTACGAAGTCGATCCTGAATCAATTTAACTTTCTCCAAGGCATCCTGAACCAAGTCTATACCCAATATCCTAGCCTCGCCCGGCTCGAACCAACCCACTGGAGACCGGTCCCGTCTACCATACAAAGCGTCATATGGTGCCATCTGAATGCTCGACTGATAACTGCTATTGTAGGCAAACTCTGCAAGTGGCAAGAACTGATCCCAAGCACCCCTAAAATCAATCACACACGCATGAAGCATATCCTCCAATATCTGAATAGTGCGCTCGGACTATCCGTCTGTCTGAGGGTGAAATGTTGTACTCAACTTCACATGAGTACCCAACTCACGCTGTACGGCTCTCCGAAACCGTGATGTAAACTGCGTACCCTGGTAAGAGATGATAGATACTGGTACACCATGAAGCCTGACAATCTCGCAGATGTAAACTTGAGCCAGCTGCTCCAAAGAGTAAGTAGTAACCATAGGAATGAAATGAGCTGACTTGGTCAATCTATCCATAACCACCCAAACTGCATCGAACTTCCTTTGAGTCTGTGGGAGCCCAACAACAAAATCCATAATGATCTGCTCCCATTTCTACTGTGGATTCTCTAACTTCTGAAGCAATCCACCCGGTCGTTGATGCTCATACTTCACCTGCTGATAATTCAAGCAACGAGCTACATATTCCACTATGTCCTTCTTCATCCGCCTCCACCAATAGTGCTGCCTCAAATCCTACTACATCTTCGCGGCACCTGGATGAATGGAGTATTGCGAACTGTGAGCCTCCTGGAGAATCAACTCATGCAACCCATCTACATTAGGTACACATAGCCTGCCCTGCATCCGTAATACCCTGTCATCTCCAATAGTGACCTCCTTAGCATCACCGTACTGAACCGTGTCCTTAAGGACAAGCAGATGGGGGTCATCATACTAACGCTCCCTGATACAATCATAAAGAGAAGACTGAGAAACCACACAAGTCAAAACTCTGCTTGGCTCGGAAACATCCAATCTGACAAACTGGTTAGCCAAGGCCTGAATATCCAAGGCTAAAGGCCTCTCTGCTACTCGTAAATATGCTAAACTACCCAAAATCTCCACCTTGCGACCCAAGGCATCGGCCACCACATTGGCCTTCCCGGGATGATAGAGAATGGTGATGTCATAATCCTTAAGCAACTCCAACTATCTCCGCTACCGCAAGTTAAGATCCTTCTTTTTAAACTGATATTGTAGACTCCGTTGATTGGTGAAAACCTCACAAGGTGTACCGTACAAATAATGTTGCCAGATCTTCAAGGCGTGGACAATAGCTGCTAACTCTAGGTCGTGGACAGGATAATTCTTCTCATGCACTTTCAGTTGTCTAGACGCATAGGCAATCACCCTGCATCAAAACCGCGCCGATACCAATGCGCGACGCATCACAATATACCGTATAAGACCTCGAACCAGTAAGCAACATTAACACTAGTGTTGTAGTCAAGGCAGTCTTGAGCTTTTGAATGCTCTCCTCACAATCCTAGGTCCACCTGAACGGAGCACCCTTCTGGGTCAATCTGGTCAAAGGTCCTGCAATAGATGAGAAACCCTCTACAAATCTACGGTAATACCCCGCTAAGCCAAGAAAACTCTGGATCTTCGTAGATGAGTGTCACGCCCCAACCTCGGGGAGCGCGACTGGCACTCAACCGAGTGAACCCGGTCGAGCAAACCAAGTAAACCTTTCCTACCCGGTGCATTCATGATCCAAAAAGGGAACGCGTCACCATTTGTAAAACAGGGAAGAGATCAGTTATATAAATATATAAACGTTGCTAGTTCATTTTTCATTATATACATTATGTCGTAGTTAAGTTCCCAAAATACAACTCGACCCAACGACACCCCAACATACGTACATGACCCACATAAACGTCTACGGGGCCTCTAAGGGTACAAAAGAGCAACATGACAATACCGGCAACAAGGCCCCGGCTATACCTCAAAATATGAAAACTTATACAAAGAAGGACTACATGACCCCAGGAAGAAATGGGGCTCACCAAGGCTGCTGTGATGAGTGTGAGGGAGAACACCACTATCTGCGATCAGCGCTATCTGCGATAGAACCACCTACATCCATTAAAAGATGTAGCGCCCACGGCAAAAGGGACGTTAGTACTATCGAATAGTACTAATATGTAAGGCAAACACCAATCTCAGTAGAATGAACAGTGAAACAAAGAGAAGGCAGTCACAATAATCAATAAGTACTTCATGAAAATACAAGAAAACACCAAATAAGGATTACAAAATTCCCAATTCAATCTTTTCATCTATTTAGGTTAATAATCTTTAGTGCCAAATCCACAACTCATAATGCCACCGTGTTTTTACACGGAGTCCGGTCTCGGCCCGACCGGCTAAGCCATCCCAAGTAAGACATATCCATATCCACAATGTAAATCAATAGTTCCAACACAAATGCCATCATGTGTACGGCATGGCGTCCGATCTCGGCCCGATCTACTAAGCCATCTCACTTGAGACATAACCTCTTCCAATTGTTCACTCAATTCACATCTCTTTACCATCTTCCATTACATGGCAAAAACAACCTCATTTATTAGATAGTTCTTGGCACTTGGGCACATTATACAATTCAAGTCTTTCCCTTTTTATTCAATCAAATAACGTCATCATTCGTGTCGATAAGTACCATCATATAAGGCATTGTACACATAAGAGAAGGAACTTGGAAAATCATAGATACGTCCTCAAATAGCATAATGACATGGTAAGTATCTAAAATAATTAGGGAACATAAATCTTTCAACCCAACACACTAAGGCAAACAATTTTAGTTAGGTCAAGTCGGAACTTACACCAATCATTTGGACACCAGGAGTTCGATTCTAGGAAGAAAAGAGTTAGCCATACATACCTCAATTGCGCTTCTTTAGACACTACAATTTTTCGGAACCCATAGCAACATCAATATATTTAAGCAATATACAAATTGAACCCAAAATTAGGAAAACATTCATAGTTCAAGTTCACTTCTTATTTTTCCCACACTCTTTATCACATGCATGCAAGATAAACAACCCTCACACCCATGGACCATCTTATTAATACCCCATTATAGCTATGTTTGAAATTAAGAGCTGGGGTGATGAAGTCTTACCTTTTTGGATGAAGAAATTGAGTGCTCTACTTGAGTATTTCCAAGCTTTGAGTGATGGATGAAGATTGATTGATGAAAATTAGTTCCTCCCTCTAGAACCCTCTCTCTCTCACACTAGAAATATCATAAATGAGCTCAAAATAGACTAAATGGGGTGTTTTAACGAAATGGGGGTCGGGTTTAGAATTAAGAAAATGGTGCCCCGACACAGGTCTACGGTCGCATATGCGACCGCATAATGGTTATGTGGTCCGCAAAGTGACCGCATAAATGGCCCTCAGGGGCTTGAACTTACGGCCTAGGTATGCGGCCAGTATGCGGTCCGCATACTCGTTCTGCGGTCGCATAATGCACTGCATAATGCGATCGCATAATCGACCGCAAATATGACCTCATGTTGGCCAAACTTACTGCTTCACTTAGCGGCCATTATGCGGTCCGCAGAGTGATTATGCAGCCGCATAATGGGCTGCAGAAATGTGTTCTTCTGCAAAATATTTTCCTCTCAGTCCGTAGGGTACTGTTCAATCCAATAAGTACGAACCGCGGTGAGCAAGCTCGCCGCGAAGAATTTTCTACTATAGTAACGCAGGAATCTAACTTGGCACCACGAAACCCCAAGTTTTTGGTTTAAATTTTTACGGGTCCTTACATCCTTCCCCACTTAAGATCATTCGTCCTCGAATGAGGATCAAGGTTTGCTTAACACAGTTTCAGTTGCACCACATAACATCAGCCCCAGATTTGCCTAACTTCCTAACTTTTTGAAAATTTTGCTAGAGTTTTCTTTGTATTTAGGCCTATCCACCTGTCAGAGAGCCCCCGAAACACACCTTAGCAACATATATAGAATTAAATGACACAGTAGAATGCAAAATAACCTCAACGGAAGCCTCATATGGAACATATAACTAGAAAGGAGTGCCTTTATATTAGCCGAACAAGTGATACAAAACTTAAGGGGAACAACTTTATAGAGCTATTATATGGCTATTCAAATAAATGAGGGTACTTCTTTTTCATTTCATTCTCGGCTTCCCAAGTAGCTTCTTCGACTTGTTGGTTTCGCCATAATACCTTTCGGATGCAATCTATTTGTTCCTCAACTTCCGGACCTGTCTATCAAGGATAGCAACCGGAATCTCTTCATATGACAGTCCTTCACTGATCTCGATGGTCTCAACCAGCACAATAGCGGACGGATCTCCAACTACCTTCTTCAACATGGACACATGGAATACCGGGTGCACTAATGACAGCTCAGGTGGTAGCTCAAGCTTGTACGCCACCTGACCTATCCTTTGAATGATTCTATACGGCCCGACATACCTCGGACTTAATTTTCCTTTCTTTCCAAACCGCATAATCCCCTTCATGGGATATACCTTCAAGAACACCCAATCATCTTCCTTGAATTCTAAGTCTCTGCGACGAACATCCGAATAAGATTTTTGACGACTCTGAGCAGTTTTCAATCGCTCTTTTATGATCTTAACCTTTTCCATAGCCTGATGCACAAGGTTTGGTCCTATTAGTTCAGCTTCTCCAACCTCGAACCACCCAACTGACAATCTACATCTTCTACCATACAAGGCCTCAAACGGCGCCATTTGAATACTGGCATGGAAGCTGTTGTTATAAGAAAATTCTATGAGCGGAAAATGGTCATCCCAGCTACCCTTGAAGTCAAGCACATACGCACGCAACATGTCCTCAAGCGTCTGAATAGTCCGCTCTGCTTGCCCGTCAGTTTGTGGATGGAAAGTCGTGCTAAGATTTACCTGCGTACCCAAACCTTGCTGAAACTTTCTTCCAGAAATTAGCTGTGAACTAGGCCCCTCGATCGGAAATGATGGAAACTGGAGTGCCATGAAGCCTGACTATTTCTTTGATGTACAATTGAGCATATTGTTCCGCAGTGTCAGTGGATTTAACTGGCAAGAAGTATGCTGATTTCGTGAGTCGATTCACGATCACCCAAATTGAGTCAAACTTACGCGGAGTGTGCGGTAACCCTACCACAAAATCCATATTGATCATTTCCCATTTTCATACTCTGTGCTAACCTACCGGGCCTTTGATGCTCGGCCTTCACTTGTTGACAGTTTGAACATTGTGCCACAAAGTCCGCCACACCCCTCTTCATATCATTCCACTAGTAAACTTCCTTGAGATCATGATACATTTTTGTAGAACCTGGGTGCACGGAATATCTAGAAGCATGAGCTTCTGTCATGATTCTTTCCCGAAGACCATCTACGTTTGGAACACATAGTCGTCCTTGGTACCGTAATGTACCGTCATTCATGCCAAGAGAAAAAGTCGTAGTCCTGTGTTTATGAATGCCCTCCTTCAGTTGCACCAACATTGGATCATTGTATTGCTTCTCCTTGACCTCCGTCACAAGCGATGATTCCACCCTATTCCGCACAATCACTCCCCCTTTATTAGAGTCCACAAGACGAACTCCCAAACTGGCTAACTGGTGAACCTCCCGGGCCAAGGGCCTTTGACATGCCTCCAAGTGAACCAAACTACCAATAGACTTCCGACTAAGACCATTCGCCACCAAATTAGCTTTCCCCGGATGATACAAAATGTCAATGTCATAATCTTTGAGCAATTCGAGCCACCTTCTCTGCCTTAAGTTCAATTCCTTCTGTTGAAAATGTATTGAAGACTCTTGTGGTCCGTGAATACATCTACATGGACTCCATACAAATAATGACGCCTGATTTTTAATGCAAAAACCACCGCCGCAAGCTCTAAGTCATGAGTTGGATAGTTCTTTTCATGATTCTTAAGTTGCCTTGAAGCATATGCTATTACCTTACCATGTTGCATTAATATACACCCAATACCGATCCTTGAAGCATCGCAATATACCACAAACCCCTCGGTACCCTCTGGCAGGGTCAATACCGGTGCCGAAGTCAATCTTGATTTCAATTCCTGGAAGCTTCTTTCACAAGCATCGAACCACTGGAACTTAACTGCCTTCTGCGTCAATTTAGTTAATGGAGAGGCAAGAGTGGAGAACCCCTCCACGAACCTCCTATAATACACGGCCAAACCCAAGAAACTGCGAATCTCTGTTGGATTAGTAGGTCTAGGCCAATCCTTCACCGCTGCAATCTTTTGAGGATCAACCTTAATTCCTTCTCCGGAGACGACATGATCCAGGAATGTAACAGATTCGAGCCAAAATTCACATTTCGAGAACTTTGCATACAATTGGAACTGCCCTGAGGTGATCGGTGTGATCCTCACGACTTTGTGAATACACAAGGATGTCGTTAATGAATACTATCACAAAGGAGTCGAGGAACGGCTTGAAGACTCGATTCATAAGATCCATGAAAGATGCCGTGGAATTTGTTAGCCCGAAAGACATTACCAAAAATTCAAAGTGCCCATATCGGGTTCTAAAAGCTGTTTTCGGAATATCCTGCTCTCTTACCTTCAATTGATGGTACCCGGACCGCAAATCAATTTTGGAGAAGAACTTAGCACCTTGTAATTGATCAAACAAGTCATCTATTCTAGGCAAAGGGTATTTGTTTTTTATTGTGACTTTGTTGAGTTGCCGGTAATCAATACACATCCGCAGCGGTCCATCTTTCTTTCTGACAAAGAGAACCGGTGCGCCCCAAGGTGACACACTCGGTCGGATGAAACCTTTCTCTAGCAAATCCCTTAGTTATTTCTTTAGCTCTTTTAATTCCGCCGGCGCCATTCTATAAGGTGGAATGGATATAGGCTGCGTGCTCGGCATCACATCAATCCCAAAATCAATCTCCATGTCTGGAGGAATTCCAGGGAGCTCATCCGGAAATACATCGGGGAATTCATTCACAATTGATACAGATTCAAGGGTAGGCACCTCAGTAGTGGTGTCCGTAACTCGGACGAAATGATAAATACACCCCTTCCTGATCATCTTTGTAGCCTTAAGGTGAGAAATAAACCTACCTTTTGGCATAACATTATTCCCCTCCCACTCAACAGCTGGCTCGTTAGGAAACTCAAGCCTCATGATTCTGGCTCGACAATCGAGTTTGGCAAAATATGAATAAAGCCAATCCATTCCCATTATTATGTCAAAATCAATTATCCCTAGTTCAATAAGATCGGCCATGGTATCCCGACCACGCACCGTGACAACACAATCCCTATAAACTCGTGCGGCCATAATAGACTCGCCAACCGGAGTAGATACAAAGAACAGCTCATGAAGCTGTTTCGGTTCTATTCCGAAGCTCGTAGCAACATAAGGAGTAACATAGGACAAAGAAGATTCGGGATTAATAAGGGCATACACATCATGAGATTGAACAGTTAATATACCTGTGACGACATCTGGTGAAGCCTCTGCACTCTGTCGACCACTCATAGCATAGAATCGGCTGGGTCCTCCTAAACTCTGTGCACCACCCCTAGTTGCACCACACCCTGTGGGTGCAGGAGAGCCTCGAGCTGGAGGGGTGCTGAAGATATAGCGGCTGTAGGACTGGATGACTGAGTTGTGCCCCTGCCTGCACCCTGATGGGATGCACGACACTCCCTCTGAATATGACCTCTCATTCTGCATCCATAACATACTGACATGTCCAGGTAGCAGACTCCCGAATGTATCCTCCCACACTTAGGGCATAGGACCCTCTGCTGCTGCTAGAATCTCCCTCCTGATCGGCCCTGATGGTGGGACCCTCTGCTTCCCTAACCGGGCCTAAAGCGACTCCCCTGCTGCTGACCGTGCCCTGATGGCGGGGCACTAGCTGAAGACTGAGCATAAGACTGGGATGGCCCTGATGATCCTCCCCGAAAGGCTGATCTCCCACCTCCGAATGCATCCCCAAGGTTGCCCGTTGATCGGGCCCTACTACTACTTTCCTGTTCCATCCTGAACTTTAACTTTCGAGCCTCCGTAGCTTGGGCAAATGCCACCATCTTTCCATAGTTCATGTCAGAATTTAGAGCAGCTGTGGCAGCCTCATTAATAACTAAAGGGCTAAGGCCCTGCACAAATCGACGCACCCTAGACTCCATAGTCGACATCATATGAGCAGCATACTTTGACAGGTGCACAAACTCCATGTGATATTCCCACACACTCTTACTACCCTGTTTAAGGGTCTCAAACTCCACAGCACGGGCTGCCTTAGTCTCGGCAGGCAAGAAATGGTCTATGAAGGCATCCGCAAACACTCTCCATCCCGCCGGAGGGCTCCCCTCCTCACGGGAATCCTCCCACATCTCAAACCAGGAATATGCCACCCCTTTCAGACGATAGGAGGCCAACTCTACTCCCTCTGTCTCCGTAGCACGCATAACTCGAAGAGTCTTATGCATCTCATCAATAAAATCCTGAGGGTCTGCCGCGGGATCAGTACTGGTGAACACTGGAGGGTCTAACTGAAGGAACTTGTTAACCCTGGAACCGGAAGAATCTCCTTGCAAGCTAAATGAGGTGGGTACAACATTTGACCTCTGAGCCTGGGAAGCTACTAACTGAGCCAGCATCTGAATAGCTCCCCTAAGATCCCCATCAGAAATACCAGGACCAGGAGTTGGGGCTGGAGGCGGAATAGGTATACCGGTGGGAGGGATTGTAGCATCCTCCATGGGTGTAGGAACTGGGATAGTCTGTTCTGGAGTAGACGAATCAGGCAATGTGATAGTACGGGGATTATCCTTACCCGCATTATCAAACAAGGGATCAACAACCACTCCTTGGGTGGTATTGGCTTCTTGGCCAATTCTCGCTCTCTTTTTAGGTGCCAGTTACTGAAAGTTAGAACAATGCACGAGTTAGGGGAAAACAACCTCACGTTCCGCTCTATCGCACGATATAGAACAACAATGAAGGGTATCATTCTTAAATGTCCAAGTAGCCCCCTAAATATAGATGTGGTCGACAACACACCGATAAGAAGGGCTCTACTAGACACGGCTCCGAGACATCCTAGGTCACTTTAAAACCTTAGGCTCTGATACCAAGTTTGTCATGCCCCAACCTCGGGGAGCGCGACCGGCGCTCAACCAAGTGAATCCAGTCGAGCAAGCCTAGTAAACCTTTCCTACCCGGTGCATTCATGATCCAAAAAGGGAATGCAACACCATTTGTAAAACAGGGGAGAGATCAGTTATATAAATATATAAACGTTGCTAGTTCATTTTTCATTATATACATTATGTCGTAGTTAAGTTCCCAAAATACAACTCGACCCAACGACACCCCAACATACATACATGAACCACATAAACGTCTATAGAGCCTCTAAGGGTACAAAAGAGCAATATGACAATACCGGCAACAAGGCCCCGACTATACCTCAAAATATGAAAACTTATACAAAGAAGGACTACATGACCCCAGGAAGAAATGGGGCTCACCGAGGCTGCTGTGATGAGTGTGAGGGAGAACACCACTATCTGCGATCAATGTTATCTACGATAGAACCACCTACATCCATTAAAAGATGTAGCGCCCCCGGCAAAAGGGACGTTAGTACTGTCGAATAGTACTAATATGTAAGGCAAACACCAATCTCAGTAGAATGAACAGTGAAACAAAGAGAAGGCAGTCACAATAATCAATAAGTACTTCATGAAAATACAAGAAAACACCAAATAAGGATTACACAATTCCCAATTCAATCTTTTCATCTTTTTAGGTTAATAATCTTTAGTGCCAAATCCACAACTCATAATGCCATCGTGTTTTTACACGGAGTCTCGGTCTCGGCCTGACCGGCATAAGCCATCCACAATGTAAATCAATAGTTCCAACACAAATGCCACCATGTGTATGGCATGGCATCCGATCTCGGCCCGATCGGCTAAGCCATCTCACTTGAGACATAACCTCTTCCAATTGTTCACTCAATTCACATCTATTTCCCATCTTTCATTACATGGCACAAACAGCCTCATTTATTAAATAGTTCTTGGCACTTGGGCACATTTTACAATTCAAGTCTTTCCCTTTTTATTCAATCAAATAACGTCATCATTCGTGTCGATAAGTACCATCATATAAAGCATTGCACACATAAGGGAAGGAACTTGGAAAATCATAGATACGTCCTCAAATAGAATAATGACATGGTAAGTATCTAAAATAATGAGGGAACATAAATCTTTCAACCCAACACACTAAGGCAAACAATTTTAGTAAGGTCAAGTCGGAACTTACACCAATCGTTCGGACACCAGGAGTTCGATTCTAGGAAGAAAAGAGTTAGCCATACATACCTCAATTGCGCTTCTTTAGACTCTACAATTTTTCGGAACCCTTAGCAACCTCAATCTATTTAAGCAATATACAAATTGAACCCAAAATTAGGAAAACATTCATAGTTCAAGTTCACTTCTTATTTTTCCCACACTCTTTATCACATGCATGCAAGATAAACAACCCTCACACCCATGGACCATCTTATTAATACCCCATTATAGCTATGTTTGAAAATAAGAGCTAGAGTGATGAAGTCTTACCTTTTTGGATGAAGAAATTGAGTTCTCTACTTGAGTATTTCCAAGCTTTAAGTAATGGATGAAGATTGATTGATGAAAATTAGTTCCTCCCTATAGAACCCTCTCTCTCTCTCACTAGAAATATCATAAATGAGCTCAAAATAGACTAGATGGGGTATTTTAATGGAATGGGGGTCAAGTTGTAAGTTAGAAAATGGTGCCCCGACACAGGTCTGCGGTCGCATATGCGACCTCATAATGGTTATGCGGTCCGCAAAGTGACCGCATAAATGGCCCTCAGGGGCCTGAACTTACGTCCTAGGTATCCGGCCAGTATATGGTCCGCATACTTGTTCTGCGGTTGCATAATACACCGCAAAACTCCCTCCGCAAAAACTCAAAAGGGATTATGTGATCGATATGCGGTCCGCATATCAATTATGCGGTCACATAATCGACCGCAAATATGACCTCAAGTTGGCCAAACTTACTGCTTCACTCTGCAGCTATTATTCGGTCCGCAGAGTGATTATGCGGCCGCATAATGGGCCGCAGAAATGCGTTCTTCTGCGAAATATTTTCCTCTCAGTCTGTAGGGTACTGTTCAATCCAATAAGTCCGAACCGCGACTCGCTTTTCTACTAAAGTAACGTAGGAATCTATCCTGGCACCACGAAACCCCAAGTTTTTGGTTTAAATTTTTACGGGTCTTTACATTATATAGTAGTAAAATTCAAATGAACGAACAAGGAAAAAAGTCAATCAAACATATTAAAGGAAAGAATATCATGCAAAAATCAATTTCGAATCAAATTAAGAGAAAACCCAGACAAACCCTAGTTCGACAGAAATAAAAAAAAAATCGACCACAGATCTTGATGAATCGGCCCCATATCACCTTGATATGAATGTATACAGACGAAATACCATCTTGATCTTGAAGATTGAAGACGATTGCACATGATTCAAGGCCTGATACTTGCCAAAAATAGGCAAGTACTAGGTGATACCGTAATCGTGTAAGTAACAAGGTGACAGAACATATATGAAAAGAAAATCATAGAGGGATTCCATATGAAGGTCGGAATCGGAGAGGATTAAAGGATATGGCGGCTAGGGTTTCTCAGAGAATAAGGGAATAAAGAGGATTCAAGGGCGACTGTTTAGGTGGGAATGTCTCTAGGGTTTGGGTTAGGGAGGTATAAGGAAAGGGGAAGGGTTATTGTGGGCCATTGATCATCTGAGATCAACGGTCATGATTCAAGGGGAAGTGGGGCGGGTCAGGATATGGGTATAGGGTAATGGGTTGATGATGCTAGGTTAAAGGGTATTGCGCCAAGGTTTGGGTACTTGGGCCATTAATTTGGTCCGAAAATTGGCTTAGGATTGGGCTGGATTTTAAATACAAGGAATTATGGGGAAATAATTTAATAACATAGTTAAATAAAAATATAAAAATGCTATTTATAAAACTTAATACTTTAAAATAATAATTGAAGATTATAAAAATGTAAAAAATTATTTTGACCTTAAATAAAATGACAAATGTAATTAATTATAAAATATAGACTATTATTGCAAAATTGAACAAATACTTCAAAAATGCAGATGTAATTATATAAAATGAAGTAGAATATTATAAAACATACATGTGGGTGTGAATAATAATTTTGGATGACTAAGTCATCACAAAATAATTTGAAAGTATAATTAATAAATATTTGAATAATTTAAATGCAAGAAAATTAATTTTAAAGCTTTAAAGATTATGAAAAATTACTGAAAGTCCTTATATTACTCTTGTAAATTAGTGATGATGTAGAAATGATATTTTGAAAGTATATATGATATTTATAAAAATATGAAGGAAAAATTGGGTATCTACACCTTGATCCGCTCAAATAATGAATATTGATCCATAACACATGCAAGAACTCGATTGGGCTCTAAAATATCCAACCTCACAAGTCTGTTAGCCAAGGACTGAATGTCCAAAGCCAATGGCCTCTATTCTGCTGAAATAAACGCCAAACTACTTATACTTTCGGCCTTTCTGCTCAAGGCATCCGCAACCACATTCTCCTTGCCTGGATGGTAAAGAATGGTAATACCATAGTCCTTCAGTAACTCAAGCCACATGTGCTACCTCAAATTAAGATCCCTCTGCTTAAACAATTGTTGCAAGCTACAATGATCGGTATAAACCTCACAGGACACCCCATAAAGATAATGCCTCCAGATCTTGAGAGCATGAACTATTGCGGCCAACTCCAAATCATGTACAGGGTAATTCTTCTCGTGGGGCTTCAGCTGACATGAAGCATATGCAATAAATCACCTCTCCTGTGTCACAACACTAACACCGGTGTTGTATTCAATGCAGTCTTGAGCTTCTGAAAGCTTGCCTCGCAATCATCGGACCATCTGAACGGAGCACCCTTCTGGGTCAATCTAGTCAAGGGTACCACAATAGACGATAAGCCCTCCAAAAACCGACGACAATATCCAGTTAACCCCAAGAAGATCCTGATCTCGGTTGTTGTGGTAGGACGAGGCCAACTCTGGACTGCCCCGATCTTCCAGGGATATACCTTAATACCCTCTCCTAATACAACATGTCCCAAGAATGCCACAGAATCTAACTAGAACTCGCACTTGAAGAACTTAGCATATAGCTTTTGTTCCCGCAAGGTCTGAAGCACAACTCTGAAATGCTACTCGTGCTCCTCCATACTACGGGAGTAGATTAATATATCATCAAAGACAATGATAAATGAGTCAAGATATGGCCTGAACACCCGGTTCATCAAATCCATAAACGCCGTCGGGCGTTGGTCAAGCCGAAGGACATCACTAGAAACCCATAGTGCCCATATCTAGTCCGGAAAGTCATTTTCGAAACATCCGAAGCATGAATCCTCAGCTGATGATACCCATATCTCAAGTCGATCTTAGAGAACACCCTGGCGCCCTGCAACTGGTCAAACAAATCATCAATACGCGGTAACGGGTACTTGTTTTAATGGTAAATTTGTTCAACTGGCGGTAATCAATGCACATCCACATACTCCCATCCTTCTTTTTCACAAATAATATCAATGCTCCTTAAGGTCACACACTCGGCTTGATGAACCCCTTCGCTAGCAACACCTCAAGTTATTCCTTACAATTCTTCAACTCTTTCGGAGCCATGCGGTACGGTGGAATAGAGATAGGCTAGGTACCTAGCGCTAAATCAATACTGAAATCGATATCACGATATGGTGGCATGCCTGGTAGATCAGAAGGAAACACATCAGAGAACTCCCGCACCACGAGCACTGAATCAATCGTGGGAGTATCTGCAGCAGTATCCCAAACATAAGCCAGATAAGCCCAAATAACTCTTCTCGGCCATATGTTGAGCCTTTAAGAAAGAGATAACCCGGCTAGATGTACTGATAGATGAACCCCTTCACTCCAATCTAGGAAACTCAGGCATCGCCAAGGTAACAATCTTAGCATGGCAATCAAGAACGACATGGTACGAAGACAACCTGTCCATGCCTAGGATGACCTCAAAGTCAGTCATGTCGAGCAACAGAAGATCCGCTCTGGTCTCATAACCATAGAAAGTCACAATACAGGACCGGTAAACCCGATCCACAATAACAGAATCGCCCACTAGCGTGGGCACATATACAAAAGCACCCAAGGACTCATGAGAGACATCTAGATAATGAGCAAATGGAGATGAAACATATGAATATGTAGAACTTGGATCAAATAGTACCAAAGCATCCCTACCACAGATAGAAATAATACATGTGATCACGGAGTCTGAGGCTACTGCATTTGGTCTAGCTAGGAAAGCATAAAACCTAGCTTGAGCGCCACCTGACTGGCCTCCACCTCTAGGGTGACCCCTACCCACCTGTCCTCCGCCTATGGTCAGCCGGACGGTTGGTGCAACAGCTGGTGAGGTGATCATGGGCTGATGGCCCTGTTGTACTGCCTTGCCCCGAAGCCTGGGGCAGAATCTTCTCATATGACCAAGCTCCCTACACTCATAGCAACCTCTCGGTACGAAATGTGGCTAACCCTGGGTCTGTCCCCGGGGACCTGAACACATATTAGAAGAACCCTAAATAGCCGGTGGACGGTAGGAGCTCTCTGGAATGGCGTTGAAATAGGGCCGCACTGGAGCACCCCGAGTAGGCCATGGTGCTGAATATGTGGGCTTGCTAGACTAGCCCCTCACAAACTGACCTCTGCCCCCAGACGGAGCACCACTGAACCCTACAGAATATCGAGGTTGCTTGTCCCTCGGTGCATGCTCTCTACCCTATTGACGGATACCATCGATCCTCCGAGCTATCTCTGCAACCTGCTCATAAGGATTCCCCATCTCAATCTCTCGGGCTATAGTAACCTGGATACCATAGTGCAAGCCTGCAATAAACCTCTGTACTCTCTCTGTATCGTTGGGGTGTATCATAAGTGCATAGCGAGACAACTCAGAGAATCTCGCCTCATAGTCAGTCACAGACATCTGACCCCGCTGGAGCCGCTCGAACTAACCCCTTAGCTCTTCCCTCTGAGAAGGTGGAATATATCTCTCCAAAAAGAGACGTGTGAACTGGTCCCAAGTCAATGGAGGCGAACTTGCTGGTCTGTTAAGAAGATAGGACTGCCACTATCTACGGGCCCTGCCCTCCAATTGAAATATGGTGAAGTCCACCCCGTGGGACTCCAATACTATCATGTTGTTCAGTATGTCCATGCAACGATCAATAAAGTCCTGGGGGTCCTCATGTCGCTCACCGCCAAAAATAGGAGGATGTAGCCTAGTCCATTTATCCAACAGCTTATGTAGCTCACCGGTCGTGGCTAGTCTGAGCTCTGGTATAGCCGTTGCAACTGGCTGAGCCCTGCCCGCACGTAGTGCACCTAGGGTCTGATATACGGCAGCAACGTGCCCTAGAGCTTGAGCGGTAGGGGTTTGTGCTCCCCCTCCCCCTGAGATATGGTTGGTTCTGCTAGAAATAAACCAGCCTGCGTCATAGAGTCCATGAACCGCAACATAAGGCACATAACCTCCTGAAATCCTGTTGTAGTCATGAAATCTACCGGGGCTGGCTCGACTGTAGGCGCCTCATCCTACTCCTCAATAGTACAACGGGAGCAACTCTAGGACGCCCTCGTCCTCTAGCAGGAGCTAGAGCCCTCCCTCGGCCTCTAGCAACAAGGGGAGCAGCTCCTCCACTGCTCGGTACATTTGCCGTGTGCGCTCTCACTATTGGTGAGAGAATAAGAGAAAGGTACTTAGCACAACATCAACTTCATGATATGAGATGAAGAAAGAGAAGTTTCCTAACACCCTATAGCCTTTCAAAAATATGTACATACGTCTCCGCACCGATCCGCAAGATTCTATTAGTCTCGCTCATGACTTGTGAGATCTATGTGAGCCTAGTGCTCTGATACCAAGTTGTCACGACCTAATTCCCACTATAGGCCGTGATGGCGCCCAACGTCGTCGCTAGGCAAGCCAGCGGTGAATTGTTCATTTAATTGTTCATTTTAATATTTTTAGATTCATTGATTTTATTTAATAAAGAAACAAATGGTATGTGATCGTAGTAATGTAAAGCATAAAATAAACGTAAGAGTGAAGTGAATTTTATAATCAAAAACCATGAAATATCTACTAGAATTTCCCAAAATCCGGTGTCACAAGTGCACGAGCAACTAGTAGAATATACAAAACCTCCTATACTACTGTCTGGAGTAAGATAGATAGAAAAATAAATACAACAAGGAAGAGACTCTGGGTGCTGCAGAACGGAGCATGGGAAGCAGCTCACCACTAAGTCTCCGGGTAGCGAGGGTACGTGCGTGACTGGCCACCAGATGCACCTGCCTCAGATCCTGCAAGATTATTGCAGAAGTGTTGCGTGAGTACATAAACAACATATATCCAGTAAGTATATAGTCTAACCTCGTAGAAGTAGTGACGAGGGGTCGACATCGACACTTACTAGAGGTCAATAACTAAAGTGTAGAAGTCATAAGTAGGCATGAAATACAACAATAACAGTGAAATAAGAAACAGTAATTAGTAATTCTTAAACATAATATCAATTTAAAGCTTCCAACTATCACAGGCCAAGTCTTTAACACATAAGAGCCACCAAGTAATTCTCAAGTCTCAAATCAAGAAGGAAATATCAAGTATATTCGGACTCCGAGCAATATCATGCACGATTTATGCCGAGTTCGTACGGCCCGATCCGGAATAGTGTGTACGCTGCCGAGGGTCGACCGGCGTGAACCATAGATGCAAATAATATAATGCCGAGGCATTCGGACCGATCCACAAGAATAGAGAATACTCCACAAACTCCGATCAATGACTACTACATAGGAATAATACTTAAAGAAGGCATAAATTACGCTAACAATCAAGTGTTCCGTCAAAACTCAAGGTAATGAAGCTCAGTCTTTTACAATCCTTTATCCAATTTTGATTATAAATTCAGATAATTACACTAACAAGTTTGGTGCAAATAATACGAGTAATACATGGTAAAGTCCTAATTGTACCTGGACATAAGCATGATTTTAGCTACATACAGACTCTCGTCACATCGTGTGTATGTAGCACCAACAATTATTCGCAAATAACCATTTAAAATACCTACGGGGATCATTCTCTCTTATAAGGTTAGGCAAGAGACGTACCTCATTTCCAAGTCCTCTTCCTGGTTCACAATTCAAACTGATAGCCTAAAATCGGTGCCGAGCAATCCAAAACTAGTCAAAGGTTGTACAAACTAATCAATATATACTTAAAAGTTTATAATTTAACTATTAGACTAATTACCTAACCCAATTTGGAAAATTCTTAAAATTCACCCTCGGACCCACGTGCTCGAATTCCAGAATTTTTTGTAAAAAAATATTACCCATAACCTCACAAACATAAATATATAATTTCTACTCAATTTCATAATCATTTTCGTGGTCTGATCCCATTTTTATCAAAACCTAGGTTTTTCAACAAACTCCTAAAATTTTCACTTTTTACATGTAAAAATCTATCCATAATCTATGTATTTAACTTACATTAGGTAGGAATCACTCACCTTATAGTGCTTGATGAAAACCCCTCACCAAGAAGCTCCAAATTCGGCCAACACAATGAGAAATGGGAGAAATTAGCCCAAGTCCCAACTTTTAATCAAGACACTACCTAGCGATCCTTCTTCACGATCACGAAGGCAAAGCTTGCCCAGGCCCAGGAACTCTTCATCGCGAACGCCAAGGCAGTCTCACGATCGTGAAGGCTTGCCCAGCCTGAGTATCGCGAACGTGGTCTGACCTTTGCAAACGCAAAGGGTAATGGGTGCTGACCCCTCCCATGTCCCTTTCTTATACGCGAACGCGGACCTGGCCACGCGAACGCAAAGGCCACAGGTCCTGAAGCTTCACGAATGCAACCAGTTGATCGTGAACGCGATGAGTAAATTACCCAGTCCCCCAATTCCTTCTCTGCGAATGCGACACCACCTCCGCGTTTGCAAAGAAGGAAACCAGAACCAGCACATCAATACTTTTTTACTTAGCTCTGGGCGATCCGAAACACACCCGAGCAACCCGGGATCCCGTCCAAATGCATAACCAAGTCCATAAACACATAAGGACCTACTTGAACCCTCGGAACACGTAAAACAACATCAAAACTAAGAATTGCACCCCAAAACCAAATTGAATCAACTTATGAATTTTAAACTTTTCAACTAGCTCTGAACGCGTCGAATCATACTTAGACAAGTCGGAATGACACCAATTTTTTCATACAAGTCATAAATTACCATACGGACCTATTCCGAGACTCAGAATTCCAAACGAACCTCGATAAAGCCAAAGTCTACTTCAAACCAAATTTAAATAACTTGAAAACATTCAATGTGCCAACTTTCAATATTAAGTGTCGAAACGCTCCTGGATCACCCCGAAACTCGATCCCAACACACGCCCAAATCCAAAATCATCATACGAGCCTATTGTAACAATCAAATTCCGATTCCGAGGTCGTTTACTCAAAATATTGACTCAAGTCAAACTTGAACATCTTAGGCCACTATTAAGGAACTAAGTGTTCCGATTTCAACCTGAACCCTTCCAAACCCAAACCAACCATCCACACGAGTCATAAAATAGTAAAAGCATATACGAGGAGTCTTAATTAGGGGAACGGAGATTTAGAAAGCAAAACGACAAGTCGGGTCATTACACATGACTTGTACTACCAATCATTGGGTTATTATATAGAAATTCAGTTATTTCACTTATTGGTTCTTATTAATTTCATTATAATTGTGTTCACTGTTATTTAGCTTACCTAGCGGGTTAGGTTAGGTTCCATCACGACTAGGTGGATTTTGAGTCGTGACAAGTTGGTATCAAATCACTAGGTTCATAGGTTCTACGAGTCATGAGCAAGTGTCTAGTAGAGTCTTGCGGATTGGTATGATGACGTCAATACCTATCTTCGAGAGGCTACAGGGCATCTAGGAAACTTCCCTTCTTTCCTCATCGTGCGGCTTTGTTTCAGCTTGGCGCTTATATCTTTGATTTCTTCCTATTCACTCGTATGCGATGTTGCGCACTCGGTATCAGCTATGCGCTGACGGTTTGTGATGTTGTGGATGGACTACGAATGGCTATGGATGCTTGATTATAGCTGCGATATGTCGTCTAGTCTTGGAAGGGGATTCAGTGGTAGATCTTTCGATTGTTCAATTGTGGGAAGCAACGGATTCTTGTATCTGGTTGGTGAGTATGGATTCGGAAGGATTAATTTGTTTTCTAGTGGTTGTGACCATGGTAGGGTCATGGGGAGATGTTGATTTGAGGCTAGCCGGTAGGATTTGAGGTTGTGTGATTCATATGAGGCTTGAGGAAGTTGGCTTGACGGTCACTAGGGTGAGTATGTACTTGGCAGATTCTTTAGAGTGTTTTATGACCAGAGTCGCATGGGTTTATGAAGTATTCAGCTGATTAACAGTGCGACTGTTACACCCTATTTTGCACAAGTCAAAACAAACTACAACTTATATTACTCTACAAGGTTAATTGGAGTTTAGAGTCGCCACCTAGTATTTAAGGTATACTAGGACACCTATACTATACTACGTAATACACTTTAATTATGGATTGCGAAACTAGTTGAAATTCTAGGTAAGGGTTCAAATTATCTCGAGGGGAAGATGTTAGGCATCCCTCAAGATCCGCAAAAAATGTGGTTCCGGTGGACTCGACCAAATAAATAAGGGATTAAGTCAAGAACAATTAATTTAAATATTTACGAAGAATTATAAAAATAATTTGAAAAAGATTGACTAAACACAAGTGTCATATAATAAAAATATATTTATGTATAATAAAATATGTATGAAGAGTGTGGATGAAGTACATGAAAATTTATGTTTTTTGATGATTTAATAAATGTACAAAATATGTAGCGACAAATAAAGTATTTATAAATTAATATAATGAATGTAATAAAGTATACACTTGAAAAGATTTGATTTATGTCCAAGGTCATTTTGATAAAATGAATAAGATACCGAAAAAGACATGTTCAAAATAGTTGATTAAAATGAGTAGAAAAAAGAATTATATTTGAAAATCCTCATATGAATGAATAATGACTTTAAATGATTTATTTAACAAATGAGAATCTATAAAAAAAGTTATCAAAGGATGAATATAAATAAAAGATTGAAAGAAGTAGAGAAATATATTTTACACAACCATGTATTCTAAAAATTTGAATTACTTTGATGAGATGCAAAGAAAACTTACAATTGAAGCTATCATGCCAAACCACATACCAAATCTATTAACTTAAAAATGAGAAGGAAAAGAATCTAACATCTCGCATGATTATGTTATGCTAAACTTCTTCAAAAGTCATACTTAGTCGAATTTAGGTTAACAAAATACCATTCACAAGTAAGTTGTTTCAACAAGCATGCTAGTATAAATTATTTACTGTTAGGAAAGGATTATGTCATACTATTATCTAATCCAGAACTAATTTAATTAGGAAAGTGTACACCTATCTAGATTAACCATACTATAGAATATATTCAACCTAGATATATATGCACAAATTTTATAAATTACCCAACGCACAACATTGCAATTTAAGTCGATTATTAACTATATGCACTTCACCCTAAGTGTTTAGCAAATAAATAATATTGAAAACAAGCAAGCATAATATCTATCTATGATTTTACTATGTTTTGTGTTTTGAGTACATCCAAGAACGGAAAGTACGAAGCGAGAAATTTGACGGAGTTCGTCTTCGTCTCCGAGAATCATCTTTCCAAAGAGTTTCAGATAAAGTAACTCACAAGATAAGAGAAATGAAATTGTTAGTGAAATAATATAACGTAAAAGATAAACTAATAAAGTGACATGTTTTTGAAATGGTTTTTGTTTTTAAATATATTTTGAAAATTGCTCTTGAAAATGTTTTTGTTTTTTAAAGATTGTTTGAAAAAATATTTTGGAAAAGGTTTTTTGAAAAATAGTTTTAAAATATTATAGGAAGCTCAGATGTGTTTTTGATTTCCGACTAGATATGAGAACGGGAACCGCTTGGTTCCGACTATGGTGGCTGACCGTGTCGCCCTCCAAAGATTATTGGTCCGTCGCATTCTCGTTTTTTATTTGTCCGTCGCATTCTCGTCTTTTATTTTACGATTTTACGATGTTTATCATCATCGCCTCTTTATTTCGGGATTTCGGACCCGGTCCGGAAGATCATTTTGGGGGTCGCGGCCTCAAAAAATTGTTCTCATCGGCCGGGTAGCATCTGGTTCAAAATCAGTTTAACCAACAATATACATCACAAAACCCCAAAGTTTTTATTCTAACAGATTAGTGCCAAACAGTATAGAATATTCAAACACTATCCGACTCAAAGGGGAAAAGGCAGCAAACGACAAACAATTATCCAAGCTCAACCAAAAATCCCAAATTGCAACAGTGGCGTGATATAAATGAAGAGAAGCGAATCCCCCATCATAACCCCAAAATAAACGTAATCTTGGGTACACAAAGTGTCGCATAAAGGTACTGTGACGACTCAACAGAAGCAATGAAGTATGGTTCTAATGGCAACAAAAATTCGGTGATCAAAAACAAACAGCCAGCCAATCACAGGGAACGGAAATTCCAGCAACACGAAGGTCCCAACAAATGTTTCCAGCATTCAAAAGGCATTTAAACATTAGCCATAACAGTCCAACTCCAAAGCGGCGAAACAGTGAACGAAAAAACATATGAGTCGTCGGAGCTTAAGTTCGCCGGCCAGATATAGGCAGCAACAAGAATCAAAAAATGGTGATAAACAGTCGCGTCTCTCGATGGAAAGAATGCCTGAGACGGAGATACAATACCAGAAATAGTGCAAAGGTCACCGGAATAAGTCTCGGGCTAAGTTTCGGGGAATTTCCGACCAAAGCCCGGTGAGATTCGAGTCCGTTTCACAACCTGTGAGGATGTAAGCAAAGAGAGAAGCAGAAGATTAAACAAATATAAGTCCAGATCTGCCGGTTCATGGAGTTTGCCGGATAACATGTACATCACCGAAACTCGTCTTTCCGGCCAGATCTGACAGTCCCAAACAGACCTCTGACGACCTCTGTTCAGATCTGCCGGTGGCGATGAAATTCAAGAGAGAGAGGGGAAATGACGGCCATCCATCAGTGGTTAGTATTGCCGGCGTTAGTGTCTTTCCAAGCCATCGCCGGTGGTCAAATTCGGCGGGCGGTAGAGGAACGGCAAAGGGGAAGGTGGCCGGTTCTCCAGTTTGGAGATAGATGAGAGGCTTCTAAAATTAGGGAGTGCGGCTATTGTTGAGAGAGTGAGAGGGTGAGAGAAGGCTGAGTGTTAGAGAAAATGAGAGGGATTAGGGTTTTCCTTTTATTTGACAAGGTTTTTTGAACACAAAGGAAAAATACATAAACTAGAATATGTGATGCTCATTTTTTGTGAAATAAAAGATAAATATAAAAGAAAATATGTGGTTCATATGTAAAAGATGTCATGTCATATCAGCATGACTTGTCACATCGTATATTGACAGGACATTAAATTTGATCGGACTTGATCTGTATTTTGAAGTAAACTCTATTCCGTGTAATTGATAGACTGTGTTATAAAATATAATTATTTAATAAAAATATGACAAGTAGTATTTATTAAAAATGTCAACGACTATAATAATATTGTAGTAATTATAATTTATTTTTGAAGAACAATAAATTGATAGAATGTCCTAATATTTGTAAATAGGACAATAATCAATAAATTATTTTGAATTTTTAGAAAATGCACAAAAGATGTAGTATTTAACTAATTGCAATAAAATGATAAAAATTTCTATATTTTGTGAAAATAGGGATAATTATCAATAAATTGCATTAAAGTCAAATAATGTACAAAAATTATATTTTATCATTTTTAACTAGAAAGCCTGCAGAAGTTAATTTTTAAATACAGAGGGTCAAATTTGAGTGTCAACAAGGGAAGCACAAAGGAAAGGTGTTATGGGTTACAGACGATGTGTTTTATGGCTTCGAGCCAAGTGGGGGAGCCTGCTATCGACGATCGAATTGCATGGTCATGCGTTATATTAGTTCATGGACTAAGATGTGGTTGCGTATTGGCTATGGTTTGAGAAAGGTTTCATCGAGGATGATTTAGAGCAAGGTGAATGACTATCGAGAAAGTTCTGATGAGTTCAAAACTCATATGTGGTATTTAAGGACTTTGCGAATTATTTAATGGCTAGGACTTGAGATCTATATTAGATGTTGTCTAGACTTCCGGTACTTCTAGGTTTGGCAGTCTGCATGACTCGGTTGAGTTAGAGAGGAATCAGTTCTGGTGATTTGATTATGTGTTAATGGGTTTCAAAGAATTCACGATGGTTATGGCCACGGTTCGGGGTTGATGTCTTTTATGGGTATAGAAGGTGTGTTGCGTGTGGTGATGTGCTCCTGGATTGAGTTAAATTGAAGGTTCTTGGTCGATGAGGTGTTCATCCTACTTGTGGTTCAGAGTTGATTATGAGGTTTTTGTATTTTCGCAAATTAGCATGATGATTGCGGTGCACCATGTGGGGTTGGAAGCTGTGAGTACAAGGTTGTGGAGTTTCGAAGGGAAGGTCACGAGTTCTTGATGGCATGGATGATTTAGGATGTTTAAGAGAATGCGGGTAGTATTTGGTATCGCCTGAGAAGGGTGTACATTATAAGAGGCGCATTATATTTTGACTTGCAGATACTTGGCTAGTATTACAGTGATCGCCTGGTTTGGAGTTGCTGATGTGGAAGATCTATGTGAGCATTTTCTATAAAATGATGGTGCATGAGTGATGTATCAATCATTTGAGTAGCGGAGTTGGGATCGGATATAGAGATTTCGGTATTCATGAGGTTCAGACACTGGATGTTCTCGTTGGCAAACTATTCCTTTATTGCGGACTGTGAAGTAATGTTAAGAATTGGATAGCTGATGGTGTGTATTATGGATAAGTTGTTATGGACTTTTGGAAGGTTGGTCACCTGTTTGGGGATGATCGGAATTGGTTTCAGGGCTATTTGCAGGCCTAATGAGACTGGGTATTCTATATCAGATCGGGTTTGCTTACTCTTACGCAACTGTTACTGTAGGTACATCATCGGGCAGAATGGATGTTATTCGTACCCTGATCTATGTTATGTGTTTCTCTCTTATGCTATGATAGGTTGTGAGGCTATTTGGTGATTCGGCCTTGTGGCGATATATAAGCGAGATGGCTCTCGTAATGTTGATTTTCTTATTGCACCTCAGTTGTGCTTGCCTTTTCCCGTATTGTATTATGCATATTCATCTCTCCATAGTTATATTTGCACACTATATCATGCTCAATGTTGACGGACATGTGCTTAGAGAGCACGAGCATTTTGGCTCGATGGGTATCCCTATGTGGATTGATATGTTTGGGATCGGGTTGCGCGTCGTGATGTGCCGTAGAAATGAGACACTTTCTATACTAATTTCATAGACTTTAGCTCATCTTTTAAAGTATTGTTAGTCATTTCTCATTTAGTTCTTGTGTTTCGCAAGAAATCGGATTTGAAGAGCGAAGAACATGAAAAAGATGACAAAAGCCATGAAGAAGGCAGATTTGCGGCAGATATGCAGAAGTAATGTGCGAGCCACATAATCGCATATGTAACCAGACCAACTTTGTTTCAAGAGTCAAATATGCGGATCAATATGGGGTCGCATAACTTATGTGCGGACCACAGAATTGTCGCATAAATGCAAGAGGAATTCTAGTGAAGACGAATCTGCGATCCATTATACGGCCGCAGAATCATTATGCGGACCCCATAACTGATATGCAATAGAAATCTGGAAAGATTGAAGATCAAATATGCTACATTGCTACTAATGTGCGGACTGCGGATCACATCCACAATCCATTATGTGATCGCGAACTAACCTAAAGGGCTATTTTTGTCACATTTTGTCCGCTACTTTTGGGCCATTTTAAATAGAATAACTAGGGTTTTTGTGGGACAGCTTGTCTGAAAAAGGTCATACATTGAGAGCATTGAATACACCACTTGTTTTGGAGCTTTTTGGAGAGATTCCAAGACTTTGTCTTCATTGTAAGCTTTTATGACTTTCTTTAATATTTTGTTCTTGTATTTAGTATGAGTAGCTAACTTTAAATACTAAGGTTGTGGACCCTAAGTGTGTGTAATATTAATGGGTGTGTACCATTGAATATATATATAATGGATGGATGATTTCTATTCATTTCTTATGCTTCATTTATGGGTGACTGTTGCAAATATTAACTAGTGCGAATTTACTTTATCTTTCTCTTGGAAAAGTAGGTTAGGGTTTGGTAGAATTGAATAGCAAGAACTCAAGGCTTTAAATTATATTTAATAGAATCACTTAGGAATAAGTGGGTTCTACTTGGATAAATTGGTTGCTCTTAATTGTAACTCTTTTGTATTTGAAAAAATCATAAAGAGAAAATACTACTTAACTATTGGAAAATATTGGGTAGTCATTTAGGAACCATTTGCATATCAAAGGATCTCTCATTAGAAATATATCATATTAACACCGATAGCATTACATTCCATAGATGGGGACACAACTTTGGTTTCTTAATCCAATTAATCAATTCTCTCAACAAAATAGCTTTTTTTAACAATTCACAATTATCAAACTCTTTCCAAACTAACAGAGTATAATTACGGCTTTAGTCAAGTGACACACTATTAAAGTAAACTTTTCACACCTATTTCATATGGGATTCGGCCCCAACCTAGTTGGATTATTATATTTGACATCGACCGCCTTACACCGTTTATATAGGTGTAATTTGAGCGTATCAAATTTTGGCGTCGTTGCCGAGGAATACGATTTTGAAATTACTAACTAGTGTGTGCTTTACTTTACGTCTTTTTCTATTCCATCACACTTTGCTTGTTTTGTTTGGTGTCACTAGGCAAGCATGTGCGAGCTGGAGAATGTGTTTGCGGATATTGATGAGTATGTTGATGATACAAATGCAATTGTCCCTCCTAGAGCTGACGCGGCTACCTTCAAAGTGGAACATAGTCTAATCCTAATGCTATAGGCGGAGGGGTTCTTTCAAAATTCTGCCGACGATAATCCGACACAACACCTCAAAAACCTTTTGGGTATGTATGCAATGCATAAGTTGAATCGTGTTTCGGATGATGCCCTAAAATTGAGGGTGTTTAAATACTCTTTAGCCGGAGAGATAAGGCAATGGATTCACAATCTATCTCCTAACTCCATCCACACTTGGGCGGAACTTTTTGCAAGTTTTCCTAGCAAAATGGTTCCTACAAAGCAAGAAATTCGAGTTTCGGGACAAAATTTTCTTCATCAGACAATTATCGGGGGAACAACTACATGAAGCATGGGCTAGATTCATGCTGTATTTGGTGAGATCACCAAATCATGGGTTTTCGAAAAATATTTTGTTAGAGAAGTTTTACACGGGTTTGGATCCTCTGAATCAATATGTATCCAAAAATACAGCTAATGGATCGTTCATGGACAAAATATTGCAAGAGTCACTCAAATCCTTGACAAGGTGGCCGAACACAACCAAGCTTGGCATTCGGGCGACACCTCGGGTGGAATCGCATATGGTACCCCTTCTTTGACCAACATGGCTAGGAAAAATCAAGAAAGAGATCAATTGATTGCCGGGCTTGCTACAATTTCAAACCCGAAGGATAGTGGGAGTCACCCAACCTCTCATTGTATGGCCATTACAACTCAAAGTGGGAAATTACTTCAAAGTGAGAGTGAACGGGTAGTCGAAGCGGAAGATGTTGAACAAGAAGATGAGGCGCGAGTTGAGGTGCCAAATGTTGTTGAAGTTGAGAGAATTTCGAAGAAAGTGAAGGCTCAATATGTGAGCCATTAAAAGGTTGAGGAAAAGTAATAGAGGTACCAAAAACTCTAGTACCGATTCCTAAACTTCCCCCTCCATTTCCTCAAAGACTAGCCAAAAGGGTGGATGATAGCAAATTCGAGAAGTTCTATGACATCTTAAAGCAATTATTGGTGAACATTCCGTTTGTTGAAGTATTTCAAGAGATGCCCGATTTTGCTAAGTACTTGAAGGATTTGATCACGAAAAAGAAGACCATCAAGAATGAAACAGCGAGTGTCACCCACTGGATTAGCTCCATCAATTTAACAACCTCCGTCCAAAGAAAGAGGATCTGGGGATGTTCTATTCTTTCTATATTTTCACTTCTTTTGCATGTCCTAAAATACAGACAATTCATTTTGTTCTTGCGTAGTAGAATGCGAGGGGAAGATGGAAGAAGATGATAGATCCAATCGCAAAACAAATATCGCATGGCAAGCAACTGTCATTTAATTTGATTCTTTGTTGCATTTATCGCATTAGTAATAACTTTCAATCTCATACTAATAAGTAATTGTTTGAGAAGTTTTATGTTGTTTCTAAAGGCGTCAAATTTGCATTCGAAGAAAGGTGATATATCACCTATTGTTTGTATCTGGTCCGAATAAATTTACTAAGCAACGAAGGTGGTAATAGATATGTCACTGCCTTATGGTGCTCGATAAATTTATAACTTCATATTTCTGATTTAAATTTGTTATTGTTTTGCCAAAAATTAGAGAAAATTAATTGATTCTGAAAGCATTGTGATGATAGCTACAAAATGTTTGTATATGTTCTGTAGGTTGTTCTAGCGGCATCCATAGTTTCGAAATCTGATAAAGGTATGCCTCATTCTATATTATATTTTTGGAGTCTCCTGATTTGTAAAGTGATAAATAATGTTAATGACTTTTCAGGTGGGTTTCTACCCAAGCTATGTCATACACACAAGAAATATCTTTTATTGGTCAAACGGTGAGAATAAAGTAGAATTATTAGTTTTCTCTCTTTTTAAAGTATATAAAGTTTGAAAAAAACAAATTGGCTTTAGAAAAATAACGGTGTACTTGAGTAACAACACTCTGCATTTTCATTTGTAAATCTATTGAAAGACAAGTGAATATTGCAGGCAACGTGGATTAATTAATTAAGATATAGACGAATAACTAACCGCTAAGACTTAATTTTGTGAGACTAACATGAAAAATGTAATTTGTGCACAATGACAATGCTGGACGATTGAATTATTTTTCTTCTACATCCCAGAGGTAATTCTTTTCTTTTTTGGATATTTTAGTTTTTTTATTTCTTTCATATATTATCTCCTTTGTTTTAGATGAATGCTTAATTTGTAAAAAGTGAATTCGGTTAATTATTTTGAATCTTTTTTAAAAAATTATCTGTTAATGTAGGTCTCCAATTGTCGGTAGATAGAATTTTCGGCATTAAAAAAATACCGTTAGTATGGACATGTTGGATTAGGTGCTCAGATTTATTTGATCGTTTCGTTTTGAATATTTGGCTGCTAAGGTAAAATTTCAACTCTCCTTTCTTAGTAATATCTCATATGCAGATTAATTTGGGATTTGAGATTTTTTATTTTATTCTCAGATTATTAGAGTTTATCTTGGAGCTAAGGTTTTAGTTGAAGGAAAAAAACTAAAATACTAAATTTATCTGAATTAAGAGTTCGAAATTCGATGCAAATGAAGATGACTGACTCGTGTTCAAAAGTACTTTAACCCTAATATCAATAAGGAGATAATAATCTCAAGATATCTTCTTTTGGTTGTGAGGAAGGATGAGCAACAAGAATATGCCTTGCTGGTGTGGCTATTGCACATGGTGACATTCTATCAAATTCAACCCGATTTTGTTTCCTAAGACCTTTTGTGGAGCTAATCAAAATATTTGTATTTCATTAATATAAATTTTCATCTTCTCAATAATACAATTACTAATGATTTAAATGGTTTAATTGTATGGCAATTAGTAGTTAGAATATCAAATTTATTTAATTTAATTGTAATGTTTCTTCCTGCTTATACTCCTGGAATCTTTCTTAGTTAGATAAAACTTAAATAAGCTTGTAAAATCTTTATCTATAACATATAATTAATTATTATAAATTATACAAAAGTACATGTTCTAAATAACCCAAATGCATGGCGTTTATGAATATCTTTTTTTCATAGAAAAGAGATCGTATCTAAATTAGTTATTGCCCAGCTAACTATTTTGTAAATTTTCTAATATTTTTAGATAACTAGTTAAATAAATAAAGGAAGTAACTCAGCCCAAGTCTGTGGATGCCTTGTTATAATTTCGTCATATATGGGTTTAATATTTGTATTAGAAGTCTGACAAAGTAGCACAATTTATCAACTTGTATTAACGTCGTCGCAGATAATATGTCAAGCATGTGCAGTTCTAAGAAGATAGAAAATGTGTTGGTATAAAAAGTGAAAAAGCTGATTCTTGACATAAATATCAATATCACTGGTAATTGTTGCCATCAACCGTAGAATTATTAGAAGCCTCTTAAGTTATTCGAGTATCTTAGCGCGAAATATTTTTTTTTTTATTTGCTTAGAGTGCAAAAACTGCTTTTCAAATTATTTTCTCATATAAGAGGAGTTAGTTTCAATTACCATACACAGAGATGCATGGTAGTTACAGAAATTAATAGCATCACATTTGTTTCAGGAACGATGTTTTATGTCCTCCAAAATATTTATTACAAATATTATAGGCTAAGAAAATTCTCTGATTATTAAGTAATATAAATGACATTTTTGGATCTTCGAAATAAACTGCACTTTTATATCTAATTAATTTTGTATTGCCTTTAAGATATCAGTCCCTGAAACTAAGATTTTGCCCGTACAGTTGTGAGATAAAGGTGAACACATGATAAACCAATCTACTCTTTTAGCTAGCAAGTTTGGAACTGAAAGCCTATCAACAAAAATTACAAATCGTTTAGCATTGTAATCAAGTCTTAAAATAGTAATGCCATATTTCTAGATAAAAAGTAATTGACAGATACATTCACAAATTAAAAGTTAATGTACAATAAATAATTGTGCGAACTATCATTTTTCTTGATAAATATGGTTCTAGACTTCTAGCAACGCCAAAATATCAATTAATCATAACCCAATTGATTGTTGATTCCAAGGAAAAGATACAAATATATATTTTGTTTTCATCCATACCTAGAATTGATAAAACAATAATATTAAAAGTACTCAATTCAAGTATTTTCATTACTTTTTCTTTTATGAGGAAATTTGTTCTGTTTTCAAATTGGCAGCATTCTTGTAATAGAGACTTGAAGATGAATTTAATTGACAATCAAACAATTTAGAATAAGTACCTTAATGAAAAAAATATGAAAAATAGTCCGGACAAAGTTTCAACCCTTTTTTGGGCATGTTGAAACTGCTTCAGATGAGAACTGTTTCAAGCTCTTGCTAGCGTCACTCTGGGGTTGGAGTCATCATGTCGCATACAATCCAATAGTTTTGGTTCAAACTCTGTATTTATCTTTAAAAATTTATTGAATATGTAAAAGTTATTAGTTTAGAACCCGATAACTTAAAAGGATTAGAACATCGAACTCAGAAGTTATAAATCTTGACTCTGTCTCTGGCATCCCAAAGTTGTTACTTTGTGGCTTGTGATTCTCTGATATCTTAAAAGAAGTTTCAAACTGGTGTTTCTCAATCAACTTGTCGTTCCTACCTTCTTGACCAATTAATGAATGTAAATATGAGAAACATTTGCTTTAGTGTTGGAGTGCCTAGAAATCTCAGTGTCTCCGAAACTGATGGAGAGAAATTTTGAAGTCAATAAATAAAGTTAAAAGTCATGTAACAAACAAATATAAAAAATAAAGTGCAAAACTATTAGAGATCTATAATTTGAAGTTGCTTGATTTGAAAATTTATCATGGCAGAATTCATACCTCTTCCAATAAATTAGAAATATAGGAAGTTTTGTTATACAATTGATCTGCATACCCTAGTTCTCACAAACCCTTCTCCAGTGCTTTCATGTTGGACGGCAAAATTGAGTTGAATATAAACTTCTAATAATTAGGGTTTCCAACATAGTTCAAATAAAGAATGATAATCAAAATTTAGTTTGATTTCAAATTCCTAAATATTAGGGAAGAATCAAATGACTATTTTATCCACTGTGTATTATATTTTAAAGGGTAAAAAAAGCGAACGATATTTTGCTAAGGGCCTTCGTGCTTTTAATATAGTATAGATAAATAGATAGATATAGATTTACACTCCATAACACACCACATAACAAGATATGCAATCAGATATTTTGAGGCAACAAACCCTAATAAAATCTAACATCTCTCATTTTCTCTCATCTTGAGAGAACGGTCGCCTCTCACCTATCTCTCATCTCTCTCAACTCTAACGACCACCCTCTCCATTTTGCTTCTGTCTTGCCGGCAAGCTGGCCGAAATCCGGCAGGCCACCATGGCCACGATTGCTGCAACACTACTGCTCCTCTCTTTCTTTTGAGAGAACATGTGGCTGCCTCAGTGTAGGGAAATGACACAAAAAAATAACAACAATAATACTGTTACTTCAATATTATTTGTAAGAAGATAAACGAATTGGCTTGAGTCGTGCTGGGCACTGTCCTAAGAAACTATTTCAGCAATGTGAAATATTTTCCCAGGATTAAACAAGCCAATCTCTATTTATTTAGAGGATATAGGAATCAACAAAATTAAATAATACCAGCAAGTTTTGAAATAAACCAGAGGAAAGAAATAATTTCAATGGATAATGATTTGGTCAATAGTGAGAATAATAATTATAGTAATGATTATCTAAAGAAGAAAGCAATGATTAGCTTAGAAAAGTGTAAAAAAAGATCAATTTTGTTGATGTCTCTTACGGATGAACAAGAATGCTATTTATAGAAATACTAGGGTTTTCTTAAATTGCCAAATGTTTAATTGCATGAAAGATGATTTTCATTTGTTTTTGGCTTAGCCATTTGGCCACATATCTTCATGCAAATAGCCACATGGTAGATATTCATAGCCACTTGGCTATTTAATTTTTAAAAATACTGCCACAATCCCCACATATTTTCAAAAATTTATAGGAAAAGGATAAATGAATGGAAGAATTAACAACTTGCTGGATTTGCATGGTTCAAATGCAATAGGTTTAGTGTCTTCTGGACTATGAACCAAACTTAGACCAATAAAACTTAACTCATAGAATTACTGGTGAAATATAATATTTCTATGAACCAATAATTCTTATTGTAAGACAGAGATTTTATCAATCACATTTTGACTCCCGATAATTTTGCGCGTGCCTGGTTATTCATGAGAGCTCTAGAGACTAGGCCAAAATATCATAGGAGCGGCCCACTCCATTCTCATATAGGTGAATTCATCAAGTGTATACTGCTTTTAAATACACCATCCATAAGGTCTATGAATTTCATTAAGAGTTATAACCCAGCCTCTTAATTAGTAGCAGTCAAGCACTCTCTTTTAGTGCTCCAGTGCCAATATTGACTTGTTATTACCCATATGAACCTACTTCATGGGATCTCCAATCACATAGGTTGGGTTACCATCTCTATTGACAACATGTCGGCCTTAACCCCATCTCTTTTGAGGTTTGAACAATTAATTTTCTTCCCACAAGTTTAGTCGGAGGATCAGCCAAATTTATCTCTGACTTCACATAGTCAATGGAAATTATTCCATCTCTCAACAGCTGTTTTATGACAGCATGTCTCCATTTCATGTGTCTACTTTTACAATTATAAGATTTATTCTTTGCTATAGCTATTGCCACTTGGCAATCACAATGTATAGACACATGAGGCAATACGTCCTTTATTAAAGGGATATTAGCTAAGAAGTTTCTTAGCCACTTAGCCTCAGAACCAGCTAACTCCAGAGCTACAAACTCTGATTCCATAGTCGATCTAGCAATGATCGTCTGTTTAGCTGATTTTCACGATATTGCACCACCACTAAGGGTAAATACATAACTACTAGTGAATTTTGTCTCATCTGAATCAGAGATCCAATTTGCATCACTGTACCCTTCTAAGGTAGAAGGAAATCCACTATATACGATACCATAATTCATGGTTCATCTCAAATATTTCATTAGTCTATCTAATGCAGACCAATGATTTTTGTTGGGATTATGAGTATATCTACTCAGTCTACACACAGCATAGGCTATATCAGGCCTTGTAAAATTCATTAAATGCATCAGACTCCCAATAATCTGCGCATATTTAGACTGAGCAACTGGGTCACCATTATTGTTTTTCAATTGAGAGTTAGCATCAAAAGGAATGCTCACAGATGTGACATTAAAATATTCAAACTTCTTAAGAAGTCTCTCAACATAATGTTCTTGTGACAACATTATTCCATCTTCACTCCTTATAACTTTAATTCCCAATATTGTATTTACTTCACCCAGATCTTTCATATCAAAATTAGCAGACAAAAATAATTTAGTACTTTGCACAATATTTAAACTTGTACCAAATATAAGCATGTCATCAACATATAGACATATTATCACATAATCATTGTCTACCACTTTAGTATAAACACATTTATCCACCTCCACTGAAGAAAAACTGTCTCTCAGCAAGACTTGTTCAAATTTCTCATACCACTGCTTAGGAGCTTGTTTAAGGCCATAAAGAGATTTAATTAATTTATAAACTTTATTTTCTTGTCCAGGAATGACACATCCTTCAGGTTGAACCATATAAATTTCTTCTTCTAAATCACCATTTAAAAAAGGTGTTTTAACATCCATTTGATGGATAAAAAGCTTATGGATAAAAGCTAAGGCAATTAAAACTCGAATAGAAGAATATCTAGTCACTGGTGCAAACGTATCAAAATAATCTATATTTTATTTTTGAGAAATCCTTTTGCTACTAACCGAGCTTTATATTTGTCACGACCCAAAATTCGTTAAAGGTCGTAATGGCGCCGGACACCACTGTCAGGCAAGTCAACATTAAATAGTTAGTTAAATTCTCATTTTAATATTTTTGAAATCGTAAATTTACTTCAATTTATCTAGTAAAAGATGAATTTACAGAATAAATAACAATGTTTTCCAATTTCAATACTGAACATCCCATAATCATCCCAGAACCCGGTGTCACAAGTGCATGAACATTTTCTAAAAATAAAATACAATAACTGTCCGGAATACAAATTTGGACAGAAAAGAAAATACAATACTCTGAAGAAGACTCTGCTGGCTGCGGGTCGTACATAAGATGCAACTCACCTAAGTCCCCGCAATAACCGCGCCGATGCGCCCACAAGTCCACTAGTCATATATGTACCTGCACAAAACATGTAGCAAGTGTAGTATGAGTATACAAATCAACGCGTACCCAGTAAGTATCCCGCCTAACCTCGAAGAAGTAGTAACGAGGGGTCGACTTCGACACTTATTGTGGCCATCAATAATATAATTAGTCGTGGATTTATTAAAAACGTCAGTAAACTCAAGAAAATCATGAATCAAGTAAACAATTCCTTTTTAATAAGAGGTTTTCAAATTCACATTTCATCATTTATCAATTTATCTCAGAACAGGGAGGCAATATCATTATTTATAAATTTCAAGGCAAACAATACAAGCATGCGCAAATCATGTCGAGGTCGTACGACTCGATCCAATAAATATTTAAACTGTGCACTGCCAGAGGGTCGAATGACGCGAACCATAGATGCATCTATTTAATCTGCCGAGGCGAACGACCCGTTCCCATGAGAGTAGTAGGAAATATGCCGCTCGTGAATCATACGCGCGACGCGGCCAAACATAAATTTAATATTTAAAATTATATCTCTTTCTTGATTCTTTTCAAAATAAGGGAAATTCAGCTTGTAAATTTTTAAGGAAATTACCCCGCTCGCAAAACATGCATGCGACGCGGCTACACATAGATTTCTTCAGCTATTATATTATTCCTCATTTCTTTTCGAAATTACGAAGTTCAAATGAAATCTTTTAAATATTAAGTTCTTCAATTTCAACTCCTTTCAAAACATTTAATAAGCAGACTCAATCTCGCTCCCTCTCAAGGCAAACAATAAACATAAATCAATAACAATATCAACAAGGCATGATGTGAGCCTAAAACTACCCGGACGTAGGCATAGCTAGTAGCTACGTACAGACTCTCGTCACCTCGTGCGTACGTAGCCCCCACAAATAGAAGCACACAATAATTTAGTTCACCTATAGGGTTAATTCCCTCTTACAAAGTTAGAAAGGAGACTTACCTCTCTCCGTAGTTCCATAACCGGCTCCCAATGCCTTTCGACAACTTAAACCGACGCCAACGCTCCGAAAGTAGTCAAAAATTGATAAGTTCCATCAATATATACTCAAATACTCATTATAATGCTATTTACAACAAATTGTCAACTCCATTCGAAAAGTCGATAAAAACTACCCTCGGGCCCACGTGCCCGGATTCCGAAAGTTTTCGAAGATAAACTTTACCCATAACCCCACGAACTCGATTATATCATTTATTCCAAATTCCATATCCAATTTCGTGGTAAAAATCCCAAAATATAAATTTCTAGGTTTTTCTTCAAGACCCCAAATTTCTACAAATTTTCATGCCTCAATCCAAGTATAAACCTTGTATGTACTTCACAACTAGAAGAAATCACTTACCTCATGCTTGATGATGAAATCCCCTCTTGACAAGCTCGAAAAATAGTCCAAGCCGTGTGAAAAATGGGTGAAATAAACTCAAACCCCGCTTTTAAAACATTCTGCCCAGCCTAGGTCCGCCCTTCTTCGCGATCGCGGGAGTGCCTTTGCGATCGCAAAGGCTAAGCACACTGCCTCCGCATTTTCCTCTACGCGACCGCACACAAGCCCACGCAAACGCGACGTTCTGTAACCCAACACTTCGCGATCGCACTCCTCCTCACGCGATCACGATGAGAAAACGCGTAGCATCATGCCATTCCACATTCCTTCTTCGCGAACGCATTACCACAACCGTGTTTGCATAGCACAACTACCCACCGCACCGCGATCGCAGGTCCATCATCGTGACCGCATAGCACATTTCACAATCACCCCCAAACAACTCTACGCGATCGCGGACTTCCACTCGCGATCGCATATAAGGAAACCAACAACAATCATGACAGTAACTTCAGTAGATCCCTCAAGTCGAATTTCAATGCGTTAACCATCCAAATTTCACCCGAGGCTCTCGGGATCTCCACCAATCATACCAACACGTCCCAAAACACATTACGAACTTAATCGAGCCTTTAATTCACGTCCAACAACATCGAAACTTCGAATCACCCTCCAATTCAAACTCAATGAACTTTGAAACTTCAACTTCTACAACCGATGTCAAAACCTATCAAATCACGTCCGATTGATCTCAAATTTTGCACACAAGTCACATTTGACATTACGGACCTATCCAACTTCCGGAATCGGATTCCGACCCCATCAAAAAGTCCGCTTCCGGTCAAACTTCTCAAAATTATCCAAATTTCCAACTTTCGCCAAATGACCCCAAGATGACCTACGGACCTCCAAATCCACTTTCGGTCGTGCTCCCAATACCGCAATCACCATACGGAGCTATTCCTAGACTAGGAATCCCAAATAGATATTGATAACATTGAAATGCACTTCAACTCAAATTAATGAAATTCTTCCAAAATGCTAACTTCCGCAATAGGTGCTGAAACGCTCTCGGGGCATCCAAAACCCGATCCGAACATATTTCCAGGTCCGAAATCATCATACGAACCTGCTGGAACCTTCAAGTCCCGATTCCAAGGCCGTTTACTCTAAAATCCAATCTTAGTCAATTCTTCCAACTTAAAGCTTTCGAAATGAGAATTTTCTTTCCGATCCAACTCCTAACTTCCCGAAATTCAATTCCGACCATGCACAAGTTATAATACCTGAAGTGAAGCTGCTCATGGCCTCTAACCGCCGAACGATGCGCTAGAGCCCAAAACGACCGGTCGGGTCGTTACATTCTCCCCCACTTAAACATACGTTCGTCCTCGAACATGCTAAGAACTGCGCTGGGGTTGTCCGAAATCGCTGATTAGCACCTCGTGTACCTACCCGTGCTACCACAACTTAGTTGAGCACACTGGCTCGAGTAAATCTGTAGATTCCCCTTTTGTTTAGTCAAACTAGCCTTAGAGCCAAATTCCAACATCCGGAATCTTCTGCTAGGCCTGTTTCCAACATACGATCACCGTATCAATCACCACACGATGTACCAAAACATGACTGCATACCTTTGCTGAATTCACACCATGCACCGCATAATTCACATGACCATAATAACATACTCTGATAAGAATAGCCAAAATTCCACTAACCTGATGTCCACAACATACCTCATGCCACACACATGTCCTGCTCCAACTCTTGTAATGCTGCCGCAGCGAAAAAGATGCGTAGAAATTTAAAACCCACTGCCGAGTCAACCATTAATTGAGTTTCTCCCCTTGACAAGAACCATTACCTCATTCTGGACTGAATACCGATATTTACTCTTTAACTATGCCTCATACCGATCTGATCACACTGACCCCAGGTCTAATAATCTTGTCTCTCCCAGCATAAGATGCCCAGGCAATAAGCCACCTCAGACTCTGTCAAAAATCTTATATGATCCCACAATGTGCCGACAAACTGCAAACTTGAATGTGATACATAAGGAAAACGGACTCTGGAAAGAACTACTCAACCCACGTAACTAACTAGACAACCGAAAAGGTGTTACGAACCTTCCTCGGAAAATGGAAAACAAAACACATGAAAATAGACATAGGGGACTGCACTCAACATCACACTGTTGCGGCGTGCAACCCGATCCAAACAACATACCCGTGGCGGCATGCCACCTGATTCACACATAATAATCTGTAAGGAATTAGTTACCGAGCTAAAATGCTTATACCTGTGAAATACCCGAATATCGGCCACAAACACGCCAAGTGCATAATACCGTCCCTGGGGAGACAGATAGCGCCATACGCTACAAAACTCAAGCACAACTAAGGTGCGATATGTGATCTAACTCTCGAGGGCCATCCTGCTTACATAACCCCATCGCTACGTGGAACCTCAACCCATATGAAATCATCAAGCCATTTCACAACTCACACGACACAATATAATATTACATGAAATAGCCGACAATGAAATAACATCCAACGCCCGAATACTCCTCCATAAGGAGCGCTATGCTGAGATGAACATATCCGGCCTGACATAGAGCCCATATTCACATTTAAATCCATCCACAGACCTCAAGCCGATTCTGATCGCACTGTACTAGGCTAATAACCTTTCAAGGGTCCATAATAGCCCCCCCCCTTTTAACATACAAGAACGACCATCAATTCGGAACAAACTTCCATAATCCCACTGGCCATACTAACACCATGAAGCAAATCAAAAATCCGCAAATCAGAACGCAAGCCTCTTACACAAGACACCGATCTCAGGTGACACTAAAGATAATACCAGCTGGTTCCAACCATCTGGCTCCTCCCTCGCTCATCCGAGCGCGTGACATTCTTGCCAACACCGAGCCGCAACCTTGATCCTCAACTTCCAAATCCCATGCTAATCACTGCACTTAATCATGCCAATGCGCAAGAGCACAAAATTTTCATCATAACTCCGGAACCACTAATAGGGTAAACACTTCATCATATAGAAAATATTTTGCTTAGCTCATTTTAAGAGGACCATTGCAACACGTAGCCAAATTCCCATGACCACAGAAAATACAAACCTGGTTTAAACCCCCATAATCCTTCCAGGATCCGTCTACACATAATATGCCATAATGCTCGAATGCCCCCAAATAAAATCAATTATGGTGGCCGTCAAACCTCACACGTACCACCACAAATCACATGCACAACTCAACACGCTGAAGGAGGCGATCATTGCCATCATCATGCCAGTTCAACTATTGCTAACCAAACCCGACTTCTCCTAATTTACTCTGGATCTTCCTTAGAAATAGCAACAACTCTTTTATCAATATAACGAACTCAATCCGCACTCATCTCGAGTGACCCCATTTCACGAGACTGCATTGTCTCAAAACCCACGAACCATTTCATACCCTCCTTGTGCGCATAATCGCGTCTTCAACTGATATACCCATTCTGATGATTCTTCTATAAATCCAAAGTTACATGCTCCCCTTCCTCTCATGATACCCCGTAGACCAAAGATAACACGGAACACTCCAAGCTCCTTTATCATAATCAGCTGCAAAAGCTTGATATTCAACCATACTATGGACTCGAAATCCTTAGGCACCACACCTTAACTTTTGAATCCACTAGGACCGTTATTGAGAGTCACCCAATTTGACTTGGTCCCGAATATAATTAACTCCAAGGCTCTGCTAGCACATGAGCACCCTCTCAAAGAAGCACCTGGCCGAATCATCTTCCTTGTAACTCGCCTCTACACGAAGCATAAATCCTTAGTCTTCCCAAAGCCTGAGCATGAATCGATAAGGCCAACTATAGCACACATCCCTCAAACCGCTTGCTCAAATTACCACTGATGTTCTCTTTCCTTAGTCGTAATAACTCATCAATATGCAGATAACCAGAAATCTTACAAATAGATGACCATGCAATCCAACTGTAGGCGGTGGGACTCTCCCACTTAGCTTGAAGCTACTATTGCCTGAACCTGGAACCCACCAAGATTCTTCCTTCATCGACATGATCTAACACAATCAACCCGCCAAATTCCTCGAAATCCTTCCATTAACCTTTAATGAACACTCCGAATCACTAGCCACCTTTACATATTCAATCTCTTACCGGGTGGCCAGTAGAATTCTTCATAGAAGCTCCGTCAACACCACGCGACCGCTAACCTACTCATAGGACCCACATGTGAAAATTACATGACGACATATTCCAACGTCACTGCACTGGGTATAATTACTACGAAATCAGTAGATCATCCTGAGTTTGAGATCATTCACCAGCTGCACCAGTCCGTTCACTCCTCATGGACGTCAACTAAAGGTGCGACAATACATTCCAATCCAAAGTCATGTTGTATCCTTCTTTATATCAAGCAACTCCTTTATGTTGTATCAAATCTCCCGCCGCATAATGGCCAATATTTCAAATTAAGTCCGTAGACCCAATCATCGTCCACCATAATTCCCAAGTAACCCTAAACTTTCCTCAAGGCATGTAGCTATCCTATCACAGAACCACATGCTACTCTGCCACTCTCCCATTTTGGTCAACTCACTCCTTTAAGTAACTACCTGATTCCTGTTTCTCACACTTGGCCTTCTATAAGTTTATCCACCGCAAGGCACCTCCCACATGTCCTTCCTCGTCCTTTGCTACCCAGTTGTTGCCTTAAATCAAAATCTACCTCTGTAGCACTTGAACCGATAGATTGCTACCAACTTTAAACCTTTTCGGAAATCATCTTTCTCGAGCCATCAATACCAGGAATGCCGATTCGATCCTGAACCATTGCATACTGCGACCTCTGACAGCCGCTTTCCCGGCACCATTTATAATACTCTGCCCCAAGGAGAATTGAAGGAAACCATAACACCGACGAACTTAACACATTATAACCAATCAAGGATGATGACGCCACATCACATGCAAAGATTCTACCATGCTCGAAAATATCGAGTCCCGTGACTCCATCAACCCAAGTTAGAACATTCTTAGTTCGATAGTCTTTCCTCCGTCGGAAGTAAAAATACCGAATCTCTGAACCATGCACTGAGTAAACCTCCTTTCAAGTCATTCACTGCCCCGAGACATAGGCAAGCATCCTACCATCACATCAATACTGTGTGATAACAACTCATGAGCATCATAGCAACCTGTGCATAGCCTCAAAGCTCTCAGAAGTATAGCTACTAAGCTGAAATGACAGAATATCCTTCCATAAGGCTATGATAATAACCCAATCAACTATGCAGGGAGAAACATCCGCACCACATCTGTAGTGCCATTATAATTCCTCAATTCTCGATCGATAGCAAGCGCTTCAAGTCGCATAAGATTAAATGGGAAGGAAACAAAGGCGTAGGCCTCAAAGGAATCAAATCGCACGATGGAAATCCAAAGGGAAGTGCTCCTAACAGCCCTGTAGCCTCTCGAAGATAAGTACAGACGTCTCCGTACCGATCCGCAAGACTCTACTAGACTCGCTCATGACTCGTGAGACCTAAGTGAACCTAAGGCTCTGATACCATGTTGTCACAACCCAAAATCCGTTAAAGGTCACGATGGCGCCGGACACCACTGTCAGGCAAGCCAACACTAAATAGTTAGTTAAATTCTCATTTTAATATTTTTGAAATCGTAAATTTACTTCCATTTATCTAGTAAAAGATGAATTTACAGAATAAATAATAATGTTTTCCAATTTCAATATTGAACATCCCATAATCATCCCAGAACCCGGTGTCACAAGTGCATGAGCATTTTCTAAGAATTTAAAATAAAATACAACAATTTTCCGGAATACAAATTTGGACAGGAAAGAAAATACAATACTCTGAAGGAGACTCTGCTGGCTGCGGGTCGTACATAAGATGCAATTCACCTAAATCCCCGTAATAACCGCGCCCCTGCGCCCACAATTAACGCGTACCTAGTAAGTATACCGCCTAACCTCAAAGAAGTAGTGACGAGGGGTCGATTTCGACACTTACTGTGGCCATCAATAATATAATTAGTCGTGGATTTATTAAAAATGGCAGTAAACTCAAGAAAATCATGAATCAAGTAAACAATTCCTTTGTTAATAAGAGGTTTCCAAATTCACATTTCATCATTTATCAATTTATCTCAGAACAGGGAGGCAATATCATTATTTATAAATTTCAAGGCAAGCAATACAAGCATGCACAAATCATGCCGAGGTCGTACGGCCCGATCCAACAAATATTTAAATTGTGCACTGCCAGAGGGTCGAATGGCGCAAACCATAGATGCATCTATTTAATCTGCCGAGGCGAACGACCCATTCCCATGAGAGTAGTAGGAAATACGCCACTCGCGAATCATACGCGCAACGCGGCCAAACATAAATTTAATATTTAAAATTATATCTCTTTCTTGATTCTTTTCAAAATAAGGGAAATTCAGCTTGTAACTTTTTAAGGAAATTACCCCGCTCGCGAAACATTCATGCGACGCGACTACACATAGATTTCTTCAGCTATTATATTATTCCTCAATTCTTTTCGAAATTACGAAGTTAAAATGAAACCTTTTAAATATTAAGTTCTTCAATTTCAACTCCTTTCAAAACATTTAATAAGCAGACTCAATCTCGCTCCCTCTCAAACAATAAACATAAATTAATAACAATATCAACAAGGCATGATGTGAGCCTAAAACTACCTGGACGTAGGCATAGCTAGTAGCTACGTACGAACTCTCGTCACCTCGTGCGTAGGTAGCCCCCACAAATAGAAGCACACAATAATTTAGTTCACCTATGGAGTTAATTCCCTCTTACAAGGTTAGAAAGGAGACTTACCTCTCTCTGTAGTTCCATAACCGACTCCCAAGGCCTTCTGACAACTCAAACTGACGCCCAACACTCCGAAACTAGTCAAAAATGGAGAAATTCCATAAATATATACTCAAATACTCATTATAATCCTATTTACAACAAATTCCAAACTCCGTTCGAAAAGTCGATAAAAACCACCCTCGAGCCCACGTGCCCGGATTTCGAAAGTTTTCGAAGATAAACCTTACCCATAACCTTACGAACTCGATTATATTATTTATTCCAAATTCCATGTCCAATTTCGTGGTAAAAATCCAAAAATATAAGTTTCTAGGTTTTTCTTCAAAACCCCAAATTTCTACAAATTTTCATGCCTAAATCCAAGTATAAACCTTGTATGTAAGTCACAACTAGAAGAAATCACTTACCTCATGCTTGATGATGAAATCCCCTCTTCAAAAGCTCCAAAAATTGCCCAAACCGTGTGAAAAATGGGTTAAATGAACTCAAACCCCGCTTTTAAAATATTCTGCCCAGCCCAGGTTCGCCCTTCTTCGCGATCGCGAAGGCTCCAAAAATCGCCCAAGCCGTGTGAAAAATGTGTTAAATGAACTCAAACCCCGCTTTTAAAATATTCTGCCCAGCCCAGGTCCGCCCTTCTTCGCGATTGCGGGAGTGCTTTTTGCGATCGCGAAGGCTAAGCACACTGCCTCCGCATTTTCCTCTACGCGACCGCACACAAGCCCACGCAAACGCAACGTTCTATAACCCAACACTTCGCGATCGCGATGAGCAAACGCGTAGCATCAGGCCATTCCACATTCCTTTTTCGCGAACGCATTACCACATCCGCGTTCGCGTAGCATAACTACCCACCGCACCATGATCGCAGGTCCATCATCGCGACCACATAGCATATTTCACAGTCGCCCTAAACAACTCTACGAGATCGCGGACTTCCACTCGCGATCGCGTATAAGGAAACCAGCAACAGTCATGACATCAACTTCAGCTGATCCCTCAAGTCGAATTTCAATGCGTCCATCCAAATTCCACCCGAGACCCTCGAGACCTCCACCAATCAAACCAACACGTCCCAAAACACATTTCGAACATAGTCGAGCCTTTAATTCACGTCCAAAAAAACGAAACTTCGAATCACCCTCGAATTCAAACTCAATGAGCTTTGAAACTTCAACTTCTACAACCGATACCGAAACCTATCCAATCACGTCTGATTGACCTCAAATTTTGCACACAAGTCACATTTGACATTACGGACCTACTCTAACTTCCGGAATCGAATTCCGGCCCCGATATCAAAAAGTCCACTTCAGGTCAAACTTCTCAAAATTATCCAAATTTCCAACTTTCGCCAAATGACCCTAAGATGACCTACGGACCTCCAAATCCACTTCGGGTCACGCTCCCAATACCGAAATCACCATACAGAGCTATTCCCAGATTCGGAATCCCAAACGGATATTGATAACATTGAAATGCACTTCAACTCAAATTAATGAAATTCTTCTAAAATGCTAACTTCCGCAATAGGTGCCAAAACGCTCCCGGGGCATCCAAAACCCGATCCGAACATACGCCCAGGTCCGAAATTATCATACGAATCTGTTGGAACCTTCAAATTCTAATTCTGAGACCGTTTACTCTAAAATTCAATCTTAGTCAATTCTTCCAACTTAAAGCTTTCGAAATAAGAAATTTCTTTCCGATCCAACTCCGAACTTCCCGAAATTCAATTCCGACCATACGCACAAGTCATAATACCTGAAGTGAAGCTGCTCATGGCCTCCAACTACCGAACAATATGCTAGAGCCCAAAACGACCGGTCGGGTCGTTACAATATTTATCTAAAGATCCATCAGGCTTAAATTTCCTTTTAAAAATCCATTTACAACCAATAGGCTTTGCACCAGGAGGTAAATCAGTTAAAATTCATGTGTTATTTTTCAAAATAGAATCGATTTCAACTTTTATTGCCTCTTTCCAATATTTAGCATCTGAAGAAGATATAGCTTCAAAATAATTTGATGGTTCATTATCGACAAGAAAAGTTTGAAAATTATTTCCATAAGAAAAATATTCTTTCCTATGCCTTTTTCTCCTTCTTAGTTCCTCATTAGAGGTAATTTCATTATTTATTTCAACATGTGTATGAGAAATTTTATCAGACAGTGGAAAAATATGTTCAAAGAACTCTGCATTCTTTGTCTCAATTATAGTATTGCAATCAAGCACATCACTTTTTAATACAAGAAATCTATATGCAACACTATGTTCAGCATATCCAATAAGCATACAATCAGCAGTTGTAGAACATATTTTTCTCCTTTTAGGTTCAGGCAAAAGAACTTTAGCAAAGCAACCCCACACTTTTAAATATTTCAAGTTAGGTTTATAACCCTTCCACAATTCATACGGAGTTTTGCCAGTTCTTCTATGTGGTATTCTATTTTGTAAGTGATATGCAGATAAAATAACTTCACCCCACAAATTATCAGGAGCATTAGAACTAACTAACATAGAGTTCATCATTTCTTTCAATGTTATATTTTTTCTTTCAGCTACTCCATTTGAATCAGGTGAATAAGGCGGAGTTATTTCATGAATAATTCCATTCTTTTCACAAAATTCATTCAAAGATAAATATTCTCCATCTCTATCAGATCTAATTCTCTTGATTTTTCTACTAAGTTGATTTTCAACCTCAGTTTTATAAGAAATAAAAGCATTAAAAGCATCATCTTTATTTCTAAGCAAATACAACTTAGTATATCTAGAAAAATCATCAATAAAAATCACGTAATATCTTTTACCACCTCTAGTCATAGTCTGCTTCAAGTCGCCTAAATCAGTGTGAATTAAAGATAACAATTCAGTTTCTCTATTTACGAAAAAAGGTCTTTCTAGTACTTTTAGCTTCAACACATATTTCACACTTGTTAATATTATTGGAGTCTAAACCAGATATTAATCCTAGTGATTGCATTTTCTTTATATACGCGACATTAACATGTCCTAGTCTAGCATACCATAAAGAAACAGACTCAATCATATAAGCAGAAGAAGATGTATTTTCATTGCTAGTATCAGAAATATTAAGCATAAATAAATCATGGTTACAATATTCATTGCCCACAAAAATATTATTTTTGGTCAATACGACCTCATTATTCTCGAAAGAAACCTTCACTCCAACTTTTTCTAATAATCCCACAGAAACCAAATTGGTTTGGATATTAGGTACATGCAATACATCACTAAATGCTAGAGTTTTACCAGATGTGAGTTTGAGAAGAATTTTTCCTTTCCCAAGAACGCGAGTTGTTCTTGAGTCACCAAGATAAATAGTTTCTTCTCCTTCCTCAACTTGGGTATTTCATTTTTGTCTGCACAAATGTGCCAGTAGCACTAGTGTCTATCACCCAATTTCTCACATTGGCCACATTATTTATTTGAGAAATGACTGCAATAATTATATTATCTGCTTTAGTCAAATTTAATTTTGACTTAGCGAGATTGTCATTTATCTCAACTCTTCTCTTGCATTGAGGTGCATTTTTCTTGAAGGTTTTAAATATTAGCATTGGATATATAACCATGTCTATTTACATACCTGTATTTTGATATCAGTGTCTGCTCAAGTTGTGGATACAATAACATATTTGCAACACCGTGGATATCTGGCAGGATAGCTGAAACAGTAGCAACAGAGACAATACCAAAATTGGTAGCACCATCAAAAAATTTCGTAGTAGTATTACTTGCCATAGTTTCTTAGATTGTAGGGAACTGACACCGAAAAATAACAATAATAACACTGCTACTTCAATATTATTTGTAAGCAGATACACGAATTAGCTTGAGTCGTGTTGGGCACTGTCCTAAGAAACTATTTCAGCAATGTGAAATATTTTCACATGATTAAACAAGCACATCTCTATTTATTTAAAGGATACATGAATCAACAAAATTAAATAAGACCAGCAAGTTTTGGAATAAACCGAAAAGAAAAAATAATTTCAACGGATAATGATTTGGTCAATAGTGGGAATAATAATTATAGTAATGATTAGCCAAAGAAGAAAGCAATGGTTAGCTTAGAAAAGTATAAAAAAGACCAATTTTGTTGATGGATGAACAAGAATACTATTTATAGAGATACTTGGGTCTTCTTAAATCGCCATATATTTAATTGCATGAAAGATGATTGCCACTTGTTTTTGACTTAGCCATTTGGCCACATATCTTTCGTGCAAAAGACCATATGGTAGATATTCATAGCTACTTGGCTATTTAATTTTTAAAAATACTGCCACACTCAGCACCGTAGCGCCATCAGCGAGGCTAAAATGGCCATCACCGGTGACCACTTTGTAAACTAGATTTTAAAAAATGGTTTATGTTGCTGGCCGGACTGAATCTGGCCAGAATCTAACTTTCCGGCGACTTTGCGCTCGTTTCTTCCGAGTGTTGTTCAGGTGCTAGCGCCATTGAAGCAACGCCTTGGACCTTGTTATCGTTTGGTTGTTTTGTTATGTTCATGCCGGAAAATGTGAAAATCTAACCGGAAAGCTCAGCTCCGGCGACCACTAATTCTTCGTTCCCTCCTCGTCTTACCTCTATTTTTTTCTCGTTGTATTTTCCTGCTGTTACGAGGAGTTCAAGTAAGGAATTTCATATCTGACCAACAACTATGTCCGGTATCATAATTTCCGGTGACCCCTGGTTTGGTCGGACAATTTTTCCGGCGGTCCCTATGCGTTTGGTTCACTGTGTTATTGTCCATGGCTGTTTGGTTCTGCTCATTGATGCCGCCGTCGTGGCACTGCCGGCCGGTCACTTATCGTTGTTCTGTTTTCTCTACTTTCGCACTATTTCTGCTAACATCTCTAAACACCTAAAATAATTTAAGCTGGCCATTTGACTTGATCCAGGCTGCTTGTCCATTTTCAGTGACGCCTACTTGAAAATGTTCCATTGTATTGTGATGTTTGTTTGTTATCTTATTTGTTGTTGTCATGGGTGATTAAACGTAAAAAATGGGACCGTTGGCTAAGTGTTTGTCCATATTGACGCCTAACTAGAAAGACTGTCTTGAACCCTTTGAGCAACTGCTCATTTTGACGCGATGACTATGAAGTTCTGTTGTTGCCTACTGTATCTTTGACGAATTTTGGGTTTTAGCGGGAATGAATGATACATTGTTTGGTAGGCCGATGAGAATAAAATTTTTGAGGCTTCGTGATGATTTTTGACTGATAAAGGACAAGATACTACATCGTCCCTAGGATCCGGAATAAAATTATATTTATGAGGCGATGACGAAAGTCAAAGGAAAAATAAAAGACGAGAATGCGACGATCCGTGCTTTGGAAGGCAACACGGTTGGCCACTGGAGTTACTACCAAGTCGGCGTTCGCGTTTTAATGTCTTATTGCTATATGGCTTATACCATCCGAGCCTCCAATTTTTTTTTTAAAATAATTTTCAAAAGGGTATTTTTCTACATTATTTTTAAAACTATTTTCCAAAAAATAATTTCCCAAAAATATCTTTTTAAACCATCTTTCGAAAACAAAAACATTTTCAAATCATTTCCAAAATCAATTTTCCAAATACATTTTTAAAACAAAAACCATTTCAAAACATGTCACTTTATTAGTTTATCTTTTACGTTATATTGTTTTACTAATAATTTCACTTTCCTTGTCTTGTGAGATATTATCACACGGAGCTACTTTCGGAAGACGACACTCGAAACTAAAAAGACAAATCCCTGTCCAACTTCCCCGCATCGTACTTCCCATTCTCAGATGTACTCAAAAATACAATTATAGTAAATTGTAGATAGGTATCATATCTAATTATTTATTTATGCTTGCATGATATTTGTTTATATGTGACAATACTTGGGACAAAATACATCTAGTTAAATAATAAACATTCGACATCTATGCCAAAATATGCGTAGCTTGCATCTATAATTAGATTATTAGATACGCTTTCGCAACTAAATTAGTTGACTAGGATTGATATGAACCTAATTAATTAGACTAGTTGTTCACTACATAAGCATGACATTCTTTCTAAATAAGATAATTGTATGTTTTCTTACACGTATGCTATTATATTTAGTTACATTTTTAGGTCACTCCATTTGTAAATTACCTACTTAATCGTTTCACTTTAAGAAAATACATATTTGGTACAATTCATGATAATTAATCCATTTTTCTATGGATGATATTCAATATGATTAGTTCACATATAATTGTGCATAATAGGTTGTCTTCTTGTGGGATTTTCTCAAAGTCCGAAATATTTTACACATTGTACATCCATTAGATTCATGTGAATACAACTATTGTGTTTGTCTATATTTCTTGACTAATTTTTCGTTAGCCATGAATTTATTAAAAGCTTCATTTATCATTCTTTTCAAGACCATTCCAACATAAACATTATTTCACATATTCTATCCCAAGTTTGTTAATCTCGAGTCAACTCTCATGGATTTACTCTTTAATTCAAACCTCCATCCGAATATTTTTGCTTGTCAAAATATAACCTTTTGTGCTTCAATTATTAAAAGCATACCTTCTTCAAATCTTTCCACCTCTCTCATATATTTTGTCTACTTTTTGTGCATATTTAATTACATATTTCATGTGAGTTTTATGTCTTACTATGAATATATATCATCCTTTACTCATCAAAATAATTCTTTCACTTTACCCATTTACACTAAAAATATTCGAGGATAATTTTTCCTCCACTCTTTGATCAATTTACTTGCTAACTATCCATTTACGTACAAATAAATATTCTTTCTCCTTTCTCAATTCTTTAGTATAAGTTTTCTCTTGTTGTAGTTGTCCATCTAAAACTTCTTGACTCTAATTATGAGACGTTTTCTCTTCATGTTGTTCAAACACTTTGAGTTAACATGTATTCTTTAGGTACAATTCTTTTCATGTTATTCAATTTATACTAAAATACCATTCTTTAATATCTTTTAAATCCTTTCACATACTACACTTTTTTGCACACATATTTTGTCAAATATTTTACAATTCTTATGTAGAACTCACTTTACGCTCAGCTTATATTTTGGAATACGATTCCCTTATCCACTTTAAATATATTTCATATGAGTCAATATATTTTAATCATTTTATTTTAAAAATACAAAAAAATACGTGCATATTTCATCCGCACATAATTCATTACATATTTAATATCATTATTGTTCATTCGAGTACACGCGCTTTTATTCTTCGCAATAGTTATGAGTATTTGTTAATTATCTTTGAACCTTCCCTCCCTTATTTGATCGAGTCCACAGAAACCACATTTTGTGGATCTTGAGGGATGCCTAACACCTTCCCCTCGAAATAACTTAAACCCTTACTCAGAATCTCAATGGTTTCGCAGACCATAATTTAGTGTACATTATATAGTGTAGTATAGGTATTCTAGTGTACCTTAAATACTAGGTGGCGATTCTAAACTTTAAATAACCTTATAGAATACCACAAGTTGTAGTTTATTTTGTCTTGTGCAAAATATGGTGTAATAACATGGCGACTCTGCTGGGGATACTTCACGTTCTAACCACAACGGATTTGATCAATTACTTGAGGGATTACACGTTTTCCAATACTCCAACTTCTATTCTTTTTATCACATGTTTCAAGTCATATATTCTTTGCTTCAAGTTGTATATTCTCTGCTTCAAGTGGTATATCCTTTGCTTCAAGTTGTATATTCTTCGTCGCATGCTTCGAGTAGCCTATTCTTTGTCATGCGCTTCAAGCAGTATATTATTGTTATACGTTTCAAGCAGTATATTCTTTGTCATATTCTTTAAGTGGTATATTCTTTGTCATCTGCTTCAAGCGCCGTATTCTCTGTCATGCCCAAGGCAGGGGCCATGTCCCGATGATATTTTTATGTCAGATACTCTTGGAGGCTTTGTAGACACAAGTTTAGTATGTATAGTATATTAGTGGCCTTGTCGGCCCTCATAAATGTTTTGTTTCTGGTATGTCCTGTATTAATACTCATAGTGGCCTTCTGTAAGGACCCGTAAAAATTTTAACCAAAAACTCGGGATTTTGTGGTGCCAAGATAGATTCTTGCGTTACTATAGTAAAAATTCTTTCCGGCGAGCTTGCTCGCTGCGGTTCAGACCTTTTGGACTGAACAGTACCCTACGAACTTAGAGGAAAATATTTCGTAAAAGAAAGCGTTTCTGCGGCCCATTATGCGGCTGCATAATCATTCTGCGGACCGCATCTTCCTAGAATCGAACTCCTGGTGTCCGAATAATGGGTGTAAGTTCTAACTTGATCATACTAGAACTATTTGCCTTAGTGTGTTGGATTGAAAGATTCATGTTCCCTAATTGTTTTAGATGGTTACCATGTCATCATGCTATTTGAGAACGTAATTATGTTGTTTCCAAGCTCCTTCCCTTATGTGTGCAATGCCTTCTGTGATGGTACTTATCGACATGAATGATGATGTTATTTGAACGGATAAAAAGGGAGAAGACTTGAATTGTGAAATGTGCACAAATGCCAAGAACTATTTAATAAATGAGGTTGTTTGTTCCATGTAATGAAAGATGGGAAAGAAATGTGAATTTAGTGAACAATTGAAAGAGGTTATGTCTCAAGTGAGATGGCTTAGCCGATCGGGCCGAGATCGAACGCCATGCTGTACACATGGTGGCATTTGTATTGGAATTATTGATTTACATTGTGGATATAGATATGTCTCACTTGAGATGGCTTAGCCGGTCGGGCCGAGACCGGACTCCGTGTAAAAATACGGTGGCATTGTGAGTTGTGGCTTTGGCACTAAAGATTATTAATCTAAAAAGATAAAAAGATTGAATTGGAAACTATGTGACCCATACTTGGTGTTTTCTTTGTATTTCTATGAAACTCTTATTGATTATTATGTCTGTCTTCTCTTTGTTTCACTGTTCATTCTACTAAGATTGGTGTTTGCCTTACATACTAGTACTATTCGACAGTACTAACGTCCCTTTTGCCAGGGGCGCTACATCTTTGAATGGATGTAGGTGGTTCCATCGCAGATAGTGCCGATCGCAGATAGTGGCACTCTCTTTCTCTCCTCACAGCAGTCTTGGTGAGCCCCATGTCTCCCAGGGGTCATGTAGTCCTTCTTTTGTATAAGTTTTCATACTTTGAGGTATAGCCGGGGCTTTGTTGCCGGCATTGTCATGTTGCTCTTTTGTAATCTTAGAGGCTTCGTAGACGTTTATATGGGTCATGTATGTATGTTGGGTGGTCGTTGGATCGAGTTGTATTTTGGGAACTTAACTATGGCATAATGTATATAAGGAAAAATGAACTAGCAACGTTTATATATTTATATAACTGATCTCCCCCCTGTTTTACAAATGGTGATGCGATTCCTTTTTGGATTATGAATGAGTCAGGTAGGAAAGGTTTAATAGGCTTGCTCGACTGGGTTCACTCGGTTGAGCGCCGGTCGTGCTCCCCGAGGTTAGGGCGTGACAAACTTGGTATGAGAGCCTAAGGTTTTAAAGTGTCCTAGGATATCTCGGAGCCGTGTCTATTAGAGCCCTTCTTATCGGTGTGTTGTCGACCACATTTATAATTAGGGGAGTTACTTGGACATTTAGGAATAATACCCTTCATTGTTGTTCTATATCGTGCGATAGAGCGGGATGTGAGGTTGTTCTCCTCTAACTCGTGCATTGTTCTAACTTTCAGTAAATGCCACCTAAGAAGAGAGCGAGAATTGGCCAAGAAGCCAATGCCACACCAGGAGTGGCTGTTGATCCCCTACTTGATAATGCGGGTGAGGATAATCCCCCTACTATCACACTGCCTGATTCGTCTACTCCAGAAGACTACCCCAGTTCCTACACCTGTGGAGGGTGCCACAATCCCTCCTGCCGATATACATGTTCCACCTCCAGCCCTAGCTCCAGGACCTAGTATTTCTGATGGGGATCTTAGAGGAGCTATTCAGATGATGACTCAGTTAGTAGCTTCCCAGGCTCAAAGGTCAAATGTTGCACCCACCTCATTTAGCTTGCAAGCAGATTCTTCCGGTTCCAGGGTAAACAGGTTCCTTCAGTTAGACCCTCCAGTGTTCACAGGTACTGATCCCAGGGCAGACCCTCAGGATTTCATTGATGAGATGCATAAGACCCTCCGAGTTATGCGCGCTACTGAGGTAGAAGGAGTAGAGTTGGCCTCTTATCGTCTGAAAGGGGTGGCATATTCCTGGTTTGAGATGTGGGAAGATTCCCATGAGGAGGGGAGCCCTCCAGCGAGATGGAGTGAGTTCGCGAATGCTTTCATAGACCATTTCTTGCCTGCCGAGACTAAGGCAGCCTGTGCCGTGGAGTTTAAAATGCTTAAATAGGGTAGTAAGAATATGTGGGGGTATCATATGGAGTTCGTACGCCTGTCAAAGTATGTTGTTCATATGATGCCGACAATGGAGGCTAGGGTGCGTCGATTTGTGCAGGGCCTTAGACCTTTGGTTATTAATGAGGCTGCCATGATTGCTCTAAATTCTGACATGAACTATGGAAAGATGGTGGCATTTGCCCAAGCTATAGAGGCTCAAAAATTAAAGCTCGGGATGGAACGAGAAGGTAGTAGTAGGGCCCGATCAGTAGGCAACCTTGGGGATTCATTTGGAGGTGGGAGATCAGCTTTGTGGGGAGGATCATCAGGGCCATCCCAGTCTTATGCTCAGTCTTCAGCTAGTGCCCCATCATCAGGGCACGATCAGCAGCAGGGGAGTCGCTTTAGGCCTGGTCAGGGCAGCAGGGGTCCCACCACCAGGGCCGATCAGGAGGGAGATTCTAGCAGCAGCAGAGGGCCCCATGCCCTAAGTGTGGGAGGATACATTCAGGAGTCTGCTACCTGGACATGCCAGTATGTTACGGATGCAGAATGAGAGGACATATTCAGAGGGAGTGTCGTACATCCCGTCAGGGTACAGGTAGGGGCACAACTCAGTCATCCAGTCCTACAGCAGCCACATCTTTAGTACACCCTCCATCTCGAGGCTCTTCAGCACCCGCATGGCGTGGTACATCTAGGGGTGGTGCACAGAGTTCGGGAGGACCCATCCGATTCTATGCTATGAGTGGTCGACAGAGTGTAGAGGCCTCCCCAGATGTCGTCACAGGTATATTAACTGTTCAATCTCATGATGTGTATGCCCTTATTGATCCCGGATCTTCTTTGTCCTATGTTACTCTTTATGTTGCTACGAGCTTCGGGATAGAACTGGAACAACTTCCTGAGTCATTCTCTGTATCTACTCTGGTTGGCGAGTCTATTATGGCCGCACGGATTTATAGGGATTGTGTTGTCACGGTGCGTGGTTGGGATACCATGGCTGATCTTATTGAACTAGGGATGATTGATTTTGATGTAATAATGGGAATGGATTGGCTCTATTCATGTTTTGCCAAACTTGACTGTCGGACCAGAATTATGAGGCTTGAGTTTCCTAACGAGCCAACTGTTGAGTAGGAGGGGAATAATGTTATGCCAAAAGGTAGGTTTATTTCTTACCTTAAGGCCACAAAGATGATCAGGAAGGGGTATATTTATCATTTGGTCCGAGTTACGGATACCACTGCTGAGGTGCCTACCCTTGAATCTGTACCAATTGTGAATGATTTCCTCGATGTCTTTCTGGATGAGCTCCCTGGAATTCCTCCAGACATGGAGATTGATTTTGGAATTGATATGATGTCAGACATGCAGCCTATATCCATTCCACCTTATAGAATGGTGCCAGCAGAATTAAAAGAGCTAAAGGAACAACTAAGGAAATTTCTAGAGAAGGGTTTCATCCGACCGAGTGTGTCACCTTGGGGCGCACTGGTTCTCTTTGTCAGAAAGAAAGATGGATCGTTGCGGATGTGTATTGTTTACTAGCAGCTCAACAAAGTCACAATCAAAAACAAATACCCATTGCCTAGAATAGATGATTTGTTTGACCAATTACAAGGTGCTAAGTTCTTCTCCAAAATTAATTTGCGGTCCGGGTACCATCAATTGAAGGTAAGGAAATAGGATATTACGAAAATAGCTTTCAGAACCCGGTATGGGCACTTTGAATTTTTGGTAATGTCTTTCGGGCTATCAAATGCCCCGACAGCTTTCATGGATCTTATGAATCGAGTCTTCAGGCCGTTTCTTGACTCCTTCGTGATAGTATTCATTGATGACATCCTTGTATATTCACGAAGTCGAGAGGATCACGTCGACCACCTCAGGGCAGTTCTGCAGACTCTTCATCACCACCACTTATATGCAAAGTTCTCGAAATGTGAATTTTGGCTTGAATCTGTTACATTCCTGTGTCATGTCGTCTCTAGAGAAGGAATTAAGGTTGATCCTCAAAAGATTGCGGCGGTGAAGGATTGGCCTAGACATACTACTCTAACAGAGATTCGCAGTTTCTCTGGTTTGGCCGGGTATTATAAGAGGTTCGTGGAGGGGTTCTCCACTCTTGCCTCTCCATTGACTAAATTGACACAGAAGGCGGTTAAGTTCCAGTGGTCCGATACTTGTGAAAGGAGCTTCCAGGAATTGAAATCAAGATTGACCTCGGCGCCGGTATTGACTCTGCCAGAGGGTACCGAGGGGTTTGTGGTGTATTGCGATGCTTCAAGGATCGGTCTTGGGTGTGTATTAATGCAACATGGTAAGGTTATAGCATATGCTTCAAGGCAACTTAAGAATCATGAAAAGAACTATCCAACTCATGACTTAGAGCTTGCGGCGGTGGTTTTTGCATTAAAAAATTGGCGTCATTATTTGTATGGAGTCCATGTAGATGTATTCACGGACCACAAAAGTCTTCAATACATTTTCAAGAAGAAGGAATTGAACTTAAGGCAGAGAAGGTGGCTTGAGTTGCTCAAAGATTATGACATCGACATTTTGTATCATCCGGGAAAGGCTAATGTGGTGGCGGATGCTCTTAGTCGGAAATCTATGGGTAGTTTGGCTCAGTTGGAGGCATGTCAAAGGCCCTTGGCCCGGGAGGTTCACCTGTTGGCCGGTTTGGGAGTTCGTCTTACGGACTCTAGTGAAGGGGGAGTGATTGTGCGGAATAAGGCAGAATCATCGCTTGTGACAGAGGTCAAGGAGAAGAAATACAGTGATCCAGTGTTGGTGCAGCTGAAGGAAGGGATTCATAAACATAAGACTATAGCTTTTTCTCTTGGCATGGATGGCGGTACATTACGGTACCAAGGACGACTATGTGTTCCAAATGTAGATGGTCTTCGGGAAAGAATCATGGAAGAAGCTCATACTTCTAGATATTCCGTGCACCCAGGCTCTACAAAGATGTATCATGATCTCAAGGAAGTTTACTGGTGGAATGATATGAAGAGGGGTGTGGCAGACTTTGTGGCAAAATGTTCAAACTGTCAACAAGTGAAGGCCGAGCATCAAAGGCCCGGTGAGTTAGCACAGAGTATAGAAATTCCAATGTGGAAATGGGAAATGATCAATATGGATCTTGTGGTAGGGTTGCCACGCACTCCGCCTAAGTTTGACTCAATTTGGGTGATCGTGGATCGACTCATGAAATCACCATACTTCTTACCAGTTAAATCCACCGACACTGCGGAACAATATGCTCAATTGTATATCAAGGAAATAGTCAGGCTTCATGGCACTCCAGTTTCCATCATTTTCGATCGAGGGGCCCAATTCACAGCTAATTTTTGGAAGAAATTTCAGCAAGGTTTGGGTACGCAGGTAAATCTTAGCACGACTTTTCATCCACAGACTGATGGGCAAGCAGAGCGGACTATTCATACGCTTGAGGACTTGTTGCATGCGTGTGTACTTGACTTCAAGGGTAGCTGGGATGATCATTTGCCGCTCATAGAATTTGCTTATAACAACAGCTTCCATGTCAGTATTCAGATGGCGCCATTTGAGGCCTTGTATGGTAGAAGATGTAGGTCGCTGATTGGGTGGTTTGAGGTTGGAGAAGCTTAACTAATAGGACCAGACCTTGTGCATCAGGCTATGGAAAAGGTTAAGATCATAAAAGAGCGATTGAAAATTGCTCAGAGTTGTCAAAAATCCTACTCGGATGTTCGTCGCAGAGACTTAGAGTTCAAAGAAAATGATTGGGTGTTCTTGAAGGTATCTCCCATGAAGGGGATCATGCGGTTTGGAAAGAAAGGGAAATTAAGTCCAAGGTATGTCGGGCCGTATAGAATCATTCAAAGGATAGGTCAGGTGGTGTACAAGCTTGAACTACTACCTCAGATGTCATTAGTACACCCGGTATTCCATGTGTCCATGTTGAAGATGATAGTTGGAGATACGTTCGCTATTGTGCCGGTTGAGACCATCGAGGTTAGTGAAGAATTGTTATATGAAGAAATTCCGGTTGCTATTCTTGATAGGCAGGTCCAAAAGTTGAGAAACAAAGAAATTGCATCCGTGAAGATGTTATGGCGAAACCAACAAGTCGAAGAAGCTACTTGGGAAGCCGAGAATGAAATGAAAGAAAAGTACCCTCATTTGTTTGAATAGCCATGTAATAGTTCTATGAAGTTGTTTCCCCTAAAGTTGTATCACTTGTTCGGCTAATATAAAGACACTCATTTCTAGCTATATGTCCCCCATGAGGCTTCAGTTGGTGTTATTTTGCATTTTGTTATGTCATTTAATTCTATATATGTTGCTAAGGTGTGCTTTGGGGGCTCTCTAACATGTGGATAGGCCTAAATACAAAGGAAACTCTGGCGAAATATTCAGAAAATTAGGAAGTTAGAAAAATTTAGGGCTGATGGTATGTGGCATAACTGAAGTTGTATTAAGTGAACCTTGATCCTCATTCGAGGATGAATGATCTTAAGTGGGGGAGGATGTAAGGACCCGTAAAAAGTTTAACCAAAAACTCAGGGTTTCGTGGTGCATAGATAGATTCCTGCGTTAAAAATTCTTCGGTTCGGACTTTTTGGACTGAACAGTACCCTGCGGACTTAGAGGAAAATGTTTCGCAGAAGAAAGCGTTTCTGCGGCCCATTATGCGGCCGCATAATCACTCTGCGGACCGCATAATAGCCGCAGAGTGAAGCAGAAAGATTGGCCAATTTGAGGTCAGTTTTGCGGTCGATTATGTGACCGTATAATCGATATGCGTCTGCATATTGGTCACATAATTCCTCTTGGGTTTCTGCGGTACATTATGCGACCACAGAACAAGTATGCGGACCGCATACTGGTCGCATACCCGAGCTGAATGTTTAGGCCCCTGAGGGCCATTTCTGCGGTCACTTTGCGAACCGCATAACCATTATGCAGTCACATATGCGACCGCAGACCTGTGTCGGGGCACCATTTTTCTTAATTTAAAACTCGACCCCTATTCCGTTAAAACACCCCTTTAGTCTATTTTGAAGCTCATTTATGATATTTCTAGAGTGAGAGAGAGGGTTCTAGAGGGAGAGCATAATTTTTCATCAAATTGATCTTCAACCATCACTTAAAGCTTTGGAAATATTCAAGTAGAGCACCAAATTCTTCATCCAAAAAGGTAAGACTTCATCACCCCAACTCTTAATTTCAAACATAACTATAATGAGGTATTAGTGTGATACTTCATGGGTATGAGGGTGGTTCATCTTGCATACATGTGATAAATAGTGTGGGAAAAATAAAAAGCGAATTAGAACCATGAACGTTTTCCTAATTTTGTGTTAATTTGTATATTGCTAAAATAGATTAAGGTTGCTAAGGGTTCCGAATAATTGTAGAGTCTAAAGAAGCGCAATTGAGGTATGTATGGCTAACTCTTTTCTTCCTAGAATCGAACTCCTGGTGTCCGAATAATGGGTATAAGTTCTAACTTGATCATACTAGAACTGTTTGCCTTAGTGTGTTGGATTGAAAGATTCATGTTCCCTAATTGTTTTAGATGGTTACCATGTCATCATGCTATTTGAGAACGTAATTATGTTGTTTCCAAGATCCTTCGCTTATGTGTGCAATGCCTTACGTAATGGTACTTATCGACATGAATGATGATGTTATTTGAACGGATAAAAAGGGAGAAGACTTGAATTGTAAAATGTTCCCAAGTGCCAAGAACTACTTAATAAATGAGACTGTTTGTGCCATGTAACGAAAGATGGGAAAGAAATGTGAATTTAGTGAACAATTGAAAGAGGTTATGTCTCAAATGAGATGGCTTAGCCGATCGGGCTAAAATCGGATGCTATGTTGTACACATGGTGGCATTTGTGTTGGAATTATTGATTTACATTGTGGATATGGATATGTCTCACTTGAGATGGCTTAGCCGGTCGGGCCGAGACCGGACTCCGTGTAAAAACATGGTGGCATTGTGAGTTGTGGCTTTGGCACTAAAGATTATTAATCTAAAAAGATGGAAAGATTGAATTGGAAACTATGTGACCCTTACTTGGTGTTTTCTTTGTATTTCTATGAAACTTTTATTGATTATTATGACTGCCTTCTCTTTGTTTCACTGTTCATTCTACCAAGATTAGTGTTTGCCTTACATACTAGTACTATTCGATAGTACTAACGTCCCTTTTGCCGGGGGCGCTATATCTTTGAATGGATGTAGGTGGTTCCATCACAGATTTTGCCGATCACAGATAGTGGTGCTCTCTTTCTCTCCTCACAGCAGTCTTGTGAGCCTCATTTCTCCTAGGGGTCATATAGTCCTTCTTTTGTATAAGTTTTCATACTTTGATGTATAGCCGGGGCCTTGTTCCCGGCATTGTCATGTTGCTCTTTTGTACTCTTAGAGGCTCCGTAGACGTTTATGTGGGTTATATATGTATGTTGGGGTGGTCGTTGGATCGAGCTGTATTTTGGGAACTCAACTATGGCATAATGTATATAAGGAAAAATGAACTAGCAATGTTTATATATTTATATAATTGATCCCCCCTGTTTTACAAATAGTGATGCGATCCCTTTTTGGATTATGAATGAGTCAGGTAGGAAAGGTTTAATAGGCTTGTTCGATCGGGTTCACTCAGTTGAGCGCCGGTCGCACTCCCCGAGGTTGGGGCGTGACAGAATCTCCTTTCAAAACTCACTAGTTTCAGAGATTGGCATACGATGTTAACTACGTACCATCTCACAGTTGTCCTTAACTTTTGCTTGGATCTAGGTAAATCTACTCTTAGAATTGCTAGACCACTGTACACACAATCTTGCAGCTTACTTTAGCTGGAGAAATTCTTGCATATCCTTTACCGGTTACATATTCTTTGTGTGTTATCCATTCTGTGTTTGTGATATATTATTTATCTATTACATGTACCTTCTATTTGTTATCCATTACTAGGTTCTCTTTTTGTAACGACCCGACCGGTCGTTTTGAGCATTTACGCTCCTTTCAACTATTTGAAGTATTGAATAACTTCGTACGAGGTATTATGACTTGTGTAAATTATCGGTTTTGGTTTTAAGGTATTTCGGAGTTAGCTTGGAAGAATGAACTTTCATATTGGAAGCTTAAGTTGAAATAGTTGACCGGATATTGACTTATGTGTAAACAACCTCAGATTTGAATTTTTATGATTTCAATAGCTCCGTATGGTTATTTTGGACTTAGGAGCAAATTATTTGGAGGTCCGTAGTGGAATTAGGTTTGAAATACCAAAAGTTGAATTTTTGGGAAGTTTGACCGGGGGGATTGACTTTTTTATATCGAGGTCGGAATCCAATTCTGGAAATTGGAATAGCTTCATTATGTCATTTATGACTTGTGTGCAAAATTTGAAGTCAATCGGACTTGATTCGATAGGTTTCGGCATCGAATGTAGAAGTTAGAAATTTCATAAGACTAAAGTTTCAAGTGAGTTCGCACAAGACCCAACTTTGAACGAGAATATCTACATATATATATGGCGTTATGTGATGATCTACCTATCAAATGAAATATCTTCGAGTCTAGTTTCTAACGCTTTTAACCGTTTGTCATTCGGACATTCCTACAAGAAGTTATGATCACTTCAAACCGTTCGTCATTTAGACATTCCTATAAGAAGTTATGACTAAATTACCAAAAGTCTGGAAAAATGCGATTCTGCGACCAATTCTGCGATTGTAGAACCATTATGCGATCGCAGAAGTAGTTATGCGACCGCAAAATGGTCGCAAACCTGTCCAGTGAAGCCCATTTCTGGGCATCGATTTTGCGGTGCATTTTGCGACCTGCATACCCATTCTGCGGTCCATTATGCGATCGCAGACCTTCTTTCGGAGGGTTAATTTTTCTAATTTCATAACCGGACCCCATTTTGATAAATAGGCTTTGGGACTCATTTTGGAGCGAAAATCTGACATTTTTAGAGAGAAGGGAGAGTGTTCTAGAGAGAGGAAGAAGCTCAAGTGCTTTGTTCATCAAGATCTTGTTCAAGCTTTGAAATCTAACAAGGAAATATCACAAGATCTTCACCCAAGAGGTAAGGTTCTAATCCCTAGTCTTCAATTTCGAGTTTGGATAAAGATGAGTGATTAAGAGTATGATTCTTGGGTGTAATAGTATCATTTATACATATCAATAAGGTTTATGAAAAGATTGTTGAGTTCAAATGGGAATAGATTGGGTTGAAAATGGTAGAAATCTTCAAAGACTTTAATTGAAGATTTGAGGGTCGAGTTGATGTCGGAATTTGGTGAAATTTGTATGGTTGGACTCGTGGATGGATAGGCGTTCATATTTTGTAAATTTTGTTGGGTTCCGAGATGTGAGACCCACTGGCGATTTTTGAGTTAATTTCGGATTTTATTGGAAAAATTAGTATTTCCTTATGGGATTAATTACCATAATTGGTATTGATTGAATCGAATTAATTGTGGCTAGATACGAGGATTTCAGAGACCAATTCTCGTGGCAAGGGCATAGCGGAATAAAGAATTACACGGGTTGAGGTAAGTAACACTTCTAAACTTGATTCTGAGGGTATGAATCCCCGAATTTGGTATGATATAAATTGTTTGGAGGTGACACTCACAATAGATGACGAGCGTGTGGACGTGCACCATATAAATTGTGTCTTGAATAAATCCTGTGCAGTTGTAAAAATTAAAGAATCATGTTATTATCTGAACATATGGCACGTGTTAGAGGATTTAAGCCGAGGCTAGTAATAAAGATCATTTTTAGGCTATGTGCCGATATTTTAGGACCCATGGGGTCGTGATGCTGTTGAATTAATTGTTCTAAAATATACATTTCACACTCATTAATAATTGTCCATTGTGAGGATATTTAGGGGATTGAGCTGCGCAACGCAGCAGGCCATTTGGCTTTATATATGTTATTATTAAATGGATCGGGGCTGCCCGCCTGCAGTAGGCCTTATTGGCATTATTATTGTTCTGGATCGGGGCTGCCCGCCTGCAGCAGGCCTTATTGGCTTTACTATTTTATGGATCGGGGTTGCCCGCCTGCAGCAGGCCTTAAAGGCTTTATTATTATATGGATTGGGACTGCCCGCCTGCAGTAGGCCATATTGGCTTTGTATTACGCTTGGGCTGAAGGAGCCCCTCCGAAGTCTGTACATACCCCCAGTGAGCGTAGATGATCATCGATATTCAGGATGGACTTCCCAGGGCATGGACTTGCCTTACTTACTGCTTATATATATATATATATATATATATATATATATTTGTGATGGATTTTCCCAGGGCATGGACTTGCCTTACTTATTTGTATTGTAATGAGTGATCTGGACATGGATCTTGTCAGTATCATTTATATTTAGGGATAAATTATTCCAGGGCTGGATTGGCCTTATACGGTACTGGGTGACTGATTGTCAGTCAATGTGCATATATATACGGGTTGGAACACCCCTAGGCTGGACTAGCCATAAACAGTACCAAGTGATCGGATAATTTGTGACCAGTATTTACTTGAGGTCTTTCTACTGAGATGTCATATGCCTCATATTATGCAGTATTGATATATTTCACTTGTACTGAGTTTACTGTTGAGCTTGAAAGCATGCCTATATTTCTGTACCATTATTTTTACTGGACTGTACCTGCGGAGCTCATCATTTCTTTCAGCCCAGAAGTTAGTCTTGTTACTTATTGAGTTAGTTGTACTCATACTGTACTCTGCACCTCGTGTGCAGATCCAGGTGCTTTCGGACACGGAGATTGTTAGATTTCAGAGTACTATCAGTTGGAGACTATCAAGGTAGCTGTTTGGCGTCCGCTGACCTTGTCTCTCTTTCCTTCAGTTATTGTACTGTTCTATACTTTCAGACATTGTATTCATATTAGATGCTCATGTACTCAATGACACCGGGTATATTTGAAATTTTAAGATTTCTTCCGCTGAATTAATTATTTCGTTTTCAAATTTAAAAGAAATGGTAGTTTATTGGGATTGTTTTGGCCTGCCTAGTATTGAGATAGGCGCCATCACGATAGGTGAGATTTTGGGTCTTGACACTTTCTCTGACTAAACTCTGGTTGAGTTGTGTTGAACCTTGGCCTTTTAAATACATATACCCATTCTGGTTTTCATGACCCTCCACCATAATCATACCATCATTTGAGCTCTACCATCCTTTCAAAGACACGTCAATCTGGCTTGGTACATCTTCCATTGATTTGACGTATTCTTCTCAATCATGCCTCACATTTTCATTGACTCCCGTCATTTGAAACCGATCAATGCGTTATGCTACCATCTATCTCTTATTCGGGCATTACCAGTCTCCACCCACCCACCCAAGAATTTTTCATTCATAATCACACTTCTTCTCAAGGAACAATCACCCACTCATGATAACCACACAGATTTCATATAATTCTAGTAGTTGGCCCGAACTACGTTTCGACCTGATTCTTGCTTTGGCAAGATACGTAGGTAACCCTAAATAAGGGTTCGGTCTCCCCACTATTTCAAATTAATTTCCTTAGTACTGGAAACTAGGGCAATTCTTTTGGAACAGTGTGCACTGGTGCTCTCAGCTCAAAAATCTTCGAGAGCATCAACCAAACTTCATCCTAAAAATCCAAATCAAAATACCGTGCCGACTTTACTCTGACTCTCACTTGACTTAAATCCCAACATACGAGATGCAAGTACTTTTTGTCAAACATCTGGCTATGGAGTCATGGTGTTCACTCCCACTTTCTAAATTCAGAGATTCAATGCAATTCAACCCACTTTTGTTGCAGGGGCAAGTTGTTAGTCATCCTTTGAGAAGTGACATACTCGCACGACTCGGGAAAATGAAGAAGGATAAGCAAAGCCTCAAGTAAACATGAATCAATTTCCCTCCTTCGAACTAAGAATTTTTCTTTGGACACAGGAGGGACAATACAATTTTCGGAACCATCATGAAATGCCGACATTGCATTTTCGATCACGATCGGATACACCACTGGATGCACGGCCTAACTCTGCACCCTCTTAGTTTTATAACTTCACCTAAGAAGGACTCTAACATTTTCTCTGCTGAGTTTTGCGGGTACATCATCTCGGGCACTCCACGGGAGATATCATCTGGACTTGGACTTGGTGGAGCAACAGTTAGATAATCAGGGGAGTAGTAGTTTTAAAATGAACTCCATCATTTTTCATGACTTTGCTGCTCTCACCACTTTTCTATATTTAGATCAGAACATCGTTCTTGGTTGTTAACCGGGGACAATCATCAAATGGTTCTTGTGGATAGTCGAAAGGTGCATCATCCTAGGACTGCACGGGAAATAGCATCTGACATCAGACATTGTGGAATGACTCGGTCAAGTCTGGCCACTTGGGTCACAGTTGACCGAAGATCCTTGTGAAAGGGACATCTCTAAAAAAATATAAAAATGTATATATCTACCCCATTGCTTCGAAGTCTTTCTGTAGATATCAAAGGAAAATCAAAATCCAAAAACATATTCCTGCATAATTCCTCGAGGAAATTCAAAAAAATTCGAAACATCTTCCTCTATCCCTAATCTTCACGAACTACGCGTGCCTAATTCTTGACCTCGTGTCAAGATACGTAGGCAACCTATAATGGGCCCGGTTTTTCTCGTCCTTAACTAGACGAATCGGTCAAGTCTGGCCACTTGGGTTACAATTGACCGAAGATCTTTGCGAAAAGATCATTTCCAAAAAACAAGAAAAAGAAAAATAAACATCTATATATCTTCCTCTTTTGCTTCTTTAGAACTCTCCCCGTGAGACATCAAAATCAAAATCCAAAAAATATCATCCTCTTTTCTTGAGGAAGTTCAAAATCCAAAATATCTCCCCTTTATCTCTAACCTTCCCGAACTGTGCCTGACCTGATTCTCGTTTCGACGAGATACGTAGGCAATCTGCGGGTTCGGTCACATTTTTCAAAATAAATCATCAATCAATGACCCTTCCCAGGTTCGGTCACATTTTTCAAAAAAAAAATCATCTTTAATCAATGACCCTTCCCGGGTTCGGTTACATTTTTCAAAAAAAAAAATCATCAATCAAGGACCATTCCTGGTTTCGATCATATTTTAAAAAAAATCAATCTAGGACCCTCGGGTTCTATCTCATCTATCGTCGCTCAGATATTTTTAATTCATGTCTCTCCCTTCACGTGGAGAGTTTACATTTCAGCCACTCCCATCCTGCGAATATTTTACATACCTGTCAATGCTCCTTTAAGGAACAATACACAACCTGTCATTTTACTTTCTTATCAGCACTCCTAAACGGAACAATACCCAACCCCGTCTAAAAATCAATGCTCTTATACGGAATGGTACACAACCCGTCATTTTACTTTCATGTCAGCGCTCATAAATGGAATGGCACCCAGCCCCGTCTAACAATCAATGCTCCTATACGGAACAGTACAAAGCCCGTCATTTTACTTTTCTGTCAGCGCTCCTGAACGGAATGGTACCCAGCCCCGTCTAAAAATTAATGCTTCTATATGGAACGATACATAACCTGTCATTTTACTTTCCTGTCAGCGCTCCTAAACGGAACGGTACCCAGCCCCGTCTAACAATCAATGCTCCTATACGGAACAGTACACAATCCGTCATTTTACTTTCCTGTCAGCGCTCCTAAACGGAATGGTACCCACCCCCGTCTAACAATCAATGCTCCTATACAGAACGGTACACAACCCGTCATTTTACTTTCCTGTCAGTACTCCTAAACGGAACGGTACCCAGCCCCGACTAACAATCAATGCTCCTATATAGAACGGTACACAACCCGTCATTTTACTTTCGTGTCTATGCTCCTATACGGAACGGTAACTAAAAAGCCCGTCTAACATTCAATGCTCTGATATCGCTTCGGAACGGTAACAAAGCCCGCCTAATATTTAATGCTCCGATATCGCATCGGAACGATAACTAAAAATCCCTTTTATATTCAGTTCTCTCTATCAAAAATCACAAAAATTGATTAGTTCAAAAATTCAAAAAAATTGAAATGAAATGAAAATCTAAAAAATGTTTTTTTCTACCCTTCCTAAACTACACTTGACCTGATTCTCATTTCAACAAGATACGTAGGCAACCTTCGGTGGTCTCATTCTTTTCAAAAATCACAAAAAAAAAAATTTGGTTAAGTCAACAATTAAAAAAAACAAAAATATTTGTGAAGTCAAAATCCAAAATCAAAAAAAGGTGGGGGGGGGGGGGACCCTTCCTCTGGTTTGGTCCCATTTATCAAAAAATCAAAAAAAAAGGGAGAAAAGGAAAATCATTTAATATTGACTTTGTTGGTACCGATATAGTTAGGAGCGTGCATGGGAAAGAGCATGTTAATTGGTATGATGGAGAGGATCAACTCCGTGGTAAACCATAGATTCCTGTGGTAACTCTTAATTTTACCTTAGTGACGCTTGAAAATTCTCATGCTTATAGTTAGGGTAAGAATAAAGCCGACCTCATCGTTTCATGTGCATTGTGTGGTGAGCCTAGATTAAAATTCATTGCATTGCATTGTAGATCTAGAAATTGGCCCAAATGTCCGTTGAGGCGAAATCCTGAGTAATGCTTTGTTTGGGAAAGGATCATAGTCCTTCTTTGACCCGTTTGAGCCTTTCAAGCCTACCAAATGGCGTCAATCCCTAGTATTCCCCCTTTGAGCCTTAAGCCTTTTTCTTGGACAACCACATCTTAACCTATACCCTTCTTTGTACTTAAATGCACAATCCCTCTCCTGGACCAACCTCCTCGAGCTCACTGAAAATGTGTAACTTCGGACGAAGACCAAAGTGGAGGCGACAAGCATGAAAAGGCGAAAGATGCAAAGTCCAAGACAATCAGAGACATGACTTCAAGAAAAGAAAAAGGAAACTCCGCAAGTTCTAAAGGAGTGTCAAGAACCCAAATTCTCTCCAAAGGATGTCGTGATGGCACCTAGTCTCTATGACTAGGTAAGCCTAACACATAGCAACCACTGAACAGATATATATAAATACAAGATACTGAAAGCGACTAAATGATTGATAAACCGCCTGTAAATAGAATCTCACAATTTCACACCCCAAAACCTGTGGAATTGAGTCATAAGCTCTACAGAGTATAACAAGAGTAACTACTCCATCATTGTCTGAAAGTAAGTAAAACAGTAAATGAGGGTAAATGAAGGTGACTCCGAGACCTGCGGACGTCGAGCATGCATTCCTTGAAGTCTCCAATAACGCAACTAGCAGGGAAAATCTCTATCTACTGGCACAAGCAAACGTACTTGAATATGCATAAAAAGATGTGCAAAAGCATAGTATGAGTATACCACAACCGTACCCAGCAAGTATAACCTAACCTCAGTAGAGTAGTGACGAGGCCAGGTCAAGACACCTACTAGGATATGAAATAAACAGTATAAATTGAAAAGAGGACATAAAATTGAAAGTAAGAAATAACCAATACCGATCAAGATGATAGCATGATCTAATACTGGAAAATCAACAATAGAAATAGTATAAAAGAGGCAACTAAAGGACTACAATGATCATGTATAGACAATAATTGATAGAATACTAAGGAATGAAACAACAGATATAATTTTCCACCAAAACACTTTGCAATGTAAAATAATAGCAAGAATCACATCAAGGTACCGCCTCGTGCATAATAAAATCAAAACTGAGGTACCACCTCGTATAATCAAGAATAACAACTGAGGTACTGCCTCGTATTCACATTTCTCAATTTCAGTCACAATCCTTCCTTATGCTGCCGCGTGAGCCTTACATTTGAAAAAAAAAAAGGTTTTGAAAATAGTTTTCCTGAAATAGCTACATGCACTTTAGCCCACCTTATGATGCCACGTGGCTTCACGTAGTTCCCCTACAAGCAACACGCACATAAGTCCCATCTTATACCGCTGCATGCACATCAACCCAGCCTTATACCGCCGCATGCGCATCAATATCATATCATAATAATAACTCGCAGCACAAGTGCCCATATATAACAACTTGCCAACAATAACAATATCAATGTTTCCACAACAATAGCCCATGGCTCCAACACAACATATACGAGAATATCAACAACAATAATGGATGGAAAATGCTCAATAGGATAGATGTTTCAACAATAACCAACATCGCCTCAACGTATTAACAACTTCCACAACCTCAACATTAAATAACTCAACAATGAGAAAACAATGTGTAACCATGATAATAGATATTGCGGACATGCTAAGGGCTATTGCACATTCCCTTGAGGACATGGCTTCCATGGCTACCACCACTACCACAGAGCTATCACTAGGGGAGGCCAGCAGCTCCCAGGTCTGGGACCCGGCTCTGCAGCTTGAGGAGCCCACTACTTTTGTCCCTGACACCACTGTCCAGCAAGAGGTTCACCATACTGGACCTCTAATTTTAGCTCCCGGCCCCACAGCCGCATCAGACAGTCCTACCCCTCCAAGCTCCTAGTGCGCTCCAGGTAGCCCCTAAACTTTTCTCTTACTTTTTCAATGCATTGGGGACAATGCATGCTTCCATGTTGGGGGTGGTCTAGCAAGAAAACTTTTACAAATTGTATATAGATATTAGTCTTGACAGTGTAGATAGTAATGAATTTTCCTTGGTTTTTCTTTGCCGAGTTCTTTTCCAAAGGTGTAATAGTAGAACCACGGCCATAGTCATGAAACATTTTGACTTGTTTGGTTCTTTTGTTCTAGATTCAAGCATGTGATAACTTTTTGTGAAATAAATTGTACCCTTCAAATTTTATGAATAAATAGTCTTTTTTTAAATTGAGGCTCGTTCTTTGATTTTTTCCTTAATTAGAATTTCAATATCATGTTATGAAGCTTTGAATTGCCTTGTATTCATTTTAGGGCTGAAAATATTCTGCTTTGAGTATTCATGCGTTATGAGTGGTGAGAATTTATGAACAATGCATGTGATTAACTTGTAATAGCTAGAACTTGTCCGGTTGGTTCATCAATGCAAATCTTATGTTGATGATTGGTTGTTGAAATGATCTTAGGCCTTCCTTGTGATTGCTAACTAATTTTTGTCCAAATTGACCTCCCTTGTGCATTTATTACCCAAGTTGTCCCTCGTTGAGCCTTTAACCTTTCCTTTAGCTACCACATTACAAACCTTTACCCCTTTCTGTGAAATTACTTCCTCTTTTGAACTCGTCCTTCCTTGAATGTTATGAATGTGATTAAAGCCTAAATTGGGGGTGTTGGTATCAATTGGGAAACAGTAGACGAATGTATTGTATGTAAAGGCTAATATTTCGAGGTTGTGTCTTGTGAAGCGAGTGGCTAAGTTGAGAGCCAGCGTACTTTAAACCAAAGGCTTCATGTCATCCTAAACCATAAAATATTCAATCTTCAACAAAAAAGAGAAAAATGGAGTATTGATCTAACGTGGTAAGACAAGAAACTAGGGGATGGTCATGAACTACAAGGTGGATTAATAGTAGCAATTAGATATCAACAAGGGCAATGTGTGATATTCAAGAAAGAATTCGTTTAGCATTCAAGGAGGGTATAGTTACTAATTTTCCAAATATTCATCCAATCTGTCCCCAATACTACACTACAAACCGTGAAAAGTCCTTTTTGATCAACTACCAATTATTCCTGAGCTAGCAACGAGTTAAAATAAGGGCAAGCATATGGACTGATACTTGTTGCACTTGGCTTTCTTTCTGAGTGCGAGAGTGTTTGATTGTATCTCTTGTACATATTTGTATCTGTTGAGTTGGGGATTTTCTTTGTTGTGAGGATGCGTGAATTGCAAGAGTTAGTAGAACTTAGGCTTCTTGAAGTAGGATGCAAATATCTAGCTACTAGTAGCACTCTGTTATTGCTTTTGAGGCTCGAAGCTCACAAACTGATTATTTGAACATTTAAATGATTTTTGTCTTTGTTGAAGGGTAAATAAACGAAATTACAAGCGTGTTAGCTAACAATTAGATCCATCTATAGTAATTGGTATTTTGTGATTAGTCGGAAGTAGATTAGTTTCCTAGTAGGGTAATATTTTAGTTGCTTGAGGACAAGCAAGAGTCTAAATTGGGGGTGTTGATGTGCTGTAGAAATGTGACACTTTTGATACTAATTTTATAGACATTAGCTCATCTTTTAAAGCATTGTAAGTCATTTCTTATGTAGTTTTGGTGTTTTGTAGGAAATCGGACTTGAAGAGCCAAGAACATGAAAAAGATGACAAAAATCATGAAGAAGGCAGATTTGCGATAGATATGCGACCGCAGAAGTAATGTGCGAGCCGCATACCTATCGCAGGTGTAACCAGCCCAACTCAGTTTCAATAGTCAAATATGCGGTTCTATATGCGGTCACATAACTTAAGTGCGGACCGCAGAATTGTCGCATGAATGCAAGTGGAATTCCAGTGAAGACGAATCTGCGATCCATTATGCGACCGTAAAATCATTATGCGGACCACATAACTTATATGCGATGGAAATCTAGAAAGAGTGAAGATAAAATTTGCGGCATTGCTACAAATGTGCGGACCGCGGATCACATCTGCGATCCATTCTGCGATCGCGAACTAACCTGAAGGGCTATTTTTGTCACATTTTGTCCGCGACTTTTAGGCTATTATAAATAGAATAACAAGGGTTATTATGGGACAACTTGTTTAAAAAAGGTCCTACATTAAGAGCATTGAATACACCACTTGTTTTGGAGCTTTTTGCAGAGATTCCAAGACTTTGTCTTCATTGAAAGCTTTTATGATTTTTTTTAATGCTTTGCTCTTGTATATTAGTATGAGTAGCTAACTTTAAATACTAAAGTTATGGACCCTAGGTAAGTTTAATGTTAATGGTTGTGGACCCTAAGTGAGTGTAATGTTAATGGGTTTTTACCATTGAATATATATATAATAGTTGGTTGATTTCTATTCATTTCTTATACTTCATTTATGGTTGATGGTTGCAAACATTAACTAGTGCCAATTTACTTTATCTTTCACTTGGAAAAGTGGGTTAGGGTTTGGTAGAATTGAATAACAAGAACTCAAGGCTTTAAACCTTGTTCAATAAAATCGCTTAGGAATAAGCGGGTTCTACTTGGCATAAATTGGTTGCTCTTAATTATAACTCTTTTGTATTTGGAAAAATCACAAAGAGGAAATACTACCTAACTATTGGAAAATATTGGGTAGTTATTTAGGAACCATTTGCATATCAAAGGACCTCCCATTAGAAATATATCATATTAACACCGATAGCATAACATTCCATAGAAGGGGACACAACCTTGGTTTCTTAATCCAATTAATCAATTCTCTCAACAAAATAGCTTCTCTTAACAATTCCCAATTATCAAACTCTTTCCAAACTAATAGAGTAGAATTACAGCTTTAATCAAGTGACACACTATTCAAGTAACATTTTCACACCTATTCCCTTGGGATTCGACCCCAACCTAGTTGGGTTATTATATTTGACATCGACCACCTTATACAATTTATATAGGTGTAATTTGAGCATATCACGCTACAACAAAGTTATGTGGGATACCCTTCCTTATGTTTATTTCGTGTGTTTTATTTTCCCTTTTGTGGGATGAGTTCATAAAATTATGCTTTTGTTGTTATATTAGTTTTACTTGTTGGATAGTCCTCTTACTTTGCTTCCTTTCCATATTAGGATATATCCGAGTTATTGTCATTTTGGGTGTACAAACTGTGTTGTGTGAGGTTTCATGCGGCCTTTGTGGTGACTTGTCGGTTGGGCTGCTTGTATTGGGTGAGACGAGGTTTCTAGACCTGAGATTTGCACTATTGTATTGGGATAAAGAATGTTTGGAAGAATAATACCATATTTTCGCTCAGAATTTGGCGATGGTCCTTGTCGGACGAAAGAGCTTCTTGACTTGTTGATTTTATGGGTGGTTATGAGTTTTTGCATGTTTTTTATCATTAGCAGCGTTGTGAAGGTTTGAAATGAGGTTTCATTTGATATGAAGTATATTACCGGTACCAGATTTGGTAATAAGCAGCTATTATGGTCGAAAATTATTGTTATGAGTACATGAGTTATGTGGCACATTGTGGGGTTTGATCTGGGCAATGTGTTGATGGCTTGATGTAGCTTGTTCGGGTGGATACAGTGTATATGTACAAGGATCAGATCTTATAATGGATTCCGGATGTTGGAGATTGGAATCTAAGGTTTATGGACTAAGGTTGAAGTATGATCTTCAGTTAGGTTATGATGTCAGGCTTATATGGATTGGAGTGACATGGGATCACCCATGGATTTCATGGTGAGTTTATACAGTGATTGGATGGCTTTGGAGAGACTCTTGGCACGTTCGAGAATGAACGTATATTTAAGTGGGGGAGAATGTAATGACCCGACCGATCATTTTGAGCATTTGCATTCATCTTGGTGGTTTGAGGTCATGAGCTTCATGTGGTGTATTATGACTTGTGTGTACTGTCAGTTTTAGTTTTTGAGTGGCTCGGGATTGATTTGAAAGAATGATTCTCAACTAGGAAGCTATAAGTTGGAAGAGTTGACCAAGTTTGACTTTTGTGTATTTGACCTCGGATCAGAGTTTTTATGGTTCCATTAGGTCCGAATGGTGATTATGAACTTGGGTGTATGCCTATATTTTCATTTGGATGTTCCTAGAAGGTTTTGTCTCTATTTGGTGAAAATTGGCAATTTGAAGGATGGAAAGTTCATAGGTTTGACCGGAAGTTGAATTCGATGTTATAGAGTTTGAATTGTTGTTCCTAAAGTTGAATTTGTTTTGTCATTCGGGATTTATGTGCGAATTTTGGTTGGAATCTGAATTGGTTAGGCTTGAATCGATAGCTTGGTTCGATGTTTGAAGTTTATGAACTTAAGAGATTGATCTTAATCGATGATTCGTGGTTTTGATGTTATTATGTGTGATTTGAGGCTTTGAGAAGGTCCATGTTATATTTTGGGACTTGTTGGTATGTTCGGACGGGGTCCCAAGTGGCCCGAGTGAGTTTCGGATAAGTTTCGGACCATTGTTCCTTCATGTGTGATTGCTGGTTTTTTGGTGCCTCATGTGTTAATCGCAATCGCGAAGACGAAGCCTCGATTGCGTACTATATGTTAGCTGGGCCGTTTCTTCTCTTCACATTCGTGTGTGTAGAGTCACATTCACGAAGGCTGTGGGACTTGAGCATCGAGTTCGCATGGTGAGGTCACGTTCGCGCTGGTAAGCTGGGAGCTGGAGAAACTCTTCTTCGCGTTCGCAGAGTGTTGGTATCTGTGTGCATCGCATTCGCATGGTCACCATTGCGAAAGCGTAGAGCATTTTCTGGCAGTTGCATTTGTGCGTCGCGATCGCAAAGGTTTTCCCACAATCGTGTTGGGTATCCTTGAAGCAGTGTTTTAAAGTACTCTATTTCGAAGGTTTTGGCTATTTTATCACATTTTGAGTTGGGGAGCTTGGATTTGGGCGATTTTGGAGAGGATTTTCACTGCATGGATTGGGGTAAGTATTTTTGACTCGGTTTTGATTATTTTACATGATTCCATCTTCGATTTTTGCATTTAATTTGATGAATCTGAAAGAGAAATTGGGGGGTTTTTGTCAAAACTTTTCTAAAGTGAATAATTGGGTTTTAAACATCGATTCGGAGTTGGATTTGAATGAAATTAGTATGGTTGGACTCGTATTCTAATGGGTTGTCGAAATTTGTGTGTTTTGTCGGAATTCGAGGTGCGGGCCCAGGTTGAGGTTTTGGTTAACTTTGAGTATTTGATTAAAGATTTGACCTTTATTGTTTGGGTTCGATTCCTATGACATTATTTGATGTTTTGAGTTTCTTTTGGCTAGTTTCGAGCCGTTCGGAGGTCGATTCGTGCGGGATGGTGCTTCTACTATATCGATTTGGCTTGTTTGAGGTAAGTGTCTTGACTAGCTTTATTGATGGTATTTTTCTTAATAAAAATGATATTGTTTGCTACATGCGGGGTTGATGTATATACGAGGTGATGAACGTATATGCATGTGCCAGAGTTTCCATGCTCGGGAGGGGGAAATTATATGCTCCTTTGTACCTCGATGAACTTTGTGATTCTTTTGCCTTAGGTTTTACTTGATTCCTGTGATATTATGAGTACGAATTTCAATGCTAGAGACCGTGCTTCAGCCTATTACAATTTGATTAAATTTGCTGGACTCTATGTGAAACCGTTGATGTGCAAATTTAATTGTAACTATACCTAAATCACGGATACATTGCCACGACCGTTATTCCTGAGATACTTGGGTTCCATGCTTGTGTTGAAGATCACTTTGAGATTTGTTGAGATACTTGAGCAATGGGGGTTCTTGAAGGTTATTGAATTGTTTAATTGTTCAAGAGTTGTGAATCTTTAACATGGTGTATTTTGCTTAACCATTCTTCTTGATGTTATTCACGCTTCCTACCTTGCTTGTTGTTGATGTATATATATGCTTGGTGAGGAAGAGTGTAAAGCACAAAGGGTGATGTCGTGCCATTATTTTATATTATCATGTGTACATGGCACGAAGGTGTTTCCGTGCAGGCGAGGATGAGAGACATGCATCATATTGTGTTATCCTTTCCTTGCGTGTATATTTATGCCTTTGTCCTGAGTTGTTATTGTTGTACCTATGCTTTTGATGTTTCTTGTTGTTATCACGTCTTTGCCTTCTACCTTATTTGTTGTTGAATTCATGCCTTTACTTGTTATTAGCCCATACCTATTACATGCCTTTAATTTTCACGTGATTTACTTTTTAGATGCCTTAACCTGCTACACATCCTCTCTCACTGTGTGCTTTGTCTTACTACTTGTCTTCACTTACTATATGCTTTTACTTACCATATGCCTTCACTTATTAAATGCCTTTACTTGCTACATGCTTCTACTTGCTACGTGTTTTCATATATTGAATACCTTCATTTGATCCATGCTCTTACTTGACAAACATCTTTACCCGTTTCATGTTCTACTCTCCTTTGCTTAACCGAATTGGGTGACTTTTAGATTGGTTGTGTGTTATGCTCTGTGGAAGCCTTGTCATTATATACGGTAGACTAGCTTTTGATATTGGACTGACCATCTTACTCTGTTTGAGTTGTATTACCTAGTTGAATATCGTGTGTTTGTTTTCTTAGTGTTACGTTGTGAACTTTTTCCGCGTTTGGTTGTTGTTGTGGTTTCATATGATATTGTTGAGATTGGTGTTACACCCCATATTTTCGTACGTAAAAGTACATCGTAAGCAAACTGATGTAAGACTAAAAATGATATCATTTTTGAAAGTATATAAAGTAAGTTAATCATGTTACCTTGGAGGTTACAAATATTTAAGATCATGAACAACAAGTACAAAGAGGGTTGGAAGGTTCAGAAGTTAAAGGAATTAAAGAAAATAATGTTTCGTCGAAAGTCGACAAGTTGGAAATGTTATAACCCGTACCTTTGGGGTGAGACTAGGGTTCTTAACATGATAAGAGGTTTATTTTATGAGTTATTTTATTCATGTGATAGTCATGTGTTAAGTTTTGAAGCCAAGCGAGTTGTGGAACAAAAGTCGATAAAAGTCGTCACAAGTTACTTTCATAAGTTTTACTGAAACTTGGGTCTAATATCACTGAGCTTTTCTCCAAATAAACTTAGAGTTATAGGGTGATACACCCATCAAATTGAATATCTATGAGTCTATTTTCTAACTCATTTAACCGTTTGTCAGTACGACATCGGAGTAGAGGAATATATGCATTTTTGTGAGACAGCGCAGACTGTATAGATGACAAGTAGGTGTGCCACCTACTTGCTTAAATGAGAGGACTAAATATGTCCAAAAAGGGGCCAGTTCGGTTCGGCCAAAGAGCCCTTTTAATGGCTTATTTCCTTCATATATCACACTCATTATAAAGCATAAAAACAAGAGATAAGCCCCTGCAAACGTCTCCAAAAAATTCAACACAAACCCTAATTGATTTTTTATTCTTTTCAAGTTCTAGTTGGAGGAAAACCTAAGGGTTGAAGAACCAAGATAGGAGCTGAGATATTTGTGTACGGTAAAATATGGGATAATGTCTACCCCGATTCCCCAATGAGAGAATGAAGGGGGAGCACGGATCCGGGAGATTGTAATCGAGGTTAGAGACCCATCATATCGAGACCCAGGAAGAGTGAATGGTATATCCGACATCGGACATGGTAAAGCGATGCACTCGGGCCGAGTATAAGTTTTAGACCTCGGGAGACACGGTGAACTACTATACATGACGGATAAAGGGCCGTAATACTCGCCCTCAACCGGATATCACGTCACGAATCTCGTTCGATGTCGATTATGGATCAACAATTACCGAGAAAAGAAGATTTTTACCTTTTTTAGACTTATACTAGAACTGAAACTCTCCTACGATATAAAGGGGAAGTTTTTCTTTAGTTTGACACATTGTAACACACAATTCAAAGCAATAAAAGTTTACTTTTGCCTCCTAGCTACTATTAGAAACTTTGCTCACTTATTTTGTTCTTCATTCACGACTGGGTTCGAACCGAGCGTTTAGTCGATGACGAGGTCACTATTCAATCTAAGATCAGTCCTGGTCTTAACATTGAGATTGGTATGATCGTTTCTTTCATCTTTAATTTATTTATCAGTTACTCTTAATTATTCATGTCAAATTAAACCACGTATCCTTTAAATCGCTTACAAATTTAATTGTAACCCAATTTTGGGGTAAACAGTTTGGCGCCCACCGTGGGGCTAAGGATAATAGTGGTGATTTGATACGAATCTCCATAACACACCCTATTTTGCGATTGTTCTTTGAAATCTTAATTTGAGGTCAGCCTAAAAATGTCAAACTCTCAGTCTGCTCACTTGAATATTGACGTTGAGTCTGGCCATCACGACAAAAATAATAATTTGGTGCCCAGAAATGATGTGCTTCCTGCCGATCCTAACGGTGTCCCAGCTGCCGACCAGGTCGATGCTAACTCGCAAGTGGCCATCGACATCAATTTGCCAACTGATCCCGAAAATAGTGTTCGCGAGGGACCCCGATCAATAGCTCAAGAAGCGCCCGAAGGCGAGGGTGATGGGGTGAGCCTACGCCTGATTTTTGAAATGTTGCAGGCTCAACAAGAGGTAATAGCACTGTTGCAAAATCAGAGCCACGCCCCCAACAGGGTTGAGCCCGAACAATCCCGAGAAAGCACTCGAAGAGATGAACAACTTACCGAGAGACTGGGTGAAGGCGAGCTTGGGGTAAATCCCGAGATGCTCAAAGCGTTGACAAAATAGGTGGAGTCATGTGAGAGAAAGATTGAGGCTAATGACAAGAAGGTGGAAACATACAACTCCAAGGTCGATCAGATACCGGGAGCACTCTCGATATTGAAGGGACCAGACTCCAAAAAATTTATCCACAAGTCATTTCCTCTGAGCGCAACACCAAAGCCGATCCCGAAGAGTTTTTCGTATGCCCGACATCCCCAAATATAATAGGACCACGGATCCAAATGAGCATGTGACCTCCTATACATGCGCAATCAAGGGGAATGAATTGGAAGATGATGAGATCGAGTCGGTGTTACTGAAAAAGTTTAGGGAGACTTTGTCCAAGGGAGTAATGATATGGTATCACAATTTGACCCCAAATTCCATTGACTCATTTGGTATGCTTGCAGATGCTTTTGTAAAGGCCCATGCCAGGGCCAAAAAGGTCGAGACCAGAAATTCAGATCTTTTCAAGGTCAAACAAAGGGATAACGAGATTCTCAGTGAGTTCGTGTCAAGATTCTAGATGGAATGGATGGACCTACCACCGGTTGCAGATGATTGGTCCGTTCAAGCATTCACTCAGGGTCTCAACTCCCAGAGTTCCTTGGACTCTCAACAGCTAAAATAAAATTTGGTGGAGTACTCATCGGTAACTTGGGCCGATATCCACAAAAGGTACCAGTCGAAGATCAGGGTCGAGGACGACCAACTCGGGGCCCTTTGTGAATCTGTTTACCCTATCAAGGCCGATGATAGATCTAAAAGAGCCATTGATCAAGAGCCAAGACCAGTCCGAGATCGGTATCAACCATACATCACAGACCAAAATGGAAATGGATCCGGGGGTCATCCCACAACGAACGAGAAGAAAAGCGATCGAGGGCCCAATAACCAAGGTCTGATGAGCAAGAATGGGTTCGAAAGGCCGCTCGGGAGTGAAGCACTAAGATTATTGGAGTAAAACTTCAACATGGACTCTGCCAGCATCGTGTCAGCCATAGGGCACATCAAAGAGACCAAGTGGCCCCGACCATTGCAGTCTGACCCTAACCAGAGAGATCCTAATTTAATGTTTAAGTATCATAGCACTCACGGTCACAGGACCGACGATTGCCGATAGTTAAGAGAAGAAGTTGCTCGGTTATTCAACAATAGGCACCTCCGAGAATTCCTAAGTGAGCGAGCCAATAACCTTTTCAGGAACAGGGACGCCAAAAGAAAGGTTGAACAAGAGGAGCCTCAGCACGTGATCAACATGACCATCGGAGGAGTCGATGTTCCCCAAGGGCCAATGATAAAATGCACTAAAGTATCTATCATAAGGGAAAACACACCTGGTATTATGTTTCAGAGGGAGCATTTTGTTCAACGATGAAGATGTTGAGGGCATCGTACTGCCTCACAATGATGCACTGGTAATATCCGTACTTATCAATAAATCTTGAGTTAAATATGTGCTAATTGATCCAGGTAGCTCAGCCAACATCATCGAATCAAGGGTCGTAGAGCAATTAAGGTTACATGACTAAATTGTACCAGCAGTCCGGGTATTGAACGGATTTAACATGGCGTGTGAGACCACGAAAGGAGATATAACCTTCCTAATAAACACCTCCGGGACAATCCAAGAAACTAAGTTCTACGTGATTGAAGGGGACATGAGGCACAACTCTCTATTCGAAAGGCCATGGGTCCACAACATGAGGGTGGTACCCTCGACCTTGCACCAGGCATTGACATTCCCCACATCGGGAGGAGTCAAAATGGTCTACGGAGAATAGCCGGCTACAAGGGAAATGTTTTCTGTTGACGAGAAAATCTCAGTGCCTGCAGTTTTGACATCAAGGAACATAGAACCGACCAAAAAGAAAGAGATTAAATAGCAATCACTGAAATTGGCCTCAGCTGAACCGGAGAAACATGAAGAACGAGGAGCAGACAAGGAGGACAATTACGGCATCCCAAGATCATTCATAGCTCCTGATGACACCGACACCACCAAATCAACGGTTGAAGAGTTGGAGCAAGTCATATTAATCGAGCATTTGCCGGATCAAAAGGTATACCTGGGCACGGGGTTAACCTCTGAGCTCAGGAAAAAACGTATTGATTTTCTTAAAGCTAACGTCGATTGCTTCGCTTGGTCCCATCTGCACATGACAGGGATCCCACTAGAGGTAACCACTCACAAGCTGAGTTTGGACCCGAAGTTCCATCCAGTTAAGCAGAAGAGAAGACCACAGTCCGAGATCAAACATGCATTCATCAAGGATGAGGTATCCAAAGTTTCAAAAATAGGATCCATCCGGGAGGTCAAATACCTGGATTGGTTAGCTAACGTAGTGGTAGTACCTAAAAAAGAAAATAAACTAAGGATGTGTCTGGATTATAAAGACCTAAACAAATCATGCCCAAAGGATTCTTTCCCTTTACCTAACATCGATCGAATGATCGACGCACGGCCGGGCATGAGATACTCAGATTTCTCGATGCCTACTCCGGGTACAACCAAATTTGGATGGACCCAGACAATAAAGAAAAGACTTCTTTCATAACCAAATTTGGCACCTACTGCTATAACGTGATGTCGTTTGGATTAAAGAACGCCGCTTCCACCTACCAACGCCTAGTAAATCGGATGTTCGAAGAAAAAATAGGGAAATCAATAGAAGTTTATATTGAGGATATATTGGTCAAGTCCCTGCGAGCAGAGGACCATTTGAAACATTTGCAAGAAATCTTCGACATACTAATGAGATATAACATGAAGCTAAGCCCGGAGAAGTGCGCATTCGGTGTCGGTTTGGGTAAATCCCTCGGATGCATGGTATCCAATCGAGGGATAAAGATCAACCCCGACAAAATAAAGTCCATAGAGGACATCACTATTGTGGACACCGTCAAGGTGGTTCAATGACTGACCAGGCATATAGCCGTATTGGGCCGGTTCATCTCGATATCCTCGGACAAGAGCCATCGATTCTTCTCACTATTGAAGAATAAGAAGAATTTTTCCTTGACTCCGGAATGCTAGCAAGCTTTGGAAGAACTCAAACGGTACCTATCGAGCCCCCTTTTATTGCACACTCTGAAGGTAGACGAAAAGCTGTACCACTACTTGGCGGTTTCCGAGGTGGCGGTAAGTGGTGTCTTGGTCCAGGAGGAAGAAGGTACATAATTTCCTATTTACTATGTCAGTAGAACTCTAGGCAATGCCGAATCGAGGTATCCTCACCTGGAAATGTTAGCACTCGCTTTGCTAAGCGCTTCCAGGAAGCTAAAACCGTACTTTCAATGCCACCCTATATGTGTCGTAACCTCTTACCCGCTGAGGAATATCATGCATAAGCCCGAGCTCTCGGGCAAAAAGGCCAAATGGTCCGTGGAGATTAGCGGGTACGATATCGAGTACCGAACCCAAACTGCCATAAAATCTCAGATTTTGGCAGACTTCGTGGCTGACTTTATGCCGGCCTTAATACTCAAAGTCAAAAAGGAATGACTGCTCACCTCAGGGGCTAATTCAAGAATTTGGGCCCTATTCACAGATGGTGCCTCCAACGCGAAGGGGTCGGGGCTCGATATCGTGATGAAACCACCTGTGGGAAGCGTAATTAGGCAGTCTATTAGAACTGTAAAATTGACTAACAATGAAGCCGTGTATGAGGCCATGATTGCAGGTCTAGAACTGGGTAAGAGCCTTGGGGCCAAAGTGATCAAAGCCAAATGCGACTCCCTCCTCGTCGTAAATCAAGTCAACAAAAAGTTTGTAATAAAAGAAGAACGAATGGGGAGGTACTTGGACAAATTACAGGTAACCATGCACCAATTCAAGGAATGGACTCTGCAACATATACCCCGAGATCAAAATAGTGAGGCCTATGCACTGGCTAACTTGTGGTCGTCGGTCGACTCCGATGAATTCAGCTCGGGGGTAGTGGTACAACTGATGAACTCGGTGATAGAAGAAGGTCACGCCGAAGTAAACTCAACAAGTGTGACTTGGGATTGGAGAAACAAATACATAGACTACTTGAAGACAGGAAAGTTGCCTTCGGATCCCAAAGAATCGAGAGCCTTGCACACCAAAGCTGCCAGATTTAGCTTAGTCGAAGGGCATTATTCAGGAGATCTTTCTTCGGCCTACTGGCCAGATGCTTAGGACCAGGAGAGACCGAATACGCCATGAGAGAAGTTCATAAGGGCACTTGCGAGAACCATTCGGGGACATAATCCTTAGTTCGGAAGCTAATCAGAGTCAGCTACTACTGGACTGAAATAGAGAAGGATGCGAGAGACTTCGTACGAAAATGCGACGAGTGCCAAAGACACGCCCCGATGATCCATCAACCGGGAGAGATTCTTCACTCATTCCTATCTCCGTGACCATTTATGAAGTGAGGAATGGACATCATCGGTCCCCTGCCATGGGCGCCTGGTAAAGTTCAATTTATACTATTCATGACCGATTATTTTTTCAAATAGGTCGAGGCTGAGGCGTTCGAGAAGGTTCAAGATAAATAAGTCATGGACTTCATTTGGGGTCACATAAGAATGATCGTTCTCTTACAGTTGGGGTCCACACTCGGGGCAAGGAACTGCTTCACTAGTTTCAGGCTCGAGCTCGGCTTGCCCGCTCCCAATGGCATATCCTTTTTTGGGACCTCCAAGTGACCAAGATCGGAAAAGTCCTCTAACGCGGCTATGTCCATGCCATCGAAGAACGTGTTGAGGGCATCATCTGGGCCGATGCCATCTCGTTTGATTTCTCTTTACCCGCTTGAGCCTCTTCGAGCATAGACTCAATATAGGATGGTGTCTCCATGATGTCGATAACACCAGCTACCTCCTTCAAAACAGGAGCGGATTCTCGGGAGGCCGCAGCTTCTGTCTCTCCCTCTGGTTTCCAAGCTAGAGGGGGATCGATCTCGTGGTCACCTTTCCCAATCGCCGCTTGCTCCCCCTCGTTGAGGGTCGACTCGTGAGCAATGAACTCAAGTTCATCGTCCTCGGGATAATCCCTGAGCCTGTAGAGGGAATCAAAGTTTGGTCCCCTAGACTTGGTGCTCTTTTTGCTTTTCTAGACCTGAAGGGTCACCCTCTTCTTCTTCACCTTGGCATCCGGGGAACCCGAGGACTTCCTCTTCTTCTTCTTCTTCTTCTTCTTCTTCTTCTTCTTCTTCTTCTTCTTCTTCTTTTTCTTTTTCTCCTCCTTTGTGGCAGCCTCGAACTTTCCCGAAGCGGAGGGTTCAATGAATGAGGACGGATCCTCGTCCTCATCCAACGGTCTGAGCTCGATGATCTTGGGCAAACCTGTGAGAAGGAAGAAGACTTAGCGAAATAAAAGTGTCGTGTATGACTGTAATCATTCAGGAGAGAGCCTCACCATGGGAACATGCCTCCCACTTGCCCTTTGAGAGCTTACGCCATGTGCGCTTGAGGTAAGGCATCTATTTGCAGATCCCCTTGATCCACTCCTTGAAGCGAGGGACTGCATTAGGAACCTGGGAAACCGCTACACAACGACAAACACATGCAATTAGAAAAAGAATAAAAGGGAATGCCAAATACTCGAGAAGGAAATGACTTACAAGATGCATTCCACTTTTCGGGGAATGGTAAAAATTCGAAGGGGATGAGGCCTTCTGTTTTCAGCCGAACAAACCTCTCCTGCCAACCTCGATCTCGGTCCTCGTCGATGCTCGAGAATGGAGCCATTCTTGCTCGGCAAACGAGCTTGATCAACCCCCCTCGGAAGATTCGGGGACTGTATAGATGAAGCAGATGGTCGAGGGTGAACTGATGTGCTTCGGTGTTGTTCACAAAATGTCGGAGGAGGATTATGATCCTCCAAAAATTTGGGGGAATCTTCCCAAGGCACACCTCGTACCTTTTGCAGAAGTCGAGGACTATGGGGTCCACCGGGGTGAGCGTGAAGGGGTAAGTGTAAACACTTAAGTACCCCTCCACATGAGTGGTGATGTCGTCGTTGGGCCCGCGGATGACCACCTCCTTGCCCTCCCAGTTACAGTCTACCCAGATTGTGGGTAGTGTTTCCTCAGTAACGGAGCATATGTACCTCCATGCTCCCTCGTCTTGGTCTTGTTGACTGGAGGCCTTCTCAATGTTGAAGTCATTCCTGATAGAGCAGCCCCCGGGTACGAAGCTCTTCAAGGGAGGCCCCCGGGCCACCTCAGGAAGAGTCACCTCAGCATCTGTGGCCGGGTTGGAAGATGAAGGAGCAGTTTGCTGAGGCACGAATTTGGAAGTTTTTGCCATCGGGATCTGGGAAATATGAAGGTTTGAAGAAAAAATATGAAGATTTGAAGATGGGATGAAGATATGAAGGTATGGGTTGAAGATTCAAAGAGAATGTATAATGATTGAGGATAAAGATATGAAGGTCTAAGGAGCAATGTATGAAGATTTAAAGGATTTAAAGGTAAGTAGAGAATTTGAGGGTAAGTCGAAGAGTTCTGGAATCAAAAAGTGGAGAACTGAAAAAGGGTCAGAGTTTTCAATGTGCGACGTTTTGCATTCGAGGACGGTCAACTGGTGGCTGACACGTGTCCGAAGTCAAAATGACACAACAGATGGGAAGTTTCGTTGACACAACAACTCGGTCGTAACGTACGAAGGAAGGAACAAGTGTTCATTTTTCGCTTCCCGTCGCTTCGATAAATCTACCCTCCAAAAAACGAGGGGACTATCTGTGTACGGGAAAAATCAGGAGTAATGTCTACCCCGATTCCCTGATGACAGAATGAAGGGGGAGCATGGATCTGGGAGATTGTAATCGAGTTCACAGACCCTTTGTATCGAGACCCAAGAAGAGTGAACGGTATATCCGACATCGAACATGGTAAAGCGACGCGCCCGAGCTGAGTATAAGTTTTAGACCTCGGGAGACACGGTAAATGGTTATGCATGACAAATAGAGGGATGTAATACTCACCCTCAACCGGATATAATGACGCAAATCTCGCTTGATATCCATTATGGATCAGGAATTATCGAGAAAAGAAGATTTTTACCTTTTTTAGACTTATACTAGGACTAAAACTCTCCTACTATATAAAGGGGAAGTTTTTCTTTAGTTTGACACATTGTAACGCGTAATTCAAAGTAATAAAAGCTTACTTTTGCCTTCTAGATACTGTTAAAAACTTTGCTCACTTGTTCTCTACTTCATTCACGACTGGGCTCGACAAAGGGTCCAATCGAGGACGAGGTCACTATTCAATCTAAGATCAGTCCTGGTCTTAACATTGATATTGGTTTCATCATTTATTTCATCTTTAATTTATTTATCTATTACTCTTAATTATTCGTGTCAAATTAAACCACGTATCCTTTAAACCGCATACAAACTTAATTGTTACCCAAATTTAGGGTAAACAATATTCACCAAATAAGGTAAGTATACTGCACTCTTGCATCCATTTTTTCTGCTGGAAATTTATAGAAATCCATTCTATAATTGTAAGAACTCATGGGACGGTGATCGGAAGTCATGAGTTCGAGTTATTCAACTTGTAGTGGACTATTTTGTGGGTTGTTTTGTGTTGTTGTTGGATTGTGTGTTTTGCTACTTTTTTATAGAGTTTTGGAGGAGGAAGGGTGTGGAGAAACACTACATAAATTGGGGGGGGGGGGGTTGTTGGTCGTAACATTTTTGGGTTGTTTCACACTACTATGATGGTCGTTTTGCGTAAGAAGAGATTGGGATGTGTTGGGCTGTTTTGTGGTATTTTGTGATGGATATATGGTTGGAAAATGATGTATATATGTTTTTATTGTTGTGTTCTTGTGTTATTGGTGTTATCTCGAATTGGGAGGAAGTAAAGATTATAGGGGAGATGCTGCATGTTTTAATATAAAATAAGCTTGTCGTTCGTTGTGCGATAGTTGTACTTTTCGTAACTTAATAATAGTATTATAATCATTGTTGTAGATTAAGGTGCGAAGAGATGAGTTCAACTTGGTTTTTGGAAAGATTGTGATAAGGTATGTTAACTCTAAACCTTTCCTTCATTTTGGCATGATCTCGTAACTACATGCGTTTGATAACGTGACATAAAGAGAAGTTCGTACTCCTGAATGTTTGTACATTATCCTAGTCTCACAAGTTACAGTATTCTCCCTTATCGAACTTTATACTCAGTTAAGTATTATCTTCTTCCAGTCAAGAGAGCAGAGGGTCTATGTATATATACAATATTACAGTATTTTAACCACCATCGAGCTATAATCGGTGGGCATGCCCCTATTGGGCAACCTATGATCAGATGGTAAGTTATATACCGAGCCTACTATGGCCGAGCGCCTAGGAGAATCCCAGAATGGCCGAGATACCGAGCCTAGTATGGTCAAGCACCTATGAGCGAGCCTACTACGGTCGAGCAGTTACACGTACGGAGCCTTATAGGGCCGGACAACTATTTTACTTACTATATTGAGAGAGTTAAGTTAGTATCAACTGGTAACTATATCTTCAGATCATCTTTGACTCCCAGATACTTTTAGGTATTATATTATCAGTTTAGTTTTAGCTTTTAGTTATTCTATTGCCTTACATACTCGGTACATTATTTTGTACTGACGTCCCTTTTCTGAGGACACTATATTTCATGCATGCAGGTTTAGATAGACAGACGGGTATACCTCCTTAGTAGGTATTGTCTGAGTTCAGCTTGATCGGTAAGCTCCATGTCCTTCGGAGTTGCCGGGTCTAGGGTTTTGAGTACATATTGTGTGTGTGTGTGTGTGTATATATATATATATATATTATAGGTAGGTCGGGGCCATGTTCCGACCACAATACATCCATCAGTAGATGCTTGTAGATATATCCTGTCAGTCAGTGCAGTATGTTGGGCTTGTAGGCCTTCTATGTATATTTTTTTGGTTTGTCAACTGTAGTAGTTATGACGGCCTTGTCGGCCCAACTTTATATTGATGTTCAACCAGAACTAGTCTCCGTTCAATTTTATATTTTGTTTCACAAATTGTCTTGCAATGTGGCCCTATGGCCAAAGTATGGCATTGTATGTTCAGAGTCCCTCAGTCTCAAGCTGGTATGCTTGGTTAAGTGAGGCAACGGGTGCCGGTCTCGCCTCCCCAGGTTTGGGGCGTGACAAACGTGGTATTAGAGCAGTTTTGTCCTAGGGAGTCTACAAGCCGTGTCTAGTATGGTCTTGTTTATAGATGTGTTGTGCACCACATTATATAAGCAGGGAACTCCAAGGCATTTAGGATTTGGTTACCCTTCTTTAAAATCTAAATCGTGTTGTAGAACTGAGTTATAGGAAATTTGAGTTAAACTTACGTATTGGTGTTTGTATACAGAGATGTCGGTGACTAGAAAGACTACGGCTAGTAAGAGGAGTGATATAACAGCGGGTGAGGGGACCAGCAGGATACCCCCAGTAGATGGGGCGTAGTCTGAGGTCAAGGACGAGACCCCTACTCAGCCATTACCGGTTCCTCCACCACCTGAGGAGATTCCTAGGGATACCGCACATCCAGTTCCCCCTTCACTTCCATCAGATCAAGACTTGAGGAGTGCGTTACATTTGTTTACACAGTTGGTAGCTACCTAGCAACAGGATAGGGCACCAACTAATGTAGGATCTTCTGAGGGGTCTGGGAGTTCAACGGTCTGAGAGTTTACTGCCTAGAGTCCCCCAGAGTTCACAGGACAGATTAGAGGGAGGACCCGTAAGATTTCATAGATCAGCTTCACAGGATCTTTCAGGTTATGCATGCCATGGAGAAAGAGTCAGTTGAGTTGGCAGCGTTTCGACTTCGAGATATAGCCATCCTTTGGTACGAGGGATGCAAGAGTTCCAGGAGACGTGATGCACCTCCAGCTATTTGGGAAAATTTTTTAGATGCTTTCCTTGATCAGTACTTACTGAGGGAGATCCGACAGGCTCAAGTCGATTAGTTTCTATCCCTCAAGTAGGGCAATATGACCATTCGAGAGTATAGTTTTTGTTTCGACTCATTGGCCAAATAAGCTCCATCCATAGTTGCTACTATGCGAAAAAGGATCCACAGGTTTATAGCATGGTTGGCCAGAGAGTTGACCGAGGTATATACACCGCTGCATTGCAGGATAGTTTGGATATCTCTCGGATTCAAGAATTTGCCCAGAATATAGAAAAGGGCATGTGTCGATAGCAGGGCAAAGAGAGGAGTAAGCAAGGGTAGTGTAAGAGGATAAGATTTTCCAGGTATCAGGAGTAGTCTCAAGGTGGTTATAGGCCCCAGTACTTCAGATGGCCACCTAGGCCTCCACCGCCTCAGTTACAGGGTTACCGATCTGACCGATATGCTCAATCAAGACACGACAGCGAGGTTCAGGGCAGACGTAGTCATTTCCATCGCGGTGTGGCATCAGTTGTAGAGGACACCTGGGCCAATGTCGAGCAGGTTCTGACGCTTGTTATATATGTGGGCGTCCGGGGCATATGATGCGAGATTGCCCAAGTAGAGATTCTGGGGGTATTACACAACCAACGAGTTCAGCAACAGGATCATCTATGTCCATGCATCCTTGAGGGAGCGAGTCTCAGTCTTCGGCTGATAAAGTTTGAGGCAGAGGTAGAGGTTCCAGTTCATGCGGCAATCAGAACCGTATCTATGCTTTAGTGGGTCGACAGGACCAGGAACCTTCTCCAGACATTGTGACAGGTATATTGACCATTTGCTCTCACGATGCTTATGCCTTGATAGATCCAGGATCTACTTTATCGTATAATACCCCGTTTGTCACAGGGAAGTTTGGTATAGTGCTTGAAATACTAAGTGATCCTTTTGCAGTATCTAAACTGATTGGAGAACCGATTATTGCTAGATGGGTTTACCGAGGTTGTATGGTCACATTTTGTAGTTGTCAGACCTCAGCCGATCTAGTTGATCTAGAGATGATGAATTTTGATGCTATCATGGGCATGGACTGGTTGGCAGCTTGCTATGCCATAGTTGATTGCCGAGAAAAGGCAGCCAGATTTCATTTTTCGGGTGGGCTAGTCCTTGAATGGGTAGGTACTACAGCGACACCCAGAGGTAGGTTTATTTCCTATCTGAAGGTGAGGAAAATGATCGCAAAAGGGTGCATTTATCATATTCTGCAAGTTAGAGATGCAGATGCTGAGATACCTAAACTTCAGTCTATTCTAGTAATCAGAGAGTACGCACATGTGTCTCCATATGAGCTTCTAGGTATTCCTCCAGAGCGAGAGATTGATTTTAGCATTGATTTGCTTCCCGGAACTCAACCAATATCCATCCCTCTGTATAGAATGGCTCCTGCCGAATTGAAGGATTTGAAGGAGAAGTTAAAAGATTTGTTGGAGAAAGGATTCATCAAACTCGGTACCTCACCTTGGGGTGCACTGGTACTATTTGTGCGGAAGAAAGACGACTCGCTGAGGATGTGTATCAATAATAGGCAACTGAACAGGGTAACTATTAAGAATAAGTATCCGCTTCCAAGGATTGATGACTTGTTTGATCAATTGCAGGGGGCTGGATACTATTCAAAGATAGATTTGAGGTCGGGGTACCACCAGGTCAGAGTTCGGAAGAAAGATATTTCGACGATAGCCTTCAGGGCCCGATATGGCGACTTCGAGTTCCTTGTCATGTCCTTAGGGTTAACAAATGCACCCGCTGTATTTATGGACTTGATGAATAGCGTATTCCGGCCATTTTTAGATTTGTTCATGATAGTACTTATTGATGATCTTCTGGTTTATTCACGTTCAGAGGAGGAACATGTGGACCACCTGCGAGCGGTACTCCAAACCCTCCGTGATCGTAAGTTTTATGCTAAGTTTTCTAAATGTGAGTTCTGGTTGAAGTCTGTAGCATTATTGGGGCATACTGTATCCGATGAAGGTATAAAGGTAGACACTCAGAAGATTGAGGCCGTGAAATCTTGGCCTAGACCTACCACTCTGAAAGAGGTTCGTAGCTTTCTACGCTTAGTAGGCTAATATCGGAGGTTCGTAGAGGGTTTTTCTTCCCTTTCGGCACCATTGACGAAGCTAACTCATAAAGAAACTAAGTTTCAGTGGACAGAGGGTTGCGAGCGGATTTTCCAAGAGCTTAAGAACAAGTTGACCTCAACGCAAGTTCTAACACTTCTAGAGGGTCCAAAGGGTTATGCCGTGTATTATGATGCCTCAGGTGTCGGGTTAGGATGTGTCCTGATGCAACATGGGAAGGCAACTGCGTACGCTTCAAGGCAGTTGAGGAAGGACGAGAGGAATTATCCGACCCATGACCTCGAGTTAACTCCGGTTGTCCATGCACTTAAGATATGGCGACATTATTTATATGGTTTTCATGTGGAAGTATTTACAGATCATAAAAGCCTGCAATATATGTTCAAGCAAAAGGAGTTGAATTTGCGACATATGTGATGGCTAGAGTTATTGAAAGATTATGACATTAACATTCTTTACCATCCAGGGAAAGCTAATGTCGTAGCTGATGCCTTCAGTCGCCGATCTATGGATAGCTTAGAGCATGTAAAGGGTGAGAAAAGATAATTAGCTAGAGAGCTTCATCAATTGGCTTGTTTTGGGGTTCGGTTAGTAAATTCTGACAATGGTGGAGTTGTACTCCAAAACACTGCAAAATCATCTCTCATAGCTGAAGTAAAGGAAAGGCAGTACGAGGACCCAGAGTTGGTCGAGTTGAGAGAGCGAGTTCTATTGTAGAAGAAGCCTCTATTAGAGTTCAAGGAAGATGGGGTTCTCATATACAAGGGTTGTCTATGTGTCCCAAATATAGCAGGGCTACGAGACATGATTATGTCAGAGGCACATTATTCTTGGTACTCTATTCATCCTGGGTCGATATGAAAAAGAACATTGTTAAGTTTGTCGCCCAGTGTCCTACTTGCCAGCAAGTAAAGGTAGAGCACCAGAAGCCCGGAGGGCTAATGCAGACTATAGAGATCCCGACGTGGAATTGGGAGGCAACAAACGTGGACCTCGTCATGGGTTTGCCTCGTTCTCATCGTAACTTCGATTCTATATAGGTGATAGTCGATAGGGTCACGAAATCACCCTATTTCCTACCGGTCAGACCTACATATACAGCAAGATTATGCAAAGTTATATATTAAGGAGATGGTACTGCTACACATAGTACCAGTATCTATAATATCAGATGCTCGAGGATATGTTACGCGCATGTGTGTTGGATTTTAAAAGAAGTTGAGATGAACATCTACCTCTTATCGAGTTTGCATATAATAACAGTTACCACTCCAGTATCCAGATGGCTCCGTATGAGGCTTTGTATGGGCATAAGTGCAGATCTCTTATAGGGTGGTTTGATGTTGGGGAATCTAGGTTACATGGGCCAGACTTGGTCAGTATGCCATAGAGAAGGTAAAGCTTATCCAGGAGCGACTGTTGACAGCTCAAAGTGGTCAAAAGTCATATTCGGACGTGCGGCGACGAGACTTAGAGTTCGGGGTTGACGACTGGGTATTCTTAAAGGTGTCTCCTATGAAGGGCGTGATGGGGATTGGCAAGAAAGGCAAGATTAGCCCACGGTATATTGGGCCTTATAGGATTATTTGAAGAGTGGGCCGAGTAGATTATGAGTTAGATTTACCCTCGGAATTGAAATTTGTCCATCCGGTTTTTCACGTATCTATGCTACGGAAGTGCATTAGGGATCCTACCCGAATGGCACCCACTGATGATGTACAGATCACGGAGGACTTATCGTATGAGGAAGTTCTAGTTGCCATCCTAGACCGACAAATTCGCAAGCAACGAAATAAGAAGGTAGCCTCTGTGAAGTTTTTATGGAGAAGCAAGAATGTGGAAGAGATGACGTGGGAAGCGGAGGAAGAAATGAAGTCTAAATACCCCCACCTATTTCAAACTGAAAATATGGCTCGAGATGGGATACTTCAGCACAGCTCTATTCAGACTAGTAGGTCATCAGGTAAGCTCTTATTTTTGACTTTCAGTATTTATGATTGACGGCCATGTGAGGCCAAGTGTTGCTATTTATAGACATTGGCCATGTATGGAATATATAGTATATTTTCTAGCTACGTGAACTTTGGTTTTAGTCTAGTGTACGGAGGAGACTCTGGGAAAGTTTTCCCAAGTCTCTAAGAGTAAACATTCGAGGACGAATGTTCCTAAGGAGGGGAGGATATTACACCCGATACTTTTATGTTGGAATGCATCTTAAGTGGATCGATATAAGTCGGATAGTTTAAGGACCTTTACAAAGATAATGATGAGTTAAAACATGTGTTAAGAAAGTATTGTGAGGGTTGGAGACTGATAAGTGCATCAGTCAATATTCGAGGACGAATGTTCCAAAGAGGGAAATGATGTTACACCCCAAATTTTTGTACGTAAAAGTACGTCATAAGCAAACTGATGTAAGACAAAAAATGAGATCATATTTAAAAGTATATAAAGTAAATTAATCATGTTACCTTGGTGGTTACAAATATGAACAACAAGTACAAAGAGGGTTGGAAAGTTCAGAAGCTAAAGGAATTGAAGAAAATAATGTTTCGTCGAAATTCGACAAGTTGGGAATGTTATAACCCGTACCTTTGGGGTGAGACTAGGTTTATTAACATGATAAGAGGGTTATGTTATGATTTATTTTATTTTTATGATAGTCATGTGTTAAGGTTTGAAGTCAAGCGAGTTGTGGAACAAAAGTTGATGAAAGTCGTCACAAGTTACGTTCATATGTTTTACTGAAACTTGGATATAATGTCACTGAGATTTTATCTCAATATACTTAGAGTTACGGGATTATCCTACCATCAAATTGAAGATCAATGAGTCTATTATCTAACACATTAAAACTTTTGTCAATACGATATCGGAGTAGAGAGATATATGCATTTTTCTGAGATAGGGCAGACTGCATAAGTGACAAGTAGGTGCGTCATCTTCTTGGTTAAATGAGAGGACTAAATATGTCCAAAAAGGGGCCAGTTCGGGTCGACCAAAGAGCCCTTTTAAGGGATTATTCCCTTCATATATCACACTTATTATAGAGCATAAAAACCAGAGATAAGCCCCTGCAAACTTCTCCCAAAAATTGAATACAAACCCAAATTGATTTTCTCTTCTTTTCAAGTTCTAGTTGGAGGAAACCCTAAGGGTTGAAGAACCAAGATAGGAGCTGAGATATTGACCAAATAAGGTAAGTATAGTGCTCTCTTTAATCCATTATTTCTTCTGTAAATGAATTTTGTTCTATAATTGTAATTTGTAAGAACTCTTGGGACGGTGATTGGAAGTCGTGAGTTCGAGTTATTCAACTTATAGTGGACTGTTTTATGGGTTGTTTCATGTTTTTGTTGGATTGTGTGTTTTGCTACTATTTTATGGAGTTTTGGAGGAGAAAGGCTATGGAGAAATACCACATAAATGCGGGGTGGTGGTCTGGTCGTTCGTCGCAACATTTTCGAGTTATTTGACACTACTATGGTGGTCCTTTTGCGTATGAAGAGATTGGGATGCGTTGGGCTATTTTGTGGTATTTTGTGATGGATATAAGGTTGGAAAATGATGTATATATGTTTTTATTGTTTTTTTCTTGTGTTATTGGTATTATCTTGAACTGGGAGGAAGTAAAGATTATAGGGGAGATACTGCCCGCTTTAATATAAAATAAGATTGTCGTTCGTTGTGCCATAGTTGTACTTTTCAGAACTTAATGATAGTATTATTATCGTTGTTGTAGATTAAGGTGAGAAGAGACGAGTTCAACGTGGTTATTAGAAATATTGTGATAAGGTATGTTAAGGCTTAACCTTTCCTTCATTTTGGCATGATCTCGTAACTACATGCGTTTGATAACGAGACATAAAGAGAAGTTCGTACTCCTGAATTTATGTACATTATCCTAGTCTCACAAGTTACAGTACTCTGTCATGCCCGACCTTGGGGAGCACGACCGGTGCTCAACCGAGATAAACCGGCCTAGCTAGCATGCTAGATTGCCTTCTACCCAAACTCACCCATGAATAAAGAGAAGATATTTTTTAGTTAATTAGACAATGAGGAGATTATGTATATAATACCAATTCATTAACATTAGTTACTTCATTTTAAAGTCTCAAAATACATGCACTTTCTTAGTTGAAGTGAAACAAGTGATTCAAATACAACGAAACTTGACTTTCCCAACATCGATATATACAACCCACAACTTGTCTACGGAGCCTCTAATAGATATGAAGGAGTACTATGATAGTACCGGCAACAAGGCCCCGGCTATACCTCAAACACAATACACGAGGAACAAAAGACAGAATACCCCGAAATGAAGTGGGGCTTACCAAATCTGCTGGGAAGAGGGTGTGCTGCTATCACTGATGAATGTCACCTGCTGCGGAACCACCTACATCCACTAAAGATGCAGCGCCCCCGTCAAAAGGGACGTTAGTACATATGGAATAGTACTAGCATGTATGACTAAACACCCTCTCAATAGAAGGAGTAATAACACAAGGAAGAACAATCATAGAATCAATGGGAGCCTCAAACAATACCAAAACATCAAGTTAGGAACAAGACAAGTTTTCAAGTAAATTTCCATATTTTAGGCTGGGAGATCTTTAGCACAGATATACCACCGTGATTTTAGAATGGGTCCGATCACTGCCCGATCGGCTAGGCCATCTCACCTAAAGACATTCAGTCTACACAAAACGGTCCCGCCGCCTCACCCCAATGTGTGCGGGTGGAGGTGTAATCACAATCTCAATCACAATTTCAATTATAATTTCCAGCACAATCACCACCATGTGTGTGGCATGGCGTCCGATCACGACCCGACCGGCTAGGCCGTCTCACCACAATGCTGTGTGTATCGACATCACCCTTTTCTAGCAATCGTCTCATCCTAATAAAGGGGAATATTCTCATCACATTAATATATTCCCAAATAAGGGGAATAATCGCAATTCACTCCTACGCCGGAACATATAGTTTTGGGGTTAGGTTATTTCGACCTACCCTTCCTCGGTAACTAACGATACTCCCAAACAAAATGTTTATTATATAGAGGACTTTCAACTCATTTCAATATCTTTTACACGTTTCTTCATTTCATTGGCACTAGTGGCCCCAAATATAATATCATTCTTGGCACATTGGTTGTATCTCATATTTCATGCACACCTCTTTCACTTTCAAACATCATCACGGATCATCAACAACAAAGTATTTCTACTCAAGACTTTAAGTACACATATGAGCAAATAAGGGTCTTAAGTACACTGAGATTTCTTACACAATTTGGCATAATAGCTTTCATTTGAAACACGACTTGAAGTCATAACATGACAAGAACATTTGGAATACATATTGAACATATATCTTTTGACACAAGGCTTATTCGGAATAGTCAATTTATAATGAACAACTCGGGACTTACAAGGACATCGCGGGGTTCAGTTCTAAGAGAGACGTTTAGCCAACATACCTCGCTTTGAGCTTCCTTAAAATACTACAATGTTCCGAAAATATTAGCAACTTCGATCTATTTAGAAACATAACAAAATTGAACATAAATTAGGAGGGTATTCATGGTTAAAGCTCATTTGAGCATTTTATTAAATACTAGGTGGGCATTATGATTTCAAGGTCCTCCTATGGTGGATTCCTTCATCCCACAATCCAAAGTCTACCCATTTGAGCTCAACAATCTTCCCACAAACCTTGATAGTACATGCATGCATAAATAATAATCTCACACCCAAGAATCACACTCCCCATTAACCATCTTCTACCCCAAATTCGAAATCGAAACTAGGATATGGAACCTTACCTCTTGGATGAAGAACTTATGAGTTTTCCTTATGGATTCTCCAACTTTTGAGCAAGGATTGATGAGCAATTAGCTTAGGAACTCCCCTCTCACTATAGAGCATTTCCTCACTCTAAAATATCAGATTTTTACCTTACAAATGGTCCTTAATGTCTATATATCAAAATAGGGTCGGGTTATAAAAACTAAAAAATGGACCCTCCAAACTCAACTCTGTGGTCGCAGAGCGCATCGCAGATCAAGTATGTGGCTATAAAAATGGACCGCAGAAATGGTCCCCAAAATTGGCCTACTCTGATCCAGTTTGCGGCCAGGTCTGCGGCCTGCATATCAATTGTGCGGCCGCAGAATGGACCGCAGAATATCCCTCCAGAAATCTTCATGTTGGTTCTGCGATGGATGTGCGGCCTGCAAAATGATTATGCGGTCGCATAGTTGACCGTAAAACAACCTCCAAAATTGTCCCATTTCTCTGCTTCACTCTGCAGCAGATCGGCGGTCCGCATATCAATTCTACGGTCGCATAATAGACCGCAGAAATGCCCTATTCTACAACAATTTTTCTTCAACTCCCCGATGCTCTATTCAACCCAAAAGGTCCGTACCCTCAAATACATCAACCTACCTCAGCACCACAAAACCCCGGGTTTTAGGTGAAATTTTACTGGGCCTTACATATTCTCCCTTATCGAAACTTTATATTCAGTTAAGTATTGTCTTCTTCCAGTCAAGAGAACAGAGGGTCTATGTATATATATAGTATTATAGTATTTTCCCCACCATTAAGCTATAATCGGTGGACAGGCCCTTGTTGGGCAACCTCCGATCAGATGGTATGTTTGGTATAGTGTATGAAATAATAAGTGATCCTTTTGCAATATCTACACCGGTCGGAGAACCGATTATTTCTAGACGGGTTTACTGAGGTTGTACGATCACAATTTGTAGACGTCAGACCTCAGCCGATCTAGTTGAGCTAGAGATGATGGATTTTGATGCTATCATGGGCATGGACTGGTTGGCAGCTTGCTATGCCACAGTTGATTGCCGAGCAAAGGCAGCCAGATTTCATTTTTCGGGTGAGCCAGTCCTTGAATGGGTAGGTAATACACCAACACCCAGAGGTAGGTTTATTTCCTATCTGAAGGCGAGGAAAATGATCGCAAAAGGGTGCATTTATCATATTGTGCGAGTTAGAGATGCAGATGCTGAGATATCTACACTTCAGTCTATTCCCATAGTCAAAGAGTATGCAGATGTGTTTCCAGATGAGCTTCCACGTATTCCTCTAGAGTGAGAGATTGATTTTAGCATCGATTTGCTTCCCGGAACTCAACCAATATCCATCCCTCCATATATAATGGCTCCTGCCGAATTGAAGGATTTGAAAGAGCAGTTAAAAGATTTGTTGGAGAAAGGATTCATCAGACCCAGTACCTTACCTTGGGGTGCACCGGTACTGTTTGTGCGGAAGAAAGATGGCTCACTGAGGATGTGTATCGATTATAGGCATCTGAACAAGGTAACTATTAAGAATATGTATCCACATCCAAGGATCGATGATTTGTTTGATTAGTTGCAAGGGGCTAGATGCTTTTCAAAGATATATTTGAGGTCGGGGTACCACCAGGTCAGAGTTTGGGAGAAAGATATTCCGAATACTGCCTTCAGGACCCGATATGGCCACTTCTAGTTCCTTGTCATATCCTTCAGGTTGGCAAATGCACCTGTCGTATTTATGGACTTGATGAATAGCGTATTCCGGCTATTTTTAGATTTGTACGTGATAGTATTTATGTAAGGCCCCGTAAAAATTTTGCCTAAAACTCGGGGTTTCGTGGTGTCGAAGTAGACTTATGTGTTAACGATTGTAGGAAAGTTGAACAGTGCGTTGGGAAGTTAAAGAAAATTTTTGGAAGTGCAAGGTGTTTTCTGCAGCCCATTATGCGGTTGTAGAACTGATCTGCAGACCGCAGATCTACCGCAGAATGAAGCAGAAATCTGGGCAATTTTTTTGGACCATTATGCGGTCCATTATGCGGCTGCATAATCACATTGCGGGCCGCATAGCCCATCGCAGACCCAACACAAAACTTTTTGGAGGGTAGTTCTGCGGCGCATTATGCGACCACAGAATATGTCTGCGGACCGCAGACTGGTCGCAGAGTGAGGCATGGGTGCCCAATTTCGAAGGGCCATTATGCGACTCATTTTGCGGACCACAGAAGCGTTATGCGGTCGCATATGCGACCGTAAATCTGTGTCGGGGCTTCATTTTTCTATTTTTTTTACCTAACCCTATTTTGATTAAAAGCTATTGGGGTTCATTTTGAAAGAGAAATCTAATATTTTAGAGAGAAGGGAGACTATTCTAGAGAGAGAGAGGAGGAAACCCTAGGCTAATTGTTCATTAGTTCTTGCTCAAAACTTGGAGAATTCACAAGGAAAACTCACAAGGTCTTCATCCAAGAGGTAAGGTTCTAACCTTAGTCTTCAATTTCGAGTTTAGGTAGAAGATAGGTAATTGGGAATATGATTCTTGGGTATGAGAGTTATTATTTATGCATGCATGTAGCTATGAGGATGGTGGGGAGGTAATTCAACTAGTATGAGTAAACTCTTGGTATTGAATTAGTTGTGGAGAGAAGGAAATCTTGTGGAAGAACCTAGTAATCGAATTCGCACGCCTAGTGTTTTATTAAATGCTCAAATGAGCTGAAACCAAGAATATCTTCCTAATTTGTGTTCAGTTTTTCCATGTCTCTAAATGGATCTCAAGGTTGCTAGGATTTTTGGAACTTTGTAGTGAATTAGGGAAAGATCAAAGCGAGGTATGAAGGCTAAACTCTTCTTCTAGTATCGGAATTCCCGAATCCTTGTAAAATTCCATCATGTTTAGTCAAACTTGAAATGCTATTGATGTGGGGTATTCAAACTAGTAAATATTGATTCCCGATTGGCATAACGTGTTAGAACCCTCGTGTGTTAATGATTCTCTATTTTTGACTTAATTATGTTATACCCCTTTTTGGGAAGAAGATCTTGTATGAAATCAATGTGATTAAACACTTATTTCTCATATGATGAGACCTTGTGAACTTACACTTGCTAAGTCCAAAGGTGCCAAATGGTTGATTTAAAAGGGAACTTTCTTGTACAAACTATTGTCATTTTGGGAATCCGAAGTGTGGCATTGTGAATACACCTCCACCCACATACATTGGGGTGAGGCGGCGGGGTCGCTTTGTGTAGAGTTGTGGTATTATGAATACACCTCCACCCACATACATTGGGGTGAGGTGACAGGGCCGCTTTGTTTAGAGTTTGTGGCATGGTGAATGCACCTCCACCCGCATACATTGGGGTGAGGCGGCAGGGCCCCTTTGTGTAGAGTTTCTGGTATTGTGATTGCACCTCCTCCCACATACGTTGGGGTGAGGCGGCATGGCCGCTTTGTGTAAAGGTAGTTGTAGAGGATCCCCTACTTATGAATTTATAAATATGATTGAAAGCTCTTAATAAATTTTCTATGGCTTTAACGACTAACTAAGCCTTTTATTGTTACCATGATTCATCATATTCATGTTGTATTTCCAAGTCCTTGCATATGTGTTTGGTTTTCGTACTAGTACTATTCGACATGTACTAACGTCCCTTTTATCGTGGGTACTGCATCATTAATGGATGCAGGTGGTTCCATAGCAGGTGGTATTGATCAGTGATAGCAGCACCCCCTCTCTTCAGTTGACTTGGTGAGCCCCACTTCATTCCGGGGTCCTGTATCTCTTGTTCTATGTACATAGTGTTTTGAGGTATAGCCGGGGCCTTGTTGCCGGCACTGTCGTAGTACTCTTTTGTTTCTGTTAGAGGCTCCGTAGACATAGTGTGGGTTGTATATGTTTTTGGGAAGGTTAAACTAAAAATGTTGTAATCTTATCATTTGTTCCACTTTAACTATGATTGTACAATGTACTGTTTTGGAGACTTGTTAATGACGTAACTAATAAAAAATGAACTGGTGATATTCTAATGACCTCTTACTGTCTTATTAATGAAAAGTATTCTCCTCTTTATTCTTAGGTGAGTTGGGTATAAGTTATTGTAAAGGCTTGCTTGACCGGGGTATCTCGATTGAGCGCTGGTCGCACTCCCCGAGGTCGGGGTGTGACAATTTATTGATGATATTCTGGTTTATTCATGTTCAGAGGAGGAGCATGCGAACCACCTGCCAGTGTAACTCCAAACCCTCCGTGATCGTAAGTTGTATGTTAAATTTTCTAAATGTGAGTTCTGGTTGAAGTCTGTAGCATTCTTTGGGCATATTGTATCCGATGAAATTATAAAGGTAAACACTTAGAAGATTGAGGTCGTGAAATCCTAGCCTAAACCTACCACTCCGATAGAGGTTCGTAGGTTTCTAGGCTTAGCAGGATACTACCGGAGGTTCGTAGATGGTTTTTCTTCCCTTTCAGCACCATTGATGAAGCTGACTCAGAAAGCAACTAAGTTTCAGTGGACAGAGTCTTACGAGCAGTTTCCAAGAGCTTAAGAACAGGTTGACCCCAGCGCCAGTTCTAACTCTTCCATAAGGTCTAAAGGGTTATGTCGTGTATTGTGATGCCTCGGGTGTCGGGTTAGGATGTGTACTGATGCAACATGGGAAGGTAATTGTGTATGCTTCAAGGCAGTTGAGAAAGCACGAGAGGAATTATCCGACCCACGACCTCGAGTTAGCTATGGTTTTCCATGCACTTAAGATATGGCGGCATTATTTATATGGTGTTCATGTGGATGTATTTACAGATCATAAAAGCATGCAATATATCTTCAAGCAAAAGGAGTTGAATTTGCGACAGAGGCAATGGCTAGAGTTATTGAAAGATTATGACGTTAACATTCTTTACCATCCAGGAAAAGCTAATGTTGTAGCTGATGCCTTAGCACATGTAGAGGCTGAGAAAAGAGAATTATCTAGAGAGCTTCATCAATTGGCTTGTTTGGGGGTTCGGTTAGTAGATTTTGATGATGGTGGAGTTGTACTCCAAAACACTACAAAATTATCTCTCATAGCTGAAGTAAAGGAAAGGCAGTACGAGGACCCAGAGTTGGTCGAGTTGAGAGAACGAATTCCACAACAGAAGAAGCCGCTATTAGATTTCAAAAAAGATGGGGTTCTCACATACATGGGTCATCTGTGTGTCCCAGATGTAGCAGGGCTACGAGACATGATTATGTTAGAGACACATTATTCGTGGTACACCATTCATCCTGGGTCGATGAAGATGTATCATAACACTAAGGATGTGTACTGGTGGAACGATATGAAGAAGAACATTGCTGAGTTTGTCACCCAGTGTACTAATTGCCAGCAGGTAAAGGTAGAGCACCAGAATCCTAGAGGGCTAGTGCAGACTATATAGATCCCGCAGCGGAATTGGGAGGTGATAAACATGCACTTCATCATGGGTTTTCCTCGTTCTCATCGTAAGTTCAATTCTATATAGGTGATAGTCGATAGGCTCACAAAATCAGCCCATTTCCTACCGGTCAGATCTACATACACAGCCGAAGAATATGCAAAGTTATATATTAAGGAGATAGTGCGGCTACATTGAGTACCAGTATCTATTATATCTTACTGAGGGGCCCAGTTTACAGCGCATTTCTGGAGGTCATTTCAGAGAGGTCTAGGGACTTAGATGAATCTCACCACAGCTATTCATCCACAAACTGATGGACAGTCGAGCGCACAATTCAGACGCTCTAGGATATGTTACGTGCATGTGTGTTGAATTTTAAAAGAAGTTGGGATGAACATCTAACTCTTATCGAGTTTGCATATAATAAAAGTTACCACTCCAGTATCCAGATGGCTGCGTATGTGGCTTTGTATGGGCGTAAGTTCAGATCTCCTATAGGGTGGTTTGATGTTAGAGAATCTAGGTTACATGGGCCAGACTTAGTTCAGCAGGCCATAGAGAAGGTAAAGCTTATCCAGTAGCGGCTGTTAACAGCTCAGAGTCGTCAAAAGTCATATTCGGACGTGCGGCGACGAGACTTAGAGTTTGGGGTTGACGACTGGGTATTCTTAAAGGTGTCGCCTATGAAGGGCGTGATGAGGATTGACAAGAAAGGCAAGATTAGCCCACAATATATTTTGCCTTATAGGATTATTCGAAGAGTGGGCCGAGTAGCTTATGAGTTAGATTTACCCTCGGAATTGGAATTTGTCCATCCAGTTTTTCACGTATCTATGCTACGGAAGTGCATTGGGGATCCTACCCGAGTGGCACTGATGATGTACAGATCATGGAGGACTTATCGTACGAGGAATTTCTAGTTGTCATCCTAGACCAACAAATTCGCAAGCTACGAAATAACGATTTAGCCTCCGTGAAGGTTTTATGGAGAAGTAAGAATGTGGAAGAGATGGCATGGGAGGCGGAGGAATAAATGAAGTCTAAATACCCCCACCTATTTCAAACTGAAGATATGGCTCGAGATGAGATACTTCAGCACAACTCTAGTTAGACCAGTAGGTCATCAAGTAAGCTCTTATTTTTGACTTTCAATATTTATGATTGACGGCCGTGTGAGGCCAAGTGTTCCTATTTATAGACATTGGCCATGTGTGGCATGTATAGTATGTTTTCTAACTGCGTGCAGGTTTGTTTTAGTCTAGTGTACGAAGGAGACTCTGGCCAAAGTTTCTCAAGTCTCTAAGAGTAAACATTCGAGGATGAATGTTCCTGGGGGGAGGATATTACAGCCGGTACTTTCATGTTAAAATGCATCTTAAGTGGATCAACATAAGTCAGAGAGTGTAAGGACCTTTACAAAGATAATAATGAGTTAAAACATGTGTTAAGGAAGTATTGTGAGAGTTGGAGACTGATAAGCACATCAGTCGACATTCAAGGACGAATGTTCCAAAGGGGGAAATAAAGTTACACCCCATATTTTCGTACTTAAAAGTACGTCGTAAGCAAACTGATGTAAGACCAAAAATGAGATCATATTTGAAAGTATATAAAGTAAGTTGATCATGTTGCCTTGGAGGTTACAAATAATGAAGATCATGAACAACAAGTACAAAGAGGGTTGGATGGTTCAAAAACTAAAGTAATTGAAGAAAATAATGTTTCGTCGAAAGTCGACAAGTTGGTAATGTTATAACCCGTACCTTTGGGGTGATATTAGGGTTCTTAACATGATAAGAGGGCTATGTTATGAGTTATTTTATTTGTATGATAGTCATGTGTTAAGTTTTAAAGTCAAGCGAGTTGTAGAACAAAAATCGATGAAAGTCGTCATAAGTTACGTTCATAGGTTTTACTGAACCTTGGATCTAATATCACTGAGCTTTTTGCCCAATATACTTAGAGTTATGGGGTTATCAAATTGAAGATCTATGAGTCTATTTTCTAACGCATTAAACCGTTTGTCAATACGATATCGGAGTAGAGAGATATATGTATTTTTGCGAGACTGCGTACACTGCATAAGTGACAAGTAGGTGTGTCACCTACTTGCTTAAATGAGAGGACTAAATATGTCCAAAAAGGGGCCAATTCGGGTCGGCCAAAGATCCCTTTTAAGGTATTATTTCCTTCATATATCACACTCATTATAGAGCATAAAAACCAGAGATAAGCCCCTCCAAACCTCTCCCAAAAATTCAACACAAACCCTACTTGATTTTCTCTTCTTTTCAAGTTCTAGTTGGAGGAAAACCTAAGGGTTGAAGAACCAACATAGGAGATGATCTATTCACCAAATAAGGTAAGTATACTTCTCTTTTTCATCCATTTTTTCTGCTGGAAATGTATAGAAATTTGTTCTATAATTGTAAGAACTCACGGGACGGTGATCGGAAGTCGTGAGTTCGAGTTATTCAACTTGTAGTGGACTGTTTTGTGGGTTGTTTCATGTTGTTGTTGGATTGTGTGTTTTTCTACTGTTTTATGGAGTTTTGGAGGATAAATTGTGTGGATAAACACCACATAAATACTGGATGGAGGTCTGGTCGTTCGTCATAACATTTTCGGGTTGTTTGACACTACTATGGTGGTCGTTTTGCGTATGAAGAGATTGGGTTGCGTTGGGCTATTTTGTGATATTTTGTGATGGATATAAGGTTGGAAAATGATGTATATATGTTTTTATTATTATTTTTCTTATGTTATTGGTGTTATCTCGAACTGGGAGGAAGTAAAGATTATAAGGGAGATGCTGCCCGCTTTAATATAAAATAAGCTTGTCGTTCGTTGTGCGATAGTTGTACTTTTCGTAACTTAATGATAGTATTATTATCATTGTTGTAGATTAAGGTACGAAGAGACGATTTCAACATGGTTATTGGAAAGATTGTGATTCGGTATGTTAAGGCTTAACCTTTCCTTCATTTTGGCATGATCTCGTAACTACATGCGTTTGATAACGAGACATAAAGAGAAGTTCGTACTCCTGAATTTATGTACATTATCCTAGTCTCACAAGTTACAGTACTCTGTCATGCCCGACCTTGGGGAGCACGACCGGTGCTCAACCGAGATAAACCGGCCTAGCTAGCATGCTAGATTGCCTTCTACCCAAACTCACCCATGAATAAGTGGGCAGGCCCCTATTGGGCAACCTCTGATCAGATGGTAAATTATATAACGAGCCTACTATGGCCAAGCGCCTATGAGCAAGCCCAGAATGGCCGAGATACCGAGCCTAGTATGGTCGAGCACTTATGAGCGAGCCTACCACGGCCAAACAGTTACACATACCGAGCCTTATAGGTTCGTACAACTATTTTACTTACTCTATTAAGAGAGTTGAGTCAGTATCAGCAGGTAAGTATATCTTTAGATCATCTTTGACTCCCAGTTACTTTCAATTATTATATTATCAGTATTGTTTCAACTTTCAGTTATTCTATTGTCGTACATACCCAGTACATTATTTCGTACTAACGTCCCTTTTATGGGACGCTGCATTTCATGCATGCGGGTTCAGATAGACAGACGGGTAGACCTCCCCAGTAGGTTTTGTCTGAGTTCAGCTTGATCGGTAAGCTCCACGTCCTTCAGAGTTGCCGGGTCTAGGGTTTTGAGTGCATATACACATTATGTATATATGTGTATATATATATATATTATGGGTAGGTCGGGGCCATGTTCCGACCACAGTACATCCATCAGTAGAGGCTTGTAGATATATCCTGTCAGTTAGTGCAGTATGTTGGGCTTGTAGGCCTTGTATGTATATTTTTTTTGGTTTTTAGGTTGTAGTAGTTATGACGGCCTTGTTGGCCCAGCTTTATATTGATGTTCAGTCAGAAATAGTCTCCGTTCAGTTTTATATTTTGTTTCATAAATTGTCTTGCAATGTGACCCTATGGACAAAGTATGACATTGTATGTTCAGACTTCCTCAATCTCAAGTTGGTACGCTCGGTTAAGTGAGGCACCGGGTGCCAGTCTCGCCTCCCCAGGTTTGGGGCATGACAATTGGAATCGGGTTGCACGCCGCAAATATATTTATTGATATTGGGATCAAGTTGCAAGTTGCAACAGTATTTATTGATATTGGGATCGGGTTGAACGCTGCATCAGTGTTTATTGAGATTGGGATCGGGTTGCACATCACAACGGTATTTGTTAATGATGTTTGGTTATGATCTTGTGCATACTTCGCTATTATTATTTCCCTCGTAGAAATAGTTATGAGGTTATGTCTTATTTTTCATGTCTGTTAACTTGCTCCATAGCTCTCCAATTGATGCTCTTAGCATTATTCGACATATCTCCTGCCTTGTTTTTCCTGCTTATTATCTGCACGGGTACATTGAAAGTCAGTATCTTTAACTTAAAACCTCGTCACTACTTCACTGAGGTTAGTCAAGATACTTACTGAGTACATGGGGTCAGTTGTGCTCATACTACACTTCTGCACCTTGCGTGCAGATCTTGAAGTTGCGCAGCTATGGAAGACGGAGCCTTGCATTGAAGATGTACCTGCGTTCCCGATTCAAGCTACCTCTTTTTTATAGTAGTTTAGGATTCATCTCTGTTTATGTAAACTTCAAGTAAACGTTGTATTTATTCTTCATATCAGTTTGTAAATCTAAATCATAGTGGCTCATGACTTGTACTACCAATCATTGGGTTATTTATAGAAATTCAGTTATTTCACTAATTGTTTCTTATTAATTTCATTAGAATTGTGTTCATTGTTATTTGGCTTACCTAGCGGGTTAGGTTAGGTGCCATCACGACTAGGTGAATTTTGGGTCGTGATAATATTTAATCAAAAATACAAAGTCAACCACAAATTCAACTCGGGACCACACCCTAGAACCCGATAAAAGTCACAAATCCTGATCACCCATTCCAATACGAGTCCAAATATACAAGTTTCATCCAAATTCGGCTCCTAACTAGGGTTCAAATCTCACTTATTCATTGTCACAAAACCCAAATTTTCTCCTTTAGATATCATCAGCCAAAAGCCAAAATCAAGGATAAAATTATCAATAACAATAAAATCTAAGTTAAGGATACTTAACCAATCCAAGTGAGTAAAAATCACCTCAAAAATGGCCCAATCTGAGCACCCAATCTCAAAATATGATAAACTAAAGCCAAACCCTCGATTGTAATATTTTGCCCAGTGGTTTCGCTTCTACGACAAAAGACCCGCTTCTACGAGTTTCACTAAAGTCCCAACCACTCCCACATGTGGAGCACAACTCCGCTTCTACGATCTCATAGGTGCGAACAACCTCCGCTTCTGCGAAATTCCCCATTTCTGCCTGCCTTCGCTTCTGCGATCCAATCTCTACATCTGTGGTCTCATAGATGTGCCAATTCTACGCATTCGCGGACTCTCCAGTCTATAGCCAAATGATCACTTGTCCATTTCTGGGGATCGTACATGCGCACCAAACCTCGCAAGTGCGAAACACCAGTACCAGACTGTCAATCAACCTTAAATTGATCTGCAACCTATCTGCAACACACCCGAGCCCTTTAGGACTCCATTCAATCATACCAACAAGTCTTAATACATCACCCAAACCTATTCAAAGGCTCCAAATACTGTAACTAACATCAAAACCAAGAATCGTGGTTCAAAATCAACCTCTTAAGTTCATATGTCTCCAACTTCAAACCAAGCATCTTATTCAAGCCTAACCAATCTGGAATGAACCCAAACTTTGCACAGGTGTTCCAAATGCTAAAATGGACCTATTTCAATTCTTGAAACAACAATCCAAACCAATAGCCTCAAATTCAACTCCCGAACAAACTTATAAATTTTCTAAACCTTCAAATTTCCAACTTTCGACAATTAGAGCCAAATCAACCTAGGAATTCCAAATCCAAACCAGATTATATGCCTAAAATCATCACACGAACCTATTAGAACTATCAAAATATGAATCAGGGATAGTTTACTCAACATCAACCTTGGTCAACTCTTACAACTTAAGCTTCCAAAATGAGACTAAGTGTCTCAATATACTCCAAAACTGTTACACCCCATGTTTTCATACATGAGAGTATGTCGTAAGTCAATTGATCTAAGCTCAGAAATGAGATCATCTTTGAAAGTACATAAATTAAGTTAATCATGTTACCTTGGAGATTACAAATCTTTAAGATCATGGATAACAAGTATCAAGAGGGTTGAAAGGCTTAGAAGCTAAACAAATTGAAGAAAATAAGTTTCGTCAAAAGTCGATAAGTTAGGAATATTATAACATGTACTTTTGGAGTGATACTAGGGTTCTTAATGTGATAAGGAGGTTATGTTATGAGTTATTTTAGGCTTATGATAGTCGTGTGCTATGTTTTGAAGTCAAGCGAGTTGTGGAACAAAAGTTGGCAAAGGTCATCACAAGTTACATTCATAAATATGCTGAAGATTAGGTCAAATGTAGAGGATCTTTTATCCCAATATACTTGGAATTAAGGTATGATACACTTATAAAATTGAAGATATACAAGTCTAGTTTCTATCGCATTAAACCGTTTGTCGATACGACATTGTAGTAGAGAGATATTTGAGGAAATGTTGTTTTAACTCTAGATCTTTTCATGAAATATAGGACTATAAAGTGCATCGAGATGAGATACACTCGAAGCTGGTACAGATAATGAGGGAAAGGTTGCTGGTCCACCTCCGTGGGTTGCCACAGATTGTTGAGAGTTGGAAGAGGCCAGAAGATAGTGACACACAGCCAAGTCAATTTGCCCGTTCCATTAATAAGGTACAAGCTATAAGTAGTGAGCCTGAGTCTTGCTCCCCATTTTTGTTCCTTTTCTTCCTTGTGTTTGTGTCCTAAAATGAGAAAAGGGATGGGATGAGGGTGGGTTTGTCACACCTGAACCACCTTTAATTGGCATTTAATGGTCGTCCAATGTCAATTTGCGACTTTATTTTCGGGAAATCTAAAATGCTGAAAATGCTCTCGAAAAATATTTAACTGGATCAATAATTAAGCTACATAGTCATACAAGCGTCATTGAGAAAGATACAAGATAGCTTAAGAATCAGATCTTCCAGTCTATCTAACAACACAAAATTGCACCAAAGAATTTCTTCCTTGGACCAAAATGGCCTATCAAATTCTTCTAACTTATGTATCGGTTCTCTCTTTAAGTGCTATCCTATTTCTTTCCTTCCATATATATTAACCATATGAGATCCTGCTTGTATACAGGAGAATTTTCCAATTCTTAATAAAATAATCAACCTTATAAAAAACGTAGAGGCGCGGTGTGCAATTTGTCATGCTTTACTTCAGCCCTTCTTAATTGTAAAACATGCGGGCTTGCCAAGCGTCAGTTATAATTGACCTGAAATATTAACGACGACAAGTTCGAACCCTTGTTGCTGAGTTTGTCAACTAATTCCAGAGATGATATTTCTCTGATACATGATGCAATGGTTTAACATATGCAAGTATAGAGGATTGGATCTCTTTTGTTGAGATCTATATTTTGGTGTAGGTTCTCTTTGTCTTGGTATACGGCTTGTACATGGGGTTAGTCCCCAATTGTTCATAAAATTATTTACCTTATCAAAAAAAAAAATGCAAGTTTGCTCCCATTTTCAATTATTCTTTTGAAGAGAATTCACCTCTTCTTTCATGGCTAGCTTCCACTTATCAGAGCTTATCACCTGCATTGCTTCAACAAAATGCTCTGATTCTCCAACATCAGTCAGAAGTAAATAGTGGAGAGAGAGAGAGAGTTAACCTATTTGAAGCATTCGTGACTCTTTTAGATCTCATTAGGTTAAGGATTAACTGATCCCGAATTTGATTCAAGTCCAGACTCCAGATCTGACAATAGGAGAGAAGATCTCGGTGTAGTCAATCCCTTCCTTCTGGTGAAAGCATTTTACTACTAATCGTGCTTTGTATATATTCTTACCATCATGCTCTTTCTTGACACTGTACACCCACTTGTTTTGCAATGCCTTCTTTCCTCTTGGTAACTCTGTAAGTATCCATGTTTTATTCTTTTGAAGAGAATTCATCTCTTCTTTCATGGTTAGCTTCCACTTATCAGAAATTTATCACATGCATTGCTTCAACAAAATGCTCTAGTTCTCCAGCATCAGTCAAAAGTAAATAGTGAAGAGAGAGAGAGAGACAGTTTTAACCTATCTGGAGCATTCATGACTCTTTTAGATCTCCTTAATATAGGTCCAGGATTAACTGATCCCGAATTTGATTCAAGTCCTGACTCCAGATCTGGTTCTCCATCTGATTCTATCTCTGGTTTTGGTTACTAATTCTGATCCAGATTCGGCTTCTGGTTCGGCATCTTCAATTTCATATCCAGTTGTAGTCTCTCTAGCCATTTCATTTTCTGAGATTTCTTCTAACTCAACTGTTTCAGATGTGTGTCTGCTGGTGCTGGTTGGTTCTACTTCAAGCTTGTCTTTGTACATCACATTTTCATTAAATGTGACATTCCTGTGTCTTAGGATCTTTCTATTCTGATCATCCCAAAATCGATAACCAAAATTATCATCACCATAGCCAATAAGGAAACATTTCTTGGCTTTAGGATCAAGCTTATCTCTATCATTAGAGTTTACATGCACATAGGCAACACAACCAAAAAATTTCAGATGTGAGAGAGTTACCTCCTTTCCTGTCCATACCTCCTCGGGAATTTCAAAATTCAGCGGTACAGAGGGTCTCCTGTTTATGAGGTAAGCTGTCGTGTTAACAGCCTCGACCCAAAAATACTTCGGTAATCCAGAATGTATTCTCATACATCTGGGTCGTTCATTCATGGTTCTGTTCATCCCCTCAGCAACGCCATTTTGTTCCGGTGTTCAAGGAACTGTCTTGATCATTCTGATCCTATTCTCAGAGCAGACTCTTAACTATCATACTTCTCTCTATTGTTAGACTTCAAACATTTTAACTTTAGACTTGTCTGATTTTCAACTTAGCTTTCCATCTTTTAAAGGTAACAAACACATCAGATTTAATTTTTAGAAAATAAACCCATACATTTCTTGTGGAATCATCAATGAAGATTACATCGCAAGTGCGGTTCAAGCTCTGCCCAATAGTCCCTGCATCTGCGCCCCATGCAGCGCATCTGCGCTTCGGCTTCCGTGATCCTCATGCGCATCTATGCTCGCGCACTTGCGCGTTTGTGCCCGCTTCTGCGGCCCCGCGATTCCACCAGCAACCAGAAAATCCCAACATTTCCTTAGTTCAAAAATCAATCTGTTAAGCATACGAAACGCATCCGAGGCCCCCAGGACCCCAACCAAACATACCAAAAAGTCCTAAAACATCATATGAACTTAGTAGAGTCTTTAAATCACATCAAACAACGCTAAAAACACGAATCACCATCCAATTCAAACTTAATGAACTTTGAAACTTCAAACTTGTACAATCGATGCCGACACCTATCAAATCACGCTCGATTGACCTCAAATTTTACATACAAGTCATAATTGACATTGTGGACCTACTCCAACTTCCGGAATCAGAATCTGACCCCGATATCAAAAAGTCCACTCCCAGTCAAACTTTCCCAAAAACATTTAAATTCCCAACTTTCGCCAAATGACCCCAAAATGACCTACGTACCTCCAAATCCACTTCTGGTCGTGCTCCTAAGACTAAAATCACCATACAGAACTATTCTCAGGTCGAAATCCCAAACGGATGTCGATAACGTTGAAATACACTTAACGTTATTCATAAAATTCTTTTAAAATGCCAACCTTCCACAATAGGCGCCGAAATGCTTCCTGGTCGTCCGAAACCTGATCCGGACATACGCCCAAGTCCAAAATCATCATACAAACCTGTTGGAACCTACAAATCCCGATTTCGAGGTCGTTTACTCAAAAGTCAAACATTAGTCAATTCCTCCAACTTAAAGCTTCCGAATTTAGAATGTTCTTTCCGAATCGAGTCCGAACTTCCCAAAACTCAATTTCGACCACACGTACAAGTCATAATACCTTAAGCGAAGTTGCTCATGGCCTCAAACTGTCGAACGACGCACTAGAGCTCAAAACGACCAGTTGGGTCGTTACATTCTCTCCCACTTAAACATACATTCGTCCTCGAACGTGCTAAGAACTATTCTGGAGTTGTCTGAAATCACCGTCTAACACCTCGTGCACCTACCTGATCTACCACAACTCAGTTGAGCACATTAGCTCGAGCCTTGCGAGACTGCGCACACTGCATAGGTGACAAGTAGGTGTGTCACTAAAGCGTTTTGAGCAATACATTTCGTGTGTTATATGAGGTCTTTTTGGGACATATTTGTTCCAAATTCAATTTCTTGGAATGTAGTTTCCAACACTCTTAACCATTTGTTCATACGACATCCGGATAAACAGATAAAAGCGTCGGAAGATGGGCCAATGCTAGGGTGCCAAGCTAGCACCTATTTGACTTTTCAAAAGTTGATATATATAGGTCTTAGGTCGTCTTTACCTTTATTTCTCCATCGAACACGAACATAGAACGCCCATAAACATATCCTTAAGCTCTATTCTAGGGTTTCAAAGAAGATTAACATCTCGGGTATGAAATCAAGAAGCGATAACATTAGAACAATCCCTACGACGTAAGTATCGCTATATCGCCTCTCTTTTTCTTTGTTGTTTGAGTTTTGGAAGGTACTTCATAGTTAAGAAAACGTCTACTTTCTGTATTTAAGCTTTTAAGTATCAAGGAAGGTTTATAAATACATTTTCTAATAGTTAAAACTCACGGGACTGTGATCGGAAGCCGTGAGTTAGATTTATTTCACTTTTAGTGGACTATTTTATTGTCCACTCGTGTTGGCCTATTGTGCTGCTGATTTATTGATTTTGGAAGGATGAAGGGCATGGAGAAATTCCACATGTGGTAGGGTAGTAGGTTGGTCGCTCATCGTTGTAATTTCAGGCTAATTGATAACTTATTGATTGGGTGTGTTATGGTATATTTGGGGTTTTTGTTGTATTGAAGGTCCCAAATTGTAGTTGGGTTGTTTTTGAGTTTCTGATTGTATGGTGTTTGTATCTTGCCTATAGTAGGCTTTATGGAGCATAAAAATCAGGGGAAATGCTGCCCGTTTTATTTTAGAATTGAGTTATCGTTTGAGATACATGATATACTAGCGCCATCTAAGTTGTACATGTATTTATTTGATATAGGGTTGAAACGCTAGTTGTCATAAGCTTGTTGTTGAGTTGCATTGATGACTTGAGGTATGTTAAGGCTATCCCTTCTTTCCTTTTGGCATGATCCATATGATACAACGAAACGAGCAAGCACGCAACTTTCATAAATGATTCTATTCATAGAAGTACAAGGTTTGCCTATGTTTTTTATTCCCCATATGTCCTACTATCATATCGTCTGTTCATGGGTCTCATGATATTCCGAGAGATTTTATTGACTTACTTTAATATGCATTGCATTTATTTATACATGTATATTGAACCATGACCAGATGGCGTTATATACGAGTATAGTATATGTAGATGGGGTATGGGGAAAGGTTATGACGTTATATAAGCGCCACCACTTGATCAGCTGGTATACGTTGATGATTTTGCCCACAGAGGCCGAGATGATATGATGGGATGCCCTCAGAGGATTGATGATGTTATGTATGCATATACCTATGCATGATGTGGCATTTATACCCATATGCATGACATTATAAATGTTTCATGACTCACAGAGCTATTCAGACTTACAGGTTGAGTTCTTTACTCCATGTTTCTTTCATGTCTTTTATATACTGTTTTCAGTCTTACATACTCGGTACTTTATTTATACTGACGTCCCTTTTGCCTGGGAATGTTGTGTTTCATGTCCATAGGTCCCGATAGATAGGTTTACAGTCCTCCTAGTAGGCTATCAGCTCAGCGGAAGGTGTTGGTGCACTCCATTTGCTCCGGAGTTGCCTATTTAGTCAGTATGATTTGGACATGTATTGATTGGTATGGTGGGGCCCTATACTGACCTTTATGATATTTATGTACTCTTAGAGGCTTGTAGACAGATGTCATGTATATGGATACTTGTATGGCCTTGTCGGTCTATGTTTTGAGTGTACAAATGATTTTGCCTTCCTTATAGGCCCGTATGTCACATGTATAAGTTTCTATATCATGTTGGGTCATCATATGTTTAGTATTCCCTTATGTTTTATTCCGGTTATCTCATGACGGCCCTTATGGCCCATTTACCCATGATGGTATGATAAGAAAGATACGTTATGTTGGTACTCGATTGAGTAAGGCACCGGGTGCCCGTCGTGACCCTCCGATTTGGGTCGTGACAAAAGTTGTATCAGAGCAGTTCTGTCCTAGGGAGTCTACAAGCCATGTCTAGTAGAGTCTTATTTATTGAGGTGTTGTCCACCACACTTATAAGCAGGAGGCTACAGGGCATTTAGGATTGTTACTCTTTCTTCTTACTCTAGATCGTGTGGTAGAGCTCAGTTGTAAGAATTCAAACTCCTAAATTCTATTTTATTCGTAATATAATGATACCTACATCCAGAAAGACAATTGCTAAGAGATTGAATATGGATGTTGAAGAGTTGAGTAAGAGGAACTCGATTTTGCATCATGCTTATGATGAGTAAATGTGAGGTCTTCAGTAGATCATATGTGTACTAAGATGTGTAAGCTTCTTGATAAGGAATCCTAAGGCATGAATATCTATCCACCCCTACGGTAAAAAGTAATGAGAGAATTAGAAGGTTTCAACAAGTAAAAGAAGCAAGGTGAAGAAGGGTACGAGGTACCCAGTTAGTGAAGATTACCAGCATTTACAATTCAGTTAGAGAAATATAAGCATTCTGAGTTACTTTCAACAGTAACAGAGATATACACACTTGACAACACCCCTCTCAGCTATACCCTATGGGAGCTAACTGATATAGTTTAAGAGAAGGATGGGTTATCAAGATCCAGCTGGGGTTAGAGTAACCCAAAATTATGGACGGATTGTTATCATTAGCTCACATTTTCCGAAGGATATTGCAAACGTGGTAATAGTTCTCCTTCTGAGACACCCAGATGGTGCACTCTAGAATAGTACAGTTAGATATGAATACTAAAATATTCAGAAATTTCAGAAGATAGGCAATGGAATCCTATAAGGGATAAATATTTATATTAGTATGACTTTGCCCCTAGGAAAAAAGAGAATGTTAGGTGACCTGAAGAGCCAGTGAGATGAAGCAAGGGGAGCTAAAAGTCAAAGAATATTTTGTTGAATTTTTCAGAATAAAGTGATAGACGGAAATATTAGTAGGAGAATAAGAAGAGAGTAAATGAAGCATTATGAGTGAGATGTGATAAATGGGTGATAATGGTAAATCAAAATATGACACAATGACATAGTCTATAGTCAAGTGAAGGAAAAGACAAGAGATGACAGGCCTTGAGACAATAAAAGAGTATAGGCCAAAGGTCATATCCTCATTTCGAGAAATGAGTTGGTGACTCCAACGTGATTACCAAAAGGCTATGTTAGACCCCCTGTAGTAACAGAAATTAGTATGGTCTAGTAAAAAAGATAAAACCGTAAAATGAATTAGGGATCAGAGGATTTGATAATAGTCGACATCGTGATAATTTCAGAGATATTGTTCTGACAATAATAGAATGGACAATAAATGAATAACCTTTAAAGGTCATTCAGGAAGATGCTTCCCTAAAGCAAGCACTGTGAGTAGAGTTAAGCTTAAGGGACTAAGTGTGCCAGTTACACTAGGTGTCACCTTCGTGCGTAAGAAATTCAGTTATACTTGGTACAAAAGGGTTACCGCAAGGCAAGTAAGATGTCAGTGAAGATGTGGAAAAACAATGCCAAAGATGAAGAGGTAACTATGGAATAGTAAAGGAAGAATGTGGTAAAAAGATGAAAGGAATGAGATTGCATTTATTCAGATCCTACAGATATGTTACGACTCCAGAACATTATGCAAGCACGACACCAGGGAGAGGCAGTAAGGATTCCCGCACTAGATGTTATTAATAAAGAAGTGCGAATGAACACTTGATACATCAGGAGCCAGTACAAGAGGTATGTTAAGACAAGTACATATACCAAGAGAGATTACGCAGAATATAGATATGAGAATGGACTAACGAGTAATTAGTAGTTGATTCGGGAATAGCCTAGTTATGGCTAGACAAAAGGATACAGAAAAATCAGTAGATCATGCAAGATAAACGTAGTGAACCCCAACATAGTGAATTCAGTCTCGCGGATATGACATCATGATCCTTGAGAAATATTCAGATAGGAGTTGGGGTAATTAAAGGTACCGTATAAGTGTTACAAAAATAAAAGACAGTGCCACTAGGAAGATAGTCAAAAAATTTAGTTCAGAAGCAACCCTACGAGCATAAGGACGCGGAGGTAAGTAACTAAGGATAATTATAGGCGAGTAAGAACATCAAAAATTCTTTCGGGTAGACGATGTAATAAGCTCGCAGCTTTATAGGAGTCAAAGGGTTTTCCCTAAGTACTACTACAAAGAAAGACTAGCTGAGGAAATAAGGAAGAAGGCTTCAACTTAAGCATGGTGACATAAATAAGAAATGGTCTTGTAACAACAGTCTCACTACAACATTGTATGCACTCTATAAGAAAGTGGCACCTATCGTGGATAATGAACAGAAAATAATCAAAGTTGATATTTTAGATCATATGAATTACAGGAAATTCCAGTATTCGTAGGCAATGATATAAGCCATGTATTCATGCAAAAAGTGGCAGAACGATCAGAAAAAATAATTGCTTATGTTTAAAGACAACTGAGAAGGCACGAAAGGAAATCTATGGTGCTAGCAAGTTAAAGAAAGGTTGCGAGTAGTATAAATAGATATGTGTAGGTCGCAAGCTAAAGAATAGTAGAGCGACAATTGTTTTTTTTGTAGATAGAAGTGAGGATAAGGAAAGGTGAGTGACAAAGTGACAAGAATAGGTAAGGCCTCAGAATTAAGCCCATCAAAACAAGAGAGCTGATGATTTTCGGAAGTTATAGAAAGCTCAGTATAGCCTAAATGAACTCGGAGGAGTCTAAGACTAGGTGCACTTAGAAGAGATGGAATGCTTTCCTGGTAGTATAATAAGGGTGTAATGGTGATAGATAAGAGGATGACGTTTAGGCCTCTGATTGAGTAATGATTTTAAGAAAAGGGATTTCATGAATTGCACGGGATTAGAATACCCCCATAAGATGAATCGCGTTGGGATGTTATGAAATACGATTATTGAAGTATAGTATCGTCCCTAGGTGGATCAGGCAAATCACTTCAAATGTTCCCTGATGCAACGTGAGTCCCAGTGACAATGTATTATGTAAGAGGTTTCAAGTTATCAGTGGTAGATTATGGATCAACATTAAGGTGAATCAACAATGGATGGATAAAAGTTACAAAGTATGAGATCAGATTATGCCGTCATTATTAAGATGAACAGTAATGAGGAAGCATTAACGGACTTAGATTTATACATATAGGATAAGCAGCGAGAGAGTAACCTGGAGTTGGGTAGCAGACCTCGGTAATCATAAACTGAAGTAAGTGTATAGTATGACCTATCTAGCTGTAGTAAAGCTATAAGCATAGATAACCAAGGCTATGAAACAAATATATCAATAGTCGTAAGTTAGACAAAGTACCGAGCAAAGAACTTCAGTACACCTATAGATGCCCAGAGGGATAACTTGTTATAGTTATGTATATGTTCACAAAGTGAGGCCTAGAGATTGGCTAAAAGCTGGAGGTAAAAGGAGAGAAGAGTCACATATGCACACATACAAGGACAAAGTCGTACATGTTGCATGACAGAAGGTAGCAATAGTTACGAGATTGGAAGAATTCCGACCACAAGTCATGGTATGAGATAGAGTCCTAAAGGGGGAAATGCCCTGGCCTTTGGATTTATTAACAGAACAGTTGCCTAGATGGCAAGGACAATATTAAAGTATTCGTAAGAGCTATAGGTTATGAGACTGATAAGGACATCAGTCAACATTCGAGGACGAATGTTCCAAAGGGGGGAATGATGTTACACCTCATGTTTTCCTACGTGAGAGTACGTCATAAGTCAATTGATGTAAGCTCATAAATGAGATCGTCTTTGAAAGTACATAAAGTAAGTTACTCATATTACCTTGGAGATTAAAAATAATTAAGATCAAGGATAACAAGTACCAAGAGGGTTGAAAGACTTAGAAGCTAAACAAATTGAAGAAAAACAGTTTCGTTGAAAGTCGATAAATTGGAAATGTTATAACATGTACTTTTGGAGCGATACCAGGGTTCTTAATGTGATAAGGAGGTTATGTTATGAGTTATTTTAGGCTTATGATAGTCGTGTTCTATGTTTTGAAGTCAAGCAAGTTGTGGAATAAAAGTTGGCAAAGATCATCACAAGTTACATTCATAAATATGCTGAAGATTAGGTCAAATGTAGAGGATATATTCTCACAATATAATTGGAATTACGGTATGATCCATATATAAAATTGAATATATACAAGTCTAGTTTCTAACGCATTAAACTGTTCATCGATACGACATACGAGTAGAGAGATATTTGCAGTTAAGGAGAGAATGCGCAGACTGCATAGGTGACAAGTAGCTGTGTCACTAAAGCGTTTTGAGCAATACATTCTGTATGTTATATCAGGTCTTTTGGGACATATTATATACCACATTGAAGGTCTTGTAATGTAGTTTCTAACGCTCTTAACCATTTTTTGATACGACATCCGGATAAAATGATATAAGTGTTGGAAGATGGGCCAATGCTAGGGTGCCAAGCTAACACCTCTTTGACTTTTCAAAAGTTGATATATATATAGGTCTTAGGTCGTCTTTACCTTCATTTTTCCATCGAACACGACTAGAGAACACCCATAAACATATCCTTAAGCTCTCTTCTAGGTTTTCAAAGAAGAGTAACATCCCGGGAATGAAATCAAGAAGCGATAACATTAGAACGATCCCTACGACGTAAGTATCGCTATATCGCCTCTCTTTTTCTTTGTAGTTTGAGTTTTGGAAGGTACTTCGTAGTTATGAAAACGTCTACTTTCTGTATTTAAGCTTTTAAATATCAAGGAAGGTTGATAAATTTGTTTCCTAATAGTTAGAACTCACGGGACTGTGATCGAAAGCCGTGAGTTCGATTTATTTCACTTTTAGTGGACTGTTTTGTAGTCCACACGTGTTGGCATATTGTGCTGCTGATTTATTGAGTTTGGAAGGATGAAGGGCGTGGAGAAATTCCACATGTGGTAGGATAGTAGGCTGGTCATTCATCATTGCAATTTCAGGCTAATTGATAACTTGTTGATTGGGTGTGTTATGGTATATTTGGGGTTTTAGTTAAAGGTCCCGAATTGTAGTTGGGTTGTTTTTGAGTTTCTAATTGTATTGTATTTGTATCTTGCTTATAGTAGGCTTGAGGGAGCAGTAAAATCAGAGGAAATGCTGCCCATTTTATTTTAGAATTGAGTTATCGTTTGAGATACGTGATATACTAGCATTATCTAAGTTGCACATGTATTTCTTTGTTATAGGGTTGAAACGCTAGTTATCATAAGCTTGTTGTTGAGTTGCGTTGATGACTTGAGATATGTTAAGGCTATCCCTTCTTTCATTTTGGTATGATCCATATGATACAACGAAACGAGCAAGCACGCAACTTTCATAAATGATTCTATTCTTAGAAGTACAAGGGTTGCCTATGTTCTTGATTCCCCATATGTCCTACTATCATATCATCTATTCATGGGTCTCATGACATTTCGAGAAATCTTATTGACTTACTTCATTATGCATTGCATTCATTTATACATGTATATTGACCCATGACCATATGGCGTTATATACGCGTATAGTATATGTATATGGGGTATGGGGAAAGGTTATGGCGTTATATACGCATCACCACTTGATCAGCTGGTCTAATTGATGATTTTGCCCACAGAGGCCGAGATGATATGATGGGATGCTCTCAGAGGCTTGATGATGTTATGTACGCATATACATATGCATGATGTGACATTAATACGCATATGCATGACATTATAAATGTTTCATGATTCACAGAGCTATTCAAACTTACAGGTTGAGTCCTTTACTCCATGATTCTTTCATGTCTTTTATATACTGTTTTTCATGCCTTACATACTCAGTACTTTATTTGTACTGACATCCCTTTTGCCTGGGGATGCTGTGTTTCATTCTCGCAGGTCCCGATAGACAGGTTGACAGTCCTCCTAGTAGGCTATCAGCTCAGCGGAAGGTGTTGGTGCACTCCACTTGCTCCGGACTTGCCTATTTGGTCAGTATGATTTGGACATATATTGATTGGTATGGTGGGGCTCTGTCCTGACCTTTATGAAGTTTATGTACTCTTATAGGCTTGTAGACAGATGTTATGTATATGGATACTTGTATGGCCTTGTCAGTCTATGTTTTGAGTGTACAAATGATCATGCCGGCCTTATAGGCCCGTATGTCACATGTATAAGTTTATATATCATGTTGGGTCATCCTATGTTTAGTATTCCCTTATGTTTTATTCTGCTTATCTCACAACGGACCTTCTGGCCCATTTACACATGATGGTGTGATAAGAAAGATACGTTATGTTGGTACTCGGTTGAGTAAGACACCGGGTGCCCGTCGTGGCCCTTCGATTTGGGTCGTGAAAAAAACCTTCCCAAAACCAATACCACCCATCCTGTAAGTCACCCAACATCAAATACACATTCGGGGAACATAAAATAGGGAAGCGAGGCTGAATTATACAAAACGACTGACCTATTCATTACATTATCCCCCCATCTTAAACAAACATTCGTCCTTAAGCGAGTTAAGAATCATATCTGGGATATCAAAAATATAAGGATATCTGCTTTGCATCATGCTTGGTCTCCCAAGTCGCCTCCTCGACCGATTGACCTCTCTGCTGAACCTTTACTGATGCAATATCTTTTGATCTCAGCTTCCGAACCTGCCTATCCAAAATGGCCACGGGCTCTTCCTCATAAGCCAGATTCACATCCAACTACACTAAGTTAAAATCCAACACGTGTGACTGATCCTCATAATACTTCTGGAGCATGGTAACCTGGACTACCAAATGAACTCCCGATAAGCTAGGTGGCAGATTAAGTCTGTAGGCCACCTCACCAACTCTCTCCAACACCTTGAAAGGACAAATATACCAAGGGTGAGACTTGCCCTTCTTCCTAAATCTCATCACGTCCTTCATAAAACTCGGAGAAGAACCTTCTCACCTTCCATGAAAGCCACCTCACGTACCTTCCTGTCAACATAACTCTTCTTCTTGGACTATCGTTGTGCGAAGCTGTTCCTGAATAAATTTCACCTTCTCTAAGGCATCACGAACCAAATCTGTGCCTAACAACCTAACCTCCCCAGGCTAAAACCAATCAACTAGAGAACGACATCGCCTCCCATATAATGCCTCATATGGAGCCATCTGTATGCTCGGTTGATGGTTGTTGTTGTATGAAAACTCCGCTAATGGAAGAAACTACCTCCAAAATCTATGACACATGCTCTCAACATATCCTCCAAAATATGAATGGTCTGCTTGGACTCCCCATCCATCTAAGGATGAAATGCAGTACTCAACTCAACCTGCGTGCCTAACTCACGCCGAATTGCTCTCCAGAAATACAAAGTAAACTAAGTGTCACAATCCGAGATGATAGAAATAGGTGCACCATGCAAGCGGATCTTAGCCAACTACTCCGAAGTGTAAGAATACATGACTAGAATGAAATGTGCAGACTTGGTCAGTCTGTCCAAAATGACCCAAACAGCATCAAATCTCCTCAATGTCTATGGAAACCCTACCACAAAATCCCTGGCGATGCACTCCCACTTCCACTCCGGTATCTTAAATTTCTGAAGCAAACCATTCGGTCTCTGATACTCATACGTGACCTGCTGGCAATTCAAACACCAAGCAACATACACAACAATGTCCTTCTTCATCCTCCGCCACCAATAATGCTGCTTCAAATAATGATACATCTTTGTAGCACTTGGGTGAATAGAATATCGCAAACTGGGAGCCTCCTCAAGAATCAACTCTCTCAAACCATCCATATTAGGAACGCAAATCTGGCCCTGAAGCCGTAGCACACCATCTTCACCAATAGTCACCTCCTTAGCACAACCTCGGTGCACTGTGTCCATACGAATAAGCAAATGGGGATCGTCATGCTGACGAGTCTTAATGCGCTCAAACAAGGACGACTGAGATACAACACAATCAAGGACTCTACTGGGCTCCGAAATATGCAATCTCACGAATCTATTAGACAAAGCTTGAACATCCATAGCAAAAGGCCTCTCCGCAGCTAGAATAAATGCTAAACTCTCTATACTCTCTGCCTTTAGCCACTAAATTTGCCTTCTCCGGATGATAAAGAATAGTGATGTCATAGTCCTTCAATAACTCCAACCACCTTCGCTACCTCAAGTTCAAATCCTTTTGCTTGAATAGATGTTGAAGACTCCGATGATCCTTATACACGTCACAACACAAACCATTTAAGTAATGCCTCCAAATCTTGAGAGTGTGTACAATAGTTGCTAACTCCAAGACATGCACTGGATAGTTCTTATCATAGGGCTTCAACTGGCGAGATGGGTAGGCAATAACTCTAATGTCCTGCATCAACACACACCAATGTCAACCCGTGAAGCATCACAATAGAATGTATTTGACCCTAATCCAAAAGGCAAAACCAATATTGGAGTTGTAGTCAAAGTAGTCTTGAGTTCTGAAAGCTCTCCTCATAGTCATCCGACCACTTGAACAAAGTTCCCTTCTAATTCAACTTAGTCAATGGGGCGGCAACAGATGAAAATCCCTCTATGAAGCGACGGTAGTAACCAGCCAAACCAAAAAAGCTTCTGATCTTTGTAGCGATAAGAGGTCTGGGCCAACTCCGAACTGCCTCAATGTTCTTCGGGTCTAACTTGATCCTATCACTAGATACCACATGACCCAAAAATGCTACTGAGTCCAACCAAAACCCGCACTTGGAGAACTTAGCATATAGCTTCTTCTCCCTCAAAGTCTAAAGCACAGTCCTCAAATGTTGCTCGTGTTCCTCCCTACTAAGGGAATACACCAATATATCATCAATGAACATAATGACAAAATAATACAAATAGGGTTGGAACACAATGTTCATCAAATGCAAGAAAGTTGTTGGGGCATTAGTCAATCCAAATGACATCACCAAAAATTCATAATGACCATAACGAGTCATGAAAGTCATCTTAGAGATGTTCGAAGCCCTAATCTTCAACTGGTGATACCCTGTTCTCAAGTCAATATTTGAGAACACCCTAGCATCCTAAAGCTGATAAAATAAATCATCAATGCACAATAGTGGATACTTGTTCTTGATGTTAACTTTGTTCAATTGTCGGTAGTCAATACATTCTCATAGAACCATCTTTTTTTCTTAACTAATGACACTGGTTCACCCCAAGGTGGCACACTAGTCCTGATGAACCCCTTATCTAGCAACTCCTGTAGAGCCATGTGATATAGTAGAATAAAAATAGGCTGAGTACCTGGATCCAAATCAATGCTGAAAATGGAGTCTCACCCATACTAGTTTTTTGTCACGACCCAAACCGCAGGGCCGCGACGGGCACTCGGTGCCTTACTCAATCGAGTACCAACGTAACATATCTTTCTTATCATACCGTTATGGGTAAATGGTCCAGTAGGTACGTCATATGATAACCAGAATAAAACATAAGGGAATACTAGACATAGGATGACCCAACATGATATAGAAACTTATACATGAGATATACGGGTCTATACGACCGAAATGATTATTTGTACACTCAAAACATAGGCCGACAAGGCCATACAATCATACATATATATGACATATGTCTACAAGCCTCTAAGAGTACATAAATGTCATAAAGGCCGGGATAGGTCCCCGCCATACCAATCTATACATGTCCAAAGCATACTGACCAAATAGGAAACTCCGGAGCAAGTGGAGTGCACCAACACCTTCTGTTGAGCTGATAGCCTACTAGGAGGACTGTCAACCTGTCTATCGAGACCTGCAGGCATGAAACGCAATGTCCCCAGGCAAAAAGGATGTCAGTATAAATAAAGTACCGAGTATGTAAGGCATGAAAGCATTATATAAAGACATGAAAGAAACATAAAGTAGAGAACTCAACCTATAAGTCTGAATAGCTCTGTGAATCATGAAACATTAATAATGTCATGCATATGCGTATAAATGTCATATCATGCATAGGTATATGCGTACATAACATCATCAAGCCTCTGAGGGCATCCCATCATATCATCTCGGCCTCTGTAGGCGAAATAATCAACGTATACCAGCTGATCGGGTGGTGGTGCGTATATAACGCCATAACCTTTCCCCATACCCTATATACATATAATATACGCTTATATAATGTTATCTGGTCATGGGTCAATATACATGTATAAATGAATGCAATGCATAAGAAGTAAGTCAACAAGATCTCTCGGAATGTCATGATACACATGAACAGACGATATGATAGTAGGACATATGGGAAATCAAGAACATAGGCAACCCTAGTACCTCTAAGAATAGAATCATTTGTGAAAGTTGCGTGCTTGCTCGTTTCGTTGTATCATATGGATCATGTCAAAGTGAAAGAAGGGATAGCCTTACCATACCTCAAGTCATTAATACAACTCAAATACATGTACAACTTAGATGGCGCTAGTATAACATGTATCTCAAACGATAACTCGATTCTAAAATAAAACGGGCAGTATTTTCTCTGATTTTACTGCTCCCTCAAGCCTACTATAGGCGAGATATAAATATAATACAATCAGCAACTCAAAAAAACCCAACTACAATTCGGGACCTTTAACAAAAACCCCAAATATACCATAACACACCCAATCAACAAGTTATCAATTAGCCTGAAATTGCAACGATGAACGACCAGCCTACTATCCTACCACATGTGGCATTTCTCCACGCCCTTCATCCTTCCAAACTCAATAAATCAGCAGCACAATATGCTAACACGAGTGGACTACAAAATAGTCCATTAAAAGTGAAATAAATCGAACTCACGGCTTTCGATCACCGTCCGGTGAGTTCTAACTATTAGGAAACGAATTTATCAACCTTCCTTGATATTTAAAAGCTTAAATACAGAAAGTAGACGTTTTCATAACTATGAAGTACCTTCCAAAACTCAAACTACAAAGAAAAAGAGAGGCAATATAGCGATACTTACGTCGTAGGGATCGTTCTAATATTCTCGCTTCTTGATTTCGTACCCGGGATGTTAATCTTCTTTGAAACCCTAGAAGAGAGCTTAAGGATATGTTTATGGGTGTTATATGGTCGTGTTCCATGGAAAAATGAAGATAAAGACGACCTAAGACCTATATATATCAACTTTTGAAAAGTCAAAGAGGTGCTAGCTTGGCACCCTGGCATTGGCCCATCTTCCGATGCTTATATCTTTTTATCTGTATGTTGTATGAATGAACGGTTAAGAGCATTGGAAACTAAATTCCAATACCTTCAAGTTGGTATATAATATGTCCCAAAAAGACCTCATATAATATACGAAATGTATTCCTCAAAAAGCTTTAGTGACGTGAAAATGCGAACATATCTCTACTCCAATGTCGTATTTATGAACGGTTTAATGCGCTAGAAAGTAGACTCGTAGATCGTTAATTTGGTATGTGGATCATCCCTTAATTCCAAGTATATTGGGAGAAAAGCGCAGCTATATTTGACCTAATTTTTAGTATATTTATGAATGTAACTTGTGATGACCTTTACCAACTTTTGTTCCACAACTCGCTTGACTTCAAAACATAACACATGACTATCATACGACTAAAATAACTCATAACATATTAAGCACCCTAGTCTCACCCCAAAAGTACATGTTATAACATTCTAACTTGTTAACTTTCGACGAAACTTATTTTGTTCAATTCGTTTAGCTTCTAAGCCTTCCAACTCTCTTGGTATTCATGATCTTAAATATTTGTAACCTCCGCGGTAACATGATTAACTTACTTTATGTACTTTCAAAGATGATCTCATTTTGAGCTTAAATCAATTGCCTTATGACGTACTCTCACGTACGAAAATATAGGGTGTAACAGTAGGTCTGCAGGAAACACATCCAGAAACTCCCTCACTACTGGAACTAACTCAATAGTAGGAGTATCAGCAGTAACATCTCTGACAAAATATGGATACACCAAACATCATTTCCAAACCATCCATCGAGCCTTAAAGAATGAGATAACTCTTCTAGGAGTGCAACCAAGAGAACCCTTCCACTCCAACCTCAGCAACCTCTGCATCACCAACGTCACGATCTTAGCGTGACAATCAAGAATAGCATGGTATGGAGATAGCCAATCCATACCCAAAATATACTAGTTTCAAATGATATAACGAACCTCTTCTAACTCCCCGAACCACAATTCGAACTTGATAACATCGAAGTCAACTCCCGGTCAAACTTATGAACTTTATGAACCTTCAAGTTGCAACCTTTCGCCAAATAGTGCCAAAACCTTCTAGAAACATCCAAATACAATTTTGGGCAAATGCCCAAGTCTAAATTCACATCACAGTCCACCATACTAAGCAATATAAGGTCAAGACTAGTCGCATAACCACCAGTAGTAACCACACAAGACCAATACACATGATTCACCATAATAGAATCCCCAACTGGTGTAGACACATGAATAGGGGTAACAAGCGAATCACGTGGCATATCCAAAAAGAAGCAAAGTATAATGACACATATGAATAAGTAGAACAAAGATCAAACAAATACTGAAGCATCTCTGTGGAACACATAAATAATACCTGTAATAACAACATCAGAAGAAACAGCCTCGGTCCTCCCTGGAAATCCATAGCATCTGGCCAGTCCCCCACTGGACTAAGCTCCCCTCTAGGATGACCACGCCCTGAATGACCTCCCCCCTCCCCCCTGATATGGTTGATCAGCTGGTGTATCAACTTGATCAGGAATCATAGTTTGTTCTCCCTGCTGCCCTGAACCTCTATAAAGACGGGAGCAGTATTTCTAGACGTTCCCCATATCTCCACACTCATAACAGCCTCTGACCGAAAATTACTGTGGAGCCTGAGTTGCACCCCATGAACTAGAATACCCGCCAAAAGTGCATGTTAACGATGAAACCTGAAAAGATGGAGCGCGATGAGAACTCTGTGCTGGAAGTTCACTGAACGGTGACTGCACAGAAGCTCCTCGATTGGGCGGTGGTGAATGATAAACTATCCTGCTAGAATGGCCTCTCCCAAATCGACCTCGACCGCCAGATAAGTCACCATTGAAGCTACCTGAATGTTGGGACCTCTTGTCCCTACCTTGAATCATCTCTCTAGTCTCGATGCGGATGCACTCCACACCACAGGCTATCTTTACCACCTGGTGAAATGAAGTCCCAATCTCGGTCTCTCTAGCCATAGCAAGGCGAATACTAGGGTGAAGACCCTCAATGAACCTCCTCACTCTCTCCTCCTCAGTGGGAATCAAAACAGCAGCATGATGGGATAGCTTTGTAAACCTCGTCTCATACTTAGTTACTAACATCTGACCTTGCTGAAGGTACTCAAACTCCTCCTCAACTCCTCTCTCCTAGTGTGTGGCACAAAATACTACAAAAAGGCCTTAGAGAACTGAGCACATGTAAGAGGAGATTATCCTGCTGGTCTGCCCAGCTCATAAACTTGCTACCACCTCTTGGCTAGACTCTGCATTTGGAAAGTAGTGAATTCAACCCTATTGGACTCAACTAGTCCCAAATTGCACAGAATCTCATGACAACGATTCAAGAATCCATGAGCATCCTCTGAAGGTGTACCACTGAAGTAAGGAGGATGCAACTTCATGAACTTATCCAATCTCTTCAGCTCATCGGCTGACATTGCAGGCCTATCCTCAGGCTGCGCGATAATTGTAGGCTGAACTTCCCCAACTGGAAACACTCCAAGGGTCTGATAACCATGGGCCATCTGCTCTGGGGTATGAGTAGCTGGAGTCTACGCTCCGCCCCCTACCTGGAAAGTTGCTGGTACAGTAGGAAATGCTTCGGCCAGAGCCAAACTCTCGAATAAGCCCACCATACGGATCAAAGCATCCTAAATAGATGGGGAGCCTAAGTTGGTCCCACCGGCTCCACATATCATAAACCTGCTCCTCAATAGGAGCTACTGGTGGCTCCACAACAGCTGCTCGAGTAGGGGTGCTAACTGTAAATCGTGCTCCACCCCTACCTCTGCCTCGGCTCCGACTTCTCGTGGCTCTGGCCTAGGGTACCAGCGCCTACTCAGTTGCACCCGACGATCGTATCCTCACCATCTGTGAGAGAATAGAAGAGCAAGGATTCAAACTTATGGATAAACAAATTTGCACGATAAAGAATGAAAGAAAGTGAAGTTTCCTAGCAGCCCTGTAGCCTCTCGAAGATAAGTATAGACATCTCAGTACCGATCTGCACTCTACTAGACTTTCTTATGACCCGTGAGACCTAAGAAACCTAATGCTCTGATACCAACTTGTCACAACCCAAAAATCCACCGGAGTCATGATGGCGCCTAACACCGCTTGCTAGGTAAGCCAATAATCAATAAGCAGAAACAAACTTAAATAATAGTATTAAATAGTCTCAACAGCGGAATAACATAAATAGTTGCAGTCAATAGCAACAATACAACTAAAAACTATCCCAAGACGTGGTGTCATCGAGTACATGAGCTCTACAGAATTTAAATACAGAGTCTGAATCCAAAATACAGTACTATCTGAAAGATCGAACACTAATAACATGAACTAAGAGAAAAAGGGACTCAAAGCCTGCAAACGGAATAACAGCCACCTTAAAATCTCAAAAACTGGTACCGATGCCACTTTCTAGCAATCACCTCTGTCTGAAGCACCTAGATTTACACATAAAGTACAGAGTGTAGTATGAATACAACTAACCCCATGTAATCAATATGTAACAAGTCTAACCCCGCGCAGAAAGTAGTGACGAGCTTGGTAAGGTCCAAACATTTTCAATAGCCAATAACAACAATAATGGTATAATAACGGCAAAAGGAAAAGTAGCTCAAGTAATATCAAATTCAATCTTTTCACAATAAGAGGAGAAATAAACATGCTTTTCAAGAGTAACAGTGAAGGCATAAATTCTTCCATAGAAATCACCCAAACATGATTTTATCAATTTAACTGTGATTCCAAGTTCTACTCATCAAATAGAGACATCAAATACCAATCAGCATGAGAAAAGAAACACAATCATATACCTGCATGACAAGTATACATGCCAAAAGCAACAATATCCTAGTCTAATAATTAAATATACCAAATCTCCACACATGTAAAGTGCTTGGCAAAAATACCCATAAATCATCGTGCATAACCACGCTCAACACTGTACAGGGGCTAGACATAATTCTCTTACAAAGCACATACATGACCTGTGTGCCTGAACCCACAGGTTAATACATGACTCCAAAAGAGCGGGTCCTAACCCAAGTGCTGATTGGATCTAAGTCAACAATCAATATCACTTAAACCCAATATGGGGCTGGCGCACGCGTCACCTCATAATCATACCAATCAACCCAATGTAGGGCTTGTGCACACGTCACCTAACTATCAATATCAAATCGGCTCTATGGCCAAAGATCAGTCATCAACCGCTCAAGTCTCAAATGCTCACATCTCACACTACTTAGCTCAACTTGTGCCACACATATAAGGACACCAACAAAATATGAGATAACATATAAAGAGTGCACAGAGACAGAGATATAACACGCAAAAATAATATCACGACTGGATATGACTACAATTGAGGCAAACAGCTCAACATAGCAAAAAATAGCCTTATCATTACTCAAACAGGTAAGCACATACCCTAGACATGATTCCTAGCATGAATAATAGCCCATGTAGTTGTACTAGTGGACAGAAACATGATAACAGAGAGGCATGTTAGCAAAACAAGGCACATAATAGCCTTAAGTCTACCTGGATCATGAATAACCATGATGTATGCATTTACACTCGTCACCTCGCACGTGCGTCACCCCAACATATCTCAAATATCATAGCCAATGGGAAAATTACCCTCAAGTTTAGACAAGTTACTTACCTTGAAGCGCGTGAATGAATACTCCAAATTTACTTTCCCACGCGAATTGACCTTCAAACGACACGAACCTAGTCAAATAACACACTACGGTGTCAAATAATGCTAAAGGAAACAATATCGAAGCATAAAGGCTCGATCTTTAATCAATAACACAAAGTCAACCAAAAAGACAATCTGGTCCGCACCTTGGAAACCAACAAAAGTCACAAATTCTAATCACCTATTCCAACACGAGTCCAAATATACAAGTTTCATCCAAATCCGACTCTGAATCGGGGTTCAAATCTCGCTTATTCATTCTCCAAGATTCTCACAAAACTCAAATTTTCTCATTTAGATTTCATCAATAAAAATCCAAAATCAAGGATAAAATCACGAATAATAATCAAATCTGAGTTAGGGATATTTACCCAATCCAAGTGAGTGAAAATCGCCTCAAAAATCACCACAATCTGAGTTCCCATATCAAAATATTACAAAATGAAGCCAAACTCTTGATTATAATATTCTGCCCAGTGGTTTCACTTCTGCGACCACATACGGCGCTTCTACGGCGTAACTTCTGCGATAAAAGACCCGCTTCTACGAGTTTCACTAAAGTCCCGACTACTCGCACTTGCAGAGCACAACTCTGCTTCTGCGATCCCGCAAGTGCGACCAACCTCTGCTTCTGTGAAATTCCCCAGTTCTGCTTGCCTTCACTTCTGCAATCCAATCTCCACATCTGTGGTCTCGTAGACGTGCCAATTCTTCGCATCCGCGGACTCTCCATCCCCCAGCCAAACTCGCACCTGCAATCACATGTCCGCTTCTGTGGACTCGCACATGCGCAACAAACCTCGCAGGTGCGAAACACCAGTACTAGAACAACCAACCAACCTCAAATTGATCTGAAACTCATTCGAAACACACCTGAGCTCACCTGAACCCCATCCAATTATACTAACAAGTCCTAATACATCACCAAAACCTATCCAAAGGCTCCAAATACCGTAATTAACATTAAAACCAGGTATCGTCGATCAAGATCAACCTCTTAAGTTTATAAACTTCCAACTTCAAACCAAGCGAATTTGATTCAAGCCTAACCAATCCGGAATGAACCCAAACTTTGCACACAAGAACCAAATAATAAAATGGACCTATTTCAGTTTTCAGAACAACAATCTGAACCTGATAGCCTCAAATTCAACTCTCGATCAAACTTATAAATTTTCCAAATCTTCAAATTTCCAACTTTCGACAATTAGAGCCAAATCAACCTAGGAACATCCAAATTCAAATTCGAACATATGCCTAAATCTAAAATATATCACACAAACCTATTGGAACCATCAAAATACATATCCGAGGTCGTTTACTCAAAAGTAAAACCTTGGTTAACTCTTACAACGTAAGCTTCCAAAAACGAGACTAAGTGTCTCAATAAACTCCAAACCTTCCCAAAACCAATCCCAACCATCCCGCAAGTCACCCAACATTAAATACACATATGGGGAATATCAAATAGGGAAGCGGGACTAAAATACACAAAACAATCGACAGAGTCGTTACAGTTTGAGCTTTACTTGACGTTAAATCCCTATTTGCAAGGTTGCTTCCCGTGCTATCATCTAAAATTTATACTATATTATTCAGGCTTTAAAGGACTCGTTACAGTGATGTGCACCCAAGTTTATGTGTTTGAGATGTTCGCCTGTTGGAGTCATAAGCATGATTTTACTCTGATAGTTAAATGAGGATTAATAGCAAAAATATCATGTGGGAGTGGTTTAGTCTTTAGGAGTTGAGAGGCGAGGTAATATGTGGATGGATTAATGGCATAGTGAGTGGATCTTATCATGTTTTGATCAACCATATACTTATTTATTGTTATTTTATATTTTCTTTTCTTGTATGATCTGAATCTTTACTCTCCCTTATTTGTACGGATATTTTGATCTGATTTGCTTGAAAATGGGCCGTGGGAGTTGGAGATGACCAGCCCGTTAGATGATTACATTTTTGGCTTTTTTACACGCTTGATCCTTTTTTAACTATTATTTTAAAAAAAAGCATCATTTATTGTTTATTTCATAAAGAGCACTTTTTTTTTATTATTAGCATATTATAAAAATCAAGCTCAATATTTAATAAGTTAACTGACTCATTAATCACAGGAAGTACTTTTTTTGTCCATCTCCATTCTCCCTTTCCAATATTCATCTTCTTCACTCCATTTTTGAAAATCGTATGCATATGTGAATACCACATAAATTCAAGATGTATTGATTTATACGTCTTTTATACTTTGTATATCAAGTATCACTTTAATTCAAAATCTATTTTTATGTATATAATTGTTGTATATTTATTTGTGAAGTGCCATCTTATTTTAAGATGTATTTAATGTATATTTCAAATATATTTTATATGTCAAGTGCCATTTTAATTCAGGATGTATTTTTTATGTATATTTTTTTGTATATTTATATTCCATCCTAATTAATTTTAAGATATATTTTTTTATGTATATTTCACATGTCTAAATATCATCTTAATTGAAGATATATTTTTTATGTGTATTTTTTGTATATTTTATATGTGTTAATTCAATGTATATTTTTTATATATATGTTTTGTATATATTAACATATATTATTATCGAAATAAGATCTTTATGTTAAGAAAGGAAGAAAGAAGGAAGAGAAAAACTTAAGAAAGATAATTAAAAAGAAAATAAATAAAATAAATTTAGAAAATATATTGGTTTCGGCAGAAAACAAAATTAAGAAGATGAAGAAAAAGAAGGAAAGCTAATAGATAAAGAGAAAAAAAGGCATGATTTTTGTACAAAGAATTATTGACTTTCCATTCAAATTGCTTATGTTTAGGGATTAATAATTAATATTCCTATTTTAATGGAACTGTGTGCTACAAATATAAATATTTTCCTGCCGCAACTGTAATATTGGGTTTCATGCTAAGAATTTGTTATATTTTTTTTAAACTGTGACAATTATGTAAAGTTTCCTAAATTTTTCTTACATATTTTAGGACTGGGCTTCATCCAAGTAATTAAAAAAATGTTAAAGAGCATGAGTATGAAATTAATTTTTCTTTTATTTAGTTTTTCATTTATTTTACTTTTTGTTATTTGTTTATTGCTTTGAACACTAAGGGTATGCTTAGGTCGTCCACACTTGGGTAGGCCACATTAGGGTGTGTATTTATTTCCGGAATTGAGGTAAGAAGTTGTCTTCTTTAATTTATTATCAGAGGAATTCCCCAGAGTTTGTAGAAAATTTTATCACGGGAATGTCCCAAAATATGTGTAAATAAAGGCTAAATGCGGATGACATTGAGGAGGCGTAGTATAGGAATTTTTGTATTCTTATTTTTCTTACTATTTTTTTTTTATTTAGGTGGGGACAACATCGAACCTCTTTTATGTTTATTTTTTTTTGGTCTGTTTTAACCTTAATTAGAGTGTTTTTTAAAGCCAATTAGATCAACTATGCAATCTTTTTTTCACGGGGCTTGGGAGAGCCTAATACCTTCTCCTCGAGTCAAATAAACTCCCTTACATCTTCTTTTGCAAACTGATTTTTCAGTCAAATGGGTTTAAAGGAAATATTGTTTTAAAATAGTGACGTCGTGGCATACTAAAATTCAATGCCAAGTGGCGACTCCGGAAAATCCTTTTGAAGCACGATATTTTATTGTCTTTAAAATCTAAAATACTTTCGCTCTTTAAAAATACTTTTATCTTTTTAAGGAGGTATAAAAAAAGGGGTGTGATAATACATACATCCTTGGGTATGGAGATCTTAATATGGATTGATATGATTTTGGCACATTTGGATATTGTGAGTGGATTGTTATTATTATGGCATGATGACTATTGTCGTACAGTTATTATGCTATTGATATGTTATGGCATGATGCATTTCCGTATGGTGCTTGGGTATGGATCTATCCCTCCGCAATTAGGCGATTACCCATGTTATATTGGGTCATGTGAGCGCAGGTGATATGCGTATCGTGTTGGAGCATGTGGGATGTGCTGGATTATGTTGGAGCACATGGGATATACTTATATTGATTATGAATGAGTCTTGAGCATACATGATCATCCTAAACTCATTCAGAAGCATTCAAATAGGTACTACCTGATGCATATCATGTCTATATATGAATGAATTTTGCTTTGGTTATCTTATTTTGATAAGCACGTTTATCCTATCTCTAATTTATATACCTTGTTGTTATATCTATTGTTCTTGATTAATTTCTGTGATTTCATGCTACTATGAATTGTTCAGGTCAAAAACTGAAAAAATCAAATCAAATCCATGCTGGTTCAGAGGTTCATATGGTATTTTGGGACCTACGGGTATAGTTGGTTTAGGACTTGAGGGGCTCAATTGTACTTTAGAACCATTGGATGAATATTGCATGTTGTAGAATTTTTTTGGTGCTAGCTTCCTTAAATGGGATGGCATGGAGGGTATTGTGATCGCGAAGAGTTAGATGGACATGCATCAGCATAGAGGGTGTCGCAATCGCGTAGAGAAATGTCAGCCCGGCCAATTTTTTGGCCAGAGCTTCTGTGCGACTGTGAGCTATTGATCGAGACTGCAAAGATCAAGTTCGGATGCTACAGGTCCCGAAGAGTACTCGTACAACCTATAAATATCAGTTCATACAACAACCATTTTTAGCACATTTCGGGGATTTGAGCTTCGTTTAAGGAGAAAAGTTAGAGTTTTGATCTGTAGTTTAATGTATGATTTTTCTACACTAGTCTTGAGATCATACTTGATTTTGATATAGTTTAAATCAATAAAATAGGAGATTCAAAGGCTAAAATTGAATATTTTATACCAGACCTAAAAATGGTAGGTTGGACTTTTGACCAACCAAATGATATCCAAATTGAATTTTAATTATAGATTTAAACTCTTTAGCCAACAGGTAACATGCCATAAAATTTATTTCGGATTTTGATCCGTTGACCTGAGGATTGACTTTGAAGTTGACCGAGAGTTGATTGTGACTTCGGACTATCCTAAAATTACGAGAATAGTTCTCCTAGAATAATTTGGATTCGTTACTCATTATTTTGAATAAATTGTGGCTATTGAAGATCATTTGGATAGTTTGAGCATTCAAATAAAGTAAAAGTTTGTTGTTTTCAAGGCAAGTAAGATTTTAACTCTTAGAACAGTTGCTTTTCATCAAATCCATATTATATGTGTTGTTTGTATGGATTTAAATTATCTAGTTTGTGTGTGGGGCAAGCATGAGCTAGATTAGTTAGTTCTTACAATATCCAGCATAGATCTCAAGGGTCATAGTATATGTATCTACACAAATTAATACTTCTAGCAGTTTTACGAGATATTGTGATTCTGTTAAGTTGTTTAGCATACTTTATTACTTAGTTAATTTCTCATACAGCCTGTAACGTTCCGGCCGGTAGTTTTGAGTATTTTAGTATCGTTCCCCTATTAATTTACCTCCTCTATGTTCAATTATAGTTAGGTGACTTGTCGGGGTAGTTGGTTTGGTTTCGGAAGAGTTTCAGAGTAAATTGGGACACTTAGTCCTAAAGTTGGAAGTTTAAGTTAAAACAGTTGATCGGAGTTTGACTTTTGTGTAGATAACTTCAGAATGGAGTTCTGATGGTTCGAGTAGTTTTGTATGGTAATTTTGGACTTGGTCGTATGTCCGGATATTGATTTGGAGGTTCGTAGGTTGATTTGGTGCTTTTTGGCGAAAGTTGAAAAATTGAAGGTTTGGAAGGTTGAAAGGTTTGATTGAAGGTTGAGTTTAATAATATCGGGCTTGGATTGTGATTCCTGGAGTTGGTATAGGTCTGTTGTATCATTTGGGACTTGCATGCAAAAATTGAGCTCATTCCGAGTTGGTTTGATATGATTCGGCATTAGTTTTAGAAGTTGAATGTTCATTGATTCTATAGGCTTGAATTGGGGTGTGATTCGTAGATTTGGTGTTGTTTGATGTAATATAAGGCCTCAAGTAGGTTCGTGTTGTGTTTTGGGACTTGATGGTATGTTCGAACGGGGTCCCGGGAGCCCCATATGTGATTTGGGTTGAGTTCGGACCTTTGAGCAGTTAGAAGGAAATGCTGAGAATGCTAAAGTGTGGTGCATTCGCGGCACCGCAGAAACGGTTTTGGGCTTGGTGGACTGGCTCCGCTGGTGAGGATATAGGCGCGCAGATGCGCAGCCGCAGAAGCGGGCAGGGCTCCGTAGATGCAGAATTTGGACTTTGGTGAGGGACCACAGGTGCGGTTGTTTCTCTGCAGAAGCGGACGTGCAGGTGCGCATATTGGTCCGCATAAACGATTCTCCCAGGCTTAATGAGAAGCCGCATCTGCGATGATGTTTCGCAGATGTGAAGCCGCAGAAGCAGTTGTTGGTCTGCAGGTGCGGAATAAATAGGCAGAAATGTGAGTGAATCAAGGGTTTATTCCATTTTCCACATTTTGAGTAAGAGAGCTCGGTTTTAGGCGATTTTGGAGGAAATTTTCTAGGATTGGATCGGTGTAAGTATTTTTTACTCAGATTTGTGTAATATTCATGATTCCATCATTGTTTTTATCATTTAACTAGTGATTTGAGTTGGAGAAATTTGAAAATTTTGTAAAAACTTTCCTAAACTATAAATTGAGGTTTTAAAGGTCGATTTGAGGTCGGAATTGGATAATTTTGGTACGGTTGGACTCGTATCGGAATGGGTGTTCGAATTTTGTAAGTTTGGCCGGGTTCCAAGGTGCGGGCCCGGGGTTGACTTTTTTATTTTCTTTAAAGATTGTAATTTTATTATCCGGGATTGCTTCTTATGGTTTGTATTTATGGTATTAAGTTATTTTGGCTAGATTCGAGCCGTTCGAAGTTAGATTTTCACGAGAAAAGCTTATTAGTGGATTGATTTGTCTTGTTTGAGGTAAGTATCTTGTCTAACTTTGTGGGGGAAAAACTACCCCTTAGGACTTGAGTTGATTTGTGTTATTTGGATTATGTGAAAAATATGTACACGAGGTGACGAGTGTGTACACGGGCTTATATGTGGTATTTCGACCGGTTTAGACTCTTAGACTCTTTCATGCATTTAATGAGAAATTGAAATATCATGTTAGATATTCCATTATTAAATTGCTCTTACATGCTTTACTTGATATTGTTATCACATGCTCTATCATTTATTGTCACACATGCTCTTATATGCCTTAATTGTCTTTTGTTGTCTCTCTTGTTGTTATATTACCTCATTTATTGTCGAGTTATTCTTATTTGTAGTTGTTGATTATTGAGATATCTTTCTTTGTTGAGTAATTCTCATTCATTTTGTTATTATTGAGATTCTTGTTCACATCGTGGTTGAGCCTTGGGCTATATGTTGTGGTAACTTTTGTATTGTTGATTTTGGCAAGTTGTGGCATATGGGCACTTGCAGTGCGAGTTGTTATTGTGTTGTGATATTGATGTATATGCGACGATATAAAGATAGGGGTTAATGTGCATGCGGCGGCATAAGGTGGGATTTATGTGTGTGTTGCTAGTAAAGGAATTACCTGAAGCCACATGGTGACATAACGGGGCTAAAGTGCGTGTGGCTATTTCAGAAAAAATATTTCAAACTATCTAAATATAAGGCTCACACTGCGGTATAAGGAAAGGTTGTGATTTTGAATTTGTAAAATGTGAAAACGAGGCGGTACCTCGGTTGTAATTCTTGTTGTACATTCTATGTTAAAGAGGCTTGTTGGTTAAACAATTTTATTAGCTCTTTATTTGCCCTACTTTGTATTTGTCCGTGTTATTTTTTTGATGTTCTTATCATGTGTTCATTCCTTGTTGCCTTTATTTCTTTAAATTCTATTGTTAGCTTACATTATTGAACTGCTTTATAGCCATTTATTTCCTCATCTTTCATTATTTGCCTATACTGTACTTTGTTCAGTTTCTCTTATCCTAGTAGGTGTCTTGACCTGGCCTCGTCACTACTCTACCGAGGTTAGGCTTTATACTTACTAGGTACCGTTATGGTGTACTCACACTATGCTTCTGCATATTTTTGTGTAGTTCCAGGTACTTCAGCTCAGGCTAGGCATCGGTGATTTGACCATACATTTTGGAGACTTCAAGGTATACCTGTTTGGTGCTCGCAGGCCTCGGAGTTACCCTTTGTCCTTACTTCTACTATTGTTTACTCTTTGTTTAGACAGTGTTGTACTAGGGATTTTCAGTATATTTTTATAGAGCTTATGACTCAGTTTTACCGGTTTTGGAAATTTTGTTACAGATGTTCTGTTTTGGAGTTATTATGAGTTTTATCGAACTATTTTATTATTTTAGTTGTTAATTCTGTTAAGCTATCAATGAATGTTAGACTTACCTAATATTAGAGATTAGGTGTCATCACGACACCCTAAGGTGGAAAATTGGGATCGTGACATAGCCTGGGCACAATTTTGTCATGTATCAACTAGTAGCTCTATATTATTGAGTTTGCATAGAGTAAAATTGTGATTGATGTACCACGCGAGGCGGGCTATACAAGAAGCCAACACTCTGAAGATGGGGAAGACACGTGGGTCAAAGGACCTAATGCACCATAGTAGTTAGTAGTAGTAGCTTTTACAGTTTCAACCAACAGTTAGACTTTCTCTGTGTATTTGTGTTTACGATACATGTTTAATACATACATGTATTCGTTTCAACACTCTGGATTCGTTTGACGAATAATGCTCGTTTGGTGCCATGTCGCAGCTTAGATGTCAAATTGAATTGTGACATTATGTCATTTTGACCTAGCCCAAGTAACCTTTTAGTGGGTCACTTACCAGCTCATTTAACACCCTTCTTGGGATGTTTGTACTTTCTACGAAAATACGCTTAATCTCGATACTGTTTTTTCATTTATTAGTAAGAATATCAATGGATTAGCCAAAACTTAGCAAAGTTCTCGTCTACAGCTTGTGAAATTTGGCTTATACAAGCGCCCTACACCTCATTTATTTCGCCTTATTAAGTAAAATTTCATGGTTGGACCTTAGAAAGTGTTTAAGAAGATGAAGTGTGTCCTTTTAATTTGGTGTTGTTCAACTAAATTGGTAATTGAGGATTGTTTGTGCTGGTATTTGAAGCTTTATTTCAAATTGAGATCATTTGGAGTAGATTTGGAGTGGTTTGATCGAAATTAAAGTTGCAAATTCGAAAAACACTTTGTTAAAACAACCCAGAAAAAATAGCAATTCGCTAGATTTCGATGAATAGCTTAACAAATAAGTAGACAAAACATAGCATAACCTCTACCGACCGGGTAGAAAAATCCCTGAAGAGCAGAAGTATGAAAATCCGGCAGACTTCAGTGAACAACTTAACATATAGATAGAGTAATAATAGCATCAACTCTACCGAATTGGTAAAAAGATCCTGAAAAGCAAAGTATCCAGTCGATTTTGATGAACAATTTAAACCGATAAAGAACCCCCTAAAGAGTTGTGCGGCTTCGAAGTTATTTTTTAAATACCGCTAATTTTTGGGGACATTCCGCTAAATTCACCCCCCCCCCCCCCCAAAAAAAGACAAATCCATGTGGGCCATATTCCCCGTCACGATAAGGTTCTGCAAACCCACAATGAAAGTATTAATAAGAATAATTTGACTAATATATCACTTATTAATTTTTTAATCTTAGTCTATTTACGTGGTTCTTAATTCTAGTAAAATTCATGTTAAGGGTAAAGCTAAAAAATTATAATTAATTATCTCCTAATTTTCTATAATGACTGGGAACAACTAATTTTAGTATACATAACAACTAAATGAAACGGGATGGAGTATTTCTTTTTGGCAAAAAAATCCCTGCACGTCGATTGAACTTGTAACTCTCTAAAAAGCTCCAAATAAAAAATTACAGCTCAGCAAAGACAGTAATGCTCCTTCGATCTCAAGAATAAATGCTCTTCACAGTAAATTACTTATCTTCATATGAACGTCATACTAAACAAAATCCATGGCCATTGGGTTGACTCAAGTAGAAAACTGGAAGCCGCAGACAAATGTTTGTTGTAAAAATATGTAGCCCCCAACAGATTATCCATGCAAAATTAAGCTAGCATATAAAAATGATGATAACCTAATAACCCCCTCCCCATAATATCCACAGGCATGACTTACAATAGCACTCAACAGAAAAAGCTTGATACAGGTGAAAGAAACTTCACTTAAAGAAGTGAAAATAACGTGGTTTGAGAAAGTCTTATTCACTGAAATCAATGCTGCCACTGCGAGAGCTGCTGGCGTTGCGACTATGTAAGGACAGGCCTCTCATGTGGCCAGAAAGAGTAGAACCCTCAGACTTGTTTTCTTGGAAGAACCGTTCTCTCTCAGCATGCTTTGAAGGAGGTGGAGGTATTGTGACAGCTGCTCTTCCAGTGTTGTTTTCTTGCTTCTGTTCTGTAGGCGCTGGCCTTATAAGGGGACGATGTAGCATATTCCCTGGAACTGCAGATCCTAGCAATCCAAAAGTACGTTCTACTTGGCAGTCTTCATCTTCAGGCAGTAGCCGAGCTTTTCCTTTTCTTATTCTATGAAGTTGAGCATAATGTTAAAAACCAAAGCAACAATAGAGTCATCCATATACAAAAGGCTGGTTGTTAAGAGGTAACCAACAGCAATGATTCAAAGTTCAAAAAGAAACTACCAGTATATTTCTCACGGTTCCATGTTAAGTCTGACATTCTAAGAAGGCATACCTTCGGAAAAGCTGTTCAGCCTCCTCTTCTTCATCTGATTGCCCATGATCATGTGGATTTGATGTGGAGGTTGGCCAAGCAGAAAGAAGTGCTTCATGTCTTTTGAGAACTCTATCAAGCTTCTCGTTCAGCTCCACTGCTTGGGAGACCACCTTTTCATCCCTGGAATATGCGAGCATGGATTAATCTTCGATATATGCAGAAAGGTATGTAGGAATAGAGATGTAAATCTAAGCTCATCAAAAGAAATTAAAGGAAAGGACAGGAAAATGTCCAATGCTTAAAAATCAGAGCAACAGTAATCAGCAGTGTTCATAATCTTCTTCGCTGGTGGCAAGTTGACGTGTTCCATTTCACTTTATCTTACCTATAAACATTTGAAAATATAAACTATATCTGCAAAGTGTTCAAAAGTTTCTTGCTTCCACATCTGTTTTCTCTTCAAATTTTCTGCACGGAATCTACAAAAACCGAATTAAATTGCATTGACTTGATTCCCCCCTTTTTGCTGTGTCCCTTTTTAGGTATTTCTGTCTCTTGTGCTTTACTATTGTAGCACTTCCGATTCTTATATTGCATTAATTTGAATTGATAGTTTATTCATTCTTGCTGGTATCTTAGTTAGATATTTTGCATGCTTGCTCCGTTATTGTACTTCCCAATTGTAGCTCTTTGCTGGTTTAGTGGCAGTGAGAATTTAGCACTCCTTAGACTATAGTGGCTGTGGTGAGCAATGATAAAGTAAGGTCATATCCTTAGTTGGGGTGGGGGGTAGGGTCCTGGAGCATAGGGACATTGACGGGGAAGTCTATAGAGTTAGTGAAGATGCTCCAGAAGAGGAAGATCAATATAGCTTGTGTCCAGGAAGATGGGTGGGAATGAAAGCTCGGGATACAGACGGGTTTAAGTTGTGGTTTGTGGGGGGGGGGGGGGGTAGGGGAAAGAATGGGGTAAGCATCTTAATTGATAGGGAACATAGAGAGCTAGTTGTAGAGGTTAGGATGGTGAATGACAGGTTGATAGCTATTAAGATAGTTGTGGGAGGGTTTACTTTAACATAATTAATGCTTACACGCCTCAAGTGAGTTTGGACAAAGAGCTTAATAGGTGCTTCTGGGAGGACTTAGATGAGCTGGTACGGGGAATTCTGGACACCGAGAAACTTATCATAGGAAGAGATTTTAATGTCCACATTGGGACATCTTCCGGGGGTTATGACAGTGTGCATGGCGGCTTCGGTTTTGGAGATAGAAACGGAGGAACTTGCTGATATATTGTGCTAAAACTTTCGATTTGGTGATTGTTAACTCGTGTTTTCCGAAAAGGAGGAGCACTTGGTCACCTTCTACTGGCCAAGACCCAAATTGATTATCTACCACTCAGAAAGTGTGATAAAGGTTTATGCTCAGACTGTAAGGTCATCCCGAGTGGAAATCTCACGACTCAACATAGGCTATTGATTATGGACTTTGAGAGCATGCGAAAGAGGAAAAAGAGGGTTGTGTCTAGTCTACCTAGGATCGGGTGGGGAGACTTGACTAAGGACAAAGCTTAGGAGTTGGGGCAGAAGTTGTTGGCTATGGGGCCTAGAGGAGTAGTTGGGGTGGGGGGTAGGGTCCTGGAGCATAGGGACATTGACGGGGAAGTCTATAGAGTTAGTGAAGATGCTCCAGAAGAGGAAGATCAATATAGCTTGTGTCCAGGAAGATGGGTGGGAATGAAAGCTCGGGATACAGACGGGTTTAAGTTGTGGTTTGTGGGGGGGGGGGGGGGGTAGGGGAAAGAATGGGGTAAGCATCTTAATTGATAGGGAACATAGAGAGCTAGTTGTAGAGGTTAGGATGGTGAATGACAGGTTGATAGCTATTAAGATAGTTGTGGGAGGGTTTACTTTAACATAATTAATGCTTACACGCCTCAAGTGAGTTTGGACAAAGAGCTTAATAGGTGCTTCTGGGAGGACTTAGATGAGCTGGTACGGGGAATTCTGGACACCGAGAAACTTATCATAGGAAGAGATTTTAATGTCCACATTGGGACATCTTCCGGGGGTTATGACAGTGTGCATGGCGGCTTCGGTTTTGGAGATAGAAACGGAGGAACTTGCTGATATATTGTGCTAAAACTTTCGATTTGGTGATTGTTAACTCGTGTTTTCCGAAAAGGAGGAGCACTTGGTCACCTTCTACTGGCCAAGACCCAAATTGATTATCTACCACTCAGAAAGTGTGATAAAGGTTTATGCTCAGACTGTAAGGTCATCCCGAGTGGAAATCTCACGACTCAACATAGGCTATTGATTATGGACTTTGAGAGCATGCGAAAGAGGAAAAAGAGGGTTGTGTCTAGTCTACCTAGGATCGGGTGGGGAGACTTGACTAAGGACAAAGCTTAGGAGTTGGGGCAGAAGTTGTTGGCTATGGGGCCTAGAGGAGTAGTTGGACGCAAGTTGTATGTGAACCATGATAGCAAACTGTATTAAAAAAGCTGTGAGAGAGGTGTTAGGGGTCTCGAAGGGTTTCTCTGGTTCACAAAAGGGACTGGTGGTAGAATTAAGAGGTTAAAAGGAAAAGTGGAAGTCAAGAAAGCAGCGTATTGAAGCTAGTAGAGAGCATAGACGAGGTGGAGAAGAGGGCTAACAAGGAGTGATATAAGAACGCTAAGGAGGAGTAAAAGTTAGCGGCTACTGCGTTAAGACTGGACAAGGTGAGAGAAAAGAAGGCTCGTGATTTGGATCAAGTGAAGTGCATAAAAGACAAGGGTAGAGTTTTGATGGATGAGGCACAGATTAGGCGGAGATGGCAGTCATACTTTCATAAACTCTTGAATGAAGGAGAGGATAGGAACATTGTGCTGGGTGATTTGGAGCGCTCCGTGAGTCATCGAGATTTTGGGTACTATAGGCGCATAAGAGTTGGGGAGGTCGAGCAGGGGTAGAGCGACCGAGCCAGACGAAATCCCTGTAGAATTCTTGAAGAGCGCGGGTAAGGCAAGCTTGGAATAGCTCTCTAGGTTGTTTAATGTCATTTTTATGACGAAGAAGATGCCTAAACAATAGAGGTGGAGCACGATGATTCCGTTGGTAAAAGAACAAGGGTGATATCAAAAATTATAACTATAGAGGCATCAAGCAGCTAAGCCAAACGATGAAAGTTTGGGATAGGGTGACAGAAGGGAGGGTGAGAAGAAGTGTGTCTATTTTCGAGAACCAGTTCGATTTCATGTCGGGTTGGTCGATTACGAAAGCTATTCATCTTGTGAGGAGATTGATGGAGCAGTATAGGTCAATGAAGAAAGACTTGCATATGGTGTTCATTGACCTAGAGAAAGCATATGATAAAGTCCCGAGAGAGATTCTATAGAGATGCTTGGAGGCTAAAGGTGTGCATGTAGCCTACATTAGGGTGATTAAGGACATGTACGATGGAGTTTAGACATGGGTAATGACAGTGGAGGAGACTCAGAATACTTTCCTTTTATGATGGGGTTGCATCAGGGATCATCCCTTAGCCCGTTTTTATTTTCCTTGGCGATGGACGCATTAACGCGACACATTCAAGCAGAGATGCCATGATGTATGTTATTTGATGACATAGTTCTGATTGACGAGACGCGAGGTGGTGTTAACGAACGGCTGAAGGTTTGGAGATAGACTCGAGTCTAAAGGTTTCAAGTTGAGCAGAACCAAGACGGAATACTTGGAGTACAAGTTCAGTGACGTTACCCAGGAAGCGAACATGGATGTGAGGCTTGATACACAAGTCATCCCTAAGAGAGAAAGTTTCAAGTACCTTGGGTCAATGATACAAGGTGATGATGATATTGACGAGGACATCGTATCGTAGCAGGGTGGATGAAGTGGAGGCTCGCTTTCGGTGTCTTGTGTGATAAGAATGTGCCACTGAAACTTAAAGGTAAGTTCTACAAAATAGTGCTTAGACTGACTATGTTGTATGGTGCAGAGTGTTGGCCGGTCAAGAACTCTCATGTCCAGAATATGAAAGTAGCCGAAATGAGTATGTTGAGATAAATGTATAGGCATACCCGGTTAGATTAGATTAGGAATGAAGTTATTCGGGATAATGTGGGAGTGGCTCATGTGGAGGATAAGATGCGGGAGGCGAGGTTCAAATGGTTCGAGTAGGTTAAGAGGAGAAGCACAGAAGCTCCAGTTAGAAGGCGTGAGAGGTTAGTCTTGACGGGTGTAAGGATGGGTAGAGGTAGGCCAAAGAAGTCTTAGATAGAGGTAATTAGGGGGGAATAGTGCAACTGACCCGTACTGAAGATATGACCCTTAATAGGAGAGTGGAGGTCGAGGATTAGGGTAGAAGGTTAGCAGGTAATCGAGTGTTTCCCTTTGTCTTCCTCAGTTCGATAGATGAGTGTTAGTATGATATCTTTTATTTTTTGATTGCTATTACTGCCTATCGGTAATTGCTATCTAGGCTTCGGCACTCTTATTATCTTGTTTTACTACTAGTTGTCACTTCTTCTTTTCATCTTTTCTTCAGCGGAGTGTCTATTGGAAACGGCCTCTTTGCCCTCCCAGGGTAGGGGTAAGGCTGCGTACATCTTACTCTCCCTAAATCCCACTAGTGGAAAATCACTGGGTTTGTTGTTGTGGCTATTGTTGGTGGAATCTACAAAAGCCCTCAGTAAAATATTTAAAAGCTTAGTCCTATTTGGAGATTCAAGTGTCATAAGTACCATGCTTGACCACAATATCATCCAAAGTCGATCTTGGACTGCAATAGATAATCTTGTATGGTTCTTCAACATTTTTTAATAAATCTACATGCTTTATTACTCCGAATTTCACTGAAGACATCACCCTTTCAGACAAACATTACAAAGAAAGACCGGTGAAAAGCATACATATAGTAGAGGTTGGTGTAATAGTGAAGCTATTTTAAGAGCAATATCTTAAATTTAAGATGGATTCAGTCCAGGAATAGTCAAAAAGTTAGGAGAACTGGGTGGAAGTTTCAGTTGTCACAAAAAGCAAAATGTTCGAGTCCCTCTATCTTACTCAACTTTCTACCTCTTGTGACAGGTGGTTGTGCAGCTTCTATTAAGAGCCCATTTGGTTTGTCTTAAAAAAAGTGATTTTTCAGCAGAAATAACTTTTAAGCCAAAAAATAATAAGTTGGGGTTGCCCAACTTATTGCTTTTGGTTTGTTTTAAGCAATTTTTAACCTATTTTAAGCACTTTATAGCTTTGCCAAATACTGAAAAAATCTTTAGAAAAAAAGCTTAAAAGCTGATTTGACCAGCTTAAAAGCCAATCCAAACACCCTCTAAATTTGTAGGATCTTCATATTGTAATGCACCCGATTCATGGACTTGCCCATACATAGAAGCATATTCAGGATTTCAAGAGGATGGGTGCACCACTGCCTTTAAGATAGACGTTTAGCTTAATTGTATAAAATTTTACGATGGCAACAAGTTGGTGGGCAAACTATAATCAATACTATTATTACAAAAAGCTTAATTCATTTTTATAATTATCCTCGACGAGTTTTCATACTTTGAAAACGATAAATAATAGCATCATTAAGTACCTTCTCTCTGTATAGCAAACTCACTAGGATAATACTCGACCAACTTCATTACTTTGTCCTTGTATAAACTAGCAAATAAATCAACCAGATTCAAACTAATCATATCAAGAAGTAAGCCACTAGACATTATATTAAAAAAATTATCAAGCTCCTGAAGTTGCAAATCAATAACTGTAAATACTTCCACACGAAAATGACGTGAACATGAATTTTTGGCCCTCTTTGCTTGGACTTTCCAAATAAAAAGAGGATGAAGGAAAAATGAGAAGAGAGATATTGATAAAGAAATATGGGAAGGGGTTTGACCTTTGTTCTTAAAGCCTTCGCCAATTTGTTGATTCGTTGAAGAATTATCTTGAGACTCGAGAGAAGGCTCGTTGAAGACTCAATAGAAAAAGGGTGTTTGGGAATGGGTATTTCTGTTTCTTGGGGATTTTGAAACTCAAAATAATGACCAAAAATGGAAAATCAAAAAGAGACAGAAAAATGGTAACCAAGATAGAAAAGGAAAAAGCAAAAGAAAACAGAAACGTGCAGCTAATGTTAGAGTGGGTTAAAGTCCACCACATTGGTTGGGGAATAGGCTGGTGATCTCCTTATATGGACTTGAGCAATCCTCCCCTCAGGAGCTAGCTTTTGGGGTTGAGTTAGGCCCAAGTACCATATCATTACATGGTATCAGAGTAGATCAGTTCCTGTTTTAGCTCCTATGATATATTGTCCACAACCCAGTGGTGGTCTGGGCGTGCGAGGGGGTGTTAAAGGGGATTAAAGTCCCATATTGGTTGGGGAATGGGCTGGTGATCTCCTTATATAGACTTGGGCAATCCTTCCCTTAGGAGCTAGCTTTTGAGTTAGGCCCAAGTGCCATATCTTTACAGCTAATAAGTAAGAAAAGTGTATCATTTATATTAAAAAGAAAGTAGATGGCATGTAACCACCCGGCCGGTCGTATTTGAGCCCCGTTGACTTATTTGATGTTTCCCTTATGCTTGTTTGATGTTTTGTGACTTGTGAGGATGGTTGATTTGGCTTCGGAAAGGTTTTGGGGTGAATGGGAACACTTAGTTTCATTTTTGGAAGCCTAAGTTGTAAGAGTAGACCAAAGTTTGACTTTTGTGTAGACGACGTCGAATTGATGATTTGATGGTTCCAATAGGTTCACACAAGACTTGGGCATATGCCTGGATTTGGTTTTGGTGGTTCCTAGGGCGTTTTGGCTCTAATTGTCGAAAGTTGAAAATTTGAAGGTCTGGAAAGTTCATAAGTTTGACCCGGAGTTGACTTTGATGATATCGGATTCATATTATTATTCCAGAAGTTGTAATAGGTTCGTTTTGTCATTTGGAACTTGTGTGCAAAGTTTGGTTATAATTCAGATTGGTTAGATGCGTCCGAAGTTTGGAAATTCATGAACTTAAGAGAATTTCAATTTGTGTTTCGACCTTTGATTCATTGTTTGATGTTATCGTATATGTTTTGAGGCTTTAATTAAGTCCGAATAGTGTTTATAGACTTAAGAGTGTGATTGGACGGGGTCCCGGGTGGCGCTGGTGAGTTTCGGACGACCCGGAACATGGTTGAAATTGAAGAATTTTGCTGGTGTAAGGTCCTTTACGTTCGCGGAGGGTTATTTTGAGCTGGGCAGATTTCTTTCTTCACGTTCGCACCTGGGGTCACGTTCGCGAAGGGAGCTGGGAGCTGGGGCATTAGCCTACGCGTTCGCGGTGTCCTGGTCGCATTCGTGTAGGGACAGACTCGTTGGGTATCATGTTCGCGGGGGAGCTTCCGCTAACGCGAAGGCTTATTTTTGGGCAGTGAATTTTTGTGCTTCACAGACGCAAGCCATATGCCGCGTTTGCGAAGGGTATCCCTGGGCAGACCATTTAAGAGTTGTATTTCGGGATTTTAGCCCATTCTTACATATTTTGAACCCTAGACTTGGGAAAGGCGATTTGGCGTGAAGACTTTCATACAAGACTTTGGGGTAAGTGATTTATACACATTTTTGGTATTATTTCAAGAATCTACACGGATTATTAACACCCAAAACATGGAATTTTGAGGGAAATTTGGGGGGGTTCCCTACAACTTAAGAGAGTGAAAATTGAGAATTCGAAGGTCAATTTGGACTTAATTTTGAAATCTAATCACAAATTTGGACTCGTGGGGTTATGGGTAGTCGGGATCTACCCCTTGACTCGGTTTTGACCATGTGGGTCGGAGTAGACTTTTGTTGACTTTTTGGGAATTGTGTAAGATTGAAGTTTTATTGTTTGGAATCAAACTCCTACAACTTTATCTGATGTTATTGAGTTGTTTTTGGCTAGATTCGAGCCGTTCGGACACCGATTTGCATGGGAAAGCGTTTTTGAAGTATTGATTTGGCTTGTTTGAGGTAAGTATCTTGTTTAGCCTTGGATTGAGACACTAGTTGCTTGAATTGTTGACGATGGCTACGTGTCGAGGGTGACGCACATGCGGGGGATGAGAATGTATGCGTGCACCAGGTTTTTATCCATGCTCGGGGTAGTGCTTAGGCTATGTTATGCCTTGAAATGAATACTAAACTTCATGCTATCATGCTTCATATGTTTGTACCCCTTTGTGAGCTACTTGAATTATGCTAGAGATCATGTGTAGGTGAACATGATAATTGCTATTTTGTGGTGTATATGACTAATCTGAGCTATGGTAGCACACTTCGCACATGCATACACTTTATCATGTCATTTTTATCAGTCCATGAGTATGTGATTTAATATCCATTGTTCATATGCTTGTATTCTTGTATATGTCTCTGTGTGATATGGACTGGATTGCACGTGAGTGATCCGTGCGGTTTGAGTTATGATTGCACGTGAGTGGTCCGTGCGGTTGTTACATTATGGCACATGAGTTGTCCGTGCAGCGTGTGGATAAGGATTCATCTCCTAGGGTCGTCCTCTCATGTTTCTTTCTAGATGACGTACACGCAGTATGAGGAAAACTGATCAGTGTTTGGTTTTTGCATCTCTTCTCTATTTGCAAATACTTTGGGTGTATAACATGTTTTTATCGCATATCTTCTCTATATGCTAGTTTTGAAATGTATACATGCCTCTTTATGCATATTTTCTCTATATGCTAGTTCTAAAATGTATACACGCCTCTTTATGCATATCTTCTCTATATGCTGTTTTGACTGGAAGGTGAAGGCACGGTACATATCTTCTCTATATGTGCACAATGACTTGGTTTTTAATGCATATCTTCTCTATATGCTAATATTGACGATCCTTTGATGATAAATGCATATCTCCTCTATATGGTGAGTTGTTAAACTGTTATAAGACTTGGCACATCTTCTCTATGTGCACTGATTTGGTTATACCTGTGTTTATGGAAATACATAAAGCAAAACTACTCTATATTTACATCAAAAGGGACCTAGATTCCTATAAGGTAAAAGCAGGTCCATTGGTGGCACTTGGAAGGGCCGCAACCTTGTCTTTAGCATCAGGGTCTGCGCGCGCGGCGCTGGCCGCAGAGCATGGGTTGATTGCGCTGACAACGAGCACGCGTTGGGGCGCAAGCCTGTTGGCATCTGCTTGCGGCTGGGCGTTGGCGAGGGCCATTGATGGGGCGACATAGACATAGGCACACTTGTCACTTGGCACGGCCAAGACAACGAGGTCGTCCATGGCATTAGGTGTTGGAAGACTTGCCAGGACGTCGTGGGGCGGGTCCAAGGGGTCATGGGGCATGGCTGGAAAGCCGCCCATGACATTGGGTTCACATACAGAAATCTAAGTAATTAATCAAAAAAGTAATGTTATACGAGATTTAGGAAGGGGAGCACGGGTTCACGTGAACCAACCCCCCTTTCCTGTGAATCTCCCCCGCCCATACATACTTGCCCAAATTTGTAAGTTCAGGGCAGAGGGGGTTTCAATATCTCGGAACTTTCACGCTTTATATCGAAGATGGAAAATTGCATCATGGTTGTGCTTCTTATTATACTTCATTTCATGCCTTCCACAGTTAGTTGAAACTCTAGAGTCTAGCACTAATAAAAAAAGGAACTCCAAAGGTGAACTCCAGCTTATTCATTTTTCCTTGTTATTGTACTTGTTCTTTAAATTTTTACTTTGGCTTTCCTAACGATAAAAGCTTAACCTTCTCTTCCCATCGTAAATGAACCTAAACATCAAACACTTTGATATACCACATGGAATGGGAAAGAAACAAAGCAAACTCTAATGAAATCCTTCCGAAGTGGGTGTAGAACCAAACTGATGCCCAATTTCGCATATGGGACGCTTATACAGATGTATCTCAAATATGGTACTCTGCTCTATCACTTACTCAGCATGTTCACTAGAAAACAAAAGGGTCTATCAAGAAGTCATTTGGTGCGAGAGAAAGTGGTTCTCCTTGCTTCTACACTGACCACCACATAGCAAATGAAGTCAGGACTCAAGAAGCATTACCGAGAACTTATAGCAAGATGCATCACACGTTGCTTTTGAAACGAACATTGCTCCACAAGATCGAGTGTGAACTCATCCTTTGCTCCCTTCAGGAAGAAAAATAAAAGAAATTACAGCCCGACCTCAGCATCTCCTAAGTGCTATACTTTACTAATATTATCTTACCTTCTCCAAAGATAAAGGAAAAAGAAATTACAGCCAAAACTGCTTATCAGAAAGGAATGACTGAAAGCTGAGAACTATACTACCAATATGTACACGTTATATGATTTTGAGTCTATGACCATATTGAACCCAGACGAAAAATGGCACGTTTTAATTGGACTTAGTGTATGCACGTTAGACATTGACAGTTGGCTTAGATATATGCAAACATAATAACTCGAGCAATCATACGTCATGCCAAGACAATCAACTAAATACAAAATCTACTTTCTTCCAGGTATGCCAGAAAAGAACAGATCTCTGACAAATAATACCTCTTGAATGAAGAGCAAATCGAACAAAATTGCCTGGACAAAAACTTGTGTCAATCACAAGTAACCATTTATTTCAATAGCTATAATACCATAAAATTTTCACTAAAAATTAAACGTTAGGTAGCAGAATTGGTAATGGTGACTTGAGAAAATGATTCTAACGATACCAACCACTGTACATAACCCTATTAAAGAACTAGAAACTTACAGATGTTAGATTACCCCCCGACATACCTCAGGATGCTGAGTGTTGACGGCATCAAGAACTTCCCTTAGAACCTCTAGGGCAGCGGCAGCCTTCTGTAGGATACTGCATTATACAGAAGCTCTCTCACTAAATAAATTTAACGCCTAAAGATTCAACAAAAAGGTGAAGGTTAAAGCAGCTTACAAAAAGTTAGAAAAAAGGAAAATTAAAAAAAGGGAGGAAGATTTTAACTCCAAGCATTTGCGTTGCACATCAGGGTAAGTTTGTGTTCGATTATTTGAAAGAAATCTACTTCAGCAGCCTTCTTTTCCAGATTTATTGGAAGACACGTGACTATGATATGTATAATCATCAGATTGGTTACAGATTTCTAGTAACGCAATATTTCGTAAAGGTCCCATCATATTAAAATTCACTTAAGACTATGGTGAAGCAGCAAAGTCAAGAACATATGCAAATAAATAATGAAGAAAGAAAGAAACTATAAAAAAGGAGAATGTAAACAGCCCAATGCTGCAAGGCAGTAAAAAGGGAAGGAGTGATGGAACTATAATAACAGAGAAAAGAAATTGACGATAAACGGACCTCAAGAGAAGTGAAGAATGTTGATCTTTCAGGCTTGCTCGACTTCTGATTTTCTGACTACTTCGTTAGAAGGGAAGAGTATAGGCTCTCTATGGATAGTTTGGTTCTGGTTCTTGATCCTTGGGGTTTAGGGAAGACATTGTTTTTGGTTGGGTCTTTGTTGACATGAGACTATGCAACAGAGTAGACATGTCAAACCCCCTTTAACCTTGGGCACAAACCCATTTAGGTTTTACTTATTAATTAACATTTCTATGAAACAAGAGCTGGTGGGAACCAGAGTGTAACATTTTGGATAGTCTAACATTCTGTATATCATTTTTAAGTTTCTAACTCAAAAAACTTCTAATGACATCTTAAATCAAGTAGCTATATAGAAAAGAGTCATAAAAAGTTGTTATAAAAGTTCCATAGGAGCCTGAATATGCACGGAGCTTTCTCTTAGAATTTTAAATTCCTTCCTATTCCTCCAGGCGCTGGCTCGGCAGAAGCATCCATCGAGAGAACAATCAGGATGCAGCCTGCACTAAGAATGAGGATATAGAGAGCAGAGAAAGGACAAAATGAGCATTTTCTTCTCCATTTAGGCCACTAATCAACAGAGGAGATGGCTTTATTCATCAATGTCTTAAACTTCTAAGCCTGATACACTAAAACCAAGAGAAAGAGAACTGTTTTAACGAATTCTTTTCATTCTCCCATTAAAAGTATGGCACAATATGGCATTTACCTGTTGTCAGGAAATTTTTTAGGCTCTGCTTGTGGGAATTTTATTTCACATCTAGAAGAGACATGATCATTGTTTCGTTGATTATGTTTATTCTCATTTGAGGGAGCATGCAGTTCGGAGGAGACGAGAGGTCTTTGAGGAAACTGCACGCCTGCACTCTGAAAAATCAAATCTCAAGCATTACCAAAGGGTATTAAGAGTTTTACACCATCATAAACGATAGCAATTGTGCAGATAATATGTTATTTGTAAAGAAGAAAAAACAGGATCCAGAAAATTTACAAGTAACTTGCAGTACACATTGAAAAGGTATATTTTTTAAACTCTCTACTGACACATATTAGATGACTTGGCTCCCCGCATGCCATTGAAAATACAAAGTTGAGTAATTCTTTCAGAGAGTAGGGGTAAGAAAACCCTTCAGACAATAACCATGAGAGTATGGGTCCAATATTTATGTATAGCAATAAACCAAAAGCCATATTGTTCACCCTTTCATATCAAAAAATAGAATATCCAAACAAAACGTAAGCAGACAAATAATGATGTTCATGAACAAAAAATAACATAACAGAAAAATGCCCAAGACATTTCTCTACGGGAATCCAAACTTTGAGAGAGGAGGCCCCACACAACAAAAGAGATCACCATGCAAACTGAATGGAGTCAATTATATGACTTCCATTTTCTCCTTAGCAACCCCACCGCAACCCTGGATTCTATTAGGAGTGTGACGACTCGACCGGTCGTTTTGAGCTTTAGTGTTCCATTCGGTGGTTTGAGACTTTGAGTAGCTTCATATGATGCATTATGACTTGCATGTATGGTCGGTTTTGGTTTTCGAGTGGTTCAGGATTGATTTGGAAGAATGATTCTCGATTTAGAAGCTTTAAGTTGGAAGAGTTGACCAAGGTTTGACTTTTGGGTAAACGGACTCGGAATCGGGTTTTGATGGTTCTGATAGGTTCGTATTATGATTTTGGACTTGTACGTATGATCGGATTTGGTTTTGGAGGTTCCTAGAAGAATTCGACACGATTTATCGAAAGTTGGCAATTTGAAGAACTTAAGAGTTCATAAGTTTGACCAAGAGTTGACTTTGATGTTATTAGACTCCAATTGTTGTTCCGAGACTTTGGATAGGTCTATATAGTTTAATTGAACTTGTGTGCAAAGTTTGGAAGTAATCTGAAGTGTGTAAGTGTGATTCGGACACTCTTTTGAAGGAATGAAGATTTAACAACTTAAGAGAAATTCTATTCGGTGTGAGCCTCGATTCTTTGTTGTGATGTTCCCGTGGGTGTTTTGCGCCTTTGGATAAGTTTGGATAATGTATTTGTACTTGTTGGTATAATTGGATGGGGTCCCCGAGGGGCTCGGGTATGTTTTGGATCATTGGTTGAGAAACTAGTCAAGTTAAGGATTTGGAGTTTGACCACGGTCAATATCAGGTCAAGACGACCTCTTTTCGGTGTTTTGAGTGCGCGCGCATGTTCGTAGCATGTTTTATGATTGAAATGCATATATGGTTTATGTCCGGGAGGTTCCGAATGAGTTTTGGGTGCTAAAATGAAGATTTTGTGATTGCTGATTTTCTGGTGCAACAATTCCGAATATACCGGTTATGTCCCTGAAATTTTCAGACTTCCTTTAAAACTTCAAAACATCATATCTCCCTCATTTTAAGGCCAAATTGGGTGATTCAAAAGGCTATCTTGGGTGTAATCTCGCAAGGATTATGTTGGGCTTATCAAATGTGAGTTTCGGGATCATCTAGCATCTGCTTCGGGCAGAGACAGCTGCTGCATTTTTTTACTTATTCCGGGATTTAGTCAATTTTTCTTACAAAGTTTTGGAGCTCCGGAAGAGGCGATTTTTGAGAAAGTTTTCATCTACTTCATTGGGGTAAGTAAACCTAACTCAAATTTGTGATTATAACATGAATCTATCATTGATTTTGGTTCTAAATCAAGGAATCTTAAAGAAGAAAAGAGGGTTTTGGCTTCAAAGAAAGAAAGTGTATTTGGGGGTTTTGGCAAAACTTTTCTAAAGTGAAAAATGGAGATTTGAACCCCGATTTGGAGTTTGTTTTGAATGAAACATGTATATTTGGACTCGTATTGGAATGGGAGTTCGGGATTTGTGAGTTTTGTGGGGTTCCGAAGTGCGGGACCCAAGCTGACTTTGAGTATTTGATTAAAGATTCGATCTTTATAGTTTGGGTTTGATTCTTATGGCATTATTTGATGTTATTCAGTTGTTTTTGGCTAGATTCGAGCCGTTCGGAGGCCGATTCGCACGGGAAGGTGTTTTAGAATATTGATTTGGCTTGTTTGAGGTAAGTATCTTGCCTAATCTTGTTGAGGGAATAACCCTTAGGATATGACGTTGTTTGTTAATTGAAATGTGTGAGAAGCGATGTATATACGAGGTGACAAGCATATATACAGGTGCTATGTATGATTCATGATCGGGGTAATGTTTAGGCGAAACTCTGCCTTTATTTGAATATTGTGCTTCATGCTATCATGCTTTTTGTATGACTACGTGAGCTCCGTAAATCATGCTAGAGATCATGTGTAGGTGTTGATTTCCTGTTGAGCATGATGTTTGTTGTTGTACGACGTATCCGCCTGATTTGAATTGTAGTTATACACTCGCACATGCATACACCTTAGCATGCTATCTTCTTCCGTCCATGAATATGTGATTTGATATCCATTATTCGTATACATGTATTCTTGTATATGCCTTCTGTGTGAGGGACTTCCTCGTGCGGGATGAGTTATTCAGGCTCGTGAGTTGTCCATGCGGTAATATGATTATGGCAGGTGAGTTGTCCATGCAATTGTTATTATTGGCACGTGAGTTGTCCGTACAGCGTGCGATAAGAATCCATCCCCCTAGGGTCATCCTATCATGTTTCTCTCTTGATGATGTACGCGCAGGTTGTGAGAAACCGACGGGTTTCTAGTTGACGTGGTTTATGGAATTTGGATCCTTGGTTGGACTTTGCATCTCTTCTCTATTTGCAAACTCCTTGAATGTATACATGATTTTACGGTATATCTTCTCTATATGCTAGCTCCGAAATGTATACATGTCTTTATGCATGTCTTCTCCATATGCTGCCTTACCGGATGAGATGGTTCACGATATATATCTTCTCTATATGTGGATCCGTGTGTCATAACTTATTTAATCATGCATATCTTCTCTATATGCAACTGTAGGAGGTTTAATTGATATTTCATACATATCTTCTCTATATACAACTGCTGGAGGACTAATTGATATTTCATGCATATCTTCTCTATATGCAACTGTTGGAGGATTATTTGATATTCGTGCATAGCTTCTCTATATGCAGTTGTGAAAGTATTATTTAATATTTGACTCATATCTTCTCCATATGTTGAGTTGTTAAACTAGAATAGTACCGGTGCATATCTCTCCTATATGCAATTGTCGATGTGTTATCTAATATCAAATGCATAATTTCTTTATATGTTGAACCGTTAAGAGACGGGCACACATCTCCTTTATGTGCACTGTTTGGTGGTACCTGTATTTCATGTTTAAGACTCTGATTCCGTTGCTGGGTAGACACATATGTTTTGAGATGTACAGGTTTTATATATATATAGTGAGTATCCTTGACCTGAGATCTCGTCACTACTTCACCGAGGTTAGTTAGGATACTTACTGAGTACATGGGGTCGGTTGCTCATACTACACTTCTGCACCTTGCGTGCAGATTTTGGAGTTGAGTAGCTGTGGAAGACGAAGCCTTGCATTAGAGGCGTACCAGTGTTCCGGATTCAAGCTACCTTTTGTTCATGATAGTTTAGGATTTCATTTCTGTTTCTGAAAACTTCAAACAGATATTGTATTAATTTCTCACATCAGTTTTGTAAATCTAAATCATAGTGGCTCATGACTTATACTACCAGTCCTTGACGTAGTGAATTCTTTTGCGGTTTTACTTATAATATTGATGATTTCTCATTGTAATAGTAACTTATACTGTTTGGCATACCTAGCGGATTAGGTTAGGTGCCATCACGACTTGGTGGGGTTTTGAGTCGTGACAAGGAGGGGGGCGATCCAAAGGGAAAAGCACAAAACAAGCTACTTTTGGTTTGATCTCTTCCGTTTTCTACTTCTGTTACTTTTGTGATGGACCATGGAGCAGGATAGGATATTCTTTTATGTCCAAAAGGCAATCCACATACGTTTAGAATCCACAACTTATCTTTTTAGTGTATTCTTCCTTAGTTCAGGTAAGATTTGATCACTTCTTCTCTAGTTGTATTAATTTCTAGTTTCGATGCTTATGCACATCCGAAGTCACGAGGTTGAGCGTCAAAACTGCAGGTGGTGGCTGAATTTGTTGCACATCCATACCTATTTTAATACATTAGAAAATTTTATAAACACCAAGTTGGTGTGACTATTACAATGTGATTCTAAAATGAATATCATTAGAAACCCCAAAAATCTATCTGACTCTCTAATACAACACAATTTTTTTCTGCTTACACCAAAGGTACTGGTAAAAGAAAAGAGATCTTTGATTCTTTGTACTCAATTCTGGAATATCATCCCAGTTGCTTGATTTTTTACAGCATTGTTTCACTCGACACCGCATAAGCCACAAGACAAGACCCCTACTACAACTAGCCTTCAGCCCAAAAAGGTTCTGACAAGATCAAGTAAGCCGTACTATCACTAAGTCGAGATGTAAGTTCTCTCTTCCATTCTACATGGCTATAGGAGCATGAACTTCAGGAGTTGTCTTTAAATACAATCCGCATCAGTAATGTTAAGAGTTATTGAGGACTTGGGGTCCAAACTTCATCCATTGAGCAATGGAACAATGCGAGCTATTTGGGGAAAATACATTCTGAAAGTATAAAACTAGAATGAAATATATTGTTGATATGGTTTTAGCATTTTTTTGAGAATGGTGACATTTCATTCATCAGCACAAAGATTATGCCAGCGACAGTATTTACAAGTTACAGCCCTTGTATACTTTATAAGGCTTCCAAAAATTGTAAAATAGATTCTGCATCTTCTACAAAAAGCTCTTTACGCCAAAAGTGAGAAAATTTAAGATACAATTCATTTTTACTACTTGTATGGAGCTACTCTTATCTCCAAAACAATGCTGTTTCTTTCCTTGTTCTTAACATTTTTTGCGTGACATCTTTTTCTTTACTTGATCTACTGCTCCTTTTTCTTCCTTCCTTTCTTCTTTACTTTTCTAATCATAAAAGAACCTTTTACCAGTTACCAAAATTTTCATAACGCACCACTTGGTCAAATTTCTCAGTTTTCAGTAACCTTGTGAAAAATTACATCAAAATATATGTGCTAATTTTGAGTTTGCGTAAGCACCGAGCGTAGAGCCAATTAGTTAAGAAACAGATGATGACCATCCTCAAAATTAAGGAGATATAATTAAAGGATTTACACGTAACATCTAGTCTCTTCAACTCTTTCTTTTCTTTTTCAATAGAGTACAGACAGGTCGATGTTTCTCAATAGAATACTGTTATATGTACGGTTAGGGAGAATCTACCTACCACTAACTCATAATATGCAGAATAATACTGAGGGAACCTCCCAGAAGCTCCGCCAAGAGAAGTCTGTGCAGCATCCAGAAGAAGAAATATCTTTTCTCTTACAGGTAGATCTGACTATATACAGAGAAAGCAAAAATTAACACCCCCTTAGATATTAGGAGCAATTGCAAGACCTGAGCATGAAAAATTTAAGAACACAAAAGGGGGGAAATAAAAATAAAAGCTGAAAAATTGCAGACCTTTTTCTTTACTATCTTCACAAGTACCGGAAGGATTCCTGTATCAATAACCTGCTTATGAACAGGTTCTCCGATATTGTTTATCAACATTTCCAGCAACTGCAGTATTAAGTGACAGCCCAGTAAGTATAACCAACAAATGAAGTGTCTTTATAAAGGCTGCTAAACCAGCAAAAAGATTGTTGTACAATCAATGGGACAACAAAATTTCCAATCAGATGGAAAATGTTGGAGAATCTAAAAGCACTGACATTTACTGAGAAGAGTTGTGAGTTTGGGCTTTTGCTTCCCAGCCGTTTCTTTATAGCTTTAACGACATCTCTGGCTTGCCTGCTCAAATCAAAGCAATATCATGTCCTTGAGTCATCAATAAGATGCAACCTGAATGCTTGGCAGAAAAGTAGCTAAATATGGCTTAGTCATAGTTCCTTAGAAAACTTATTCAACACAAAAATTGGAGTACCACACCAGACTAGCAAGAACTTGGTTTCCACAAGTGAAATGGGGATATTTAAGAATTATAAAGACTGGATGAGTTTACACTCATTAATCCTAGTAAAAAAAAATCAGCATGTAATTCCTACTTAGGCATGTCACAGGGACCATGCAAATGAGGGTCTCTATTAACTACATACATTAAAAATATAGTAAGGAGCCATAGAATCGGTACTCTTTTTCTTTTCTTTTTTGATAAGGTACTTAGAATAGTATTTCGTTGGAGAAACTAGCAAAGTACCACAAAGAATTAAAATTGGCAATAGTAAAGAAACTTGCGAAGCCAATACCTTTTAAAGTTTAAACATAGGGAAAAAGTAGTTTCAGCTTTCCCTTTGTTATTGTACTACTTTGTACCATCTTGGTACCTTATATCAATAAAACTTTTACCATTTCAAAAAAAAAAAAAAAAAAAGTTTCAGCTTACTGTGGCGAAATATGAGGTTAGAGAGCTCCATTATTTTTTTCTCCTTTTTTTTTCGTTTGACATTAGATACTAATCATTTTCAAATAATGAAGTTCTTATTTAAAAGGCATGTTCACAAATTCTATAAGAATCAAAATTAAAAGAAAACCTAACTGTGCCAGATAAAGACTATCTAACAGATTTTATACTGCCATGTTTTGCCCTTCTTTCAATGAAATTTTCTTACTTTATCAAAAAAAAAAAAAAAAAAAAAGAGAAGACTTTATGTAACAGATTTAAACTTCATTTTTGGTAAAGTAATAGCTGAAGGTACTAGTACTACCGCCACTCAGTAAAAAATTTGAGAGGGAGTTGAAAGAAACTGCCATACTTGTGATCATGTGCAACCAATTCACATATTTCAATATTTTTTGTCCAATCTATTTCAGTGAGTTTGTCACTTGTTGCAGAATTAACAAGCTCTGCTGCCATTCTCCTTATTTTCCAGCTGGAGAAATGAGAATTTTGTCAGAACCTTCATAAATCTTTAGGAAAGTAAGCTATTTACTTCAAAGGGGGAAAAAAGAAGTAGGCAAAAGCTCCTCTGTGAGTTAGAACCATCTAAGTACTTAAAGGTCCCATCTGCTGCTAAAAACCCAAAATTGTTGGATCAAACTTAATACCATGCTCAGTTTGCAACATACAATCTATGGGCGCAGGTACAAATATTGCAAGTAATCATTTAGGTGCTAGCACATTTTTCTACGACATAAATGAATGAGATTTACAGCAAACTGAAAGCTGTTTCCCCATGCACCACATCTTACTGGAACTATTACATGTTAACTAGATAAAAACAGCCAATTGTTGGGATTTCTTCAACACAAATGGCACAGAACCTTTCTTATTTTTAATATGTTTTTTTCCCCACAGAGGGAAGTCCTTAATATTTTTAAAAGAAGTGCAATGTAGTCTCTGAAGATTGATTTCCGGCAATTTCATTGCCGAACTTTTATTGGTTTAGTCACCCATGTGGGCACCTGTCAAGTGATCTCTGCAACTCTGACATAACTGGAGAAAGAGGTGAACTTTCTTTTTTTGTTAATGAGGAGAGAACTAGAAAAAACTGCTTAAAATATCATCTGGAGAGAAAATGGATGATCTCGGTTGCCAAGTTTCGATCTGATGGGAGGGACAACAACGAAGCCAAATAGAAGGTACTAAATGCAAACTATTATGCAGGGACTACATTGAACTTTCTAAAAACACTTCTATTTTCCACTTGTCTCATAGCAGCTCAGAAATCATGTCTACAAATCTAGCCAAGAACTTCCCTGCAATATATGATACTTCATCTGCAAGATGCACAACAGGAAATGAATCCAGAAATATTTAATGTGGATAATGTCAAGATATTCAGATACCAAACTCTCAGAAGACACAAAGGCCAGATAAGAACATGCAGTTCACATATCAGAAGACTATTGTGGCAAAATGGGCATAAAACAAATGGGACGTGTGCTGAAATCTACAGACAAATGCAACAGAATACAAGAAACTATGCTATGGAAGTTACTCAATGCATTGTTTTCAGATTTTTTTTTATTTTTTTTTTTGTGTGTGTGTGTGGTGGGGTTGGGGGGGGGGGGGGGGGTTACTAGAATCCACGAGGTTATGCAACCACAAGAAGCACAAAAAAAATCCATTGCAAATGTAGTAAGAAGGCGCTAACCTTCAAATAGTTATGTGTAAAATACTTATGAATAGACAATGACATGGTTATACAAATGCTAACGACCCTTGTTTACAGGGTTGTTGTGGGTGCCACTTGGGTCGCACCACCTCAATCAAGAACCCTGATCTAATTTGTACCACCTTCCGAAGAAAAAATGGTGATCCAGTATTCCAGTTAATACTGTGCCATTGATTGTGAAAGCCCTGTCTAAACGACCCAAAGATGACTGCATAGTAATCTATAAGTAACAGCAGCAAAAAGCTCCTGAATCAGCTATCCATTAACTAGGTATTTGTGCCATAACCAAGCTGCTAAGCACAAAATCCCCACCACAAATTTTAAGTTGCAAAAAAAAGTAATATACAGACATAAAAAAATAACTTAGGTAAGGAAAAGTATCTCCAATAATCTATCCAATCTCCTAATATGGTCCATTTCAGTTTCATCTCAAATAAGTGGCAATTTTCCACCCTGCTTATTTTTTCAAAAGCATTCATATAAGCATCAAGCTCATTATCTGTATAACTTTGTAGTTTGCTCGGCATAACACATATACAGTTTGCAGGTTTGAACTTATCTTTGAAATGCACATGTAATCTTTTGAAGTTTGACTTGTAGATGGGAGCATTTGAACAATGAAACAAAATAGCCAAAGTGAACAAGGTTTGGAAGGATCACCGTCCACTGCCATACGAAGAAGTGAGCGTGCAATCAAGAATGACTTATTCAATAACAAGTTTCAATTATTTCACTCAGAACTACACTTTATACCGATGAAAAGATTAACACCCTATCCCTTCCTGTACCAGAAGTAAAACCAGTTTGGTTGCTGCAAAATCAACATATAGAAAAAGAAAGCTAGATGAAGATGCAACTCCTGTACGGACCTCTTTAGTAAGAAATAAAAATGTTTTCTATATAAGTTAATTGCCCCAATATAAAGGTAAGTTATTTTCCGTTCTACTCCTACAAACATATGAACATTGATTCCCTTTCTGCTACTTACAATTGTCTCCAAGTAGCACCCACCCACCATGTCTCATCCTCACCTCTATTTCACTACCAACTTAATATCCAACCAAACATCCTAGATTTAGAAATATTTTCCTCAGCTTAAACAAAATGTCGGTTTACGTCATCAAATAAGATAACGACACTACCAGCGCCCAGAATTATTTGACTAATTCAGCAAGAAATCCAACAACTAGTTGCTTCTCAAATTAGCAGCCAACATCAATTGGAAATTCTCCTTCCTTAAAACAAAAAGAAACAAAAAAAGAAACGAGTATAATCATTTAACACGCATACTCAAATTAATCTAACACAAGTCGTTTTCAGTAACTTCCCACTCTATCCAAATTCAGATCTCAAAAAAGCATCTAGATGAGAGAAACTTCAATGAAACACATTTGAAAAGGGAAAACAGCTTACTTGCTAATAGAGAGAAAGAGCAAATGTTCTCAAAGAGCAAACTCCTCATAAATTAAACTTCTTTTTCATTTTGCCATTATAAAACTCTGCTTTCCAGATCACTGTACAAGTCACCCAGCTTTATGTACAACGCTTATAAGTTTTCAATCTGGCCTTTTAAATACAGAAAGAAAGTGATAATTTCGTTAGTAAAATTTAAAACTAGCCATTTTTAGTGCTGGTCAATCAAATTTAGCCATATAATCAAAAGTCAATCATATTTAGTCACTAAATTAGGACGGAAATAATTTATTGACAAAAATACCCTTACTTTATTTATAAAATTTACGCAACATGACCTCATACTCTGTTTCAACCGAATCTCGCGGCGTCAAATCTACAGATTGAAGTAAGCTCTCATGATTCTTCTCAATGTGTTAATCTACGATTCTTCTCGTTTGTAATTCAGATCGTATTTATTCTGTGCTTGATTGTATAATATATAAATGTAATTTAATTTACAGAATATTATACCGATAATATGTATGATTCATTAAAGAACACAGAGTTAAACTGATGGCACATGAATTAGTTGCAGAACAAAATATCTAATATAATATGCTGGACCTTTCTAAATTGATATATAAAACTTACAAACTTCCAGAATATTATACGGAGAGTATGTATGATTCAAACACCAAGAATATATCTAAATGTTTAATATTCACCTACCATCCCGAATAAAAAGCTGAAATTTTGTCATTAGATATGTCAAAACTACAGACTCTCCAGCATATAGTATTGAAGGTATCTTTGATTCAAACTAGAAAAAATGCTGCATAAAATGGTATAGAACAAGACACTACTATAATATATTGGACTTTTCTAAATTAATATGTAAAACTTAGAAATCTCCAGCAGATTATACTGGAAGTATCTGTGATTCAAACCAGAAGAACACATCTAAATTTTTAAGGTTCCCTTAATGTCCTGAATAAAATACTAGACTTTTATGATTAGATATGTCAAAACTACAAACTCTCCAGCATATAGTACTGGAGGTATCTCTAATTCAAACCCATCTAAGATTTTAATGCACTGAATAAAATGCTGGACTTTTGTGATTAGATATATCAAAACTACAAACTCTCCAGCGTATAGTACTGGATATATCTTTGATTCAAAACCAGAAAAAAATGCTGCATAAAATAGTGGAAAAACAAAACACCAGCATAATATGTTGAACCTTTACAGCATTTTATACTGGAAATATTTGTGATTCAAAGCAGAAGAAAATATCTAAATGTCTATTGTTCCTCTAATGTTCAAAATGTTTAATATTCACCTGCTATCCTGAATAAAAAGCTGAAATTTTGTCGTTAGATATGTCAAAACTACAAACTCTCCAGCATATAGTATTGGAGATATCTTTGATTCAAACTAGAAAAAATGCTGCATAAAATGGTATAGAACAAAACACCAGTATAATATACTGGACCTTTTTGAATTAATATGTAAAACTCAAAAACATCCAGCAGATTATACTGGAAGTATCTGTGATTCAAAAATACATCTAAGTTTTTAAGGTTCTCCTAATGTCCTGAATAAAATGCTGCAGTTTTATGATTAGATATGTCAAAACTACAAACTCTCCAACATATAGTACTGGAGCTATCTTTGATTCAAAACCATCTAAGTTTTTAATGCACTGAATAAAATGCTAGACTTTTGTGATTAGATATGTCAAAACTACAAACTCTCCAGCATATAGTACTGGATATATCTTTGATTCAAAATCAAAAAAAACTGCTGCATGAAATAGTGGAAAAACAAAACACCAGCATAATATGCTGAACCTTTCTGAATTGATATGTAAATTTCACAAACATCCAGCATTTTATACTGGAAATATATGTGATTCAAAGCAGAAGAAAACATCTAAATGTCTATCATTCCTCTAATGTTCTGAATAAAATACTAGACTCTTGTGATTAGAAATGTGAAACTACAAATTCTCCAGCATATAATGCTCTGATTCATCATACAAGAAACAAAAAAGTGAATGGCTAATCTTCCCCCTGTTTCCTGAATAAAATACAGGATACTTATAACGACTCGACCGGTCATTTTGAGTATTTATACTCCTTTCAACTATTTGAAGCCTTGAATAGCTTCATATGATGTATTATGACCAGTGTGTATTGTCGTATTTGGTTTTTAGGTGTTTCAGGATTAGTTTGGATGAATGAAATTCATGTTGGAAGCTTAAATAAAAAGGGTTGATCGGAGTTTGAATTTTATGCAAACGGCTCCGAAATAGAGTTTTGATGGTTTCAATAGCTCTGTATGATAATTTCGGACTTAGGAGTGTGTCTGAATATTTATTTTGAAGTCCGTAGTTGAATTAGGCTTGAAATGGCTAAAATAAGAAATTGAAAGTTTGAAAGTGTGACCAGGGGGTTGACATTTTGATACCGGGTTCGGAATCTAATTCTGGAAATTGAAATAGGTCTATTATTTAATTTATGACTTGTGTGCAAAATTTGAGGCCAATCGGACTTGATTTGATATGTTTCGGCATCGAATGCAGAAGTTGAAATTTCTTAATTTTATTAAGCTTGAATTGGGATGTGATTCGTGTTTTTAGCGTTGTTTGATGTGATTTGAGGCCTTGGATAAGTTCGTATGATGTTTTAGGACTTGTTGGTATATTTGGTTGAGGTCCCGGGGGCCTCGGGTGAGTTTCAGATGGTTAAAGGATCAAATTTGGACATAGAGGAAATCTAAAAATTTGCCTTCTGGTGCAATCGCACCTGTGGACATTTTCTCGCAGGTGCGAGCAGAGAGAATTCACAGAAATCTTGATGTAAGTCACTTGTGATCATTTTTAGTCAATAATATTGAATTATCATCGAATATTCCGACTAGATTACGTGTTTTTGAGGTGTAATTCGAGGATTTGGTCCTAAGGATTTGAAAATAAGATTTGAGAATTTGAAGGTCGAGTTGATGTCGGAATTTGGTAAATTTGATATGGTTGGACTCATGATTGAATGGGCATTCATATTTTATAACTTTTGTCTAGTTCCGAGGCGTGGCCCCACTGACGACTTTTGAGTTAAATTTCAGATTTTATTAGAAAATTAGTATTTTTATATGAAATTAATTCCTATAATTTGTGTTGACGGTATCAAATTAATTGTGACTAGATTCGAGGCGTTCGGAAGTTGATTCGCAAGGCAAAGTCATATTGGAATAAAGAACTTGCACGGTTTGAGGTAAGTAACATTTCTAAACTTGGAGTTGAGGGTATGAACCTTGAATATACGTGTTATGTGATTTGTTTGGAGGGGACGCACATGCTAGGTGACGGGCGTGTGGGCATACACTGTAGAAATTATGACGTAATTGATTCCGTGGAATTTTGTAGTCAAATAATCTTGGCATTATCCTGCACTTTTATGTGTTAAAGAAATTGAACTGAGAATCATGTTAAAAATCATGCTGAGGCTATATGCCGTATTCAAACCCACAGAGGTCGTATTGTTGTTGAATTATTTATTTAAAATGTAAATTTCATACTCAGTCATGTTCATCCATTTGAGAAAATATTTATGGGATCGAGCTGCACGCCGCAGCAGGCCATATTGGCTTTATATTTATTATTTTATGGATTGAGGTTGCACGCCGCATCAGGACTTATAGGCTTTATTATTATGGGATCGGACTGCACTCCGCAGTAGGCCATATTGGTTTTATATAGCGCTTGGGCTGAAGGATCCCCTCCGGAGTCTACACCCCCCACAGTGAGCGCAGATGATATTATATTTGTGATGGACTTCCCATGGAAGGGAGTTGCCTTATTTATTTATATTTGGGATGGACTTCCCATGGCATGGAGTTACCTTATTTATTTATATTTGGGATGGACTTCCCAGGGAATGGAGTTGCCTTATTTATTTATAATTTCCCTGGGCATGGATCTTGCCCGAAATATTTATTATATTTGGGATGGAGTTTTCTGGGCTGGATTGGCCCTGTACAGTACTGAGTGACTGAATGTCAGTTATTATGTATATATATGGGATGGATCTTCCCTGGGATGGATTGGCCATATACAGTACTGAGTGATTGAGTATGAGTTCATCACTGTGCTGCATTGCATTAGATATACATACTTGATATGTAGGCATAGAGAAGTATTAATCCTCATTCCATCCGATAATGAAATTTCTTATCTGTCGTTAAAGTTTTTTTGAGAAAAATCACAGATCAGACTTACTCATATTTCGATAACTATCGGCAAAAGTTTTGAGTTTTACTGTTATACTTGAAAAGAAAATATTTTTTTCCAGAACTGTATACGAGCTGAGCATGTTATTATTGAGTTTTTACTTGTGTTGCTTTAAATTGTATTGTTATGAGATGTTATTGGATATTGGTGTGGACTCTGACCTTGGTACAAGCTCGTCACTACTTTCAACATAAGGTTAGGTTTGTTACTTATTGAGTAAATGGGGTCGGTTGTACTCATACTATACTTCTGTACCTTGCGTGCAGATTTCTGATGTTGATGTTGATGTGTGCGACGGGAGCTGGATCTGAAGATGTACATGCGTTCCAGTCATTGCTGCCTATTGTTCATGGTAGCTTTAGAAATTTTAATCTGTTCATGTATATTTCAGACAGATGACGTATTTTTATTTCGTACCAGTTTTGTACATTCTAATCTTAGAAAATTATGATTTGTACTACCAGTCCTTAGGGAGTTTATTAAAGTCAGTTAATTATTAATTGAATCGGATTATTGTTATTTGGCTTACCTAGCGGGTGAGGTTAGGTTCCATCACGACTAGTTGGATTTCGGGTCGTGACAAGTTAGTATCAGAGCTCTAGGTTCATAGGTTCTACAAGTCATTAGCAAGTGTCTGGTAGAGTCTTGCGGATCGGTACGATGACGTCCATACTTATCTTCGAGAGGCTACATGGCATTTTAGGATAAACTTCCCATCTTTCTTTCCTTATAGTGCGACATTGATTCAACGTGAAACGTATCACTTTGAATTCCTTCCACTCACTCGTTTGCGTACGTAAGCACTCGGTATCAGTTGTACATCGACGGCTTGTGGATCCCATGGATGAGGTGCGAGATTTGTTTTCTGTGTTTTGGTGATGGGCCAGTCTGGAGGACTTGAGGCCAGGTTTAGACCGCAGCTTAGGCTCGGTAGTTTCAGTTGTGTGAACTTGTACATTTGGACTCATATGTCTGGTAGTGTCCCTATGAGTGGAATTTGTGGCGATGAGCGGTTGAATGACTATGTGATGGTTTGAATGTGACGGGAAGAGTTTCTCGAGATGTAAAAAAGGGCCATTGGGTGCTTGATGTCTGTATTGATTTGACGAATAGTTTCGAGTATGAATGTGTTGAAGGATCTTTCACGTTTTTAAATAGTGGGACAAATTAAATTCTCATGTCTTGTTAATGAGTTTGGACTCAGGAAGATTAAGTGATTGCATAGTAATTGTGGCTGCGAAAGGGTATAGTAAGATGCCAATTTGAGGCCATGCCGGTGGGTTATTTCCTGCGGAATAATCTACATAGGTGTGTCCCTTATAATGTTGAGTGGAGAGTTTCTTTTCTACCAGCGGGGCGTATGTGTTGAGATTCGAATTTGAATCTGGTTGAGAAAGTTGACGTGACTGTCAAGAGAATAAATGCGAGTTTAGCGGATGATTGAGGTACTTTATGGTTGGTGTTGCATGAGCTTGAGAAGAATTTTTGTTGAACTGACTGCAGTATTATGGCAGTTGAGTATTGTGAGTTATCGAGTGTTTTAATCTATGGCTTTGAGCCAAGTGGGGGAGCATGTTATTAACAATTCAATTTAATGGTTATATGTTAAATTTTAGTTTTGGTCTGAGACATACTTGTGGATCAGTTATGACTGCAAAGGTTGAGATCGAGGATGATTCGAGTAAGGAAATTCCTGGATACGGGTTATATTGCACTTTATGAATATATGAAAATCATGGGATGATCGAGTTGTTATTGTAAAGGATGTAGTACGCACGTAGTATGAATTTGATTGGTAGTGTTAAGGCAGGGTTACCTTTTTGAGTGTTGTTTTGCTAATGGGGCACGTGTCTTTCAGCCCGTTTGGGTGGACAATTTAGATTTGAGCAGAGTGGATGACTCTCGAGAGGGTTCTAATGGATTCAAAATGTATATGTGGCAATTAAAAATCTTTTGAATTTTGTATATCACTAAAATCGGTTATTTACATTGGATGGTGTCGGGACTTGTGGTAATTCTGTATGACTATGGATTTTACATTCCAGTATAAGAAAGGTAAAAGAATAATTTTTAGTTCACATAAGGTCTTTTCAGAGTGGGCGTTCGCTTGTGGTACTTTATGGGGGTAATTATGATGTGGTGAGGCTCTACAGATGTTTTGGTGGCAACATTCTTGGGTTTGGTGACCTGCGTGGCTTGGTCGAGTTTGAGGAATTTAGTTCTGATAGCTTGGTTATGTGCAAACGAATTTTAAAGTGTTCTTGATGGTTTATACCATGGTTTGAGCCGGATATTTTCTACCGGTGTGAGGAACATGTTGTGTATTATGACTTTCTCCTGGATGAGAGCAAATGGAAGGTTTCTAACTAACCGGGTATGTAAGTTGTTGGTGACTCAGAGTTGATAATGAGATTCTCATGCTTTTCACATGATGGCATGATAGATGTGGTATGTTGTGCGGGATTAAGATTTACATGTACAATGTGGCAGTTCATTCTTGAAGGGAAGGTCATGAATTTTGGACAGCATAGTTAGTTTCAGATATTTAGATGAATGTTAAACTACTCAGTAATTCCTGAGAAGGGTGCGCATTTCAGAAGGCGCATTGTGTTTTGACTTACGGATGTTCATTGGTATTGCGGTACTCACCTTGTTGATAGACTGCTGATATTCAAATTTTTGCTATGTAGCACGAAAAAATTATGGAAGTATTCCTAGTGGGGTGATCGTTCATGAAGGATGTGATAGTCATTCGAGTGCTGGAGTTGTGATCAGTTACGGTGGTTCATGTGTTCTATGAATTTGGGGGATTGAGAGTTCTCAGAAGCAAATTGTTTCGGGGCCGCGGACTGTGAAGATGTGGCCAAGTTAACTAGATAATAGTGCATGTTATGGTTGAGTTATTGAGGACTTTTTAGAGGGCTATTTATCCATGCTCGGATTGTGTTTAGGCTATAATAAGCCTAGAATTGACTATTAATCTTTAAGCTATGATGTTTCTCATATCTGTAACATTGCGTGAGCTATTTAAGCCGTGTTTTGAGGCTACATACGGGTTAAAATCCCTAAACGAACTTGATAAATGCCTCAGTGATGAAAGATTTCCGATTTGAGCTACGATAGCACATTTTATACATGCCTACACTTTAGCATGTCATTTATACCAGTCCAGGAATATGAGAATCTTATCTCTCTCATCATATACCTGTATACCTATTTAAATGCTCCAATGTGATATGTTTGGACTGGAGACCTGGGACGATACCGGGCGGATTATGTTATTAGCACGTGAGTTGTCCATGCAGATCCATATATTGATATTATTGGCACGTGAGTTGTCTGTGCGGGTTCTATTGTTAGCACGCAAGTTGTCCGTATAACGTGTGGAATTTGCGTTTCCTTGATTGTTTATCTGATTAATTATTTCTTTCCTCTTCATGCTATGATATTTCCTGATCAGGGCAATTTGAGAAAATTGTGCACATGTACACACAAATATTCTTCTCACGGAATTTGATGAGTTGGTTTTAAATAATGTTTTGTGCCAGTTTTTAAAAAGGCAGGATTACACCGGAATAGCTAGAATAGTTGTGTTTGGTGATATAAGGTCATTGGACCTAGAATGGATATTATCAAATTTGATTACAGCGTGTTGGAAGAATAATTAAGAATTCGTCTTAAACAATTGGCTATGGTATTTGTTGAATGAGGGAAAGCTCTGTGACCTGTTGATCTGGTAAGTGGTTGTGAGTTCCTGTATGTTTCTTTCATTATCGGCAGTGTACGAAGGTTTTGGAATGAGGTTCTGTGGAATGTAGAGTTTAATACTAGTACTTGGTTGGTTTGGAGTAGTTACTGTGATCGGGAATGGTGCTGCGAGCATGCGAGTTGTGTAGTATGTTATGTGATTATATCTGGGGTTATCGTTATGGCTTGATACAACTTGTTCATACTTATACAGTATGTAGATGTGAGATTCGTGTCTTGTAAGAAATTCTGGATGTTGAAAATTTGGGTTTTAAGTTTTACGAACTAAGGTTAAAGTAATGATCTTCAATTATGTTATGTTGTCAGGCCTATATGAAATAGGGTGGTGTGGGATCACCCTCGGGTATGTGCGTGGTAAGGTGGAATAGTGATTTGATAGCTTGGAAACAACTTTTGGCACGTTCGAGGACGAACGTATGTTTAAGTGGGGGAGAATGTAATGACCCGACAGGTCGTTTTAAGTATTTATGCTCCTTTCAACTATTTGAAGTCTTGAATAGCTTCATATGATGTATTATGACCAGTGTGTATTGTCGAATTGGTTTTCAAGTATTTCGGGATTAGTTCGGATGAATGAAATTCATGTTGGAAGCTTAAATAAAAAGGGTTGATCGGAGTTTGACTTTTGTGCAAACGACTTCGGAATGGAGTTTTGATGGTTCCAATAGCTCTGTATGGTGATTTAGGACTTGGAAGTGTGTCTGGATATTTATTTGAAGTCCGTAATTGAATTAGGCTTGAAATGGCTAAAATAGGAAATTAAAAGTTTAAAAGTTTGACCAGAGGGTTGACTTTTTGATATCGGGGTCGCAATCCGATTCTGAAAATTGGAATAGGTCTATTATTTCATTTATGACTTGTGTGCAAATTTGAGGTGAATCGGACTTGATTTGATAGGTTTCAACATCAAATGTAGAAGTTAGAATTTCTTAGTTTCATTAAGTTTGAATTGGGGTGTGATTCGTGTATTTAGCATTGTTTGATGTGATTTGAGGCCTCGACTAAGTTCGTATGATATTTTAGGACTTGTTGTAATATTTGGTTGAGGTCCCGGGGGCCTCGGGTGAGTCTCGGATGGTTAACAGATCAAATTTGGACTTAGAGGAAATCTGAAAATTTTGCCTTCTGGTGCAATCGCACCTGCAGACATATTCTCGCAGGTGCGAGCTCGGCATCGTAGAAGCGTGAGGTGGCTTCTGCGAAGTTTCGCCCGCAAAAGCGGGCGAAACTTCGCAGAAGCCAATCCGCAGAAGCCAATCCGCAGAAGCCAATCCGCAGAAGCGGAAAATGGGAAGGGGCAACCTCATCGCAGAAGCGGACATCTTCTTCACAGAAGCGAGTCCGTAGAAGTGGACTGCTGTCTGCAGAAGCGCCCTGAGCCGCAGAAGTGTCGAAGCCCTCGCATCTTAGAGACCGCAGAAGCGGCCAAGTGAGCCGCGGATGCGAAAAGCCCTGGACAGAATAAAATCAGAGGGGTTGCGGGATTTTGGCATTTTTGGTCATTTCCAACACGGTTGAGACGATTTTTTAGAGAGAATTCATGGAAAATCTTAAAGTAAGTCACTTGTAATCATTTTTAGTCAATAATATTGAATTATCATCGAATATTCTGACTAGATTACGTACTTTTGAGGTGTAATTTGAGAATCTGGGCCTAGAGATTTGAAAATAAGATTTGAGGATTTGAAGGTCGAGTTGATGTCGGAATTTGGTAAATTTGGTATGGTTGGTCTCGCGATTGAATGGGTGTTCATATTTTGTAACTTTTGTCGGGTTCCAAGACGTGGACCCCACTCCGATATTTTAGTTGAATTTTGAATTTTGTTGAAAAATTAGTATTTTCATATGGAATTAATTCCTATAATTTGTGTTGACTGTATCGAATTAATTGTGATTAGATTCGAGGTGTTCGGAAGACGATTCGAGAGGCAAGGGCGTATTGGAATAAAGAACTTGCACGATTTGAGGTAAGTAACATTTTTAAACTTGGAGCTGAGGGTATGAACCCTGAATATACGTGTTATGTGATTTGTTTGGAGGGGACGCACATGCTAGGTGACGGGCGTGTGGGCGTGCATTGTAGAAATTGTGACGTAATTGATTTTGTAGAATTTTGTAGTTAAATAATCTTGACATTATCCATGCACTTTCATGTGTTAAAGAAATTGAACTGAGAATCATGTTTAAAATTATGTTGAGGCTATATACCGGTATTATTGAGACCCACAAAGGTCGTATTGTTGTTGAATTATTTGTTTAAAACGTAAACTTCATACTCAGTCATGTTCATCCATTTGTGAAACAATTTATGGGATCGAGCTGCACGCAGCAGCAGTCCATATTGGCTTTATATTTATTATTATATAGATCTGGCCTACACGCCGCAACAAGCCTTATAGGCTTTATTATTATGGGATTGGACCGCACGTCGCAGTAGGCCATATTGGCTTTATATAGCGCTTGGGCTTAAGGATCCCATCCTGAGTCTGCACCCCCCCACAGTGAGTGCAGGTGATATTATATTTGGGATGGACTTCCCAGGGCATGGAGTTGCCTTATTTATTTATATTTGGGATGGACTTCCCAGGGCATGGAGTTGCCTTATTTATTTATATTTGGGATGGACTTCTCAGGGCATGGAGTTGCCTTATTTATTTATAATTTCCCTGGGCATGGATCTTGCCCGAATCATTTATTATATTTGGGATGGAGTTTCTTGGGCTGGATTGGCCCTGTACATTACTGGGTGACTGAATATTAGTTATTATGTATATATATGGGATGGATCTTCCCTGGGCTGGATTGGCCATATACAATACCGAGTGATTGAGTACTCTGGGAGTGTGAGTACATGAGTTAATCACTGTGCTGCATTGCATTAGACATACATACTTGATATGTAGGCATAGAGAAGTATTTTTTTCTCATGCCATCCGATAATGAAATTTCTTATCTGTCATTAAAGTTTTTTTGAGAAAAATCACAGATCTTAGACTTACTCATATTTCGGTGAATATCGGCAAAAGTTTTGAGTTTTACTGTTATACTTGAAAAGAAAATGTTTATTTTCCATAACTGTATACGAGCTGAGCATGTTATTATTGAGTTATTACTTGTGCTGCTTTAAATTGTATTGCTATGAGATGTTATTGGTTATTGGTGTGGACTCTGACCTTGGTACAAGCTCGTCACTACTTTCAACCTAAGGTTAGGTTTGTTACTTATTGAGTACATGGAGTCGGTTGTACTCATACTACACTTCTGCACCTTACGTGCAGATTTCTAATGCTGATGTTGATGCGTGCGGCGGGAGCTGGATCTGAAGATGTACCTGCATTCCAGTCATTGCTGCCTCTTGTTCATGGTAGCTTTAGAATTTTTAATCTGTTCATGTATATTTTAGACAGATAATGTATTTTTATTTCGCACCAGTTTTGTCAATTCTAATCTTAGAAGCTCGTGATTTATACTACCAGTCCTTGGGAAGTGTATTAAAGTGAGTTAAATATTAATTGAATCAGATTGTTGTTATTTGGCTTACCTAGCGGGTGAGGTTAGGTGCTGTCACAGCTAGTTGGATTTTGTGTCGTGACAATACTAATATCGAATTATTTGTATACATTAAATGCATGATGCATACAAATTTCTTGATTATTGCTTTCAATGGAAAATGGACACCAGATTACAAGTATTTAGATCATAAAACAAAGCTTCTTCTTATAAATGATGGGACTTCATTTGACGAATTCATTAATAAGATTTTTGAAGTTATAGAGTTCGACAGGAACAAGTATGAAGCAACAGTTTGGCTTAATATCAACCTAGGCACCGGCAAGGGAATACATGTAACAAAAGATGAAGAACTTACTTCATGTATGATGCTTTTAAGAAACGATCCATACTATAAAGGCTGCATATTTGTTATTGATATATTAGAAAAACTTTCTGGAATTTTTAATGGAGATCAACAACAAGAAGGTAATGCAATAATGGAGATTGACAATCAACAATTATTGAAGGGAACCACATATGTTCCAGAAGAGCAAGACATGTTGATTTCTGAAACACCAGAAGAGCAACACATGTCGATTTCCGAAATTACAATGGAAAATGAGAGTGTAATTCCTATGAAAGATCAACACTTTGAAACACTGCACACAATTGAAGGGAGAAAAAGGAAAGCAAAAGGAAAGGCAAAAGAATCTCCATCAATAATACTAAAGGAAAATGCTTCATTGGATGAGGTAAAACTGGGATCTGTTTTTCAAGACAAAAATGCTATGATTAGATGTTTTTGCTTAGGAGCAATCAAGGAGCACTTTGAGTTCTATGTTGAAAGATCAAGTAATACAAGATACTCTTTGATATGTAGTGATGAAAATTATAGTTGGACTGTTTGAGGTTCAAGAATTAAGGAATCAATACTTTTTAAAATAGTTAAATTTGAGAGAAAACATGAATGCTCGGTTGACATTAGAAAGTCACATCAAAGACAAGCGACTTCAAATGTGATAAGAGATTACATGATTGACAACTTAAGAGACATAGCTACTGAAGTAAATCCTAAGTTTGTTATTTCAGAAATGAAAAGATCACATAGAATAGATTTTGGCTATGAAAAAGCATGGTGTGCTATTCAAAAAGGGATATCTTTATTAAGCGGAACAACAGAAGAAAATTATGAGCAACTGCCTTCATATTTGTACATGATGGAACAAAAAAACTCATGAACATATACTAATATTAAGAGAGATGCAGAAAACAGGTAAAAACAAAACTTGTAAAAATTTAGTATTTCTTTTATTTTTTGTCATCATCACATTTCCCAGCTCATTAGTGAATATTGCAAATAACACCACAAAAGTCTACATTAATATTAAATATAATACTGCATTTTCATATCAAAAATATAGATTCAAAATGCAGTATTAAAAGTTTCAAAAATCACCAGTATAATATACTGCTTTCATATGCAAAATATACAAAATCTCAAGCCTATTATTCTACAAATATCTTTAATTTATAGCAGAGACACACATATGCTAATATCCATTAGTATGCAGCTTGTCATATCACAAAACTAAATTCTATTTACTTTTGAATGTAACAAGTTTCTTTACATATTTTTTATGTATGGGGCGTCAATTTCTAGGTGGAAGTATTGTCGACCACTTATTGTTGTTGATGGAACATTTCTAAAAAATAAATATAGAGGTGTTCTATTAGTGGCAGTTACAAAAGATGCAAATAATCAGATTTTTCCTATAGCATTTGGGGTAGCGGATTAAGAGAACAATGAGGCATATACAAATGATACTTCAGAGAATCAAGAAAAGAAATTGGCATTCGTAAAGATTTAATGTTCTTATCAGATCGACACAAGGCAATTGCAAATGGAATTGCAGAAGTTTTCCATGAGTACTACCATGGTATTTGCATATATCATTTAGAGAAGAATCTAAATCAAAGAAGAGTAAGAAATACGGTAATAAACCTATTTCAAAGTGCTGCAAGAGTATACAATCAATCAGAATTTGATGACTTTATGTCCCAAATAGCTGTTGTTGACAAGAAAACATTCGACTACTTAATGGAGGAACCACCAGGAAGATGGACCCGTTCACATTGTCCGAGACGACGATATGATATGCTAACAACAAATATTGTTGATTCAATGAATACTGTTTTGAGACGTGCAAGAGAATTGCCGCTTTTAACAATGTTGGATTTCATACAAGAAAAAATACAAATATGGTTTTATGAAAGAATGGACAGCAGCAGAAGGAGTTTTTCGTGAAATATAAAACTGGGCAGAACAAACATTGAATGACAAAATTAAACCAGCTTTTACATTTAGAGTATTGCCCATTGATCGACTCAAATTCAAAGTTAAAGAAGAGGGTATGGAATTTATTGTTGATCTAGATAAGAGAACATGTGATTGTTCTGATTTTCAGCTAGACGAGATACCCTGTGAACATGCAATTGTTGCAATTGACACCATATATAAAAAGAAATCGGATTTTTGCTCCGCCTATTATACAAGGGACTTTTGGTTGAAAATATATGAAGGTGAAGTAAATTCTGTATGTGATTCAACTACATGGATTATACCAGATACTGTTAAATCAGAAATTACTAAGCCTCCGGATGCAAAAGTTATGCTAGGAAGAAGACAGAAGAATCGACATGTATCCTGTACAGAATTCAAGAAGGAATCAAGATGTGGTCGTTGCAAAAGATATGGGCATAACAGAACAAATTGCACAAATTCAGCAGTAGTTCATCCTTATGCAAGAAAATACAGGAAAAAGAATGATTGATTATATATAATAAGGTTGCATACGCTCATTCAAAAAACTGATTGTAATCCAAAATAATTTGCTCGGGATTCTTGTTTCTCGAAATATTATTACTGTCTATTTTTTTTGTTTCTTGATTTGAAGTCAAAATAACTGTAATCTTTGTTTCTTCTATTACAAAATACTTTGCTGCAGTTATCAAGAAATTTTTGTTTTCTCCGAAATCCATATATCTATCAAAAGTAAGAGTGTACACTCTATAGTATACTTATATAAAAAGCTTAAAGGTATACCTTGAACATTATACTGGAACTCATCAGATATACTCTATAGTATACCTATATAAAAAGCTTAAATGTATACGCTGAACATTATACTGGAACTGATGATATTTTTTGTCTAATACTCAGTTTATTATACTGGAACTCATCACATATAAGATACCAATATGCATTGTTTACTTTAAATTATACCAACTATAATAAGTTTAACAATAAGAATGGTATACAAAGTGTACATTCTATAGTATACCTATATAAAAATATTAAACATATACCCTGAACATTATACTGCAACTAATAAAATTTTCTGTCCAATAATCAATTTATTATACTAGAACTCATTACTGTCACGATCCAAAATTCACATGTCGTGATGGCACCTATCTCAATACTAGGCAAGCCGATAACCTCAATAACCTACTATAATCTTTCAAGTTTGAAAACATAATATTTAGATTTAATAGAAAATCCCACAAATACTGATATAAATACACTACCAAAACCCGGTGTCATTGAGTACATGAGCATCTGAATGATAACATAGTGTGACTGATACAAATACTGTCAGGAAATATAGAACAGTATAAATTAACTGAAAAGAAAAAGAGTCAAGGTCTGCGGACGCCAAGCAACTACCTCGATAGTCTCCAACAGATGAAACTCCGAAATCTAGCAATCGCCGTATCCGGAAGTATCTGGATCTGCACACGAAATGCAGAGTGTAGTATGAGTACAACCGACCCCATGTACTCAATAAGTAACAAGACTAACCTTTGGACTGAAAGTAGTGACGAGCTCAACAGGTACAATCCAATATAGAAATAACATTTCAAAAATGTAGGCATGCTTTCAAGTTCAACAGTTAAATTCAGTAAAAGTAAAATAGATCGATTCTGAATGATATGAGGAATATGGTATCTCTATATCTACATGCCAATGTACATGCTGTACGTGATGCACCTTAGTGGAAACCTCGTACTCAAAATCTCAAAATATTCAATCACTCAGTACTATATATGGCCAATCCAGCCCAGGGAAGATCTATCCCATGTATATATATATATATATATATATATATATATATATATATATATATATATCAGTCACTCAGTACTGCATAAGGCCAATCCAGCCCAGGGGAAAATCCATCCCCAAATATAAATGATTCGGGCAAGATCCATGTCCAGGGAAGGTCCATCCCTCAATATAAAATCAACCGTGCTCACTATGGGGGGGTGCAGACTCCGGAGGGGCTCCTTCAGCCTAAGCGCTATAATAGCCAGATCCAGGCATAAATAAATAAAACATGCTACGGCGTGCAGCCCGATCCCATAAATATCACTCAAAATCTCCAGTCTCTCGGGCTCTCAATGACATGAAAATCAACCCGACATGATATGATGTATCAATGAATGACAACAGAGACTGAGATATGATATGCAAATGATAGATGTGATTGAGTACAAAATTATAAATTTAAACAAGTAATTCAATAGCAATAAGACATGTGTGGATCCCAAAAATATCGGCACATAGCCTAAACACGATCTTTAACATGCGTCTCAGCTCAATTACCTTCAACGCGCGGAGGGTATATGGATAATGACATGAGTATTTGACTATGCAACTCCACAGAATCAGTTAAGTCAAAATTTCTATGGTGCATGCCCACACGCCCGTCACCTAGCGTCACCTCCATACAATTCACATAACACGTAATTTATGGATTTATACCCTCAGAACCAAGTTTAAAAGTGTTACTTACCTCAAACCGTGCAAGTTCTTTATTCTAATATTCCTTTGCCTCGCGAATCAGCCTCTGAACGCCTCGAATCTAGTCACAGTTAATTCGATACAGTCAACACAAATTATAGGAATTGATTCCATATGAAAGTACTAATGTTCCAAAAAAAATCTGAAATTCAACTCAAAAATCGTTAGTGGGGCCCATATATCGGAATCCGACAAAAATTATAAAATATGAACGCCCATTCAACCACGAGTCCAACCATACCAAATTTACCAAATTCCGACATCAACTCGACCTTCAAATCCTCAAATCTTATTTTCAAATCCCTAGGCCCAAATCGTCGAATTACACCTCAAAAACACGTAATCTAGTCGGAATACTCAATGATAATTCAATATTATTGATTAAAAATGGTCACAAGTGACTTACCTCAAGAATTCCCATGAAATCCCTCTGAACAATCACCCCAAACCTTGTATTTGAAGTTAGAAAATGAGAAAGAATCTTAGAACCCCTCATTTTAACACTGCCAGTGTTTTCGCATCTGCGATACACTTGGCCGCATCTGCGCTCTCGCAGATGCGAGGTCCTCGATGCTTCTGAGGCTCAGGGCGCTTCTGCGGAGAGCAGTCCACTTCTTTGAAGTAGCTCACCCCCCTCATTTTCCGCTTCTGCGGTCACAACTTCATAGATGCGCGCCCGCTTCTGCGGTCAGCCATGCGCATCTGCGATCCCAGCCTTTGCCAAGACAATTTCACTTCTGTGGAGCCGGGCTCCCTTCTGCGAGCTCGCACCTGCAAGATAAGTTCCGTAGGTGCGATTGCATCAGTAGGCAGCAAGTTCCAGCTTGTTCTAAGTCTAACATTTTTGATCCGTTAACCATCCGAAACTCACCTGAGGCCCCCGGAACCTCAACCAATTATACCAATAAGTCACAAAACAACATACAAACTTAGTCGAGGCCTCAAATCACATCAAACAATGCTAGAACCACGAATCGTACCCCAATTCAAGCCTAATTAAAACTAACAAATTCCAACTTCTACATTTGATGCCGAAACCTATCAAATCAAGTCTAATTGACCTCAAATTTTGCACACAAGTCATAAATGATATAAGAGACCTATTACAAATTTTCAGAATCAGATTCCAACCTCGATATTAAAAAGTCAACTCCCGGTCAAACTTCCAAATCTTCAATTTCCTAATTTTGCCATTTCAAGCCTAATTTAACTACAGACTTCCAAATAATTTTTCGGACACATTCCTAAGTCCAGAATCACCATACAGAGATATTAGAATCATCAAAACTCTATTCCGGAGTCATTTACACATAAGTCAACATCCGATAAACTATTTCAACTTAAGCTTTAAATCTTGGAACTAAGTGTTCCAATTCATTCTGAAACCTCTCCAACAAGTCACATAATTATAATTGAACATAGGATAAACAGTAAATGGGGGAACGGGGCTATAATACTCAAAACAACCGGCCAAGTCATTACATTCTCCCCCTCTTAAACAAACGTTCATCCTCAAATGGGTTTAGAATTATACATGAAGTCTCAAATAGGTGTGGGTATTTGCTCCGCATCTCCCGTTCAGTCTCCCAGGTAGCTTCTCCGATTGGCTGGCCTCTCCACTGCACTTTCACTGAAGCTATGTTCTTTGATCTCAACCTTCGAACCTGTCAATACAAAATGGCCACCGGCTTCATATCATAAGTCAAATTACCATCCAACTGAACCGTACTGAAATCCAAAACATGAGATGGATCTACCACATACTTTCGGAGCATAGATACATGAAACACTGGATGAACACCCGATAGACTAGGCGGCAATGCAAGTTCATAAGCCACCTCTCTAATCTTCTTTAGTATTTCAAAAGGCCCAATATACCTAGGACTCAACTTTCTCTTCTTCCCGAACCTCATAACACTCTTCACAGGCGAAACTCGGAGTAGTACCTTCTCTCCTACCATGTAAGCAACATCGCGAACCTTCCGGTCGGCATAACTCTTCTGTCTAGACTGCGCCGTGCGAAGTTGTTCCTGAATCAATTTAACCTTTTCTAAAGCATCCTGAACTAAATCAGTACCTAATAGCCTAGCCTCACCCGGCTCAAACCAACCCACCAAAGACCGACACCGTCTCCCATATAAAGCCTCATACGGAGTCATCTGAATGCTAGATTGATAGCAGTTGTTATAGGCAAACTCTACAAGCGACAAAAATTGATCACAAGAACCCCCAAAACCTATAACACAAACGCATAGCATATCTTCCAAAATCTGAATTGTGCGCTCGGACTGTCCGTCCGTCTGAGGGTGAAATGATGTACTCAACTGAACCTGCGTGCCTAACTCTCACTACACTGCTCTCCAAAACTGTGATGTAAAATGCGTGTCCCGATCTGAAATGATGGACACCGGCACACCATGTAGGCGAACAATCTTGCGAATATAAATCCCAGCCAACCACTCCGAAGAATAAGTAGTCCCAACTGGAATGAAATGCGCGGACTTGGTTAACTGATCCACAATCACCCAAATAGCATCAAACATCCTCACAGTCCGTGGGAGTCCAAATACGAAGTCCATGGTAATACGCTCTTATTTCCATTTTGGAATTTCAAGTCTCTGAAGCAATCCGCCTGGTCTCTGATGCTCGTACTTCACCTGCTGACAATTTAAACACCGAGCTATAAACCCCACTATATCTTTCTTCATTCTTCTCCACCAATAGTGCTACCTCAAGTCCTGGTACATCTTAGCAGCACCCAGATGAATAAAATACCGCGAACTGTGGGCTTCTTCAAGAATCAATTCACGCAACCCATCTACATTTGGCACACAAATCCGACCCTGCATTCTCAACATCCCATCACCTCCAATAGTAACATCTTTGGCATCACCGTGCTGAACTGTGTCCTTCAGGACAAGCAAATGGGGATCATCATACTAGCGCTCTCTGATGCGGTCATATAAGGAAGACCGAGAAACCACACAAGCTAGAACCCGGCTGGGCTTCGAAACATCTAATCTCACGAACTGGTTGGCCAAGTCCTGAACATCAACTGCAAGAGGCCTCTCACCAATAAGAATGAATGTAAGGCTACCCATACTCACCACCTTTCTACTCAAGGCATCGACCACCATATTGGCCTTCCCGGGATGACACAGAATAGTAATATCATAGTCCTTTAGCAGCTCCAACCATCTCTGCTACCTCAAATTTAGATCCTTTTATTTAAACAAGTGCTGGGGACTCCGATGATCTGTAAATACCTCGCAAGCCACACCATAGAGATAGTGCCTCCAAATCTTTAATTTATGAACGATGGCTGCCAATTCTAAATCATGAACAAAATAGTTCTTTTCATGCGACTTCAACTGGCGTGAAGCATAAGCAATCACTCTACCCTCCTACATTAAGACACACCCAATACCGATCCGAGAAGCATCATAATATATAGTATAAGAACCCGACAATGAAGGCAAAACTAGAACTAGAGCTATGGTCAAGGCAGCCTTGAGCTTCTGAAAGCTCTCTTCACACTCATCCGACCATCTGAATGGAGTACCTTTCTAGGTAAATTTAGTCATAGGTGTCGCAATAGATGAGAAGCCTTTCACAAAGCAATGATAATACCTGGGCAAGCCGAAAAAACTCCGAATATCAGTAGCTGAAGATGGCCTGGGCCAACTCTAAACTTCCTCTATCTTCTTCGGATCCACCTTAATTCCCTCACTAGACACTATGTGTCCCAAGAATGCCACTGAACTAAGCCAGAACTCACACTTAGAGAATTTGGCATAAAGTTTCTCCTCCCTCAGCCTTTGTAGTACAATACTCAAATGTGGTACATGTTCCTCCTGGCTATGTGAGTACACCAGGATATTATCAATAAATACTACAACAAATAAATCAAGATACGACTGAAATACACTATTCATCAAGTGTATAAATGCTGCTGGGGCGTTTGTCAGCCCAAAAGACATCACGAGAAATTCATAATGACCATAGCGGGTCCTGAATGCCGTCTTTAGAATATCCGAATCCTGAATCTTCAACTGATGATACCAGACCTCAAATTGATCTTAGAGAACACCCTCGCTCTCTGAAGTTGGTCAAATAAATTGTCAATATGTGGTAAAGGATACTTGTTCTTGATTGTACTTTTGTTTAACTGCCTGTAGTCGGTGCACATCCGCATAGTACCGTCTTTCTTTTTAACAAAATAGAACTAGTGCACTCTAAGGCGACACACTAGGCCTAATAAACCCCTTATCAAGAAGTTCTTGAAGTTGCTCTTTCAATTCTTTCAATTCAGATGGTGCCATACGATACAGAGGAATAAAAATGGGCTGAATGCCCGACACCAAGTCAATATCGAAGTCAATATCCCTGTCGGGTGGCATACCCATCAGGTATGCAGGAAATACATCTGGAAAGTCTTGCACTATCGGTACAGAGTCAATAGTAGGCATGTCTGCATCAATATCTCTCAAAAAGTCCAAATATGACAAACACCCCTTCCCAACCATTCGTTGGACCTTTAAGTAAGAAATTACCCTGCTAGGAACATAATCTAGAGAACCTCTCCATTCGATCTTCGGCAATCCCGTTATCGCCAACGTCACGGTTTTTGCGTGACAGTCCAGAATAGCATGACATGGAGACAACTAATCCATACCCAATATTACATTGAAATCAACCATACTAAGCAATAAGAGATCAACTCTAGTCTCTAGTCTCTAGTCCCCCAATAGTCACTACTCATGATCGATATACACAATCCACAATTATAGTATCGCCCATCGGTGTAGATACATGAACATGTGACACTAAGGACTCACGAGGCATATCTAGATAACGAGCAAAATATGATGATACATACGAATATGTGGAACCAGGGTCAAATATTATAGAAGCTTCCCTGTGGCATACTGAGACAATACCTGTGATCTCTGCATCTACAACAACGATATCTGGCCTGGCAGGAATAGCATAGAATCGGGCCTGACCGCCACCTGATCTACCTCCCCCTCTAAGGTAACCTCTAGCTGCCTGAGCCCCACCCCTTGCTGGATGGGCTGGTGGTGAAATAACTGGTGCGGGAGTCGCAGCCTGACTCCTCTGTTGAACTGGACCTCCCACAGGCGGGGACAATATATCTTTGTGTGACCCAAATCTCCACACTCAAAGCAACCATTCTCTTAAAATGTCGGCAAGTACTAAAGTGGACCTCGAGAACGAGAAGAACTACAAGAAAAACCCTGAACTAATGATGCACGAGATAAACTCTGAGCTGGAAGTGTACTAAGAGAAGACTGACTCTGTCGAGCACTATATGAACCATGGCTAGTTGATGCGCCACGATGAGCTGGACGAGCCATCTGAGCGAGCCTATAAGGTCGACCCTCATTGTGATAGGGTTGTCCCCCAGAAGGAACACCGTTGGAATTATCCGGACCACGAGACCTCTTGGCCTCCCTCTCCTCACGCTCCTGCATACGGACCATTTCTAGCCATCGAGCACTGTCAACCACCTGGTCGAATTTAGCACATGCTACATTTCCCAGAGTTATAACAAAACAGAACTGATAGTTGAGGCCATTAATGAACCTCTTGATCTTCTCCCTCTCAGTGGGAACCAACCAAACTGCATGACGAGCTAATTCTGAAAACCACATCTCATACTAAGTCACGGACAGGTCCTCCTGACGTAAATGCTCAAACTACCTGCGTAGTTCCTCTCTACGGGTCTGTAAAAACAAACTTCACCAGGAATAATACGGAGAACTCATGCCATGAAAGTGGTGTTGCACCAACTACTCTACTCCTCTTATAAGTCTCCCACCATTTAAAGGCTGCTCTGGTTAGCTGAAAGGTAGTAAATGAGACCCCACTGGTCTCCAGAATACCCGCTGTATGAAGCATCCGCTGGCATATGTCAAAGAAATCCTGAGTATCCTCTGACTCAGTTATGCTGAAAGATGGAGGACGAAGTCTCTCAAATCTCTCTAATCTCTTCTGCTCCTCGTCATTCATAATAGGACCCACCTGGGCCAGAGTAGCTGTAACCGGATGGACTGGTAGTGCCCCCGGTATCTGGAATCCCTGCACTACCCGCTCTGGAGTACGAGTAATAGGGGTATGAGTACCTCCCCCGGCCTGAGAAGTGGATGGTGCGGTCTATGCCGAAACCAACTGAGCAAGGCCAGTGCAAACAGTCAATATCTGGGCCAAAGCCTCCTGAAGGCCTAGAATCACAATAGGCATAGCTGGTGCTTGAGTTGGTCCTGCCAGCTCAACTATATCTGGAACCTGCTCCTGAGCTGGAGCAACTGGTGGTTCTACAGGTGTTTCTCCAACTATTGTACGAGCTACACCTCGACCTCTACCATGGCCCTGGCCTCTACCACGGCCCCGACCTCTCGTGGCCCTAACTGGTGGCACTAGTGGTTGACCATTCGATCCGGTAGTACGTGACCTCACCATCTGTGAGAGAATAGAATAACATGAATTTTTAGTTTCCTGAATCAACAAATTCGCACGACAGAATACAAGAAAGTGAAAATTTCCTAAGGGTTCGGGAGCCTCTCGAAGATAAGTACAGACGTCTCCGTACCGATCTGCAAGACTATACTAAAACTGCTCATGACTCGTGAGACCTATGTAACCTAGGCTCTGATACCAACTTGTCACGACCCAAAATTCACATGTCGTGATGGCGTCTATGTCATGATCCAAAATTTGCATGTCGTGATGGTGCCTATCTTAAAACTAGGCAAGCCGATAACCTCAATAAACCACTAAAATCTTTCAAGTTTGAAAACATAATATTTAGATTTAATAGAAAATCCCACAAATACTAATACAAATACACTCCCAAAACCCGGTGTCACTAAGTACATGAGCATCTAAATAATAACATAGTCTGACTGATAAAACACTATCTGAAAATATAAAACAATACAAATAACTGAAAGGAAAAAGTGTCAAGGTCTGCGGATGCCAAGCAACTACCTCGATAGTCTTCAATAGATGAAACTCCAAAATCTATCAACCGTCGTATCCGAAAGTACCTGGATCTGCACACGAAGTGCAGAGTGTAGTATGAGTACAACCGACCCATGTACTCAATAAGTAACAAGACTAACCTTTGGGCTTAAAGTAGTGACGAGCTCAACAAGTACAGTCCAATATAGAAATAACAGTACAATAATGTAGGAATGCTTTCAAGTTCAACAGTTAAACTCAGTACAAGTAAAATAGATCAATCCCTAATGATATGAGGAATATGACATCTCTATATCTACATGCCAATGTACATGCTGTATGTGATGCACCTAAGTGGAACCCTTGTGTACTCACAATCTCAAAATACTCAATCACTTAGTATTGTATATGGACAATCTAGCCTAGGGAAGATCCATCCCATATATATACATCAACTGACAGTCAGTCACTCAGTACTGTATAAGGCCAATCCAGCCCAGAGGAAGATCCATCCCCAAATATATATAATTAGGCAAGATCCATGCCAGGGAAAATCCATCCCAAAAATATAAAAGCTTTGGGCAAGATCCATGCCCATGGAAGATCCATCCCTAATATAAATAAATAAATAAGGCAACTCCATGCCCTGGGAAGTCCATCCCAAGTGTAAACATCAACTGCGCTCACTGTGGGGGGTGCGGACTCCGGAGAGGCTCCTTTAGCCCAAGCGCTATATAAAGCCAATATGGCCTTCTGCGACGTGCAATTCGATCCCAATCTAATAAAGCCTATAAGGCCTGCTGCGGCATGCAGCCCCGATCCATATAATAATAAATATAAAGCCAATATGGCCTGTTACGGCGTGCAGCTCAATCCCATAAATATCCTCACAAATGGATGAACATGACTGAGTACGAAATTTACATTTTAAAAGAATTAATTCAACAGCAACACGACCCTGTGGGTCCCAAAATATCGGTACATAGCCTAAACATGATTTTTAGTACGAGCCTCAGCTCGATTTCTCTAACACGTGGGGAACATGTGAATAATGACATGATTATTTGATTATGCAACTCTACGGAATTTATTTAGTCACAATTTCTATGGTGCCTATACGCCCGTTACCTAGCATGTGCGTCACCTCCAAACAATTCATATAAGACGTAATTCAGGGATTCATACTGTCAGAACTAAGTTTAGAAGTGTTACTTACCTTAAACCATGAAATTCATTATTCCAATATGCCTTTGCCTCGCGAATCGGTCTCCGAACACCTCGAATCTAGTCACAATTAATTCGATACAGTCAACAAAAATTATAGGAATCAATTCCATATGAAAATACTAATTTTTCCAACAAAATCAGAAATTCAACTCAAAATTTATCAGTGGGGCCCACGCCTTGGAACCCGACAAAAGTTATAAAATATGAACGCCCTTCAACCACGAGTCCAACCACACCAAATTTACCAAATTCCGACATCAACTCGACCTTCAAATCCTCAAATCTTATTTTCGAATCCCTTGGCCTAAATCCTCGAATTACACCTCAAAAACACGTAATCTAGTCGGAATACGCAATGATAATTCAATATTATTGACCAATAGTGATCATAAGTGACTTACCTCAAGATTTCCCATGAATTCTCTCTGAAAACTCGCCTCAACCTGTGTTTGAAATGCCCAAGAATGAGAGAATCTTGGGCCCCTCTATTTTTGTACACTGCCTAGAGGTTTCGCTTCTGCGGAATGTTTAACTGCATCTGCGATCCCGCTTTTGCGCTGAAGCTTTCGCTTCTGCGGACAAGCAGTACGCTTTTGCGAAGAAGCCCGCCCCTCCGCGTTCCGCTTCTGCGATCAACAAGCCGCTTCTGCGGCTTCGCAGATGCAGCAAAAGCTCCGCACATATGCACGCTGCCTAGCCCCTTGCCAGGCTATTTCTGCGATGCTCATCTCGCTTCTGCGAGCTTGCACCAGCGTGCAAAACTCCGCAGGTGCGATTGCACCATAAAGCCAAAATTTCCACATTTTTCCTCAAGTCCAAATTTGATCTGTTAACCATCCGAAACCTACTCGAGGCCCCCCGGACCTCAACTAAATACACCAACAAGTCTTAAAACATCATTCGAACTTAGTCGAGGCTTCAAATCACATCAAACAACGCAAAAATCACGAATCGCACCTAATTCAAGCTCAATGAAAAATAATGAATTCCAACTTCTACATTCGATGCCGAACCCTATCAAATAAAGTCCGATCGACTTTTAATTTTGCACACAAGTCATAAATGACATAACTGACCTATGAAAATTTTCAGAACTAAATTCCGACCCCGATATCAAAAAATTCAACTCCCGGTCAAACTTTCAAACTTTAAATTTCCTATTTTTGCCATTTCAAGTCTGATTTAACTACGGACTTCCAATTAATTATCCGGACACACTCCTAAGTCCAAAACCACCATACAGAACTATTGAAATCATCGGAACTCTATTCCATGATCGTTTATACATAAGTCAACATCTGGTCAACTATTTCAACTTAAGCTTCAAATCTTGGAACTGAGTGTTCTAATTCATTTCGAAACTTTTCCGACAAATCACATAATCGAAATTGAGCATAAAATATTCAGTAAATGGGGAAATAAGGTTGTAGTACTCAAAATGATCGGCTGAGTCATTACATTCTCCCCCTCTTAAATAAATGTTCGTCCTCGAACATGTTTAGAATCATACCTGAAGTCTCAAATAGGTGTGGATAGTTGCTCCGCATCTCCCGCTCAGTCTCCCAGGTAGCTTCTCTGACTGGCTAGCCTCTCCACTGCACTTTCACTAAAGCTATGTCCTTTGATCTCAACTTTTGAACCTGCCGGTCCAAAATGGCCACCGACTCCACATCATAAGTCAAGTTACCATCCAACTGCACTGTACTGAAATCCAAAAAATGAGACGGATCTCCAACATACTTCTGGAGCATAGATATATGAAACACTGGATGAACACCCGATAGACTAGGCGACAATGCAAGTTCATAAGCAACCTCTCCAATTTTCTTAAGTATTTCAAAAGGCTCAATATACCTAGGACTCAACTTTCCCTTCTTCCCAAACCTCATAAAACCCTTCATAGGTGAAACTCAGAGTAGTACCTTCTCTCCTACCATGTAAGAAACATCGCAAACCTTCCAGTCGGCATAACTCTTCTGTCTAGATTGCACAGTATGAAGTCGATCCTGAATCAATTTAACCTTTTCCAAAGCATCCTGAACTAAATCAATACCCAATAGCCTAGCCTCCCCCGACTTAAACTAACCCACCGGAGACCGACACCGTCTCCCATATAAAGCCTCATACGGAGCCATCTGAATGCTCAATTAGTAGTTGTTGTTATAGGCAACCTCTGCAAGCGACAGAAACAGATCCCAAGAACCCCCAAAATTTATAACACAAGCACGTAGCATATCTTCTAATATGTGAATAGTGCGCTCAAATTGTCCGTCCGTCTGAGGGTGAAATGTTGTACTCAACTGTACCTGTGTACCTAATTCTCGCTACACTACTCTCCAAAACTGTGATGTAAATTGCGTGCCCTGATCTGAAATGATGGACACTGGCACACCGTGAAGGCGAACAATCTCGCGGATATATATCTCAGCCAACTGCTCTGAAGAGTAAGAAGTCCTAACTGGAATAAAATGTGCAAACTTGGTCAACCGATCCACAATTACCCAAACAACATCAAACTTCCTCAAAGTCTGTGGGAGTCCAACTACGAAGTCCATGGTAATACGCTTCCATTTCCACTATAGAATTTCAAGTCTCTGAAGCAATCCGCCCGGTCTCTGATACTCGTACTTTACCTGCTGACAATTTAAACACCGAGCTACAAACCCTACTATATCTTTCTTCATTCTTCTCCACCAATAATGATGTCTCAAGTCCGAATACATCATTGTGGCACCCGGATAAATGGAGTACCGCGAACGATGGGCCTCCTCAAGAATCAACTCACGCAGTCCATCTACATTTGGTACAAAAATCCGACCCTACATCCTCAACATCCCATCATTTCCAATAGTAGCATCTTTGGCATCGCCGTGCTGAACTGTGTCCTTTAGGACTAGGAAATGGGATCATCTTATTGTCTCTCTCGGATGCGGTCATATAAGGAAGACCGAGAAACCACACAAGCTAGAACCCGACTGTGCTCCAAAACATCTAACCTTATGAACTGGTTATCCAAGGCCTGAACATCAACTGCAAGAGGCCTCTCACCAACAGGAATGAATTCAAGACTACCCATACTCACTGCCTTTCTACTCAAGGCATTGACCACCACATTGGCCTTTCCGGGATGATACAGAATAGTAATATCATAGTCCTTTAGCAGCTCCAACCATCTCCGCTGCCTCAAATTTAGATCCTTCTATTTGAACAAGTGTTGGAGACTCCGATGATCTGTAAATACCTCGAAAGACACACCATAGAGATAGTACCTCCAAATCTTCAATGCATCAACGATGGCTGCCAATTCTAAATCATGAACAAGATAGTTCTTTTCATATGGCTTCAACTGGTGTGAAGCATAAGCAATCACTTTACCCTTCTGCATTAAGACACACCTAATACCGATCCCAGAAGCATCACAATACACTGTATAAGAGCCTGAAGCTGAAGGCAAAATTAGAACTGGAGCTGTGGTCAAGGCAGTTTTAAGCTTCTTAAAGCTCTCTTAACACTCATCCGATCACTTGAATTGGGCACCTTTCTAGGTCAATTTAGTCATAGGCGCCGCAGTAGACGAGAAGATCTCCACAAAGCGACAATAATAACCGGCCAAGCCGAGAAAACTCTGAATCTCAGTAGCTGAAGATGGCCTAGGCCAACTCTGAACTGCCTCTATCTTCTTCGGATCCACCTTAATTCCCTCACTGGACACTATATGACCCAAGAATGCCACCGAACTAAGCCAGAACACACACTTAGAGAATTTGGCATAAAGTTTCTCCTCCCTCAGCCTTTGTAGTACAATACTCAAATGTTGTGCATGTTTCTCCTAGCTACGTGAGTACACCAGGATATCATCAATAAATACTATGTCAAACAAATCAAGATACGGCTGGAATACACTATTTATCAAGTGCATAAATATTGTTGGGGTGTTGGTCAGCACAAAAGACATCACGAGAAATTCATAGTGACCATAACGGGTCCTGAATTCCGTTTTTAGAATATCCGAATCCCGAATTTTCAACTGGTGATTCCCAGATCTCAAATCAATTTTGGAGAACACCCTCGCTCCTTGAAGCTGGTCAAATAAATCATCAATACATGGCAAAGGATACTTGTTCTTGATTGTAACTTTGTTCAACTGCCTGTAGTCGATGCACATCCGCATAGTACCGTCTTTCATTTTCACAAATAGAACTGGTGCACCCAAGGCGACACACTAGGCCTAATAAACCCCTTATCAAGAAGTTCCTGAAGTTGCTCTTTCAATTCAGCTAGTGCCATATGGTACGGAGGAATAGAAATGGGCTGAGTGCCCGACACCTAGTCAATACCGAAATCAATATCCCTGTCTGGTGGCATACCCGGCAGGTCTGCAAGAAATACATCCGGAAAGTATTGCACTACCAGTACAAAATCCATAGTAGGAGTGTCTGCATCAACATCTCTCACAAAGGCCAAATATGACAAACATCCCTTCCCAACCATCCGTTGGGACTTCAAATAAGAAATTACCCTACTGGGAACATAATCTAGAGAGCCTCTCCACTCGACCCTTGGCAATCCCGGTATCACCAACGTCACGGTTTTTGCGTGACAGTCCAAAATTGCATGACATGGAGACAACCAATCCATACCCAAGATTACATCGAAATCAACCATACTAAGTAATAAAAGATCAACTCTAGTCTCCAATCCCCCATGAGTTACCACACACGGCTGATACACACGGTCCACAATAACAGTATTGCCCACCGGTATAGGCACACAAACAAGTGAAACTAAGGACTCACGTGGTATATCTAGATAACGTGCAAAATATGATGATACATATGAATATATGGAACTAGGGGCAAATAATATATAAGCTTCCCTGTGGCATATTGAGACAATACTTGTGATCACCGTGTCTAAAGCAACGGTATCTGGTCTAGCAGGAATAGCATAGAATCGGGCCTGACCGCCACCTGATCGACCTCCCGCTCTAGGGCAACCTCTGGCTACCTGAGCCCCACCCCGAGCTGGCTGGGCGGGTGGCGTAACATCTGGTACAAGAGTCGTAGTCTGACTCCTCTACTAAACTGGACCTCGCGAAAGGGGGGGACAATATTTCCTCACATGACCCAGCTCTCCACACTCATAGCAATCCCTATCGAAAAATGGTGGCAAGTTATGAGATAGACCTCGAGAACCAGAATAACTACCAGAAGAACCTGGTACAGATGAAACCCTGAACTGATGGTGCACGAGATGAACTCTGAGATGGGAGTGCACTAAGAGAAGACTGACTCGGTCGAGCACTGTATGAACCATGGCTAGCTGATACGTCACCATGAGCTGGACGAGCTATCTGAGCGGGCCTATAAGGTCAACCCCTGTTGTGATAGGGCTGTCCCCCAGAAGGAACACCACTGGAATTATTCGGACCACGAGACCTCTTGGCCTTTCTCTCCTCACGCTCCTGAGTACGAACGATTTCTAGCCGTCGAGCGATGTCAACCACCTCATCAAATTTAACACCTGCTACATTTCCCAGAGTCATAACAATACAGAACTGATGGTTGAGGGCATTAATGAACCTCCTGATCTTCTCCCTTTCAGTGGGAACCAACCAAACTGCATAACAAGCCAATTTTGAAAATCGCATCTCATACTGGGTCACGGACAGGTCATCCTGACGTAAATGTTCAAACTGCTTGCACAGTTCCTCTCTATGAGTCTGTGGCACAAACTTCTCCAGGAATAATACGAAGAACTCATGCTATGAAAGTGGTGCTGAACCAACTAGTCTGCTTCACTCATAAGTCTCCCACCATCTGAAGGCTGCCCCGGTCAGCTGAAAAGTAGTAAATGAGACCCCACTGGTCTCCAGAATATCCGTTGTACGAAGCATCCGCTGACATCTGTCCAAGAAATCCTGAGCATCCCCTGACTCAGTTCCATTGAAAGTTGGAGGACGGAGTCTCCCAAACCTCTCTAATCTCTTCTGCTCCTCGTTATTCATAATAGGACCCACCTGGGCCTGAGCAGATGCAACAGGCTGGACTGGTAGTGCCCCCGGTATCTAAAGTTTCTGCACTACCTGCTCTGGAGTACGGGCGACAGAGGTATGAGTTGCCTCCCCCTGCTTGAGAAGTGGCTGGTGCGGCTTGAGCCGAAACTACCTGAGCAAGGCCAGTGCAAATAGTCAATATCTGGGCTAAAGCCTCCTGAAGACCTGGAATCACAATAGGCATAGTTGGTGCTTGAGCTGGTCCCACCGGCTCAACTATATCTGGAACTTGCTCCTGAGCTGGAGCAACTGGTGGTTCTACAGGTGCTGCTCTAATTGCTGTACGAGCTATTTCTCGACCTCTACCACGACCCCGACCTTTCGTGGCCCTAACTGGTGGAACTGGTGGCTGGCCGTCCGATCCGGTAGTACGTGTCCTCACCATTTGTGAGAGAATAGGTTAAAAGAAATTTAGTTTTTGGAATCAACAAATTTGCACGACAGAATACAAGAAAGTGAAATTTTCCTAAGGGTTCGACAACCTCTTGAAGATAAGTATAGACGTCTCCGTACCGATTCGCAAGACTGTACTAAACCCGCTCATGACTCGTGAGACCTATATAACCTAGGCTCTGATACCAACTTGTCATGACCCAAAATTCGCATGTCGTGATGGCGCCTATCTCAAAACTAGGAAGCCGATAACCTCAATAAACCACTATAATCTTTCAAGTTTGAAAATATAATATTTAGATTTAATAGAAAATCCCACAAATACTGATACAAATACACTCACAAAATCCGATGTCACTGAGTACATGAGCATTTAAATGATAACATAGTCTGACTGATAAAACACTGTCTGAAAATATAAAACAGTACAAACAACTGAAAGGAAAGAAACTCAAGGTCTGCGGATGCTAAGCAGCTACCTTGATAGTCTCCAACAGATGAAACTCCAAAATATAGCAACCGCCGTATCCGGAAGTACCTGGATCTGCGCACGAAGTGCAGAGTCTAGTATGAGTACAATCGACCCCATGTACTCAATAAGTAACAAGACTAACCTTTAGGCTGAAAGTAGTGACGAGCTCAACAAGTATAGTCCAATATAGAAATAACAGCACAATAATGTAGGCATGCTTTCAAGTTCAACATTTAAACTCAGTACAAGTAAAATAGATCAATCCTGAATGATATGAGGAATATGACATCTCAATATCTACATGCCAATGCACATGCTGTATGTGATGCACCTCAGTGGAAACCTCGTATACTCACAATCTCAAAATACTCAATCACTCAGTATTGTATATGGCCAATTCAGCACAGGGAAGATCCATCCCATATATATGTATATCCATCAACTGACAGTCAGTCACTCAGTACTGTATAAGGCCAATCCAACCCAGGGGAAGATCCATCCCCAAATATATAAAATTAGGCAAGATCCATGCCAGGGAAAATCCATCCCAAAAATATAAAAGCTTTGGGCAAGATCTATTCCCATAGAAGATCCATCACTAATATAAATAAATAAATAAGGCAACTCCATGCCCTAGGAAGTCCATCCCAAGTATATAAAGAAACTGCGCTCACTGTGGGGGTGCAGACTCCGGAGGGGCTCCTTCAGCCCAAGCGCTATATAAAGCCAATATGGCCTACTGCAGCGTGCAGTACGATCCCATAATAATAAAGCCTATAAGGCCTGCTGCGACGTGCAGCCCCGATCCATATAATAATAATTATAAAGCCAATATGGCTACGGCGTGCAGCTCGATCCCATAAATATCCTCACAAATCGATGAACATGACTGAGTAAGAAATTTACATTTTAAAACAATTAATTCAACAGCAACACGACCCTATGAGTCCTAAAATATCGGCATGTAGCCTAAACATGATCTTTAATACGAGCCTCAGCTCGATTTCTCTAACACATAGGGAACATGTGAATAATGACATGATTCTTTGATTATGCAACTCTACGGAATTTATTTTAAGTCACAATTTTTATGGTGCACGCCCACACGCCCATCACCTAGCATGTGCGTCACCTCCAAACAATTCATATAACACGTAATTCAGGGATTCATACCCTCAGAACCAAGTTTAGAAGTGTTACTTACCTCAAACCATGAAATTCTTTATTCCAATATGCCTTTGCCTCGCGAATTGGCCTCCGAACGCCTCAATTCTAGTCACAATTAATTTAATACAGTCAACACAAATTATAGGAATCAATTCCATATGAAAATACTAATTTTTCCAACAAAATTCGAAATTCAACTAAAAAATGGTCAGTGGGGCCCACGTCTCGGAACCCGACAATAGTTACAAAATATGAACGCCCCTTAAACCACGAGTCCAACCTTACCAAATTTACCAAATTCCGACATCAACTTGACCTTCAATCCTCAAATATTATTTTCGAATCCCTAGGCCCAAATCCTCGAATTACACCTCAAAAATACGTAATCTAGTCGAAATACTCAATGATAATTAAATATTATTGACTAACAGTGATCACAAGTGGCTTACCACAAGATTTCCCGTGAATTCTCTTTGAAATATCGCCTCAACCCGTGTTTGAAATGTCCAAGAATGAGAGAATCTTGGACCCCTCTGTTTTTGTACACTGCCCAGAGGTTTCGCTTCTGCGGAAGTTTTAACCGCATATGCGGTTCTGCTTTTGCGGTGAAGCTCCCACTTCTGTGATTGCCTTCGCTTCTGCGGACAAGCAGTCCGCTTCTACGAACTCACTTCTGCGAAGAAGCCTGCCCCTCCGCATTCCTCTTCTGCGATCAACAAGCCGCTTCAGCGGCTTTGCAAATGCGGCAAAAGCTCCACACCTGGACACACTACCCATCCCTTCGCCAGGCCCCTTCTATGATGCTCATCTCGCTTCTACTAGCTCTCACCTGCGAGCAAAACTCTGCAGGTGCGATTGCACCAGAAGGCCAAAATTTCTACATTTTTCCTTAAGTCCAAATTTGATTCGTTAACCATCCGAAACTCACCCAGGCCCCCCGGGCCTCAACCAAATATACCAACAAGTCTTAAAACATCATACGAACCTAGTCGAGGCCTCAAATCACATCAACTAACGCTAAAATCATGAATCGCACCACAATTCAAGCCTAATGAAAACTAACGAATTCCAACTTCTACATTCGATGCCGAACCCTATCAAATCAAGTCCGATCGACCTCAAATTTAGCACACAAGTCATAAATGACATAATAGACCTATGAAAATTTTTAAAACTGAATTCCGACCCCGATATCAAAATAATCAACTCCCGGTCAAACTTCCAAACTTTAAATTTTGTATTTTCGCCATTTCAATCCTGATTTAACTACTGACTTCCAATAAATTATTCGGACACACTCCTAAGTCCAAAACTACAATACGAAGCTATTCAAATCATCGAAACTCTATTCCAGGGTCGTTTACATATAAGTCAATAGCCGGTCAATTATTTCAACTTAAGCTTTAAATCTTGGAACTAAATGTTCCAATTCATTCCGAAACTTTCCCGACAAATCACATAATCGCAATTGAGCATAAAATATTCAGTAAATGGGGAAACGGGGTTGTAATATTCAAAACGACTAGCTGGGTCGTTACAACCTATCTCAATACTAGGCAAGACGAAAACCTTAATAAGCCACTATAATCTTTCGAGTTTGAAAATAGAATATTTAGATTTAATAGAAAATCCCACAAATACTGATACAAATACACTCCCAATATCCGATGTCACAGAGTACATGAGCATCTAAATGATAACATAGTCTGGCTGATACAAACACTGTACGGAAATGCAAAACAATACAAACAACTGAAAGGAAAGAGAGTCAAGGTCTGTGGACGCCAAGCAGCTACCTCGATAGTCTCCAACAGATGAAACTCCAAACTCTAGCAACCGTCGTATCCGGAAGTACCTGGATCTGCACACGAAGTGCAGAGTGTAGTATGAGTACAACCGACCCCATGTACTCAATAAGTAACAAGACTAACTTTTGGACTGAAAGTAGTGACGAGCTCAACAGGTACAGTCCAGTATAGAAATTACATTTCAGAAATGTAAGCATGCTTTCAAGTTCAACAGTTAAACTAACTACAATTAAAATAGACCGATTCTGAATAATATGAGGAATATGACATCTCTATATCTACATGCCAATGTACATGCTGTACGTGATGCACCTTAGTGGAAACCTCGTACTCAAAATCTCAAAAATACTCAATCACTCAGTACTGTATATGGCCAATCTAGCCAGGGAAGATCCATCCCATATATATATATATATATATATACACACACACACACACACACACACACACACACACATCAACTGACAGTCAGTCACTCAGTACTGCATAAGGCCAATCCAGAAAGGGGAAGATCCATCCCCAAATATAAATAATTCAGACAAGATCCATGTTGAGGGAAGATCCATCCCTCAATATAAAATCAACTGCGCTCACTGTGGGGGGTGCAGACTTGCAGACCCAGGAGGGGCTCCTTCAGCTCAAGCGCTATAGTAGCCAGATCCAGGCATAAATAAATAAAACACGCTGCGGCGTGCAACCCGATCCCATAAATATCACTCAAAATCTCCAGTCTCTCAGGCTCTCAATGACATGAAAATCAACCGATGATGATATGATGTATCAATGAATGGCAACAGAGACTGAGATATGATATGCAAATGATAGATGTGATTGAGTATAAAATTATAAATTTAAACAAGTAATTCAATAGCAATAAGACATGTGTGGATCCCAAAAATATCGGCACATAGCCTAAACATGATCTTTAACATGCGTCTCAGCTCAATTACCTTCAACGCGCGGAGGGTATATGGATAATGACATGAGTATTTGACTATGTAACTCCACATAATCAATTAAGTCACATTTTCTATGGTGCACGCCTACATGCCGTCACCTAGCATGTGTGTCACCTCTATACAATTCACATAACACATAATTCAGGGATTTATACCCTCAGAACCAAGTTTAGAAGTGTTACTTACCTCAAACCGTGCAAGTTCTTCATTCCAATATGCCTTTGCCTCGCAAATCGGCCTCCGAACGCCTCAATTCTAGTCACAATTAATTCGATACAGTCAACACAAATTATAGGAATCAATTCCATATGAAAATACTAATTTTTCCAACAAAATTCGAAATTCAACTAAAAAATGGTCAGTGGGGCCCACGTCTCGGAACCCGACAAAAGTTACAAAATATGAACGCCCCTTAAACCACGAGTCCAACCTTACCAAATTTACCAAATTCCGACATCAACTTGACCTTCAAATCCTCAAATATTATTTTCAAATCCCTTGCCCCAAATCCTCGAATTACACCTCAAAACACGTAATCTAGTCGGAATACTCAATGATAATTCAATATTATTGACTAAAAATTGTCACAATGACTTACCTCAAGAATTCCCATGAAATCCCTCAGAAAAATCGTCCCAAACTGTGTGTTTGAAGTCCAAAAATGAGAAAGAATCTCGGAACCCCTCGTTTTAACACTGCCAGTGTTTTCGCATCTGCGATACACTTGGCCGCATCTGTGCTCTTGCAGATGCAAGGTCTTCGACACTTCAGTGGCTCAGGGTACTTCTGCGGACAATAGGGCGCTTCTGCGAAGAAACTGTCCACTTCTGCGAAGCAGCTCGTCCCCCTCATTTTCTGCTTCTGTGATCACACCTTCGCAGATGCGCGTCCGCTTTTGCGGTCAACCATGTGCATCTGCGATCCAAGCCTTTGCCAAGTCAATTTTGGTTTTGCACAACTGGGCTCACTTCTGCGTGCTCGCACATGCGAGATAAGTTCCGCAGGTGCGATTGCATCAGTAGGCAGCAAGTTCCAGCTTGTTCTAAGTCCAAATATTTTGATCCGTTAATCATCCGAAACTCACCCGTGGCCCCCGGGACCTCAATCAATTATACCAATAAGTTCCAAAATATCATTCAAACTTAGTCGAGGCCTCAAATCACATCAAACAACGCTAAAACCACGAATCACACCCAAATTCAAGCCTAATGAAAACTAACAAATTCCAACTTTTACATTCGATGCCGAAACATATCATATGAAGTCCGTCTGACCTCAAATTTTGCACACAAGTCATAAATGACATAACAGACCTATTCCAAAATTTTAGAATCGGATTTCAACCTCGATATCAAAAAGTCAACTCCCGGTCAAACTTCCAAATCTTCCATTTCCTATTTTCGCCATTTCAAGCCTAATTTAACTACCGACTTTCAAATAATTTTTCGGACACATTCCTAAGTCCATAATCACCATACGGAGCTAGTGGAATCATCAAAACTCTATTCCGGAGTTGTTTACACATAAGTCAATATCCGGTCAACTATTTCAACTTAAGCTTTAAATCTTGGAACTAAATATTCCAATTCATTCTGAAACCTCCCCAACAAGTCACATAATTATAATTGAACACAAGATAAGCAGTAAGTGGGGGAACGAGGCTGTAATACTTAAAACAACCGGCCGGGTCATTACAATTACATATAAAATTAGTGGTATACAAAGAATGTTAGTATACCAGTAACCACAGTTTACTCAGATTGTATGGTATTCTACTATGGAAACAACACTAGACATGTTATAAAATGTATTATACGTATAAAATCACAGATTTTCCAGCATTTTATTCAGAACATTAGGGAAACCTTAAAAAATTAGATGTGTTCTTCTGGTTTGAATCACAGATATTTCCAGTATAAAATGATGGAAGTTTGTGAAATTTACATATCAATTCAGAAAAGTTCAGTATATTATACTGGTGTTTTGTTCTGCACCATTTTACACAACATTTTTTTCGGTTTTTAATAAAAGATACGTCCAGTATTATATGATGGAGAGTTTATAGTTTTCACATATCTAATCACAAAAGTCCAGTATTTTATTCAGAATATTAGGGAAACCTTAAAAACTTAGATATGTTTTTCTGGTTTGAATCATAGATACTTCCATTATAATATGCTGGACGTTTCAAAGTTTTACATAATAAAATTAAATCATCCATAACTAATTTTCAACTCTTTTAGGACAAAATTTAAATAACATTTAATGTTTTTTATATTTATTTTAAATTTCGTGCGAATATACATTTGTTTATTTTATGCATTAAGATATTATTATTAAGTTTTTTTATTATTTTCTACAATTATTCTTTTCCTTCTGTTATTTTTTTGAATTTGAAGAGAATTAATATAAAAAAATAACGTACAAAAAGATTTAAACAAAAACATGCAATATTCCACTAAGTAAATTAACAGAAAATTAAAATACATAACATACTTAAAATAAAAATAAGGTAATAGCCCTTTAAAGAAAAGGATTATACACAAAAAAAAAACTAATCATCCATATCGTCGTCGTCGTCACTGTTAGACAACCCCTAATTATTGCTTCCTTTATTTTATTTTGTGGTTACGTAACTGCCGAGAGGATTTGCTATTGGTTTCGAAGTGAAATGGGACACATAGTCCCTGAATTGGAAGTTTAAGTTCTAAGTATTGACCATAGCTTGAATTGTGTGAAGACGACTCCGGAATAAAGTTTCGATGGTTCCAATAGCTCCGTAGGGTGATTTTGGTCTTAGGAGCTTGTTCGGATGTTGAATTGGAGGTCTGTAGGTCATTTTAGCGCCAATTGGCGAAAGTTGGAAAATTGGATGATTTTTGGAAAGTTTGACCGGGAATGGACTTTTTGATATCAGGGTCGGTTTCTAATTCCGGAAGCTTGAGTAGGTCCTAATGTCAATTATGACTTGTGCGCAAAATTTTAGGTCAATCAGACTTGATTTGATAGGTTTCGGCATCGGATGTAGAAATTTAAAGTTTTAAAGTTCATTAGGCTTGAATCGATGTGCAATTCATATTTTAGCATTGTTTGATGTGATTTAAAGGCTAGACTAAGTTCGTATGATGTTTTAGGACTTGTTGGTATGTTTGGTTGAGGTCTCAGGGGCTTCGGGTTGATTTCGGATGGTTAACGGGTCAAAAATGGGACTTAGTGCATTGCTGAGGTAGGGACTCTTCTGGTGTGATCGCACATGCGAGGGGTTGGCCGCATGTGCAGCTGGGATTGTGCAAATGCGGAGCTGGGTCTGTCCTGGGTGGACGCAGGTGCGGAAGGAAATCCGCATGTGCGAGCCCGCATGTGCGAGAAGGGCTCCGCAGATGCGGAGTGGTGAGGCGAAGGTTGTTTCCGCAAAAGCGGATCAAGGGCCGCAAAAGCACGTCCGCAGGTGCGGAACCTGGAGTGCAGGTGCCGGCCCTGGGGGAATTAAGTGATTCCGCATAAGCGGAGGGTTTTACCGCAAAATCGGTTCCGCATGTGAGGTGAATTGGCCGCAGGTGCGAAAAGCCTGGGCAGATTATATTAAATCGAGGGTTTGCCATTTTCTTCATAATTTGAGATATAGAGCTCGGATTGAGGCGAAAGTTTGAGGTTTTTTTAGAGGAATCATTTGGGTAAGGATTCTTGACTTGTTTTTGATTAATTTCCACTAAATATATCATTTATTCTTCCATTAATTAAGGATTTGGGTTGTGAAAATTGTGAAAAAGGTGAGAAAATACTTAGGCCGAATTTTGGGGTTTTGATCGAGAATTTTGTATCGGATTTGAGTAATTTTAGTATGGGTGAACTCGATATCGAATGGGTGTTCGTATTTTGTTACTTTTACCCGATTTCGAGACGTGGGCATGGGTTGACCTTTTGGGGCCATTTTTGATTCTTTGCTAAAGTCTTAGATTTATTATTTAATTTAGTTTTTTGTAGTTGTATTCATGGTATGTAATTGCTTTTGGCTAGATTTGGGCCGAATTGAGTCGGAAAGTCAAGGGAAAGGCATTCTTATCAATTGATTGAGCAATATTTGAGGTAAGTAACTTTTCTAACCTTGTATGGGGGAAATCCCGTTAGGATTTGGTACTGTTGTAACAATTTATGATATGTGAGCACCGTGTACGTGAGGTGACGAGTGCGTACACGTGCTAATTGTGGAAAATTCCGGTTCTTGCTGAGTAAACTTCTTTTAAATTCCTTAATTGAGTTGCCTTAGCATGTGTAGCTGTCATGTTTAGCCTAGTATAGCATGTCTACGTGTCTTAACCTTTAATTGAAATTCGTGCAACATGCTTAGTTGAATAACCTGTTTCCTTGATTTATTGTATTCGGTCTTTAATTGTAGGATTCTTTGCCGTATATTCGTGGTTCCATAATTTATGAGTTGCATATTTACTTTTTGGAATATGAGGCGGTACCTCGAGAGATCCCCCCCGTAGTGTATTTACTTTTGAGACTACGAGGCGGTACCTCGGGAGATCCCCCTTGTCATGTATTTACTTTTGGGACTACGAGACGGTACCTCGGGAGATCCCCCTTGTCATGTATTTACTTTTGGGACTACGAGGCGGTACCTCGGGAGATCCCTAGCTTCATATTTACTTTTGGGACTACGAGGCGGTACCTCGAAAGATCCCCCTGTTGCATATTTACTTTTGGGACTATGATGCGGTATCTCGGAAGATCCCCCTTATTGTGTATTTACGTTTGGGATTACGAGGCGGTACCTCCGGAGCGCCCCTGTTCTTTTCTGTATTTGTTGTGCTGTTACCTTTCTGAAATTTCTCATTGTTCATTTCTCAGTAACTTCATTGTATTATTATATTTTCTGCCTCATTACCTTTTATTCCAGTAGGGCCCTGACCTGACCTCGTCACTACTCTACCGAGGTTAGGCTTGGCACTTACTGGGTACCATTGTGGTGTACTCATACTACACTTCTGTACTCCTTTTGTGCAGATCCAGGCTCTTCCTACCAGGCCAAATACTAGTGAGTTGGACCGTACGTGGAGACTTCAAGGTATATCTGCCAGCGTCCGCAGACCTCGGAGTCCCCCTCTATCCTTACTATGTTGTTTTCCTTATTCTCTTTAGACTCTGATGTATAGAGACACTTAGTATTTTCTCTTAAAAGCTTGTGACTTATTTCTACCTGGTTTTAGGAGTTGTAATTATTTGAATCATATGTTTTATTTATATTTCATGTGTTGAGATTTGAATTCAGTTTTATATTCAGTTATTCCGCAAATTGTTAGGCTTACCTAGTCTTAGAGACTAGGTGCCATCATGACATCCTACGGAGGAAAATTGGGGTCGTGATAATGTTAGTGTAATAATTACATTTTCTGTCACATTCATGCACCTTTTCCGGTATATTACACTGGACGTTCAAATTTCCCTTCTGTCTTTTCATATACATTGCAGAAGTTTTTATCGCCTATATAAGTACGCTATGGCTTGTGAATTTATTCACTCAAATGCATATATTTTCAATCGATAAAAGACATAAAGATTAAAATGGATGGTATGATCAGAAATATCATTGATGAAATAAAACAAGATATCATAAAAGCATTTGAATTGAAACGCAATGAGTTCATAGAGAAGTATGAAAGGGATTTAGAAGAAATCAACAACAAGCTTGATAGGCTGGAGGTGCTAGCCAGAGATGGCTCCTATTGTGGTTCTGGAGATGCAGCCGCTCGTCTTTCAGGGATAATACACTCAAAACAACCGGCCGAGTCATTACATCCTCCCTCTCTTAAAATAAACATTCGTCGTGGAACATTCGTCCTGCTCGGTCTGCCAAGTCGCCTGCTCGACCGGATGACCCCTCCACTGAACCTTAACTGAAGAGATGCTTCTTCGACCTCAACTTCCGAACCTGCCTGTCCAAAATGGCCACCGGCTCCTCAACATAAGATAAATCCTTGTCCAACTAGACTGAGCTGAAGTCTAACACATGGGACGGATAGCCGTGATACTTCTGGAGCATGGAAACATGGAATACTAGATGAACTGCAGAGAGACTAGGTGGTAGTGCAAGTCTGTAAGCCACCTCTCCAACCCTCTCAAGAATCTCATAAGGCCCGATATACCTAGGGCTCAACTTTCCAACCTCATAACACTCTTCATGGGAGAAACCTGGAGCAAGACCCGCTCCTCAACCATGAATGCAACATCGCGAACCTTCTGATCCGCATAAATCTTCTGTCTGGACTGGGCTGTACGGAGTCAATCCTGAATCAATTTAACCTTTTCCAAAGCATCCTGAACCAAGTCTGTACCCAATAGCCTAGCCTCGTCCGGCTCGAACCAACCCATAAGAGACCGACATCGTCTACCATACAAAGATTCATACGGGGCCATTTGAATGCTTGCCTGATAACTGTTGTTGTAGGAAAACTCCGTAAGTGGCAAGAACTGATCCCAAGCTCCCAAAAATCCATCACACACGCACGAAGCATATCCTCCAATATCTGAATAGTACGCTCGGACTGTCCGTTCGTCTGAGGGTGAAATGTTGTACTCACCTCCACCCGAGTACCCAACTCATGCTGCACAGCTCTCCAGAACTGCGATGTAAACTGCGTACCCCGGTCAGAGATGATAGATACCGGTATGCCATGAAGCCTGAAAATCTCGCAAATGTAAACCTCAGCCAGCTGCTCCGAAGAGTAAGTAGTAACCACAGGAATGAAATGAGCTGACTTGATCAATCTATCCACAATCACCCAAACTGCATCGAACTTCCTCTGAGTCCGTGGGAGCCCAACAACGAAATTCATAGTGATCCACTCCCATTTCCATTCCGGAATCTCTAGCTTCTGAAGCAATCCACCCGGTCGCTGATGCTCATACTTCACCTACTGACAATTTAAGCAATGAACTATATATTCCATTATGTCCTTCTTTATACGCCTCCACCAATAGTGCAACCTCAAATCCTGATACATCTTGGCGGCACCTGGATGAGTGGAGTACCGCGAACTGTGAGACTCCTGGAGAATCAACTCATGCAAATCATCTACATTAGGCACACATAGCCTGCCCTGCATCCGTAATACACCGTTATCCACAATAGTGACTTCCTTGTCATTGCCGTGCTGAACCATGTCCTTAAGAACAATCAGATGGGGGTCATCATACTAACGCTCTCTGGTACGATCATAAAGAGAAGACTGAGAAACCACACAAGCCAAAACTCTGCTCGGCTCGAAAATATCCAATCTGACAAACTGGTTGGCCAAGGCCTGAACATCCAAGGCTAAAGGCCTCTCTGCTACTGGTAGATATGCTAAGCTACTCAAACTCTCTACCTTGCGACTCAAGGCATCGGCTACCACATTGGACTTCCTGGGATGACAGAGAATGGTGATGTCATAATCCTTAAGCAGCTCCAACCATCTCCGCTACTGCAAGTTAAGATCTTTCTGTTTAAATAGATGCTGTAGACTCCGATGATCGGTGAAAACCTCACAAGGAACACCATACAAATAGTACCGCCAGATCTTCAAGGCATGAACAAATGCTGCTAACTCGAGGTTGTGGACAGGATAATTCTTGTCATGCACCTTCAACTGTCTAGACGCGTAGGCAATCACCCTACCGTCTTGCATCAACACCGCACCGAGACCAATGCGCGAAACATCACAATATACCGTATAGGACCCCGAACCAGTAGGCAACACTAACACTAGGGCTATAGTCAAAGCAGTCTTGAGCTTTTGAAAGCTCTCCTCACAATCCTCGGTTCACCTGAACGGAGTACCCTTCTGGGTCAATCTAGTCATAGGTGCAACAATAGATGAGAAACCCTCTACAAATCAATAGTAATACCCCGCCAAGCCAAGAAAACTTCGGATCTCCATAGCTGAGGATGGTCTGGGCCAACTCTACACTGCTTCAATCTTTTTCGGTTCTACCTTGATCCTCTCACTTGATACTACATGACCCAAAAATGCCACTGAAACTAGCCAGAATTCACACTTTAAATTTTTTGCATATAACCTATTCTCTATCAAGGTCTGAAGCACAGTCCTCAGGTGCTGTTCATGATCCTCCCGACTCCAGGAGTATACCAGAATGTTGTCAATAAACACAATGACGAAAGAGTCAAGATAGGGCTAAAATACACTGTTCATCAAGTGCATGAATTCTACTGGAGCATTGGTCAGCCCAAAAGACATCACAAGGAACTCGTAATGACCATACCGAGTCTTGAAAGTAGTCTTCGAGATATCTGGCTCCCGAATCTTCAATTGATGATAGCCTGAACGCAAATCGATCTTAGAAAACACTCTGGCACCCTGAAGCTGATCAAATAGGTCATCAATACGTGGCAATGGATACCTGTTCTTCACTGTAACCTTGTTCAACTGGCGATAATCAATACACATTCGCATAGAACCATCCTTCTTCTTTACAAACAAGACAGGAGCACCCCAAGGTGACACACTAGGCCTAATAAACCTCTTATCTAGGTGCCATACGATACGGTGGAATAGAAATAGGCTGAGTGCCCAGTGCCAAGTCAATACCAAAATCAATATGGTCTGCAGGAAACACATCCGGAAAATCTTCTCTATCAGGCGGCATGCCCGAGAGATATGCCAAAAATATATCTGGATAATCCCTCACTACCAGAATAGACTCGACGGTAGGAGTATCAACACTAACATCCCTCACATAGGCTAGATATGCATCATACCCCTTCTCAACCATTCGCTGAGCCTTAAAAAATGATACAACCCTACTAGGAACATGATCTAAGGTACCACTCCACCCTAGCCGCAATAAACTTGGCATAGCCAACGTCACTGTCTTGGCGTGACAATCAAGGATAGCGTGATAGGGTGACAACCAGTCCATTCCCAAAATAACATCAAAATCCACTATATTGAGCAATAATAAATCAGCTCTGGTCTCAAAACCACTAAGAACAATCAAACACGATCGATACACACAATCAAAAATAATAGAATCACCCACGGGTGTAGACACATATACATGAGAACTCAAAGAATCACAGGATATACCCAAATACGGAGCAAAATAAGATAACACATAGGAATAAGTGGAGCCTGGATCAAATAAGACTAGTGCATCTCTGTGACAGACCGAAACAATACCTATGATGACAGAATTTGATGAAACTACCTTCATCCTAGCAGGAAGAGCATAATATCTAGCCTGGCCTCCCCCTCTAGGGTGACCTTTACCTGCTCGACCTCCACCTCTAGCTGGCGGTGCAGGTGGAGTGGTAGCTAGTGCTGTAATCATAGCCTGAGGACCCGGTGGAGCACGAGGTGCCTGAGAAATCTGTGGAGGTGTACCCCTCCTAAGTCTGGGGCAATCCCTCAGCACATGACGAGTCTCACCACACTCAAAACAAGCTCTCGGAGGACGTGGCTGCTGCGACTGGCTCATGCCTGATCGATTGGACTGACCACTGAAAGCACCCCTTACAGGAGGTACACTAGATACTGGCAGTGCATAATAGGGATCTTGGGGCCTAGGAGTGGCCGGAAGTGCTAAATGAACATGGCGACCCATATAACCCATGCCCTGACGAGCTGCCGCTGGGGCATGAGTACCACCATAAGTGCTAGACTCTTGAGACCTCTTGGCCTCTCTCTCCTCCCTCTCCTGAGTTAGCATACCCTCTAACCTCCTAGCAATCCCTACTACTTGCTGGTACGCAATATCTATCTCCAACTCTCAAGCCATGCTAAATCTGATACTGGGGTTGATCCCCTCAATAAATTGACTAACCCGCTCCTGGACAGTAGCAACCAAGACTGGTGCATGCCTAACCTAATCACTGAATTAGACAGCATACTCTGACATGGTCATAGAACCCTGGTGCAGCTGCTCAAACTCTACGCGCCATGCATCTCTGACACTCTGGGGAACATACTCCATCAAGAACATATTCGAGAACTGAGTCCAAGTGAGTGAAGCTTCCTCGTCCGGACTACCCAACTCATATGCTCGCCACCACTGATAAGCCGCTCCTCCAAGCTGGAACGTAGTGAAAGAAACCCCACTAGTCTCCGCAACACCCATAGTACAAAGGATACAGTGGCACTCCTCAAGAAAACCCTGGGCATTCTCTGATTCCAAGCCACTGAAAGTAAGAGAGTGGTACTTCTTGTACCTCTCGAGCTAGAGCTTCTCCACCTCAGAAACTGCTGCCCTAACCTCGGGCTGAACTGGAGCTACCGACTGCATCGGTATGATCTCTGGAACCTGGTCGACATGGACCCGTTGCTCTTGGGTACCGGCGACGGGAGTCTGTGCTCCTCCCCTGACCTGAGATATGGCAGGAGCAAGTGGTATCAACCCTGCCTGAGCCAAGGTGATGAACATGCTCAAAAACTGGGTGAGAGTCTCCTGGAGGGCTGGTGCAGTAACAAGCATCTCAGGTGCCTGCCCTCCAACTGGAGCTACTTGTGGGTGCTCTGGCTGCACCACGTGGATGTCCTCAGCCTCTACCCCGGCCCCGGCCTCTCGCGGCTCTAGCAGGGGGTGCGGGTGTCTGGTCATCTGATCCAGCTGTACGTGTCCTCACCATCCGTGAGGGAATAGAAAGACAGAAATTTAGAATCCGAAGTCAAAATCTCGCACGATAAGGAATCAAAGAAGTGAAGCTTTTTCCTAACAGTTCTATAGCCTCCCGAAGATAAGTACAGACATCTCTGTACCGATCTGCGAGACTCTACTAAACCTGCTTGTGACTCATAACACCTATGAACCTAGTGCTCTGATACCAACTTGTCACGACCCCAATTTCCCTCAGTAAGATGTCGTGATGGCACCTAGTCTTCAAGAATAGGTAATCCTAACAATTTGCAGAATAACTGAATATAAAACTGAACTCAAATCTCAACACATGAAATATAAATAGAACTTGCGATTCAAATAATTATAACTTCCAAAACCCGGTAGAAATAAGTCACAAGCTTCTAAGAGAAAATACTAAGTGTCTCTATACATCAGAGTCTAAAGAGAATAAGGAAAATAACATAGTAAGGTTAGAGGGGGACTCCGAGGTCTGCGGACGCTGGAAGATATACCTTGAAGTCTCCACATATGATCCAGCTCACTGGTATCTGGCCTGGTAGGAAGAGCCTGGATCTGCACAAAAGGATGTGCAGAAGTGTAGTATGAGTACACCATAACGGTACCCAGTAAGTGCCAAGCCTAACCTCGGTAGAGTAGTGACGAGGTCAGGTCAGGGCCCTACTGGAATAAAAGGTAATGAGGCAGAAAATATAATAATACAATGAAGTTACTGAGAAATGAACAATGAGAAATTTCAGAAAGGTAACAACACAGCAAATATAGGAAAACAACATGGGCGCTCCCGAGGTACCGCCTCGTAATCCCAAATGTAAATACACAACAAGGGGGATCTCCCGAGGTACCGCCTCGCAGTCCCAAAAGTAAATATGCAACAGGGGGATCTCCCAAGGTACCGCCTCGTAGTCCTAAAAGTAAATACACGATAGGGGGTATCTCCCGAGGTACTGCCTCATAGTACCAAAAGTAAATACATGATGGGGGGGGGGGGTCTCCCGAGGTACCGCCTCGTAGTCCCAAAAGTAAATATGTAGCAGATAACCAAAATCCTTAGGCCGAATTTTGGGGTTTTGATCAAGAATTTTGTGTTGGATTTTGGTAACTTTGGTATGGGTGAACTCGATATGAAATGGGTGTTCGTATTTTGTGACTTTTACCCGATTCTGAGACGTGGGCCCGGGTCGACTTGTTGGGGCAATTTTTCGATTCTTTGCTAAAGTCATAGATTTATGATTTAAATTAGTTTCTTATAGTTGTATTCATGATATATAATTGCTTTTTGCTAGATTTGGGCAATTCAAAGTCGGAAAATCGAGGGAAAGGCATCCTTATCGATTGGTTGGGCATAATTTGAGGTAAGTGACTTGTCTAACCTTGTGTGGAGGGAAATCCCCTTAGGATTTGGTATTGTTGTAAAAATTTGTGATATGTGAGCGCTGTGTACGTGAGGTGACGAGTGCGTACATGGGCTAATTGTGGAAATTTTGGTTCTTGCTGAGTTGTCTTCTTTTAAATTCCTTAACTGAGTTGCCTTAGCATATGTAGTGATCATGATTAGCCTAGTATCGCATGTCTACGTGCCTTAACTCTTACTTGCAATTTGTGCAACATGCTTATTTGAATTACCTGCTTCCCTTAATTTGAATTAAATCTTTAACTGTAAGATTTCTTGCTGTAAATTATTTGTTCCTTCGGTTATCTGCTGTATATTTACTTTGGGACTACGAGGCGGTTCCTCGGGAGATCCCCGTGTCTTGCATATTTACTTTGGGACTACAAGGCGGTTCCTCGGGAGATTCCCCTGTCTTGCATATTTACTTTGGGACTACGAGGCATTTACTCGGGAGATTCCCCCTGTCTTGCATATTTACTTTGGGACTACGAGGCGTTTACTCGGGAGATCCCCCTCTCTTGCATATTTACTTTAGGACTACGAGGCGGTACCTCAGGAGACCCCCCTGTCGTGCATATTTACATTTGGGACTACGAGGAGATACCTCGGGAGCGTCCCTGTTGTTTACCTCTATTTACTCTGCTGATATTTTCTGAAACTTCTCATTGTGTAAATTCTTAGTCATTTCAAATATTATTATATATTCTACCTTGCTTATCTTTTAAACCAGTAAGGCCCTAACCTGACCTCGTTATTACTCCACCAAGGTTAGTCTTGGCACTTACTGGGCACCGTTGTGGTGTACTCATACTATACTTCTGCACATCATTTTGTGCAGATCCAGGTTTTTCCCACCTGACCAGATACCACTAAGTTAGACCGCACGTGGAGACTTCAAGGTATATATGCCAGCGTCCGCAGACCTCAGAGTCCCCCTCTATGCTTATTATGTTGTTTCCCTTATTCTCTTTAAATTTGATGTATAAAGACACAATATTTTCTCTTAGAAGCTTGTGACTTATTTCTACCGGGTTTTGGGAGTTAGAATTATTTAAATCGCAGTTTCAAATTATATATCATGTGTTGAGATTTGAGTTCATATTATTATTCAGTTATTCCACAAGTTGTTAGGCTTAACTAGTCTTAGAGACTAAGTGCCATCACGATACCCTACTGAGGAAAAATTAGGGTTGTGATAAGTTGGTATCAGAGCACTGGGTTCATAGGTGTTATGAGTCACAAGCAGGTTTAGTAGAGTCTCGCAGATCGTTATGGAGACGTCTGTACTTATCTTCGGGAGGCTATGGAACTGTTAGGAAAAGTTTCACTTATTTGATTCCTTATCGTGCGAGATTTTAGTTTCGGATTCTAAACTTATGTCTTTCTATTCTCTCACAGATGGTGAGGACACGTACAACTGGATCAGATGACCAGACACCCGCGCCCCTGCTAGAGCCACAAGAGGTCGAGGCCGGGGTAGAGGCCGAGGACGTCCACGTAGTGCAGCTAGAGCACCCGCACGAGCTTCTACAGAGGAGCCACCGTAGCTCCAGTTGGAGGACAGGCACCTAAGATGACTGTCACCGAACCAGCCCTCCAGGAGAATCTAGCCCCGTTTCTGAGAATGTTCAGCACGTTGGATTAGGCAGGATTGATACCACTTGCTCCTGCCACATCTCAGGAGGGGGGATGAGCAAAGACTCCCATCGCAGGTACCCCAGACCAGCGGGTCCAGATCGATCAGGTTCCATAGATCATACCAATGCAGCCGGTAGCTCCAGTTCAACTCGAGGTTAGGGCAACAACTTCTGAGGCGGAGCAGCTCAGGCTCGAGAGGTACAAGTAGTACCACCCTCCTACTTTCAGTGGCTTGGAGTTAGAGGATGCCCAGGGTTTCCTTGAGGAGTGCCACCATATCCTCCAAACTATAGGTGTTGCGGAGACTAGTGGGGTTTCTTTCACTACATTTCAGCTTAGAGGAGCGGCCTATCAGTAGTGGCGTGCATACGCGTTGGATAGTCCAGATGAGGCAGCTTCACTCACTTGGACTCAGTTCACAGATATGTTCTTAACGGAGTATGTTCCCCAAAGTCTCAGAGATGCTTGGCGTGCAGAGTTTGAGCAGTTGCACTAGGGTTCTATGGTCGTGTCAGAGTATGCGGTCCGATTCAGTGATTTGGCTAGGCATGCACCAGCCTTGTTTGCTACTGTTCGAGAGTGGGTTCATCGGTTTATTGAAGGGCTCAACCCCAGTATCAGATTGAGCATGGCCCGAGAGTTGGAGATGGATATTGCGTACAACCAGGTAGTAGGGGTTGCTAGGAGGTTGGAGGGTATGCTGACTCGGGATAGAGAGGAGAGAGAGGCCAAGAGGTCTCGAGAGTCTGGTACTTATAGTGGTACACGTGCCCCAGCGACAGCTCGTCAGGGCAGGGGTTATATGGGTCGCCCTATTCATTCAGCACTTCCACCTGCCAGCGGTGCTCCGGCCACTACTAGGCCCCAAGATCCTTATTATGCACCGCCAATGTCTAGTGTACCTCCTGTACGAGGTGCTTTCAGTGGTCAATCCAGTCGATCAGGACTAAGCCAGTCGCAACAGCCACATCCTCCGAGAGCTTGTTTTGAGTGTGGTGACACTCGTCATGTGGTGAGGGATTGCCCCAGGTTTGGGGGGGGGGGGGAACCTCCATAGATTTCTTAGGCATCGCGTGCTCCACCAGGTCCTGAGGCTATGGTCAGAGCCCCAACTACTACCCCACCTGCACAACCAGCTAGAGGTGGAGGTCGAGCTGGTAGAGGTCGCCCTAGAGGGGGAGGCCAGGCCAGCTTATGCCCTTCTTGCTAGGACGGAGGCAGTTGCATCAGATTCTGTCATCACAGGTATTTTTTCGATCTGTCATAGAGATGCATTAGTCTTATTTGATCCAGGATCCACTTATTCCTATGTGTCATCTTATTTTGCTCCGTATTTAGGTGTATCCCGTGATTCTCTAAGTTCTTCTGTTTATGTATCTACACCCGTGGGTGATTCAGTTATTGTTGACCGTGTGTATCGGTCGTGTTTGATTGTTCTTAGTGGTTTTGAGACTAGAACCGATTTATTATTGCTCAGTATGGTGGATTTCGATGTTACATGGACTGGTTGTCGCCCTATCATGCTATCCTTGATTGTCATTCCAAGACAGTGACGTTGACTATGCTAGGTCTATTGCGGCTAGAGTGGAGAGGTACCTTAGATCATGTTCCTAGCAGGGTTTCTCATTTCTTAAAGATCAACGAATGGTTGAGAAGGGGTGTGATGAGTATCTGGCCTATGTGAAGCATGTTAGTGTTGATACTCCTACCATCGAGTCTGTTCTGGTAGTGAGGGACTATTCAGATGTATTCCCGACGGATCTTCCGCGCATGCCGCCCGACAGGGATATTGACTTTGGCATTGATTTGTTACCGGTCACTTATCCTATTTCTATTCCACCTTATCGTATGGCCCTAGCAGAGTTGAAATAATTAAAGGAACAATTGCAAGAGTTGCTCAATAAGGGCTTCATTTGGCCTAGTATGTCTTCTTGGGGTGCTCCTGTCTTGTATGTAAAGAAGAAGGATGGTTCTATACGAATGTGTATTGATTATCGCCAGTTGAACAAGGTTACAGTGAAGAACATGTATCCATTGCCACATATTGATGACCTATTTGATCAGCTTCAGGGTGCCAGAGTGTTCTCTAAGATCGACTTGCATTCAGGCTATCATCAGTTGAAGATTCGGGAGCCAGATATCCCAAAGACTACTTTCAGGACTCGGTATGGTCATTACGAGTTCCTTGTGATGTCTTTTGGGATGACCAATGACCCAGCAACATTCATGCACTTGATGAACAGTGTATTTCAGCCTTATCTTGACTCCTTCATTATTGTGTTTATTGATGACATTCTGGTGTACTCCCAGAGTCGGGAGGATCATGAGCAGCACCTGAAGACTGTGCTTCAGACCTTGAGAGAAAAGAAGTTGTATGCAAAATTTTCGAAGTGTGAATTCTCGCTAGATTCAGTGGCATTTTTGGGTCATGTAGTATCGAGTGAGGGGATCCAGGTAGACCCGAAGAAGATTGAAGCAGTGTGGAGTTAGCCCAGACCATCCTCAACTACGGAGATCTAGAGTATTCTTGGCTTGGCGGGGTATTACCATCGATTTGTAGAGGGTTTCTCGTCTATTGCATCACCTATGACCAGATTGATCCAGAAGGGTGCTCCGTTCAAGTGGACTGAGGATTGTAAGGAGAGCTTTCAAAAGCTCAAGACTGCTTTAACCACAGCCCCAGTGTTAGTGTTGCCTACTGGATCAGGGTCATATACGGTTTATTGTGATGCATCTCGCATTGGTCTCGGCGCAGTGTTGATGCAGGACGGTAAGGTGATTGCCTACACGTCTAGAAAGCTGAAGGTGCATGAGAAGAATTATCCTGTCCATGACCTCAGGTTAGCAGCTATTGTTCATGCCTTGAAGATCTGGCGGCATTATTTATACGGTGTCCCTTGTGAGGTTTTCACCGATCACCGGAGTCTACAACATCTATTTAAACAGAAGGATCTTAACTTGCGGCAGCGGAGATGGTTGGAGTTGCTTAATGATTATGACATCACCATTCTCTATCATCTCGGGAAGGCCAATGTGATGGCCGATGCCTTGAGTTGCAAGGCGGAGAGTTTGGGCAGTTTAGCATATCTACCAGTAGCAGAGAGGCCTTTAGCCTTGGATGTTCAGGCCTTGGCCAACCAGTTTGTTAGATTGGATATTTTCGAGCCTAGCCGAGTTTTGTCTTGTGTGGTTTCTCAGTCTACTCTTTATGATCGTATCAGAGAGCGTCAATATGATAACCCCATCTACTTGTCCTTAAGGACACGGTTCCGCATGGTGATGCCAAGGAAGTCACTATTGGAGATGACGGTGTATTACGGATGCAGGGCAGGCTATGTGTGCCTAATGTAGATGGTTTGCATGAGTTGATTCTCTAGGAGGCACACTGTTTGCGGTATTTCATTCACCCAGGTGCCGGGAAGATGTATCAGGATTTGCGGCAGCACTATTGGTGCAGGTGAAGTATAAGCATCAGCGACCAGGCGAATTGCTTCAAAAGTTAGAGATCCCAGAGTAGAAATGGGAGCGAATCACTATGGATTTTGTTGTTGGGCTCCCGCGAACTCAGAAGAAGTTTGATACAACTTGGGTGATTGTGGATAGATTGACCAAGTCAGCTCATTTCATTCCTGTGGTTACTACCTACTCTTCGGAGCAGCTGGCTCAGGTTTACATCCGCGAGATTATCAGGCTTCATGGCGTACCGGTATCTATCATCTCTGAACGGGGTACACAGTTTATATCACGATTCTGGAAAGCCATACAACGTGAGTTGGGTACTCATATGGAGTTGAGTACAACATTTCACCCTCAAACGGACGGACAGTCCGAGTACACTATTCATATATTGGAGGATATGCTTTGTGCGTGTGTGATTGATTTTGGGGGTGCTTGGGATCCGTTCTTGCCACTTGTGGAGTTTGCCTACAACAATAGTTATAAGTCGAGCATTCAGATGGCGCTGTATGAGGCTTTGTATGGCAGGCGGTGCTGGTCTCCAGTAGGTTAGTTCGAGCCAGGCGAGGCTAGGCTAGGCTATTGGGTACTGACTTGGTTCAAGATGCCTTGGAGAAAGTTAAATTGTTTCAGGATCGACTTCGTACAGCCCAGACCAGGCAGAAGAGTTATACGGATCGGAAGGTTCGCGACATTGAATTTATGGTTGGGGAGTGGGTCTTGCTCCGGGTTTCGCCCATGAAGGGTGTTATGAGGTTCAGAAGGAAGGGCAAGTATATCGAGCCTTTTGAGATTCTTGAGAGGGTTGGAGAGGTGGCTTACAGACTTGCACTGCCACCTATTCTCTCTGCAGTTCATCCAGTATTCCATGTTTCTATGCTTCGGAAGTATCACGGCGATCCGTCTCATGTGTTAGACTTCAGCTCAGTCCAGTTGGACAAGGATCTATCCTATGTTGAGGAGCTGGTGGCCATTTTGGATAGGCAGGTTCGAAGGTTGAGGTCAAAGAACATTGCTTCTGTGAAGGTTCAGTGGAGGGGTCATCCGGCCGAGAAGGCAACTTGGGAGACCGAGCATGATATGCGCAGCCGTTATCCTCATCTTTTCACCACTCCAGGTATGTCTCTATACTCATTCGAGGATGAATGTTTGTTTTAAGAGGGGGAGGATGTAACGACCTGGCCGGTCGTTTTGAATGTATTAGCCCCGGACCCCTAATTATTGCTCCCTCTATTTCATGTTGTGGTTACGTAACTTTCCAGGAGGATTTGATTTTTTGTTTCAGAGTGAATTGGGACACATAGTCCCTAAAAGGGAAGTTTAAGTCGTAGGAATCGACCATAGGTTGAACTATGTGAAGATGGCTCCGAAATGGAGTTTCGACGGTTCCAATAGCTCCGTAGGGTGATTTTGGTCTTAGGAGCGTGTTCGGATGTTGAATTGGAGGCCCCGTAGGTCATTTTAGCGTCAATTGGCGAAAGTTGGGAAATTGGTTTAATTTTGGAACGTTTGACCGGGAGTGGACTTTTTGATATCGGGGTCGGATTCCGATTTCGAAAGTTGGAATAGGTCCGTAATGTTAATTATGACTTGTGTGCAAAATTTGAGGTCAATCGAACTTGATTTGATAGGTTTTGGCGTCGGATGTAGAAGTTTGATGTTTTAAAGTTTATTAGGCTTGAATCGGTGTGCAATTCGTATTTTTAGCATTGTTTGAGGTGATCTAAAGGCTCGACTAAGTCCGTATGATGTTTTAGGACTGGTTGGAATGTTTGGTCGAGGTCCCGGGGGCCTCGGGTGGATTTCGGATGGTTAACTGATCAAATTTGGACTTGTGTGAATGGCTGAAGGCACCAGCTCTAGTGTAATCACACCTGCGCAAGATTGACCGTAGGTGCGAGCCCATAGAAACGAGCAATTGGGTGCAGATGCGGGGCTAGGGGAATTGACCAGTGGTCGCAAATGCGACATGAAGGCCGTAAAAGCAGAGTCGCTCCTACGGAAGAGTGATCGCAGAAGCGGACGAGTGCTTGGGAGGCCTGTCCGCAGAAGCGGCCGAGTATGCGCATATGCGCACCCACAGAGGCAGTCCTGAACCACAGAAGCGGAAATGGCGAGGAAGCTGAGACTGCAGAAGTGGCTGGGAGCCCGCAGAAGCGGATGAGGAAACCGCAAGTGCGAGGGTAACCGCAGAAGCAGATAAGATGTCGCTTCTGCGATGTCGCAGATACGACTAAGTTTCCGCAGAAGCGAAAAGCCTGGGAAGACTATATTAAATCAAGGGTTCGTGATTTTTATCATTTTGGACATTTTGAGCTCGGGTTTTGGCGATTCTTGAGAGCATTTTTGAGGGATTTCTTGAGGTAAGTCTCTTGTACTTATTTTTTTTATCAATAACCTTGTTTGCCCATTGATTTTCCCACCTAGATTGTGTGTGTTTAAGGTGGAATTTGGGAGTTGGAAGCTAGGGATTTGGAGAGTTAAATTTGGGGTTTTGAGTGGTGACTTGGTGTCGGATTTTGGTAACTTTGGTATGGGTGAAATCGATATCGAATGGGTGTTCGTATTTTGTGACTTTTACACGATTCCAAGACGTGGGCCCGGGTCGACTTTTTGGGACAATTTTTTGATTCTTTGCTAAAGTCGTAGATTTATGATTTAAATTAGTTTCTTGCAGTTGTATTCATGATATGTAATTGCTTTTGGCTAGATATGGGCCATTCAGAGTCGGAAAACCGAGGGAAAGGCATCCTTATCGATTGATTGGGCGAGATTTGAGGTAAGTGACTTGTCTAACCTTGTGTGGGGAAAATTCCCTTAGGTTTTGGTATTGTTTTAACAATTTGTGATATGTGAGCGCCGTGTACGTGAGGTGACGAGTGCTTACACGAGTTAATTGTGGAAATTTCGGTTCCTGCTGAGTTGTCTTCTTTTAAATTCCTTAACTGAGTTGCCTTAGCATATGTAGTGATCATGATTAGCCTAGTATCGCATGTCTACGTGCCTTAACTCTTACTTGCAATTTGTGCAACATGCTTATTTGAATTACCTGCTTCCCTTAATTTGAATTAAATCTTTAACTGTAAGATTTCTTGCTGTAAATTTGTTGTTCCTTCGGTTACCTGATGCATATTTACTTTGGAACTACGAGGCGGTTCCTCGAGAGATCCCCCTGTCTTGCATATTTACTTGAGACTATGTGACGGTTCCTCAGGAGATTCCCTTATCTTGCATATTTACTTTGGGACTACGAAGCGTTTACTTGGGAGATCCCCCCTGTCTTGCATATTTACTTTGGGACTACGAGGCGTTTACTCGGGAGATCCCCCTGTCTTGCATATTTGCTTTGGGACTACGAGGCGATACCTCGGGAGACCCCCTATCGTGCATATTTACATTTGGGACTACGAGGCGGTATCTCGAGAGTGCCCCTATTGTTTACCTCTATTTACTGTGCTGATATTTTCTAAAACTTCTCATTGTCTAAATTCTCAGTCACTTCAAATATTATTATATCTTCTGCCTTGGTTATCTTTTAACCAGTAGGGCCCTGACCTGACCTCGTCACTACTCTACCAAGGTTAGGCTTGGCACTTACTGGGTACCGTTGTGGTGTACTCATACTACATTTCTGCACATCTTTTTGTGCAAATCTAGGCTCTTCTCACCAGACCAGATACTAGTGAGTTGGACTGCACATGGAGTGTCACGACCCAAAATCCATAAAGGCCGTGATGGCGCCGGACATCACTGTCAGGCAAGCCAACAATAAATACTTAATTGGGTTCTCATTTTGTTACTTTTGAAATCATATTTTCCTTCAATTTAAATAGTAAAGAATGGGGATTTACAGAGTAAATAATAATACTTTTAACAAATTCAATACAGAACAACCCATAATCATCCCAAAACCCGGTGTCACAAGTGCATGAGCATTATCTAGGAATATAAAATAAAATACAGCATCTGTCCGGAATACAAATTTGGACACAAAAAATATAAATACTCTGAAGGAGACTCTGCTGGCTGCGAATCGTAGTATAGAATGCAGCTCACCTAAGTCCCCGCCATAACCGCGCCTTTGCGCCCACAAGGCCACTAAACATATATGTACCTGCACAAAAATGTGCAGCAAGTGTAATATGAGTACGTAAATCAACGCGTACCCAGTAAGTATCCCGCCTAACCTAGAAGAAGTAGTGACGAGGGGTCGACTTCGACATTTATTATGGGCTATAAATTGGATATCAATAATATAATTAAGTATGGATTATATAAAATGGTTGCAAGCTCAATATTTTGAAGCAAGTAAGCAGTTCTTTTATAATTAAGAAATCTCCAAATTTATTTCCCATTATTTAACAATTTATCTTAGGCCAAGGAGGCAATACCATTTATTGTAAATTCCAAAGCAATCAATTCAATCATGCTCAAATCATGCCGAGGTCGTACGGCCCGCTCCAACATAAATATTTAAACTGTGCACTGCCGAGGGTCGAACGACGCGAACCATAGATGCATCTATTAAATCTGCCGAGGCGTTCGGCCCGCTCCACAAAACGATAAACACATTCAAACAACCAAGTCAAGAATTTATTAAGGGGCAATTATTTAAGGAAATGCCAAATTCTCATTTAACGGTCAAGAGAACGAATTTTATCCTTTTTAAAATTCCTTTACCAAGTTCAATGTGATCTAAGCAAATCAAATAAACAAGAAGGTTGCAACGTCGCAAGTATTAACATGATTTGGATCCTAGACTACCCAGACATAAGTATAATAGTAGCTACGCACAGACTCTCATCATCTCGTGCGTACGTAGCCCCCACAAATCGGATCACATATTGAATTATTTCACCTATGGGGTTAAACCCCTCTTATAAGGTTAGAAAGGAGACTTACCTCGCTCCAAAGTTCCATAGCCGGCTCCCAAGCCTTTCTAAGAACTCAAACCGATGCCCAACGCTCCAAAACTAGTCAATAAATGTGCAAACCCATAAAATTATACTCTAATACCAACAATTCGATTTAAACAAATTCCCAACTCCGCTCGAAAGGTTGATAAAATCACCCTCGGGCCCACGTGCCCGGATTCCGAAAATTTCCGAAGATAAACTTTACCCATAACCTCACGAACTCAAATATATAATTTATTTCCAATTCCATGCCCGAATTCGTGGTCAAAACCCAAAATACCAATTCTAGGTTTTCTACCAAAAATCCCACAATTTTCCCAAATTTTCCTCCTTAAATCCACATATAAACTTTACATTTAGCTCACAACAAGTAAGAAACTACTTACCTTGTGTTACATGATGAAGACTCCTCAAAATCGCCCAAGAACCGAGCTTCAAAAATCCCAAATGAAAATGAAGAAATGACCAAGTTCGATCCCTTATGTTCAGCCCAGTTTCCGCTTCTGCGGATTACTTGACCGCATTTGCGGTCCCGCTTTTGCGATCTCCCATCGCTTATGCAATCCAGGGCTTCCAGCCCATTTCCGCATATGCGGTCTCCCATGCGCAGATGCGCGTCCGCATCTGTGGATATGCTTCCGCACCTGCGCCCCCAGGCTTTCTCTCAATCTCGCACCTGCGACGTACCTCCGCATCTGCGACCTCGCAGGTGCGGACAACCCTTCGCACCTGCGGTCACTGCCCACCTTCGCCCAAACCGCACCTATGACCATGTCCTCGCTTCTGCGGTCACGCACCTGCGGTCAAACTTGCGCAGGTTCGTTTACACCAGAACTGGTGCACTTCAGCCATTCCTTAAGTCCAAAACTTGCTTCGTTAACCACCTGGGACCCACCCGAGGCCCCTGGAACCTTAACCAAATAAACCAACATGTCCCAAAACACATTATGAACTTAGTTGAGCCTTCAAATCACATCAAACAATGGTAAAATCATGAATCACACTCCATTTCAAGCTTAATGAACTTTAGAACTTCAAACTTCTATATTCGATGCCAAAACCTATCAAATCACGTCCGATTGACCTCAAAATTTGCACACAAGTCCAATTCGACATTACGGACCCACTCCAACTTCCGGAGTCGGAATCCGACCCCGATATCAAAAAGTCCACTCCCGGCCAAACTTCTCAAAAACCTTCAAATTTCCAACTTTCGCCAAATGACCCCGAAATGACCTACGAGCCTCCAGATCCACTTCCGGACGCGTTCCCAATACCAGAATCACCGTACGGAGCTATTCCCAAACTCGGAATCCCAAACGGACATCGATAACGTTGAAATAAGCTTCAACCCAATTTTGATAAAGTTTCTTCCAAAATGCCAACTTCCACAATAGGCGCCGAAACGCTCCCGGGTCATTCAAAAGCCGATCGGACATACTCCCAAATCCAAAATCATCATACAAACCTGTTGGAACCTTCAAATCCCGATTCCGAGGCCGTTTACTTAATAATCACACTTTAGTCAATTTTTCCAACTTAAAACTTCCGAAATGAGAATTTTCTTTCTAAACCAACTCCGGATTTCCCGAAATTCAATTCCGACCGCATGTACAAGTCATAATACCTTAAGTGAACTGCTCAGGGCCTCAAACTACTGAACGACGCGCTAAAGCTCAAAACGACCGGTCGGGTCGTTACATTCTCTCCCACTTAAACATACGTTCATCCTCGAACGTGCTAAGAAATGTTGTGGAGTTGTCTGAAATCACCGTTTGACACCTCGTGCACCTACACGTGCTACCACAACCCCAATTGAGCACATTCGCTCGAGCAAACCTAAAAATCCTCCCTTTTATCTAGTCAAATAAGCCTTAGGGCCAAATTCCAACATCTAAAATTCTCTACCAGGCCTGCTTCCAACATACGAACACCGTATCAATCACTACACACTGCACCAAACACGATTGTATACCCTTACTGAATTCTTACCATGCACCGCGTAACTCATTTGCCCAAGGCAATCTTTCCAAAGCACAACAACTAAAATTTCCACTGACCGACGCCCGTAGTGTACCTCATGACTAATTAAGCCTTGATTTAACTCTTGCAATACTGCCACGACAAAGAAGATGTGTAGAACTCATAGCCACCTGCCGAATCCCAATTTATGGAGTCTCTCCTCCCGACAAGAACCATTACCTCATTCTGGACTGAATAACAATATTTACTCTTTAATATGCTTCATATAAATCTGATCGCACTGATCCCAGGTCCAATAATCTCGTCTCACCCAATACAAGTTGCTTAGGCAATAAGCCACCTCAGACAATGCCAAAAGTCTCATATGATGCCACAATGTGCCAACAAGCTACAAACTCGAATGTGATACATAAGGAAAAATGAACCCTGGAAAGAACTACTCAACTCACATAACTAATTAAACAACCGAAAGGATGTTATGAACCTTCCTCAGAAACGAGAAACAAAACACACAAGAATAGATATGGGATATTGTTACTCTATATCATACTGTTGCGGCGTGCAACCCGACATGATACCATTGCGGCATGCAACCCGATCCAACCATGATACCCGTGGCGGTATGCCACCCGATCCAAATAACATATCCGTGGTGGCGTGCCACCCGATCCACACATAATATACCCAAATAACAACCACCAGCACACGAAGTGTACAATACAAATCCTGGGGAGACGGGTAGCGTCATACACTATAAAACTCAAGCACAACTAAGGTGCAATAAATGACCTGCATCTCGAGAGCCATCCTGCTCATATAACACCATAAACTATATGGGATCTCAATACGAGTGCGAATAATAAAACCGCCTCACAACCCACATGGCACAATAGAGACTACACGAAAAGGCCGACAACAGAAATAACATCCAAGGCCCGAAGACCCCTCCGAAAATAATGCTATGCTGAAATGAACACATCCAGCCTGATATATAGCCCACATGCATATTTACATCCATCCACGGACCTCAAATCGATTTTGATCATACCATGCTTGGCTAAATAGCCCCTCAAGAACCCACAATGACCTATTCACAACACATAAGAACAACTGTCAAATCGGAAATGAACTCATATGGTCCACATCCCAAGGAATGGAATGCCTCTCAGGCATAAACTCTCGCACTTGCGATATTACCATGACCTCCACATTCAGTATCAATCTTTAACAATCAAGTGACTGATATGCCACACTTATACAATCTTCCCGTGGGATACACTCCCACGACTCTCCGCACCAGGTAGCAAGTCTGCACATCCATACCACCGGTCACACTAATGCTGTAAAGCAAATCAAGAAGTTGTAAATCAATACACAAAGCCTCTTACACATGACACCGATCTCAGGTGATGCTAAGGACAATACCAGCTTACTCTAAACATCTGAATTCTTCCTTGCTTATCCGAGCTCGTGACATTCTTGTCGACATCAACTGCAACCTTGATCCTCAACTTTCGATTTACATGCCGCTTACTGCATCAAACACGACAATACATGGGAGTATAAGAATTTTATCATAACTCCTGAACCACTAGTAGGATACACACTTCATCATATATGAACCTTTCACTCAACTCAATTCAGGAGAACCATAGCAACACGCGGCCGAGTTCTCATAGCCGTAGGAAATATAACCCCAAGTAGTGGTCTAAACCACCATGTCCCTTACGGGATCCACCTACACATAACATGCCATAATACTCGAATTCCTCCAAATAAAATCAATTACGATGGCTGTCAAGCCTCGCACGCACCGCCACAAATCACATGTATAGCTTAACACACTGAAGGAACTGATCATTGCCACCATCATGCCAATTCAACCGTTGCTAACCGATCCGACTTCTAGTTTACTCTGGACTTGCCTTAGGAATAATAATAGCTCTACTCAAAACATCATGAACCCAATTCCGCACTCATCTTGAGTGACCTTATTTCACGAGACCGCGTTGTCTCAAAACCCATGAACCATCTCATACCCTCCTTGTGCGCATATTCTCATCTTCAAATGGTACACCAATTATGATAATTTCTTTATGAATCCGAAGTTACTTTCTCCCATATTCCAATACTATATCATATACCCAATGATAACATTAAACATTCCAAGCCCCTTTTCATAATCCACTACAAAAGCTCAATACTTAACCATACTACTAGCTCGAAATCCTTAGGCACCACACTTTAACTTTTGAATCCACTAGGATTGTTGTTGAGAGTCACCCACTTTGACTTTGTCCCGAATATAATCAAACCCCAAGGCTCTGCTAGCACATGAACATCCTCTCAAAGAAGCACCCGTCTGAATCACTTTCCTTGTAAATCACATCTACATAAAGCATAATATCCGAGTCTTCCCCAAGCCTGAACATAAATCTATAAGACCAATTATGGCACACATTCCTCAAATCCTTGGATCAAATCACCACTGAGGTTCTCTTTCTTTAGTCGTAACAACCTACCAATATGCCGATAACCAGAAACCTCACAAGTAGACAACTATGCAATCCAAGCGTAGGCGGTGGGGCTCTCCCACTTAAGCTTGAAGCTACCATTACATGACCCTGGAACCTACCAAGATTCCTTCTCCCTTACTGACATGACCTTGCGCAATCAACCAGCCAAATTCCTCGAAATCTTTCTGTTAACCATTTCATGAATGCTTTGAATCACTAGCCACATTTACATCTTCGACCTCTTATAGGATGGCCAGTAAAATTATTCATAGACTGCTCACCAGAAATAACTCACCTGTGGAAATTCCATGCCGACATCTTCCAACAACGCTGCACCGAGTACAATTACCATGAAACCAATAAACCATCCTGACCCCATGCTCCTCACCAGCTGTACAAGTCCATTCACTCCTCATGGACATCAGCTAAAGGTGCGACAATACTTTCCATTCCAAAGTCAGGTTGCATCCTTCTTCATACCATGCAACTCCTTTCTATCGTATCCAACCCATCTCCGTATAACATCCAATATTCCAAATTAAGTTCGTAGACTTAGTCACTGCCCACCATGAGTTCCAAATCATTCTAATCTTCCGCAACACGTGTAGCTATCCTACCACAAAACCCACATGCCACTCTGCCACTCTCCCACTTTGGTCAAACCCTCTCCTTTAAGCAACTACTCGACTTCTACTTCTCACACTTGGCCTTCTAGAAACTTAACCGCAACAAGATACCTCCCACATTTCTTTCCTCATCCTCCGCGGCCCAGCTGTTACCTTAAATAAAAAATCTGTCTCTGTAGCACTTGAACCAATAGATTCTTGTCATGACCCAAAATCTCACCTGTCGTGATGGAGCCTATCTCAATACTAGGCAATTCGAAAATCTCAATAAAACACCATATCTTTTAAATTTGAAAACAAAATAATTAAATTCAGCGCAAGAAATCTCACAATTTCAAATATAACACTTCCAAAATCCGGTGTCACTGAGTACATGAGCATCTAAATGAATACAAAGTCTGATTGATAAACATCACTATCTGAAGTATAGAACAGTACAATTAACTAAACAGGAAGGGAATCAAGTCTGCGGTCGTCAAGCAGCTACCTTGATACTCTCCAACAGAAATAACTCCGAATTCTAGCAGTCGTCGTATCCCGGAGCACCTGGATTTGCACACGAGGTGCAGAGTCTAGTATGAGTACAACTAACTCAATAAGTAACAAGACTAACCTCTGGGTTGAGAGAAATAATGAGCTCCGCAGGTACAGTCCAGTAAAAATAATGGTACAGAAATGTAGGCATGCTTTCAAGTTCAACAGTTAAACTCAATACAAGTGAAATAGATCAATACTGCATGATATGAGGCATATGACATCTCAGTAGAAAGACCTCATGTAAATACTGGTCACAAATTATCCGGTCACTTGGTACTATTTATGGCCAATCTAGCCCAGAGGTGTTCCAACCCGTATATAAATAAACATCGACTGACAGTCAGTCACTCAATACCGTATAAGGCCAATCCAACCTTGGGATAATTTATCCCCCAAATATAAATAATACGATCAAGATCCATGTCCAGGTAAACTCATTACAATACAAATAAGTAAGGCAAGTCCATGCCCTGAGAAAATCCATCCCGAATATCGATGATCATCTACGCTCACTCGGGGTGTGTACAGACTTTGGAGGGGCTCCTTCTGCCCAAGCGTAATACAAAGCCAATATGGCCTACTGCAGGCGAGCAGTCCCGATCCGTATAATAACAAAGCCTATAAGGCCTACTGCAGGCGGGCAGTCCCGATCCGTATAATAACAAAGCCTATAAGGCCTGCTGTAGGCGGGCAACCCCGATCCATATAATAATAACGTATAAAGCCATTTTGGCCTGCTGCGTCGCGCAGCTCAATCCCATAAATATCCTCACAATGGACAATTATTACTGAGTGGGAAATATATATTTTTGAATAATTAATTCAACAACAACACGACCCCATGGGTCCCAAAATATTGGAATGTAGCCTAAACCTGATCTTTAATAGGAGCCTCACCTCAATTTCTCTAACACGTGGAGAATGTTCAGATAATAACATGATTCATTAATCTTATAACTGCACATGAATTATTCAAGACACAATTTATATGGTGCACGTCCACATGCTCGTCACCTATCATGTATGTCACCTCCAAACAATTTATATCATACCAAATTCGGGGATTCATACCCTCAGAACCAAGTTTAGAAGTGTTACTTACCTCAAACCGTATAATTCTTTACTCCGGTATGCCTTTGCCTCGTGAATTGGCCTCCGAATGCCTCAAATCTAGTCACAATTAATTTGTTTCGGTCAATAAAATTCATTGGAATTAATTCCATAAGAAAATGCTAATTTTCCATAAAAATCCAAAATTTAGCTCAAAAATCGCCCGTGGGGCCCACGTCTCGGAACCCGACAAAAGTTACAAAATTCGACAACACATTCAATTACGAGTTCAACCATACAAATTTCACTCAAATCCGACTCTGAATCGGTGTTCAAATCTCAAAAATTCATTTTATGAAATTTCTTCAATTTTTCCCTAATTTCCATCTCAAAGTACTGATTACATAATGAAAATAATGATATATTCATGTATGTTAACCAAATCTGGGTTAGAATCACTTACTCTGATGAATTTCTTGAAAATCCCACGAAACTTCGCCACAAACCGAGCTCCCAAAGTCCAAATGTGAAATAATACCCAAACCCTCCGTTTTATAATACACAATATGACCCCTCAATCTTCTGACCGCACCACTTTTGTGCGGTCCGCACATTCCAGGTTCTGCAGTCGCACAAAAATTCTGCGGTCCGCACTTTGCAGCTTCTCCACTACCAGGCTTCGGTAAATTAGCCATAATTTTCTCTACATATTTCCAAATGCTGATTTCTTTACTTTTCCGGAAACTAGACATGAAGGGCTACAACTTTAATTTTTGAATTATCTCAAAATTTCTTGTGGATCAAAAGTTATAAGCTTCCGAAGTCGGACCGACGAATCTGCAGAACTCCCTGGAGTGCGGCCGCGGACAGAATTGTGCGGTCCGCACTCCTCCTCTGGGGTCCGTATTTTTCTGCTGCGGTCTGCACTCTTATGTGCGGTCCGCACCTCTCCTTCGCCTCAGCATCCCAAAATGTGCGGTCCGCACCCCCAAAAGTGCTAGAACAATATCAGAGTGCCGAAATGCCCAGACTCGCTCCAAACTCACTCTGAAACTCATCCGGAACCTCCCAGACACAAACCATATATGAATTTCAATCATAAAACATGCAACGGACCTGCTCGCGCACTCAAAACACTGAAAAGAGGTTGTCTTGACCCGATATTGACCATGGCCAAACTCCCAAATTTCTTAACTTTACTAATCTCTCAACTAATGATCCAAAAATACACCCAAGCCCCTCGTGACCTCAACCAAATATACCAACACGTTCCATAACATAACACGAACCTAATCGAGGCCTCAAATCACATCAAATAACATCAAAACGTCGAATTGCACCTCAAATCAAAATCTATAAACTTTGAACTTTCAAATTCTATATCTTGTGCCGAAACACATCAAATCAATCCGGAATGACTTCAAATTTTGCACACAAGTCATAAATTACATAACGAAGCTATTCAATTTTCCAGAATCGGATTCCGACCCCGATATCAAAAAGTTAACTCCCCGGTCAAACTTTCAAACTTAACTTTCTATTTTTGCCATTTCACGCCAAATTCTACTATGGACTTCCAAATAATTTTTCAGACACGCTCCTAAGTCTAAAATCACCATACGGAGCTATTGGAATCATTAGAATTCAATTCCGAGGTCGTTTACTCATAAGTCAATATCCGGTCAACTTTTCCAACTTAAGTTTTTAATTATGAGACTAAGTGTCTCATTTTACTCTAAAATCTTTCCGGACCCAAACCAACTAATCCGACAAGTCATAAATCAACTGTAAGGCATAAATTGAGCAGTAAATGGGGGAACGGGGCCGTAATACTCAAAACGACCGGCCGGGTCGTTACATTCTCCCCCACTTAAACATACTTTCGTCCTCGAACGTGCCAAGATTTATTTCCAAGCCACCAAATCACTATTCCATCTTATCACGCACCTGAGGGTGATCCCACGCCACCCTTTTCCACATAGGCATGACAACACAATACAACTGAAAATCCTTAATTTAACCTTAGCCCAAAAACCTGGAGCCCAATTTCTAACACCCAGAATTCCTTTCAAGATCTAAATCTTACACACCGTATAAGTCTGAACCAATACACACAAATTTAATAACAGTAACCAGCTCTTCTAGAGCTCATATTAACATCACTTGCACGGACAACTCACGTGCTTTAGTATCAATATCTGGACCCGCACGGATAACTTACGTGCCAATAATATAAATATCTAGACCCGCACGAACAACTCACGTGCCAATAACATAATCCGCTTGGCATGGTCACATGCCTCTAATCCAAGCATATCATACAGGAGCAATCAAACAAGTACACATGAACCATCATAACTGATCACAACTCCAACATTAGAATGACTATCACATCCTTCATGCACGATCATCCCACCAGGAATATTTTCATAATTCTTCCGTGCCACATATCAATAATTTGAATATCAACATCCTATCAACCAGGAGAGTACCATAATACCAATGAACATCTGTAAATCAAAACAAAATACCCCTTTTAACCGCACACCTTTCTCAGGGATTACCGAGCAACTATAACATTCATCTAAATATCTGAAACTGACCATGTTTGTCCAACATTCGTTAACTTCTCTTCAAGACTTGAACTGTCACCTTGTACATGTAAATCATTTTCTCGCACAACACACCACATCTATTATGCCATCACGCGACAAACACTAGAATCCCATTAGAACTTTCTCGAGAGTCACCCCCTTTGTTCAAATCCACAATACACCGCCCAAATGGGCCAAAAGACACGTGCCCCATTAGCACATCAACACTCAAAGAAATAACTCTACTTTAATACCACCTATCAAATTCATACTCGATGCGCACTACATCATTCACAAGTAACAACTCACTCATCCTACAATTTTCATATACACATAAAGCGCAATCAAATCGTAGATAACGGACTTCCCCACTTGGCCCAAGGCCATATAACAAAACATCTGATATCTCACCATACTCAGATAATATCTAAATTGACCATACTAAGCAATAAAAGGCCAACTCTGGTCTCATCCCACAATAATTCCCACACACGATCGATACACTCGGTACATAATTATAGTATCGCCCATCGGCGTAGATACATGAAAAGGTGAAATTAAGGACTCACAAGGCATATCCAAATAATGAGCAAAATACGATGATACATATGAATAAGTGGAACCAGTGTCAAATAATATAGAAGTCTCCATGTGGCACACTGAAACAATACCTGTGATCACTGCATCTGAGGTAACAGCATCTGGCCTGGCGGGAAAAGCATAGAATCGGGCCTAACCGCCACCGAATCAGCCTCCCCCTCTTGGGCGACCCCTAGCTGACTGAGCTCCACCTTGAGCTGGCTGAGCGGGTGGTGGAGCAACTGGTGCAGAAGTAGTAGCCTGACTCCTCTACTGAACTGTACCTCGTGTACGGTGGGGACAATATTTCCTCACATGGACCAGCTCTCCACACTCATAGCACTCCATCTCGAAGAATGGTGGTGAGTTCTGAGGCGGACCTCAGGAACCAGAATGACTACCAGAAGGGCCTGGTACATATGATCCTTGAACTGATGGTGCACGGAGCGTACTCGGGGCTGGAAGTGCACTGAGAGATGACTGACTCTGATGAGAACTATATGAACCATAGCTGGATGATGCACCACGGTGAACTAGACGACCCCTGTTGTGGTAGAACTGCCCTCTAGAAGGTACCCCACTAACACTGCCCAAACCTCGAGGCCTATTAGCCTCCCTGTCACCACGCTCCTGGCTACGAACTACCTCTATCTGTCGAGCAATGTCAACCACCTCATCAAAAGTAGCACCAGATACTCTCTCCCTAGTCATAAGTAACTGCAGCTGATATGTGAGGCCATCAATGAACCTCCTAATCCTCTCCCTATCAGTGGGAACCAACGAGACTGTGTGACGATCCAACTCAGAAAATCTCATCTCGTACTGCGTCATGGACATATCACCCTAGCGAAGATGCTCAAACTGTCTACGCAGCTCCTCTCTGCAGGACTGAGGCACGAACTTTTCCAAAAAGACCACGAAGAACTACTGCCAAGTAAGGGGTGCTGCGCCAACAAGCCTATGCCTCTTGTAAGTCTCCCACCATCTGAGTGCAGCCCCTGAGAACTAAAAAGTAATGAATGAGACCCCACTGGTCTCTAGAATACCCGTTGTTCGAAGCATCCGTTGACACCTATCCAGAAAACCTTGAGCATCCTCTGACTTAGTACCGCTAAATGGTGGAGGTCGAAGCCTCTCAAATCTCTCAAGTCTTCTTTACTCATAATCTAACATAACAGGGACTACCGGGGCCTGAGCGGCTGCAACGAGCTGGGCTGGTAGTGCCCCCGGTATCTGAAGTCCCTGTACTACCTGGTCTAGAGTACAGGCAACAGGGGTATGGGTACCTCCCCCAGCCTGAGAAGTGGCAGGTGCGGCCTGAGCTGAAACCACCTGAGCAAGACCAGTGCAAGCTACCAATAACTGGGCCAAAGTCTCCTGAAAGCCTGGAATCTCAATAGACATAGTTGGCGCCTGAGCTGGTGCAACTGGTGGTACTACCGGTGCTGGTCCCATTGTGGTACGAGCTACACCTCGACCTCTACCTCGGCCCCGGCCTCTACCACGGCCCCGGACTATCGCGGCCCTAACTGGTGGCACTGGTGGTTGACTGTCCGATCCGGTAGTACGTGTCCTCACCATCTGTGAGAGAATAGGAAAATCGAATTTTAGTTCCTGGAATCAACAAATTCGCACGACAAAATACAAGAAAGTAAAATTTTCCTAAGGGTTCTGCAGCCTCTCAAAGATAAGTACAAACGTCTCCGTACTGATCCGCAAGACTCTACTAAACCTGCTCATGACTCGTGAGACCTATGTTACCTAGGCTTTGATACCAACTTATCACGACCCAAAATCTCACCTGTCGTGATGGCGCCTATCTCAATACTCGGCAAGCCGAAAATCGCAATAAAACACCATATCTTTTAAATTTGAAAACAAAATAATTAAATTCAGCGGAAGAAATCTCACAATTTCAAATATAACACTCCCAAAACCCGGTGTCACTAAGTACATGAGCATCTAAATGAATACAAAGTCTGACTGATAAACATCACTGTCTGAAGTATAGAACAGTACAATTAACTAAACAGGAAGGGAATCAAGTCTGCGGTCGTCAAGCAGCTACCTTGATACTCTCCAACAGAAATAACTCCGAATTCTAGCAGTCATCGTATCCCGGAGCACCTGGATTTGCACACGAGGTGCAGAGTCTAGTATGAGTACAACTAACTCAATAAGTAACAAGACTAACCTCTGGGTTGAGAGAAATGATGAGCTCCGCAGGTACAGTCCAGTAAAAATAATGGTACAGAAATGTAGGCATGCTTTCAAGTTCAACAGTTAAACTCAATACAAGTGAAATAGATCAATACTGCATGATGTGAGGCATATGACATCTCAGTAGAAAGACCTCATGTAAATACTGGTCACAAATTATCCGGTCACTTGGTACTGTTTATGGCCAATCCAGCCCAGGGGTGTTCCAACCCGTATATAAATACACATCGACTGACAGTCAGTCGCTCAGTACCGTATAAGGCCAATCCAGCCTTGGGATAAATTATCCCCCAAATATAAAAATACGATGAAGATCCATGTCCAGGTAAACACATTACAATACAAATAAGTAAGGCAAGTCCATGCCCTGGGAAAATCCATCCCGAATATCGATGATCATCTACGCTCACTGAGGGTGTGTACAGACTCCGGAGGGGCTCCTTCTGCCCCAAGCGTAATACAAAGCCAATATGGCCTACTACAGGTGGGCAGTCCCGATCCGTATAATAACAAAGCCTATAAGGCCTGCTGCAGGCGGGCAGCCCTGATCCATAAAATAGTAAAGTCTATAAGGCCTGCTGCAGGCGGGCATCCCCGATCCATATAATAATAATGTATAAAGCCATTTTGGCTTGCTGCGTCGCGCAGCTCAATCCCATAAATATCCTTATAGTGGACAATTATTACTGAGTGTGAAATATATATTTTTGAACAATTAGTTCAATAACAACATGACCCCATGGGTCTCAAAATATTAGCACGTAGCCTAAACATGATCTTTAATAGGAGCCTCAGTTCAATTTCTCTAACACGTGGAGAATGTTCAGATAATAACATGATTCATTAATCTTACAACTGCACAGGATTTATTCAAGACACAATTTATATGGTGCACGTCCACATGCTCGTCACCTATCGTGTATGTCACCTCCAAAATATTTATATCATACCAAATTCGGGGATTCATACCCTCAGAATCAAGTTTAGAAGTGTTATTTACCTCAAACCGTATAATTCTTTACTCCAGAATGCCTTTGCCTCGTGAATTGGCCTCCGAATGCCTCGAATCTAGTCATAATTAATTCGTTTCGGTCAATAATTATGGGGCCCACATCTCGAAACCTGACAAAAGTTACAAAATTTGACAACCCATTCAATTACGAGTTCAACCATACTAATTTCACTCAAATCCGACTCCGAATCGGTGTTCAAATCCCAAAAATTCATTTTATGAAATTTCTACAATTTTCCCCAAATTTCCATCTCAACTCGAGCTCCCAAAGTCCAAATGTAAAATAATGCCCAAACACTCGATTTTATAATACACAATCTGACCCCTTATTGTGCTGACCATACCATTTTTGTGCGGTTGCACAAAAATTGTGCGGTCCGCACTTCGCAACTTCTCCACTACCAGGCTTTAGTAAATTGGCCATAACTTTCTCTCCAGATGTTCAAATGATGATTATTTTTACTTTTATGGAAACTAGATACGAAGGGCTACTACAACTATCGTTTTTGAATCATCTCAAAATTTCTTGTGGATCAAAAGATATAAGCTTCCGAAGTCGGACCGGCGAATCTGCAGAACTCCCTGGAGTGCGGCCGCGGACAGAATTGTGCGGTCCGCACTCCTCCTCTGAGGTCCGCATTTTTCTGCTGCGGTCCGCACCTCTCCTTTGCCTTAGCACCCCAAAATGTGCGGTCCGCACCCCCAAAAGTGCTAGAACAATATCAGAGTGCCGAAATACCCAGACTCGCTCAAAATTCACTCTGAAACTCATCCGGATCCTCCCGGACACAAACTAAATATGAATTTCAATCATAAAACACGCTACAGACCTGCTTGCGCACTCAAAACACTGAAAAGAGGTTGTCTTAATCCGATATTGACCCGATTTTGACCATGATCAAACTCCCAAATTTCTTAACTTTACTAATCTCTCAACCAATGATCCAAAAATACATCCAAGCCCCTCGTGACCTCAACCAAATATACCAACACGTTCCATAACATAACACGGACCTACTCGAGGCCTCAAATCACATCAAATAACATCAAAACGTCGAATCGCACCTCAAATCAAAATCTATGAACTTTCAAATTCTATATCTTGTGCCGAAATACATCAAATCAATCCGGAATGACTTCAAATTTGCATACAAGTCATAAATTACATAGTGAAGCTATTCAAATTTCCAGAATCGGATTCCGACCCTGATATCAAAAAGTCAACTCCCTGGTCAAACTTTCAAACTTAACTTTCTATTATTGCCATTTCAAGCCAAATTCTACTACGGACTTCCAAATAATTTTTTCGGACCCGCTCCTACGTCCAAAATCACTATACAGAACTATTGGAATCATCAGAATTCAATTCCGAGGTCGTTTACTCATAAGTCAATATCCAGTCAACTTTTCCAACTTAAGTTTTCATTTATGAGACTAAGTGTCTCATTTCACTCCAAAATCTTTTCGGACCTGAACCAACTAACCCGATAAGTCATAAACAACTGTAAGGCATAAATTGAGAAGTAAATGGGGGAACGGGGCTGTAATATTCAAAACAATCGGCCGAGTCGTTACATCGCTACCAACTTTAAACCTCTACGAAGATCATCCTTTTCGATCCATCAATACTAGGAACACCGGTTCGATCCTAAACCACTGTACACCGCAATCTCTGATAGCCGCTTCTCCGACACCGTTTCACAATACCCTGCCCCGAAGGTGAATTGGAGAAGACCATAACACCAATGAACTTAACGCATTCAACAAGGACGGCGATACCATATCACAGATGAAAATTCCACCACGCTCAAAAATACCAAGTCTCGTTACTCCATCAACCTAAACCTGAATATTCTTAGTCCGATTGCCTTTCCTCCGCCGGAAATAAAACACTGAACCTATGAATCAAGCATTGAGAAAAAAACCTCCTTTCAATTCATTCACTGCCCCTACACGTAGACAAGTATCCTACCATTATCTTAATACTGTGCGATAAAAACTCATGAACATCATAGCAATTGGTGCATAGCCCCAAAACCATCAGAAATACAGCTACTGAGCTGAGATGACAGAACATCCTTCCACAAGGCAACGACGTTAGCCCAATCGAATACGCAGGGAGAAAAATCATGCTCTACATCAGTAGTGCCATTAAAATTCCTCGATTCTAAATTTATTACAAGCGCTTCTCGTCACATAAGATTGAATAGGAAGGAAATGAAGGCATAAGCCTCAAAGGAATCAAATCGCACGATAAGGAATCAAGAAGGAAAGTGTTCCTATCTGCCCGGTAGCCTCTCGAAGATAAGTACAGACATCTCCGTACCGATCCGCAAGACTCTACTAGACTCGCTCATGACTCGTGAGACCTAAGTGAACCTAGTTCTCTAATACCATGTTGTCACGACCCAAAATTCATAAAGGTCGTGATGGCGCCGGACACCACTGTCAGGCAAGCCAGCAATAAATACTTAATTGGGTTCTCATTTTGTTACTTTTGAAATCATATTTTCCTTCAATTTAAATAGTAAAGAATGGGGATTTACAGAGTAAATAATAATACTTTTAATAAATTCAATACAGAACAACCCATAATTATCCCAAAACCCGGTGTCACAAGTGCATGAGCATTAACTAGGAATATAAAAAAAAATACAGCAACTGTCCGGAATACATATTAGACAGGAAAAATGTAAGTACTCTGAAGGAGACTCTACTGGCTGCGGATCGTAGTATAGAATGCATCTCACCTAAGTCGCCGCCATAACCGCGCCTATGTGCCCACAAGGCCACTAAACATATATGTACCTGCACAAAAATGTGCAGCAAGTGTAGTATGAGTATGTAAATCAACGCGTACCTAGTAAGTATCCCGCCTAACCTCGAAGAAGTAGTGACGAGGGGTCGACTTCGACATTTACTATGGCTATAAATAAGATATCAATGATATAATTTAGTATGGATTATATAAAACGGTTACAAGCTCAATATTTTGAAGTAAGTAAGCAGTTCTTTTATAATTAAGAAATCTCCAAATTTATTTTCCATTATTTAATAATTTATCTCAGGCCAAGGAGGCAATATCATTTATTGTAAATTCCAAAGCAATCAATTCAATCATGCGCAAATCATGCCGAGGTCGTACCGCCCGCTCCAACATAAATATTTAAATTGTGCATTGCCGAGAGTCGAACGGCGCGAACCATAGATGCATCTATTAAATCTGCCGAGGTGTTCGGCCCGCTCCACAAAACGATAAACACATTCAAACAACGAAGTCAAGAATTTATTAAGGGGCAATTATTCAAGAAAATACCAAATTCTCATTTAACGGTCAAGAGAACGAATTTTATCCTTTTTAAAATTCCTTTACCAAGTTCAATGTGATCTAAGCAAATCAAATTAACAAGAAGGTTGCAACATCGCAAGTATTACATGATTTGGATCCTAGACTACCCGGACTTAAGCATAATAGTAGCTATGCACGGACTCTCGTCACCTCGTGCATACGTAGCCCCCATAAATAGGAGCACATATTGAATTATTTCACCTATGGGGTTAATTCCCTCTTACAAGGTTAGAAAAAAGACTTACCTCGCTCCAAAATTCAGTAGCCGGCTCCCAAGCCTTTCCAACAACTCAAACCGATGCCCAATGCTCCAAAACTAGTCAATAAATGTGCAAACCCATAAAAATATACTCTAATACTCACAACAATTCGATTTAAACAAATTCTCAACTCCACTCGAAAGGTTGATAAAATTACCCTCGGGCCCACGTGCCCGGATTCCAAAAATTTTCGAAGATAAACTTTACCCATAACCTCACGAACTCAAATATATAATTTATTTCCAATTCCATGCCCAAATTCGTGGTCAAAATCCAAAATACCAATTCTAGGTTTTCTACCAAAAATCCCACAATTTTTCCAAATTTTCCTCCTTAAATCCACATATAAACTTTACATTTAGCTCACAACAAGTAAGAAACTACTTACTTTGTGTTACATGATGAAGACTCCTCAAAATCGCCCAAGAACCGATCTCCAAAAATCCCAAATGTAAATGAAGAAATGACCAAGTTCGATCCCTTATGTTCTACCCAGTTTTCGTTTTTGCGGATTACTTGACCGCATTTGCGGTCCCGCTTCTGCGGATCTCCAATCGCTTCTGCGATCCAAGGCTTCCAGCCCATTTCCGCATATGCGGTCTCTCATGCGCAGATGCGCATCCGCATCTGCGGATATGCTTCCGCACCTGCGCCCCTAGGCTTTCTCTTAATCTCGCACCTGCGACGCACCTCCGCATCTGCGACCTCGCAGGTGCGGACAACCCTTCGCACCTGCGGTCACTGCCCAGCTTCGCCCAAACCGCACTTGCGACCATTTCCTCGCTTCTGCGGTCACGCACCTGCAGTCAAACTTGCGCAGGTGCGATTACACCAGAACTGGTGCACTTCAGCCATTCCTTAAGTCCAAAACTTGCTCCGTTAACCACCCAAGACCCACCCGAGGCCCCCAGAACCTTAACCAAATATACCAACATGTCCCAAAATACATTACGAACTTAGTCGAGCCTTAAAATCATATCAAACAATGCTAAAATCATGAATCGCACTTCAATTAAAGCTTAATGAACTTTAGAACTTCAAACTTCTATATTCGATGCCGAAACCTATCAAATCACGTCCGATTGACCTCAAATTTTGTACACAAGTCAAATTCGACATTACAGACCCACTCCAACTTTCGGAGTCGGAATCCGACCCCGATATCAAAAAGTCCACTCCTGGCCAAACTTCTCAAAAACCTTCAAATTTCCAACTTTCGCCAAATGACTCCGAAATAACCTACGGGCCTCCAAATCCACTTTCGGACGCGCTCCCAATACCAAAATCACCATACGGAGCTATTCCCATACTCGGAATCCCAAACGGACATCGATAACGTTGAAATACACTTCAACCCAATTTTTATGAAGATTCTTCCAAAATGCCAACTTCCACAATAGGCGCCGAAACGCTCCCGGGTCATCCAAAATTCGATCCGGACATACGCCCAAATCCAAAATTATCATTCAAGCCTGTTGGAACCTTCAAATCCCGATTCCGAGGTTGTTTACTTAAAAATCACAATTTAGTTAATTCTTCCAACTTAAAGCTTTCGAAATGAGAAGTTTCTTTCTAAACCAAATCCGGATTTCCCGAAATTCAATTCCGACCACACATACAAGTCATAATACCTGAAGTGAAGCTGCTCAGGGCCTCAAACCGCTGAACGGCATGCTAAAGCTCAAAATGACTAGTCGAGTCATTACATAGAGACTTCAAGGTATATCTGCCAGCGTCCGCAGTCCTCGGAGTCCCCCTCTATCCTTATTATGTTGTTTCCCTTATTCTCTTTAGACTTGATGTATAGAGACACTTAGTATTTTTTTTTAGAAGCTTGTGACTTATTTCTACGGGGTTTTGGGAGTTGTAATTATTTAAATCGTAGTTTCTAACTATATATCATGTGTTGAGATTTGAGTTCATATTGTTATTCAGTTATTCCGCAAATTGTTAGACTTACCTAATCTTAGAGACTAGGTGCCATCACGATATCCTACGGAGGAAAAATGAGGTCGTGACATCTTTAGTGGAGATAAATAAAAAAAATTCAAGAATCCTTACCCAAATGTTTCCTCTGAAAAACTCTCAAAATTTCACTTCAATCCGAGCTCTATATCTCAATTTATGAAGAAAATGGCAAACCCTCGATTTAATATAATCTGCCCAGGCTTTTCGCATCTGCGGCCAATTCACTACACCTGCGGAACCGCTTTTGCGGTAAAAACCTCTGCTTCTGCGGAATCACTTAAGTCCCCCAAGGCCCGCACCTGCGCTCCAGGTTCCGCACCTGCGGACGCGCTTCTGCGGCCCTTGATCCGATTATGCGGAAACAACCTTCGCCTCACCACTCCGCATCTGCGGAGCCCTTCTCGCACCTACGGGCTCACAGATGCGGATTTCCCTCCGCAACTGCGTCCACCCCAGGCCAGACCCAGCTCCGCATTTGTGCAATCCCAACCACACTTGTGGCATCGCACCTGCGGCCAACCCCTCGCAGGTGTGATCACACTAGAAGAGTCCCAGCCTCAGTAATGCACTAAGTCCCATTTTTGATCCGTTAACCATTCGAAATCAACCCGAGGCTCCCAGGACCTCAACCAAACATACCAACAAGTCCTAAAATATCATACGAACTTAGCTGAGCCTTTAAATCACATAAACAACGCTAAAAATACGAATTGCACATCGATTCAAGCCTAATGAACTTTAAAACTTTAAACTTCTACATCCGATGCCGAAACCTATCAAATCAAGTCCGATTGACCTCAAATTTTGCACACAAGTCATAACTGACATTACAGACCTACTTCAACTTCCGAAATCAGAAACCGACCCCGATATCAAAAAGTCCACTCCCGGTCAAACTTTTCAAAAATTATCCAATTTTCCAACTTTCGCCAATTGGCGCTAAAATGACCTATGGACCTCCAATTCAACATCCGAACACGCTCCTAAGACCAAAATCATCCTACGGAGCTATTGAAACCGTCGAAACTCCATTCCGGAGTTGTCTTCACATAATTCAAACTACGATCAATACTTAGAACTTAAACTTCCATTTCAGGGACTATGTGTCCCATTTTCACTCCGAAACCAAAAACAAATCCTCCCGACAGTTACGTAACCACAAAATGAAATAAAAGGAGCAATAATTAGGGGTTCAGGGCTAATACTCTCAAAACGACCGGTCGGGTCGTTACAAACATACTGTATATTATACTAACTGTAATCATAGCTATAGAAATAATAGTAACAAAATGATCCAGCATATTAATCTGATCATCACTTTTGTTCATGGAAGACACTGTAAATAATACTAGAGCTAATGCAATGTACATCACGCCAATGTCATAGGCGTAATGATAAAATATTATAGGCAACTCTATAACGTAATAGCTATAATTATTACGTAATCCAAAGAAATATGCATCACGTACTATGTGAAAATAAAAACTACAGCAAAAAAAAAATATTTTCTGAAAATCCAGCAAATGAACAACCCTTCAAAAGTCATTTCCAGAGTAATATATAGGGATCACAAATATTTTAACGAAAAGAAAATAAAAAATAATGAAAAAATTATGAGAAAGAATAAATCCAGCTTATTGTACTGGATTAGAATGAACAAAAGCCATGAAATGCAGCATATATAAATAAAATCCAAAATAAAAAGATACAACATAAAAATCTTAATCTCTAGCACATGTCGCTTGAAAATCCAGCAAAAAATACTGGATTAAAACTGAACAAATATTATCAATTCTGCCAGATAAAAATAAACAAATGGAGTATTAAATTATTAGAAATTACAAGTTATTATAAAATAAAAAATAATTCTGCTATTTTATAATAATACAATACAATTTACTGAAACTTATATTAAAATTGTAAAAAGTGAATATGAAAAGAATAAAGGAAGTTTTGAACGTCCAGTGTATTATACTGGAAAAAAATCAATTAGTTCGTACATCCAGTATAATACGCGGGAAAGCATGCAATTATGTCTTAGCAATGTAATAATTACCGAAATACATAACTCGATGCAAAATAATTACTGTAGTGAGTGTGTTTGTTACGTTTTGTGGTTACAAATGCAGAAATAAATATTAAAAACTTCATCATTCACATTGTAAGTCTAAAATAAATATGAAAAAACATAAAATAACCCTTATTCAAGAAAATCTCGCAAAAAATACTGGATTAAAAATGAACAAACATTATCAATTCCGCCAGATAAAATTAAAAAAATAGAGTATCAAATTATCTTAAATTACAAGTTATTTTAAAATAAAAAATAATTTCGCTATTTTATAATAATATAATACAATATACTGAAACTTATATCAAAATTGTAAAAAGTGAATATGAAAAGAATAAAGGAAGTTTTGAATGTCCAGTGTATTATACTGGAAAGAAATGAATTAGTTTATCGGTCCAGTATAATATGCGGGAAAGCGTGCAATTATGTCTTAGCAATGTAATAATTATCGAAATACACACCCCGATGCTAAATAAGAAGACTGCACCCCAATCGTTTCAAAAGTAAAACACTTTCACGTGATAGCTGTAATGATTACATCAAAGAAAAGTCAGATTTATTACTGTCATACAAAGCAATGTGCATTACGTAATAGGTGAAAATCCAGCAAAAAATACTGTCTTACAAATGGACAGAATTATCAAATCAAACAAACTTACTAAACTCATCATTAATTGATACATGAACTTCTTCTGTAATTGACGTTTTAAAAGGGTGATCCCCTTTCATAATAACACAAGGTACAACAAGTTTTCTTATTCTTGTTGCATCTTCTTGACTAGAGTCGTCTAAAATCTCATAAGCTTGGAGACCTTCACAACTTGACTGAATAGGCAAAGAAGAAGTTGCAACATCTTCAGGTGTAAAGCATTTTGGAATAGATGACATTACAATAGCAACACCTATGGACTGATTAGCAAACTCATAAGTTAGTTTATTAATCTGAGACTCAATCTGAGAGTTAGTCATCTCAACCTCATAATCTGAAATCATCTCGGTTGTTGATTTTTTATAAACCTCAACACCTGGAACATCTTCATCACATGACTGTTTAGTCATCTGACCAGATGGAATATCTTCATTTGTTGCTTGTTTACCAAGCTCAGCTGTTAATTTATGAGCCTCTAAATCACACATTTCTAACCACTTATCTTCATCCAGAATTCCAATATCAACAAAACCAGGTGCCACATAAAATATATATCAAGATGTCAGAAAAGGTAAATAAAACTTTTTTTGAATATACAACTTTACGTTCAATACCGGAAGTCCCTTCCTTTATCGCTTCTAATTTCATATCTTCTAATTTTCCATCTTCATTGATATCATTCGAATCCTCTGCAGAGCCAGAAATTGAAACATTGAAAACAAGCTATCCGAAAATAAGAAGAACTCAAGCATATCATACTCATCCAGTATAAAAATACTGTACAACAAGCCTTCAGAGATAAGATGTCAAATATAATATACTGTAACCAAATTTTAAATAATGAAGGCTAGTACATTATTCTAGATTTCATGTTATGAGAAATAATAAATATCCAGCAATAAATACTGGATTAGAATGGAAAAATATTATACAAAGTACAATATATTATACTTATACACTAAATTATAAGCTTCCACCATACATTAAATTATACTCATCCAGCATACTTATACAGTAAAATTATAAGTATATTATACTTGTACACTAAATTATACTCATCCATTATATTATACTTATACACTAAATTATACTTATCCAGTATACCTTCTATGCCTTCAACTATAATATAGTGGAGCAAAACTTTAAATTATGAAGGCTACCACATTATTATAGAAATCCAACAAAAAATACTGGATTAGACTGAAAAATACGATAAAAAATATAGTACACTTTGTACTCATCGACTAAATTATACTCATCTAGTATATAAAACTGGACAACATCCCTTTGGACACCAGACTTCCAGCATAATGTACAGTATACTAGTATACTTTTTTTGTTTTCATTGACTGCATCCCGGTTCCTATCACCATCACCTTCTTCATCTTTTTTTACATCTCTGTTGTGTTGATGCTACATCAAAAAATTTAAATAAAATGATATTAGCTTTAAAACTACAAAAAATAGAAAATAATACAGACAATAAGTACTAATATACCTCTAAATTGCTCTTCTTCATTGAATCAATTGCATTGAACACCTCTACAAATTTCTCAGCAAGATAATTTTATAAAACCTCTAGTTCATCCTTATATTCTTTCTTTAATAACGATACTTCTTTCTTCAATTCCACTTAGCCATCTGCCAAAATCTTAAACTAAACATTCCAGTCACTACCTTTAGGTGGAGGGTCGACAGAGGCATTACCTATACTTTGATATTTGTCATGAACATTCTCCATAACCTTCTCCTGCAAATCATTTGCAGCTTTACTTTTCATTTTTGATTTTTGAGGTATAGGATCGACAAGGTCATTATTTGTTGCCTTAACTTTAGAATGTTTTTTTATTTTTTCAGTTGGAGAATTTACAGAGACATTCTTCATCATCTGCTTCTCCAAATCATTAGCAGCCTTACTTTGCATTTTTGATGTTTCACGTGTATGATAGACAAGATCATTAGCAGCTTTCCTGTAATGACCCGATCGGTCGTTTTGAGTTCTAGCATGTTGTTCGGCGGTTTGAGGCCTTGAGTAGCTTCATTTCAGGTAGTATGACTTGTAAGTGTAGTCGGAATCGATGTTCCGGAAGTTCGAGATTGATTTGGAAAGAAAATTCTAATTTCGGAAGCTTTAAGTAGGAAAAATTGGCAAAAATTTGACTTTTGGTTAAACGACATCAGAATCGGGATTTGAAGGTTTTAATAGGTTTGTATGATGATTTCGGACTTGGACGTATATTCGGGTTGAGTATCGGATCTCCGGGAGCATTTCGGCGCTTATTATGGAAGGTTGGTATTTTAAAAGTTTAAGAAATTCTTAAGTTTGACTTGAAGTGAATTTTAATGTTATCGATGTCCGTTTGAGATTCCGAGCCTTGGAATAGATTCGTTATGTTATTTAGGACTCGTGTGTAAAATTTGAAGTCATTCCGGATTGATTTGATATGTTTCGACACAAGATATAGAATTTAGAAATTTATAAGTTTGATTCGAGGCGCGATTCATGACTTTGATGTTGTTTGACGTGGTTTAAGGCTTCAACTAAGTTCGTATTGTACTTTGGGATGTGTTGGTATGTTTGGACGGGGTCCCGGGGACCTCGGGTGCGAATCGGATTGAAAATGGATTCGAGTTTGGACTTGGGAGAAATGATGAAGCAACTAGTATCTGGTGTAACCACACCTGCGAGGTTTTGGCCGCAGGTGTAAAGCCGCAAAAGTGGCCAAGAGGGTCGTAGAAGCTGTCACGACCCAAAATCCATTAAAGGTCGTGATGGCATCGGATACCGCTGTTAGGCAAGCAAAAAATAAATACTTAATTTGGTTCTCATTTTAGTATTTTGAAATCATGATTTTTCTTCCATTTAATAGTAAAAGACGGACTTAACAGAATAAATAATAATGTTTCTAACGATTTCAATACTGAATAACCCGTAATCATCCCAAAATCCGATGTCACAAGTGCATGAGCGTCAATTAGGAAGATAAAATAAAATACAACACCTGTCCAGAATACAAATTAGACAGGAAAATACATAAGTAACTATGAAGGGGACTCTGCTGGCTGCGGATCGTAGATGGAAATGAAGCTCACCTAACTCTCCGCATTAACCACACCTCTGCGCCCGCAAGGCTGCTAGACATATATGCACCTGCACAAAAATGTGCATCAAGTATAGTATGAGTACGTAAATCAACGTGTACCCAGTAAGTATCCAGTCTAACCTCGAATAAGTAGTGACGAGGGGTCGACTTCGACACTTACTAGTGGTCCAATAATATCAGGTACAGTAAAGAAGTGAATAGATATGAAACCGAGTAAATATATGAAATAAACATATATAAAATACGTGGCATAATTCCTCTCTTTACAATTTTACTCGAGCTCTCAACTAACAAGTTTCCTCTATAACCGGAGCATATATAGAGATGGTGGATTTCATCAAAGAGGTGGTCATAATTTAAATCAGGGAAAATCCTTAGATACACCGACTTCTTGCCAATATTACGCACGATTCGATGAGGATAATATATATAGGAAATGCCGAGGCGTACGGCCCGATCTAACATAAAAGTAAACTGTGCACTACCGAGGGTCGAACGGCGCAAACCATAGATGCATCTATTAACCTGCCGAGGCGAACGACCCGCTCCCATGAGAGTGTGGTACATAAATCCTGCCGAGGCGAGCGGCCTGATCCCATAAGAGTGATAGAAGGAAATACCCCGCTCGCTAATCATACGTGTGACGCGGTCAAATATAAATTTAAGAAAATCTCCCCGCTCGCGGATCATACTTGCGACGCGGTCAAATATAATTTTACATTAAAATTCTATCTCTTTCTTGATTCTTTTCAAACTAAGGGAAATTCAGCTTATAGCCTTTTAAGAAAATTACCCTGCTCGCGAAACATACATGCGACGTGTCGAGAGGTCTATTTAAGAGAGTAAAGAAGAGTTAGAGACGATGTGATGTCTTGCTTGATGTTCCAGGATGACACAAGGAAACCTATGATGCAATCAAGTTAAAGGAAGGTTGCATGTAGTATAAATAGATATATGTAGGTCGCAAGCTAAAGTATGGTAAAGCGACAAGGTTTTAGGAAGACAGGAGTAAGGATAAGAAAGGGCGAGTAAGAAGGTGACCAGAATGGATAAATCCTCAGGATTAAGCTCATGAAAATAAGAGAGCTGATGGTTTCTCTAAGTTATAGATAGCTCAGTATAGCCTGAATGAACTCAAAAGAGTCTAAGACTAGTAGCATTTAGAAGAGATGGAATGTTGTCCTGGTAGTAGGATAAGGGTATATTTGTGGTAGATAAAGAATGACGTTTGGGCCATCGATTGAGGTGAATCAACAATGGATGGATAAAAGTTACAAAGTATGAGATGAGATTAGACCATCATTCTTGTTACACCCTATATTTTCGTATGTAAAAATGCGTCGTAAGCAAACTAATGTAGGACAAAAAAAATGAGATAATATTTAAAAGTATATAAAGTAAGTTAATCATGTTACCTCTGAGGTTACAAATATTGAAGATCATGAACAACAAGTACAAAGAGGGTTGGACAGTTCAGAAGCTAAAGCAATTAAATAAAACAATGTTTCATCGAAAGTCGACAAGTTGGGAATGTTATAACGTGTAACTTTGGGGTGAGACTAGGGTGATTAACATGATAAAGAGATTATGTTATGATTTATATTAGTCGTATTACATCCGTGTGTTATGTTTTTAAGTCAAGCGAGTTGTGGAACAAAAGTCGATGAAAGTCATCACAAGTTACATTCATAAGTTTTACTGAAACTTTGGGTCAAATGTAACTGCAATTTTCTCCCAATATACTTAGAGTTATGGTGTGTTACACCCATAAAATTAAAGATCTATGAGTCTATTTTCCAACGCATTAAACCATTTGTCAATACGACATCGGAGTAGAGAGATATGTGCATTTTTGCGATACTGCGCAAGCTGCTAGGTGACAAGTAGGTGTGTCACCTACTTGCTTAAATGAAAGCCCAAAAATGGGCCATTTCGGGTCGTCCAAAGAGGCCTTTTAAGGGCCTATTTTCTTCATATATTAGACTTAAAATAGAGCATAATAACCAGACATAAGCTCTGCAAAGAATCCTCCCAAAAATTTCCCACAAACCCTAATTGATTTTCTCTCCCTTTCAAGTTCCAATTGGAGGTAAAACTTAGAGTTTGAAGAACCAAGATAGGAGCTGAGTTATCCAACAAATAAGGTGAGTTTACTGCTCTCTTTCATCCATTTTTTCTTCTGTAAATTCACGGTAAGTCATTCTATACTTATAAGAACTCACGGGATGGTGATCGGAAGCCGTGAGTTTGAGTTATTCACTTGTAGCGGACTGTTTTGTGGACTGTTTTGTGTTGCTGTTGGGCTGCGTGTTTTATTACTATTTTGTGGATTTTTGGAGGAGGAAGGGGGTTTATAAGCACCATATAAATGTAGGGTGGTTGGCTGGTCGTTCGTCATAACATTTTCGGGTCGTTTGACACTACTACGGTGGTCGTTTTGTGTACGAAGAGATTGGGGTGTGTTGGGCTGTTTTGTAGTATTTGATGGTGTATATAGGGCTGGAAAATGATGTATATATGTTGTTATTGTTCTGTCCTTGTATTGTTGGTGTTATCTTGAAGTTGGAGGAAGGGCATATTATAGGGGAGATGCTGCCCGTTTTAATACAAAATAGGTTTGTCGTTCGTTGTGCGATAGTTGTACCTTTCGTAACTTAACGATAGTATTATTATCATTCTTGTAGATTAAGGTGCGAAGAGGTGAGTTCAACTTGGTGATTGAAAAGATTGTGATAAGGTATGTTAAGGCTAAGCCTTCCTTCATTTTGGCATGATCTCGTAGCTACATGTGTTAGTAATGAGACAAAAAGAGAAGTTCATATTCATGAATTTATTCACACTATTCTAGTCTCATAAGTTACAATATTATTCCTTATCGAGACTCTATATTCAATTTTAGTATTGTCTTCTTCCAGTCAAGAGAGAAGCAAGCCTATATATACAGTATTACAGTATTTTCATTACCATCGAGCTATAATCGATGGGCAGGCCCCTATTGGGCAACCTCTGATCAGATGGAAAGTTATATACCGAGCCTACTGTGGCCGAGCGCCTATGAGCGAGCCCAGCATGGTCGAGATACATAGCCTAGTATGGCCGAGCGCCTATAAGCGAGCCTACTATGGCAGAGCAGTTATATATACCGAGCCTTATAAGGCCGTACAATTATTTTACTTACTATATTGAAGGAGTTGAGTCAGTATCAGCAGGTAAGTATATCTCCAGATCATCTTTGACTCCCAGTTAATTTCAGTTATCATATTATCAGTTCAGTTTCAGATTTCAGTTATTTTATTGCCTTACATACTCGGTACATTATTTCGTACTGACGTCCCTTTTTGGGGGCGCTGCATTTCATGCGTGCAGGTTCAGACAGACAGACGGGTAGACCTCCTCAGTAGGTGTTTTCCGAGTTCCGCCTGATCGGTAAGCTCCACGTCTTTCGGAGTTGCCAGGACTAGAGTTTTGTGTACATCTTATGTATATCTGTATATATGTTATGGGTAGGTCGGGGCCCTGTTCCGATCACAGTACATCTATCAGTAGAGGCTTGTAGGCATATCCTGTTGGTTAGTGCATTATGTTGGGTTTGTATAAATTGGTGGTTTGTCAGCTGTAGTAGCTATGACGGCCTTGTCGGCCTAGCTTTATATTGATATTTAGTTAGTGCTAGTTTCCATTCAGTTTTATATTTTGCTTCGCAAATTGTCTTGCAAGGTGGCCCCATGGCCAAAGTATGACATTATGTGTTCAGAGTCCCTTAGTCGCAATTTGGTACGCCAGGTTAGGTGAGGCACGGGGTGCTTGTCTCGCTCCTAGGTTCGGGGCGTGACAAACTTGGTATCAGAGCAGTTCTGTCCTAGGGAGTCTACAAGCCGTGTCTAGTAGGGTCTTGTTTATAGATGTGTTGTGCACCACATTATATAAGCAAGGAACTACAGGGCATTTAGGAGTTGGTTACACTTCTTTGAAATCTAAATCGTGCTATAGAACTGAGTTATAGGAAATTTGAATTAAACTTATGTGTTGGTGTTTGCATGCACAGATGACGGTGACTAGGAAGACTACGGCTAGCCAGAGGAGAGATACAGTAGTAGGTGAGGGGACCAACAGGGTACCCCCAGTAGATGGGGCCCAGTCTGAGGCTCAAGGGGAGACCCCTACTCAGCCATTACCGGCTCCTCCACCAACTACGGAGATTCCTAGGGAAACCGCACATCCAGTTCCCCCTCCATTTCCATCAGATCAGGACTTAAGGAGTGCGGTGCATTTGTTGACACAGTTGGTAGCTACCCAGCAACATGCTAGGGCATCAGCTAGTGCAGGAACTTCTGAGGGGTCTGGGAGTTCAAGGGTCCGAGAGTTTATTGCTTTGAGTCCCCCAGAGTTCACGGGGACAGATCAGAGGGAGGACCCGCAGGATTTCATAGATCAGCTTCACAGGATCTTTCGTGTTATGCATGCCACGGAGAAAGAGGCAGTTGAGCTAGCAGCTTTTCGACTCCGAGATATAGCCATCCTTTGGTATGAGGGATGGGAGAGGTCCAGGGGACGTGATACACCTCCAGCTATTTGGGAGAATTTTTCAGATGCTTTCCTTGACCAGTACTTACCGCGGGAGATCCGACAGGCTCGAGTCGATCAGTTTCTAGCCCTCAAGCAGGGTAATATGAGTGTTCGAGAGTATAGTCTCCGTTTTGACTCATTGGCCAGATATGCACCATCCATAGTTGCTACTATGCGGGACAGGATTCACAGGTTTATAGCAGGGTTAGCCCAGAGTTAACCGAGGCATGTGCCACCGCTGCATTGCAGGATAGTATGGATATCTCCCGGATTCAGGCATTCGCCCAGAATATAGAAAGGGGTAGGCGTCGGCAGCAGGGTACAGAGAGGGCTGAGCAAGGGCAACGTAAGAGGATGAGATTTCCCAGGTCTCAGGAGCAATCTCAGGGTAGTTATAGGACCCAGTACTTCGGACGGCCACCTAGGCCTCCGCCACCTCAGTTACAGGGTTACGGGTATGACCGTTATACTCAGTCAGGACCAGGTGAGAGCTCACGGGCGTCGGGTTTGCAGCGACAATGAGGTTCTGCGCAGACATGGTCATTTCCTCCGCGGTGTGACATCTGTGGTAGAGGACACTTGGGTCAATGCCGAGCAGGTTCTGATGCTTGTTATACATGTGGGCGTCCGGGGCATATGATGCGAGATTGCCCAAATAGAGATTCTGGGGGAATGGCACAACCAGCGAGTTCAGCAACAGGATCGTCTATGTCCGTGCATCCTTCAAGGCATGAGTCTCAGTCTTCGGTTGGTAGAGGTCGAGGCAGAGGTAGAGGTTCCAGTTCAAGTGGTAATCAGAACCGTATCTATGCTTTAGCGGGTCGACAGGACCAGGAGTCTTCACCAGACGTTGTGACAGGTATATTAACCATTTGCTCTCACGATGCTTATGCTTTGATAGACCCAGGATCTACTTTATCGTATATTACCCCATTTGTCGTGAGGAAGTTTGGTATAGTGCCTGAAATACTAAGTGATCCTTTTGCGGTATCTACACCGGTCGGAGAATCGATTATTGCTAGACGGGTTTACCGAGGTTGTACGGTGACAATTTGTAGTCGTCAGACCTCAGCTGACCTAGTTGAGCTAGAGATGATGGACTTTGATGCTATCATGGGCATGGACTGGTTGGCAGCTTGCTATGCCACAGTTGATTGCCGAGCAAAGGTAGCCAAATTTCATTTTCCGGGTGAGCCAGTCCTTGAATGGGTAGGTAATACACCAACACCCAGAGGTAGGTTTATTTCCTATCTGAAGGCAAGGAAAATGATCGCAAAAGGGTGCATTTATCATATTGTGCGAGTTAGAGATGCAGATGCTGAGATACCTACACTTCAGTCTATTCCCATAGTCAAAGAGTATGCAGATGTGTTTCCAGATGAGCTTCCAGGTATTCCTCCAGAGCGAGAGATTGATTTTAGCATCGATTTGCTTCCAGGAACTCAACCAATATCCGTCCCTCCGTATAGAATGGCACCTGCCGAATTGAAGGAGTTGAAGGAGCAGTTAAAAGATTTGCTGGAGAAAGGTTACATTAGGCCCAGTACCTCACCTTGGGGTGCACCGGTACTATTTGTGCGGAAGAAAGACGGCTCGCTGAGGATGTGTATCGATTATAGGCAGTTGAACAAGGTAACTATTAAGAATAAGTATCCACTTCCAAGGATCGATGACTTGTTTGATCAGTTGCAGGGAGCTAGATGCTTTTCCAAGATTGATTTGAGGTCGGGGTACCACCAGGTCAGAGTTCGGGAAAAAGATATTCCGAAGACAGCCTTCAGGACCCGATATGGCCACTTCGAGTTCCTTGTCATGTCCTTCGGGTTGACTAATGCACCCGCTGTATTTATGGACTTGATGAATAGCCTATTCCGGCCATTTTTAGATCTGTTCGTGATAGTATTTATTGATGATATTCTGGTTTATTCCCGTTCAGAGGATGAGCATGCGGACCACCTGCGAGCGGTACTCCAAACCCTCCGTGATCGTAAGTTGTATGCTAAGTTTTCTAAATGTGAGTTCTGGTTGAAGTCTGTAGCATTCTTGGGGCATATTGTATCAGATGAAGGGATAAAGGTGGACACTCAGAAGATTGAGGCCGTGAAATCTTGGCCTAGACCTACCACTCCGACAGAGGTTCGTAGCTTTCTAGGCTTAGCAGGATACTATCGGAGGTTCGTAGAGGGTTTTTCTTCCCTTTCGGCACCATTGACGAAGTTGACACAGAAAGAAACTAAGTTTCAATGGACAGAGGCTTGTGAGCGGAGTTTCCAAGAGCTTAAGAACAAGTTGACCTCAGCTCCAGTTCTAACACTTCCATAGGGTCTAGAGGGTTATGCCGTGTATTGTGATGCATCAGGTGTCGGGTTAGGATGTGTCCTGATGCAACATGGGAAGGTAATTGCATATGCTTCAAGGCAGTTGAGGAAGCACGAGAGGAATTATCCGACCCACGACCTCGAGTTAGCTGCGGTTGTCCATGCACTTAAGATATGGCGGCATTATTTATATGGTGTTCATGTTGATATATTTACTGATCATAAAAGCCTACAATATATTTTCAAGCAGAAAGAGTTGAATTTGTGACAGAGGCGATGGCTTGAGTTATTGAAAGATTACGATGTTAACATTCTCTACCATCCAGGGAAAGCTAATGTTGTAGCAGATGCCTTAAGTCGCCGATCTATGGGTAGCTTAGCACATGTAGAGCCCGAGAAAAGACAATTAGCTAGAGATATTCATCAATTGGCTTCGTTGGGGGTTCGGTTAGTAGATTCTGAGGATGGTGGAGTTGTAATCCAAAACACTGCAAAATCATCCCTCATAGCTGAAGTCAAGGAAAGGCAGTACGAGGACCCAGAGTTGGTCGAGTTGAGAGAGCGAGTTCCGCAGCAGAAGAAGCCATTGTTAGAGCTCAAGGGAGATGGGGTTCTCAGATACAAGGGTCGTTTGTGTGTTCCAGATGTAGCAGGGCTACAAGACAGGATTATGTCAGAGGCACATTATTCATGGTATTCCATCCACCCTGGATCGACGAAGATGTATCATGACATTAAGGATATGTACTGATGGAATGATATGAAGAAGAACATTGCTGAGTTTGTCGCCCAATGTACTAGTTGCCAGCAAGTGAAGGTAGAACACCAGAAGCCCGGAGGGCTAATGCAGACTATAGAGATCCCGACATGGAAATGGGAGGCGATAAACATGGACTTTATCATGGGTTTACCTCGTTCTAATCGTAAGTTCGATTCCATATGGGTGATAGTCGATAGGCTCACGAAATCAGCTCACTTCCTACCGGTCAGATCTACATATACAGCAGAAGATTATGCAAAGTTATATATTAAGGAGATAGTGCGGCTACACGGAGTACCAGTTTCTATTATATCTGACCGTGGGGCTCAGTTTACAGCACATTTTTGGAGGTCATTTCAGAGAGGTCTAGGGACTCAGGTGAATCTCAGCACAGCTTTTCATCCACAGACTGATGGACAAGCCGAGCGCACAATTCAGACGCTCGAGGATATGTTACGAGTATGTGTGTTGGATTTTAAAAGAAGTTGGGATGAACATCTACCTCTTATCGAGTTTGCATATAATAACAGTTACCACTCCAGTATCCAGATGGCTCCGTACGAGGCTTTGTATGGGCGTAAGTGCAGATCTCCTATAGGGTGGTTTGATGTTGGAGAATCTGGGTTACATGGGCCAGACCTGGTTCAGCAGGCCATAGAGAAAGTAAAGGTTATCCGGGAGCGACTGTTGACAGCTCAGAGTCGTCAGAAGTCATATTTTGACGTGCGGCGACGAGACTTAGAGTTCATGATTAATGACTGGGTATTCTTAAAGGTATCACCTATGAAGGGCGTGATGAGGTTTGGCAAGAAAGGAAAGCTTAGCCCACGGTATATTGGGCCTTATAGGATCATTCGGAGAGTGGGCCAACTAGCTTATGAGTTAGAGTTGCCCTCAGAATTGGAGTCTGTCCATCCGGTTTTTCACGTATCTATGCTACGGAAGTGCATTGGCGATCCTACCCGAGTGGTGCCCACGGATGATGTACAGATTACAGAGGACTTGTCATACGAGGAAATTCCAGTTGCCATCCTAGACCGACAAATCCGCAATCTACGAAATAAGGAGGTAGCTTCCGTAAAGGTTTTATGGAGGAGCAAGAATGTAGAAGAGATGACGTGGGAATCGGAGGAAGAAATGAAGTCTAAATACCCCCACCTATTTCAAAATGAAGATATGGTTCGAGATGGGACGCTACAACATAGCTCTATGTAGGCTAGCAGGTCATCAGGTAAGCTTTTATTTTTCACTTTCAATATTTATGATTTACGGTCGGTGAGGCAAATTGCTGCTATTTATAAAGATTGGCCATGTGTGGCATGCATAGTATGTTTCTGGCTACGTGCAGGTTGGTTTTAACCTAGTGTACGAAGGATACTCTGGAAAAAGTTTCCAAAGTCTCCAAGAGTAAACATTCGAGGACGAATGTTCCCAAGGGGGAGTGATGTTACACCCTATATTTTCGTATGTAAAAATGCGTCGTAAGCAAACTAATGTAGGACAAAAAAAATGAGATAATATTTAAAAGTATATAAAGTAAGTTAATCATGTTACCTCTGAGGTTACAAATATTGAAGATCATGAACAACAAGTACAAAGAGGGTTGGACAGTTCAGAAGCTAAAGCAATTAAATAAAATAATGTTTCATCGAAAGTCGACAAGTTGGGAATGTTATAACGTGTACCTTTGGGGTGAGACTAGGGTGATTAACATGATAAAGAGATTATGTTATGATTTATATTAGTCGTATTACATCCGTGTGTTATGTTTTTAAGTCAAGCGAGTTGTGGAACAAAAGTCGATGAAAGTCATCACAAGTTACATTCATAAGTTTTACTGAAACTTTGGGTCAAATGTAACTGCAATTTTCTCCCAATATACTTAGAGTTATGGTGTGTTCCACCCATCAAATTAAAGATCTATGAGTCTATTTTCCAACGCATTAAACCATTTGTCAATACGACATCGGAGTAGAGAGATATATGCATTTTTGCGATACTGCGCAAGCTGCTAGGTGACAAGTAGGTGTGTCACCTACTTGCTTAAATGAAAGCCCAAAAATGGGCCATTTCGGGTCGTCCAAAGAGGCCTTTTAAGGGCCTATTTTCTTCATATATTAGACTTAAAATAGAGCATAATAACCAGACATAAGCTCTGCAAAGAATCCTCCCAAAATTTCCCACAAACCCTAATTGATTTTCTCTCCCTTTCAAGTTCCAATTGGAGGTAAAACTTAGAGTTTGAAGAACCAAGATAGGAGCTGAGTTATCCAACAAATAAGGTGAGTTTACTGCTCTCTTTCATCCATTTTTTCTTCTGTAAATTCACGGTAAGTCGTTCTATACTTGTAAGAACTCACGGGATGGTGATCGGAAGCCGTGAGTTCGAGTTATTCACTTGTAGCGGACTGTTTTGTGGACTGTTTTGTGTTGCTGTTGGGCTGCGTGTTTTATTACTATTTTGTGGAGTTTTGGAGGAGGAAGGGGGTTTATAAACACCATATAAATGTAGGGTGGTTGGCTGGTCGTTCGTCATAACATTTTCGGGTTGTTTGACACTACTACGGTGGTCGTTTTGTGTACGAAGAGATTGGGGTGTGTTGGGCTGTTTTGTAGTATTTGATGGTGTATATAGGGCTGGAAAATGATGTATATATGTTGTTATTGTTCTGTCCTTGTATTGTTGGTGTTATCTTGAAGTTGGAGGAAGGGCATATTATAGGGGAGATGCTGCCCGTTTTAATACAAAATAGGTTTGTCGTTCGTTGTGCGATAGTTGTACCTTTCGTAACTTAACGATAGTATTATTATCATTCTTGTAGATTAAGGTGCGAAGAGGTGAGTTCAACTTGGTGATTGAAAAGATTGTGATAAGGTATGTTAAGGCTAAGCCTTCCTTCATTTTGGCATGATCTCGTAGCTACATGTGTTAGTAATGAGACAAAAGAGAAGTTCATATTCATGAATTTATTCACACTATTCTAGTCTCATAAGTTACAATATTATTCCTTATCGAGACTCTATATTCAATTTTAGTATTGTCTTCTTCCAGTCAAGAGAGAAGCAAGCCTATATATACAGTATTACAGTATTTTCATTACCATCGAGCTATAATCGATGGGCAGGCCCCTATTGGGCAACCTCTGATCAGATGGAAAGTTATATACCGAGCCTACTGTGGCCGAGCGCCTATGAGCGAGCCCAGCATGGTCGAGATACATAGCCTAGTATGGCCGAGTGCCTATAAGCGAGCCTACTATGGCAGAGCAGTTATATATACCGAGCCTTATAAGGCCGTACAATTATTTTACTTACTATATTGAAGGAGTTGAGTCAGTATCAGCAGGTAAGTATATCTCCAGATCATCTTTGACTCCCAGTTAATTTCAGTTATCATATTATCAGTTCAGTTTCAGATTTCAGTTATTTTATTGCCTTACATACTCGGTACATTATTTCGTACTGACGTCCCTTTTTTGGGGGCGCTGCATTTCATGCGTGCAGGTTCAGACAGACAGACGGGTAGACCTCCTCAGTAGGTGTTTTCCGAGTTCCGCCTGATCGGTAAGCTCCACGTCTTTCGGAGTTGCCAGGACTAGAGTTTTGTGTACATCTTATGTATATCTGTATATATGTTATGGGTAGGTCGGGGCCCTGTTCCGATCACAGTACATCTATCAGTAGAGGCTTGTAGGCATATCCTGTTGGTTAGTGCATTATGTTGGGTTTGTATAAATTGGTGGTTTGTCAGCTGTAGTAGCTATGACGGCCTTGTCGGCCTAGCTTTATATTGATATTTAGTTAGTGCTAGTTTCCATTCAGTTTTATATTTTGCTTCGCAAATTGTCTTGCAAGGTGGCCCCATGGCCAAAGTATGACATTATGTGTTCAGAGTCCCTTAGTCGCAATTTGGTACGCCAGGTTAGGTGAGGCACGGGGTGCTTGTCTCGCTCCTAGGTTCGGGGCGTGACAATTCTTAAGAGGAACAGTAATGAAGAAGCATTAAAGGACTTAGATTTATGCATATAGGATAAGCAATGAGAGTAACCTGGAGTTTGGTAGCAGACCTCAGTAACGATTAATCGAAGTAAGAGTTATGGTATAGTATGACCTACCTAGAGCAGTAAAGTCATACGGATGGATAAACAGATCTATGAAATAAGATATAGCAATATTCGTAAGTTCAACAAAGTACTGAGCGAAGAACTTCAGTATACTTATAGACGCCCAGAGGAACAACTTGTCATAATTTTGTATATGTTCACAAAGTGAGGCCTAGAGATTGGCTAAAAGCTGGAGGAAAGAGGAGAGAAAAGTCGCATAGGTGCACATACAAGGTTAGAGTCGTACAAGCTGCATGATAGAAGGTAGCGATAGTTGCGAGATTGAAAGAGGCCAAAAAAGGGGGGAATGCCCCGACCCTTGGATTTATTCACAGAACAGTTGCCTAGATGGCAAGAAGAGTACTAAAGCATTCGCAAGAACTATAGGTTATGATAATGATAAGTGCACCAGTCGACATTCGAGGACAAATGTTCCAAAGGGGGGAATGGTGTTACATCCAGTATTTTCGTATGTTAAAGTTTCGTCTTAAGTTAATTGACGTAAGCTCGGGAATGATATTATTTTGATATTATAAGCATTATGCCATTTCAAACAAGTGATGAGTACATTCGTGAAAGTGAGAGGGCAAACGATTCAAACAAAATGAGTTTCGTTGAAGGTTGTTGGTGTGGGATAAAATACGATCCGAGCTTAAATACCCAATATTTATGGACTAGTACCATACAAGGTACCACATGGCCATGATAGTAAGGTATACAAGGTATGTTAAAAGTGAGTAGTATTTTAAGTAAGTTGAGATAATTCTTAATTATTGGGTAATGGGATATTACCTAATTAATTAGGAAATTATGTGGGTAAATGGTTAATCATTGATTTAAGTGGATAAGTGTAAAAGTTATTTTATCCATGTGGGAGCAAGACAATTAAAGTAACGTATGACTAAGGTGTATGAAGGAGGTGGTGTCACATTTTGGGAATAAGCATGCTTGCTAAGCATTAAAGTGTGTTTAGGTTGCAAGATTTAAGGATATATGCACCAAACTTATCTCATTTTTGTTAAAGAAGGTTAATGAAGAAGTAAAAAGATGGCACATAGATTTTTTAAGTTATTATAGCATTCCTCAATCCTTTTTGAAATTATGAAGTTCAAGTGAAACCTTTTAAATCTCAAGTTCTTCAATTTCAACTTCTTTCAAAATATTTAATAAGCAAACTCAATCTCGCTCCCTCTCGAGGCAAACAATAAACATAAATCAATAACAATATCAACAAGGCATGATGTGAGCCTAAAACTACCCGGACATAGGCATAGCTAGTAGCTATATACGGACTCTCGTCACCTCATGCGTACGTAGCCCCCACAAATAGAAGCACACAATAATTTAGTTCACCTATGGGGTTAATTCCCTCTTACAAGGTTAGAAAGGAGACTTACCTCGCTCCGAAATTCCGTAACCGGCTCCAAAGCCTTTCCAACAACTCAAACCGATGCCCAACGCTCCAAAACTAGTCAATAAATGTGCAAATCCAAAAATATATACTCTAATACTCATTATAATTTAATTTGCTATAATTTCTAACCCCGATTGAAAAGTTGATAAAAATCACCCTCGGGCTCACGTGCCCGGATTCCGAAAATTTTAGAAGATAAACATTAACCATAACATCACGAACTCAAATATATAATTTATTCTCAATCCCATGACCAAATTCGTGGTCCAAATCTAAAAATACCAATTTCTAGGTTTTTCTTCAAAATCCCATATTTCTATAAATTTCCATGAATTTTCACGCCTAAATTCGTATATAAACCAAGTATTTAACTTGCAATAGGTAGGAATCACTTACCTTGACATAGATGATGAAGATGGAGCTCCAAAAACGCTCTTAGGTCGGCTCCCATGGAGGAAATGAGATGAAATGAGCCAAACCCATTTTTTCAAAATTATACACTGCATAGGCGACCCTTCTTCACGTTCGCGAGACCCCCATCGCATTCGCGATGCACAAAATTCTCAAAAGCCATTTTCAAACTCTTCTCAGACAGCCTATAATATAATAGTCATAACCATTTTTTACAAAACTCTAAATCAAAAATGGTTTGACTTTCTGGAAACTAGACATCAAGGGCTATAACTTTTATATGTTGCTCATCTCCCAATTCATTGCAGATTGCGAGATGTAAGCTTCCAAAGTCAGCCCTGTGCAACAGAGATTTCCAAACTCTTCTCGGATAGTCTGTAGTGTATCCACCATAACTCTTTGTACACAATTACAAATGAAAAATGGTTTACCGTTTTGCAAATTAGATACCAAGGGCTACAACTTTCATTTTTGGATCCTCTCCAGATTCGTTATAGATTGAGAGATATAAGCTTCCGAAATCAGACGATGGACAACAAAACTTCCTTCTTCACAAACGTGAAGAATAAAGTCCCAGCAGCAAAATCCTTCTTCGCGAACGCGAGAGGCTCCTCGCGAACGCGAAGAACAACACTAGAACCAGCAACCAGCAACATCAAAACACCCAAACTTGGTCCGGAACCACCCCGAATCATACCCGAGGCCCCCGGGACCCCGTCCAATCATACCAACCAGTCTCAATACATAACACGAACTTGCTCGAGGTATCAAATCACATCAAACAACATTAAAACCATGAATCGCACCCCAATTCAAACTTTATAAACTTTAGAACTTTAAACTTCTACATTCGATGCCGGAACCTATCAAACCACGTCTGATTGACCTCAAATTTTACACACAATTCACATTCGACATTACGGACATACTCCAACTTCCGGAATCAGAATACGACCTCGACATCAAAAAGTCCACTCCCGGTCAAACTTCTCAAAAACCTTCAAATTTCTAACTTTTGCCAAATGACTCCAAAATGACCTACGGACCACCAAATCCACATCCGGACGCGCTCCCAACACCAGAATTACCATACAGAGCTATTCCCAGGCTCGAAATCCCAAATGGACATTGATAACATTGAAATGCACTTCAACTCAAATTTATGAAATCTTTCCCAAAATGCCAACTTCCACAATAGGCGCCGAAACACTCCCGGGTCATCCGAAACCCGATCTGGACATACGCCCAAGTCTGAAATCATCATACGAACCTATTGTAACCTTCAAATCCCGATTCTGAGGTCGTTTAGTCAAAAGGCAAAGTTTGGTCAACTCTTCCAACTTAAAGCTTCCAAATTTAGAATTTTCTTTCCAAACCAACTTCGAACTTCCCGAAATTAAATTCTGACCGCACGTACAAGTCATAACACCTGAAGTGAAGCTACTCAAGGTCTCGAACCGCCGAATGATGCACCATGGCTCAAAACGACCGGTCGGGTCATTACAGAAGTGGTTCTGGGCGAGCTGGGTTTTGCGCAGGTGCGAGTAAATGTCCGCACCTGCCAAGCCGCAGATGCGGAACGGAGATCGCAGAAGCAGAATTGGCCAAGAAGGCCTGGGGTCGCAGGAGCGGACTTTGGCACGCAGGTGCGCGAGCGCAGAAATGCTTGTTGTCCGGAGAAGCGGAAGCGCAAAAGTGCTATTTGGGCCGCAAAAGCGGAGGCTGCTGGGTTTAGTTAGAGCCGCACTTGCGATGGATTTTATGTAGGTGCGGAGCCCCAGGAGCAACTATTGGACCGCAGGTGCGAAGGTCGGGCTGGGCAGTGTGTTTCTTTAAAATGAGGGTTTTGCTCAATTTCACTTCATTTCGTCCATGATAGCCGATTTTGGAGCACTTTTGGAGTGCCATCTTCATCAACTATTATGGGGTAAGTGCTTTCTTCACATTTTGAGTTGAATACATGGTTTATATACGGATTTAAGCATGGGATATTGTAGAAATTGGGATTTTTGGTGGAAAACCTAGAAAATTGGTATTTTTGGATTTTGACCACGAAATTGGGCATGGAATTAGGGATAAATTATATATTTTTGTTCGTGGTGTTATGAAATAAGGTTTATCTTCAAAAATGTTCGAAATCCGGGCACGTGGGCCCGAGGGTTGTCTTTATCGACTTTTCCAGCGGAGTTGGGAATTGTTTAAATTGATAAATTATGGGTATTAGAGTATATTTTGATTGGTTTGCACCTTGTTTGACTAGTTTTGGATTGACAAGCATTGATTTGAGGTGTTAGAGAGGCTTTGGAGCCAGTTATGGAACTTCGGAGTGAGGTAAGTCTCATGTCTAACTTTGTGAGGGGGAAACTACCCCTAGGTGATGTATTTGTTATGTGCTATATGTTGCGGGGGCTACGTATGCACAAGGTAACGAGAGTTCGTACGTAGCTAGATTCATGTTATGTCCGGGTAGACTTAGGTTCCCGCCATGCTATAACTACACTATTTGAGTTGTCTCTTGCCTATTAAATTCCTTTATTTTACATTACGACTTGAGACTAGAGTTGCGTAGAGTGATGGACTTGCTATTGTAGAGATTTGATGGGCTTAATGATAAGCCACAGATTAATTGTACTCTCCTTATGAAATTTTCCCGCGATATGTGTTCTCATCGAAAGGTTCCCTTAAAATCTATAACTCACACGACTATTCATGAGTGGGGTCGAGAATCCGTCAAAGCTTCTTATTCTAATGGGATCAGGCCATTCGCCTTGGCAGGATAGATATTTCTATGGTTTGTGCCGTTTGACCCTCTACAGTGCACACATTATGATGGATCAGACCGTACGCCTCGATAGGATTTTATACCACACTCTCATGGGATCGGGCCATTCGCCTCGTCAATAAAATAGATGTATCTATGGTTCGGCAATGTTATGATGGATCGGGCCGTAAGCCTCAACATTTCTATAAAATACTCTTATGAAGTCATGCGTAATAATTGGCAAGTAGCCAGTATATCTGTGAGCTTTTCCTGATTGAACTGTGACGACCTATCTGGTAAGGTCCATTATATATATACTCCGATTGAGGAGGTAGATACTAGCTGATAGTTTGAGTTATTGCTGAGAGGAGGATTGTACCACGTATTATACTTGTTATTTCGCTTATTTACTCTGACTCACACCTGTTTACTTCTACTGTATCTGTCTTATTGGACCACTAGTAAGTGTTAAAGTTGACCCCTCCTCACTGCTTCTCTGAGTTTAGGCTAGATATTTACTGGGTACGCGTTGATTTATGTACTCATGCTACACTTGGTGCACTTTTTGTGCAGGAACATATATGTCTGGTGGTCTTTTGGGCACAGATGCATGGCTATTGCGGGGACTTTACCGTGATCTGCATTTCATGTCACGATCCGCAGCCTGCAGAGTCTCCATCAGAGTTATTTTATTCTCCCATCTAATTTGTATTCCAGACAGATGTTGCATTTTATTATATTTCCTAGTTTATGCTCATGCACTTGTGACATCGGGTTTTGGTGGTTCCTACGAGTTGTTCACTATTGATATTCATGTAATTCTATTTCATACTATTTAAATAATAAAAATTATGATTTTAAAGTACTAGAATGAGTAATTAAATTGATCTATCACTGTTGGCTTGCCTGACGGCGGTGTTAGGCGCCATCATGACCTATAGTGGATTTGGGGTCGTGACAGCTTGGTATCAGAGCATTAGGTTCACTTAGGTCTCACGAGTCATGAGCAAGTCTAGTAGAGTCTTGCGGATCAGTACTGAGACGTCTGTACTTATCTTCGAGAGGCTACAGAGCTGTTAGGAGCACTTCCCTTCTTGATTTCCTCATCGTGCGGTTTGATTCTATTGAGGCTTGTGCCTTTATTTCCTTCCTACTTAATCTTATGCGACGTGAAGTGCTTGTTATCAATTGGACGACGAGTAGTGGTATTGATACTGCAGACGTGGTGCATGATGTTTTTCCCTGCGTGTTCGGGCAGGCTATTATCATCGCCTTGCGGAAGGATGTTCTGTCGTTTCAGTTCAGTATCTGTACTTCCTATGGTTTTGAGGCTATGCACAGATTGCTATGTTGTTCATGAGTTGTTATTGCAGCATATTTGTGTAATGGTAGAGTGATTATGTATGGATCGTGGCAGTGAATGGCTCGGAAAGAGGATTTCTCAGTACGTGATTTAGATGTTTAGCATTTAATTCCAGCAAAGGAAGGCAATCGGACGATGGGTGTTCAGGTTTGGTTTATGGTGTAACGAGACTTGGTATCTTCGGGCGTGGTGGAATTTTCGTTGTGATGCGGTATCATCTTCCTTGTTTGAACGCATTACGGTTCGCCGGTGTTATGGTCTTCTTTGATTTTGCCTTCAGGGCAGGGTGTTGTGAAATGGTAGCTGAGGGGCGGTTGTCATAGATAGCGGTGTGCAACGATTCAGGATCGAATTGGTATTTCTAATGTTGATGGCTCGAGAAGGATGATCTTCTAGGAGGTTTAGAGTTGGTAGCAATTCATTAGTTCCGGTGCTACATGTATGGATTTGATTTGACGCAACATTTGGGCAGCAAAGTATGAGGAAGGACATGACAGGAGGTGTCTATAGGAGGATGAGTTACTAGCAGGTCAAGTATGAGAAGCGGAGGTCGAGAAGTTGCTTAAAGGAGATGGTTTGACCGAAGTGGGAGTGGTAGAGTAGCATATTGATTCTGTGGTAGGATAGCCACGTGCCTTGAGTAAGATTTGAGCGATTTGGAAGGCATGGTGGGAGTGACTAGGTCCACATATTATAATTGTAATTATGGTTACTGTACGGAGAAAGATTGAATATGGCAGAGAGGAGTTTGCTTGAAATAAAGAGGGATGTGAAGATTTGATTATCATTACGGATGCAACATAGCTTTGAGTTTTGAAGGTATTGTTGAACTTTCAGTTGGTGTCAGCGGGGAAGGAACATGCTTGTACAACTGGTGGACGAGCATGGGCTCGGGAGAATTTACTGATTATGTAGAAGTTGTAACCAGCACAGCGTCATTGGAAGATGTCGGCATGGAATACCGTAGGCGGACTATCTCTTGTGGACAGGTCAGCAGTTGTGTGATTTGATGAAGTTTCTACGAAGAGTTCTACGTACTATGAAGAGTTCTACGTACTACGAAACGGAAGGTCGAGTATACGATTATGGATGATAATTCAGGATGTTCATGAAAAGTTTAATAAGAAACTACAAGAAGTTTGGCGGGTTAACGGTATGGGTTTATGGTAAATAAGAAGGAGGAATCGTTGTGGGCTCTACATTATGTAATGGTAGCTTAAAGCTAAGTGGGGGAGCCCCACCGTCTACGATTGGATCACGTGGTTGTCTACTTGTGCGGTTTCTGGTTATCGATGCATTGATGGATTATTTACGACTAAGAAAAGAAAACATCAGGGGTAGTTCTAGCAAGGAACTTGATGAATGTGTGCTATACGTCGCCTTATCGACTGAGGTGCAGGATTTGGGAAGACTGAGAATTTATGCTTCTTATGGATGTAATGTACAAGGAAAAGAATTCAGTCGGTTGTTTCTTCGATAGGGTGTTCATGTGCTAGCAGAGCATTAAAGTTCGGTTATGTTCGGGATCGGGTCAGAGTGGGTGACTCTCAACAAAGATCCTAGTGGGTTCAAGAATTAAAGTGCAGTGCCTAAGGATTTCGGGTCCGTTGTCTAGTTAAGGACCGAGTTTTCACAGTGGATTGCGAACGGAACTTGGAATGTTCTATGTCACCGTCGGGTATGCGGTGCAGTATTGGAGTAAAGGAAGAAATATCTTCGGATTCGCGGAAGGTCTTGCAAACTGGGGATACCAGTTGGAGATGCTATTATGCGCTTGAGAAGGGTATGAGGTGGTTCATGGGTATTGAGACAATGTGGTCTCGCGATTCGGGTCACTCGGGATGAGTGCGTATCGAGTTCGTTATGTTATGAATGAGGCTATTATATTTCTATGTCTGGCCAAGAGTACATTGAAAGAAGTTGGGTCAGATAGTAATGGTTAAATCAGCTTGGTTGTGGCAATGATCAGTTCCTTCGGTGCGTGAAGTTATACATGTGGTTTGCGGTTGCGTGCGGACTTAACAACCACCATGACCTGATTGATTTGGGAAGTATTTGATTCCGATGGCTTTGTTGTGTAAATAGATTCCGAAAGAGTTATGATAGTTTAGATCATGGCTTGAGGTTATATTTTCTACGGTTTGAGAATTCAGTTGCGTGTTGCAGTGGTTCTTCTGAAATGAGCTAAGTGAAAGGTTTCTAGACAATGAAGTGGTTAATATACTAGTAGTTCAAGGGTTATAGTGAATGCGTGTATTATCACGTAGAGGCATGATAGGTGCAGTGAGCGGCGCTGAAATTTGAAAGTGGAGGATTAAGGTTGCTGATCAGTGTGGATATGAATGTCATGAGCTCGGATGAGCAGGGAAGAATTCAGATGTTTAGTGTAAGCTGGCGTTATCTTAGTGTCGCATGAGAATGTTGTTCTGTGGACGAGGCATGGTGTATCGATTTGCGGATTGTGATTTGCCTTACAGAATTATGCGGTTGGTGGTATAGATGTGCAGACTTTACTACCTGGTGCGGAAGGTCGTGGGAGTGTACCCCACGGGGAGATTTGTATGAGTATGTCGTATTAGTCACTCGATTGCTAAAGATCAAAACCAAGTATGGAGATTCTCGTACTGTCGCTTATGTGAAAGTTTATGCCTGGAAGGAGCCTTAGTCTTTTGGTTGTGAGCTGTGGGAGTTTGTCTCGTATTGAGATGGCTTGATTGTTTGCACCTGTGTTGTGGTCCCATGTAGCTTGTGGTATTATATGGACAGGATGGCTCTCGAGATGCAGATCATTTATCGCACCTTAGTTGTGCTTGGGTTTTGTGGCTTATTGCACTATCCGTCTCCCCAGAGTTGTATTTGTTTTTGCACTTAGCATGCTTATGGCCGATATTCGGTATTCCGCAGGTTGAAGCATTGTGGCTTGATGAGTGTGTCCTTATTTATTATTATGAGTGGATCGGGTGGCACGCCGCCACGAGTGTGTTAATTGGATCGGGTTGCATGCCGCAACAGTATCATGTTTAGATCGGGTTGCGCGCCGCAACGATATCATGTTTGGATCGAGTTGCACATCGCAACAGTGTTATGTTGAGTACAATTCCCTATATCTATTCCTGCGTATTTTGTTTCTCATTCTCTGAGAAGGGTTCATAACATATGTTCGACCATTTTATTCGTTACGCGGGCTGGATAATTCTTTTCTAGAGTTCGTTCCTCCGTACGTGTCACATTCGAGTTGTAGCTTGTCGGCGCATTGATGGCGTTATGTGAGATCTGGGTCAGTGTTTGAGGTGGCTTATTGCCTGAACAACTTGTACTGGGTGAGACGAGATTATTGCACCTGAAATTAGTGCAATCGGATTCATATAAGGTACATTAAAGAGAAAATATCGTTATTCAGCTCAAAATGAGATAATGGTTCTTGTCAAGAGGAGAGACTCCATGAATTATTGATTCGGCAGGTGGTTATGAGTTTCTACATATCTCTTTCATCATGGATGTATTGCGAGAGTTGGAATAGGTTTTATATGCGTCATGAGATGTGTTGCAGGCATTAGATTCGTGAAATTTTAGCTATTGTAGTCGGAGGATGTGATTATGGGCAACCGACTTATGTGGTGCATGGTGTGGATTCCGCACATGTGTATGATCATGTTTTGGTACAGTGTGTAGTGATTGATACAATGTTCGTATGTTAGAATCAGATCTTGTAGAAGAATTCGAAGGTTGGAATTTGGTTCTAAGGCTTATCGACTAAATAAAAGGGAGGATCTTCAGTCTGACTCGATCTAATGTGTCCAACTGGATTCTGGTGGCATGGGTAGGTGCACGAGGTATTAAATAGTTATTTTGGACAACTCCGGAGCAGTCCCTAGCACGTTCGAGGATGAACGTATGTTTAAGTGGGGGAGAATGTAACGACCTGACCGGTCGTTTTGAGCTCTAGCATGTTGTTCGGCGGTTTGAGGCCTTGAGTAGCTTCACTTCAGGTAGAATGACTTGTACGTGTGGTCAGAATAAAAGTTCGGGATTGATTTGGAAAGAAAATTCTAATTTCGGAAGCTTTAAGTTGGAAGAATTGGCTAAGATTTGACTTTTGAGTAAACAACCTCGAAATCGGGATTTGAAGGTTCCAATAGGTTCGTATATTGATTTCGGACTTGGGCGTATGTTCGGGTTGAGTATCGGATCACCCGAGAGCATTTCAGAGCTTATTATGGAAGGTTGGTATTTTAAAAGTTTAAGAAATTCTTTGTGATGACCCAAAAGGTCATCTTATATTTTAGAACTCGAATCTGCGCTCTTAAGACTTAAAAATCTCATTTTTACCCTCCTCTATTTGCGTGCGTAGTCCGAGCAGGTTTCCGAAAAGCTTTTATATTGAAAACTAATGAAAATAAGAATTTTTGCCTTAAAAGTTGATTTTAGTTGACTTTAGTCAACATTTTTGGTAAACAAGCCCGAATTCGTATTTTAATGATCCCGGTAGGTCCGTATCGAATTATGGGACCTGGGCGTATGCCCGGAATTAAATTCGGAGGTCCCTAGCTTGAGTTATGAATTTTTGATAAAAATTAAAAGCCTGAAAATTGTTTATTTTTAAGAATTGATTGATATTTGGCATTGTTAGTATCGGGTCCGTATTTTGGTTCCGGAGCCTGGTACAGGTTCATTATGGTATTTAAGACTTGTCTGAGATATTTGGTGAGAAACGGAGTTGATTTGAAGTGATTCGGACGTCCAGTTGAGAAAATAGAAATTTTAAAGTGTTCTTGAGAATTTCATTTGATTTGGTACTAAATTCGTAGTTCTATGTATTATTTTGGCGATTTGATCACGCGAGCAAGTTCGTATGATATTTTTAGACTTGCGTGCATGTTTGGTTTGGAGCCCCGAGGGCTCGGGTGAGTTTTGGATAGGCTACAGAGTGATTTGGACTTAGAAAAATAGCTGGTGTGCTTCAGCTGTGTTGCAGGCCTCAGACCTCGAAAATGCGAGGTCAGGGTTGCCATTTGCGATCACTGTTGAGGTCGCATTTGCGAACTTCTCATCGCAAATGCGAAGAAAAGCTGGGCCAGCCTGTGTTCGCAATTGCGAACTTTTCTTTGCATTTGCGAAGGGAGTCTGGGAGGGGTATGGATCGCAAATGCGATCTTTTGTCAGCATTTGCGAGGTCAGTGATCGCAATTGCGACACTTTCCTTGCATTTGCGAAGGGCAGCAGGATTGTGAAGGCCTCGCAATTGCGATAGCCCCTTCGCAATTGCGAGCTTCGCATTTGCGAAGCTTAGGTCGCAAATGCGACGTCTGCAGCTGAACAAAATGACTTTTGGATGGGAATTTTCATTCATTTCCCAAATTTTCAAGACCTAAAACAAAAGAGGCGATTTTCCAAAGACCATCTCTTCCCCAAATCATGGGTAATTGATTCTAAACTGGTTTCTTTCAATCTTTCACTACATTTTACAAGATTTCAACCTAAAATCTAAGGTTTTCATGGTAGAATTAGGGGTTTTGGGTAGAAACTAGGAAATTCGGAAATTTTGGGATTTAGACATCAATTTGAGGTCGGATTCCAAAACCAATTATATATTCGGGCTCGGGGGTGAATGGGTGAATGGATTTTGGTCCGAACTTCGGGTTTTGACCAAGCGGGCCCGGGGTCAAATTTTGACTTTTTGGAGGGAAATTTAGGAAAATTTAATTTGTGCAATATAATTGATTCCTTTAGCAATATTTGATATTATTGAGCCATTTTGAATAGATACGAGTGGTTTGGAGGTGAATTCCAAAGGAAAAGTTGTGATTGAGAATTAAGTGGCCTTTGGAGCGAGGTTAGTATTGTGTCTAACCCTGACTTGGGGGAATTAGGAACCTTAGATTACTTGCTAAGTGAAATTCATGTGAGCGGCGTATATGTGAGGTGATGAGTACTTATGCGCCGCCAATTTACCCGTTTTTCCATGTTTCTCAGTTTTTCTTATATCGTCTCATTCCTATGCCTAATTGCGATGTGTTATACAAGTGTTGTTCAATTGATCGTCATTATCATGTTTACGGATTTTCTGGTGATAATTGAGTTTTTATTTCAAAGTTGATATTGATGTTATGGAAACAAATGTGGAAGTAAGGTTTGTACTTGCTATTCTATCTCCCTGTTATTATTTATGCATTGCATTATGGTAAGGGAGAGTGTTAATGCACGAAGGGTTATGCCGTACCTAATTGTCAGTGTTAATGCACTAAGGGTGATGCCGTGCTATATTGTGAGTATTAATGCACGAAGGGTGATGCCGTGCCATATTGTGAGTATTAATGCACGAAGGGTGATGCCGTGCCATATTATGAGTATTAATGCATGAAGGGTAATGCCGTGCCATATTGTGAGTGTTAATGCACAAAGGGTGATGCCGTGCCATGATATGAGAGTTAATGCACGAAGGGTGATGCCGTGCTCTTTCTATTAATTTTATGGTAAGATTCAGTGTAAAAGCACGAAGGGTGATGCCGTGCATTTTTCCTTACCGTATTCACTATTCCTGTTGATTCATGGTATATTGACTGCTCCGGTGTTCATTCTGTTGTAGTTCTTTATTTTGTATTCCCCTCAGTATGATCCCCTCCCGACATTTCCTGTTTTGTTCTTCATTTTTGTTATTTGTATATACATTGTTAAATTGTACAGGTTGATTTGTAGGTGCCTTGCCTTAGCCTCGTCACTACTTCGTCGAGGTTAGGCTCGACACTTACCAGTACATGGGGTCGGTTGTACTGATACTGCACTCTGCACTTTCTGTGCAGATTTTGATACCGGCTCGGGTTGATCGAGATTTTGCTATTGGTCCGCTGTCCAGAGACTCAAGGTAGATCTGTCGGCGTTCACAGACCTTGAAGTCCCCGTCTATCTTTTCTGTTCTACTGTTTCTTTCATTTAGACAAATGTATTTCTTCTGACTATTAGTTGTAGCAAATTCTAGAATGCTCGTGAATTGTGACTCAAGATCCGGGTGGTAGTAATTAATTCAGTTTTATGATATTTTGCACTTATTATATTTCATCTTAGTTAATTATTGTTAATTACTGAATGGAAATAGGGAATTGGTTTAATGATTCTCTAATGTTGGCTTGCCTAGCAAGTGAAATGTTATGCGCCATCACGATCCCGTCGGTGGGAAATTTCGGGTCGTGACAGTTGGTATCAGAGCCCTAGGTTGCCTAGGTCTCACGATTCGCGAGCAAGGTTAGTAGAGTCTGGAGGATCGGTACGGAGACTTCTGTGCTTATCTTCTGTCGTGCCATTTTGCTTTCTCAATACTTATTGATCTCTTCTACTCTTATTCTCTCGCAGATGGCGAGAACACGTACCGCTTCCTCAGCTGAGCAGCAGCCAGAGCCTCCAGTGGCAGCTTCTACGCGGGGCAGAGGTCGAGGCTGAGGCTGTGCCAGAGGCCGAGGTAGGGGCAGGGCTCAGCCTAGAGCCCGAGCAGCAGCCCTAGTAGTGGAGCCTTTGATAGAGCTTGACGAGGAGGTTCCAGCCCAGACTGTTCCTGCTGGACCAGCTCAGGTTCCGGAGGGGTTCATTGCTAGCTTAGTACTTCAGGACGCTTTGGTCCATTTGGTGGGCTTTATGGAGAGTGTGGCCCAGACTGGCACATTTCCCATGGCACCAGCAGTCTCTCAGGCTGGAGAAGGAGCCCAGACTCCTACCACTCCCGCTCCGGAGCAGATAGCTCCCCAGTATCAGGCTCCAGCAGCTCAGCCAGTCAGATTAGTTCGGCCGGTTATTGCGGCACAGGTCGGAGATGGGCCAGCTATGTCTTCTGAGGCTTTATGGAGATTGGACAGGTTTACCAAGCTCTTTCCTGTTCACTTTAGTGGTGCTCCTTTTTAGGATCCCCAGGAGTATCTTGACAGCTGTTACGAGGTTCTACAAAACATGGGTATAGTGAAGACCAATGGGATCGATTTTGCTGCATTTCATATGACTGGTTCCTCAAGAAATGGTTGAGAGATTACTTGTTGACCAGACCAGCTGGGTCGCCTGCTCTTACTTGGGACCAGTTCTATCAACTCTTCATAGAGAAGTTTCTACCTATCACATTGAGGGAGGAGCATCGCCGTCAGTTTGAGCGTCTCCAGCAGGGCAGTATGACTGTTACTCAATATGAGACCCGTTTTGTGGATTTGGCCCGTCATGCCATTCTTCTGCTTCCCACCGAGAGAGAGAGAGAGAGGGTGAGGAGGTTTATTGATGGACTTACTCAGCCTATCAGATTGCAGATGGCTAAGGAGACTGGGAGTGAGATTTCTTTTTAGGCGGCTGCTAATATCGCCGGACGGGTCGAAATGGTTCTTACTCAGGGAGGTCAGGGGTCTGACAAGAGACCTCATCATTCCAGTGAGTTCAGCGGTGCCTCATCTAGAGGCAGGAGTACTTTTGGTAGCGTCCTCCCAGGCTGTTTCATTCAGCGCTCCAGGCATCCCACGGTGCCTCAGGTGGTCGTGGCCCTCAGATGCATTATTCCGAGCAGCTAGCCTACAGTACACCACCAGCTCCTATTAGTGCACCTCCACTCCAGAGTTATCAAGGTGGTTATTCGAGTTGACAGGGTCAGTTTCAGGGTCAGCAGTCACCATAACCGAGGTTATGTTATACTTGTGTTGATCCAAGACACATTGCTAGATTTTGCCCTCGAGCAATGGGCATCTCATAACATCATAGTTCTCGTGCCATGGTTCCGGCACCAGTTGTTGCACCACCTGCTCAGCCAACCAGAGGGGGGTTAGGCAGCCAGAGGTAGAGGCCAGACTGTTAGAGGTGGAGGTCAGGCCGTTAGAGGTGGAGACCAGCCAGCTAGAGGCCATCCTAGGGACGTAGTTCAGGGTGGTGGGGACCAGCCCCCGATGTTATGCTTTCCCAGCCAGGCCTGAGGCTGAGTCATCTGACGTTGTTATCACAGGTACTGTTTCAGTTTGCAGTAGAGATGCTTCAATTCTATTTGATCCGGGATCTACTTACTCCTATGTATCATCCTATTTTGCTTCCAATTTGGTTGTGCCCCGTGATTCTTTGAGTGCTCCTGTGTATGTGTCCACACCAGTGGGAGATGCTATTGTTGTAGATCGTGTTTATCGTTCGTGTGTGGTCACCATTGGGAGTTTTAAGACTCGTGTAGATCTCCTACTTCTTGACATAGTTGTTTTTGATGTCATACTGGGTATGGATTGGCTGTCACCTTATCATGCTATATTAGATTGTCATGCCAAGACGGTGACCTTAGCCTTGCAGGGGTTGCCTCGATTAGAGTGGGGAGGGAATCTTGGCCATTCAGCCAACAGGGTTATCTCTTATGTGAAGGCTCGGCATATGGTCGAGAAGGGGTACCTAGCTTATTTGGCTTATGTCCGTGATTCTAATGCGAAGTTTCCTTCCATAGATTCGGTGCTGATTGTTTGTGAGTTTCTAGAGGTGTTTCATGCAGACCTGCCGGGGATGCCACCCGACAGGGATATTGATTTCTGCATTGATTCGGCTCCGGGCACTCAGCCTATTTCCATTCCACCATATCGCATGGCCCCGCCAGAGTTGAAAGAATTGAAGGAGTAGTTGCAAGGTTTTCTTGATAAGGGCTTCATTAGACCTAGTGTCTCGCCCTGGGGTGCACCTGTGTTGTTTGTGAAGAAGAAAGATGGATCAATGAGGATGTGTATAGATTATCGGCAATTGAACAAAGTCACCATCAAGAACAAATATCCATTGCCAAGGATTGATGATTTATTTGATCAGCTTCAGGGTGCCAAGGTGTTTTAAAAGATTGATTTGAGATCTGGCTACCATCAGTTGAGGATTAGGGCATCCGATGTTCCTAAGACAGCTTTTCAGACTCGGTATGTGCATTATGAGTTTCTGGTGATGTCATTTGGGCTGACAAATGCCCCAGCAACATTCATGGATTTGATGAACCGGGTGTTCAAACCCAACTTGGATTCCTTTGTGGTTATATTTATTGATGATATCTTGATCTACTCCCACAGTCGAGAGGAGCATGAGCAGCACCTTCAGATCATTCTTCAGACTCTGAAAGACAGCCAGTTATATGCTAAGTTCTCAAAATGCAAGTTTTGGTTGAGTTCAGTTGATTTCTTGGGTCACGTTGTATCAACAAAGGGTATTCAGGTGGATCCTAAGAAGATTGAGGCAGTTCAGAACTGGCCTAGACCCACATCAGCTACAGAGATCCGTAGTTTCCTGGGTTTGGCGGGCTATTACCGTCGATTTGTGGAGGGGTTTTTATCCATAGCAGCCCCATTGACCAAATTGACCAAGAAGGGTGCCCTGTTCAGGTGGTCAGACGAGTGTGAAGCGAGATTTCAGAAGCTCAAGACTGCTTTGACCACGACACCGGTATTGGTGTTACCCACAGGTTCAGGATCTTATACAGTATATTGTGACGCATCTCGTATTGGTTTGGGTGCGGTATTGATGCAGGGTGGCAAGGTTATTTCATATGCTTCATGGTAGCTAAAGGTTCACGAGAAGAATTACCCTGTTCATGATCTAGAGCTGGCAGCCATTGTTCACGCGCTGAAGATTTGGAGGCACTACCTTTGCGGCGTGCCATGTGAGGTATTCACTGATCATCGGAGCTTGCAGTATTTGTTCAAGCAGAAGGAACTCAATTTGAGGCAGAGGAGGTGGCTGGAGCTATTGAAAGACTATGATATCACCATATTGTATCATCCCAGGAAGGCCAATGTGGTGGCCGATGCTTTGAGTAGAAAGTCAGTCAGTATGGGTAGCCTTGCATATACTCTAGTTGGTGAGAGACTGCTTGCATTAGATGTTCAGGCCTTGGCCAACCAGTTCGTGAGGTTGGATGTTTCTGAGCCCAGCCGTGTTCTAGCTTGTACAGTTGCTTGGTCTTCCTTGTTTGAGCGCATCAGAGATCAGTAGGATGACGATCCTTATTTACTTGTCCTTAGAGACACAATGCGGCACGGTGGTGCCAAGTAGGTTACTGTTGGAGATGACGGAGTTTTGAGGATGCATGGTCGTATTTGTGTGCCTAATGTGGATGGGCTTCGTGAGTTGATACTTGAGGAGGCTCACAGTTCTCGGTATTCTATTCACCCGGGCGCTGCCAAGATGTACCAGGACCTGCGGCAGCATTATTGGTGGAGGAGAATGAAGAAAGATATAGTTGCATACGTAGCTCGGTGCCTAAATTGACAATAGGTAAAATTTGAGCATCAGAGACCCGGTGGTTTGCTACAGCAGATGGAGATTCCTGAGTGGAAGTGAGAGCGTATCACTATGGACTTTGTTGTTGGACACCCACGGACTCAGAGGAACTTCGACGTTTTATGGGTTATTGTGGATAGGCTGACTAAGTCAGCACACTTCATTCCTGTGGCAGTTACCTATTCCTCGGAGCGGTTAGCAGAGATTTATATTCGTGAGATCGTCCGTCTTCACGGTGTGCCCGTGTCCATTATATCTGACCGAGGTACGCAGTTTACCTCACATTTTTGGATGGTTTGAACCGGGAGAGGCTCGGTTATTGGGTACCGATTTGGTACAGGATGCCTTGGATAAGGTCAAGATTATTCAGGATCGACTTCGCACAACCCAATCTAGGACAAAGAGTTATGTCGACCGTAAAGTTCTTGATATTGCATTCATGGTTGGAGAAAGAATATTGCTCCGGGTTTCACCTATGAAAGGTGTAATGAGGTTCAGAAAGAAGGGCAAGTTGAGCCTAAGTATATCGGACCCTTTGAAATTCTTGAAAGGGTGGGTGAAGTAGCCTACAGGTTTGCATTACCACCTAGTTTATCAGCGGTTCATCCGGTGTTCCATATGTCTATGCTCCGGAAATATCATGGTGACCCGTCCCACGTGTTAGATTTCAACTATGTCCAATTGGACAAGGATTTGACTTACGAGGAGGAGCCGGTGGCTATTCTAGCCGGGTAGGTTCGCCAGTTGAGATCAAAGAGTTACCCTTCAGTTCGAGTGTAGTGGAGAGGTCAGCCTATTGAGGCAGCTACTTGGGAGTCCAAATCCGATATGCGGAGTAGATATCCCCACCTTTTCACCAGCCCAGGTACTTTTCTATGTCCGTTCGAGGACGAACGGTTATTTTAAAAGTGGAGATTGTGATGACCAAAAGGTCATATTATGTTTTAGAACGCGAATCTGCGCTCTTAAGCCTTAAAAATCTCATTTTTACCCTCCTCGATTTGCGTGCACAGTCCGGACAGGTTTTCAGAAAGCTTTTATGTTGAAAACTAATGAAAATAAGAAATTTTACCTTAAAAGTTGATTTTAGTTGACTTTGGTCAATATTTTTGGTAAACGGACCCAAATCCGTGTTTTGACGGTCCCGGTCGGTCCGTATTGAATTATGGGACCTGGGCGTATGCCCGGAATTGAATTCGGAGGTCCCTAGCTTGAGTTATGAATTTTTGATGAAAATTAAAAGCTTGGAAATTATTTGTTTTTAAGAATTGATTGATATTTGGCATTGTTAGTATCGGGTCCGTATTTTTGTTCCAGAGCCCGGTACAGGTTCATTATGGTATTTAAGACTTGTCTGTGAAATTTGGTGAGAAACGGAGTTGATTTGACGTGATTCGGACGTCCAGTTGAGAAAATAGAAATTTTAAAGTGTTCTTGAGAATTTCATTTGATTTGGTACTAAATTCATAGTTCTAGGTGTTATTTTGGCGATTTGATCGTGCGAGCAAGTTCCTATGATGATTTTAGACTTGCGTGCATGTTTGGTTTCGAGCCCCGAGGGCTCGGGGTGAGTTTTGGATAGGCTACAGAGTGATTTGGACATAGAATAATAGCTGGTGCGCTTCAGCTGTGTTGCCGGCCTCAGACCTCGCAAATGCGAGGTCAGGGTTGCCATTTGCGATCACTGTTGAGGTCGCATTTGCGAACTTCTCATCGCAAATGTGAAGAGAAGCTGGGCCAGCCTGTGTTCGCAATTGCGAACTTTTCTTCGTATTTGCGAAGGGAGTCTGGGAAGGGTATGGATCGCAAATGCGATCTTTTTATCCGCATTTGCGAGGTCAGTGAACACAATTGCGACACTTTCCTTGCATTTGTGAAGGGCATCAAGATTGTGAAGTCCTCACAATTGCAATAGCCCCTTCGCAATTGTGAGCTTTTGGACAGCTTAGGTCGCAAATGCGACGTCTGCAGCTGAACAAAATGACTTTTGGACGGGAATTTTCATTCATTTCCCAAATTTTCAAGACCTAAAACACAAGAGGCGATTTTCCAAAGACCATATCTTCCCCAAATCATAGGTAATTAATTCTAAACTGATTTCTTTCAATCTTTCACTACATTTTACAAGATTTCAACCTAAAATCTAAGGTTTTCATGGTAGAATTAGGGGTTTTGGTTAGAAACTAGGGATTTCGGAAATTTGGGGATTTAGACCACAATTTGAGGTCAGATTCCAAAACCAATTATATATTCGGGCTTGGGGGTGAATGGGTGAATGGATTTTGGTCCGAACCTCGGGTTTTGACCAAGCGGGCCCGGGGTCGATTTTTGACTTTTTGGAGGGAAATTTAGGAAAATTTAATTTATGCAATATAATTGATTCCTTTAGAAATATTTGATATTATTGAGTCATTTTTGAATTAGATATGAGTGGTTTGGAGGTGAATGCAAAAGGAAAAGTTGTGATTGAGAATTAAGTGGCCTTCAGAGTGAGGTAAGTGTTGTGTCTAACTCTGACTTGAGGGAATTAGGAACCTTAGATTACTTGCTAAGTGAAATTCATGTCAGCGGCGTATATGTGAGGTGACGAGTACTTATGCGCCGCCAATTTACCTATTTTTCCATGTTTCTCAGTTTTTCTTATATTGTCTCATTCCTATGCCTAATTGCGATTTGTTATACAAATGTTGTTCAATTGATCGTCATTATCATGTTTACCGATTTTCTGGTGATAATTGAGTTTTTATTTCAAAGTTGAGATTGATGTTATGGAACCAAATGTGGAAGTAAGGTTTGTACTTGCTATTCTATCTCCCTGTTATTATTTATGCATTGCATTATGGTAAGGGAGAATGTTAATGCATGAAGGGTGATGCCGTGCCTAATTGTGAGTGTTAATGCACGAAGGGTGATGCCGTGCCATATTGTGAGTATTAATGCATGAAGGGTGATGCCGTGCCATATTGTGAGTATTAATGCACGAAGAGTGATGTCGTGCCATATTGTGAGTATTAATGCACGAAGGGTGATGCCGTGCCATATTGTGAGTATTAATGTACGAAGGGTGATGTCATTCCATATTGTGAGTGTTAATGCACGAAGGGTGATGCCGTGCCATGATATGAGAGTTAATGCACAAAGGGTGATGCCGTGTCGTTTCTATTAATTTTATGGTGAGATTGAGAGTAAAAACACGAAGGGTGATGCCGTGCATTTTTCCTTACTGTATTCACTATTCTTGTTGATTCATGGTATATTGACTGCTCCGGTGATCATTCTATTGTAGTTCTTTATCTTGTATTCCCCTCAGTATGATCCTCTCCGAATATTTCCTGTTTAGTTCTTCATTTCTGTTATTTGTATATACACTGTTAAATTGTACAAGTTGATTTGTAGGTGCCTTGCCTTAGCCTCGTCATTAATTCGTCGAGGTTAGGCTCGACACTTACCAGTACATGGGGTCGGTTGTACTGATACTGCACTCTACACTTTCTGTGTAGATTTTGATACCGGCTCGGGTTGATTGAGATTTTGCTATTGGTCCGCTGTCCGAAGACTCAAGGTTGATCTGTCGGCGTTCACAGACCTTGAAGTCCCCATCTATCTTTTCTGTTTTACTATTTCTTTCATTTTGATAGTTGTATTTCCTTCTGAGTATTACTTGTAGCAAATTCTAGAATGCTCGTGAATTGTGACTCCAGATCCGGGTGGTAGTAATTAATTTAGTTTTATGATATTCCGCACTTACTATATTTCATCTTGGTTAACTATTGTTAATTACTGAATGGAAAGAGGGAATTGGTTTAATGATTCTCTAACGTTGGCTTGCCTAGCAAGTGAAATATTAGGTGCCATCACGGTCCCGATGGTGGGAAATTTCGGGTCGTGACATTCTTAAGTTTGACTTGAAGTGGATTTTAATGTTATCAATGTACGTTTGGGATTTTGAGACTTGAAACAGCTTCGTTATGTCATTTAGGACTCAGGTGTGAAATTTGAAGACATTCCGGATTGATTTGATATGTTTCGACACAAGATATAGAATTTGGAAATTTATAAGCTTGATTCGAGGCGCGATGCATGACTTCGATGTTGTTTGACATGGTTTTAGGCTTCGACTAAGTTTGTATTGTACTTTGGGATGTGTTGGTATGTTTGGACGGGGTCCCGGAGGCCTCGAGTGCGAATCAGATTGAAAATGGATTTGAGTTTGGACTTGGGAGAAATGGTGAAGCAACTAGTATCTTGTGTAACCGCACCTGCGAGGTTTTGGCCGCAGGTGCGGAGCCAAAGAAGCGGCCAAGAAGGTCGCAGAAGCGGTTCTGGGGAGCTAGGCAGGAGCGCAGGTGCGAGGAAATGTCTGAACCTGTGAAGCCGCAGATGCGGAGGGGAGATCGCAAAAGCAGAATTGGCCAAGAAGGCCTAGGGTCGCAGGAGCGGACTTAGGCACGCAGATGCGTGAGCGCAGAAGCACCTGTTGTCCACAGAAACATAAGCGCAAAAGAGCTATTTGGGCCGCAAAAGTGGAGGGTGCAGGGTTGAGTTAGAACCGTACCTATGATGGAGGTTCTGCAGGTGCAGAGCCGCAGGAGCGGCTATTGGACCGTAGGTGAGAATGTCGGGCTGGGCAGTGCGTTTCTCTAAAACGAGGGTTTGGCTCAATTTCACTTCATTTCGTCCATGGGATCTGATTTTGGAGCACTTTTGGAGTGCCATCTTCATCAACTATTATGGGGTAAATATTATGGGTAAGGTTTATCTTCGAAAATTTTCGGAATCCGGGCACGTGGGCCCGAGGATTGTCTTTATCGACTTTTCGAGCTGAGTTGGGAATTGTTTAAATTGATAAATTATGGGTATCAAAGTATATTTTGATTGGTTTGCACTTTGTTTGACTAGTTTTGGATCGACGGGCATCAATTTGAGGTGTTAGAGAGGCTTTGGAGCCGGTTATGGAACTTCGGAGCAAGTTAAGTCTCCTGTCTAACTCTGTGAGGGGAAAACTACCCCTAGGTGATGTATTTGTTATGTGCTACTTGTTGCGGGGGCTACGTACACATAAGGTGATGAGAGTCCATACGTAGCTAGATTCATGTTATGTCCGGGTAGGCTTTAGGTTCCCGCCATGCTATAATTGACTATTTGAGTTGTCTCTTGCCTATTAAATTTCTTTATTTTACATTACGACTTAAGACTAGACTTGCGTAGAGTGATGGACTTGCTATTGTAGAGATTTGACGGGCTTCATGATAAGCCATGGATAAATTGTACTCTCCTTACGAAATTCTCCCGCGATATGCGTTCTCATCGAAAGGTTCCCTTAAAATCTATAACTCACATGACTATTCGTGAGTGGGGCTGAGGACCCGTCAAAGCTTCTTATTCTAATAGGATCGGGTTGTTTACCTCAGCAGGATAGATATATCTATGGTTCATGCCGTTCCACCCTCGGCAGTGCGCACATTATGATGGATCGGATCGTACGCCTCGGCAGGATTTTGTACCACACTCTCATGGGAGCGAGCCGTTCGCCTAGACAATAAAATAGATGTATCTATGGTTCGGCAATGTTATGATGGATCGGGCCGTACGCCTTGGCATTTCTATAAAACACTTTTATGAAGTCGTGCGTAATAATTGGCAAGAAGCCAGCATATCTGTGAGCGTTTCCTGATTGAACTGTGACGGCCTATCTGGTAAGGTCCATTATATATATACTCCGATTGAGGAGGTAGCTACTAGCTGATAGTTTGAGTTATTGAAGAGAGAAGGATTGTACCACATATTATACTTGTTATTTCGCTTATTTACGCTGACTCACACATGTTTACTTCTACTGTATCTGTCTTATTGGACCACTAGTAAGTGTTGAAGTCGACCCCTCATCACCACTTCTCTGGGGTTAGGCTAGATACATACTGGGTACGCGTTGATTTACGTACTCATGCTACACTTGCTGCACTTTTTGTGCGGGTACATATATGTCTGGTGGTCATTTGGGCGCAGAGGCGCGACTATTGCGGGGACTTTACCGTGAGCTGCATTTTATGTCATGATCTGCAGCCTGCAGAGTCTCCATCAGATTTATTTATATTCTCCTGTCTAATTTGTATTCCAGACAGATGTTGCATTTTATTATATTTCCTAGTTGATGCTCATGCACTTGTGACACCGGATTTTGGGGGTTCCTAAAAGTTGTTCACTATTGAAATTCGTGTAATTCTATTTCATACTATTTAACTAATAAAAATTATGATTTTAAAGTACTAGAATGAGTAATTAAATTGATCTATTACTGTTGGCTTGCCTGACGGCAGTGTTAGGCGCCATCACGACCTATAGTGAATTTTGGGTCGTGACATTTCCCCTGCTTTTCCAAATTATTACCATCTTTCCCCTTCTCCAAATCATTAGAAGCTTTCCGCTGCCTTTTCGCCTTCCTTTTAATCTGCATTTTGCACTGCCTTTTTGAACTCTCAGGTGGATGATCAACAAAATCATCATCTGAACTAAGGTTTTTCTGAGCAACATTATCCACCATTTCATTCTCAAGAGACATATTCCTTAAATTCAACTACATAAACATACGTTTTAGTAAATTTATTAAAAAAATTATATATAGCAAAATTAACTGTTGATACATGGCAAAATAAAGAAAATTAATTTATCTTCTCAGAAGGTAAGCCATACAATTTCTCATGTAATTCCTCAAACCTTAGTTGTCGTGTAACCTTCCATCTAAGAATTCGTGGAGATGTATTTCGACACCGAACATCGACAGAATTATGTAAATATCCACAACATTCATGGAACAATATCTGAATAGCATAAGGAAATCCTGAAATCCAATAACACTGTCGCTGCTTATCCAAAATACATGACATTGTTCTCAAGGTTTCCTTGTATACATCTATTCCCCATGGATAACTGTTGTAATCACCTTCTTCAACCAAGTCCAAGTACTTCCTATCAACCAGTTTTACGTTCTTAGTAGAAAAGAGGAACGAGTTTATCACAAACAACACTGCCATCTTAACATCATCTTCGTCAGACTCAAATCTTTTTGTAAGAAAACAATCCAAAAAGTGTTTCTTAGAAACAGAAGGGTAATCCACATAGTACTTTTCAATTAAATGATTATTCTTTTATGTAGCTTCACTAGAAAGTTGTACATCACCGGTACATTTTAATCCACTCACACAAGCAAATTCAAGCAAACCAAAACGTAGCTTAACCCCATTGACAAGAAATACCATTTTATTCCCATTCCCCTTTTTAACCTCCATGGTTAACAAAGAGTAATATCAACTGCGATTGCAGTTTTATACTAGGCAAATCCAAAATATAGCCAAAACAAGTTGACTTAAAAAGTTCAAGTTGTCTTGTTGATAATTTTGCTCTCAAATTGCTAACAATCTCAGAATTAAAGTCAATGCCAAGTTTCGGTCTATCACTTGCACTAAGCTGCAATTAAATACATACAGATATATAAGTATATCACATCGGAATACATTATATGAAGTAGCTATTAATAAACAAGATGTAACATAATTTACCTTTGAAGGGGATTTGGCATGTCTTCTCTGATGAATACTTGATTAAGAAACCTTCCTCTTTTTTTGTAGGCATTAAATTATTTTAAGAAACATCAACTTCTGGTTCCTGGGCACTTGGAGAACCACCAATTTCGCGTTTCTTAGCACTTTGAGAACGTGTTCTTCTAAGACTAGCTGATCAAGAGACATTCAAAGCCGATTCTCCATTTTTATGACCACTTAAGGCTCTTTTTGGATTAGTTTGAGAAACATCAGTACGTTGTTGTTCAGAATTGGAAGAACCAGCCCTATCTCGTGCCTTAGCCCTTTGTGAACGCGTCCATCAAAAACTAACAGCTTGTGTTCCACTTGTTGAAGATTATTCTTCAATTGCATGCGCACTTGGAGCATCTTTTATATAAGACTCTGCCATTGTAACAGACTGATTTTCAACATCCATATCAAAATCGGAAACTTCTGGTGATGGTGAGATAGGATGAATAGGTTTTGCACGCTTGAGAGAGTGCTTTTGTCACAAATCCAACTAGTCGTGATGGCACCTAACCCAACCCGCTAGGTAAACCAATTAACAACTATCAAATTCCAATGAAATTAAATGAGACAAATAAATAAAAGAAAATATCTGAATCTTATACATTTTTCAAGGACTGGTAGTACAAATCATGAGCTTGTAAGATTAGAATTTACAAAGCTGGCATAAAATAAATAAATACATCATTTGTTCGAAATGTAGATAAACAGATTTTTATAAATCTAAAGCTACCATGAACAAGAGGCAGCTACCACCGGAACGCGGTACGTCTTCAAATCCAGCTCCCATCGATCACAACAACATCAGCATCCAACATCTGCATGCAAGGTGTAGAAGTGTCGTATGAGTACAACCGACCCCATGTACTCAATAAGTAACAAACCTAACCTTAGGTTGAAAGTAATGACGAGCTGGGACAAGGGTTAGGGTCCAACTCTAATAACCAGCAACAGTTCATAGCAATATGATAAAGATGGTACAAGAAATAATTCAGCTGGTTCACAGTTACGAAAAAATAGGCATGCTTTTGAAGTATATCAGTGAAAACCCAAATCTTTTACCGAAATCACCAAAATATGAGTACGTTTGTAAAACTGTGATTTTTCCCAAAACTTTCAACAAGTAAATGTTTCATTTTCAAATAGCATGAGGAAAGTACATCTCTATGCCTATATGTCAATGTGTATGTGAAGTCATGCATGCGCAATGTCATACAACATGAGGAAAATGCATCTCTATGCATGTATGTCAAGTGTGCATGTCGAATGCAATGCAACTCAGTGATAAAACCATATGCATACTCTCAGGGTATCAATTCACTCAGTCCTCCCAGTCACTCATTCCTCACAGTCACTCTATCCTTCGGCACTCGCACTCAGTAGGTACCTGCGCTCACTAGGGGTGTGTATAGACTCCGGAGGGGCTTCTTCATCCCAAGCGCTATAACAAGCCAATCATGGCATAAATCAATACAACATGCTGTGGCGTGCAGCCCGATCCCATCATAAATCCTCACCATCAAGCCCTCGGCCTCACTCAGTCATCGATCTCTCTAGTCTCTCGGGCTCACAATGTCATGAAAATCAGCCCAACATGATGATGTGATATATCAATAATTGGTAACAGAGACTGAGATATGATATGCAAATGAATGCGTATGTTTGCGTATGTAATTGAAATATAAGCAAATAACTCAACAGCAGAAATGACCTAAGTGGGTCCCAACAATATAAGCATATAGCCTAGACATGGTTTCTAACATGGATCACAACTCAATTACTTTAGAACATAGAGATTTCATAGATATAAATAAGATTAGGTAACTACACAGTACCACAGAAATAACCGAGTCACAATTCACACGGTGCACGCCCACACGCCCGTCACCTAGCATGTGCGTCACCTCGACACCAAACACATAACATGTATAATCAGGGTTCATACCCTCAGCTCCAAGTTTAGAAGTATTACTTACCTCGAACAAGCCTAATCCAATACCGAGCAAGCCAAACGATGCTCCAAAATGCAATCTCGCATGTATCGACCTTCGAACGGGTCGAAACTAGCCAAAAGAAACTCAAATACATTAATTAATGCCAAAGGAAATAAACCCAATCGATAAAGGTCGAATCTTTAATCAAAAGTCCAAAATCAACCCAAAAGGCCCATCCGGGTCCGTACCTCGGAACCCGATAAAACTTATAAAATCCGACAATTCATTTAATTACGAGTCCAACCATACTAGTTTCACTCAAATCCGACTCCGAATCGATATTCACAACTCAAAAACTCACTCTATGAAGCTTTAGGTTAAAATCTCCAATTTTCTCTTTAAAAGTCATAATCCAATTACCAAAAATGAAGATATAATTATGAAATATAATCAAAACCGAGTGTAGAACACTTACCTCAATCCATGTGGTAAAAATTGCCTCAAACATTGCCCATATCCGAGCTCCCCAACTCAAAATATCACCAAATGAACAAACCCTCAATATTAAATATTTTTTGTCCAGTTATTCTGCCTCGTTTCATATTCCAAATGATCTCCAAACTCACTTTTAATGCTCCAATAGATTCATTGTGAAATTTCAGTCAAGTTAGGCTTTTGAATCACCCAATTTGGCCTTAAAATGAGGGAGATATGATGTTTTGAAATTTTAAATGAAGTCTGGAAATTTAAGGGATAAAAATGACATTTTCGTAATTATTTTACACTAGAAAATCAGCAATGAAAGAATTTTCGTTTTAGCACCCAAAACTCATTCAGAACCTCTCGGACACAAACCATATATGCGTTTCAATCATAAACATGCTACGAACATGCTTGCGCACTCAAAACACCGAAAAGAGGTAATCTTGATCCGATATTGACCATGGTCAAACTCCAAATCCTTAAGTTAACTAGTTTCTCAACCAATGATCCAAAACACACCCCGAGCTCCTCGGGACCCCATTCAATCATACCAGCAAGTCTTAAAACACGATACAAATTTATTTGAAGCTTTAAATAACATCAAACAACATAAAAACCACGAATCGTACCTCAAATCAAACATAATAAACTTTTAAACTTTCAACTTCCAAAACTTGTGCCGAACTATATCAAATCAACTCGGAATGACCTCAAATTTTGTACACAAGTTTCAAATGAAATAACGAAGCTATTCTAACTCCCAAAAATAAAATCCGAACCCGATATCACCAAAGTCAACTTCCGGTCAAACTTATGAACATTTCAAAAGTCCAAATTGTCAACTTTCGCCAATTAACGCTAGAACCATCAAGAAACATCCAAATAAAAATTCGGGCATACGCCCAAGTCCAAAATCACCATCCGGACCTAACAAAACCATCAAAACTCCTATCCGAGGTCAAATACACAAAAGTCAAACTTGGTCAATTCTTCCAACTTAAAGCTTCAATCATGAAGTTCATTCTTCCAAATCGATTCCGAATAACCTGAAAACCAAAACCGATAATTTGCATAAGTCATAATATATCATACAGAGCTACTCATTCCCTCAAACTACTGAACGAAGTACAAATGCTCGAAACAACCGATCGGGTCGTTACAACTTTCTACCCATAAAACCTCAACACTTTTTACTCCAATTTAAACTTGACATTTAACTCATTAAAGTTCGATAATTTTTGATTAAAACCTAACGGTTGTGTATTTTGAAATTGGAAAAGAGAGACAACGTACGTGATATAAATATGTGAGGCACACGTGGTATAAACTGAAGCTTTGAAAAGATATAAAGTAATATAGGCAAATTATACTGAATATTATAAAAATAAGAACAATATACTCTATAGTATACCAATAAGAAATGTATAATCTACAAATAAGAAATCCAACTAGTTATACCTGAATAGAATTAACAAACATCATAAAATACAACATATTTTAGTAGTCATATTTATAGTATAATATACAGAAACGAAAAATATTTTGAAAAAAATAAAATAAAAGAGAACTCCGTTAATTTACACTTTTCCGATATAATATACTGGATATTAAATCTTCATAAATGATATTTCCAGCATAATATACAGGGGCCAAAAACACTTTTGAAGACAAGACACAATATAATAAAAACTAGAGTAGCAAATTATTAGAAATATAATGGATAATGAGAAATAAAAAAGGACTCCATTAATTTATACTTCTCCCCGATATAATATTATTAACCATTCAAAAGTGATATTTACAGCATAATATAATGGACAAAATAAAAAAGAACGACAAAATGATGAGGAATAATAAATCCAGCTATTTATACTGGAATAGAACGAACAAAAGGCAGAAATGACAGCATATTATACTGGATTTCATAATGTGTTATACAACAAAAACAAACCCAGTAGTTTCCCACAAGTGGGTGGATTTCATAATGTGTTATAAGAAATAAAAAGAAATCTATTATTTTATACTTTTTTAATATAATATACTGCATAATAACGCTTTATAAGTCATATTTCCAGCATAATATATAATATGGAAAACACTTTTGAAGAAAATAAAATAAAAAAGAATGACAAAATTATGAGAAATAAAAAATCTAGCTAATTCTATTGGAATGGAACGATAAAAAATCATGAAATCTAGCATATTATAAATAAAATTGTAATAAAATAGAAAATAAAAAATACACCATATAAAAAAGAACTCTATTATTTTAGACTTCTCCAGTAAACTATACTGGATAATAACCCTTCAGAAGTCATATTTCCAACTTCATATACAGTAACCAAACAAAATTTGTAAAATTTATAGGAGAGAAAAAAATACAAACTTATAAGAAATAACAACTCCAGCTAATTATACGGGAATAGAACGATCAAAAATCATGAAATACAACAGATTATACAGCTTGTAAAACAAATTGCACAACAAATTACTCTTCTCCGTTATTTTACACTTCTCCATTTTAATATACTGGATAATAGCGCTTCATAATAAGCATTTCCAGTATAATATACATAAACCAAACAAAATTATAAGAAATAATAACTCGAGCTAATTATAATAGAATAGAATGAAAAAACATTATGAAATCCAACATATTATACATAAACACACACCATAAAAAAAATATAAACTCCAATCCATTAATCTTTATTTCAATCAATAAATCACTTCAAATCCAGCAAAAAAAATGGATTATACTCATCCAGTATAAAATATTGGATAATATTTTTTCGGATTACAGACCTCCAGCATAATATACAGGAAGCAAAATTGTTCTGGATATCAATCAACAAACTATCTATTTATCAACATAATATAAAGATTTGAAACAAATCCAGCATATTATATATACGATGCAAAAACTCAGTTTACGAATGTCTTTACACTTAAGGATATCCAACTGCTAACAATCCGAAATCATGAAATCCAGCAGATTATACATAAAAAATATAAAAAAGCTAAAAGACAATATAGCTTGGTAAAAAACAATTGCACAGCAAATTACACTTCTCCGTCATTTTACACTTCTCCATTATAATATATTGGATAGTAGTGCTTCATAATTAGTATTTTCAGCATAATATACAGGAACCAAACAAAATGTCACGACCCAAATCACTTGGGTCTGCACACAAGGTGCAGGGTGTAGCGTGAGTACAATCAACTCAGCAAGTAACGAGACTAAATAAAGAACTGAAAGTAGTTACGAGCTTCAAAGTTATAGTTCAATTACAGTAATTTCAACATAAGAAAGTATGCATGCTCTCAAGTTCGATAATTTAGGTCAAACAGTTATTCCATGACAAGTTTAAGTGAAACAGAGTGTAATATCTTTCAGAAATTTCAAGACAGTGATACATGGGAGCTAAGTGCAACAATAATGAAATCAAATGCATCCTCTCAAGACCACGGTCACTCATCCCTCCCACTCCCTCAGCACTCGGCACTCGCACTCAGTAGGTACATGCGCTCACTGGGAGTGTGCAGACTCCAGAGGGGCTCCTTCAGCCCAAGAGCTATAATCCACACAGACAACTCACGTGCTATAGTATAATATCTGAATTCACACGGACAACTCACGTGCTGCACGGACAACTCACGTGCTATAGTATAATATCTGAATCCGTACAGACAACTCACGTGCTATAGTATTACTATCCCACAACAAGGCCCTCGGCCTTACTCAGCCATAAACCTCTCTAGTCTCTCGGGCTCTCAGTAGTCATGAAAGTCAGCCCCAACAGAAATGATATAATGTATCAGCAAGGAACAATTGAGACTGAGATATAATAAACAAGTAAAACTATGCCTGAGTACAAAACAATAATTAGAAGATACTTCAACATGTAAATGACCTCTGTGGGTCCCTACAATGCCAACACATAGTCTAAACATGATTTCTAACATGATTTGTGGTTCAATTTCTCTACTACATAGAGAATGTACAGATAACAACATATTAAACAACTACACGGTTCCCCGAAATTTGACCAAATCATAATTCTTACGGTGCATGCCCACACGCCCTTCACCTAGCATGTGCGTCACCTCAAAACTAAATACATGACACGTAATACGGGATTTCATACCCTCAGAACCAAATTTAGAATTGTTACTTACCTCAATACAAGCAAATCTCTATTCAAACACACCCTTGCCTCGCGAAACGGCCTCTGAATGCTTCGAATCTAGCCATAAACAATGTGATATAATCAATACGGGCTAAAGGAATCAACTCCATAAGAAAATGCTAAGCGATTAATCAAAGTCAAAAATCGGCTCAAAAGCCACCCCCGGGCCCACGTCCCAAAATTCGATAAAACTCACAAAACTCAAAAGCCCACTCAACCACGAGTCTAGCCATACCAAATTTATCAAACTCTGACACCAAATCGTCACCCAAACCAAGACATATATGTATTGTATAGTGACGAGAGGTCGATATCGGCACTTACTAAAGGTCCAATAAAGCAATATAATAAAAGCGTGAGCAGATATGAAGTGCACATCAATAGTAGGGTAAATCTACAAGGTTTATAATCTTCCAATTATTTCTTTTAAAGCTTAAATTTCTTGATCTTGTAGTCTTCATTAATATCTCAGAAAAATTCCAAGTGTCAAAACCAAATAAATAAGAAATACCATAAAATTCTGGGCTTCAGTGGAAGGTTTATCTTGTGAATATTCGAACTACTAGAGGTAACGCACGCTTCTGCCGAGGTCGTTCAGCCAGATCCGGAATAGCGTGTACACTGCCGAGGGACATGCGGCACGATCCATAGATGCATCTATACTGCCGAGGCGTTCGGCCCGCTCTACAAGAAAGGAGGACACTTTATGAACCTCCAGAATGAGAAACTATCACAAGGTTAATACGTAAGGATGTACAATTTCCATTAACGCTCGGTTAACTCGCACAAAAATTCAAGTACGTGAATGTCACGACCCAAAATCTGACTAGTTGTGATGGAACCTTACCCACCCCGCTAGGTAAGCCAATTAACCACTAACCAATTCCAATAACAATTAATAAAGCAATTAAGTAAAGAAATATCTGAATCTAATACATTCCCCAAGAACTGGTAGTACAAATCATGAGCTTCTAGGAATAGAGTTTACAAAGCTAAAATGAAATAAATACATCGTCTGTTTGAAAAGTAAATAAATGAAAACCCAAATCGTTTACCGGAGTTGCCAAAAGTGTGAATAAGTTTGAAAACAATAATTTTCCCAAAATCCTTTCAATAATAAATAAGATGTTTCATTTTCTTTCCAGGTAACCAGTGTAAAACAAATGCATCACCATGCCCATCTGTCAACATGTGTGAGAAATCATGAATGATGTGATACCGTACAACATGAGGAAAATACATCTATATGCCCGTATGTCATGTGTGCATGTCAATGCAATGTATCGTAGAGATGAACTCATGTACTCACACTCTCAGAGTACTCAATCTCACTTTCTCACACATTCCACTCATTATGCTCAATCACTTGGTACTGTATATGGCCAATCCGGCCCAGGGAAGATCCATCCCGGAATATACACATCAACTGATCATCAATCGCTCAGTACCGAGTAGGGCCAATCCAGCCCGTGGAGAAGATCCATCTCCAGGTACATAATGCTTCGGACAAGATCCATGTCCAGGGAAGATCCATCCCTCAATATAATCAACCGCACTCACTGGGGGTGTACAGACTCCGGAGGGGCTCCTTCAGCCCAAGCGCTATAAACCGCAAGGACAACTCACGTGCTGCACGGAGAACTCACGTACTGCATGGACAACTCACGTGCCATAATATCAATATCTAGAATCGCACGGACAACTCACGTGCCGCACGGACAACTCACGTGCCGCATGGACAACTCACGTGCTATAATGTCAACATCTGGAATCGCACGGACAACTCACATGCTATAGTGACAACATCCTCACAAAACAGGCCCCCGGCCTCACTCAGTCATCAATCTCTCCAGTCTCACTCACGAGCTCACAATGTCATTAAATTAGCCCGACAACAATGATATGATATATCGATAAATAATTGAGACTGAGATATGATATGAATGCATGAATATGACTGAGTACGGAATATCAATGAAATCAGTGAGATGACAGTAAGAAACGACCATTATGGGTCCAAACAATATCGGCATAATGCCTAAACATGATATCTAGCATGATTGACAGCTTAACTACTTTATCACATGGTAAAAACACGGATATCAACAAAGTAGGACCACTATACAGTGCCATGGAAACAACAGAGTCCCGATTCACATGGTGCACGCCGACACGCCCGTCACCTAGCATGTGCGTCACCTCAATACCAATCACATAACACATATTTCGGGGTTTCATACCCTCAGCACTAAGATTAGAAGATTTACTTACCTCGAACAAGCCAATACCAATGCCGAGCAAGCCAAGCGGTGCTCCAAAGATGCCATCACGCGCGTAGCGACATCCGAACGGCTCAAAACTAGCCAAAAGCAATTCAAATACATCAAATAAAGCCCAAGGAAATAATTTCCAAATGATAAAGATCGAATCCTTAATCAAAACCCAAAACCGGCCAAAAAATCACACCCAAGCCCGCGCCTTGGATCCCAACAAAACTCACAAAATCCGACAACCCATCTAGTTACAAGTTCAACTATACTAATTTCACTCAATTCTGACTCCAAATCAATGTTCAAAACTCAAAAATTCGTTTTATGAACTTTAGGCCAAGACCCCCAATTTCCTCTTTAAATTCATCAACCAATTGCTAAAAATAAAGATATATTTATGAAATATAATCATAAGGGAGTCAAGAACACTTACTCCAAGTTGTGTGGAAAAATTTCTCTCCAAAGTCGCCCAAATCGAGCTCCAAAATGTCCAAAATGAGAAAAATCTCGGAAACCCTCATTTTTAACATTGCCCCAGGCATTTCCGCACCTGCGGTGCCTGGGCTCGCACCTGCGCATCCACTTTTGCGGAAATATTACGCGCCTACGGACACAACTAGCCTTCCAAATCCTCGCATCTGCGGGCTCGCAGATGCACATTACCCTTCGCACCTGTGTTCGCCCAAGCCAGCCCCCAGTCCCGCATTTGCGCCAACCACGCTGCACCTGCGGCCAAGACCCTCGCAGGTGCGATCACACCAGAGGCAGCAATTCCAGCATTTTCCTTAAGTCCGAATTTAATCTATTAACCATCCGAAACTCACCCGAGGCCCCAGGGACCTCAACCAAATACACCAATAAGTACCATAACATAACACTAACCTACTCGTAGCCTCAAATCACATCAAACAACATCAAAACGACGAATTACACCGCAAATGAAAATCTATGAACTTTGAAACTTCAACTTCCACAACCTATGCCGAAACATATCAAATCACATTCGATTGACCTCAAATTTTGCACACAAGTCAACATTCACATTACGGACCTATTCCAACTTCCAAGATCGAATTCCGACCCCGATATCAAAAAGTCAACCCCCCGGTCAAACTTCCCAAAAATTCAACTTTCGCCATTTCAAGCCTAATTCCACTACGGACCTCCAAATAATTTTCCGGACACGCTCCTAAGTCCAAAATCACCATACAGAGCTATTTTAATCATCAGAATTAAATTCCGAGGTCGTTTACACATAAGCCAATATCCGGTCAACTTTTCCAACTTAAGTTTTCAATTAAGAGACTAAGTGTCTCATTTCACTCCGAAATTCTTCCGGACCCGAACCAACTAACCCGCTAAGTCATAAAACAACTATAAAGCTTAACTTGAGTAGTGAATGGGAAACGAGATTGTAATACTCAAAACAACCGGCCGGGTCGTTACATGCTCCCCCACTTAAACATACGTTCGTCCTCGAACGTGCCAAGAGTTGTTTTCCAAGCCATCACATCACTATTTTATCTACCACTCACATACCCGGGGGTGATCCCACGCCACCCTATTATGTGTAAATTGTATAGGCCTGACAACACAACATAATTAAAAATTATTACTTCAACCTTAGCCCATAAACCTTGGAATTCAATTTCCAACATTCAGAATTTCTTTTCAAGACCTGAATCTCACATCAACACGCTATATGAGTCTGAACAAGCTATATCAAGCCATAACCATAGCCCCAGATATAATCACTTAACATACTACACAACTCGCATGCTCGCAGCATTATTTTCGATCATATTAACTACTCCAAACTAGCCCGGTAATAGTATTAAACCCCATATCAACAAAACCTCGTTCTAAAACTTTTGCACACTGCTGATAATGAAAGAAACACGCGAAATCTCATAACATCTTATCAGATTGACAAGTCATGGAGTTCTCTCACCCCAACCAGAACCATAATCACTTTCTAAGCCGAATTTCAATATTATCCTCCCGAATATACCATTTCAAACCTGATAGTACTCATTCTAGATCCAATGAACTTATATTATTAAACACAACTAGACATGCCACATCAATATAACTCAGAGCCACAAACCGTGCCATCCGTGCGCCAATACGCAACAATTCAAATGTACTAAGTCATGATAAATGACTCAAATGGGAGAACTACCACGCAAGATTAACAAGTACTACCACAAAGAAATGCTGGAAATCCATCACACACCGTAGAACCATCACACGATTCTAACACAAGGTTCATACCTTAACATAACTCCGCTGCAATGTGTGACCCCATCCAAACACTGGTCCATAAGAAATACCTCAGCCACTATGCTTAAAATCAATAACCACGCGCAATCCGATATCAAGTACTCACAGTGTATTACCATAACCATGGAGAAGCAAATGACACAATGCCACACATACCCGAAAGAACATAACCAATGCGCAACCACTCATGTATCACCCAAATACCCATCTCACACAAATTCCGCTATATCACCCCAATAGAACTGCACCATGGGTGCATACAACCAACGAATCACAACCCCTTGTAGCATAGAAAAGTAACTCACCGAATATATCGGAACACGAATAAGCTCAACAACAACCGAATGGCACTTCCCTCAACAATAGCAGTATGAAGCCAACCAATCCAACTCCGTGTAGAATACACACCCTAATTGGGACTACCAATGGACCCCCAAACCAACTCGAGGCACCCACACATGAATAAATAACCCTCCGAAAGCCCACAATGACTAAATCATAGCACATACTATCGTCTAGCTAGCTTCGACCATGACTTCACTGTCCACAACCATGAAACAACCTGCTCTTGAGAACTCCCAGTCTACAAATCCGTAGAACACACGAATCACCATATCTGATCCCAACTCCACCGCCAGATTGTCTAACACATCTCTCATACACGATCATCCCACGAGGAATACTTCTAAAATTCTTCCGTGCCACATAGCAAAATTTTAATATCAGCAGTCGATCAACCAGGAGAGTGCCGTAATACCAATGAAGTGCCCATAAATCAAAATACATTGACCTTCTGAAATGTATACTGTCATCAGGCCATACCGAATAGTAATATCATTTGCCTAGTCATCTGAAACCGTCCATGCTGCCTACGAATTTATGTCCTTCCCTTCAAAACTGAAATGTGACCTTGCACATGCAAATCTCAATCCCACGCAATACGTCGCGTCTACCATGCCATCCTGCGAAGTGTACAAGAATCTCATAATCAACTCTGAGTCACAAGTAGAATACATACCCTATCAGTCAGAAACCTTCCATTTGATCTCATCCCGGAGAAAATCCCAATATGCAACATATTCCTCACGCCGGTAGGAAATATACTCCTCAAACCGTGGTAAAACATATTGAGAACTCTTCGAAACCCATTTGCACACAACCAAACTATCAGAACCGAATCTCTCTAACTCAACACTGCCACGCAGGTCGCCAAAACCCAAGAACATTGCCACGAAACACCTATGGAGGCTAGCCACATCATAAGTACCCAAAGACCCGATTATATCCGTTACTGTGCTGATCCAACCTACTACCACGCTGTCCTATTTCTCTAAGTCCTTTCCAACTTTCCTTCAAACTGATACTTCTCCTTGCTGGAACACCACGACCCTTAAACAAAATGCACCACACAAGAGACCCTAGTATAAAACCACAATGCTCTAAGGCCTATAAGCCGCCGAATTCCCTTTTAAGTACCCCAAAAGCACCGCAACCGAGACATCCACTCCGAAATACCTTATGTGAATTTAAAATTGTTCCTCTTCCTTTTTTCTTATACTAAAATGTAGAATCCATAGTCATACAGAATTACCGCAAGTCTCGACACCATCCAATGTAACTCTCAGTTTCTAGCCATATACACATCTTGAAAATTCCAAATCGCTACATATCAATCTTGAATCCATTAGAACCATTCTCGAGAGTCATCCACTCTACTCAAACCTCAATTAAACCGACCAAATAGACCGAACGACCTGTGCCCCATTAACATACCCACACCTAAGGGAGTAACCCATACTCCTAAGCAACCAAGTAAATTCCTACTCCTTGTACACTACATCCTTCGTGAATAACCACTCAATTATTTTATGATTCCCATGATTTTCATATACTCCTAAAGTGCCATAACCCGTATCTAGAAATTTGCTTACTCGAGTCATTCTCGAACTCAACCTCTGCAAGTCATAATTAATCCATAAGTATGCCTCAGACCAAAATTAAAATTTAACACATAACCATGAATTGAATTGTCAATAGCAGACTCCCCCACTTGGCTCAAAGCCATAGATTAAAACAATTGATAACTCACAATACCCATACTCTATTACTGTCATAATATCGTAGTCAGTACAACAAAAATTCTTCTCAAGCTCATACAACGGCAACCATAAAGATACCTAAATCGTCTGTTAAGCTCGCATTCATTCTCTTAACACTCACATCAACTTTCTCAACCAGATTCAAATTCAAATCCCAACACATACGCCCCATCGGCAGAAAAGAAACTCTCTACTCACATTATAAGGAATACTCCTACGTAGATTACTCCGCAGGGGATAACCCACCTGCTTAACCTTAAATCAGTATTTTGCTAAACCCTTTTGCAGTTACAATTACTATGAAATCACTTAATCTTTCTGAGTCCAACTCATTAACCAAACATGAGAATTTAATTTGCCCCAAAATGTAACAACGTGAAAGATCCTTCAAAACATTAATACTCAAGACTGTACGTCACATCAAAATGTCTTAACGCATGCAATGGCCTTTCCTTTAAATTCCAAGGAAACACTTCTCGTCACATTCAAATCGTCTTAACGCATCCCGCAGTTACATCATACTCATCACAATGCCATTTCATCGCTCATCGAGCCACAAATTCCACTCGTAGGGATTTTACCGTACATATGAGTCCAAATGTACAAGTTACAATTTAAGCTACCGAGCCTAAGCTGCGGTCTAAACCTGGCCTCAAGTCCTACAGACTGGCCCATCACTAGAACACGGAATACACATCTCAAACATTGTTTATGGAATCACAAGCCGGCGATGCACAACTGATACCGAGTGCTCATGTGCGCATACGAATGCGTGGAAATAATTCAAAGAGTTACGCTTCAAGTTGAATCAATGCCGCACGATAAGGAAAGAAAGATGGGAAGTATATCCTAAATGTCCTGTAGCCTCTCGAAGATAGGTATGGACGTCATCATACCGATGTGCAAGACTCTACAAGACACTTGCTCATGAATTGTAGAACCTGTGAACCTAGGGCTCTGATACCAACTTGTCACGACCCAAAATCTGACTAGTCATGATGGCACCTAACCCACCCTGCTAGGTAAGCCAATTAACCACTAACCAATTCCAATAACAATTAATAAAGCAATTACGTAAAAAAATATCTGAATCTAATACATTCCCCAAGAACTGGTAGTACAAATCATGAGCATCTAGGAATAGATTTTACAAAGCAGAAATGAAATAAATACATCGTCTATTTGAAATGTACATAAATGAAAAACCCAAATCATTTACCAGAGTTGCCAAAAATATGAATAAGTTTGAAAACAATAATTTTCCCAAAATCCTTTCAATAATAAATAAGATGTTTCATTTTCTTTCCAGATAACCAGTGTAAAACAAATGCATCACCATGCCCATCTGTCAACATGTGTGAGAAATCATGAATGATGTGATACCGTACAGCATGAGGAAAATACATCTATATGCCTGTATATCATGTGTGCATGTCAATGCAATGTATCTTAGAGATGAACTCATGTACTCACACTCTCAGAGTTCTTAATTTCACTTTCTCACACATTCCACTCATCATGCCCAATCACTCGGTACTGTATATGGCCAATCCGGCCCAGGAAGATCCATCCCGGAATATACACATCAACTGATCATCAGTCACTCAGTACCGAGTAGGGCCAATCCAGCCCGTGGAGAAGATCCATCTCCAGGTATATAATACTTCGGACAAGATCCATGTCCAGGGAAGATCCATCCCTCAATAATATCAACCACGCTCACTGGGGGTGTACAGACTCTGGAGGGGCTCCTTCAACCCAAGCGCTATAAACCGCACGGACAACTCATGTGCTGCACGGACAACTCACGTGTCACACGGACAACTCACGTGCTATAATGTCAACATCTGGAATCGCACGGACAACACACGTTCTATAGTGACACAATCCTCACAAACAGACCCCGGGCCTCACTCAGTCATCAATCTCTCCAGTCTCATTCACGAGCACACAATGTCATGAAACTAGCCCGACAACAATGATATGATGTATCAATAAATAACTGAGATATGGTATGAATGCATGGATATGACTGAGTCTGAAATATCAATAAAATCAGTGAGATGACAGTAAGAAACGACCACTATGGGTCCAAACAATATCGACATAATGCCTAAACATGATATCTAGCATGATTGATAGCTTAACTAATTTATCACATGGTGAAAACATGGATATCAACAAAGTAGGACCACTATACAGTGCCATGGAAGCAACAGAGTCCTAATTCACATGGTGCACGCCCACACACCCTTCATCTAGCATGTGCGTTACCTCAATACCAATCATATAATACGTATTTCAGAGTTTCATACCCTCAGCACTAAGATTAAAGAGTTACTTACCTCAAACAAGCCAATACCAATGCCGAGCAAGCCAAGCGGTGCTCCAAAGATGCCGTCACGCGCGTAGCGACCTCTGAACGACTCAAAACTAGCCAAAAGCAATTCAAATATATCAAATAAAGCCCAAGGAAACAATTTCCAAATGATAAAGATCGAATCCTTAATCAAAACCCAAAACCGGCCAAAACATCACACCCGGGCCCGCGCCTTGGAACCTAACAAAACTCACAAAATCCGATAACCCATCCAATTACAAGTTCAACCATACTAATTTCACTCAATTCCAACTCCAAATCAATGTTCAAAACTCAAAAATTCATTTTATGAACTTTAGGCCAACACCCCCAATTTCCTCTTTAAATTCATCAACCAATTGCTAAAAATGAAGATAGATTCATGGAATAAATCACAAGGGCATCAAGAACACTTACTCCAAGTTGTGTGGAAATATTCCTCTCCAAAGTCGCCCAAACCGAGCTCCAAAATGACCAAAATAAGAAAAATCTCGGAAACCCTCATTTTTAACACTGCCCAGGCATTTCCGCACCTGCACATCTGCTTTTGCGGAAAAATTGCGCGCCTGCGAACACAACTAGCCTTCCAAATCCTCGCATCTACGGGCTCGTAGATGCGCATTACCCTTCGCACCTGCGTTCGCCCAAGCCAGCCCCCAGTCCCGCATCTGCACCAACTAGGCCGCACCTGCGGCCAAGACCCTCACATGTGCGATCACACCAGGGGCACCAGTTCCAGCATTTTCCTTAAGTCCGAATTTGATCCGTTAACCATCCGAAACTTACCCGAGGCCCCTGGGGCCTCAACCAAATACACCAACAAGTCCCATAACATAACAAGAACCCGCAGCCTCAAATCACATCAAACAACATCAAAACGATGAATCACACCTCAAATCAAAATCTATGAACTTTGAAACTTCAACTTCCACAACCGATGCCGAAACATATCAAATCACATCCGATTGACCTCAAATTTTTGCACACAAGTAACATTTCACATTATGGACCTATTCCAACTTCCAAAATTGGATTCTGACCCCAATATCAAAAAGTTAACCCCCCGGTCAAACTTCTCAAAAATAATTTTTCGGATACTCTTCTAAATCCAAAATCACCATACAGAGCTATTGGAATCATCAGAATTAAATTTCGAGATTGTTTACACATAAGTCAATATCCGGTCAACTTTTCCTACTTAAGTTTTTAATTAAGAGACTAAGTGTCTCATTTCACTCCGAAATCCTTCCGGACCCGAACCAACTGACCCGGTAAGTGATAAAACAACTGTAAAGCTTAACTTGAGTAGTAAATAGAATAACGGGGTTGTAATACTCAAAACGACCGGCCGGGTCATTACAGTGAAATTTCAGCCTTTTACTAATTTGTCTAACAAATTTTCAGCATGCTTCAGGTACTTCAATTAACAAAGGATGCAAACATTACAAGTAATTCATGATTTGAGTCCTAAACTACCCGGACATAAGCATGATTAGTAGCTATGCACGGACTCTCGTCACCTCGTGCGTACATAGCCCCCACAATTAATAGCAGATATTAATTTAAATTACCTATGGGCTAAATTCCCTCTTACAAGGTTAGATAAGAGACTTACTGTCACGACCCTAAATCCATTATAGGTCGTGATGGTGCCTAACACCGCTGTCAGGAAAGCGATAGAATGTAGCTCACATAAGTCCCCGCAATAACCGCGCCTCTGTGCCCACGAGGCCACTAGAAATATATGCACCTGCACAAAAATGTACAGCAAGTGTAATATGAGTACGTAAATAAATGCGTACCCAGTAAGTATCTCATCTAACCTCGAAGAACTAGTGACGAGGGGTCGACTCCGACACTTACTATGGGCTAACAATAAATACCGATATTATACTTAAGCATGGATTGTATGAAATAGCTGTAAACTGAATAACAAGAAGTGAGTGGATAATTCTTTTATTAATAGGAAATTTTTCCAAACTTATTCTCGTCATTTAACAATTTATATCTCAAGCCAAAGAAGTAATATCAATAATAATTGGTTCAAAAGATTTATCATGCGCAAATTATGCCGAGGTCGTACGGCCCGATCCAATATAATATTTAAACTGTGCATTGCCGAGGGTCGAACGACACGAACCATAGATGCATATATCTTCTACCGAGGCGTTCGACCCGCTCCACAAAAGAGAAAACACATTAAACAACCAATTCAAGATTTATTAAAGGGAAAATATTTCAAGAATTTCAAATTCTCATTTAACGGTCATGTAAATTAAGTTTAACCTTTTTACAATTCCCTTTTCGAGTTTCTAAATGTTTTAAACAATTAAATTAACGAGTAGGGATCAAACATCGCAAGTACAACATGATATGGGTCCTAGACTACCCGGACATAAGCATAATAGTAGCTACGGACGGACTCTCACCACCTCGTGCATACGTATCCCCCACAAATAGAAGCACATAATAATTTGATTCACTTATGGGGTTAATTCCCTCTTACAAGGTTAGAAAGGAGACTTACCTCGCTCCGAAGTTCCATAACCGGCTCCAAAGCCTTTCCAACAACTCAAACCTATGCCCATCACTCCAAAACTAGTCAATAAATGTGAAAATCTATAAATGCATACTCTAATACTCATTATAATTCAATTTACAACAATTTCCAACTCCGCTCGAAAAGTCGATAAAATCACCCTCGGGCCCACGTGCTCGGATTTGGAAAATTTTCGAAGATAAACATTACCCATAACCCCACGAACTCAAATATATAATTTATTCTCAATTCCATGCCCTATTTCGTGGTCAAAATCCAAAAATATCAATTTCTAGATTTTCTACCAAAACCCTAAAGTTTTACTGATTTTCATGTATAAATCCATATACAACCCATATATTTAACTAACAATGTGCGGGAATTACTTACCTCATAATAGATGATGAAATCTCCTCTTCAAAAGCTCCAAACATCGCCCAACCAAACTGAAATATGAAGGAAATTGGGCAAATCCCGTCTTTATATAACACTGCCCTTCTTCACGATCGCGGAAACACCCTCGCGATCGCTAAGGCCAAAAGCCATCTGCCCAAAAAAACCTTCTTCGCGTTTGCATTCCACACGACACGTTCGCGAAGCCTTCCGCACTCACTGCTTCGCGATCGCACACCTAGGCTCGCGTTCGCGTAGATCAAACAGCCTCAGGCCCAGATGCTCACTTCCTTCTACGCGTTCGCGACTTCCCAATCACGTTCGCGTAGGTCCATCAAGACCTTCACCGCATTCGTGTCTCCCCCATCGCATTCGCGATGGGCAAAATCCAGCAGCCCCCAAAAGTCTCCTTCGTGAACGCATGCGTCCCTTCGCATTCGCGAAGAAGAAAACTAGATAGCAGCAACAACATCAACAAATCATTCCGTTTTGGTTTGAAACCACCCTGAAACACACCTGAGGCCCCCAGGACTCCGTCCAATCACCCAAACCAGTCCCATAACATAACACAAACTTGCTCGAGGCCTCAAACCACCGATTGACGTGCTAGAGCTCAAAATGACTGGTCGGGTCATTACATTCTCTCCCACTTAAACATACATTCATCCTCGAACGTGCGAAGAACTGCCCTGAAGTTGTCCAAAATCATTGTTTAACCCCTTGAGCACCTGTCCGTGCTACCACAATCTAGTTGAGCACATTGGCTCGAGCCAGTCTGAAGATTCCCCTCTTTTATTTAGTCAAAGCCATAGAGCCAAGCTCCAACATCCGAAATTCTCTACCAGGCTTGTTTCGAACATACGAACACCACATCAGTCACTATACACTGCACCAAATCATGATTGTATACCTGTTCTGAATTCACACCATGCACCTGTAAGGCCCCGTAAAAGTTTTGCAAAAATAATGTTAATAATGTTTCGTGGTGCCGATTTGGTTTTACGTGTTGTGTATTATAGAAATTCTTCACGGCGAGCTTACTCGCTGCGGTTCAGACTTTTTGGATTGAACAATGCATCGAAAAGTAAAGGAAAATGTTTGGTAGTGTTACGCACTTTTGCGGTCCATTATGCGACTGCAGAATCACTTTGCGGACCGCATAATGGCCGCAGAGTGAGGCAGTTATTGGGCTGATTTGGATGCGTTTTGCGGTCGGCTATGCGACCGCATAACTATTATGCAGTTCATTATGCAACCGCAAAACAAGTCTGTGGGCCGCAGAGTGACCGCAGACACAGACAATTCTTTTTCGGTTGTTCGGTCACCGATTATGCGACCGAGATACGGTCCGCATATCGGTTATACGATCGCATATGCGATCGAAGACTTTGTTCCGGAGCTTTATTTTTGGGGTTTTAAAACCCGACCCTATTTCGTTAAAACACACCCCATGGACCATTTTGAGCATATTTTCTGATATTCTTAGCGTGAGAGAGAGGGTCCTCGAGGGAGAAGTGATCTTCATCAATTGTTCTTCAATTCTCACTTAAATCTTGAATATTATCAAGAGAGGAACCTAGGTCTTCTTCCTAAGAGGTAAGATTCTATCACCCAAACTCTTAATTTCAAAATGTAACTAGAATAGGCCATTAGTGAGGTAATTCATGGGGATAGGAGTGCTTACCTTGCATGCATGTTTCCTTGTAGTATGTGGGAAGATTGTGAGATAATAATGGTAGAGAGTGGGTTGGGAAATGATGGAATCTTCCACAAAAGAGCCTTAAAACATTGATGCACACCTAGTGTTTGATAGTATGCTCAAATGAGCTAAAACAATGTTTATTTTCCTAATTTTGGTTCAATTTTGTTATATTGCTTAAATAGATTAAAGTTGCTAATATTCCGGAACATCTTAGAGTTTTAAGAAGCTCAATTGAGGTATGTTGGCTAAACCCTCTTCTTCTTAGAATCGAACCCCTCGGTGATCATGTAATGGGAGTAAGTCCTTGATCATCATAGAATTGGCGATTTCTAACGTATTTGTGTTGAAGGATGTAAGTTTAATATTTATTCTAAATGTTTCATCATGTTATGTTGTCATTGAGGATGTGTTTAAAAATGTGGAATATGTGTTAGAAAGCTTAAGACTTCATGTCAAGATCGAAATAAAGGTTGTTATGCCAAATTGTATAAAAAGCCTCTATGTGCCTAAGATTCCCTAAAGGCTCATATGTGAATTTACTGTCTTGAATGGGGAGCCTTATTGATTTTGATAATGATATTGAGTATGGAAAAGGGGTCTAGAACTATTAAATACGGCCAAGTGGCAAGAATGACTTTGTAATCGTAATCACTAGTGTCAATGAATCGAAAGTACATGAAAGAAGTACGATGTGAGATGATTGACTGAAAAAGGTAATGTCTCAAATGAGATGGCCTAGCCGATCGGGCCGAGATCGGACTGCATGTAAGACCACAGTGGTATTGTGAATGAAATTGTGGTAATGTCTCCAATGAGATGGCCTAGCCGATCGGGCCGTGATCGGACGCCATGCCGCACACATGGTGGTACTGTGCTGGAAAGTTATAATAAAATTGTGGTAATGCCTCAGACGAGGCGGCCTAGCCGATCGGGCCGAGATCGGACTTCGTGTAAGAATACAGGGGTATTGTGAATTGTGGGATAGTGGTGCTAAAGGTCACCCAACCTAGTAATATGGAAATGGTCTTGAAAATGTATATGATCCTTAACTTGTTGTTTTACTAATATTTGAGGCCATTATTGAATTCTTGACTATTCTTCTTGTATTATTATTCATTCTATTGAGTTGTTGTTTAGCTATACATACTAGTGCTATTCGACGATACTAACGTCCCTTTTGCCGGTGGAGCTGCATCTTTAAATGGATGCAGGTGGTTACATAGCAGACAATGCGGATCACAGATATTGCTGCATCCTCTTCTCAGCGGACTCGGTGAGCCCCATTTCATTTCGGGGTCATGTATTGTACCTTTTGTTTATATTATGGTCACTTTTTGAGGTATAGTGGGGGCCTTATTGTCGGCACCATCTTTACTCTCTTTTGTATCTTTAGAGGTTCCGTAGACATTATGTGGGTTGTATATGGGTGTTAGGAATGTTAAACAAGTTATGTTGTGTTTGATCACTTGTTCCACTTGAACTATAAAAATGTGTAGTTTGGGACTTAAAAGCAAAATGACTAATGAAATGATTTAGGATTGTATGAATAAAACTCTTACTGTATAATTAATGAAATCTCGTCTTCTCTTGATCATGGGTTAATTGGGTAGAAAGTATCTAACAGGCTTGCTCAGCCGGGTTTATTCGGTTGAGCACCGGTCGTGCTTCCCGAGGATGGGGCGTGACAAACTTGGTATCAGAGCCTAAGATTTTAAAGTGTCCTAGGATGTCTCGGAGCCGTGTCTGGTAGAATCCTTCTTATCGGTGTGTTGTCGACCACATCTATAAGTTGGAGGCTACTTGGACATTTAGGAACAATACCCTTCTTTGATATTCTGGATCGTGTGATGAAACTAATTATGCAACTGTTCCTCCTCTAACTCGTGCATTCTTTTAACTTTCAGTATATGGCACCTAAGAAGGGAGCAAGAACTGGCCAAGGAGCCAACGCTGCCTTAGGAGTGGCAGTTGACCCTTTATTTGATGATGCGGGTGAACACCCGAGGGTTGAGGATAATCCCCCTACTGCTACACTACCTAATTCCACTACACCGGCCCAGGCCATACTAGTTCCTACATCTACTGAAGGTGCGACGGTTCCTCCACATGATATTCCGATTCTATCTCCAGCCTCAGCATCCAGCTCTGGTATTTCTGATGGGGATCTTAGGGGAGCTATTCAGATGCTGACTCAGATAGTGGCTTCTCAGGCCCAAAGGTCGAATGTTGCACCCACATCTTCTAGCCAACAAGGGGATTCTACTAGTTTTAGGGTGAACATATTTCTGCAGTTAGATCCTCCGGTGTTCACGGGTGCTAATCCTGAGGAGGACCCACAGGACTTCATTAATGAGATACATAAGACTCTCTGGGTTATGCACGCTGCTGAGACGGAGGGAGTGGAGTTGGCCGTCTACCGCCTAAAAGGGGTGGCCTATTCTTGGTTTGAGCTGTGGGAGGACTCTCGGGAGGAGGGGAACCCTCTAGCGAGATCGAGAGAGTTTGTGGATGCCTTTATGGACCATTTTTTGCCTGCCGAGACTAGGGCAGCCCGTGCTGTAGAGTTTGAGAATCTTATGCAAGGGAGTAGGAGTGTGTGGGAGTATCACATGGAGTTCGCGCGCCAGTCAAAGTATGCCATTCTCATGTTACCATACTTTGGAGGCTAGAGTGCGCCGGTTTGTGCAGGGCCTTAGCCCCTTGGTTATCAATGAGGCTGCTACAACTGCCTTGAATTAAGACATGAACTATGGGAAAATGGTAGCATTTGCTCAAGCTACAGAGGACCGCAAGTTGAAGAACAGAAGGGAGCGAGAGGGTACCAGCAAGGACCGGTCCGCGGGAAACTTTGGGGAGTCATTTGGTGGGGGAAGATCAACTTTCAGAGGAGGGTCATCAGGGCCAACCCAATCTCATGCTCAGTCTTCACCCAGTGCACCACCAGCGGGACACAGTCAGCAGTAGGAGAGTAGCTTCAGGCCCAATCAGGGCAGCAGGGGACCCCACCATCAGCGCCGATCAGGAGGGGGATTCCCGTAGCAGCGGAGGCCCCCATGCCCCAGGTGTGGGAAGATACACTCGGGGATCTGCTACATGGACTTACCTATATGTTATGGGTGTGGATTGAGGGGTCATATTTAGAGGGAGTGTCGTTCATCCTGCCAGGGTACGGGCAGGGGTATAACACAGCCATCCAGTTCTGCAGCTGCTACATCTTCAGCACCCCCTCCAGCTGGAGGCCCTCCAGCACTAGCAGGGCATGGTGCAGCTAGGGGTGGTGCACAGAGTTCTGGAGGACCCAGCCGTTTCTATGCTATGAGCGGCCGCCAGAATCCAGAGGCTTCTCCAGATGTCGTCACAGGTACATTGACTGTCCAAACTCATGAGGTATATGCTTTTATTGATCCCGGTTCCACCTTGTCCTATGTTACCCCTTTTGTTGCTATGGAATTTGGGATAGAACTGGAATAGCTTCCTGAGATGTTCTCTGTATCTACACCGGTTGGTGAGTCTATTGTGGCTGCACGGGTTTATAGGGGTTGTGTTTTCATGGTGCGCGGTCGGGACACCGTGGCCGATCTCATTGAATTGGGGATGGTTGATTTTGATGTAATTATGGGAATGGATTGACTTTATTCATGTTTTTCTAAGCTAGATTGCCGAACTAGAACTGTGAGGGTTGAATTTCCAGGTGAGCCAATTGTTGAGAGGAAGGGGGATAATGTGGTGCCAAAGGGTAGGTTTATTTCTTACCTTAAGGCCACAAAGATGATCAACAAGGGGTGTATTTACCACTTGGTCCGGGTTACGGACACCGATGTTGAGGCACCTACACTCGAGTTAGTGCCAGTTGTGAATGAATTTTTGGAGGTCTTTCCTGATGAGCTCCCTGGGGTTCCGCCAGACAGGGAGATTGATTTTGGGATTGATGTGATGCCAGGCACGCATCCTATATCTATTCTGCCCTATAGAATGGCACCGGCAGAATTGAAGGAACTAAAGGAATAGTTGAAGGATTTGTTGGAGAAGGGTTTCATCCGACCGAGTGTGTCTCCATGGGGTGTACTGATTCTTTTTGTGAGGAAGAGAGATGGATCACTGAGGATGTGTATTGACTACCGACAGCTCAACAAAGGCACAATAAAAAGCAAATACCCACTACCAAGGATAAATGATTTGTTTGATCAGTTACAAGGTGCTAAATACTTCTCTAAAATTGATTTACTATCCGGGTATCACCAATTGAAGATCAGGGAGCAGGATATTTCGAAAATAGCTTTTAGGACTCGGTATGGGCATTTTGAATTTCTGGTGATGTCTTTTGGGCTAACAAATGCCCCAGCGGCTTTCATGAATCTTATGAATCGGGTTTTCAAGCCTTTCCTCGACTCCTTTGTGATAGTGTTCATTGACGATATTCTTGTGTATTTACGAGGTCGGGAGGACCATGCCGATCATGTCAGGGCAGTGTTGCAGACTCTTCATCAGCACCAATTGTATGCAAAGTTTTCAAAGTGTGAATTTTGGCTCGAATCTGTCACATTCTTGGGCCATGTTGTCTTGAGAGAAGGAATCAAGGTTGATCCTCAAAAGATTTCCGCAGTAAAGAATTGTCCTAGACCTACAACGCCCACCGAGATTCGTAGTTTCTTGGGCTTAGCAGGGTATTACAGGAAGTTTGTGGAGGGGTTCTCTACTCTTGCCTCTCCGTTGACTGAATTGACTTAGAAAGCAGTCAAGTTCCAATGGTCCGATGCCTATGAAAGGAGCTTCCAGGAGTTGAAATCGAGATTGACTACAACGCCGGTGTTGACCTTGCCAGAGGGTACATATGAATTTATGGTATATTGTGATGCTTCAAGAATTGGGCTTGGGTGTGTGTTAATGCAACATGGAAAAGTTATAGCATTTGCTTCTAGGCAACTCAAGAATCATGAAAAGAATTATCCAACACATGACTTAGAACTTGCGGCGGTGGTTTTTGCATTGAAAATTTGGCGTCACTATTTGTATGGGGTCCATGTGGATGTATTCACGGACCACAAGAGTCTTCAATATATTTTCAAATAAAAGGAGCTGAATCTAAGGCAGAGAAGATGGCTTGAGTTACTCAAGGATTACGACATCGATATTCTATATCACCCAGGAAAAGCCAATGTCATGGCGAATGCTCTTAGCCGAAAATCTATGGGTAGTTTAGCATACTTGAAGGTATATCAAAGGCCATTGGCCAAGGATTTCCATCGATTGGCTAGTTTGGGAGTTCGTCTTACGGACTCTAATGAAGGAGGGGGTAATTGTGCAAAATAGGGCTGAATCATCGCTTGTTGTAGAAGTGAAAGAGAAGCAATACAATGATCAATTTTTGATGCAATTGAAGGAGGGGATTCAAAAACATAAGACTATGGCTTTTGCTCTTAGCATGGATGATGGTACACTAACGTACCAAGGGCGGCTATGTGTTCCGAATGTAGATGGTCTCCGGGAAAGAATCATGACCGAAACTCATGCTTCTAGGTATTCCGTGCATCCAGGCTCTACGAAGATCTATCACAACCTCAAGGAAGTCTATTAGTGGTGCCCGAACTGTCAGCAAGTGAAGGCCGAACATCAACGGCCTGGTGGGTTGGCACAGAACATAGAAATTCCAATATGGAAGTGGGAGATGATTAATATGGATTTTGTGGTAGGATTACCATGCACTCCGCGCAAGTTTGACTCAATTGTTATACCGACACAGCAGAACAGTATGATCAGTTGTATATCAAGGAAATATTCAGGCTACATGGCACTCCAGTTTCTATCATTTCCGATCAAGGGGCTCAGTTTACGGCCAACTTTTGGAGGAAATTTCAGCAAGGTTTGGGTACTCGGGTGAATCTTAGTACAACTTTCCATCCACAGACTGACGAGCAAGCAGAATGGACTATTCAGATGCTCGAGGACGTGTTGCGTGCTTGTGTTCTTGATTTCAAGGGTAGTTGGGATGATCATTTGCCACTCATAGAGTTTGCTTATAACAACAGCTTTCATGCTAGTATTTAGATGGCACCAATAGAGGAATTATATGGTAGGACATGTAGATCTCCCATTGATAGGGCCAGACCTTGTACATCAGGCTATGATAAAAGTTAAGATCATAAAAGAGCGGTTGAAAACTGCTCAAAGTCATCAAAAATCCTATTCGAATGTTCGTCGCAGAGACTTAGAGTTCAAAGAAAATGATTGGGTATTCTTGAAGGTTTCCCCCATAAAGGGTATTATGCGGTTTGGGAAAAAGAGGAAATTGAGTCCGAGGTATGTCGGGCCATACAAAATCGTTCAGAGGATCGGTAAGGTGGCGTACAAGCTTAAGCTACCACCTGAGATGTCATTAGTACACCCGGTATTCCATGTGTCTAGGTTGAAGAAAGTAGTTGGAGATCCATCACTCATTGTTCCGGTTGAGACCATTGAGGTTAATGAAGAATTGTCATATGAAGAGATTCCAGTTGCCATTCTTGATAGGAAAATCCGAAAGTTGAGGAATAAAGAAATTGCCTCTGTATAAGTGTTATGGTGAAACCAGCAAGTTGAAGAGGCCACGTGGGAGGCCGAGGAAGAGATGAAGAAGAAGTGTCCTCACTTGTTTGAATAGTTATGTAATCCTTTCTTTTATGAACCTGTCGCCTAAGAATTTTGTATCACTTGTTCAGTTAATGTAAAGATGCTCCTTTTATTTATAGGTTGTTTACATGAGGCCACAGTTGGTGTGGTTATGAGTTATGCTAGGTCGTTGGGTTCTATACATGTTTGTAAGATGTGTTCTGGGGCTCTCTGACAGGTGGATAGGCCTAGTTACAAATGAAACTATGGCAAAATATTTGAGAATTTTAGGAGTTAGTCAACTTTGGGGCTGCTGATGTGTGGTATGAAAACTGAGTTACATAAGATTCTAATAACAGATGTTTACCCTCATTCGAGGACGAATGATCCTAAGTGGGGGAGAATGTAAGGCCCCGTAAAACTTTTGCAAAAATAATGTTAATAATGTTTCGTGGTGCCGATTTGGTTTTACGTATTGTGTATTATAGAAATTCTTAGCTCGCCGCGGTTCAGACTTTTTGGTTTGAACAATGCATCGGAAAGTAAAGGAAAATATTTGGCAGTGTTACGTGTTTCTCCGGTCCATTATGCGATCGCAGAATCACTCTGCGGACCGCATAATGGCCACAAAGTGAGGAAGTTATTGGGCCAGTTTGGATGAGTTTTGTGGTCGACTATCCGACCGCATAACTGTTCTGCGGTTCATTATGCGACCGCAGAATAGGTCAGCGGGTCGCATAGTGACCGCAGACACGGACAATTGTTTTTTGGCTATTCGGTCACCGATTATGCGACCGAGATGCGGTCCGCATATTAGTTATGCGATCGCAGACATTGTTTCGGAGCTTCATTTTTTGGGTTTTTAAACCCGACCCTATTCCGTTAAAACACACCCCATGGACCATTTTGAGCATATTTTTTGATATTCTTAGAGTGAGAGAGAGGGTCCTAGAGGGAGAAGTGATCTTCATCAATTGTTCTTCAATTCTCACTTAAATCTTGAAGATTATCAAGAGAGGAATCTAGGTCTTCTTCCTAAGAGGTAAGATTTAATCACCCAAACTCTTAATTTCAAAATGTAACTAGAATGGGCCATTAGTAAGGTAATTCATGGGGATGGGAGTGCTTACCTTGCATGCATGTATCCTTGTAGTATGTGGGAAGATTGTGAGCTAATAATGGTAGAGAGTGGGTTGGGAAATGATGGAATCTTCCACAAAAGAGCCTTAAAATATTGATACACACCTAGTGTTTGATAGTATGCTCAAATGAGCTAAAACCATGTTCATTTTCCTAATTTTGGTTCAATTTTGTTATATTTCTTAAATAGATTGAAGTTGCTAATATTCTGGAACATCTTAGAGTTTTAAGAAGCTCAATTGAGGTATGTTGGCTAAACCCCCTTCTTCTTAGAATCAAACCCCCTCGGTGATCATGTAATGGGAGTAAGCCATTGATCATTATAGAGGTGGTGATTTCTAACGTATTTGTGTTGAAGGATGTAAGTTCAATATTTATTCTAAATGCTTCATCATGTTATGCTGTCCTTGAGGATGTGTTTAAAAATGTGGAATATGTGTTAGAAAGGTTAAGACTTCATGTCAAGATCGAAATAAAGGTTGTTATGCCAAATTGATAATGATATTGAGTGTGGAAAAGGGGTCTGGAACTATGAAATACGGCCAAATGGCAAGAATGACTTTGTAATCATAATCACTGGTGTCAATGAATCGAAAGTACACGAAAGAAGTACGATGTGAGATGATTGACTGAAAAAGGTAATGTCTCAAATGAGATGGCCTAGCCGATCGGGCCGAGATCGGACTCCGTGTAAGAACACGATGGTATTGTGAATGAAATTTTGGTAATGTCTCCAATGAGATGGCCTAGCCGATTGGGCCGTGATCGGATGCCATGCCGTATACATGGTTGTACTGTGCTGGAAAGTTATAATGAAATTGTGGTAATGCCTCAGATGAGGCATCCTAGCCGATCGGGCGAGATCGGACTCCGTGTAAGAATAAGGGGGTATTGTGAATTGTGGGATAGTGGTGCTAAAGGTCACCCAACCTAGTATTATGGAAATGGTCTTGAAAATGTATATGATCCTTAACTTGTTGTTTTACTATTATTTGAAACCCTTATTGAATTCCTGACTGCTCTTCTTGTATTATTATTCATTCTATTGAGTTGGGGTTTAGCTATACATACTAGTATTATTCGATGGTACTAACGTCCCTTTTGCCGGGGGCGCTGCATCTTTAAATGGATGCAGGTGGTTACATAGCAGACAATGCGGATCACAGATAGTGCTGCATCCTCTTCTCAGCGGACTCGGTGAGCCCCATTTCATTCCGGGGCCATGTATTGTACCTTTTGTTTATATTATGGTCACTTTTTGAGGTATAGACGGGGCCTTGTTGCCGACACCATATTTACTCTCTTTTGTATATTTAGAAGCTCCGTAGACACTATGTGGGTTGTATATGGGTGTTTGGAATGTTAAACAAGTTATGTTGTGTTTGATCACTTGTTCCACTTGAACTATAAGAATGTGTAGTTTGGGACTTAAAAGCGAAATGACTAATGAAATGATTTAGGATTGTATGAGTGAGACTCCTACTATATAATTAATGAAATCTCGTCTTCTCTTGATCATGGGTTAATTGGGTAGAAAGTGTCTAACAGGCTTCCTCGGTCGGGTTCACTCCGTTGAGCACCCCGTCACGCTTCCCGAGGATGGGGCGTGACAGCACCGCATATTTCGCATGACCATAATAACATCCTCTGACAACAATAGCCACAATTCCACGAATCTGATGCCCACAACACACTTCATGACACATATAAGTCCTCTTCCAACTCTTGCAATACTGCCACGACGGATCATTGAGTCACTCCTTCTAACAAGAACCATTACCTCATTATGAACCAAATAACGATATTTGCTCTTTTTTTTAATATGCCTCATATAATCCGATCGCACTGATCCCAAATCCAATAATCTCGCATCACCCAGTATAAGCTGTTCAAGCAATAAGCCATCTTAGACACTGCCAAAAGTCTCATATGATGCCACAATGCACCAACAAGTTACAAACTCGCATGTCATACATAAGGAAAAATGAACTTTGGAAAGAACTGCTCAACCCACGTGACTAATTAAACAACCGAAAAGATGTTATGAACCTTCCTCAGAAATGAGACACAAAACGCACAAGAATAGCTATGGGAGATTGTACTCAACATCACATTATTACAGCGTGCAACCCGATCCACACATGATACCGTTGCGGCATGCAACCCGATCCAACCATGATACTCGTGGCGGCGTGCCACCCGATCCAAAACAACATACCCGTGGCAGTGTGCCACCCGATCCACACATAATAATCTAAAGAAAACATACATCGAGCCGTAACGCTTATACTCACGAAATGCCCGAATATCAACCATAATCATGCCATGTGCATAATACAAATCCTGGGGAGACGGGTAGCGTCATATGCTATAAAACTCAAGCACAACTAAGGTGCGATATATGATCTGTATCTTGAGAGCCATCCTGCTCACATAACACCACTGCTACGCGGGACGTCAACACATTGTACAAATAATCAAGCCGTCTCATGACCCATATGGCACAATAGAGTATTACATGAAATAGCTGGCGACAGAATTAACATCCCACGCCCGAATACTCTTCCATAAGGAATGCTATGCGGAATGAACACACCCAGGCTGGTGTAGAATACATATCCACATCTGGACACATCAACGGTCCTCAAACTAATTCTGATCATACCATGCTTGGGCAAATAACCTCTCAAGGATCCACAATGACCTTTTTCCCATGACACACAAGAACAACCGTCGAATCCAGAACAAACTTCCACAATTCACAATCAACTAAATAGAGCGCCTTTCAAGCCTAAACTCTCACATTAGCGATAGTACCAAAATCTCCATACTTGGTTTCAATCTTTAATCAATCAAGTGATTACACGTCACACTTATACAATATTCCCGTGGGATGCGCTCCCACGACTTTCCGCAATGGGTAACAAGTCTGCACATCCATACCACCGACCATACTAATGCTGTAAAGCAATTCAAGAATCCGCGAATCAGTACACAAAGCCTCTTACACGGGACACCGATCTCAAGTGATGCTAAAGACAATACCAGCTGATTCTAACCATCTGAATTCTTTCCTGCTCGTACGAGCTCGTGACATTCTTGTCGACACCAAACTACAACCTTGATCCTCAGCTTCCAATTTCCCATGCCGCTCACTGCACCTAACATGCCAATATGTGAGAGTACAAGAATTCCATAATAACCCCTGATCCACTAATAGAATAAACACTCCATCATATAGCAACCTTTTACTTAACTCATTTCAGGAGAACAATTGCAACACGTGACCGAATTCTCATAACCGTAGAAAATACAATCCCAAGTAGTGGTCTAAACCACCATAACTCTTCCGGGATCCATCTATACATAACAGGCCATAATAATCGAATACTTCCCAATAAATCAAATTATGGCGAACGTCAAGCCTCGCACGTACCGCCACAATCGCACGTATAACTTACGCGCTGAAGGAACTGATCATTGCCACCATCATGCCAATCCAACCATTGCTAACCGATCTGACTTCTTCTAATTTACTCGGGACTTGCCCTAGAAATAATAATGGCTCCATTCGAAATATAACGAAACCCAAGAACACTCATCCCGAGTGACCCAATCCACGAGACCACATCGCCTCAATACCCATGAACCATATCATATCCTCCTTACGTGCACAATAGCATCACCAATTGGTACACCCAGTCTGCAAGACCTTCCGTGAATCCGAAGCTACTTATTCCCTTCTTACAATACTGTACCACATACCCAATGATAACATAAAACATTCCAAGCCCCTTTTCATAATCCACTACAAAAGCTCAATACTTAACCATACTACTAGCTCGAAATCCTTAGGCACCGCACTTTGAATTTTTGAACCTACTAGAACCATTGTTGAGAGTTACCCGCTCTGACTTGTTCCCAATTATGATCAAACTCCAAGGCCCTGATAGCACATGAACACCTTCTCAAAGAAGCACTCGGCTGACCCACTTTCCTTGTACATCACTTCTACACGAAGCATAAACTCCGAGTCTTCCCAAAGCCTGAACATGAATCGATAAGGCCAATTATAGCACACATTCCTCAAATCATTTTCTCAAATCACCACTGATGTTCTCTTTCCTTAGTCGTAACAACCCACCAATATGCCGATAACCAAAAACCTCACAAGTAGACAACCATGCAATCCAATCGTAGGCGGTGGGGCTCTCCGACTTAGCTTGAAGCTACCATTACATGACCCTGGAACCTACCAAGATTCCTTCTTCCTCACTGACATGACCTCGCATAATCGACCCACCAAATTCCTCAAAATCTTCCTGTTAACCATTTCATGAACACTATGAATCACTAGCCACATTTATATATTCGACCTCTTACCGGATAGCCAGTAAAATTCTTCATAGAAGCTTCATCAACACCATGCAACCGCTAACCTGCTCACAGGAGATATCCCACCAGTGGAAATTCCATGCCGACCTCTTTAAATGACGCTGCACCGAGTACAATTACTACGAAACCAATAAACCCTCCGAAGCCCGTGCTCATTCACCAGCTGTACAATTTCGTTCACTCCCCATTGACATCAACTAAAGGTGCGATGATACATTCCAATCCAAGTCATGTTGCCTCCCTCTTTATATTAAGCAACTCCCTCCTGTTGTATCCAACCTTCCTCTATAGTAGCCAATATTCCAAATTAGTCCGTAGTCCTAGCCACTGTCCACTATGAATCCCAAATCACTCTAAACTTTCCCCAAGGTGTGTAGCTATCCTACCACAGAACCCATATGCTACTCTGCCACTCTCCCACTTTGGTCAAACCCTCTCCTTTAAGAAACTACTCGACTTCTGCTTCTCACACTTGGCCTTCTAGAAGTTTAACCGTTACAAGACACCTCCCACATGTCTTTTCTCATCCTCTGCTGCCCAGCTGTTGCCTTAAATCAAAATCCGTCTCTGTAGCACCTGAACCAATAGATCGCTACCAACTTTAAACCTCTCCGAAGATCATCCTTCTCGATCCATCAACACTAGGAACACCGATTAGATCCTAAACCACTGCACACCGTGATCTCTGACAACCGCTTCCCCGGTACCATTTCACAATACCCTGCCCCAAAGGCAAATTGAAGAAGACCATAACACCAGCTAACTTAACACATTCAATCAAGGACGACGACACCACATCACAGATGAAAATTCCACCACGCTCGAAAATACCAAGTCTTGTTTCTCCATCAACCCAGACCTGAAAGTTCATAGTCCGATTACCTCTCCTCTGTCGGAACTAAATGCTGAATCTCTAAGCCGTGAAATGAGAAGTCCTTCTATAAAGTCATTTACTGCCGCGATCCATAGATAATCACCCTACCATTACACCAACACTATGCGATAGAAATGCACGAATCATCATAACAATCAGTGCCAAATCTCAAACCATAGGCAATACTAATACTGAACTGAAATGACAGAACGACCTTCCGCAAGGCGACGACAATAGCCCAATCAAATACGCAGGGAGAAACATCCCGCACCACATCTGCAGTACCATTAAAATTCCTCGATTCTAAATTTATAACAAGCGCTTCACGTCGCACAAGATTGAATAGGAAGGAAATGAAGGCATAAGCCTCAAAGGAATCAAATCGCACGATGAGGAATCAAGAAGGGATGTGCTCCTAACAGTCCTGTAGCCTCTCGAAGATAAGTACAGACGTCTCCGTACCGATCCGCAAGACTCTACTAGACTCGCTCATGACTCGTGAGACCTAAGTGAACCCAGTGCTCTAATACCATGTTGTCACGACCCAAAATCCATTATAGGTCGTGATAGCGCCTAACACCGCAGTCAGGCAAGACAACAATAATTAATTAACTAAATTACTCATTTTAGTATTTGAAATCACGATTTCCTTCAATTTAATAATAAAAAGTGGACTTTACAGAGTAAATAAAAATATTTTCACAATTTCAATACCAAACGACACATAATCACCCCAAAACCCGGTATCACAAGTGCATGAGCATCAATTAGGAAGTAAAATAAAATACAGCATCTGTCCAAAATACAAATTGGACAGGAAAAATATAAATACTCTGAAGGAGACTCTGTTGGCTGTGGATCATAGTATAGAATGCAGCTCACCTAAGTCCCCACAATAACCGCGCCTCTGAGCCCACGAGGCCACTAGACATATATATACCTGCACAAAAATGTGCAGCAAGTGTAGTATGAGTACGTAAATTAACGCGTACCCAGTAAGTATCCCGTCTAACCTCGAAAAAGTAGTGACGAGGGATCGACTCCGACACTTACTACGAGCTAACAATAAATATTGATATTATACTTAAGCATGGATTGTATGAAATAGCTGTAAACTCAATAACAAGAAGTGAGTGGACAATTCTTTTATTAATAGGAAATTTTTCCAAACTTATTCTCGTCATTTAACAATTTTTATCTTAAGCCAAAGAAGCAATATCAATTATAATTGGTTCCAAAGATTTATCATGCGCAAATTACGCCGAGGTCGTAGGCCCGATCCAACATAATATTTAAACTGTGCACTGCCGAGGGTCGAACGACATGAACCATAGATGCATCTATCTGCTACCGAGGCATTCGGCCCGCTCCACAAAAGAGAAAACACATTAAACAACAAATTCAAGATTTATTAAGGGGAAAATATTCCATGAATTTCAAATTCTCATTTAACGGTCAAGTAAATGAAGTTTAACATTTTTAAAATTCCCTTATCGAGTTTCTAAATATTTTAAACAATTAAATTAACAAGTACGGCGCAGACATCGCAAGTCAAACATGATATGGGTCCTAGACTACCCGGACATAAGCATAATAGTAGCTACGCACAGACTCTCGTCACCTCGTGTGTACGTAGCCACCAAAAATAGAAGCACATAATAATTTGATTAACCTATGGGGTTAATTCCCTCTTACAAGGTTAGAAAGGAGACTTACCTCACTTCGAAGTTCCATAACCGACTCCAAAGCCTTTCTAACAACTCAAACTGATGCCCATCGCTCCAAAACTAGTCAATAAATGTGCAAATCCATAAATGTATACTGTAATACTCATTATAATTCAATTTACAACAATTCCCAACTCCGTTCGATAAATAATACCCATAACCCCACGAACTCAAATATATAATTTATTCTCAATTTCATGCCCAATTTCGTGGTCAAAATCCAAAAATACGAATTTCTAGGTTTTCTACCAAAATCCCAAATTTCTACTAATTTTCATGTACAAATCCATATACAACCCATGTATTTAACTAACAATGTGCGGGAATTACTTACCTCATAATAGATGATGAAATCTCCTCTTCAAAAGCTCCAAAAATCACCCAACCAAAATGAAATATGAAGGAAATTGGGCCAAATCCAGTCTTTAAATGACACTGCCCAACACTGCCCTTCATCGCGATCGCAGAAACACCCTCGCGATCACGAAGGCCAAAAGCCATCCGCCCAGAAAAACCTTCTTCGCGTTCGCGTTCCATACGACGTGTTCGCGAAGCCTTCCTCCCTCACTGCTTTGCGATCGCACACCCGGCCTCACGTTTGCGTAGGCCCAACAGCCCGAGGCCCATATCCTCACTTCCTTCTACACGTTCGCAACTGCCCAATCGCATTCACGTAGGTCCATCAAGCCCTTAACCGCGTTCGCGTCTCCCCTATCGCGTTCACGATGGGAAAAATCCAGCAGCCTCCAAAGTCTTCTTCGCGAACGCATGCGTCCCTTCGCATTCGCGAAGAAGGAAACCAGATAGCATCAACAGTAGCAGCAAATCATTTCATTTTGGTCCGAAACCAGCCTGAAACACACCCGAGTCCCCCGGGACCCCGTTCAATCACCCAAACCAGTCCCATAACATAACACAAACTTGCTCGAGTCCTCAAACCGTCGATCGACACGCTAGTGCTCAAAATGACCCGTCGGGTCGTTATACTTACCTCTCTCCAATGTTCCATAGCCGGCTCCAGCGCCACTCTAACATCTCAAACCAATGCTTGTTGATCCAAAACTATGCGTACAATGTGCAAACCCATCAAAATGAGTTATAATACCCATAACTAATCAATTTAAGCAATTTCCAACTCCGCTCGAAAAGTCGATAAAATTCACCCTCGAGCCCACTTGCCCGGATTCCGAAATTTTTTGAAGATAAACTTTAACCATAACACCACGAACTCAAATATAACATTTATTCCAAATTCCTTGTCCAATTTCGTGGTCAAAATCCAAAAATACCAATTTCTAGGGTTTTCTTCAAAATCCCAAATTTCTACTAATTTTCATGTTTAAATCCATATATAAACCAAGTATTTAACTTGCAATAGGTGAAAATCACTTACCTTGCATTAGATGATGAAAATACCCCCTTGATAAGTTCCAAAAATCACCCTAGCCGTGCGAAAAATGGGTGAAATGAACCCAAACCTTGTTTTAAAAACCAGTCTGCTCAGGCCTGCTCCTCTTCGCATTCGCGGAAAGGCCATCGTGTTCGCGAAGGCCAAATATTTCAGTCTCCAATTTACTCTTCGCACTTGCGGCCTCCTCGTCGCGTTCGCGAAGCCTTGTGACCAGTACCCTTCGCGTTCGCGGTCCACGAGCCGCGTTCGCTAAGGCCAAACTTCTCTAAACCCAGCTCCCCCATTCCCTTCTACGCGTTTGCGACCGCCCTCTCGCGTTCGCGTAGATTCCCCAGGCTCTTCTCCTCGTTTGCGACCTCTGTCTCGCGTTCGCAATGAGTAACGTCCACCTGGCCCAAAAATCCTTTATCGTGAATGCGATAGCCACCACGCATCCGCGATGAAGGACACCAGAACCAAAATCAGCAGCAGAATGGGGAAATGACCCGAAACCATCCCGAAACACACCCGAGGCCCTCGGGACCCCGTCCAATCATACCAACCAGTCCTAATACATGACAGGAAGCTACTCGAGGCCTCAAATCACATCAAACAATACTAAAATCATGAATCACACCCCAATTCAAGCTTAATGAGCTTTTAGAACTTCAACCTTCTATATGGGACACCGGAACCTATCAAATCAAGTCCGATTGACCTCAAATTTTGCACACAAGTCACAATTGACATTACAGACCTACTCCCACATCCGGAATCAGAATCCGATCCCGATATCGAAAAGTCCACTATTGGTCAAACTTCCGAAAAATCATCAAAATTCCAACTTTCGCCTATTGGCGCCGAAATGACATATGGACCACCTACTCAATATCCGGACACACTCCTAAGACCAAAATCACCATACAAAACTATTCCTAGGCTCGAAATCCCAAACGGACATCGATAACATCAAAATCCACTTCAACCCAAACTTAGGAAATTATTGAACCTTTAAAATACTGACATTTCGTGATAAGTGCCGAAATACTCCCGGTCCACCCAATACTCGACCCGAACATATGCCCAAGTCCGAAATCATCATACAAACCTATTGGAACCTTCAAATCCTGATTCCGAGGTCGTTTACTAAAAATCCAAACCTTCGTCAATTCTGCAACTTAAAGCTTCCGAATTTAAAATTTTCTTTCCAAATCAACTCCAAACTTCCCGAAATTTGATTTCGACCACACGCACAAGTCATAATACCTGAAGTGAAGCTACTCAAGGCCTCAAACCGCTGAACGACGCGCTAGAGCTCAAAATGAACGGTCGGGTCGTTACAATCTCCACCACTTAAACATACGTTCGTCCCCGAACGTGCTAAGAACTGCTCCGGAGTTATCCAAAATCACTGTTTAACATCTCATGCACCTTTCTGTGCCATCACAACCCAGTTTGGCACCTCAGCTCGAGCCGAACTGAAGGTCCTCCCTTTTATTTAGTCAATAAGTCTTAGAACCAAACCCCAACCTCCGAATTTCTTTACAATTTCTGATTCTAACATACGAACACCGTAACAATCACTACACACTGTACCAAAACATGATTATGCACTTGTGCTGAAATCTCACCATGCACCACATAACTCATTTGCCCAAGGCAACCTCCTCCAAGCACAACATCTGACATTTTAATTACCCGGTGCCTGAATCATACCTCATAACACATATAAGCCCGGTTTTTAATCCTCCAATACTGCCACGACAAAAGAGATGTGTAGAAACTCATAACCACCTACCGAATCAACAAATCGTTGGGTCTCTCCCTCGGACAAGAACCATTACCCCATCCTGAACTGAATAATGATATTTGCTCTTAAATATACCTTATATAAATCTGATTGCACTAATTTCAGGTCCAATAATCTCGTCTTACCTAGTATAAGCTACCCAGGCAATAAGTCACCTCAAACACTGACCAAGATCTCGTATGACGCCAACCATGTGCCAACATGCTACAAACTTGAATGCGATACATAAGGAAAAGTGAAATCTGGAATGGAACTTCCCAGCCCGCATAACAAATAAAATGGTCGAACAGACGCTATGAACTCTCCTTAGTGAATGAGAAACAAAATACACAGAAACAAATATATGGAACCGTACCCAACATCTCACTGTTGCGGCGTGCAACCCGATCCACACATGGTACCATTGCGGTGTGCAACCCGATCCAAACAACATACCTATGGCGGCATGCCACCTGATCCGCACATAACAATCAAGAAGAACACACACACATCAAGACATAATGCTTATACTTACAAAATGCCCGAATATAGATCATAAGCACGCCCAGTAATACAAATCCTGGGGAGACAAATAGCGCCACACGCTACGAAACACAAGCATAACTAATGGGCGATAAATGACCTGCATCTCTAGAGCCATCCTGCTCACATAATACTACAAGCTACACAGGACCTCACACCGATTCAGATCATGCCATACTAGGCTAATAACCTTTCAAGGATCCACAATGGCCCTATTCATGACACACACGAGCATCCATCCTAATCTGGAACAAACTCCCACATTAACGATAGTACCCCAAAAATCTCCATACTTGGTTTCAATCCTTAACAATCAAGTGACTAATAGGTCACATTATACAAGTCTCCCCGTAGGGTACACTCCCACAACCATTCCACACCAAGTATCAAAGTCTACATTTCCATATCACCAACCGTGCTAATCTATAAAGCAATTCAAGAACTCGCGAATCATTACCCAAAGCCTCTTACCCAGAACGTCGTTCTTAGGTGACACTAAAGAAAATGCCAACTTACTCTGAACATCTGAATTCTCCCCTGCTCATCCGAGCTAGTGACATTCTTGACAATACCGAACCTTAACCTTGATCCTCAGCTTTCAAATTACCAAGCCGCTCACTGCACCTACATGCCGCTATGCGAGAATACCAGAATTCATCATAACTCCTGAACCACTAGTAGAATAAATACTTCATTGTCTAGAAAGTTTTCATTTAGCTCATTTTAGAAGAACCAATGCAATACGCAACTGAATTCCCAAACCGCAGAAAATACAAACCTCAAGTCGTGATCTACACCACCATGACTCTTCCAGAAATCCATTCACACCACAAAGCCATTTGAATCGAATACCTCCCAAATCAATCAAGTTGGGGTGGCGGTCAAGCCCACGCGTACAACCACAAACCTCATGTATAACCTCATGCTGAAGGAGTTGATCACTGCCACAGTCATGCTGATTCAACTATTACTAACCGACCCAATTCGTTTAAATTTACTCTTGACTTGCCTCAGAAATAATAGCAGCTCCATTCAAAACATAACGAACTAAATCTGCACTCATACCGAGTGAGTCGCATCACAAGACCACGTCGTCTCAATACTCATGAATCATCTCATACATTCCTCATGCGCACAATGGCATCTCCAACTGGTGTACCCATTTCCCAAGACCTCCCGCAAATTCGAAGCTATTTCTTCCCTTAGGCACTGGACTTAAATCCTTAAACTCGTTGGACACATATTGAGAGTCACCCACTCCGTCCTAGTCCCGAATATAACCAAACTCCAACACTATGCTAGCACATGAATATCCTCTCAAAGAAGTAACCAAATTAATTCTTTTTCCTTGCACATTATATCCGCAAGAAGCGTAACTCTGAGTGTTCCTAAAACTTGCACCTGAATCGATAAGACAAAGTTTGGCACAAATTCATCAAGTTCCTTGCACACGTTCATTAGTTATAAATAGTTCACCCATGCACAGATAGCCAGAAACCACACAAGTAGACAACCACGCGATCCAATCATAGATGGTGGGGCTCCCCCACTTAGCTTTAAGCCACCCTCGTATAATGTAGAGCCTACAATGATTCCTCCTTCTTAATTACCATGATCTCACACTGTTAAGCCGCCAAATTTCCTAAAGTCTTTTATTAATCTTTTCATGAAAATTTTGAATCATTCGTCAATCTCATATTCGACTGTTATGACCCAAAAACTGACCGTCGTGATGGAGCCTATCGTGGAACTAGGCAAGCCAACTACTCAACCACTTCAACAAAATTAAAGCTTTGAAAATTAAATGGAAGTAGTTAATATTTAAGAAAAACCTTTAAAAACCGAAATAAAACCACAACACAATACAATCTCTCCCAAAAATCGGGGTGTCACCGAGTACATGAGCATCTATACCAGGATACAGCCTACTACAATGTCTAAGGAATTAAGAACTGAAATACAAATAAAGATAATGAAGGAGAGTCAAGGCCTGCAAATGCCATGTAGCTACCTCGATAGTCACCGAGATCTCGACTTCTCAATTAGCAGTCGCCGTAACCGGAAACATCTGGATCTGCACATGAGGTGCAGGGTGTAGCATGAGTACAACCAACTTGTGGATTGAAAGTAGTGACAAATCCAAATTGTGGATTGACCGGAACAGTTCAATACAGAAAATAACAGTGCAGAAATGTAGACATGCTTTCAAGTTCGATAGATATATCAAAATAGTAAAAATGGATCAAATCTAAATGATATGAAGAATATAACTCCTCTACTTCTACATGCCAATGCACATGCTGTATATGATGCACCATGCTGACAACCTCATGTGCTCACACTCTCAACTGCTCAATCACTCGATACTGTATATGGCCTATACGGCCCAAGGAAGATCCATACCGGAATATAAACATCACTGACCATCCGTCACCCAGTACCGAGTAGGGCCAATCCAGCTCGTGGAGAAGATCCATCTCCAGGTACATAATGCTTCGGACAAGATCCATGTCCAGGGAAGATCCATCCCTCAATATAATCAACTGCACTCACTAGGGGTGTGTGCAGACTCCGAAGGGGCTTCTTCAGCCCAATCGTTATCATAAATCAGTATAACCGTTGCGATGTTGTTACATCCCGTATTCATACATTAAAGTTTCGCCATAAGTTAATCGACGTAAGCTCGGGAATGAGATTATTTTTGAGGTTATAAGTATTTATGTTATTTGTAACAAGTGATAAGTGATTTCCATGAATATTTGAGGGTAAACAAATCAAAGAATGAGTATTCGTTGAAGTTTGTCAATTTGCGATAAAATACGGTCCAAGTTATAATACCCCATATTTATGGACTAGTGACATACAAGGTACCACATGACCATGATAGTAAGGTATATGAAGTGTATTAGTATTTAAGTAAATTATGTGCTAGAACTAATTATGTGAATAATTGATTAATTGTGGGAATAATGTGGGAAAATAAGGAAATAATTATGGTATTAAATAGGATTAAGTGGATAAGGATTTTTCATGGGCTGCCACATGGCATTAAGTTGGCCAAGGGTGGCACCAATGTGCATAGATGAGTTATAGTAATTGATGTGCCTTGTTTACACGTGAAAGTGCAAGGCATATCCCTTAAGCCTTCATGTTATTCTTCTTTGACAATTTGAGATATAGAAAGGATGTTGAAATCTTTCCTTCTATTGTTGGGGATTCTCTTACTTTAGAACATAGCCAAAAATGTACACACATGATACTCCATATGTTGAACAACATGAAGTATGCCATGATCATAAGAAGTGCTTAGTTCTTGTTCAAAGATTTAGAAGGAGCAAAAGTTGTTCTTGGCAAGCTCAAGTAAAATTGTTTGATAAATTCGTCAAGTAAGGTATGTTAAGGATATCCCTTTATTCCTTTTGGCATGATCCATATGATACAAACGAAATGAGCAAACGCACAACTTTCATAAATGTCTCTATTCATAGATATACTAGGGGTGCCTATGTTCTTGAATTCCCATGTGTCTTATTATTATATCTTTTATTCATGGGTCTAAGAAAAATATGTGTTTGATAAAATTTATCCGGAAGCATATTGATCTTATGACATTCTAAGAAATCTTATTAACTTACTTCTTATGCATTTCATTCATTTATACATGTATATTGACCCATGACCAGATGGCGTTATATACGAGTATATTATATGTATATGGGATATGGAAAAAGGTCACGATGTTATATACACACCACCATCTGATCAGTTGGTATACATTGATGATTTCGCCCACAGAGGCCGAGATGATATGATAGGATGCCCTTAGAGGCTTGATGATGTTATGTACATATATACCTATGCATGATACGACATTTATACGCACATGCATGACTTTATAAATATTTCAAGATTGACAAAGTTATTTAGACTTACAGGTGGATTCCTTTACTCCATGTTTCCTTTATGTCCTATATGTACTGATTTTCATGCCTTACATAGTCGGTACATGATTCGTACTGATGCCCCTATTTCCTGGGGCCTACGTTTCATGCCCGCAGGTGCAGGTAGAAAGGCTGACGGTCCCCCTTTTTAGGATCCTTGATCAGCGAAAGTTGGTGTGTTCCACTTGATCCGGAGCTGTTATTAGTTTTGGTACGCTATTTTTGTATGTAGATATGGGTACGACGGGGCCCAGTACACTCTATCAAAGGTCTGTAGATAGTTATGTATAGTTAGATAGTATTTGGTCTTGCCGGCTTCTAGTTTTGGATATATAGTTGTCTATAGCAGCCTTGTCGGCTCGCCCTACCGTATTCCGCATGTATATGTATATATGTCTTTTGGACATGGTTTCCTCACGTATGTTATTCACGTGATTCAATAGTTTATTGACAGGTGTTCTTCATGACCTACCCTTAATTCATGTTTATATCTTAAACGCATGCTTAGGGGTGTTCGACAGGTAGGACTCAGGCACTCGTCATGGCCCATCAGTTTGGGTCATGACAAAAGTGGTATCAGAGCAGTTCTGTCCTAGGGTTGTCTACAGACCATGTCTAGTAGAGTCTTGTTTATGAGTGTGATGTACACCACATTTATAAACAGGAGGCTACAGGACATATAGGATGTTATCCTCCTTTCTTATCTTAGATCGTGCGATATAAGGATTCATTTCCCTAACGATATGTCATGTTTTTATCGATGCCTAAGAAGGCTACAGCCGCCTAGAAGGGCAAGTTCGTGGCTGACGAGACTACTAGTCGAGCGCCACGAGTTACCAAGACTCGGGGAGAGTCTAATAGTGAGATTCCATCTCAGACATCACATACCCTGCCCTCTCTAGAGGAGCTCCAAGGGGCACCAGCTCCAGCGCTTGCCCCTGTACACCTAGCTCCTCAGCCAGATGCACCGGGGCAGGAGATGAGAGCTGTTATTCATCTATTGACTCGATTAGTAGCCGCGCAATCTCGGCATCAGGAAGTAGGTATTGGTCATGTAAATAGGGGCATCAGTGCGAAGGTTTGTGATTTCATTAATTTGGACTCTCTAGTATTCACTAGAGCAGATCCAAACAAGGACCCTCAGGTATATCTATAGGATGCAGAGGACTTTGAGGGTGATGAAGGCCACTGCGACTGAGTCAGTTGAATTAGCTTCCTATGGACTTCAGGATGTTGCAGTTAATTGGTACGAGTCTTAGGAGTTGTCCAGAAGTGAGGATGCCCCTCTAGCAGTATGGCATGAGTTTACATAGGCTTTGCTTCATCATTATCTGCCACCAAAGCTTAGACGGGCTAGAGTTAATAGGTTCTTGACCCTTCGGTAGGGTAATAAGAGTGTTCGGGAGTACAACCTTCAGTTTGATTGTTTGGCTAGGTATGCTGCCACTGTTGTAGCTAAGATGGAGGATCAGGTTCATCGGTTCATGATGGGGTTGGAGCCGCACCAGCTTAACGACTGTATGTCGGTCTCACTTCAGCCAGGCATGGATATTTCTTGTATTCAGGCATACGTTCAGGGTGTAGAGGAGCGTAACCAGAAGCAGAGGGCCGATCATTATGATAGGGGCTAGAGTAAGAGAGCGAGATCTTTGGGTCCTTCTGGTGAGTTTCGAGGTTGTCAGAGACAATAATACCCGAGGTATCCAGCCCAGCCATCGGCTAGCGCACCCCCTCAGTTTGCCGGTAGGAGATTTGATTGTTCCATATATTCAAGGCCTAGTCAAAATTCCAGGGCCTCAAGTTCTCAGTGTAGGGGCGAGTCAAGTCAGATGAGGCCGCCCTTGCCACGATGTGCTCAGTGTGGTAAGCAGCATGCTGGGCAATGCCGTATGGGGTTGGGTATTTGTTATACTTGTGATTATCCAGGCCACGTTATGAGAGATTGTCCGACGAGAGGTGGTGCAAGCATAGTTCAGCCAGTGGGATCTGTAGCTGGTTCGTCATCATCAGTACGCCCCCTGGGCATGGTTCACAAGCACCAATCGGTCAAGATAGAGGCAGAGGTGGATCATCTAGCTCGAGCGGTCCTCAAAACCGCATTTATACATTAGCAGGTCAACATGATCAGGAGTCGTCACCTGATGTTGTTACAGGTATATTATTAGTCTCCTCATATGATGTATATGCATTGATTGACCCAGGTTTCACCTTATCATATGTTACTCCGTTGGTTGCTAGTAAGTTTGGAATAGAACCTGAGTTGGTTAAACCTTTTGAGGTATCCACACCTGTTGGGGATCCAGTGATAGCTAGGCAAGTATATAGAGATTGTACAATAGTAGTTCATAGTCGATCTATAGTAGTAGACCTAATCGAGTTAGATATGGTAGAATTTGATGTTATACTGGATATGGATTGGTTGACTTCTTGTTATGCCAACGTTGATTGTAGATCAAAGATGGTTCGTTCCAATTTCCAGGGGAGCCTATTTTGGAATGGAAAGGTAATACGGCATCGCCGAGAGGTGGGTTTATTTCCTATCTCAAGGCAGGGAAGATGATTAGAAAGGGCTATATTTATCACTTAGTTCGGGTATGGGATGTGAAAGTAGAGTCACCAACCATTCAATCTATCCCTGTGGTTAATGAGTTTCCTGATATTTTTCTCGATGAGCTTCCGGGTGTTCCGCCAGAGCAAGAAATTGAGTTTTCTATTGACATATTACCAGATACTCAACCAATATCCATTCCTCCTTAAAGAATGGCACCTGCAGAGCTGAGATAGTTGAAGGAACAATTAAGGGACTTGCTTGAAAAAGGCTTTATCAGACCTAGTATATCACCGTAGGGAGCACCTGTGTTATTTGTGAGGAAGAAAGATGGTTCCTTGTGGATGTGTATTGTTTATAGACAGTTGAATAAGGTGACGATCAAGAATAAGTACCCGTTCCCGAGGATTGATGATTTATTTGATCAGTTGCAAGGTGCCAAGTGTTTCTCAAAGATAGACTTGAGGTCTGGGTACCATCAGGTAAGGGTTGAGGAGAAAGATATTCCGAAGACAACATTCAGGACCAGATACGGGCACTTTGAGTTTCGTGTTATATCATTCAGTTTGAGCAATGTCCCAACAGTATTCACGGACTTGATGAACTGTGTGTTCAGACATTTTCTAGATCTATTCGTGATTGTATTTATTGATGATATATTGGTGTATTCTCGTTTAGAGACTGAGCATGTAGATCATTTGCGTACTATGATCAGAGTTCTACAAAAGGGAAGTTCTATGGAAAATTCTCTAAATATGAATTCTGGTTGAATTATGTAGCTTTCCTTGGGCATATTATTCAGGTTAAGGTATCCAGGTTGATACACAAATGATTGAGGCAGTAAAGACTTGGATTCTAGACTTACGATACCGACAGAGGCTCAGAGATTTCTCGGTTTGGTAGCTTATTATAGGAGATTTGTAGAGGGATTTTCTTCTCTTTCAGCACCATTGACAAAGTTGACTCAGAAGGGAGCTAAGTTGCAGTGGACCGATGCTTGCGAATGGAGATTCCAGGCATTAAAGGACATACTAACTTCAGCACCGGTTCTAACACTCCTAGAGGGAACCGATGGTTAAGCTATCTATTGTGACGCTTTGGGCATCTGATTGGGTTATGTACTGATGCAGCATGGTAAGGTCGTAGCTTATGCTTCTAGACAGCTAATAAAGCATGAGAAGAATTACCTGACCCACGATCTAGAGTCAGTCGCGGTGATTCATGCACTAAAGATGTGGAGGCACTATTTGTATGGCATTCATGTTGATATCTATATGGATCATAAAATCCTTTAGTATATCTTAAAGGAAAAGGAATTGAACTTACGTCAAAGGAGATGGTTGGAGCTACTGAAAGACTAGGGCGTTGATATTTTATACCATCCAGGGAAGGCGAATGTAGTAGTCGATGCCCTCAGCCGTAGATCTATGGGTAGCCTATCATATTTTCAGCCAGAGAAGAGGGGGATAGCCCATGAGATTTATCAGCTAGCTAGTCTTGGAGTTCGATTACTTGACTCAGGTGATACTAGAGTTACTATTCAGGACACGGCAACATCCTCTTTAGTAACTGAAGTGAAGGAATGCCAGTACGAGGATCATGTGTTAGCTTATTACAGGGATACAACCCCTCAGAAGGAGAAGACACCATTTAAGATTATAGGAGATGGAGTCCTTAGATATCGAGGACGATTATGTGTCCCTAATGTTACAGGGCTGCACCGACAAGTTATGGGAGAGACTCACTATTCTTGTTATTCTGTCCATCTAGGAGCAACAAAGATGTATCATGATATCAGGGAAATATATTGGTGGGACCAAATGAAAAAGGATATAGTGGAGTTTGTTGCTCAGTGCCCTAACTGCCAGTAGGTTAAGATTGAGCATCAAAAACCCAGTGGATTATTGTAGTCTATAGAGATTCCGACTTTGAAATGAGAAGTAATTAATATGGATTTCATCATAGGCTTACCTCGTACCCAGCGTAAGTTCGATTCTATGTGGGTGATTGTTAATAGACTTACAAAATCAGCCCATTTTCTGCCTGTTAGGACTACATATTCTGTAGAGGATTATGCAAGGCTTTACATTAAGGAGATAGTACGACTTCATGGTATCCCTATATCTATTATCTCGGATAGAGGAGCTCAATTTACAGCTAATTTTTGGAGGTCCTTCCAAAAATGATTAGGGACTCAGGTAAGTCTTAGTACATCATTTCATCCCCAGACAGACGGACTGGCTGAGTGTACTATTAAGACACTTGAGGATATGTTACGGGCTTATGTGATAGACTTCAAGGGTAGCCGGGATGATCATCTGCCACTTATTGAGTTTGCGTATAATAATAGCTATCATTCCAGTATTCAGATGGCTCCATACGAAGCTCTTTACGGACGAAAGTGTAGGTCGCCTATCGGATGGTTCGATGTTTGGGAAACTAAGTTAGTAGGACAAGGGCTGGTACAACAGACAATCGAGAAGATTAAGCTTATATAGGAAAGGCTATTAGCATCTCAAAGCCGTCAGAAGTCTTATGCGGATAATAGACGACGAGACTTAGAGTTTCAGGTCGACAACTGGGTAATCCTAAAGGTATCACCGATGAAAGGCGTTATGTGGTTCGGTAAGAAAGGAAAACTTAGACCTCGGTATATTGGACCATATAAGATCATATGTAAGGTAGGCTAGGTAGCATATGAGTTAGACTTGCCTTCTAATTTGGAGTTTGTACATCCAGTCTTTCATGTGTCTATGCTCTGTAAATGTATAGGAGATCCTTCTAGAATCATGCCAGTTAATGATGTTCAGGTCACAGAGCAGTTATCATACGAGGAAGCTCCCATTGCTATAGTAGATAGAAAAGTTCGGAGATTGAGGACTAAAGACGTAGCTTCGGTGAAAGTACTTTGGAGAAACAATAATGTGGAAGAAATGACTTGGGAAGCCGAAAAAGACATAAAGTCTAGGTATCCTCACTTGTTTCCTCTTCTAGAGGAGGTTCCGACTAAGACATCACAACCTTAAGGTTCGTATATGGATTCTTGTGTTAGTTATTATCATTGGTCGTGTGAGGATATTGTCGTTATTGATGATTGTGGCCCTATGTGGCATTGAATTATTGAGTTTTCTACAGGAAGGGTTGGTAGTAGTACTGTTACAAAGGCGACTCTGCCAAAAATTTATATAGGTCCTGGGGAGTTAAATATTTGAGGATGAATGTTTCTAAGGGGCGAAGGATGTTACATTCCGCATTTCGTACATTAAAGGTTCGTCGTAAGTTAATTGACGTAAGCTCGGGAATGAGATTATTTTTGAGGTTATAAGTATTTATGTTATTTGTAACAAGTGATAAGTGAGTTCCGTGAAGATTAGAGGGTAAACAAATCAAAGAATGAGTATTCGTTATAGTTTGTCAATTTGGGATAAAATACGGTCCAAGCGATAATACCCCGTATTTATGGACTAGTGTCATACAAGGTACCACATGACCATGATAGTAAGGTATATGAAGTGTATTAGTATTTAAGTAAATTGTGTGCTAGAATTAATTATGTGAATATTGATTAATTATGGGAATAATGTGGGAAAATAAGAAAATAATTATGGTATTAAATAGGATTAAGTGGATAAGGATTTTTAATGGGCTGCCACATGGCATTAAGTTGGCCAAGGGTGGCACCAATGTGCATAGATGAGTCATAGCACTTGATGTGCCTTGTTTACACGTGAAAAAGCAAGGCATATCCCTTAAGCCCTCATGTTATTCTTCTTTGACAATTTGAGATATAGAAAGGATGTTGAAATCTTTCCTTCTATTGTTGGAGATTCTCTTACTTTAGAACATAGCCAAAAATGTACACACATGATACTCCATATGTTCAACAACATGAAGTATGCCATGATCATAAGAAGTGCTTAGTTCTTGTTCAAAGATTTAGAAGGAGCAAAAGTTGTTCTTGGCAAGCTCAAGTAAAAGTGTTTGATAAATTCGTCAAGTAAGGTATGTTAAGGAGATCCTTTCTTTCCTTTTGGAATGATCCATATGATACAAACGAAATGAGCAAATGCACAACTTTCATAAATGTCTCTATTCATAGAAGCACTAGTGGTGCCTATGTTCTTGAATTCCCATGTGTCTTATTATTATATCTTTTATTCATGGGTCTTAGAAAAATATGTGGTTGATAAAATTTATCCGGAAGAATATTGATCTTATGACATTCCTAGAAATCTTATTAAGTTACTTTTTATGCATTTCATTTATTTATACATGTACACTGACCTATGACCAGATGACGTTAGTTACGCACCACCATCTGATCAGTTGGTATACGTTGATGATTTCGCCCACAGAGGCCGAAATGATATGATGGGATGCCCTCAGAGGCTTGATTATGTTGTGTACACATATAACTACGCATGATATGACATTTATACACATATGCATGAATTTATAAATATTTCGGGATTCACAAAGTTATTTAGACTTACACGCGAATTCCTTTACCCCATGTTTCTTTTATGTCTTTTATGTACTAATTTTATGCCTTACATACTCGGTACATTATTCGTACTGATGCCCCTATTTCCTGGGGCCTGCGTTTCATGCCCACAGGTGCAGGTAGACAGGCTGACGGTCCCCCTTTTTAGGATCCTTGATCAGCGAGAGTTGGTGTGCTCCACTTGATACGGGGCTATTATTAGTTTTGGTACGCTATTTATGTATGTAGATATGGGTATGACGTGGCCCAGTCCCATCCTTCATACATTTGTACACTCTATCAGAGGTCTGTAGACTAGTTAGATAGCATGTGGCCTTGTCGGCTTCTTGTTTTGGATATATAGTTGTCTATAGCAGCCTTGTCGGCTCGCCCTACCGTATTCCGCATGTATAAGTATGTATGCCTTTTGGAAATGTTTTCCTCACGTATGTTATTCATGTGATTCAGCAGTTTATTGACAGGTGTTATTCATGACCTACCCTTAATTCAAGTTTATATCTTAGACGCATACTTAGGGGTGTTCGACAAGTAGGACTCGGGCACTCGTCATGGCCCATCGATTTGGGTCGTGACAAAAGTGCAGCCCGATCCCATAAATTCCACTCATAATTAGGCCCTTGGCCTCAATCAGTCAACAATCTCTTCAGTCTCTCTCTCACGGGCTCACAGTATCATGATAGTAGCCCAAAAATAGTGATATGTTATATCAATAAATAACAACATAGACTGAGATGTGATACGAAATGAATGAAGATGACTGAGTACGAAATATCAATGAAATCAGTAAGACAACAGCAAGAAACGACCACTATAGCCCCAACAGTATCGGCATAAGCCTAAAACATGATATCTAGCATCAGTGATAGCTCAATTACTTTATCGCATGATGAAAACACAGATATCAACAAGATAGAACCACTATACAGTGCGATGGAATCGACCAGGTCACAATTCTCACGGTGCACGCCCGCACGCCCATCATTCGGCATGTGCGTCACCTCAATACCAATCACATAACACATAAGTTCGGGGATTCGAACCCTCAGAACCCAGTTTAGAAGTGTGACTTATCTCAATCCAAGCAAAACTCTACTCCAACACGCCTTTGCCTCGAAAATTGGTCTCCAAATTAACTGAATCTAGCCACAAGCAGTACAATACAATCAATACGGGATAAAGGAATCAATTCTACAAGAAATTACAAGGTTATAACTCAAAAATTCAAAATCGACTCAAACCCATCCCCCCGGGCCCACATCTCGAAATCCAACCAAAGTTACAAAATCCGAAATCCCATTCACTCACGAGTCAAGTCATACCAAATTCATCAAAATCCAACACCAATTGGTCATTCAAATGCCCAAAATCAACTCCCCAAATCCCTAGCCTCAAACCCCCAAATTACACCTAAAAAACACACCATCTAGGTGGAAAATCAGTAGGGAAACATAATTATTGAAGGAAAATGAACCCAAGGAACATACCTCAAGAATCCCCTTGAAACTACTCTCAAAAACCTCCAAAATCCGAGCTCAAAATGTTAGAAAATGAAGAAAATCGCGGACCCTTATGTTTATATGTTTTGCCCAGTCAAACCGCACCTGCGGTCCCAAAATCCACTTCTACGGTCCCGCTCTTGCGGTAAAATCTCCGCATTTGCGAAATTCACTTACCCAGCGTGCCTTCGGTTCTGCGACGCCCAGTCCACTTCAGCGGACACGCTCCTGCGAAGGGCCATCCGCTTCTGCGAAGCTGCCTCACCAAGCGCCCATGCGCTTCTGCGATCCAACACCCGCATCTGCGGACACACAAATGCAGAAAGGACCTCACACCTGCAACATCTGCCAGCCTCCTTCTTGACCACTTCTGCGGCCCCTTCCTCACTTCTACGAGCTCACATCTGTGGTTCCCAATCCGCAGGTGCGATTACACCAGCTGTTGCAAATCTTCAACAATTCTTCAACTTCAAACCTTTGTCTGTTAACCACCTGAAATCAACCCAAGGCCCCTCGGGACCTCAACCAAACATACCAACAAGTCTTAAAATATCATACAAAATTAGTCGATCCTTTAAATCACTTCAAACAACACAAAAAACATGAATCGTACCCCAATTCAAGCCTAATGAACTTTGAAATTTCCAAATTCTACAAACGACTCCGAAACTTATCAAACCACACCCGATTGACCTCAAACTTTGCACACAAGTCACAATAACACCGCATACCTACTCCAAATTCCAAAATCAGAATCCGACCCCGATATCAAAAAGTCCACTCCCAGTCAAACTTTTCAAATTTCTAACTTTCGCCATTTCAAGCCTAATTCTACTACGGACCTCCAAATCACAATCCGAGACGCGCCACTAAGTCCAAAATCACCTAACGGAGCTAACGGAACCATTAAAATTCAAATCCGAGGTCGTTTACACATAAGTCAATATCCGGTCAACTTTTTCAACTTACGCTTTCCATTATGAGATTAAGTGTCTCAATTCATTCCAAAATCTCTCCGGACCCGAACCAACTAACCCGATAAGTCATATAATAGCTATAAAGCACAAATGGAGCAGTAAATGGGGGAACAGATGTCACGCCCCAAACTCAGGGAGCGCGACTGGCGCTCAACCGAGAGAACCCGGCCGAGCAAACCTATTAGACTTCCTTATACCCAAACTCATCCATGAATAAAGAGGAGATGTACTCCATTAATCAATCGCTGAAAAGATTTTATTAACAACTTTCTTTTCATTCCCATTAGTAGCTTCATTCATAATTTCCAAAACATTACGAGTTTATAGAATTAATGAAAAACATAATTTCCAAGTACCAACATTTCTAGTTCAATTCCCAACATCAACCATAGCCCACAACCTGTCTACGGAGCCTCTAAATACAATAGAAGAGTAATATGGAAATGCCGGCAACAAGGCCCCGGCTATACCTCAAAACGCTGTACATGAGAAACAAAAGATACATGACCCCGAAATGAAGTGGGACTCACAAAATCAGCTGAAAAGAGTGTACTGCTATCACTAATCAATGCCGCCTGCTGAAGAACTACCTGTATCCATTAAAGATGCAGCGCCCCCGGCAAAAGGGACGTTAGTACTGTTGAATAACACTAGTATGTATAGCTAAAAATCCTCTTTCAAAATAGAATGTCCATATAAGAAAAGGCAACACATAGAAGTAGCAAGTCACAATCAACAATATCCAAATGTTCAGTTAAACCATAATAATTTTCAAAATACGAACTTCATATATAATTTTGGTTGGGAGATCATTAGCACCGATATACCACCATCTTTGTTAGCACGGAGTCCGATCACACCCGATCGGCTAGGCCATCTCCCGACGAACAATGTGGTTTGACATGTGATGCGAAAGAAAGTTGTTACCAAGAGTAGTACCACCATATGCGCAATATGGCGTCTGATCTCCTTCCGATCAGCTCGGCCGCCTTCCCACATATGCCGTGCAGGTTGACTTTTCCAATCCACAAAGGTTCCAGTTTCATCCCAATTAAGGGGAACAATATCACAATCCACCCCTACACCGGCACGTGTAGTTTTAATTGTGGGCCTTATGACCCACCCTTCCTCGGTATTGCTAATGATGCTCCCAAAAATAGTTTTGATTTGATTTGCAAATAGAAATATCATAAATACAATTGTACTCACCTCAACATCTTTCACATTGTATGAATTCTCATTAGTATTTCCAGTCATTCACAACGACAATATTTCCTTGGCTCATTAGGCCATTCACAAGATTCTTTATTCCTGGCACGATGGCCATATTTCATATTCCACGCTTTTACCTCTTTCAATTTCAAAGATCACCATCAAGTATCAACATATAGGATATTTCAGAAATCATATACTTCAAATCCATTTGAAATGGAAACTTCAAACACAAATGGTTTCTTCCCAAAGAATGAAGCATACCAACCAACAATAGAAACACACATGAAAAATCATAAACAGTCAATACACCATTTACTCTTGCAATACTCTCCCCCAGAAATGACAATGTACAATTTGAACACATGAGTATATAGAACTCGAATCACACTGGATATATTTATAAATCAAAGCATTAGTTAAAGCAGCCACTAATGGGCATGAATTTAGTACAAAAACTTTTAGACAATTCTATCTTTCATTGAAACACGACTCAAAGCCATAACCTTTTAATACGTAACCCACACTTTGAAACTTACAGAAACATTATGGAATTCAATTCCAAGAGAGAAAGTTTAGCCAACATACCTCAATCGCACTTCTTTAGACTCTACAATTATCCAGAACCCTTAGCAACCTCAATCTATTTTAGCAATATACAAATTGAACCCAAAATTAGGAAAACGTTCATGGTTCTAGTTCACTTTTTATTTTTCCCACACTCTTTATCAACTGCATGCAAGATGAACCACCCTCATACCCATGAAGTATCATACTAATACCCCATTATAGCTATGTTTGAAATTAAGAGCTGGGGTGATGAAGCCTTACCTTTTAGGGTGAAGAATTTTTGTGCTCTACTTGAATATTTCCAAGGCTTTGAGTGATGGTTAAAGATCAATTGATGAAAATTAGGCCCTCCCTCTAGAACCCTCTCTCTCTCACACTAGAAATATCAGAAATGAGCTTCAAAATAGACTAAAGGGGTGTTTTACCGGAATGGGGGTCGGGTTTTAAATTAAGAAAATGGGTGCCTCGACACAGGTCTGCGGTCGCATATGCGACCGCATAATGGTTATGCGGTCCGCAAACTGACCGCAGAAATGGCCTTCAGGGGCCTAAACTTTCGGCCTAGGTATGCGACTAGTATGCGGTCCACATACTCGTTCTGCGATCGCATAATGCACCGCAGAACTCCCTCCGCAAAAACCCAATAGGGATTATGCGACCGATATGCGGTCCGCATATCGATTATGCGATCGCATAATCGACCGCAAAACGGACCTCAAGTTGGACAAACTTACTGCTTCACTCTGCGGCCATTATGCGGTCCGCAGAGTGATTATGCGGCCGCATAATGGGCCGCATAAGCGTGCTTTTCTGCCAAAAATTTTCCTTTACTTTCCAGTGCATTGTTCAACCCAAAAAGTCCGAACTGCGGCTCGCAAGCTTGCTGCGAAGATCTTATACCATCCTCAAACACGTAAGCCTACTCCGGCACCACGAAACCTTGAATTCACTTGCGAAAATTACGGGGCTTTACACTGAAATACTTCAAAATTTTTCGGGGTGTTACAACGGGGCTACAACTCTCGAAACGACCGGCCGGGTCATTACATCCTCCCCCTCTTAAATAAACATTCGTCCTCGAATGGGTCTAGAAACATACCTGGAGTCTCGAATACGCGTGGATATTTGCTCTGCATCTCTCGCTCGGTCTCCCAAGTAGCCCCCTCCATGGGCTGACCTTTCCACTGCACCTTCACGGAAGCTATATCATTTGACCTCAACTTTCGAACCTGCTGATCCAAAATGGCTATCGGCTCCACATCATAAGTCAAATCATCATCCAACTGAACTGTGCTGAAATCCAAAACATTAGACGGATCACCGACATACTTCCGGAGCATAGAAACATGAAATACTGGATGCACACTCGACAAGCTAAGTGGAAAGGCAAGCTTATAAGCCACCTCTCCAATCCTCTGAAGTACCTCAAAAGGCCCAATAAACTGAGGGCTCAACTTGCCCTTCTTCCCGAATCTCATAACACCCTTCATGGGTGAAACCTTCAGCTGAACCTTCTCCCCAACCATGTAAGCAACATCACAGACCTTTCTATCGGCATAACTCTTCTGTCTAGACTGCGTCGTGCGAAGCCGCTCCTGAATCAATTTAACCTTGTCCAATGTATCCTGAACCAAGTCTGTAATAGCTTAGCCTCCCCTGACTCGAACCAACCAACCAGAGATCTACACCGTCTCCCATACAAAGCCTCATACGGAGCCATCTGAATGCTCGACTGGTAGCTATTGTTGTAGGCAAACTCCGCGAGTGGCAGAAACTGATCCCAAGAACCCCTAAAATCAATGACACAAGTGCGTAGCATGTCCTCCAATATATGAATAGTGCGCTCGGACTGTCCGTCCTTCTGAGGGTGAAATGTTATGCTCAACTCATCCTGGGTGCCCAAATCTCGCTGCACTGCTCTCCAGAACTGTGATGTTAACTGCGTGCCTCGATCTGAAATTGATGGACACTGGCACACCGTGAAGGCGAACGATCTCTCAGATGTAAATCTCAGCCAACCGCTCTGAAGAATAAGTAGTATCAACTAGAATGAAGTGCACGGACTTGGTCAGCCGATCCACAATCATCCAAATAGCATCGAACTTCCTCGAAGTCCGTGGGAGCCCAACTACGAAATCTATAGTGATTCACTCCCACTTCCACTCTAGAATCTCTAACCTCTGAAGCAATCCACCCGGTCTCTGATGCTCATACTTCACCTGCTGACAGTTAAGGCACCGAGCTACAAACCCCACTACATCCTTGTTCATTCTTCTCCACCAATAGTGCTACCTCAAGTCCTAATACATCTTCGTGGCACCCGGATGAATGGAATACCGCGAACTATGGACCACCGAAATCGGTGAAGGCATGAGTATGAAGTAAGGTCAAGGAAGCAGACTGCATCCTCAATACCCCATCATCCCAATAGTAACATCTCTGGCATCATCTTGCTGAACCGTGTCCTTAAGGACAAGCAAATGGGGATCATCATACTGGCGCTCTCTGATGCAATCATATAAGGAATACCGAGAAACCACACAAGCTAGAACCCAAATAGGCTCCGAAATATCCAATCTCACGAACTGGTTGGCCAAAGCCTAAACATCAACTGCAAGATGTCTCTCCCCAATGGGAATGAATGCAAGACTACCCATACTCACCGCCTTTCTACTCAAGGCATTGGCCAGCACATTGGCCTTCCCGGGATGATACATAATGGTGATATCATAGTTCTTTAGCAGCTCCAACCATCTCCGCTGCCTCAAATTTAGATCCTTTTATTTGAACAAGTGCTGGGGACTCTGATGATCCGTAAACACCTCACAAGACACACCGTAGAGATAATGCCTCCAAATCTTCAATGTATGAACGATGGCAGCTAACTCCAAATCATGAACAAGGTAGTTCTTCTCGTGAGGCTTCAACTAACGTGAAGCATAAGCGATCACTCTACCCTCCCGCACAGATACACACCCAATGCCAATCCGAGAAGCATCATAATACACTTTATAAGAGCCTGAAGCTGATGGAAAAACTAGAACTAGAGCTGTGGTCAAGGAGCTTCTGAAAGCTCTCCTCACACTCATCTGACCACCTGAAAGGAGCACCCTTTTGTGTCAATTTGGTCAAGGGCGATGCAATAGACGAGAAACCCTCCACAAAGCGATTATAATAACCGGCGAAGCCAAGAAAGCTCTGAATCTCTATAGCTGAGGACGGCCTGGGCCAATTCTGAACCGCCTCGATCTTCTTCGGATCCACCTGAATACCCGCACTGGACACCATGTGTCCCAAGAATGCCACTGAGCTGAGCCAAAACTCACACTTGGAGAACTTGGCATAAAGCTTCTCCTCCCTCAACCGCTGCAACACATTCCTTAAATACTGGGCATGCTGCTCCTGGCTACGAGAGTACACCAGGATATCATCAATGAACACTATAACAAACGAGTCGAGATAAGGCTAAAATACATTGTTCATCAGATGCATGAACGCTGATGGGGCATTGGTCAGCCCAAAAGACATCACAAGGAACTCATAATGACCATAACGGGTCCTGAAGGCTGTCTATAGAATATCCGAGTCCCAAATCTTAAACTGGTGATACCTAGACCTCAAATCAATCTTGGAGAACACCCTCGCTCCCTGAAGCCGGTCAAACAGATCATCAATACGCGGCAAAGGATACTTGTTCTTGATTGTAACTTTGTTCAACGGCCTATAATCAATACACAACCTCATAGTTCCATCCTTCTTCTTCACAAACAGAACTGGTGCACCCCAAGGCGACACGCTAGGCAGAATAAACCCCTTATCAAGGAGTTCTTGAAGCTTCTCTTTCAATTCTTTCAATTCAGCTGGTGTCATACGATACGGTGAAATAGAAATGGGCTGAGTACACCATACCAAGTCAATACCGAAGTCAATATCCCTGTCGGGCGGCATGCCCGGCAAGTCTGCAGGAAATACATCTGGAAACATCCGCACCACCGGAACAGAATCAATAGTGGGAGTATCAGCACTAGCATCCCTCACAAAGACCAAATAAGATAAACAACCCTTCCCAACCATCCGCTGGGCCTTCAAATATGAAATCACTCTACTAGGAACATAGTTTGGAGAACCTCTCCACTCAATCCTCGATAACCCCGGCATCGCCAATGTCACAGTCTTATCGTGACAATCTAGAACAGCATGACATGGAGAAAACCAATCCATACCCAAGATCACATTCAAATTAACCATACTAAGCAACAAAAGTTCAACTCTAGTCTCCAGACTCCCAATGGTCACTACACACGACCGATATACATGGTCTACAATAATAGTATCGCCCACCGGCGTAGAGATATGAACAGATAAAACTAAGGACTCACGGGGAATATCCAGATAATGAGTAAATTATGATGAGACATACGAATAAGTTGAACCAAGGTCAAATAGTACAGAGGCCTCTTGTGGCAAACTGAGACAATAACTGTGATTATTGCGTCTGAAGCAACATTATCTGGTCTGGCAAGAATAGCATAGAATCGGTCCTGACCACCACCTGATCGGCCTCCCCCTCTATGGCGACCCCTAGCTGACTGAGCTCCACCCTAAGCTGGCTGGGTGGGTGGTGATGTAACGGGTGCTGAAGTCGTAGGCTGACTCCTCTGCTGAGCTGGACCTCCCATAAGGTGGGGATAATACCTCTTGATGTAACACATATCTCCACACTCGAAACAACCCCTCCCTGTGAATGGCGGTGGGGATTGGATGGGTGCCCCGAGCACCAGAATACCCACTAGAAGAACTCGGTGCTGATGAGCCCTGAACTGAAGGTGAATGGGACAAACTCTTAGCTGGAAGGGCACTAAGAAATGACTGGCCCTGATGTGTACTTTATGAAACATGGCCGGATGATACATCACGGCGAACTGGACGAGCCGTTTGAGAATACCTATAAGGACGACCCCTGTCGTGGTAGAACTGGCCTCCAGAAGGAACACCACTAAAACCTCCTGACCCACGAGGCCTCTTGGCCTCCCTCTCAACCCGCTCCTGACTGCGGACCACCTCTATCTATCGAGCAATGTCGACAGCCTCATCAAAAGTAGCACCAGATACCCTCTCCCTAGGCATAAGCAACAGCAGCTGATATGTGAGGCCATCAATGAACCTCCTGATCCTCTCCCTATCAGTGGGAACCAGACAAACTACGTGACGAGCCATCTTCAAAAACCTTATCTCGTACTGCGTCACAGACATGCCATCCTGAAGAAGCTGCTCAAACTATCTACGTAGCTCCTCTCTGTGAGACTGCGGCACAAACTTCTCCAAGAAGACAACAGAGAACTCCTACCATGTAAGTCGTGCTGCACCGACCGGCATGCGCCTCTCATAAGCCTCCCATTATCTGAAGGCAGCCCCAGAAAACTGAAAAGTAGTGAACGAGACTCCACTGGTCTCCAGAATACCCGATGTCCGAAGCATCTGCTCGTACCTATCCAGGAAGCGATGAGCATCCTCTTACTGAGCACCGCTAAATGATGGAGGTCGAATCCTCCTAAATCTCTCAAGTCTCCTTTACTCATCATCAGCCATAACGGGGACTATCGGGGCCTGAGCAGCTACAACCGGCTGGACTGGTAGTGCCCCCGGTATCTGAAGTCCCGGCACTACCTACTCTAGAGTACGGGCAACAGGGGTATGAGTACCTCCCCCAGCCTGAGAAGTGGTAGGTGCGGCCTGAGCCAAAACCACCTGAGCAAGGTCAGTGCAAACTGTCAATATCTGGGCCAAAGCATCCTGAAAGCCTGGAATCACAATGGGCACAACTGGTGCCTGAGGTGGCCCCACTGGCTCAACTGTATCGGGTACCTACTCCTGAGCTGGAGCAACTGGTGGGTCTGCAGGTGCTGCCCTAGCTACTGTACGAGCTATACCCATGCCCCTACCGCAGCCTCTACCGCGACCTCGGCCTCTTGCGGCCCTAGCTGGTAGTACTGGTGGCTGTCCATCTTGCCCAGTAGTGTGTGTCCTCACCATCTGTGAGAGAATAGAATAACAGAAGTTTAGTTACCGGAATCAACAAATCCACATAACAAGAATACAAGAATGTGAAATTTCCTAAGGGTTCGACAGCCTCTCGAAGATAAGTACAGACGTCTCCGTACCGATCCGCAAGACTCTACTAAACCTGCTCATGACTCGTGAGACCTATGTAACCTAGGCTCTGATACCAACTTGTCATGACCCAAAAACCGACTGTCGTGATGGCAGCTATCATGGAACTAGGCAAGGCAACTATTTAACCAGTTCAACCAAATAAAAGCTTTGAAAATTAAACAGAAGCAGTTAATATTTAAGAAAAACCTTTAAACACCAAAATAAAACCACAACGCAATACAATCTCTCCCAAAATTCGGGGTGTCACCGAGTACATGAGCATCTATACCAAGATATAGCCTACTACAATGTCTGAGGAATTAAGAACTGAAATACAAATAAAGATAAAGAAGGAGAGTCAAGACCTGCAAACGCCATGCAACCACCTCGATAGTCTCTGAGATCTCGACTCCTCAATCAGCAGATGCCGTAACCGGAAGCATCTGGATCTGCACACGAGGTGCAGGGTGTAGAGTGAGTATAACTAACTCTATAAGTAACAAATCCCAACTGTGGACTGAAGTTGGGACGAACTCAATCGGCACAGGTCAATACAGAAAATAACAGTGCAGAAACGTAGACATGCTTTCAAGTTCGATAAATATCTCTAAACAGTAAAAATTGATCAAATATGAATGATATGAAGAATATAACTCCTCTACTTCTACATGCCAACACACATACTGTATGTGATGCACCATGCTGACAGCCTCATGTGCTCACACTCTCAAATGCTCAATCACTCGGTACTGTATATGGCCCATACGGCCCAAGGAACATCCATCCCAGAATATATACATCACTGACCATCCGTAACCTAGTACCGAGTACGTACAATCCATCCCGTGGAGAAGATCCATCTCCAGGTATATAATGCTTCGGACAAGATCCATGTCCAGGGAAGATCCATCCCTCAATATAATCAAACTGCGCTCACTGGGGGTGTGTGCAGACTCCGGAGGGGCTCCTTCAGCCCAAGTGCTATCATAAATCAGTATAACCACTACGGCATGCAGCCCGATCCTATAAATGCCACTCATAATCAGGCCCTCGACCTCACTCAGTCATCAATCTCTCCAGTCTCTCTCTCTCACGGGCTCATAGTGTCATGATACTAGCCCAAAAATAATGATATGATGTATCAATAAATAACAACAAAGACTGAGATGTGATATGAAATGAATGAATATGACTGAGTACGAAATATCAATGAAATAAACAAGACAACAGCAAGAAACGACCACTATGGGCCCCAACAGTACCGGCATAAGCCTAAAACATGATATCTAGCATGAGTGACAACTCAATTTCTTTATCACATGATGAAAACAAGAATATCAACAAGATAGAACTATTATACAGTGCCATGGAATCGACCAAGTCACAATTCTCACGATGCACGCCCGTCACTCGGCATGTGCGTCACCTCAATACCAATCACATAACACATAAGTTCGGGGTTTCAAACCCTCAGATCCCAGTTTAGAAGTGTTACTTACCTCAATCCGAGCAAAACTCTACTCCAACATGCCTTTGCCTAAAAAATAGGTCTCTAAATGACCCGAATCTAGCCACAAGCAGTACAATACAATCAATACGGGCTAAAGGAATCAATTCTACAAGAAATTACGAAGTTATAACTCAAAAATCCAAAATCGGCCCAAACCTGCCCCCTAAGCCCACGTCTCCAAATCCAACAAAAGGCACAAAACCCGAAAGCCTATTCACTCACAAGTCCAGTCATACCAAATTCATCAAAATCCGACACCAATTGATCATTCAAATCCCCAAAATTAACTCTCCAAATCCCTAGCCTCAAACCCCCAAATTACACCTCAAAAACACACCATCTAGGTGGAAAATCAGTGGGGAAACATAATTATTGAAGAAAAATGAACACAAGGAACTTACCTTAGAAATCCCCTTGAAAATCCTCTCAAAAACCTCCAAAATCCGAGCTCAAAAAGTTAGAAAATGAAGAAAATCGCGGACCTTATGTTTATATGTTCTGCCTAGTCAAACAGCACCTACGGTCCCAAAATTCGCTTCTGCGGTCCCGCTCTTGCGGTGAAATCTCTGCATTTGCAGAATTCACTTACCCAGCATGCCTTCTCTTCTATGATGCCCAGTCCTCTTCTGCGGACACGCTCCTGCGAAGGGCCATCCGCTTCTGTTAAGCTGCCTCACCAAGCGCCCATGCGCTTCTGCGATCCAACACCCGCATCTGCGAACACGCAGATGCGGAAAGGACCTCGTACTTGCGACCTCTGCCAGCCTCCTTCTTGATAGCTTCTGCAGCCCCTTCCTCGCTTCTGCGAGCTCGCATCTGCGGTTCCCAATCCGCAGGTGTGATTACACAAGCAGTTGCAAATCTTCAGCAATTCTTCAACTTCAAACCTTGGACCGTTAACCACCCAAAATCAACCCGAGGCCCTCCGGGACCTCAACCAAATATACCAACAAGTCTTAAAATATCATATGAACTTAGTGAACACTTTAAATCACCTCAAACAACATCAAAAACACGAATCGCACCCCAATTCAAGCCTAATAAACTTTGAAATTTCCAAATTCTACAAACGACACCGAAACTTATCAAACCACGTTCGATTGACCTCAAACTTTTCACACAAGTCACAAATGACACCTCGAACCTACTCCAACTTCTGAAATCGGAATCCGACCCCGATATCAAAAAGTCCACTCCCGGTTAAACTTTCCAAAATTGCAACTTTCTCCATTTCAAGTCTAATTTTACTACAGACCTCCAAATCACAATCTGGACGCGCCCCTAAGTCAAAAATCACCTAACGGAGCTAACAGAACCATCAAAATTCAAATCCGAGGTTGTTTACACATAAGTCAACATTCGATCAATTTTTCCAACTTAAGCTTTCCATTATGAGACTAAGTGTCTCAATTCATTCTGAAATCTCTCCGTACCCGAACCAACTAACCCGATAAGTCATATAACAACTATAAAGCACAAATGGAGCAGTAAATGGGGGAACAGGGCTACAACTCTCGAAACGACGGACCAGGTTGTTACATCGACCTCTTACCAGGTAGCAAATAAAATCCTTCGTAGCAGTTTCATCAATATCACGCAACCGCTAGCTTGTTCTCAGGAGATAACCCACCTGTGAAAATTCCATGCCAACGTCATCCAATGGCGTTGCACTGGGTGCAACTACCATGCATTCAGTAATCCTCCCGAGCCCTCGTCCACGACCTGTACACGTCTGTTCACTCCCTATTGACATCAACTGAGAGTTGAACAATAACATCCAACTCAAGTCATATTGCATCTGAAACGATAATCAAATCTTCACACCCCCTCCTCATTTCAAGCAAACTTCTTCCTGCCATATTAAATCTCTCTCCATATCATGACCATTATTCCAAATAAAATATGTAAACCAAATCACCTTTTATCATGATTCCCAAGCCGTTCAGCACTTTCTCAAAGTACATGGCTATCCTACCAAAGAATCCATATGCTACTCTGCCTCTCCCACTTCAGTCAAACCATCTCCTTTAAGCATCTTCTCGACCTCTACTTCTCATACTTGACCTACTGGTAATTCATCCGCCGCGAGACGCCTCCCACCTTGTCCTTCCTCACTCTTTGTTACCCAATTGTTGCATCAAATCAAAATCCATCTCTGTAGCACATGAGCTAACAAATTGCTACCAACTCTAAGCCTCTTCGAAGATCATCTCTCTCGAGCCATCAATATTAGAAATACCAATTAGATTCTGAACCGCTACACACCGCTATCTCTGACCACCGCCCCTCAGGCATCATTTCACAACACCCTGCCCCGAAGGCAAAATCAAAGGACACCATAACACCAGCGGACCGTAATGCGTTCCGACAAGGACGATGACGCCACATCATAATTGAGAATTGCACCACGCTCGAAAATATCAAGTCTCATTACTCCATCAACCAAAGCCTGGACATCCACAATCTGATTGCCTTTCCTTTGCTGGAATTATATGTCGAACCTCTAAATCATGCACTGAGAAATCCTCCTTTTAAGTCATTCACTAGCTCGACACGTAGACGGGAACCCTACCATTACACCAACACTGTGCATAGCCTCGAAACAATAGGAAATACCGATACTAATAGTGATAATGAATTAATCGATGTAGCATATTGCTCAGATAGCAGCAATAGCTCTAAAAGAGACAACTGTAAATGCACTGGTGCAATATGTGTATGTGGTCAAAATTCTATTAAAGTTATTACTAATGACTCCAAAGAAGTCTTATTTGATATTATTAATCACATAGATGATGAAGAAATCAAAAGAAACTACTTGACTGAATTAAAAAATATTATCATAAATTAAAAAGGAGATCGTAATAAAATAGAATCTTTTAATATGAAAGAAGTTATGAATAGATTTTCAGTCAAAGATAATAAACCTACTATGCAACATGTACAGATCGAATTAAAATTCGTAAAAGATGAAATAAAGGTTGTCAAGCTTAGACTTGACAAAGTGGAAATGGAAAATCTTACAAAAGAAATATTACAAGCAGCCAATAAGAAAGAACCAATTGGCGAATATTTCACAGAAGATGATAATTCAAAAATATATGATGACGACTCAATCATCAATCAATATGAAACAGGAAGTGGTATAGCTGTAGCTAAAATTACAAAAGTAAGAGCCCACAGCTACCATATTCCCAATACACTAAAAGTTAAAGATATCACGCTAAATAAATTAGCTTTACTAGAATCAGGTGCAGACATGAACTGCATAATGGAAGGAATAGTACCAACAAAATACCTTGAAAAAGGTACTACGAAATTATACTCCACCACAGGAGAAAAATTAAAAGTAAACTACAAGTTATCAAAAGCACATATCTATAATGATGGAATCTGCTTTATAAATGACTACGTGGTAACTAGGGATATAAACAAAGAGATTATCCTAGGAATACCATTCATAAACCAAATAAAACCATATTATGATAACTTGGATGCAATCTGCATCATAATATTAGGAAAGAAAATAAAATTTTCATATATGAACTTTATCTCCCAAGACGAAATTGACTTCCTCAAATCAAAGACTATTTTTAAAATAAACTTAATTTCTAATCAAGTAAATTATTTAAAAAATGATATAAAAGTTCACAAAATAGAACAAACTTTAAAAACCCCAAGAATAAAGTAAAAGATTAAACATTTTCAAGAAAAACTCGAACTTGAAGTTTGTTCAGAATTACCCAATGCCTTCTGGAAAGGAAAAGGCATGTAGTTGAACTACCCTATATTAATGAATTCACAGAACATGCCATACGAACAAAGGAAAGGCCTATCCAAATGAACCATGATCGCATGGAAATTTGCAAGAGCGAAATTAATGATCTCCTTAAAAAAAAAATCATAAGACCATCAAAGTCACCATGGAGCTGTGCAGCTTTCTACGTTAACAATAACACAGAAAAGGAAAGAGGCGCTCCTAGACTTGTAATTAATTATAAATCATTAAACAAAGTATTATAATGGATTAGGTACCCGATACCTAATAAAAGGGATCTATTAAAAAGAACCTACAAAGCTAATATTTACAGCAAATTTGACATGAAGTCAGGTTTCTGGCAAATACAGATTAGCGAAAAGGATAAATATAAAACTGCTTTCAACATCCCCTTTGGAAAATATTAATGGAATGTTATGCCTTTCGGGTTAAAAAATGCCCCGTCAGAATTTCAAAACATTATGAATAATATATTCAACCCATAATGTAATATGTCAATTGTTTATATTGTCGATGTTCTAATATTCTTAGAGGATATAGATTCTCATTTTAAACACCTAAATACGTTCTTTAAGATTGTAAAATATAATAGTTTGGTAGTAAGTGCTAAAAAGATTAAGTTGTTTCAAACAACCATTAGATTCTTAGGCCATGATTTATATCAAGGAACCTACAAACGAATCTGTAGAGCCATTGAGTTCTCGTCCAAATTCCCTGATGAAATCATAGACAAAACTCAACTGCAAAGGTTGTTAGGAAGCCTAAACTATGTTGCAGACTTCATCCCTAATATTAGGAAAATCTGCGAACCACTATACAAGCGTCTCAGGAAGAACCCAATTCCGTGGAGTCTAGAACAAACAGACACAGTTAAAAAGGTCAAGTCAATTGTTCAAAAACTTTCATGTCTAGGTATTCCAAATCCAGATGCATTCATGATAGTAGAAACGACGCTTCAGATGAAGGGTACGGTGGTATTCTCAAACAAAGACTCTCTCTCGAGTCTTCAGAACAATTAGTTCGATTCACTTCAGGAATCTGGAATTTCCGCGCAAAAGAACTATAGTACTGTCACGACCCAAAATCCACCTAGTCGTGATAGCACCTAACCCAACCCGTCAGGTAAGCCAATTTCTAGAATTAGATTCCGATCCCGATATACAAAAGTCAACTCCCCGGTCAAACTTCCAACTTAAATTTCTATTTTTAGCCATTTCGAGCCCAATTCAACTACGGACTTCCAAATAATTTTTCGGACACGCTCCAAAGTCCAAAATTATCATACGGAGGTATTTGAATCATCAAAACTCTATTCCGGGGTCGTTTACATGTAAGTCAACATCCGGTCCACCTTTTCAACTTAAGCTTTAAACCTTGTATTTCATTCTTCCAAACTAACTCTGAAATACTTGAAAACAAAAACCAACAATTCACACAAGTCATAATACATCGTATGAATCTATTCAAGACTTCAGATTGTAGAAAAGAGCGTAAATACCCAAAACGACCAGTCGGGTCGTTACAAGTACAGTCAAAAAAGAAATTTTATCTATAGTACTATGTATTGCTAAGTTTCAAGATGACTTAATCAATAAAGAATTTTTGCTTAGAGTTGACTGTAAATTGGCTAAAGAGATTTTACAAAAAGATGTAAAAAATCTTATTTCTAAACAAATATTTGCCAGATGGCAAGCATTATATCAAGCTTTGATTTTCAAATCGATTTTATTAAAGGTGAAGAAAATTATTTACCAGACATTTTAACTAGAGAATTCTTACAAGGAAAGAATGAGACCAGACAAGACGGGTCCTTTCAAGGCCTCCCCCACTAATAATCGAGGAAACAGATATTCCGCACTTGCGAAGTTTTTGCCCTTACCCGTGAGACCACCGTCCCATATAATGGTTACCCCTCCGAGATTACCCACTATAAACAAACAATCATCATCAAAGATGACAATCATCAGTTCCATACCAAAGGTAGAAGGACCATTTCAACAGGTTTCATCGAAGACCTCAACAAGCTCAGCAACAGGTAAAATATTAACCTGTTCAGACTACAATATGAAGACCCCAGAGTCTTTTGTACAAGCAGTAAAACCAAACACTCCCTCCAAAAGAGAAGGAAAAAAGCCCATCTCTCAAGAGAAAGAAAATTTTGAAATCATATCCAAGTCACCAATCATAATTTTGGTATTAGAAAAGGGATACGAAAATCTCGAAATTGGAGATTTAGTTAGACCCTGCTATACGAATAGGAACTACGTAGAAACTAGTGACCCCCTCAAAATAAAGAGGTATTATGAATTCATCCTGATAGATACAGGATCAATAACAATCGAGTATGAGTTAAAAGATAATATGGACCCCACCAGTATTAAATACTCGAGGTTCACTATTAACAAAATTATCTGCCCTTTTGAATGGGGTATGGATCACCTGCATACCTCAATTGTGCTATCAAGACAACATAGGCCCAGACCTATAACTTATTTGACTATATTGAGGCATTGTATAATTTCATATATCTACGCCCAAATACCCATACATGGTTCGTAAAATACAGCGAACAGATTATGAAGTCAGTCATACCCAGATGGTTCTATGACTGGTGGAAGAGATTTTGAGGATCTGAGCAAACGATGCCCATAAGCTTTCACGTACATTATGAAAGATTCCAAAAGGAGCAGGAAATCTCCACCCTACCCAATCACATCAAACTATACAAATACTACTTTGCAAAAAGAATATCCTACATAATCAGCTGGTCATTTGCTATTGAGGAAATTGACCAAATCAAATATTTAGTTAAAATTCCAAAAATTAAAGGATGGCTTCCTGAGGTAAAAGCAACCCAGTCAAAATACAAACTAGTTAGTATGACGGGATCATCCAGTTCCCAAATAGAGTTAAAAAAGAAACTTTTAGAAGTTTTGGCGAAAATTGATACAACAAGTCCAACAGACGTACATGCCATGTTAGAAGCAGCATCAGCATTTTCTTCCACGGAATTCCAAAATAATGGATATATGGAAGACCCACAAGGTATAGGTCAAGCTTACCATGCCTATACACACGAAGACTAAAACATCATCTGGCCCTTTCAAAAAAGCAAGAGACAAAACAACTCTTCAGAAAGGTAGAAGCCACTCGATAGCGAAAACCACAACAAGACAAAAACAAGAACAGTACCTTGCCCCTTTAAAAAAGCAGAAGACAAATGACTCTTCAACAAAGCAGAAGACATCCAACGAGGACCGTCCATTTTAAAGGTTGAGATGAACTCAACATTTCTTCAGAAGTCTATATAAGAGTTTCAAATTGTAAACGTAAGGGCATCAAAAACTTTCCTAAAATTTTCTTTCAATACTCTCTCCCTTCTCTGTATAAACGTATGCTTATGTTTGAATAAAAGCTTCTATCTTGTAAGTGTTCCTTACTTTCTGTTTAAATTCCGCATCTCTTTTATAAACTCTGTTATAAAACTTATGATCCTTGGAACATTTCAAGGATCATAAGTTTTATAACAGAGTTTATAAAAGAAATGATCCTTGAAATGGTATCAGAGCCATGTTACTGAGTATGAGAGGCTAAACCCCTCATACTGTCCTTAGGGTTCGTCGAAATCTTTTTATCATCTTCGTGTTATAAATCTTAATTTCTCTAAACTGTACATCTCTGCATAGGTTATGTCATGACCCAAAATACATTAAAGATCGTGATGGCGCCGGACACTGCTATCAGGCAAGCAAAAAATAAATACTTAATTTGGTTCTCATTTTAATATTTTTGAAATCATATTTCCTTCAATTAAATGGTAAAAGATGAAATTTACAAAATAAATAATAATATTTTTAACAATTCCAATACAGTGTAACCCATAATCTCCCCAAAACTCGGTGTCACAAATGCATGAGCCTCAACTAAGAATGTAAAATAAAATACAATATCTGTCCGAAATACAAATTGGATAGGAAAATATAAATACTCTAAAGGAGACTCTGCTGGCTGCGGACTCGTAACGTGGAATGCAGCTCACCTAATTCCCCGCAATAACCATGCCTCTGCGCCCACAAGGCCAATAGGCATATATGCACCTGCACAAAAATGTACAGCAAGTGTAGTATGAGTACGTAAATCAACGCGTACCTAGTAAGTATCTAGTCTAACCTCGAAGAAGTGGTAATGAGGGGTCGACTCCGACACTTACTAAGGGCCAACAATATGATAATATGAAATTCTAATTAAGCATGATATATGTAACAATAAAACTCAGAACAAGAAATAACTGAATAATTCATCACCATATTTAAGAACCCAAATCACTTCCTCCATTTAAAACAAATAATCTTTCAAATAATGAATTTATACCAATTATAAAAGGGACTTCCAGTTCTATTATCATGCACAAAATTCCACTGAGGACGTTCGGCCCGATCTAACATAAATGTAAATGATGCACTACCAAGGGTCGAACAGCACGAACCATAGATGCATCTATTAACCTGCCGAGGCGAACAGCCCGCTCCCATAAGTGTAGTAGAAAGAATTACCCCGCTCGCGGAATATACTTGCGACGCAGTCAAATATAAATTATCAATAAATAATAACCCTTTCTTGATTCTTTTCAAAATAAAAACAATTAAACTTGAAGCTTTTAAATCCTTAAAATTCCTCGACTTAGTTCCATTTGATACAATTAACAAATATAATCAAATAACGGTGTCCACAAAGCATGGTGTAAACCTAAAACTACCCGGACATAAACAGGAATAGTAGCTACGTACGGACTCTCGTCACTTCGTGCATACGTAGCCCCCACAAATAACAATACATATTAATTAAGTTCACCTATGGGGTAAATTCCCTCTTACAAGATTAGCAAAAAGACTTACCTCGCTCTGAAGTTCCATCACCGGCTCCCAAGCCCTTCCAATAACTCAAATCAATGCCCAACGCTTCAAAACTAGTCAATAAACATGAAAATCCATAAATATACACTTTAATACTTATTATTATCCAATTTATAACAATTCCTTACTCCGCTTGAAAAGTCGATAAAATCACCCTCGGGCCCACGTGCTCGGATTCCAAAACATTTCGAAGATAAACCTTACCCATATCACCAAAAACTCAAATATATAATTTATTCCAAGTTCCACATCCAATTTCGTGGTCAAAATCCAAAAATATAATTTCTAGGTTTTCTACCAAAATTTCTACAATTTCTACCAATTTCCATGCTTAAATACTTATACAAATCATGTATTTAACTTGCAATAGGTGGGAATCACTTACCTTGTGTTGCTTGATGAAAAATCCCTCCTTGAAGCTCTCCAAAATCGCCTCAGCCAAGTGGAAAATGAGAGAAGAAGAGCCAAATCTATCACGACCCAAAATCCAACTAGTCGTGATGGCACCTAACCTAACCTGTTAGATAAGCCAATTATCAACTATCGAATTCCAATAACAATTATTAAGGCAATTTAAGTAAAGAAAAATCTTAATCTTATACATACCCCAAGAACTGGGAGTACAAATCATGAGCTTCTAAGAATAGAATATGTAAAGCTGGTATAAAGTAATACATCATCTGTTTGAAAAGTACATAAATAGAGTTTTATGAATCTAAGGCTACCATGAACAAGAGGCGGCTACAACCGGAACACAGGTACATCTTCAGATCCAACTCCCAACGAATGCAGCACCATCAGCGGCCAATATCTGCACGCAAGGTGCAGAAATGTAGTATGAGTACAACCGACCCCATGTACTCAATAAGTAACAAACCTAACCTTAGGTTGAAAGTAGTGACGAGATCGTATCAAGGTCAGAGTCCAACTTCCATAACCAACAATAGTTCATAACAATATAAAACAAGTAATACCCGAAGTAACTCAGAGATAAAATGCCCAATAAAATCATGAATTCTGAAAATAGTTCTACCTTTCAAGTACATCAGTGAAAACCCAAATCGTTTACCGAAGTTGCCAAAAATATGAGTAAGTTTGAAATCAGTAATTTTCCAAAATTCCCTTAAATAATAATAAAGATGTTTCATTTTCTTTCCAGATAACCAGTGAAAAATCAATGCATCACTATTCACATATGTCAACATGTGTGAGAATTCATAAATGACGTGATATTGTACAGCATGAGGAAAAATAAATCCCTACGCATATATCTCATGTGTCCATGTCAATGCAATGTATCTCAGAGATGAACTCATGTACTCACACTCTCAGAGTACTCAATCTCACTTTCTCACACATTCCACTCATCATGCTCAATCACTTGGTACTGTATATGGCCAATCCGGCCCAGGGAAGATCCATCCCAGAATATACACATCAACTGATCATCAGTCACTCAGTACCGAGTAGGGTCAATCCAGCCCGTGGAGATGATCCATCTCCAGGTATATAATGCTTCAGACAAGATCCATTCCTCAATAATATCAACCGCGCTCACTGGGGGTGTGCAGACTCCGGAGGGGATCCTTTAGCCCAAGCGCTATAAACCACACGGATAACTCACGTGCTGCACGGACAACTCATGTGCTATAGTATCAATATCTGGATCCGCACGGACAACTCACGTGCTATATAAAAGCCTATAAGTCCTACTGCAGTCGGGCAGCCCCGATCCCATAATTATCCTTACAATCAGGCCCTCGGCCTCACTCAGTCATCAATCTCTCCAGTCTCTCGGGCTCACAATGTCATGAAACTAGCCCAAAATGATGATATGATGCATCAATAAATAACAATAGAGACTGAGATATGATATGCAATGAAATGAATATGACTGATTATGAAATTACAATTTAAATAAATAATTCACAGCAATATAACCACTGTGTGTCTCAATAATACTGGCACATAGCCTCAGCATGATTTTTAATATGATTCTCAGCTCAATTTCTTTAACACATAAAACTGCATGGAAAATGCTAAGGTTATTTAACTACAGAATTCCACGAAAATAATTACGTCACAATTTCTATGGTGCACACCCACACGCCTGTCACCTAGAATGTGTGTCACCTCCAAACAATTCACATAATACGTATATTCAATGTTCATACCCTAATCTCCAAGATTAGAAGAGTTACTTACCTCGAACAAGACGAATCCAAGGCCGAGCAAGCTAAACAATGCTCTAGAAATTCCAATCTGCGCGCATCATCTTTTGAACGGCTCGAATATAGCCACAATAAATTTGATTCAGTCAACACAATTATAGGAATTAATTCCATAACAAAATACTAATATTTTCCCAAAAAATCTGAAATTACACTCCAAACATCGCCCGTGGGGCCCACGTCTCGAAATCCGATGAAACTTACAAAATCCGACAACCCATCCAATTACAAGTTCAACCATAATAATTTCACTCAATTCCGACTCCAAATCGATGTTCAAAACTCAAAAGTTCATATTATGAACTTTAAGCCAACACCCCCAATTTCCTCTTTAAATTCATCAACCAATTGCTAAAATGAAGATAGATTCATGGAATATAATCACAAGGGAGTTAAGAACACTTACCCCAAGTTGTGTGGAAACATTCTTCTGCAAAATCGTCTAAACCGAGCTCCAAAATTCGAAAATGGTGAAAAATCACGAACCCTCGAACTTAAAGGGTTCTGCCCAGCACTTTCGCAGATGCGGACAAGAGGTCGCACCTGCGACCCTCGCTTCTGCGAGAATAGCTTGGCCAGTCCAGGTCGCTTCTGCGATGCCTAGGACCACACCTGCGGTCGTGCTTTTGCGCAACAGGAACCGCACCTACGAACACCCTCGCTTCTGCGTGTGTATTGTCGCTTCTGCGACCATCGCACCTGCGAGCCCTTTTCCACAGGTGCGATCACACCAGAACCAGCAATTCTTCAACTTCAAACCTTGGTCCGTTAACCACCCGAAATCAACCCAAGGACCCCGAGACCTCAACAAAACATACCAACAAGTCTTATATCCCAATACGAACTTAGTTGAACTCTCAAATCACCTCAAACAACTTCAAAAATACGAACTACACACGGATTCAAGCCTAATGAACTTCGAAATTTCCAAATTTTACAAATGACGTTGAAACCTATCAAATCACGTCCGATTGATCTCAAATATTTCACACAAGTCACATTTGACATAACGAAGCTATTCAAATTTTCTGAATCAGATTTCGACCCCGAATCAAAAAGTCAACCTTCCCAAAAATTCAACTTTCGCCATTTCAAGCCTAATTCCACTACGTACCTCCAAATAATTTTCCAAACACGCTTCTAAGTCAAAAATCACTATACAGTGCTACTGGAATCATCAGAATTCAAATCTGAGGTTGTTTACACATAGATCAACATCCGATCGACTTTTCCAACTTAAGCTTTCCATTTAAGAGACTAAGTGTCTCATTTCACTCTAAATTCTCTCCGGACCCGAACTAACTAACCCGATAAGTCATACAACAACTATAAAGCACAAATGAAGCAGTAAATGGGGGAACGGGCCTGTAATACTCAAAATGACCGGTCGGGTCGTTACATTCTCCCCCACTTAGACATACGTTCGTCCTCAAACGTGGCAAGAGTTGTTTCCAAGCCATCAAATCACTATTCCATATTACCATGCACGTACCCGGGGGTGATCCCACGACACCCTATTCCACATAGGCCTGACAACACAATAAAACTAAAAATCCTTAATTTAACCTTAGCCCAAAAACCTTGGAATTCAATTCCCAACCTTAAAAATTTCTTTTAAAGACACGAATCTTACATTTACACATTGTATGAGTCTGAACAAGCTGCATCGAGCTATAACTATAATCATGGATCTAATCATCGAGCATATTACACAACTCGCCCGCTCGTAGCACCATTCCTGATCACAGTAACTACTCCAAACCAACCAAGTACTAGCATTAAACCCCATATCGAACAAAACCTCATCCCAACACCTTCGTACACTGTTGATAATAAAAGAAACACGCGAAATCTCATAACATCTTATCAGATCGACAAGTCATGGAGTTCTCCCTCCCCAACCAGAATCATACTCACTTTCTAAGCCGACTTTCAATATTATCCTTCAAAATATACAGTAATAGAACATGATAGTACCCATTCTAGGTCCAATGACCTTATATTATTAAATACAACTATCCCACAGACATGCCACACCAATATAACTCAGAGCCATAAACTGTGCCACCCATGCACCAATACGCAACAATTCCAAATGTACTCACCTTGCTCGAATTCCACCATAAGGCCCCCAATAGAACCGCACCATGTGTGCATATAACCAATGTATCACAACTCCTCGTAGCATAGAAGAGTAACTCACAGATCATTCAGAAGATGAATAAGTCCAACGTCAACTGAATGGCACATCCCTCAACAATAGCAGTATGGAGCCAACCAATCCGACTCGATGTAGAATACACATCCTAATTGGGCCTACCAATGGACCCCCAAATCAATTCTGGTCACCCACAAATAGATTAATAACCCTCCAAAAATCCACAATGACTGAGTCATAATACATACTATTATCTGGCTAGCTTCGGCCATGACTTCACAGTCCGCAACCATGAAACAATCTGCTCCTGACAACTCCCACTCTCCCAATCCCTAGAACACGCGAATCACCATTTCTGATCCAATCTCCACTGCCCGAATAACTATCACATCCTTCATGCACGATCATCCCACTCAGAATATTTCCATAATTATTCTGTGTCATATAGCAATAATTTGAATATCAACAGTCTAACAACCAGGACAGTGCCGCAATACCTATGAAATATCCATGATTCATAACATAGCACGCCTTCTGAAATGTACACTCTACTCATGCAATAACAATTAGTAATAGAATTCATCTAAACATCGAAAACCGTTCATGACCTCTAAGAATTTATGACCTCCTTTTCAAAACTAAACCGTGACCTTGCACATGCCAACCTTAATCCCACACAACACACCGCATCTATCATGCCATCATATGAAGAAAAAAATACAAGAACCTCATAATCATTCTGAGTCACAAGTAGAATACATATCCGATTAGCCAGAAGCCTTCCATTTGATCCCATCCGGTAGAAAATCATAATACTCAACATGCTCCTTAGGCCGGTAGGAAAATACCCATCTCAAACCGTGGTATAAATCCTCGAGAATGCCTTGGAATCCATTTGCACATAATAAAGCCATCAGATTTAAATCTCTCTAACTCAACCAAGCCACGCAGGTCGCCAAACCCAAGAGTATTGCCACAAAGCACCTGTAGAAAACCGCCACATTATAAGCACCCAAAGAACCGATCATATCCATTACCATACTGATCCAACCTACTACCAAGCTGTCCTATTTCTCCGAGTCCCTTCCGAATTTGTCTTCAGATTGATACTCTTCCTTGCTAAAACGCCATGATACCTTAGCATAGAACCACAACTGTAACGACCCGGCCGGTCGTTTCGGGAGTTATAGCCCAATTTCCCCCATTTATATTTCCTTTATGCTCTTAAGCTATATTATGATAAACCGGGTTAGTTGGTTCAGGCCCGGAGTGGTTTCGGAGTGGAATGAGACAGTTAGTCTCTTATTTAGAACATTAAGTTGGAAAGGTCAACCGGATATTGACCTATGTGTAAACGATCTCGGATTTGAATTCTGATAGTTCAGTTAACTTCATTAGGTGATTTTGGACTTAGGAGCGCGTCCGGAATATGATTTGGAGGTCCGTGGTATAATTAGGCTTGAATTGGCAAAATTATAAATTTGGCGATTTCAGTCGGCAGTAGAAAATTTGATATCGAGGTCAGAATGGAATTCCGGAATTGGAGTAAGTTTGTAGTGTCATTTGTGATGTGTTTGCAAAATTTGAGGTCATTCGGACGTGGTTTGGTTGGTTTCGACATCGGTTGCCGAATTCGGAAATTTAGAAGTTCTTAGGCTTGAATCCGAGGGTAATTTGGTGTTTGGATGTTGTTTTGAGTGATTCGAAGGTTCAACTAAGTTTGTATGTTGATATATGACTTTTTGGTATTTTTGGTTGAGGTCCCAAGGGCCTCGGGGTGATTCCGGGTGGTTAACGGATTTGTCGAAGTTGGAATTTGCAGCTGGAGCTGCTACTTCTGCTATTTTCGCAGCTGCGGAAGAAAGCCTCACAGGTGCGAGGCCGCTGGTGCACGTGGGGAGTGCGCAGGTGCAGGCAATGCTAGACTAGGCAGGTTTCGGAGGTGCGATTTGGAGGTCGCATCTGCGAGCCCGCAGGTACGAAACCTGGGGCAGAGATACGGAAAGGGGAATGCTGGGCAGGCTTCGCAGAAGCGGAGGAAAACACGCAGATGCGCCTTCGCAGGTGCGACGATATTGCCGTGGATGCGGAGCCTGGGCATGTAAGTGATTTGCGCAGGTGCGGCTCCTTGGACCGCATGTGCGGTCGCGCGGGTGCGAGAAAATGGCCGCAGGTGCGAAAAACTTGGGCAGAAACCATAAATAGAACCCTTCGCGATTTTGGTGCATTCTTCACCATTTCTATTCGGTTTTTGGAGCTTTTGGGAGAGATTTGAAGAGGGAATCAAGGGGATTTCATTGAGGTAAATTACTTAAGCCCTAATACTTGTATATATGGTGATTTTACCATTGTTTAATCATTGTAATTAGTGAAAATAAGGGGTAAGGGCTTGGAATATTTGGAGAGTAATTTAAGGATTTAAAGGACCAAACGATGTCGGATTTTGATGAATTTGGTATGGTTAGACTCGAGAGTGAATGAGCTTTCTAGTTTTGTGAAATTTGTCGGATTTCGAGATGTGGGCCCGGAGGCCGGGTTTGAGCCAATTTCGGGTTTGGTCTAATTTTGTAGCTTTTCTTGTGGAATTCATTCCATTACCGCGTATTGATGGTATTGTACTTATTGTGAATAGATTCGGAGCATTTGGAGGCCGAGTTCAGAGGCAAGAGCATTGCAGGGTAGAAATTTGATCGGTTTGAGGTAAGTAACGATTGTAAATTTAGTCCTGAGGGTACGAAACCCCGGATTTTGTATCATTCTACTATTTTTAGTGATGCACATGCTAGGTGACGGGCGTATGGGCGTGCACTGTTGGGGATGTGTGACTTGGTCCATCCCGTAGCAACTGTAAAGTTGCATACTTTGTTGAAACCATTTGATACTTATATGTTTTAGAAAGAATTTCTGTAAATTGGGCTGAATGCCATGTTTGGGCCTTGCGCCAATGCTGTTTGGATCCTTAGGGGTTGTTTCTTACCATCCTCTCATTGTTTTCGATTGAAAATCTATACTCAATCATGTTTATACTTGTTTACCGCATAACTCAGTTTTATGACTCTATTTTGATGCATATAAATGTTTTGGGCCGAATGCCCTGTTTTACTGAAATCCCCAAGTGGCTTGAGAGGTTTATGACGGAGTGAGGCCGAGGGCCTGATTTGTGAGGATGAGTGTGGATCGGGGCTGCCCGCCTACAGCATACTTTATTATTATGGCACGTGAGTTGTTCGTGTAGCACGTGACTTGTCCGTGCAGATTATAGCGCTTGGGCTGAAGGAGCCCCTCCGGAGTCTGTACACACCCCCAGTGAGCACAGGTACCTACTGAGTGCGAGTGCCGAGTGCCGAGTGCTGAGTGACTGGGAGGCAAGAGTGATTGTGAGGTATGCCCGAGTGGCAAGAGTGATTGTGAGGTATGCCCGAGTGGCACGAGTGGCTGTGAGATTTGCCTGAGGGGCTGTATATGAGTGATGTATTGCCCAAGGGGCTGTTTATGATTTCATCATTTTTGCTCACCTTTGCATTTCTCTCTATTTGAAAACTGTTGAAAAATATCTTTAAATGATTTTTAGTGGAACTAGGTTTAAACGAGATGATTTTATTCAAACACTGATTTTTAAAGCAAGTTGTACTTTACTGAGATTTCATGATATGAACGTTATATGCTTTATTGCTCATCACTACTGCTCAGTCTTTATTTATTGTTGTTACTTACTGAGTTGGCGTACTCACGTTACTCCCTGCACCTTGTGTGCAGATTCAGGTGTAGCTGGACACGGTAGCGGTTATTGAGTGTTCTGATTGCAGATTTTCATGGAGATAGCAAGGTAGATGTTTGGCGATCGCAGCCCCTGCTCTTCTCCCTCTTATCTTCCTCTAGTTGTATTTAGCTATTTTCCAGTTAAATATAAATTATCAATAAATCATAACCCTTTCTTGATTCTTTTCAAAATAAAGACAATTCAACTTGAAGCTTTTAAATCCTTAAAAATCCTCGACTTAGTTCCACTTGATGCAATTAACAAATATAATTAAATAACGGTGTCCATAAAGCATGGTATAAACCTAAAACTACCCGGACATGAACAGGAATAGTAGCTACGTATGGACTCTCGTCACTTCGTGCGTACGTAGCCCCCACAAATAACAACACATATTAATTAAGTTCACCTATGGGGTAAATTCCCTCTTACAAGGTTAGAAAAGAGACTTACCTCGCTCCGAAATTCCATAACCGGCCCTTCCAACAACTCAAACCGATGCCCAACACTCCAAAACTAGTCAATAAACATGCAAATCCATAAATATACACTCTAATACTTATTATAATCCAATTTATAACAATTCCTAACTCCGCTTGAAAAGTCGATAAAATCACCCTCGGGCCCACGTGCCCGGATTTTGAAATTTTTTGAAGATAAGCCTTACCCATATCACCACATACTCAAATATATAATTTATTCCAAGTTCCACGTCCAATTTTGTGGTCAAAATCCAAAAATATAATTTCTAGGTTTTCTACCAAAAAATCCATAATTTCTACCAATTTTCATGCTTAAATCCTTATACAAATCATGTATTTAACTTGCAATAGATGGGAATCACTTACCTTGTGTTGCATGATGAAAATTCCTTCCTTGAAGCTCTCCAAAATCGCCTCAGCCAAGTGGAAAATGAGAGAAGAAGAGCCAAATATCGCTCTTTAAAACAATCTGCCCAGCGACCTCTCGCACCTGCGGTCCCTTGACCGCTTCTGCAGTTCCGCAGGTGCGGCCAAATTACTGCTTCTGCGGTCCTCCTTCATACCCCTCAACTCCGTATCTGCGGCCCCCATCTGCTTCTGCGCCTTCACTCCTGCGGCTCCACATGCGCAGGTGCGGTCCCGCTTCTGCGGAACTCAACCGCATCTGCGGTCCCATCCTAAGCCGCTTCTGCAATCCTCATGGCCGCTTCAGCGGCACCGCACCTGCGGCCCTAACCTTGCAGGTGTGGTTACACCAGAACCGGTGCACTTCAGCCATTCCCTAAGTCCAAAACTTGCTCCGTTAACCATCCGGGACCCACCCGAGGCCCCCGGAACCTTAGCCAAATATATCAACATGTCCCAAATTACATTACGAACTTAGTCGAGCCTCCAATTCACAACAGACAACGTTAAAAACACGAATCACCATCCAATTCAAACTTAAATGAACTTTGAAACTTCAGACTTCTATAATCTATGCCAAAACTAATCAAATCACGTCTGATTGACCTCAAATTTCGCACACAAGTCACATTCGACATTACGGACCTATTCCAACTTCCAGAATCGGAATCCAACCCCGATATCAAAAGCCCACTCCCAGTCAAACTTTTTAAAATTATGCAAATTTCCAACTTTTGCCCAAATGGCCCCAAAATGATCTACGGACCTCCAAATCCACTTTCGGATGTGCTCCTAAGACCGAAATCATCATACGGAGCTATTCCCAGACTCGGAATCCCTAACGGACGTGGATATCATTGAAATGCACTTCAATCCAAATTTATGAAATTCTCCCAAAATGCCAACCTTCCACAATAGGCGTTGAAACGCTCCCGGGTCATCCAAAACCCTATCCGGGCATACACCCAAGTCCAAAATCATTATACGAACCTGTTGGAACCTTCCAATCCCGATTCCGAGGTCGTTTACTCAAAAATCAAACCATAGTCAACTCTTCCAACTTAAAACTTCCGAAATTAGAATTTTCTTTCCAAATCAACTCTGAACTTCCTGAAATTCAATTCCGACCATACGCACAAGTCCTAATACCTAAAGTGACGCTGCTCGGGGTCTCAAACCACTGAATGACGCACTAGAGCTCAAAACGACCGGTCGGATCGTTACAGGTTAACAGTTCATCTTCTTTAAAGCTTCAAGATCTTATTCTCTAGTGTGAGGTTATCATTCTCTGTTCATAGTATGAGGGATCCTTGTAGGATGTTGGTTAAACCCTATTAAACTATCGTCAGTTGCCGTCGTCCATAGGTTGGGAATGCCGTCAGAGACAGGACAGAACAGGACACAGTTAACACGTTTAACCCCCAACTCCCAAGATAATTTAGAACTAAGAACACAACTAAGATAACTTAAGAAGTAGATCTGCAGGCGAACAAGAAGATAAATAGTAAAAACTATACGGTAAAGAACATTATAGAACTGTTAGGATTAATAATACATGATAGGATAACAAAGAAAGTAGACTTACGCCTTAAAGGATAGTATGCTTATCAAATATTGGTAAAACTTTGAAAAAATTTAAGAGTAATGAAAAATTAGCCTTCATTTAAAAAAATTAGATTTTCATAATAAACACAAATGGCTTATTTTAGAATATAAAATAAAAATAAACAAATATATTTCAGAAGAAAAAATGATCTCTGCTTTCATAGAAATCTATTTAATTTCTATAAAGAAGTTAATAACCCTAAAATATCTCTAGAAGAGGTATTAGAAAATATTAGGTATAAACATCAAACCCTTAACAAATATACCAAATAAAAGATTAACTTTATTAATTATTTAAAAATAAATAAAAATAATATTAATAGGTGCACCTCCCAGTTCTGAAATGAGTAATTCAGAAAAGAATAAAATTCTTAACAATATAAACTAATCTCTGGCAGTAACGAATATTGCCAAAATTGAAAATGATTTACAAAACTAGAGTATTCCAAGAGAATCTTATAATACTATATTTCATAAAGGTAAGTTTAATTTTATAAGAAATTATAACATCAAAACCTGCGAATATACTGTTGTCATCAATAACTCAATTGAAACAATCAAACTATTGGCAGCACAAGATATTCAACACTATAGGAAGATATATAATTTTTTTCATATAGGATTAGTACAAGTGGCAGTTAAACCTTTATATAGATTAGGTTTAGACACCCCTCTTTGTCTCTTATTAAGAGATGATAGATTATTAAACTTTGATGATTCATTATTAGGAGTCTTACAAAGTAACCTAGCCCAAGGCCCGGTATACTTTAACTGTTATCCAAACTTTTCGGTTGATGTAAATGACCAGAATATTTTGGATACCTTGACTCTTATTATAAAAACTAAAAAAATGAATAGCAAAGTTAATACAAGAGAAACAGCTGTAATATACAGAGCATATTATAGACTAATGAAAACAACTTTAGCCACAAAGGCTAAGATCGAAAGTAATAAAGGAGTTACTATACTTATGGAAGCAAACCAAGACATAGTAATACTTTCGTCCCCAGAATGATTCAGTGGGATGAAATTTTGTCAAACAATGAATGGCATTTTGATGCCATCACCCAACCAAAATATGAACATGAGAGTTCTTTCATCGAACAAGTCATTCAATATCCAACAGGAGCCATTGAATTAAAAATTTTAAGATCAGGCTCTGCTAGTGAAGCTTCTTCAAGTAGAAGAATGTCTTTTACTAGACCTTCTTCTTCCAAACCCCCGGAGGGAAATGGAAGTAACAATAGCAATGAAGAATTAATTGAAGAAATTAACTCAAAATTTAAGGGAGTAGATTTTAATAAAATTGTTCCCCAAGTGATTTATTATAATGGACACTTTGTAGCCACTCCACGAAGCCCGGCTGCAGAAACAATAGATCAACTTCATGTAATTTGAGCCGATGACTTTGAAATACATTGGAAAAGTCCAGACGCTCAATGGGTACACCCAATAATACTATCAACAGAAAATGGTATGTAGACACGTATTCCCTAAAACAAAGGTTATCTTTTAAAGATAAATGGATTAGAGATTTAAAAAGAATTAAATGTAATATTGAATTCTTTAAATTGTTTGAACTAACAAGACAAATTCTCAATCAAAAGGAATCTCTACAAATGTTAGTTAATAAGTGGTATACCAAAAACAAAGGTATAATAGAGGCCACTACTCCGCCATTAGAAGAAATTCTAATACTAGTCCAAAGTGAAGTAATCACTGCTTCTCCTTTTAAAAGAGAAAGTGTTCATACAGAAAGTGGACCAACTAACAAAGAAATAAATAAAATTATTGTGCAAAATAACTACACTAATAATCTATTACATGTAATATCAAATCTATTAAAGGATACCAATAAATTAGGAATCCTCACTAGGTCCATAACGGCCCCTACAATTGAAACACATCATATAATAAAACTTCTAGATTTTCTAAAGAAAAGTTCCCTGAGTTAAAAGAAAATTTTGATTTTATAGATAAACTTCTGGAAAAGATCGAAGATCAGCTTAAAACTAAATTAACTATCTCTAAATCAGATATAGTTTTCAACTAAGTTAGCACTAGTAAGAATAATAAAGCCATAGAGCTTCATAATCTAGAAAATAAATTAAGTGTTATTGAAGCCGAATATAATGCTTTAAAAGCAAAGGGAGATTCTTTTGATAAAAATAACAATTTAGAGAAGTTAACAAAAGCTTCTAAAGAAATTTCCGAAATAATTAATAAAATAAAATCCTTACTAACAGAAAAAGCCATCTCTACAATCAAAACTATTGACTCCGAAATCAATATAATTACTCATGATACAAGACATTCTAACAAAAAGAATTGCTATAGTAGAGCATCCTTTCCAGATTCCCAATTCGAAGAAGATATTTATCTAACTAGCTCCAGTCATAGTGGAACTGGAATCATATAGTGGAATATAGATGGATTGGCAAAAAGCCAAATCTATAAGAAACTCCATGAAATAGGAATTGCAGTCACCACTTATAAAATAAAAAATGCATCAGACAAATATGCTGCAACATTAATAGTTTCAGGATTTACTGGTGTATTAAAACATTTCTGGGATAATTATCTCTCCGAAGAAAATAAAGGACAAATTCTAGGAGCCACTACAGTAGCAATTGTAGTAAAAACCGAAGATAATATGCAAGTTGCAGAACAAGAAGCTAGAAAAGATGCTTCCGCAACTTTAATCTACTGTATTGCTAAAATCTTTATTGGAGAACCAAAACTTTTCCAAGACAAAAGTTTATAACTTCTTAATAATCTTGACTGCCCAAAATTAATAGATTTTAGGTGGTATAAAGATATGTTTGCAGAAAACGTAATGATTAGAGAAGACTGCAGTAATGCTTTCTGGAAAGAAAGATTTATCAGCGGATTTATCAAGATTATTTGCCGAAAAGGTAAGAACAAAAATTAAGGATATGTTTAACGACCAAATCCCTTATGATAATCTTACATATGGAGACTTAATTAGTTTTATTAACGTAACAAATCTTGACTAATGTACAGACCTAAAACTAAAAAGTCTTATTAAAAAGGACAGGCTTCAATCCAAATCAGAGCTAGGCAGTTTCTGCCAAGACTTTGGTTTTAAAACAATTGCCGCTCCATCCAAGAGAGCATCAAAACAACATAAAAAATCTTCAGAAAAATCCAAAAGATGTTATAAGCGTAAAGAAAAGAAAGAAGGAACCCCTAAAATGAAAAGGTTCAAAAGGCGTTCGAAAAAGGAACACGGTGATAAATGTTGGTCATGTGGAAAGACATGGCATAGAGCAAATGAATGCCCAGTCACCAACAAGAAAAAGAAAAAGGTTAACACTCTAGCAATTGATGAAAATACTAAAGAAAAGTTGTACGCTATCCTTGAGGAAAACGATAACAGCGCGTCATCATCATCAGATGAAAGGTATTCTGATAGTGATAATGAATTAATCAATGTAGCATATAGCTCATATAGCAGCAATAGCTCTAAAGGAGACAATTGTAACTGCACTGGTGCAATATGTGTATGTGGTCAAAATTCTATTAAAGTTATTACTAATGACTCCAAAGAAGTCTTATTTGATATTATTAATCACATAGATGATGAAGAAATCAAAAGAAAATACTTGACTGAATTAAAAAATATTATCATAAATCAAAAAGGAGATCGTAATAAAATAGAACTTTTAATATAAAAGAAGTTATGAATAGATTTTCAGTCAAAGATGATAAACCTATTATCCAACATCTACAGATCGAATTAAAATTTGTAAAAGATGAAATAAAGGCTGTCAAGCTTAAACTTGACAAAACGGAAATGGAAAATCTTGCAAAAGAAATATTACAAGCAGCCAATAAGAAAGAACCAATTGGTGAATATTTCACAGAAGATGATAATTCAAAAATAAATGATGATGACTCAATCATCAATCAATATGAAATAGGAAGTGTAATAGCTGTACCTAAAATTACAAAAGTAAGAGCCTAAAGCTATCATATTCCCAATACACTAAAAGTTAAAGATATCACGCTAAAAATATTAGCTTTACTAGACTCAGGTGCATACATGAACTGCATAATGGAAGGAATAGTACCAATAAAATACATTAAAAAAGGTACTATGAAATTATACTCCGCACAGGAGAAAAATTAAAAATAAACTACAAGTTATCAAAAGCACATATTTGTAATGATGGAATCTTATTTATAAATGACTTCGTGGTAATTAGGGATATAAACAAAGAGATTATCCTAGGAATACCATTCATAATACAAATAAAACCATATTATGATAACTTGGATGCAATCTACACCACAATATTAGGAAAGAAAATAAAATTTCCATATCTGAACTTTATCTCCCAAGAGGAAAGTGACTTCCTCAAATCAAAGACTATTTTTAAAATAAACCTACTTTCTAATCAAGTAAATTATTTAAAAAATAATATAAAAGTTTACAAAATAGAACAAACTTTAAAAACCTCAGGAGTGGATGAAAAGATTAAACGTTTTCAAGAAAAACTCCAACTTAAAATTTGTTCAGAATTACCCAATGCCTTCTCAAAAGAAAAAGGCATGTAGTTAAACTACCCTATATTAATGAATTCACAGAACATGCCATACCAACAAAGGCAAGGCCTATCCAAATGAACCATGATCTCATGGAAATTTGCAAGAGCGAAATTAATGATCTCCTTAAAAAGAAAATCATAAAACCATCAAAGTCACCACGGAGCTGTGCAGCTTTCTACGTTAACAATAATGCAGAAAAGGAAAGAGGCACTCCTAGACTTGTAATTAATTATAAAACATTAAATAAAGTATTATAATGGATTAGGTATCCGATACCTAATAAAAGAGATTTATTAAAAAGAACCTACAAAGCTAATATTTACAGTAAATTTGATATGAAATCAGGTTTATGGCAAATTCAAATTACTGAAGAAGATAAATATAAAACCGCTTTCAATGTTCCATTTGGACAATATGAATGGAATGTAATGCCCTTCGGAGTTAAAAAATGCCCCGTCAGAATTTCAAAACATTATGAATAATATATTCAACCCATAATGTAATATGTCAATTATTTATATTATGAATAATATATTCAAGCCAAAATTTGAGGTCAATCGGACGTGATTTGATAGGTTTCGGCATCGATTGTAGAAGTTGAAGTTTCAAAGTTTGTTAAGTTTGAATTGGAGGGTGATTCATGTTTTAAGCATTGTTTGATTTGATTTAAAGGCTCGACTAAGTTCGTAAAGTGTTTTGGGACGTGTTGGTATAGTTGGTCGAGGTCCCGAGGGTCTCGAGATGGTTTCGGATGGTCAACAGATCAACTTGGAGTTTTGTTGTGCTACTGAAGGGCCTGAGTTCTGGTGTAATTGCACCTGCGGAAAAAGGGCCGCAGATGCGACACCACAAAAGCAGCAAGCCAAGCGCAGAAGCGGAGGGGCCAAGGCTGCTGAGGACCGCAGAAGCAGCACGTTTGTGCACAGAAGCGTAGGCGCAGGTGCGCTGGGTTGGGCGCAGAAGCGAGAGCGCAGGAGTGCTACACTGGGCGCAGAAGCAACGGCTGTTGGTGTGAGCTGGAGCCGCATCTGCGATGGATCTTCTGCAGATGCGGAGCCGCAAGTCCGGGTGATGTACCGCAGGTGCGGACGGTCGGCTGGACAGATTGATTTATGAACGGGACTTGGCTCATTTTTCACTTAGTTTGGCGATTTTTGGAGAGCTTCAAGGGGAGATTTTCATCATCTATGGAAAGGTAAGTGATTCCCACCTATTGCAAGTTGGATACTTGGTTTATATATGGATTTAAACATGGAAATTAGTAGAAATTTGAGATTTTGAAGTAAAACCTAGAAATTGGTATTCATGGATTTTGATCACGAATTTGGGCATGAAATTGAGAATAAATTATATATTTGAGTTCTTAGTGTTATGGGTAGTGTTTGTCTTCAAAATTTATCGGAATCCGGGCATGTGGGCTTGAGGGTTGCTTTATCGATTTTTCGAGCGGAGTTGGAAATTGTTATAAATTGATTAATTATGAGTATTAAAGTATATTTTGATTGGGTTGCATCTTAATTGACTAGTTTGGAGCGACGAGCATCAGTTTGAGGTGTTAGAGAGGCTTTTGAGCCGGTTATAGAATTTCGAAGCGAGGTAAGTCTCATGTCTAACTCTGTGAGGGAGAAATTATCCCTAGGTGTTGTGTATTGATGTGTGCTACTTATTGTAGGGGGCTACGTACGCGCGAGGTGATGAGAGCCCGTATATAGCTACATTTATGTTATTGTTCGGGTAGACTTAGGTTCACATCATGCTATAGCTGTACTATTTGAGCAGTCTCTCGCCTATTAAATTCCTCTGTTTTACATTACTACTTGAGACTAGACTTCCTATTGTAGAGACTACACGAGTTCATGATTAGTCACCGAATAATTTTACTCCTCTTACGGCATGTTTCTGTGGTATATATATTTCATTGAAAGGTTTTTGTTAAAGAAATTATAAATCACACATTTATTCGTGAGTGGGGTCAAGGACCTGTCAAATCTTCTTACTCTTATGGGATCGAGTTGTTCGCATCAGCAGGAATTTGTATTTCACTCTTATGGGATCGGGTCATTCGCCTCGGCAGAATTTATGTACCACACTCTCATGGGAGCGGTCCGTTCACCTCGGCAGTTTAATATATGTATCTATGGTTCGGGCAGTTCGACCCTCGGCAGTGCATAGTTTAAATTTTTATGTTGGATCGGGTCGTACGCCTCGGCATTTCCTATATCATATCCTCATGGATTCATGTGTAATATTTGGCAAAGAGCCAGTGTATCTGTGAGTTTTCCCGATTTGAGTTATGACGATCTATTTGATGAGATCCACTATATATGTATATATATGCTCCGGTTAAGGAGGGAATTTCTAATGGAGAGCTTGAGTTCCTCGTAAAGAGGGGGATTTGTACCACATGATTCCGGCCGGTCGTTTCGAGAGTTATAACCCTGTTTTTCCCATTTCTACTTCTTTTTATGTTATTTAGCTATATTATGTTATATCGGGTTAGTGGGTTCGAGTCTAGAAGGAACTCCGAGTGAAATGAGACACTTAGTCTCATAATTGAAAAATTGAGTTAGAAAAGTGGACCGGATATGGACCTATGTGTAAATGGCCTCGGATTTGAATTTTGATGATTCCAATAGCTCCGTATGGTAATTTTGGGCTTAGAAGCGTGTCCGAAAAATTATTTGGAAGTCCGTAGAGGAATTAGGCTTGAAATGCCGAAAGTTTTATTTTTGAGAATTTGACCGGGGGGTTGACTTTTTGATATCGGGGTCAGAATCTGATTCTGAAAATTGGAATACCACTGTTATGTCATTTAGGACTTGTGTGCAAAATTTGAGGTCAATCGGACGTGATTTGATAGGTTTCGGAGTTGTTTGTAGAAATTAGAAATTTCAAAGTTCATTAGGCTTGAATTGGGGTGTAATTCATGGTTTTAGCGTTGTTTGAGGTGAATTGAGGATTCGACTAAGTTCGTATGATGTTTTAGGACTTGTTGGTATATTTGGTTAAGGTCCCGAGGGCCCCGGGTGAGTTTCGGATGGTTAACGGATCAAATATTGAAGCCCATATCGAGCTCAGGGTCGAGGGCCACGACCGAAGCCCAGATCGAGCTCAGGATCGAGAGTAACGATCGAAGCCATGACCGAGCCCAGAGTCGAGGGCCACGATCGAAGGCATGGTCGAGCCTAGAGTCGAGGACCACGATCGAAGGCATGATCGAGCCCAAGGTCGAGGGTCATGGTCGAAGGCCGGGTCGAAGACATAATCGAGGGCCAAGACCGAGAACCAGGATCGAGGACCTCGATCGAAGGCCAAGATCGAGGCAGAACCGAGGATGTCTGGGCAGAATTATAAAAACGGGGACTTCGTCCCATTTGCCATTTTTGACAAATTGGAGCTTGAGGAGAGGCGATTTTTGATATATTTTCAAGAAAAACTTGAGGTACTCCCTTGTGATCATTTCTACTCCATAATATTGAATTATCATCGAATAATCCGACTAGATTACATGATTTTGAGGTGTAAATCGGAGATTGGAACTTAGAAATTTGGAAATAAGATTTGTAGATTTGAGGGCCGAGTTGAGGTCGGATTTTGGTAAAATTGGTATGGGTAGACTCGTAGTTGAATGGAATTTCGGATTTTATAAATTTTGTCGGGTTTCGAGACGTGGGCCCCACAGGCGATTTTTGAGCCAATTTCTGGTTTTGGTTTAATTTTGAAGCTTTTCTTGTGGAATACATTCCATTAGCGTATATTGATGGTATTATATTGATTGTGAATAGATTTGGAGCATTTGGAGGCCGAGTCCAGAGGCAAGATCATTGCGGGGTAGAGATTTGACCGGTTTGAGGTAAGTAACGATTGTAAATCTAGTCCTGAGGGTATGAAATCCTGGATTTTGTATCATTCTATTATTTTGAGGTGACGCACATGCTAGGTGACGGGCGTGTGGGCATGCACTGTTGGGGATTTGTGACTTGGTCCACCCCGTAGCAACTGTAAAGTTGCATACTTTGTTGAAACCATTGATACTTATATGTTTTAGAAAGATTTTCTGTAAATTGGCCTGAATGCCATGTTTGGGCCTTGCGCCAATGCTGTTTGGACCATTAGGGGCTGTTTCTTACCATCCTCTCATTGTTTTCGATTGAAAATCTATACTCAGTCATGTTTATACTTGTTTACCGTATAACTCAATTTTATGACTCTATTTTGATGCATATAAATATTTTGGGCCGAATGCCCTGTTTTACTGAAATGCCCGAGAGGCTTGAGTTACTTATGACTGAGTGAGGCCGAGGGCCTGATTGGTGAGGATGAGTATGGATCGGGGCTGCCCGCCTGCAGCATACTTATGACTGAGTAAGGCTGAGGGCCTGATTGGTGAGGATGAGTGCGAATCGGGGTTGCCCGCCTGCATCATACTTTATTATTATCGCACGTGAGTTGTCCGTGCAGATTATAGCGCTTGGGCTGAAGGGGGCCCTCCGGAGTCTGTACACACCCCCAGTGAGCGCAGGTACCTACTGAGTGCGAGTGTCGAGTGCCAAGTGCTGAGTGACTGGGAGGCAAGAGTGATTGTGAGGTATGCCCGAGTGGCAAGAGTGATTGTGAGGTATGCCCGAGTGGCACGAGTGATTGTGAGGTTTTCCCGAGGGGCTGTATTTGAGTGATGTTTTGCCCGAGGGGCTGTTTATGATTTCATCATTTTTTCTTACCTTTGCATTGAGCCTTTGTTTGAAAAACTATTGGAAAAATATCTTTAAATGATTTTTACTAGAACTGGGTTTAAACGAGATGTTTGATTCAAATCCTGATTTTAAAAGCATGTGGTATTTTATTGAGATTTCCTGATATGAACGTTATACGCTTTATTGCTCGTCACTACTGCTCAATCTTTATTTATTGTTGTTACTTACTGAGTTGGCGTACTCACGTTATTCCCTGCACCTTGTGTGCAGATTCAGGTATAGCTGGACACAGTAGCGGTTATTGAGTGTCCTGGTTGCAGATTTTCTTGGAGATAGCAAAGTAGCTGTTTGGCGATCGCAGTCCCTGCTCTTCTCCCTCTTATCTTCCTATAGTTGTATTTAGCTATTTTCCGGGCTGAATTAGCCTTGATAGTTGTATATGCCTATGACTAGTGACACCCCGATGTCGGGCTTTTCTTTTCCGCACTTCTGTTTTTCTTTGATTTGAACTCTTTAAATGGAGGTTTTATGTTAAATAACCTTGAAATTATCTTTGAAATAGAAATATCGGTTTGTTTTGGAAATGAGTCGGCTTGCCTAGTTCCACGATAGGCGCCATCACGACAGAGGTTAGTTTGGGTCGTGATAGATTTTATCAGAGCTTAGGTTACATAGGTCTCACGAGTCATGAGCGGGTTTAGTAGAGTCTTGCGGATCGGTACGGAGACATCTGTACTTATCTTTAGGAGGCTGCAGAACCTTTAGGAAACCTCACATTCTTGGATTCTTGTCGTGTGAATTTGTTGATTCTAGTAATTAAACATCTGTTGTTTCATTCTCTCACAGATGGTGAGGACTCGTACTACCGGTCAGGAGGGCCAACCACCAGTACCACCAGCCAGGGCCACGAGAGGCTGAGGCCGCGGCAGAGGCCGTGGTAGGGGTAGAGGTGCAGCCTGTACAACAGTTGGGGCAGTACCTACAGATCCACCGGTTGTCCCAGATCAGGACCAAGTTCCAGTTGTTGATGCACCAGCTCAGGCACCACCTGTGCCTATTGTGATTCCAGGCCTTCAGGAGGCCCTAGCTCAGATTCTGACAGCGTGTACTGGCCTTGCTCAGGAGTTCTCTATTTTGACAGCCGCAACCACTTCTCAGGCCAGAGGAGGCACCCAGACTCCCGTCGCTCGCACACCCGAGCAGGTTATTTAGGGACTTCAGACACCAGAGCTACCACCAGCCCAGCCGGTTGCTGTTGCTTAAGATTATGTGGTTCCTGCTATGCCTGAGGATGATCAGCGCAGGTTGGAGAGTTTTGGGAGACTTCAGCCACCACCTTTCAGTGGAACAGAGAGAGAGAATGCTTAGGACTTTTTGGACAGGTGTTAGAGGATACTCCGTACTGCTGGTATTTTGGAGACTTGTGGGGTCTCATTCACTACCTTTCAGTTTTCTGGGGCTGCACTCAGATGGTGGGAGACTTATGAGAGGCGTAGGCCTATTGGCGCAGAACCCCTTACTTGGCAGCAATTCTCCGTGGTCTTTTTGGAGAAGTTCGTGCCTCGATCCTGCTAAGAGGAGCTGCGTAGATAGTTTGAGCGGCTTCGCCAGGGTGATATGTCTGTGATGCAGTATGAGATGCAGTTCTCTGAGTTGGCTCGTCATGCTATCTGGTTGGTTCCCACGGACAGAGAGAGGATCATGAGGTTTATTGATGGCCTCACTTATCAGCTACAGTTGCTCATGACCAGGGAGCGGGTTTTGGGTGCTACCTTTGATGAGGTTGTCGACATTGCTCGGTAGATTGAGATGGTTCGCGATCAGGAGAGGGTTGAGCGGGAGGCCAAGAGGCCTCGTGGTCAGGGTGGATTCAGCGGTGCTCCTTTTAGGGGTCAGTTCCAGCACGGTAGAGGTTGTCATTTCAGACAGGCTTAGTCAGCTCGGCCATTTCATCGGGGTGCATCATCTGGCCATGGTTCTCACAGTTCTCATCAGGGCCACTAATCACTTAGTGCCCTTCCAGTTTAGAGTTCGTCCCGTGCTCCACCTGTTCAGGGCTCTTCCATACCAGGTTCTTCTACCAGTCATCCTGGTGCTAGGGGTTCCCTTCAGTTTCCGTCGCCAGCACCAGGGAGTTGTTTTGAGTGTGGAGAGCTTGGACATATGTGGAGGCAGTGTCCTCGTCTTCATAGAGGTCTATCTCAGCAGAGGAGTCAGCCTCCGACTACAGCACCAGCTACCTCACCACCCGCCCAGTCAGCTCGGGGTGGAAGTCAGTCAGCTAGGGGTCGCCCTAGAGGGGGAGGCAGATCAGGGGGTGGTCAGGCCCGTTTCTATGCTCTCCTTGCCAGACCAGATGCTATTGCTTCAGATGCTGTGATTACAGGTATTGTCTCAGTTTGCCACAAAGATGCCTCAGTATTATTTGACCCTGGTTCCACGTATTCATATGTTTCCTCGTATTTCGCCCATTTTATGGATATGCCCCGTGAGTCCTTAGTTTCATATGTACATGCATCTACTTCTGTGGGTGATACTATTATTATGGACGGCGTATATCGGTCATGTGGTTTGACTATTGGGGGTTTGGAGACCCGAGTAGATCTATTGTTGCTCAGTATGGTTGACTTTGATGTGATATTGGGTATGGATTGGTTATCTCCATGTCACGTTATTCTAGATTATCACGCTAAGACGGTGACGTTGGCTATGCTGGGAATTCCGAGGGTTGAGTGGAGCAGTTCTGTAGATTGTCAGCACATGCTTGAGAAGGGTTGCATATGTTATTTGGCTTTTGTGAGGGATGTTAGTGCAAAGACTCCTGTCATTTATTCTGTTCCGGTGGTACGTGATTTTTCGGATGTGTTTCCTGCAGACCTACCGGGCATGCCGCCTGACAGGGATATTGACTTTGGTATTGATTTGGTGCCGGGCACTCAGCCCATTTCTATTCCACCATATCGTATGGCACCGGCGGAGTTGAAGGAATTGAAAGAACAGCTTCAGGAACTCCTTGATAAGGGGTTTATTCGGCCTAGTGTGTCACCTTGGGGTGCACCGGTTCTATTTGTGAAAAAGAAGGATGGTTCCATGAGAATGTGTATTGATTACAGGCAGTTGAACAAGGTCACAGTCAAGAACAAGTATCCTTTGCCTCGTATTGATGATTTATTCGACCAGCTTCAGGGAGCAAGGGTGTTCTCTAAGATCGATTTGAGGTCCGGTTATCACCAGCTGAAGATTCGGGATTCAGATATTCTTAAAACAGCTTTCAGGATCCGATATGGCCATTATGAGTTCTTGGTGATATCTTTTGGGCTGACCAATGCCCCAGCAACGTTCATGCATTTGATGAACAGTGTATTCTAGCCTTATTTGGACTCATTCATCATTATATTCATTGATGACATCCTGGTGTACTCTCATAGCCAGGAGGAGCACGCTCAGCATTTGAAGATTGCATTACAGAGATTGAGGGAGGAGAAGCTTTATGCAAAGTTCTCCAAATGCGAGTTTTGGCTCAATTCAGTAGCATTCTTGGGGCACGTGGTGTCTAGTGAGGGTATTCAGGTGGATCCGAAGAAGATAGAGGCGGTGCAGAGTTGGCCCAGACCGTCCTCAGCCACGGAGATTAGGAGCTTTCTTGGGTTGGCGGGTTACTACCGTCGCTTTGTGGAGAGATTTTCATCTATTGCATCGCCCTTGACCAAATTGACCCAAAAGCTCCATTCAGGTGGTCGGATGAATGTGATGAGAGCTTTCAGAAGCTCAAGACTGCTTTGACCACAGCTCCAGTGTTAGTTTTGCCATCAGCTTCAGGTTCTTACATCGTGTATTGCGATGCCTCGAGGATAAGGCATTGGTTGTGTTTTGATGCAGGAGGGTAGGGTGATTGACTATGCCTTGCGCCAGTTGAAGAACCATGAGAAGAACTATCCTATCCATGATCTTGAGTTAGCAGCCATTGTTCACGCCTTGAAGATTTGGCGTCATTATTTGTATGGGGTTCATTGTGAGATCAATACTGATCACTGGAGTCTGCAGTATCTGTTAAAGCAGAAGGATCTTAATTTGCATCAGCGGAGATGGTTGGAGCTTCTTAAGGACTATGATATCACTATTTTGTACCATCCGGGGAAGGCCAATGTGGTGGCCCATGCTTTGAGTCGTCGGGCAGAGAGTTTGGGGAGTTTAGCATATCTTCCAGCAGCAGAGAGACCTTTGGCATTAGATGTTCAGACCTTGGCAGGCCAGCTTGTCAGATTGGATATTTCGGAGCCTAGTCGGGTATTGGCTTGTGTGGTCTCCAGGTCTTCTCTTTATGAGCGTATCAGGGAGCATCAGTATGATGACCCTCACTTGCTCATTCTTCAGGACAGGGTTCGGAGAGGTGATGCTAGGGATGAGACTATTGGTGATGACGGGGTGCTGAGAATGCATGGCCGGATATGTGTGCCTAATGTAGATGGGCTTCGAGAGCTGATTCTTGAGGAGGCCCACAGCTCGCGGTATTCCATCCATCTGGGTGCCGCAAAGATGTACCAGGATTTGAGGCAGCACTATTGGTGGAGGAGGATGAAGAAGGATATAGTTGGGTTTGTGGCTCGGTGTCTAAACTGTCAGCAGGTTAAGTATGAGCATCAGAGACCAGGTGGCTTGCTTCATAGGTTAGAGATCCTAGAGTGGAAGTGGGAGCGGATCACTATGGACTTTGTAGTTGGGCTCCCACGGACTTTGAGGAAGTTCGACGCTATTTGGGTTATTATGGATCGGCTGACCAAGTCCGCGCACTTCATTCAAATTGGTACTACTTACTCTTCAGAGCGGTTGGCTAAAATTTACATCCGAGAGATCGTTCGCCTGCATGGTGTCCCAGTTTCTATCATTTCAGATAGGGGTACTCAGTTCACATCGCAGTTTTGGAGGGTCGTGCAGCGAGAGTTGGGTACTCAGGTTGAGTTAAGCACAGCTTTTAACCCTCAGATGGACGGGCAGTCCGAGCGCACTATTCAGATATTGGAGGACATGTTGCGTGCTTGTGTCATTGACTTTGGGGGTTCATGGGACCAGTTTCTGCCACTCGCGGAGTTTGCATATAACAACAGTTATCAGTCAAGTATTTAGATGGCTCTGTACGAGGCTTTGTATGGGAGGAGGTGTAGATCTCCGGTTGGATGGTTTGAGCCGGGTGAGGCTAGGCTCTTAGGTACAGACTTGGTCCAGGACGCATTAGATAAGGTGAAATTGATTCAGGAGCGGCTTCGCATGGCGCAGTCCAGGCAGAAGAGCTACGCGGATAGGAAGGTCCGTGATGTGTCTTTTATGGTTGGGGAGAAGGTTTTGCTGAAGGTATCACCCATGAAGGGTGTTATGAGGTTTGGGAAGAGGGGTAAGTTGAGCCCCCGGTTCATTGGGCCTTTTGAGGTGCTTCAGAGGATAGGAGAGGTGGCTTATAAGCTTGCCTTGCCACCCAGCTTGTCGAGTGTGCATCCAGTGTTTCATGTTTCCATGCTCCGGAAGTATATTGGAGATCCGTCCCATGTTTTGGATTTCAACACGGTTCAGTTGGAGGGTGATATGACTTATGATGTGGAGCCGATGGCTATTTTGGATCGGCAGGTTCGATGGTTGAGGTCAAAGGATATAGCTTCAGTGAAGGTGCAATGGACAGGTCAGCCTATGGAGGAGGCCACCTGGGAGACCGAGCGGAGATGCGGAGCAGATATCCACGCCTATTCAGAGACTCCAGGTATGTTTCTAGACCCGTTCGAGGCAACCCTTCTCAAGCATGTGCTGACAATCTAGATACTTACTGGGTACACGTTGATTACATACTCATGCTACACTTACTGCATAGTTTTTTGTGTAGGTACATATGTAACTAGTGGCCTTGTGAGAGCAGAGGTGTGTATGCATGCGGGCACCTACGTGAGCTGCATTCCACATTACGACCCGCAGCCGGCAGAGTCTCCTTCAGAGTATTTATATTTCTCCTATCCAAATTTGTATTCCGGACAGAGGCTGTATTTTATTTTATATTCTTAGTTGATGCTCATGCACTTGTGACACCGGGTTTTGGGGTGATTATGGATTTTTCAATATTGAAATTATTAAAAACATTATTATTTACTCGGCAAAGTTCATCTTTTATTATTTAATTGAAGGAAATTATGATTTCAAAATATTAAATGAGAACTAAATTAAGTATTTAGTATTGGCTTGCCTAACAACGGTGTCCGGCGCCATCACGACCTTTAATCGATTTTGGGTCCTGACAATATGGTATCAGAGCACTAGGTTCACTTAGGTCTCACGAGTCATGAGCGAGTCTAGTAGAGTCTTGTGGATCGGTACGGAGACGTCTGTACTTATCTTTGAGAGGCTACAAGGCTGTTAGGAGCACTTCCCTTCTTGATTCCTCATCGTGCGAATTGATTCTTTTGAGGCTTGTACCTTTATTTCTTTCCTATTCAATCTTATGTGACGTGAAGCGCTTGTTATAGATTAGAAATCCAGGATTTGTCATGGTGCTATAGAGGTGGTGCAGGATGTCTCTGCCTGTGTGTTTGATTAGGCTATTATCGTCGCCTTGCGGAAGGTCATCCTATCATTTCAGGTCAGCATCAGTATTTCTTATGGTTTTGAGATTTGGCATTGATTGTTATGACGATCAGTGCGTTGTTATCACACCGTGATTGTTATCACACCGTGATTGTTATCACACCGTGATTGTGTAATTCAGAGGCTCAGTGTTTTACTTCCAGTGAAGGAAAGGCAATCGGACTATGAGTGTTTGGGTTGATGGCGTAACGAGACTTGGTATTTTGGGCATGGTGGAATTTTCATCTGTGATGTGGTGTCGTTGTCCTTGATTGAATGTGTTAAGCTCGCCGGTGTTATGGTCTTCTTCAAATTGCCTTCGGGGCAGGGTGTTGTGAAATAATGCCTGAGATGCGGTTGTCAGAGATAACTGAGTGTAGCAGTTTCAGAATCGAATTGGTACTTCTAGTATTGATGGATCCAGAAAGATGATCTTCTAAGAGGTTTAGAGTTGGTGGCGACTCGTGTGTTCGGATATTACAGAGATGGATTCGGGTTTAGAGCAAAAATTGGGCAGTGATGGACGAGGAAGTACACGTGGGAGGTGTCTTGCAGTGGTTGAATTGATAGGAGATCAAGTGTGAAAAGTAAAAGTTGAGGAGATGCTTAAAGGAGAGGGTTTTACCAAAGTAGGAGAGTGGCAGAGTAGCATATGGGTTCCGTGGTAGGATAGCCACACGCCTTGAGGGAAGCTTAGAGAAATATGGGAATCATGATGGGTAGTGACTAGGACCATGGATTTTATTTTAGATGCAACATGACTTCGAGTTTGGAATGTGTTGTTAGACTTTTAGCTGATGTCAATAGGGAAGAAGGAACCTCGCCGGGTCCCAGGGTTATGTAATTGTAGCTTCAAGCTAAGTGGGAGAGCCCCACCGTCTATGATTGGATTGCGTAGTTGTCAACTTGTGCGGTTTTTGGTTATCGGTGTATTGATGGGTTATTACAACTAAGGAAAGAAAACATCAGTTGTAACTTGAGCAAAGGATTTGAGGAATGTGTGTTATCTTTGGCTTTATCGGTTCATGTTTAGGTCTTGGGTAGACTCAGAGTCTATGCTTCGTGTGGAGTTTGATTATATTCGGGGACAAGTCAGAGTGGGTGACTCTCAAAAATGGTCCTAGTAGGTTCAAAAGTTAAAGTGTGATGCCTAAGGATTTTGAGTCCGTAGTATGGTTAAGCATTGAGCTGTTGCAGCGGATTATGAAAGGGGCTTGAAGTGTTCTATGTTATCTTTGGTATGCGGTGTATCAGTAGAAGAATGGTAGAAAATAACTTTGGAATCATAGGGAAATTATCAGAATGAGTGTACCAGTTGAAGATGTGAATATGCGCACAAGGAGGAAATGAGATGGTTCGTGGGTTTTGAGACAACGTGGTCTCGTGGAATAAGGTCACTCGGGGTGAGTGCGGATTTGGGTTCATGATGATTTGAATGGAGCTATTATTATTCCTAAGGCAAGTCCAGAGTAAATTAGAAGAAGTCGGATCGGTTAGCAATGGTTGAATTGGCATAATGGTGGCAATGATCAGTTCATTCAACTTGTTAAGTTCTGCATATGGTTTGTGGCAGTGCGTGCAAGGCTTGACAACCGCCGTAACTGATTTTATTTGGAGGCATTAAAGTATTATGGCATGTTATATGTATATGGATCCAGGGAGAGTTATGGTGGTTTATACCACTTACTTGAGGATTTGTATTTTCTACGGTTATGGGAATTCAGTCACATGTTGCAATGGTTCTTCTAAGATGAGCTACGTAAAAAGTTTCTCTATGATAAAGTGTTTATTCTATTAGTGGTTCAGGAGTTATGGTGAAATTCTTGTACTGTCGCGTATTGGTATGCTAGGCACAGTGAGCGGCATAGGAATTGGAAGTTGAGGATCAAGGTTACTGTATGGTGTTGGCGAGAATATCACGAGCTCGGATGAGCAAGAAGGGATTCAGATTGTTAGAGTAAGCTGGTATTGTCTTGGGCATCACCTGAGATCGATGTACTGCGTAAGAGGCTTTGTGTACTAATTTGTGGCTTCTTGATTTCTTTACAGCATTAGTGTGGCCAGTGGTATGGATGTGCAGGTTGGTTACCTGGTGCGGAAGGTCGTGGGAGCGTATCCCATGGGAAGATTGTATAAGTGTGACATGTAGTCACTTGATTGATTAAAGAATTGAAACCAAGTATGGAAATTTGGTATTATCGCTAATGTGAGAGTTTAGGCCTGAAAGGCGCTCTATTCAGTTGGTTGTGAATTATGGAAGTTTGTTCTGAATTTGGCGGTTGTTCTTGTGTGTCATGGGAAAAAGGGTTGGTGTGGATCCTTGAAAGGTTATTAGTCCAGTGCGGTACGATCAGAATCGACTTGAGGTCTGTGGATGGATCTAAATGTGAATGTGGGCTCTATTTCAGGCCGGATGTGTTCATTTCAGCATAGCGCTATTTTCGGAGGGGTCTTCGGGCCTTGGATGTTATTTCTGTTGTCGGCGGCCCTTCTGCGTAGTTTCTATTGTGCCATGTGGGTTGTGAGGCGGTTTGATTATTCGCACTCGTATTGAGATCCCGTATAGTTTGTGGTGTTATATGAGCAGGATGGCTCTCGAGATGCATGTCATTTATTGCACCTTAGTTGTGCTTAAGTTTTATAGCATATGATGCCACCCATCTCCCCAGGATTTGTATTATGCACTTGGCGTGCTTATGGTTGTTGATATTCGGGCATTTCGTGAGTATAAGCGTTACAGCTAGATGTGTGTTTTCTTTCTAATATTATGTATGGATTGGGTGGCACGCGGCCACGGGTATATGGTTGTATCGGGTGGCACGCCACCATGGATACGTTGTTTGGATCGGGTGGCACGCTGCCACGGGTATCATGGTTGGATCAGGTTGCACGCCTCAACAGTATCATGTGTGGATCAGGTTGCACGCCGCAATAGTGTGATATTGAGTACAATTTCCCATATCTATTATTGTGTGATTTGCTTCTCATTTTCTGAGGAAGGTTTATGATATCTTTTCGGTTGTTTAAATTAGCTACATGGGTTGAGTAGTTCTTTCCAGAGTTCGTTTCCTTATGTATCACATTCGCGGTTGTAGCTTGTTGGCACATTATGGCATCATATGAGACTTTTGGCAGTGTCTGAGGTGGCTTATTGCCTGAGCAGCTTGTACTGGGTGAGACGGGATTATTGGACCTGGGATCAGTGCGATCAGATTTATATGAAGCATATTAAAGAGCAAATATCGTTATTTGGTTCATAATGAGGTAATGGTTCTTATCCGGAGGAGAGACTCAATGATTTCTTGACTCGGCAATTGGTTATGAATTCCTACACATCTCCTCCATCGTGGCAGTATTGCAAGAGTTGGAACAGGACTTATATGAGTCATGAGGTGTGTTGTGAGCATCAAATTCGTGGAATTTCGACTGTTGTTATCAGGGGATTTTATTATGGTCATGTGAATTATGCAGTGCATGGTGTGGATTCCACGAAGGTATGCAAACATGTACTGGTGCATTGTGTATTGATTAATACGGCGTTCGTATGTTGGAAACTGGCCTGGCAAAGAATTTCAGATGTTAAAATTTGGCTCTAAGGCTAATTTGACTAAATAAAAGGGAGAATCTTCAGATTTTCTCGAGCTAATGTGCTCAACTAAATTTTGATAGCACGGGTAGGTGCACGAGGTGTTAAACAATAATTTCGGACAACTCCAGAGCAGTTCTTAGCACGTTCGAGGACGAACGTATGTTTAAGTGGGAGATAATGTAACTACCTGACCGGTCGTTTTGAGCTCTAGCGCGTCGTTCGGTGGTTTGAGACCATGAGTAGCTTCACTTTGGGTATTATCACTTGTACGTGTGGCCGGAATTGAATTTCGGGAAGTTCGGAGTTGATTTAGAAAGAAAATTCTAATTTAGGAAGCCTTAAGTTGGAGGATTTGACTTTGGAGTAAACGACCTCAGAATCGGGATTTGACAGTTCCAACAGGTTTGTATGATGATTTTGGACTTGGACGTATGTCCGGATCGAGTTTTGGATGACTTGGGAGCATTTTGGCGCCTATTGTGGAAGTTGGCATTTTGGAAGATATTCATAAATTTGGGTTGAAGTGCATTTCAATGTTATCGATGTCCGTTTGGGATTTCGAGTCTAGGAATAGCTCTGTATGGTGATCCTGGTATTGGGAGCGCATCCGAATGTGGATTTGGAGGTCCGTAGGTCATTTTGGAGTCGTTTGGCGAAAGTTAGAAATTTGGATAATTTTAAAGAGGTTTGACCGGGAGTGGACTTTTGATATCGGGGTCGGATTTCGATTTCGGAAGTTAGAGTAGGTCTGTAATGTCGAATGTGACTTGTGTGCAAAATTTGAGGTCAATCGGACATGATTTGATAGGTTTCGGCATCGATTGTAGAAGTTGAAGTTTCAAAGTTCGTTAAGTTTGAATTGGAGGGTGATTCATGTTTTAAGCGTTATTTGATGTGATTTAAAAGCTCTACTAAGTTCGTAATATGTTTTAGGACGTGTTGGTATAGTTGGTCAAGGTCCCGAGGGCCTCGGGGTGATTTCGGATGGTCAACGGATCAACTTGGAGTTTTGTTGTGTTGCTGAAGGGCCTGAGTTCTGGTGTAATCGCACCTGCAGAAAAAGGGCCGCAGGTGCGACGCCGCAAAAGCGGCAAGCCAAGCACAGAAGTGGAGGGGCCAAGGCTGCTGAGGACCGCAAAAGTGCAGGCACAGGTGCACTGGGTTGGGCGCAGAAGCGAGAGCGGAGGAGCGCTACCTTGCGTGCAGAAGCGAGGGTTGTTGGTGTGAGCTGGAGCCACATCTGCGATGGGTCTTCTGCAGATGCGGATCCGCAGGTGCGGTTGATGTACTGCAGGTGCGGAAGGTCGGCTGGACAGATTGATTTAAGAACGGGACTTTGCTCATTTTATCCCTATTTTTCACTTGGTTGGGCGATTTTTGGAGAGCTTCAAGGGGAGATTTGCATCATCTATGGCAAGGTAAGTGATTCCCACCTATTGCAAGTTGGATACTTGGTTTATATATGGATTTAAATATGGAAATTAGTAGAAATTTGGGATTTTGAAGTAAAACCTAGAAATTGGTATTCTTGGATTTTGATCACGAATTTGGCCATGAAATTGAGAATAAATTATATATTTGAGTTCTTAGTGTTATGGGTAGTGTTTGTCTTCGAAATTTATCGGAATCCGGGCACGTGGGCTCGAGGGTTGCTTTATCGATTTTTCGAGCGGAGTTGGAAATTATTATAAATTGATTAATTATGAGTATTAAAGTACATTTTGATTGGGTTGCATCTTAATTGACTAGTTTGGAGCGACGGGCATTGATTTGAGGTGTTAGAGAGGTTTTTGAGCCGGTTATAGAATTTCGGAGCGAGGTAAGTCTCCTGTCTAACTCTGTGAGGGAGAAATTACCCCTAGGTGTTGTATATTGATGTGTGCTACTTATTGTGGGGGGCTATGTACGCGCGAGGTGACGAGAGCCCGTACGTAGCTACATTTATGTTATTGTTCGGGTAGACTTAGGTTCACATCATGCTATAGCTGTACTATTTGAGCAGTCTCTCGCCTATTAAATTCCTCTGTTTTACATTACTACTTGAGACTAGACTTCCTATTGTAGAGACTACACGAGTTCATGATTAGTCACCGAATAATTTTACTCCTCTTACGGCATGTTACCGTGGTATATATATTTCATTGAAAGGTTTTTGTTAAAGAAATTATAACTCACACGTTTATTCGTGAGTGGGGTAGAGGATCCGTCAAAGCTTCTTACTCTTATGGGATCGGGTCGTTCGCCTCGGCAGGAATTTGTAATTCACTCTTATGGAATCGGGTCATTCGCCTCGGCAGGATTTATGTACCACACTCTCATGGGAGCGGGTCGTTCGCCTCGGCGGTTTAATAGATGAATCTATGGTTCGGGCCGTTCGACCCTCGGCAGTGCACAGTTTAAATTTTTATGTTGGATCGGTTTGTACGCCTCAGAATTTCCTATATCATATCCTCATGGATTCGTGCGTAGTATTTGGCAAAGAGACAGTGTATCTTTGAGTTTTCCCAATTTGAGTTATGATGATCTATCTGATGAGATCCACTATATATGTATATATATGCTCTGGTTAAGGAGGGAATTTTTAATGGAGATTTTGAGTTCCTCGTAAATAGTGGGGATTTGTACCACATGATTCATTACTTGTTTACCTCATTTATTTACTCTACCTCATATTTACTTATCTTTTTACTATACCTGATGTTATTGGACGACTAGTGAGTGTCTATGTCGACCCCTCGTCACTACTCCTCCGGGGTTAGGCTAGATACTTACTGGGTACACGTTGATTACGTACTCATGTTGCACATATTTTTGTGTAGGTACATATGTGAATAGTGTCCTTGTGAGAGCAAAGGCGTGTATGCATGCGGGGACCTACGTGAACTGCATTCCACATTACGACCCGCAGCCGACAGAGTCTCCTTCAGAGTATTTATATTTCTCCTGTCCAAATTTGTATTCCGGACAGAGGTTGTATTTTATTTTACATTCCTAGTTGATGCTCATGCACTTGTGACACCAGGTTTTGGGGTGATTATGGATTTTTCAGTATTGAAATTGTTAAAAACATTATTATTTACTCGGTGAAGTTCATCTTTTATTATTTAATTGAAGGTAATTATGATTTCAAAATATTAAATGAGAACTAAATTAAGTATTTAGTGTTGGCTTGCCTGACAGCGGTGTCTGGTGCCATCACGACCTTGGATTTTGAGTCGTGACATTCTCATTTTAAACACCTAAATACATTCTTTAAGATTGTAAAACATAATGGTTTGGTAGTAAGTGTTAAAAAGATTAAGTTGTTTCAAACAACCATTAGATTCTTAGGCCATGATTTATATCAAGGAACCTACAAACCAATCTACAGAGCCATTGAGTTCTCGTCCAAATTCCCTGATGAAATCACAGACAAAACTCAACTACAAAGGTTCTTAGGAAGCCTAAAATATGTTGCAGACTTCATCCCTAATATTAGGAAAATATGCGAACCACTATACAAGCGTCTCAGGAAGAACCCAGTTCCGTGGAGTCTAGAACAAACAGACACAGTTAAAAAGGTCATGTCAATTGTTCAAAAACTTCTGTGTCTAGGTATTCCAAATCCATATGCATTCATGATAGTAGAAACTGACGCTTCAGATGAAGGGTACGGTGGTATTCTCAAACAAAGAGTCTCTCTTGATTCTTCAGAACAATAAGTTTGATTCACTTCAGGAATCTGGAATTCCGCCCAAAAGAACTATAGGACTGTCACGACCCAAAATCCACCTAGTCGTGATGGCACTTAACCCAACCCATCAGGTAAGCCAATTAACCACTATCCAACTTAATGAGATTTATTAAGATAATAAATGATAATACACTGCTTTTATACAAAACTTTTCCAAGGACTGGTAGTACAAATCATGAACTTCTAAGATTAGAATTTACAAAGCTGGTATGAAATAAATACATCATCTGTTTGAAATGTACATAAATAAATTTTTATAAATCTAAGGCTACCATGAACAAGAGGCAGCTACGACCGGAACACAGGTACGTCTTCAAATCCAGCTCCTGTCGATCCCAGCAACATCAGTATCCAATATCTGCACGCAAGGTGCAGAACTGTAGTATGAGTACATCCAACCCTATGTACTCAATAAGTAACAAACCTAACCTTAGTTTGAAAGTAGTGACGAGCTGGAACACAGGTCGGGGTCCAACACCAATAGACAACAACAGTTCATAACAACATAATAGAAGTGATAAAAGAAGTAGCTCAGAGATAAAATGCTCAGCTTGTTCACAGTTCCAGAAAAATAGACCTGCTTTTCAAGTATATCAGTGAAAACCCAAATCTTTTACCGAAATTACCAAAATATGAGTACGTTTTGTAAAACTGTGATTTTTCCCAAAAACTTTTCAACAATAGATAAGATGTTTCATTTTCATATGGCATGAGGAAAATACATCTCTATGCCTATATGTCAATGAGTATGTGAAGTCATGAATGATGCAATATCGTACAGCATGAGGAAAAATGCATCTCTATGCCTGTATGTCAAGTGTGCATGTCAATGAGATGCAACTCAGTAATAAAACCATATGCATACTCTCAGATTATCAATTCACTCAGTCCTCCCAGTCACTCAATCCTCCCAACTACTCGGCACTCGGCACTCGCACTTAGTAGGTACATATGCTCACTGGGGGGTTTACAGACTTCGGAGGGGCTGCTTCAGCCCAAGCGCTATAACAAGCCAATCATGGCATAAATCAATAAAATATGTTGCGGCGTGCAGACCGATCCCATAAATATCCTCACCATCAGGCCCTCAGCCTCACTCAGTCATCAATGTCTCTAGTCTCTCAAGCTCACAATGTCATGAAAAATCAGCCCAAAAATGATGATGTGATGTATGAATAAATGGTGACAGAGACTGAGATATGATATGCAAATGAATATGCATGACTGAGTATGTAATTGCAATGTTGTCACGACCCAATTTCTCCTATAGGTCGTGATGGCCCCCAACGTTGCCGCTAGGCAAGCCAACTTTAAACTAACTCCGTGATCTTTCTTTTAACGGTTTAAAATAGTTGATTTTTAATTTATGCACAAATAAGAAATGGAGGTTTTATATATAATAATAAAAAATGAGAGATCAAAATTTTAAAACAAGTGAGATAAGATAAATAACCCAAAAAAACCCATCAAGTGCCTA